>NC_136821.1:34442081-35667907 GCF_951394365.1 Tetrao urogallus
TGAATAACACACCCTCATTACTTACATAGGACCAAGGCACACTCCAGGGCACGCAGAAGTGGCAGTTTCAGCTTCAAGCCAGACTCCACTGCAGCAGATCTCTGCTCTGGCACACCATGAGTATCCAGGCATTGCAGTCTGGCAGTCCTGTCCTCCCTGCTTTACCCAGTTTCACCCAGGTAGACTAAAGAAGTTTGCTAGAGGAGAAGTCTGGCAATCCTTTGGATGAGCTGAAGTGCTGGTCATACATGTGATACAAAGATGCACTCCTCTACCTCAGTAGGACCATCCACGAGACAACCATCTCTTCAAGCATTTTGTCTCAGGTTTGATTTTATGCCTAGAATAGTTCTGGCATGCTGCTGCCTCTGAGCAAAACTGAAGGTGGTGCACATATTCATCATCTCTTGGGATAGCCTTCTGAAAATACAAATACCTGCTGTAGGGAACCTGCTTTGGCAGGGGGGTTGGACTCGATGATCTCCGGAGGTCCCTTCCAACCCCTACAATGCTGTGATTCTGTGAATTCTGGATAGCATGGAGCAGTTGAGAAAATCTTATACAGGATCATATCGTCACCTCCTGTGATGCTACAGCTGAAGACACCACAAGTTTCAAAAGGGAGGACAAGTTCTGTTTCCTCAATGCCACAGCCAATCTTTATATATCGTGACAGAGGAGTTGCTACTAAAAGAGCTTTCCAGGTCCTGTCATTATAAAACACTGGAATATATGGAAACCTGCAGCAAGATGGAATGGGAAAATCAACTGGCACCTACTGGGGGCTCTGGTGCTATAATGTGGGAGTGCTGAGGCAGTGTTTACAGCTTTGTCTCTGTACAACTTTTGGAAAACAGTTCTCCTCTCCTTTCCCACATCCCCCATATATAAGACAGTAGGATTAACAGAATCACACTTCATTGTTTTACATAATTACATTAGGATGGGGCTCTTTTTGCTCTATTCAGTGCTCAGCCTCAAGGAGTGTTGAAGCTCCATAGTGCCATAATAATCCAGATGCATCCAATAACTGGCATATGGGTGGTAATGTTAAATTACTGCAGGTTCTTGAGTAGCAGATTACACAGATCTTGCGATAGGCATTAATGCATTGGAACAGGTTGCCTAAGGAGGCTGTGGATGCCCCATCCCTGCAGGCATTCAAGGCCAGGCTGGATGTGGCTCTGGGCAGCCTGGTCTGCTGGTTGGTGACCCTGCACATATCAGGGGTTGGAAGGAGATGACCATGTGGTCCTTTTCAACCCAGGCCATTCTAGGATTCCATGATAGACCAGCTGAGCTAGGGATGACGTATTCCATGGAGTATAAGGGTCTTGCTTCCTGTCTGGAGGCAAACTCTCGCTAAGCTCTGAAACACTTCTCAAAGGGACAGTGTGCACATCACAAAGCAAGAGTCATTCCGCTGGCCTTGAGCCAGGTTTGCAGAGTGCAAATTAAATCCAAGGCAAACCTTCGAGCACTTTGTGGAAAGGTTCCCACTGGCTCCATCGAGCTTTCATTGGAGTTTTTGAGCTGCAGCCAAAAACATTGCTTTCCCCAGGTCAGAGATGGGTTTGAGCAACAAGGTAACGCCTCTGTTACCTCCTGGCTGCAGGCAGAGGAAGTCCTAACCTTATTGGAGAGATACTGGAAGATACCCCAGCATGGCATGCAAGAAAGCAGTCATGCAGATGGTATGCTGTTTTTGCCTTTGTCGTGCAAACACAAAGCATCTCCCCAAGTGCTTGACAGCTGGAAACAGCTGCACAGCTTCCTAAGGCTAAAGTGCTGGGAACCACTTCACTGTAATACTTCATAAAATACTACACCCTGGTCAGCTTTCTTGCACATGTATATAGATCTGTTTGCTCTACACGTTCTACACTGCAGAAATATTTTCTATTTCCTGGCACTCCTGGAAAACATTAAATGACCTCAGAGCATGACAGGCCAGATGCTCTTGCCCCGCTTGAGGGGAAAGAAAAAAAAAAAAGAAACAGCACCCAAATCTGTAACACCTGTTCCAAGTCATATGTCCAGCTCTGCTAGGGAGAGCCCAGCGGTCCAGAGGGACCCAGCTGCTCAGTGTGCACACAGGCTTCAGGGACCTCCCTCTCCAAGCAGAGACTGCCCTGTGTTCTTTGCAAACGTGCCTGGCTAATTGGTGCTGTGCAGCAATGCTTGTCCATAACGTACATTGGAGGAGCTCCCCTCAAGCTCAAGCGATGGCTTTGCGTGAAGCCCTACCCCATTTAACTGCTGGAGAATTGAGACAGAAAGGAGTTTAAAAGAGCCTCGTGGAAAAATCTCTGGCAGAGTGATGACTTGGACTGGCTGCCCAGACCTTTGTGTTATCTCTCTGCCTGACCCCCAGCACAACTCCTGCACTGGAGGCTGTCAAGAGAAGGATGCCAATAACACTGGGAAAACGTTTTCCCGCTGGAGAAGAAGAAAATAAAGGGTGGGGTAAGATGAGACTGACTATGAGGGATTTGGGGATTATTATTATTATTATAATCACTGTGGAGTTTCAGACTTTTTTTTTGGTCTCTCTCCATTTTGAGCTTTGCAGATAGAAGAGAACTACAGCTATCACCTCTGAAAGTTTTCCCTGGCACTTCGGTTGCTGCTCTGCCTCTGACCCCTCTTGGAAGCAGAGCTGGGAAGAGAGGAGCCTGCAGCTGCAGGCAGCCTCAGCCTGGCCAGGCATCTCCCCTTGCTGCTAACAGCACCCACCTGAAAGCAGGAACTTCCACAGCAGCCAGGAGCCTTTGAGACCAACAGATCTCTGGGCTTCAGATCTGTAATTCTGGAGCTCAAGAGGTGACTAAAAATAAATAAGTAAATAAATAACTTAAGGAACCCTGCGTTTTCCTAGGTACTTTCTCCTGAAGGACATTTGGGGTCTCAGCTTTCCCTGGGTCTCGAGGACAGGTCTTGGGAAGTTGAGTGCCTCTCTCTGTAAAAAAGGTAGGGGACCTGACCACAAAGGGTAGGGTGACTTTTAGTACAGATAGCTGGACTAGTTTCCTCTGTAAACAGTAAGCTCTCTAGGAGCAAAGATCTCTTTGCATTGTTCAGGTAAGACTGGGAGGGCTGGGTGCTATCTCTACATAAATACATAAAGGAATTTCACAGCAGAGCTAAGGCAGAGTCCTGCCAGATAGTAATGCCTGTCAGTTACTGGTCGTTAGGATTAACATCAAGGCCTTGCTGCAGAGCTCTTTCACCTCAGGGACGTAACACGCATTCAGTCATCTCCCAGTAGCCACCCCCAGTTCTCCCAACAGCTGCACAGACAATAAAATACCCATAACCATGAGTCAAACAGCAATAATGGTTCAAAGTTTGATTTCCGATGTCATCTGGGGCTTTTTCTCAAGCCTGCTGACTGCCTGGGACTCTTCCCACCGACCTAAAAGGTCAGGGATTGGGCAAACACAACTAGTCAGGGACTGCATCCCTACTAGCTGCTGACAGCCAGCTACTATGACTTGAGTTGGTGCAGCAGCACTGCTCACATGGCTTTGTTGAGTCCCACTCCCCTGTGAAACAGGGGGAAGACTTTTAGGGGAAGAGGTCTCCACTCGTTCAAGCTGTTCCTTAACGTGCTTCCTGGGGCAAGGCACAGATAAGACACCAACACCAAACACAACGGCACTGGCTCAGCCTGTTTGCTCACCTTGTCTCTGCAGGCTTCGAGCAGCCCTTTAAGCTCCTAGGGGCACTTGCCTCAGTAAAACCAGCTCCTTTCTCTGAGACGATGGTTTCCTAAAAGCTGGAGCAGAGAGGTGATATTTTATCAGCAGTCAATGCATCCCTCCTGCCCGCTGTTAGGGCCAAGATTTCATACATTTCTCCCAGGCTTTCCAGAGCTATATTGCAGGAGGCTGCCTTGCTCGCTGCCTGCCCCAGGGTTAATGCCTGCTTCTTCTGGGCCACACTGCACAACCCCGTTCTCCACCACAGCACTAAGCTCTGGCAGGAGTTTAGGTTAAAAAGAACCTCACAGAAGGTCATTTTGGTGTTGTTTTTCTTTTCGAATCCCAGTAGAAAAAAGCCCTCTCATGCTAATCCATCCCCAGACTTTTACCCTGATGATGCTTACCCACCCAGAAAGCAGACCGAGAGCAGATAAGCAGAAATGATAACACTGAGAAGTGTGATTCAAATGGCAGGGCTCACTGAGTTGGGGGATCTTGCATGGCAGGAACCACGGGCTGGCCAGCTCTTGGTTAGAGAAGAGCCTTCTTCTGGCAGTAACATTAAAGATGGTCCTCAGGAGGGGTGATTTCAGCTCCTGGCGCTGACATGGGCCTCCTGCCTGACTTGGCCAACTCAGTCTTTCCCCCTCTCTCCAATGGCAGCGACATTCCTTCTGCTCCATTTTGTCTATATATAAAGTTTTTTTGGAGGAAGGGTAGGATTAAGCACGTGCTTTCTGGGCTCTGTTGGACCATGGCTGTGATTTCCCAGATCTGCTGGGTACAGTCCCAGAGTCTGCCTCACTGGCAAGCTGCAAGTGCCCCTTCAGCCCAAATAGGATCCTGGCCCTGCTGAGGTATTTTAAAGCCAATCAGTTATTACAGACACAGCTCTGCTATTAGCACATCATTAGCCAACATATCACGAATAGCTAAATAAATAAAAAGCTGCTTTATCCCAGGCCCTTCTCCAAGAGCCTGCTCTAACTGTTGACTAATCTGTATTCTTGTGATGTGCTTGCTTATGTTTTTCTGGATTCAGTTTTCACCGCATGGAAAAACCTTGTTGTGTCAGAAAAATAAAATGCATTTTATTAACAAATTTATCAGGAAAGGTGGTTTTTTTAAAATTTATTATTCAGAGACAGGATAAGTTTTCTAGCTACGCAGGCTGAGCAGACCTGGAGAGCAGACTAAATTAGCATCATCCATCTAATGATACAGAGCAGTATCATTAGATTAAAGGCTTTCCAGATGCCATGAAGGGCTGGGATCAGCTAGGAATCAAGAACATTTGGGATCATTCTCTCACCTAGGATGAAAACAAGACCCTTTCAGGAACATTTCTGAGATGGTTACTATGAGCTTTACCTCATTTTCTCATGTGTGCTGCTCTGGTTTCACAGTTCCAAAACACCCCAGAGCAGCCAGAATGGAAGCAGTGTAAGGTTTGGGTGGGAGACCTGTTTCACTGCCAGCTTTCCCCACCTGCTTGTGGCATCTCCTCTTTCTGTCACATTGCAGCAGGATGTCAGAAGCCTTGGCCTCTTGTATCTTCATCCCACCTGGGGGTCTTGCTGAGGAGTGACCTTACACCAAAGAAGTCCTGCACACTTCTCTTTGGGAAGAAGACTTTGGTACAGTTTTCAATCAGTTGCTCTTACAGTTTCTCATCTCTCACTTCCACTTCAATGTTAAATACCCCATAGTTAATTTCAGCTCTGATTGACAAAGGAAAGCAAACTACATTCATTCTTTTTATATTCCTTTCTCTGCTCTGAGCAAGAAGCCAAAGCTTCAGGAGTTGATATCTCTCCATCTCATCCCCCTCATGCCCCAGGATTTGATGCACTCAGCCCACGAGGAGTGCTTGGTCTCTTGGTCTCACATGCTATGTGCATGATGCTGTCCAGGTCTGCACACTGTGATTCCCAAGAAGAGCAAAGCCAAGTATTGCATCTCAGCTGCTGATATGCAATCAGTTCCCACCAGCTTTCCAGCACACATCCCCAAAGAGTGATTCAGGGCTTGACGGTTAATGCCAAAAGCAAATGGCTCAAGACAGACAGGAAAGAGAATGCAATGTCTTTTCAGCAAAGAGAATTCTCCAGAGACTGCTGAGATGAGGAGGAAAGAAGGCTCTGCTGTGGTAAAAGAGGAACCCTTGGTGTTAACAGTGCTGCACTGTCTCCTTGCCCCTGATTTCTGCAGGGCCATAACAGAGACTCAGGGTAAGTAACAGAAGTGAAGGCCCTCTGCTGGTTTTGCTAGCCTCCTATTTCTGCTTGCATCACCATAATCCCAAGATTGGTGCTTTCCCAGCACTTAAAGCCATGACCCTTGAGAGCCAGTGTATCTTGTGCTGTAAAACCAAACATCAGCTGAAGAGCAGCTAGTTCCACTGACCAGAAGGGACACCAATAGCATTTATTTTCATTTACTGGCGATATCTAACCCCTTAAATAATATCAGATGGGCCGGCAACCTGACCTTGAATAACGTGCCGCTCAGACTGCCTATAAATAAGTTTTACCTTCCCTCTTTAACACCACAGCCACACATCATCAAGGGATTGGCCAGGGAAAGACAGACACGTGCCTGGGTATGAAGCAGCTGTGTTCCTGCTAATCTCATACTGTCAGAAGGGCCATGAAAAATACAGTAGCCACTGAGTTGCATTAGCCATGATTGGTGGCTGGGTGGTGCAGGAGCAGAGGACAGCAGCCAAATTCCTCATATCTCTTTACTCTTGGCTGAAAGGAACTCCAAAGAGATTATATCCTTAATGCTTCCCATAGATGTAAAATATGGCTATTTTTACCACACAGAGACACAGAGCCAGGAGACGGACAGGGAGATGTAGCTCTGTTCTGCCTGCTTCAGCAGCTGCAGTCTTTGCAGTCGTACATTCAGGAAATGGAGAACTTAAAGTTGGCTTCAGTGGAGTTTCCAATAAAGCTTCAGTAGCCAAGCCAGGTGATACGGAGGATGCAGAACCATTCTAATTGACTGTACTTCTTTTTGAGGAGGTTGTAGTGAGGCAGGGGTCAGACTCTTCTCCCAGGCAACAGTGACAGGACAAGAGCTGGTGGCCTCAGGTTGTGCCAGGGGAGAGGTTCAGGTTAAATATTAGGAAGCATTTCTTCTCAGGAAGAGTGGTGAGACATTGGAACAGGCTGCCTGGGGAGGTGGTGGAGTCACCATTCCATGACATGTTCCAGAACCATGAAGAGGCACTGAGGTCGTGGTCAGGGGTTGGACTTGGGGATCTTAGAAGACTTTTCCAACCTGACTGTGATTTTTCCAGTTGGGACTCAGGAATCAGACCCAAATGGAGAGAAATGGAAGTCGCTTCTTCCTCCAAGAGCTGGGCTCAGCTAAATATGCCCAATGGCCCCCTGGCCTATCAAGCAGCAAAGGAGGTGAGGTATTTCCTATGCCATCCGGACGATGCTGGGAAGTTTGGAAAAA
This sequence comes from Tetrao urogallus, assembly GCF_951394365.1. Classification (NCBI taxonomy): domain Eukaryota; kingdom Metazoa; phylum Chordata; class Aves; order Galliformes; family Phasianidae; genus Tetrao; species Tetrao urogallus. The sequence continues at coordinate 34,449,257 of NC_136821.1, forward strand.
TGGTCCGTGACAACTGCTGATGGGGACAGAGAGAGAGATCACATTACCAGGATAGAAACTGCTTGTTCCTCATCATACACTGGAAGTGCTGAAGGCCCAGCTCACATCACAACGCCCAGCAGATAACTGAAGCCACCAGAACACGATTTTGCAACATGGAACAAATTCCCAGTAAGGCAGCACAAATCAGTCTTTCCACATACACTGTATACACTGTGAGTTGGGCAGGGTGACTGACTCAGCTGGGAGTAAAACCTTGGTCACTCAGTCATCTCTCTGCTGACCTGTTGTGTGGGACCCAAATGTGTTCCCACTTGATTTGACAGAAGTGGATGTAAATATAACGAACCTCTGATAGCAAAGCAATATTCCTTCCATTGCAGCTCAGGCAAGGCTGCAATAGAAATCTACACCACAGAACATAAATCAGTTGCAACCTATGCTTTGTGGGATTTAAAGATATATAGCCATCATTATTTGGATTTATGCTTCTTTCCTATCCCAAGGCAGAGTTCAAATGCATTAGAGGTTTCCTCTGTTAGTGAAAGATTTCAGGAAGCTTCTGACAGACCTGCAATGGCTACTGGCTGCTCAGTGAAATCCAGCTCTCTCGGGGGGCTGCCTGCATGCCATTCAAACTCTTTGTATGCACAGAATAGATCAGAGCTTTCCAGGCAAGCAGCAGACTCATTGCTGCCTAAATATGCTGAAAAATCCTAGAGCAAACAGTAGCCACCCTAGGAAGGGAAAGCCCCATGTTGCTGGAGATCAGCTGGTCCAGCAAAGAAGGGATTACACAAACAGCCAAGAAATCCCCAGGAGAGATGTGGCCGGCGTAGAATTTCTCACCATTATCAGACCTTAGAAGAGAAATGAGCAAGGTCCAGCTTCACACCATCATTTCACTGAACATCAGTTGCACAATGATGGTGCTCCGAGGCACGGTGGACAGCACACGTGGTTCTACCTGGAAAGATTACCTGGAAAGATTACCCCAATCCTGCTGTAGGATAGCCTCTCTCACAATTTGGTGCCACGTTCTTCTTGTCTTCCACTCTTTGCTACTTGCCTCCACAGTCTTGGCACTGCCTGTCCTCCAGCTATAAACTCAAACTAAGGCCAGCAGGAACCACCACATTATCCTACCAAACGCTGTTATGAATCCAATTATCCTTCACCACGACTATCTTTTGATATTATTCTAAAATCAACAAAGGGTGAAGAATCTACCATCTTGTGAAAAGTGCTGTACGTGGTCTGAAGAGTCAAAAATATAAAACAGTAGGAATGTTTTGCTCCAGGTCTAAAACACTGTCCTCCCATGACATAAACACAGTTGCTCTACAAGGTGGTAACAACCGATTCTGAGATCACAGATAGTTGCAGACCTAGATAAAGGCAGGGCAACTTGTCTTCTGAGTACCTAAGGGAAGAAGTGGGAGGCATGTCTGTATAAGGAGAGAGACAGAGCTTTAGGGGCACAGCTTACTGAAGAGCTGGAGATTTCTGACCAAGGAAACTGTTTGTTTCTCTTGAGATCATAGCAACAGGACATTGTGTGCATGTTTGGTAAGTAAATCATGATTTTTTTTTCCAAGGAATACCTCTCTCCAAATAATATAATCAATTTCTCCTCTTAATGGAAAAAAAAACCACAACTCCACACAATAGCACAAATCTGCCAGGCCAGGGGGACAGCACTATCCTCATCCAGCTTATCCCCTATTTTTCCAAAAGCACTCTCCAGCTCTCATCCCAAGGCAGTTAGTCCCCTCATGCAAACAGATGAGCAGACTATTCAAGAGACACATAAATCAACAGATAAGGTGACCTAGCCAATCCTTGGAAACAGTACAGAACCAAGGTTTGCTTTCAGTTGCTTCCTCCAGGCCATCCACGGGGCTGCGGCTGGGCCCTGCTCTGCCTGTTTCTGACCTGCTTTCAGCTCAGATACGAGCCATCCTCCCACAGCAGCTTCACAGGTACTGCTTACCAGAAGATTCTAAGCTGGGGTCCTTGTTGCTTGTTACAGTCCAGCAATTCCCCCTTCAAGCCAAGGTTAATGAGGGGATTTGGGGATATTGGGAACTCTCCTCCAGTCATCAGCTGGCTTCAATTGCAGGCAGTGATCTTTGGAAGGCATCCCAGTTTGCTTCCCATCTTGTTAGGAACGTATTTGTTCTGTTTGAAGATCTCTTTTCCCTGCAGAGCACAACTGAAGACAGAAAGTTACACCACTGTTTATCTGATTTGCAAGAAGCTGAAACACTCCAAAACTGTGAGCTACTTGGACAATGCAGAAAACACAACCTTCTCCAATGCTAGCAGCAAAGTGAGAAAATAACTGCTCCAAGCAACTGTTTTGTGCTGCTAATTAGCTCCTACACTGACAAGCAATTCCAGCACTGACTCAGAGAAGAAACAGAAGCAGAGACTAACTGCAGATACAAAGATGAGCTGGTGTACACTGACACCATTTCATTACTGTCTGTCTCTAGTGATTACTGAGGATCTCATTCACCAGACCGAATGCAGTGGATGGCTTGCACATGCAGGGAACATGAGATATTGCTGGCAATCCTGAAGCACACAGATAGCAGAAAGCTTCCCAACATAAAGAATATAGTTACTATCCAACTAGGGTTACACTCCAGTACATTTGCTCGCATTCTCTCTTTTCCAGTTTCTTTTGGCCTTGCAAGCAGGAAGAAATAAATGTTGTAGCTATCACATTCCTTTTTCATTGCATCATTTCAAGTAATTCACTTCAAGGGCTTCCTTGGAAATACCTACAGGGGGGTAAATTCCCACTATGGACTAAGCAGCTGTGACCCTGCTGTCTGGGGAAATAGAATTAAATCACACTAATCAGAAGCCTAAATCAACTTTTTTTTTTTTTTTCCTCCCTATTTAGCCCAGAAATATATTCTCTCCTAAGGGTATGTGATATCTAACACAAATTCTCAGGCAGAGATACAGTAGTAAAAAAGTATGTATGTACCTGGAGATAAATGGCCAACAGTGCTGCTGCTTCATGGAACAGTTTCTCCCAAAATAGTGCTCTCCTACCCAAGCAACACAGAAAGCACAATTATACTGATAAAAAACATACTGGTTATCACCTCAAGCAATGCAGTGATCGAGCTGTAGTTGTCAGCACAGCTGTTTGATATTTTGTGATACACAGATCAAATATACCAACCTGAGCTTCGGCTCGTGATGTCCTCTCATAACTGCTGCTGGAGACATCATGCTGGGCAAGTTATAACAGAGCAGGAATAACCAGATATCAGACACCAAAAACAGTGCTTAAAAACCATAATAAAGTTTTATAAAAGACAATTGTACCGAAGAGAAAGACTGGGGAATGGTAAATGATAAAGGCAGGTCATTAATACACCACATCATACATCATTCCATAAACTCACGGGTGGTTTAGCAGCAATAGAGATAGAGCCAGGGGGAAGCTCTTCACCCTGGGACAATGCACAACAGGTGGTGTCTCAGGTTTTATTACTATCAATTGATTATTGCCTTCCACTATCTAGAAGTAATTTAAAACAATGACGAGTCAGTGGTGAATGAGTCATTTGGGACTGCACAGCTGTGCTATTCTGCATCTGCCCCACCATGCTGATGTCTGTGAAAGGAGAGGGGGAAGTTTTCCTTAAATTCTCTACAGACTGCAGTTTTCCCAAAGTTGAAGACTACAACAAGATAAAGAAGAGTAGTAAAAAGACAAGGGTGCCTGGGAATCCACACTGAACATACAAATCTATTCTCATTGCACAGGGATTGCTCCCTAGTTTATTTGTATGATACCCACGAGGGCTGCAATTCAATTGTGAGAGCACCAACAAGGCACTGAGAACTACACTGTTAACATTCACAACTGACAACCCATAAAGTGATTTAGTCTTAACACTTAAATTAAGCCTGGATGATAGAAAGCTTTTGGTTAAGGTTTTCCAGATGCTTTTGTGACTTCATAAGCATAGCATGAAGTTACACATCCAGCTTCAGCTCTGAACATGGTGTTAAATTAAGGCTTTCAAGACAGCATTTACTTAAAGAAAATCCTGAAATATAAAACAAAGGTTTACTATCATTATTATTTTCTATTCTAAAACTTTGAGTTCTGAAAAGCCAGAAGACATTTCTCAGAAGAAAGCATTTTCTAGCTGAAGATACTGACAAGGAGGACTCAAAAAAAAAAAAGGAAGAAACATAATGGTTGCAGTTGCTTTGGAAAGCTAATTGTTGTTACTCCTTGTGCTCATCAACGCAGCAACTTGCCACAAACTCTAAAAATCTCATTCTTGCATTCAAATGGTTTTGAATTAAGTCGTTCTCACCTATGTGTCTTTTACTACCTATAGACAGAGAAAATAAACATTGGAGCATTCAAAAGTATTTGCAGCAAGCAGAAATGCTGGGGGTTCAGGTTGAAAGGGCCAACTACAGTGCCATTCAAGATAAGTGGCTTTAGAAGGGGAAGGCAAAGCTCAGTTGTAAAGAACTTCGGTCTAAGACCCTTAAGTCTCATCTAAAGCACTGCTCCAGGTGGATGTTCCAACCGCCCTTAAAACAAACAGCATCACCCTGGCCTCTCCTCTGCCAGGTTGCTTGAATGCCTGGTTAAACTCGAGGATGTTTTCATAGTGGAAACTTCTGCTGCTGCCCTCTCAACCAGCTGACAGCCCAGGGAAAAGTTGTTCTGCCCCAGGTCTTTATGGCATCTGTGCTCAGCACACTCACCGTGCTCCAGCTGGGGCCATCTGAAAGCTCAGCATTAGCACTAGACAACATCTAGAGACTGCAGGTACCTTTTTTCTTTTTTTTTTTTTTTTTTTGGCTGAAGGATCATCCTTGCTATTTAGTCTGCTCTTATTCAGCATTCCCACTGCCTGTGAAAGGCTAGGAAAGAAGCGTGTTGGCCCTTCCTGCAGCATTACTCACAGAGGCTCCTTGGTATCTGAGTCACGGCTGGTTTGGGACTCAGGCTTGTGTGCGATTAGTCACTGGAATTTGGTGGGAGGCTATATTTAATAACAGCCCTAGCTCTAGAGAAACAGGAAGCCAGGCAATCTTTAAGGACCGCAGATGCATTATAAACTCTTTCCAGAACCACCAGAAACGTAGCCAGCAAGAAAACAGTCAAATTAGCAAAAAAGCATGTATGTAGGCGGGCAGGCCATACTTCTGTACCCATTCCATAATGTGAGCTGAGCTTCTGCCAAGCATCACATCTCTGGGCCAGGATGTATAGCTCTGTCAGCGCGGAACATCTGCAAGAGACCCTACAAGCATAGGCATCCCCAATAGCTTTGGTGTAGACATACCATTATGAGACACAATGAGCAAGGTCCCACATAATGTGTGTGCTGTGCTTATGTGCTCCAGCTCCAAAACTGTAACTGCAGATGCTCCCCAGTTGGCAATTTGGAGAATTAAATGCAAAAGGCACAGAAATCAAGAACAAGCGAGGAGTGAGTTGTCAGGATAAGATGACTTTCTCCTTGATCATTAATGCCAAATGGTTTCGTTAAAGAATCAAGGACCTTGCAATGAGCTCAACTATTGCCAAGTCTCTGCTTTGCTCTAGTTCCACCATCAGCTTCCCCCAAGTCAAAAAGATCAGGATTGTCTACTCATGATCCAGCTTTCCCATCTGAAAAAGAACAATAACGGTTATAACCTTTTTCTCCAGAGGCCACTGCAAAGACGTAACTATTAATGCTTGTAGATGCTCAGAATGTGACAGAATGACTTCAACCAACAGTTACTGCACTCGAAGCAATACTTCAGTACAGTCCAGAGGATTTGGAACTTTTAGACCTCAACAGAGATCTACGTTGGCAGGGACACATCACAGTACCTTCACAGAACAGAAGAGACATCTCCCAGCCATTAACCTCACTCAACATCTTAAACAAATTTGAAATCTGTTTAGTCTGGAAACGATTATTCTGCTTATTCAGATGCATTTGATGTTTGGCCACACACGGCAAACGTGGCGCAATTCCAACTAAGGAAAAGAGATCACTGTGGCATCACCAAATTGCACTACGTGGGACTGCATAATATATCCACACCGTAATTTAAATCCCACAATTTAAACCGTGGAGCCCATGCTCTGTGGTGGCTGAGATAAGCATGGTACACATCCCCCATTTCCAAACGCTGCAGCGTTTCATGATGTACAGGAAAGCAGATGTTTCTCATAGTCTGAACTCTTAAAGATTATTCTTACAAACTACCACGTACAGTTGAGTGGGACACTGCTGTTAGGATGGGTCAAAATGTTCCATTTGTCCTCACTCCAGTTGGAAACGTTTATTCTGACCAAAACAGATACAGATTTACTTTTACCCAAAGCAGTCAGATAATTAGATGAAAATAAAAACATATCAATTTGGGTTTGTCTTTTGTTTTCATTTACTGACTGTAGAGGTTTTCAAATAATACTTCTTAAAAGAACCGTGTTTGGGAAACTGATCAAATGGTGCATTCTCCACTGGTATTTTTCTCTTTCAACACGTATGACTGCAATATAAAACTGTGAACCCCCACTGATCTATTTATCTTCATCCTTAATGGTGCAGTTACTTCCTCCTAGACAACTCTTCTTGTTATACAGACCAATTCCATCCAAGCTGCTTCACTCACTAGAATGTTGCCCAAGGTGATACAGTTTTATAGGCAGACCACAAGAACTCAACATAAGAAAGCTTTCAAAGTATGTGTAGAATGGGTTGATATTGGAAACTACAGCACAGCTGCCCTGCTCATCTTACACAATCAAGAAAGGGTGAAGGCCATTTGTTGAAGTATTGCCCCTTCTCATCACTCAGAGGACACAGGCTGCACTCTCATCTCCCCCTCTGCTCACTTCAGAAGGCAACAATTCCTCCAGTTCAGCCAAAAGGCATCGTAAGAATAAGCAAGCAGGAAGCCATTTCCAAACTACGATCCCTCTGCCTCCATCTTCCACCACGTCAGACACAGATCCCCTGTTCCCTGCACTGCTCAAAAGCCCCAGCATGCATCTTAAACACGCATACGTTGAAAGTGCAAAGTTAAGATCTCCCAGTCTCTTGGGCACAGAGAATATCAGTCTGAAGGGACAACATCTCCTCTGCAAAAGCCCCCCCTCCATCTTTGCAGGAGAGACGCTGCCATTTCCAGCAGGGCCTTTAGTGGAGACCCTGAGCAACAGAGGTAAATCCTTTGCTCTCAGGTTGCCTTATTGGGTCCAGCAAAGGACAAAGCCAGGCTGTTGGGGTCTGGGGCCTCTTCTGCTGCAGCTGCATCCAGACCCTTAAAAACAGCCCCTTCCTAAGCAGCCATGTGGGTGCACATGACATCAGATGCAAGAATTCTAAGGGTACAATATGAGAAGCATTGCAATCTGACCACTCTTCTGAAGTAAGGCAGCTCCTGAACAGAAGGACCCGAGGATCTGTTTAGTGTTCAGCTTGTTGTCTACGCATTGCAATCTACTTTGCTGGTGAACACAGTACTCTACAAACGCCAGCTCAACAACACGCAGGAGGAAGTTTTGCAGGTATTTGCAGAAGATGAACAGCTCTGGTGACACAGCACATACATGCTGGCTGAGAAGCGCTTGAAGTGCTATGCATCACACCAGACAGCAAGGGCACTAAGTCAGCAAATCTTATTTATTGCCATGTTTCCCCATATTTAGGGTGAATTTCCCATTGCTCCTATGCAGGTCCTTATGTAAGCCATACCTGTGCCACACCAGATTGGTGCCCCATTCATTAGAGCAGCTGGTCCTTGCTTTCCCTAGACTAGGTGTTCATTTAGAGAAAACTGCAGCTGGATTGCAGAGAGCAATGAGAATGCTGCCCTGAGGGGCAATCTGCATAGGATGTAAGACATCAGTAATGCATCTGCCTTCCACGCTTCACCAAAGATGTAATTGCGTCGTGTGAAAATCCCATTAAATGCATTCCCTTGCTTTCCTCTGCAGTGACAGTGAGGAGGAAAGAACTGGCAGGGTCTCTGCTCCCAGCTGCACTCAAACTCCAGCTGAGTTTTTTTTTCCACAGCAATTCCCGGAAACATTTGCTGTGGAAGAAGCCAAGCCTTTTACTTCTTCCAACCCCAATTATGCTGTTTCTGCATCATCCATTTTCTACCAGCTGTCTGAGCTCATGGTCAGCATCAGATCAGAAACAATACTGAGAGCTGCAGGGCCTGCTGCTGAAGAAGTGAGTTAGATCTCAATGGATAACACTGTGCCTCCTCCACCCCAGGTACTTTGGCCTTGCCTTTCCTCTTCCCCAAACTGGCCCCTCTATGCCTTTCTCCTTTGAGTATCTCTCCCAGCCCACAGGCAGCTGCCAAGCAGCTCCAACCTGCCTGCAACCCACCAGCTTGGGAGAGAGCATCACCTCACTCTTGCACAGTCAGCACTGCACAGCATGACCTGTCCTTTCACAGCACCAGCAAGCAAAGAGGATTTGAACTCTTAGTCCTGCTGTTTCAAAATAGATGATAAACACCACAAACAAGGGGTCTAGGGTGACCTTGTAACTCAGACTGTGAGCTAGCAAGGACACAGGTGGACCCTTGTGAGATGTGGGCTCTTTTCCACATTGCTACTTCCCTGTTGGGAGGGCTTAGGGAAAAAGCAGCTCCTCTCTAAGAGCTTCTCTATCCTCCTCCCTTTTACTGACATTTCTTACCTTTATACTTCTGTTGCTCTCTGATGTAGAACCTGGTGTTCTCAAGAGCAAGATCTTCAGCAAGTTAAGAAGGCGCTGCGCTCCCAGCTCTTTCTATGGCAAGCAAAACAGAGCCTTGCTCTTCAGGCAGTGCCATATCCAGCTGAAGGTACAAAAAGTTCTCTAGAACACACAGACCAGGCTTCACCAACTCACTGATTCACTGGGAAATAACACCAATTGCTTTGGATAAAGAGCTGAAGTTGCTGGGGAAGGACAAACAGCAGTGATGCTCTGCAAGGAGCTGTGACTTCCTAGCAGCAAAACACAGCAAAGCTGTGAGGGTCACTGCTCTCACACTGTTGGTTCAGTGCTCAGCACACTAAAGCCTTAATATTCAGCAAGGCAGACAAAGACAACAGGAAAGGCAAGCTGCTGGTTACAGGGCCCAAAAGCCATCAAGGCAGACTAGTTCCTATCTCCCAGTTACTCACCTCCACTTGTTGAATGAAAGCCTTAAGAGGCAAGTCATATTTTCCAGCTCTGTGAAAGTTTGTCTTAGCTAGCCAAAACCAAATAACAGCATGAATTATCTGTCTCCACTCCTGCACTCCTGAATTCCTTCTCCACAGCTTCTCACCAGGCCTGGTGCTAATCAGAGCAGGCTGAAATTCACCACATCTGTGCAAAATGGCAGGGGTGGACAGACACATGACAGGAGCTATTGCAAAACCAGCAGGTCTGAAAGAACTGACCCATCTGATGCTGACTGCTTCTTCAGGCACTTCCTTTGGAGGAACGATATGGTATTTATCTTCCTATGAAGTCTAACAAGAAAAAAAAGAGGAGCTTTTTTTTTTAAATAACCTCAACCATTGGGGGGGAAAGGGGATATAGCTGTATTTTGTTTGCAGGCCTTTCATTAATAATCCCCTAATAACAGGTTTTATTGGTTTGTAAATGTTCCTTTTCAATCATTTGATGGCATCCTTGGCAGTCCGTGATTCCATACAGCATGTGTGTTTATCTGCTGTTTGGAGCAGACCTAATTAAAACAAGGCTTGTGGTTAAGGCTCTAGCATTTACACTGATGTACAAGAAGGGAAGGAGTACGTCCATTTTTAAAGCAACAGTGAGCATGGCAGTTCACCAAGACACTGAAGAAAAAAAAAATCACAAAATTAAGTCATTCATACTATGAAGTACTTCCCTTGATTTTCTTAGAACAACCCCGTGTCACCTTTGAGGAGTAGATTCAAACACTGACCCTAAGACCTTCCCATCTATTCAGATTTGCACCTTTATCCTCTCTCCCATCCAAGAACATTCAGCACTAAAACTATGAACGTGTATCTGGAGGTAACTGTTTCAGTATTTTAGAGTTAGATAAATTGAATATTTTATAGAATCGATTTTCCACTGAAGAAATACCACTCAGTTTTCCTGTATTCATACCTTGTGAATACAAGAGACAGAGTTTGCTCTTGAATTCTGCTCTCTTGGCTAGGGCACCCAGGAGAGTTCTGAGGAATAACATCAAGATCCTCAACTCCCTAGCCTAGCATTCACTGGGAACATTTGAGTAGGAGGCCTGGCAAATAAGTTTTCACTCTGATTTACAAGGAAGACAGAAAAGGAATGTCTCCATTAGCCAAACCAGAGAGGCTTAGTGGCATTCTTAAGTTAATATTTCTTTTTAAACTCACTGTCAGTCCAAAACCCTGCTCAGTTCAGAACCCCCATGTTGGGAGGGACCCATAAGGATCACAGAGTCCAACTCCTGGCTCCACCAGCACCACCCAAAAATCAGATTGAATGCCTGAGAACGCAGTCCAGACGCTTCTTGTATTCCAGTGCAGAGTTTCAATCTGTACCCAACTGCTGGTACCCAGACAGTGTATTCCCAGTCCAGAGTACAGAAAGCATCCCCAGCTGCACAGGGAGCTGCTTCCTCCCCAGCAGCTGGGACGTGCACAAGTCTTTCTTCAATGAGATCAATTCATCAGGCATCTTTAGCCAAGATGACCACAGAGGTCTCATAGCATGAGAAGCTCCAAGCTGGATCCTGCTTCTACCTCTTGTGCAATGGCAGCCCGATGGAAACTTACAGATGATGGCAGCCTGGTTTAGCCTCACAGCCATAGGCCCAGCACCTCTCAGACTTGTTCTCTGCCTTCAACTAATACACAAAAATAAAATCCCAGCAGGCTTCTATTCAACATATTCTATACAAAACAGCGGGTTGAAGATGACAAGGTGAAACGCAAGAAGAAAAAGAACGAACTGGTTAATGTAGCTCCTATTTGCTGTTACCTTTGTACAACCATGATGTCAGCTGAACGCTGCTGGCATGCAAACCAAGAGGGATGCTTCTCAGCTGAATAGCGCATTCACCGGGAAGCAGAGCACGTAAGTTAACCATAACAGTATGTGGCTGTCTTGTTTGTACAATATCAAATTCTTTCCTGTGCATGGAGCAGCTTTCAAGAATCACAGTCCATGACGTTACCTAGGAGGCACAGTGCCAGACGTCTGCCTTGTGGCTTTGCTTTTAACAAGCCCAGCACAGGCTGGTACAAAAATATCATGCTCGGTCAGTGGGGGGGCTGCAGGTGAAACCCTGGATGTCAACAGGGATGTTTTCACCACTTCAGGATTTCACAGGGTGAATATCACATCATGCTGCTCTAGGGATCAAGGGCAAGCAGCCAGAATTTCTCCTCAATCATTTAACAGAGAAAGACTGCTCCCCGGGGTAAGACACAGCAGAAACTTAGTTTGGATGCTCTGGCTTGCTCCAGCCAGCAATATTTCCCCACAATGGTTCTAAGTAACTCCAGAACCTGAAGGCCAGGGATAGTAAAGTTTGATCAAGCTATGATCCAGGAGCGTTCAAAGCACGGCAAAAATGCAATGTCTACTGACAGAAATTAGGAAAGAGAATTAAAACTGAGCACTCAATCTTCAGCATTCAGTCTCACACATAGTAACATGCAGCTGATTCCAGCTTCAGGTGCTCCCTAGCAGAAACATCTCAGCACATCTCCCTTCACTGAAAATATTGCTCAGATAACATTTGCTTTGAAGGCAGGAGACCTTTTTCCACCGCTTAGAAGTTATTTAGGAATACTTCACCAAGAGAGGGGAGCAGAGATCTCACGAAAGCACTCATAGGAAAGGGTTATTCCAGATGAGCTTGAAGTTCCTAATTTCTTCATTTTTCATCATAACATTTTTCAAGGGAAAAATTCCAAGCTTTTGGAAGCCTGAAGTGGCTTTATTTAAAACAATGTTTCTTTCTTCTACAGATTTTTTTTTTCCCAAGTTCAGCTGTTGAAACTAAACAACAACAAAAATTGCCATGTCCTCAACAGATCCAATAACATACTTTATTTTTTTTTAAATACGAGGTGTGATTTGTAACCCCTCAGATTCCACATGGAAAAAGAATTACAGCTCATCTTTGCTCATTCCTATTTAAAAAGAAACTTCTTCCCCACCCAGACACTGGGAAGGGAAAAAAACAGTTTGTACCTCTGTTTCCCAGATAAATAACAGCATGTCTCCTGCTTTCCAATCCAAGTACCTACACTGTGCGACTTTGCCTGTGAGCAGTGGGGCACATCAGCCCAGGGAGCAGAGCAGGGGTAGGGATTTAGGACAGCGGTTGTTGATTTGGTTTAGGGAAACCCCACAGCATTCCCCCCCCTCCCCCCCCCCATGGCCTTCTTGAGCTTCCCTGCTCTCAGGAAGCCTCCAGCAATCGCCACTGGACAGACTCAAAGCTTTTGCTGCAATGGCAGCGAGTCGCAGCGTTACATCCCACACCCAACATAAGTACTTGCTGTATGTCCCAGGCCACTGCCAAGGCTGTGACTCAGTCCTTCCTGCATCTTTAATTCCTGAGCAAAGTTACTTTTCTGATCTGTACGTACTGTTCAGCCTCATCTCCTCGCAATTTATGGACCTCAGCACAGAGGCAATCCTCCTTCCCATTGGAAGGAATCAACCTCCCCTCAATCCTTTCCGAAGATTAAACTCTCCCCAAGCAGACACTAGATTGGCCTTTTCATTCAAGAAGAGGGAGCAAAACACCCCAACAACTGTCTCACAAGCACAAAGCCTGTGTCTCATGAGACATGGGGTTTGTTTTGAGCTCTGTCACAGATACTGTGTGAACTTGTGTAGATTCTTGGGATCCGACTCTTGCTGACACTGAATAAAGCTGTGAGTGAAGTTACTCCACAGCCGAGAAAAACAACATTCTAGAGTTCTCTGCACCTCAGTCCTAAAGAAATAAGTATCTTAAGATGTTGTTTTCTAATCCCAAATCCTAAAAGAAACTCTCCTGATGCTTAGCACCAAACTTGTTGATGGCTCAATGACTTAAGGGAGAAGAGGGCATCTCTGACCATGGCCAAGATTCAGCTCAGCTGACCGCACACGTTGAGCTCTATTCCTAGTTTGCTCTTCACATGGTTAATGAAGAGACAGACAACCTCATAAGGCAGTTCAGGTGTTGATTTAGCTGAGTCACCCCTCTTCTGTAACCTGAACTCCTTGGAGAACACTAGGCATGCCCATTTAGAAAACAACCACCTTCTTGAGGGCCAAGGCCAACTTTTTGATCCATCAGTTGCTGGAAGACCACGCTAACTAGAGTAAGTTGACAGGGTTTGGCTCACTGCTGTGTTTTATTAAAGATCTGAAAGTGAACAGAAAGGCACGAACGTTGCTTAGTTTTCCATAAATAACCTGAAGCCTCAGCCAGAGCCAACACAGCTAATTTCCGTGGAAAGCTTTAGCTTGAGGGAGGGGAGCAGGGTGGAGGCAGTAGTATCAGTCACTTGGTGACAAACTCCTGCCTGGCATTACCCCCCCAAAAGCATGAGCCATCTCCAGCCTCTCCTACCTTCAGCGTCATCAGCCACACTAAAAAGCCACCATTCATATTTGAACAACGCTCATTTCAGCAAGCAGATTCAGCCTTGGGAACCCATTTGAGGACAAGGCATACCTAATGGGATTTGCTCAGTTAACACTCATACATTTACCTGGGTATCCAAATATCAACTCCAAGCATAAGGAAAATACACTTCCACCACATCTAAGAAGATTATCAAGCAAGCAGATCACCCTGGTTTTGTGGATATGAGAAAAAAAAAAACAAGGACTGTGGCAAGACCACCACTCATCTCTATGGTTGAAAAGTTAAAGAGACACAGCTTCATGACCAGTAGCACAATAACTTTTCTTCCTCACCACTTCACATCAGCAAGAAAGCACTTCCTTCCCAGGCTCCACTAACATAAGGTCACAGTCTTCCATGCTCATCATGGTCCTTGAAACACTGTACTGGGGCAGGCATCATTACCTGCTTTTTTCCTACATACAAAGCTCAAATAATTATGGAGAGAACATTTGACTTGACATTCCCTGTTTCCTAAGGATAAGCTTTCAGCCCATGCAAGATCAGGGTTCAGACTGGTGTCAGGTTTTGATACAGAACCTGGACAAGAACCGACTCCATGTCTGATCCAGCAGAAGAGTTCAGACCCATTTTTGTAGCTTCAGGCTTGGTGTTTCCAGACTGTGCTCATCCATGTATGCTGCCTTCCACCCTGGATTTTATACGCTGTTTTATACCTCAGTGGTAAAAACAGCAATCACTTCATCCCCCTTACTCCCCAAGGGGTCACAGAAGAAACCTGCCTGCTTTACTGCACGCTATACAGCCTCGCTCCTGGTGGTCAGCTTTATCCAGAGCCAGGAAGCACTGTATACCATCAGCAAAAAATTAGGATTTTAACCACTCAGAGCAGTAGCACAAACAGCGCAATCTGATTCACTGAATGTGATTTTTATAGTCCTTAATTGTACAGATGACCAATTAAATGGGTCCTGTTCTGGCATCAACGTGCATGACTATTAAAATCAAGCTAGTTTAGAGTGTTAGCACATATTTTAAGGCACTTAAAATAGGCCATACTACAACATATGTCTGCCAGTCCACAGATAAAGACCCAAAGGAAATATTTCTGGCTTAGTACTAAATATATACCTGATGAAGGATTAACACAGCGAGCAGAACTGAGAACGCATCTCAAGTCACCTGCTTTAATTGATTCTCCTTCTTGTTAAGCTGTAAGATATTCCTCGAGCCAAATTACAGGGTAACTCATCTGTTATCCCCTCTGTGTTGGTGATAGCAACTGGCATCAGTAATAGAAGAGAACAGAAGTTAAAGTAAACTGAATGCCTAATAGAGACAGATGTTCTTCTTGCTTTGGGTCAACCATCTGCCTTTCCAGAGGAGCCCCAGAACCTGATCACCTTTACACACCACAGCCTACAGATTGAAAAGACTCTGTGAGTAAGGGTAGTATCTGGTGTTGAGCGAGGGTGAAAGCAATTTTGCTGGAAAATAGTAGGATGCAAGAGCATGGGAGTTATGATTCACCAAAATGCTTCCCTTCCCCAGCAGCTCCCCACCTCGAGAAGAACAAACAGTTGGAGCCCAGGAGCAGTAACTCAGCGGCGAAGCATTTGGCAGAAGTGTTTCTGGAGCAATTGCCAAGGCTGAGCTGAGTGCCAGTTAGTCTTCTCAAAGCAACCCTGATGGAGCACCACCAGGAACAAAACAACATTTCCTGAAACTACTGTGAAAGAAGACAAAGAATTCACTTAGTCACTGATCCAAAAAGGCAAAATCCAGAAGAACCAGGCCTTCTCTTATTCCAAATAAAACACCCAATATAGATCTTCTCAACAGGCCTGAGGAACAAATTCAGCAGTTGCTGCATCTGAGCTCTCAGCTATGAAAAAACTAGAGTGCAAATTGGGTTATAGCAGTACAGGATTTGTCTATCACATCATGGGCTACCACAACAGCGCATGCCATCGGCGTGAGACTTGCAATGGTCCTTCCCAAGCACAATGGTTTATGTTGTGCTTTTTGAGCTCACTTCCCCTGCTATGGGATGCAATAAGGACTCCAAGTGTATTCTATACACAGCTTAGATTTTAAGCACTAGGAAGCTCTCAGCAGGGCCATGTAATCAGCCTAAACTTCAGCCTGGGTATCTTGATTTGTGCATACACCTTGAGAATATCTAATTTTCCATCAGCCTCTAAGAGACATCCATTACCATCAAATGTTTGAACTGGTACAGAAAACAAATAATACCCCAACACAACCAACATCAACTTCCGCAATATCTAGGATTTTTATTCCAAATCCTTCTCCTGCAGTCATCTGGTGAGAAAAATTAGCTTTGCAGCTACATTCAGTAAGGCCTTGGTAATGTGAATGAACAAGCCCTGTAAGATTTAGAAACAGGAGATACAGAAATAAATAGTTTTAAGTTTCAGCTCTCGAAATTCTGACTTAGGGCTTCTCAAGCACTAGAGACTAACAATACTTAAGACTTTGGCTACAAAAGTATCAAAGAACGTCAAAGTTGGAATACCAGAAGCCAACTCTAATTGCTCCTGAAGGGAAACTTTAGGAATACTGGGAAGAAAACAAGTTCCTTATTATCTGAGGATATTACCCCATTGCGCATCAGCAGCCAGGTAGAACAGATCACAAAGCAGTGAAACCAAACAGCCTGAATTGGAAGTGTGATATGCACTAAATGCAATTTGAAATGTCTGTATTTGACTTTGAGGACTGACTGCAAGTCCTGAGTGCAATCTTCTCTCACTGGCCTTTGGCAGCAAATATGTATTTTTCCCTAGAAAGCAGCAAGATTTTTGCAAAAACAAGAGCCTGCATGGATGCACAGATACTAAGTTCCATTCTACCCAGCCACTGGCAAAAGAATTGGTCCTCCATGCCCAAATTAACATTTCCCCTGCTTACGCACTCTTATGGTCCAGCACACAGGAGAGGTCAGACTCACGGTCAAAACCGGAACTCATGGATCTCTCCATGGAACTCACAGCTTCTGACTCCAGGAGGTTATCTGGGAACCAGTTAATGCTTGCTATTCTTTACCCCTGCAAGGCTCTCTTGTACAGAATGAAGAAGTGTGGCTGCACAGCTGTTACAACGCAAGAGATCAGATAAGTACCTGACTCCTGAAGCATGAAACAAACTCCTGAGGTGATCTCCCTTCCTAGCATTCTGGCAAAAGTATAAGAGCAATTGCAGATATATCCTGAACACAGGGCACTCTTGTGACTGGCACAACTCTTACTGGCATTGCTCTTAGCCAAAATAGTAGTGATGCAAGTGTACTGAGCAGCTACAAGCCTTTTCTGGTACGGATTCATGAGTGGGCAGATGCTTGAGAAACATTCCTCCACATGCATTCAGTGTGGAAAGAACAAGCAATACGTGCCATAAGAACAAGAAAGATCAAACAGGAGCAGTTCTTAGATCGTTCGTTGCTTCTATTTTTGCATCTGCTTGTTGCCTCCATTTGTAGTTGAACTGCTAAGGTCAGAAGAAAGATCAGGAAAAGAGCACAGAAGTTTTAGCATCAGCCCTTCTCTTTTCCTCAGGTCCCAGAAAGGCTTCCTAAATTCAGTGTTCGAATAATTATAAGGTGCAAAGTATTTATGTAACAAAATAGAGTCAAAATGCCATTATGACTGCTGCTGGAAAAGATCATTCAGATCTGCTGTAAGTGTTCTAGGAAATTCAAGTCTGGCTGAAACCAAAGAGGAATAGAGATGGAACCACTCCTCCTCCTCCTCTTGTGATTAGCAAGTCCACATGACACGTACAGGAAGACTGTGAAGGAGGGGTCTGCCATCTCAGAAGGGCTGCTTGGATATTCTGACCTCTATCTTTCCACAGACCCTGGTTCTATTCGTATAAATACATAAAAAGTTGTCAAAGTTCTGAAAACTACCATACTCCTGTATCATCTCAACAGTTCAAAAAGAGTAGTGGCTCTTTTCTTCATTATGGAGCTTTGTTTTTAGCTGAAAATACCTCAGAGTTTGCTAAGTTATATTTTTGAGGTGCTCTTAGAAGAAAAAAATATTAGTTCACCCACCATGCAGAACCATCCCATCAGTCATTTATATAGTCTGCTACTCAGGACTAACAGCTATGCTCACAATTACGAGCTGGCTGACGGCTTATCTATTCCCAACACGTACACAAGTAGCATCACTAAAATAAAATCTTAGTCCTGCCCTATTCCCAGCCCTCAGAAAGGTCTAGAAGAAAGCAAACTTGTCATAGTGCCAATTAAGTTGCCAGGAAACAGGCCCAACATGTCACATAGTAATTGGCAATCAGCTTCAGGAGCAGGTTTCCCCTCTCCAAGAGGCACTGGGTTGACACCTCACAGTACAGGTGTTGCAAGGTCACCAATTTCTCTTCAAGCCAAGGGTTAAATTTCTCCTTACCTCCTCACTGCACCAGAAGCAAAGCAGATGGTGCATGCAGAGCCAAACAACACACACTAATGGATTTTTCCTACATGCTGAAACCCATCAGTTGGAAGAAGCTGCTAGGGCTTGAAGCCAATAGAAAAGCTTTGCTACCTGCCTTGGAAAGCTTGCACTGTGCTCTAGTGAGGACACTTGAGGTCACAAACAAAAAGCATCAGTACAGGTTTCCGTTCAGCTCTGAGGAGGAAAACAGCAGTGTTTGAAGCAAGCTTGTGGTACAAATATCAAGAGATCCCCAGGACAGAGGTACCAGGGCAGAGTATTACCTACAGGGTGAGGTTGGAGAATCTGCCTGGCATACACACAGCCTGACCGAGGGACTGCTGCAACTCAGCAGTCTCAAACAACTCCTCTGTGTGTCTCCAAGCTGGAGTGGCTCAGGCTGCAAGGAGGCTGAAGTTCTAAGTGGTAGCAGATGTTGGCAGTACACTCTAGACCTCTGCTTCATGAATTCCCAGATAAACTGCTTTTGTACCAGCCCTTTTGTAGTAATAACAATAATTAAGCATAGCTTATATAAGGTCTTTCATCCAACAGTCCCAACGTGCTCAATAAATTTAACAAAGCCATAATATTCAACAGATGGATTGCTTTACGTTTTGCAAGAAGCTGCATACATCTCAAAGCAATCCTCTACATTCTGGCAAACGATAGGCACCAGAATTACCTCCAGTTCCCAGAGAGGAGCAGAATTAGGGAGCAGCACTGCTATGCTAAAGGCCACAGCGCGCTCTGGTAATAACAAAAAGACCAACTCAGAATTCCTGGCTCTCAGCTCTGTTCCCACTGCAGCCAGGAAACCAGCCTGCCTCCAGAAATTCACATGCACTGATAACTTCGGCATATTAATCAGAATATGGAACTGAAAAGAAAGGATGCGTTCCTAGAGCCCATGAAAAACACCAGTCAAAATAAATCAAGTCCAATCAAAGCAATTTCCCCCCCCCCCCCCCCCACTAAAACTTAAGTTAGCTAGAATCAATTTAGTGGAACAGGCAAAACAAAGCAAAACTTTTCTCACTTGTTCCCACTGGATTATCTATTCCCCTTTCACTTTTTCAATGCTGCTTGTACCAACAGCAGAGAGCTCAGACTATGCAAGTGCTACTGCATTTGTTCTCATTTGAGACAGTGTAAAGAAGCAGTTACTGAAATCTCAGTTATGATAGCCTTATATAGACCTGTACTGTATCTGAGTTTGTAACTGTAGTAATTAGATTTGTTTTTTGCCTAAACTTTGCCTAAACGTGAAGAAAACTGCATCAGAGCACAACCACTTTGTAACTGATAGGGCAATATAATAAGGCAATAAAATCTAGTACTCATCTCCTGCAATTTATGCTGGACATAGAGAGTGAGAATACTCAAATCTTCCCCAAGATTCCTTGCTTTGAAGTATTTTATACTAATTTCATGGGTATCTTACTTGCTCTGAAATCAGAGTTAGAATTGAGAATCATGGCTATTAGAAGTGCTTTCTCCTCCAGTTGCTAGAAACATACCTTGAAAAACTGGCCAGCAACACAACCAGCTGGTAACAGCCAGAGATACAGCCAACCTCTTCTCAACTAAACTAAGGAACATGAATTCTACTTAGAAAATCACAAGCCTTGCATTTGGACCTGATGGTGGGAGGAGAGAGGGGGGTGAAGAAAGAGAAGGTCCACCCAAGGTGACACCCAATTCTTTCCAGCTGAAATACATGGAATTTCTACCAAGAAAAGCCAGGTTTCACAACCTGCAGTAGGGGAAATAGTCACTGAACAGAGATTGCATGAATTCATAAAAGAGGCTAGACTAGAGCACGTTTTTTCATAATGCAGAAATGTAACAGCTTTTATTTCCTTTTATGACTCAGTGTTCCCAATGGAAAGAGCACACACATCATGGGTTTGGCACTACACACCATTCAATTTCCTACCAGCTCCATCCTGCAGTGAAGCCAATACAGCCATTTGCTTAACCTCTTCAAGGAGAAGGGGTTTGTCAGTGGCCTTCTGCAAGAAGAATGCAGAGAGGTGCTGGAGAAAAACAGCTCTTGATTTGCAGTCTATACAGCGCAGCTCACCGCTATATGAAAAACCAAGAGTCCACAAGGCAGTAAAGAGAAACTAGAGAGGGAGCTCTCTTCCTGGTATGAGTCAGAATAGCTCCAAAAAAAAGGAGCTATTCTGTTTTGTACCAGGAAAAGTTATGCACCACAGCCAGTTACAGCCCTTCTCCCCACTGATTCATTCCCCAGCTTGCTACTGAGCTGCAAGACACAAGGATGCCACAGGTAACCAAACAAGCTCAGCACACAGCTTGCAACCAACCCTATCTCTCTGTGTGACTACAACTCAGAGTTTTAAATATAAGTTTGCCTTTCATGTTCCTTTGCATATTGCAAGCATAAAAAGTAACTCTGAGCTGCTAAACTACAAGCGTTTTCACTTAATGCACAACCAGCATGCTGGGTTGGTTATAAAACTGGAATGGCACTCATGATGTAATGAAAATCTGCTCTAGTCTGGATCTCAAGTACAATGCAAGCCTCTGTTGAGTTAATAACCTTACCAAGAGATTTCTGGGAGCATATTGCCTCTTCCATTCTGAGCTCCCATCCCAGGATCCTATGGCCATATCCATCTCATTGGAAGGGTGTACCTTAGATAAGGATCCAGAGTAATCAGTTAAAAATGTGCCAAATGACATTCAAATAAACGTAGAGAGAGAGATGCTACAAAAAACAAACAAAAAAACACATGTTAACATACCTTTCTACCTCTTCTCTCTGTCAATCACAGACTTTGGGTGGGAATATTATCACATTTCATACTCAGCTTCTCTCTGCCTCTGTCTGCAACTAACGTGTCTAAGCTTTTAGTTATCTGGGTCTACCTAAATAAACGATTCACCAAGAACTACTATATTGCAATTACAGGAGTTGAAATGTCATGAGGACTTGACTTTCCTCACGTATTCCTCCCTCTGACTGATTTTACTACAGAGTAGACCACTCCACTATGCAGGAATGCAAACAGTGCAACAGTGAGTGCTGAGGTCACCTCTGCCAAACGTAGCAATAAGACAGAATACAAACAGCTAAAAGACACTGGCTGTCAAAGACGCATGCTGAGGAACCTCTGAGCAGCACATCAAGTTCTACTACTGATACTCCATGGAAAAGAAGCTAAGAGTTGTTTAAGGCCTGCCTGCTGTGTGACATGCAAGAGAGTCCTCTGATAACTTGAGAAGGAAGACTGTCCTTGGAATTGAGAGCTTTTTCTTTTAATTCACTCCTTCAACTGCATGACTGCTGCCCACGAATCCCCACTGGAAGAAAACTTATCTGCCACTGTGATGATGCAACAGGGAAGAAAGTTGTCTTGTGGCGTGCCATTGAACTGATCTGATGCTGGATATGCCAGGCTTCCATGCCTGAGAACAGCAAGATTTAAGTTCAGAGGCAAAAAGGAAGAACAGCAACTCCTCCTCTAACAAAACTGAGAAATTTAAAGAAAAAAAAAGATTAATTATGTCCTTTTCCCTTGTCCTTTTCCTCTGCTGCTTCACATGCTTCAGGCAGTCACTTAGCATATTCCAAACAGCCTGCACAGCTCCTTGCCACATTTCTCTTGCCACGTGGCCAGATGTGCTGTCTAGAAGTTGTACTAGACTCCAGATGGCTCCTTATTCTCTCTGAAGGCAGTAGAGAGGTTTTCCACAGCTTCAGAAGGAACACAACTCCACCTTTTGTCTTGCACGCTCTGGAAGACACGCTGTACCTCCTGTCTGCTTGGAGCTCAAGATGTTGATTGCATGGCCAGTTCCTGTTCCATTCCCAACACCACATCAGACCTTCCAAGTAGAAATCATAATGTGGTCCCATTTCATGATTTACTTATTTATTTTGCTTTAAATTACCGTTAAGAAAAAGCTACTTTTTGGATAAGATCCACAAAAAGTTTTCACCCTGCTAAGATTTGTTATGCCTGCTCCCTAAAGAATAGGGAAATAATCTGGGGAATAATGAACCTTGACATCCTAACTAACCAAAGGAAGAGAGTGAGGGTGATAGGGAGTGAGATAATTCAAACATCTGGCTCCACACTGAGCCTAGGCAAAATAGTATTCAGTATGTGCTATACCAGGGCACAAAAAAGTACATCTATTTCAGATATCACAGCATAAGCAAGTACTTGTTTTCCATGCATGCATGAATCATCCTTGACATCTACCTTGCCTGTGTCAGTGCTAATTTATATGTATATTTTGTAAAAAGGTTACTTGACTTTTGTTTACAATAGCCTGGATCACTGTAGCAGAAGCTGGAGAAGATCCATGCTTCTAATGGGACACATCTTACAACAGTCTGGGAACTCTTAACCACAGGAAAAATGACAAGGCTTCAGAATGACTCACAGTCACTATTTGCAAAGATGTTGGAAGAAGCTGGGTAACAAGACTAATCACTTTAATGTACTTTCCCCAACTTCCACGGATCCCCATATGCTCCTAAAGATCTCACTTCACATGTAATCATGTTTCTCTTTTAGACAGGCTGGGACTGCTGCTATTGCCATTTCTTTCCCAGCAGTACTCTGAAAGTCACAAGAGCCTTAGGTCAGTAGGGGAGGAGGGAAAACCCACCCCAATGGTACAAGCATTGCAACCAAGCACCTCAGTGCTTTCCAGGGCTGAGCTTAAAAGCACACCTTCCTTATTGAACTTCTGTTTTTTAATTGCTAAATGCAATGCACTCCCACTATAACTGTGCTTGCTGTGGCAGCCTTCCTATAGCCAGGTATTTTGAGTACTAACTACTGAAGTCAACTTCAAATAAGCTGGAAGTTCCATTCTATATTACTTTTTGTTAAGATGGTATTATTTGTCAGTGTTCTTAGAAATAGTCTTGCTATCAAAAGAAGCCACAAACAAAATACCCTAAACAATCATGTCTTCACAAAAACTCATCAAATACGACGTCCTCAGTGTTGGACAGGTATAAGTTAGGGTTAGACTTTGCCAAAGGGTGAAAACATTGTCAGCTTGAAAAGACTCCCATATCCTGAGCAAGGTCTCAGATGGGATCATCCAACCCATCCTGGAATGGGTTATTCCTATAGAGAAGTTGCTAAAGTAAAGCAGTTAAGTTGCTTTAAATTACAAAAAGAAAAAAAAAATTGTAGTAAAGATTTAGATGCTTCTGTGAAAAAAACAAAACAAAAAAAACAAACAAAAAAAAAAAAATGGGGCAATCATTACTTTTCCAGTAGCCTACAACAAGCATTAAGATTGATTATCTATTACTTCTAATGAAAAAGAAACAGTGACATTTACAGCTTCAAAGTCAATATTACGACTCATGCTCAGAGCAGCTGGAAGAACAACTCACTCTATTTGCCACATCAGAGCACACATGGCTCGTTTTGAAGCATGAATTAGACCATTCTATTAAACTCCTCCACATTGTTAAAGTTACAATTGCTGATCTAAGTCAACTTGGACTAAGTCCGCAGAAGACCTGTAATTGACTACAGTAAGAACTGGATGAAACTCCTAGGAGATGAAGAGGAAATGATTTTTGAAGAGAGACCTCTTGCCCCCAAGGCTAGACAGTCCTAGGAAACTACAGAAACACACTGTTCTTTTTCAGCCTTTTGCTGAGGCCAAAAGATTTAAAACAAACATGTATCTAAGCAGAAGAAGATACTTCCCTTCCTCCCTCAGACATTAGCTCAGTTGAAATATCCTACCGGCTTCTTGCTGCCACTGCAGAGTGTTTCCAGCTTCTGCTAGCAGAGGAGAAAAGAAAACTTGCACTTCATAGCACATCTGGAAATGAAATCTCTAATTTAACCCCCCTTTACATACTGACAGGCCACTATCAGGTCCTCCCCAAAACCTTCTCCTCTCCATGCTGAACAGCCACAGCTCTCTCTGAACACCTCCCAGCTTGTATCATCAGTGGGGGTTACCACAACCCAGGTGCAACACCCTTGCATTTGAATCTGTTGAACTTCATGAGGTTCACCTGGGCTGAATGTCAAATGACATCTCACTATGCTGACACAGGAGCAGGGAAACCTCTACACAGACCATACACAATCCACACCTTGTAAGTTACCAACAAGACCCAGAACTGTGCTATTACCTACTAAAGCTAATGTTCAATTTGTTTCTACTCAGGAACATATCCTCACTCCGCATTCAAGAGCAAACCTCCCTTTATTTCCTTCAGCTGGGCTTGGATTTTTTTTACATCAAGATCTCTTGCACTGCAGAACAAGCAAGGACTAAGGGATCTGGCTGTCCCTAAAATTTCTCATAGGAAAAAGAGCAAGTCAGTAAATACTGCATCATCCAACTGAGTTCAGAACTGATTTCTTGCCTGGGCAGAATAATATCTGGGTGCCTGTTCTTCACTGAGCTGAACAGAACTCCTCAAGAAAAAGCTAGCAGGTTGAATGAGCAGGCAGAACTTGGAACAATAGGTTCACTCCTTCCCTACCCATTGGCACATAGAAGCACGTTTTTCTTTCAGGTTCATCAATTGGACCATTACTTATTCTCCTTTAGCAGCATCCAAATGGGGGGGGAAGGGGGAAGGAACCCTCCGTGAAATTCCTTTTGATTCTCATCTTGCTAATCTTGGCTCTTTCGCACTGGAGCTACTCCAGAAAAAGTCTTGTCTGCTTACAACTCCCACCTGCACCTTTTCTGCATGTCCTCTACGTCCATGTCCGCACATTTGGGAACAAACAAGACTAGAAAAGAGTCTGCTGTGGTGCTTATACTTACACTCGAGTTGGAAGGGACCTTAAAGATTATCTAGTTCCAACCTCCCGCCACAGGCAGGGTTGCCAATCACTAAATCAGGTACTAGATCAGGCTGGCAGTCCAGCAGCTCACCCAGCCTGGCTGTGAACAGCTTCAGGGACGAGGCACCCAAACTTTTCTGGGCAGCTCGTGCAATGGCCTTACCATGCCCTCAGTAAGAAGTTTCTCTCTAATATCAGCTTAATTTTTCCCCTCTCTTAGCTTAAAGCCATTCCTCTTTGTCCAATCATTATCAGGCTGTGTAAAAAGTTGGTCCCCCTCCTGCCTGTAAGCTTCTTTTAAGTACTGGAAGGCAGCAATGAGGTCTCCCTGCAGCCTTCTTTTCTCCAAGCTGAACAAGCCCAGCTCTCTCAGCCTGTATCTGTAGGAGAGGTGCTCCAGCCCCCTGATCATCTTCGTGGCCCTCCTCTGGATTACAGTAACATGCCATGATCTGTCAGAAAAGTTGTCCAGGGAAAAAAGGGAAAAACTCCTTGACAGCTCCTCTTTCCAGATGTACAGCAGCTGCTGATAGCAATCTTACCAGTCCACACACAGATCACTGCTTGTGTGACAGAACAACTATGATGACCTGCTTTAACATCAAGGAGGAATAAGCTCCAGATGTAGCTGAACTTACACAGTCAGGACCCTGCTTCTGGCACAAACTATTTCCCACACCAAGTCCAGCTATACTGTTATGTCACAGCATAGCAACTGAACAACATGCTTCAAAAGGTCTTGGTAGACCACAGGAGTCCTCATTCACCATCTGAAGGAAAAAGCTCATCACGTGTGATCTCTATAGACTGCTTCCAACTATTAGACCTGGTTGTTCCCTTGGCTACTAAGCTAAGCAAATCAAACACTCACTGATCTCATCCCTCAGCAAATACTCAAAATCCGGTTTGGTTTTTGGACTGTTTTAGAAACCAATTTACTTGTATATCAACTAAGTGGAGTAAAATTAGTGAAGCTGCAGATCTTGTATCTTCAAGTTACCAGATGACCTCTAACAGAAATAAAGCTGTTGCCCTAATTGTTCTTCCTTCACTGCCACTTCCCAGTGAGAACATACAACAGCATCTTTGTCATGCTTAGTGCAGGACCTTCTGTCCCATACTGGACATCCACAGCAGACCAAAACCTCTTTCTTTTTTTTTTCCCCATGCTTCAGCTCTCATTTCTTAGAAAAAGGAAATTGGTGGCAGCAAATAAGCTCTGCAAGCCCTGGTTTGCCTTACTGTGCCATACCATGATCATCAGAACTTGAAATAATCCATCCTTACTCATATTTCTACGTAAGTACTCTGCAAATTCAAGGAAATGCTGCCTATAGATGATGTTAATCCATAAAAAGCCTAAAGCTCCCTTGAAAGGGCAGCAGACTCACTGACATTTACAGCACTTAGCCAGCATTTGTCTGCCATCACACACAAACCAAAGGAGTAAAAAACCTCCTATGCACGGGGTAGCATGTTGCAAAAAGACACATTAGAGCAGTTAACACACCATTCAACATCCATTTGCTTCATCCAAGACCATATGGGAGCGATCCATCACAGCAAGTGATCAAGTGCTCCATAGGTACCCCCTTATGAGAGGAAGAAGTAGCATGCTCTCACCATCTAACAACAAAGAAAAGCCACTACGAAGCCTCAAGAGTGTCCTCAGAAAGCTGTCAGTAAAATCACCTGTTACTTGCCTGCAGATCCTTTATAAACCATACAGCTTCACAGGCTACCACAAGCATGCTCATTTTTTCCCCTTTCCTCATGCTTTGCCTCTGACTCTTAAACAGGCCAACTTGAAAGGATGCCATTAAGTGCGACCTCACCAGTTTTTATTTCTCAACTAAGAGCTTGAACTGTAGTCTTTTGCAACAAATACTGAAGATCATCCATCTTTCAGATTCACAATGTGAAGCCTGCTGAGTTTTCAAAGTCTCAGTTGAATTATGGTACTTGGACAAGTCTTGAAGATGGAAAAAGTTACTGGCTTTGCATTATTTCAGGTAAAAACTTGGTAGTGTTTGGCTTACAGGCAGTGCTTTTTCTAAACAAATTCTACTAAGAAAAATAATCTCAAGGGATCAAAGTTCTCTTAAATGTTACGAAAGCATCCCAAAGTGAAGCAGGCATTTCAAAATAATGGCCAATAAAAGCCAGCTCTCCCCCTCTTCTTCCCCAGCTGAAAACTGACACTGCTAAAGGTGAAAGCCCTAGATTTTTTTCCAACCACACAACCAAAGCTGTGCAAAGCCATGACTGTTGCCTTCAATAGAACTATCAGTCCAGGCCTCTCACTTCCAGGCATCGAGAAAACAAGACCAGAGACTTCATCCAAAACACTTGGGTGCTCACAGTAGCAAGCTGTCTTCAGTGTCAGCCTCTTTTTCTCTGCTAGTTTGCTGAGTTCATAGCATCTTTTCAACTACAAGCTTGGGTCAAGGTACTAGTTGGAGATACTACAGTAAAGATGTGTCTGAAGGCAGTTAGAAGTCACTGTGATTAACTTTGGGTATAACTAACCATGAAGTAAGCATGGAATTTTAATGCATCTCTCTCTGTAGCAAGGTTGTATCCAAACAACTGAAAAATACATAAAATAAATTTGCTTACAGGTTTTTCCCCATGTTAACAGACATCCAGGATTTATTCTGCAAGTCTCAGTCCTCAAACTTCCATTCAGTTCTAGTACTGTTGGTGGTCTTTAGAAGCTTTTCCAAAACATGCCTAGAGGCAGATTTCATTCTTACATGAAAAACAAGTTTTCCTTGATGTTCTAAAAGCACTCAAAAACCACTTTCCCACTTCATCCTATTTGAGACCATCAGCTAGCTTGGAAACTGTTGTCAGCTGAGCCACATCTATCCAGCCCTCAAGTCATTCTTACTGCAGTCTTCAAGCTAACTTTCATGCATTAAAAAAAAAAAAAAAAAGTTTTTCTTCTCTTTTCTATTTCCAAAGGTGTGTTCACCTCCAACATCCAAATAGGTCTCCTCGTGATCAGTTAACAACTCAGCTGTGTTCCCTTAAACCCTTAGAACAGCTGAGACCTGGGCAGGCAGCCAAAAGCAGGAAAGAATGAGTCCAGATAAAAACCCCCAGGTGATTAGCATTTCAAAAGGCTGTACCATGGGAATCAGCTATTGCAAAGCCAACTAACAACTGGACACACAACACATGGTTTGGTTGAGTTATTTGAGCAGCGAAGGTGGGGAGGAGAGGGGGGGTGGTGAGAACTTTTTGGAATATCCAAGTTCTTCCCACTCTCTCTGACCGACCCTGAAAACTACTCAAGAACCAGTGTGTCAAAAGGTGAAGGGACTTTCCTGTGGTCACAGAGCATTTTCCCAACATTAACTCCAAACCTCTGGACAGTATCCGAGGAATTCCTACTGACCTAAGTTTTCCTCTCTAAATATCCAAAGTAACATATGAAAAGTTCTCACCTTCTGATTTTACTTGAAGTTACACATCACAGCCTGCATTAATGAGTCTGGCTTAGAAATCTGCCCTAAGTACCTCAGCATGGGCCTATAATAGTTAATCAAAGTTTAATAGTCCCTTATAATTAGAGATTTGTCTTGAAACCAGCCAGCATTTTTAACATGAAAGTAGAATTTGAAGCTCAGGATCTCATGGGAGCATTTACTAATCTTGAACTTAACCAGATGTCAAAGGGCCACGAACATGGAAGGGCTGTGGGAGGCAAACAAAACGTTACAATACACCACACAAATCAACGATTCACATCCTTTGTACCAAAGGAAGCTTTTCATCCACTGACTGCCTGAACTTATGACTAGATGCTTTTTTTTTTTTTTCCCAATGTAAAATCTAGCAAGTAATCTAATAAATAACCTGCTAGAAAACAAGAAAGTTCTTGGACTTGTCAGAATGTAAGCACACAATTATAACCAGTATCCCCCAAGGACCTCTCCAGCAAGCAACAGAATTGGGCAGTTAGTAAGCACATCTGTGTGCTTCCTATTTACCAACTTGAATACCTGTAATCTTTTGAGTACACAGATATACACTGCCTGCCTCTGGATCCACCTGCAGTAACAAATTCCCAAAGCTGTACCTAAGTGTGCTTCATCTACTTCAAAAGAAGTGTCCAAGTCTTCCCTTCCTCTAGAATTAAGAGGTTCAGCAAACTTTTGGAAGTGTTGTATTCAGCTTATCCATGACCTTTATGGTTTTATAAGCCTCAGATACAACTCCTATACATTCTCTCCAACAGCTTTTTTTCTGCATTTTCATCAGCAATCTCACTCAAAGAGTTTAAGCAAAGCGTGCCTATATGTTGTTTCAGAATTAAATCTGGTATTGGCTATTTCCAGGGGTACCAGCATTAGCTCTTGCAAGGGCAATGGAAGCTGAATACTCCACTGACCTTGCATCAGCTGCACTCCACTGACAGGCTGAAAATGCAGTATGCATAAGTTGGAACAGCAGAAAAAGACTTGCACAGTTCTCTGTGTTTGGTCGGAATGAGTTACACAATGAGACTTCTACTACGTACAGTTAGTTAGAAGTCCCACAGGTTTATTCATACACTCAAAGTCTAGAAAGAGATCCCAATTAGTGCAGGAAAGCACAGTGTGTGCCATCATCCTTTCCTGAGTTCATGAAGCTCAGAAGTAACGGACTGTCAGAGCATGTGTGCTTTTCCTCAAGCAAGCTCAGGTCCAAAAACAAAGACAAAGCAATAAAACAGGCTTCATATACATCTCAAACATCTGTCAGATTAAAAACATCTACAAGGCAATGCGCCCTACCTGTGAATCAGAGGTCAAGCCCTGTTCTGTGTGCAGTCAGTGATCTACATGTCCTCTTAACTCAGGATTCTCATCACATACTTTTACATCAATCTCAGTTTGGATGAGCTGTTGTAATACAAAAAGTAATATACTAGTTGTGATTCAGCACTGTTTGCTCTATCTCAACAAAACAGAAGGCTCATATAGAGCAAAAACTGGGATCCTACTTGTAGAAGCCCTTTCTTGGCAGTTTTGAACACATTCTCAAGCTGAGTAAGAGTACAAGAGAAAGATATCCACACGTCCTGCAAAATTTCAAAATCAATTGTATGCATCCCATTTCTAACACACAAGTTCTGTCATGTTATTTACACTGAGATGTGGCACGCAGCCCTAGCAATCCACCTGGAGCTCTTTGCTGTGAAAGCATTAATAACCAACTTTAAAAAGTAGGAAACCAGGAAAGCACATTACTTTCTATTGCTCAACACAAGTATAGTAATAAAGTAGAAAGTTATCCAACCTAGAAACGAAAATATTTTTAAGCTTGTTTCCCATCACAGACCTGAAAGCCATTTGCTTTTCACTTGTTATTATCTACTGGCTGCCGACTGCAAAGCCATCTCTCTTCTTTCTCTAACATCTGCTTGACACTTGACAAAGGCAAGTTTTACTGTTTTGAAGCAGTGTCTACAACAACCCAAGCTGGCGCTACAAAACCCAGTGCACTGGATTGTTAAAGCAGCCAGATGGATAATAACCTGCATTATTTTCCAATATATCAGCTCCAAAAATATATAAAACCCACAAGATCCATAATCAGCACCCAGTGCACTGTTTCTCAGATTTGAGATACCCGTTGTCAAAGTACAGTAGACCATTACCTCAGCATTTATGCACTCTGAGATTTCTGAGTAGAGTAACCATTTCCTTTTGGTTTCCACTGCTCCTGACATGAGCATTTGAGTTGTAATAAACAAACTTAGGCTTCTATTTTAACTTTCATAAATAGACCAAAGAAGCTAGTTGCTCATTTACTCAATTACATAAAAGTTCCAAGAATGACTAAATGGGAACAGATCTGAAAAAGAAAGCTTCACTGTGGAGCTGCAAAATATCTTTCAAGCTCTAGTCTCCACAAGGCTAAGCCCAGAGTAAAAACCCAAGCCTTTCTTTTCACTATTATATGAAATAAATCCTTTTAAAGAACAACTACATTCTGTTTGATAATACCAACACCATGTAAAGGCTTCAGGACTGCTTCTGTCAATCCAGAAATACAGGCTCTACAGCAGATGCTCTGAATTGTTTGAGGCTATGGAAATGGAAGGGCCAAGCCAGCCAGCCCAGATAGTTCCTCCTGGGTATGGAAGGAAACACCAGCATGCCACTTGGATGACAGCCCAGCCAGCTCCAGCAGGGAAGGACATAGGCAGAATAAACCAACCGCCCACAATCTTTTTCCAGTTTTCTCCTACTTTCTCCAATTAGGTTTTATTGCACGTTGAGCAGGTTGCTGGGATAGACCTAATGACAACGCCATTAGCACTCTCCTCTGCTTAGGCAGAAGGCTTACAACTACCTTGAGTAACCTCCAGTATTCATTTGAGAAGTTCTGGGAAGTATTTAAGGTGGAAGAAAAGCAGCTAGAGACCTCCAAAGCACAGTGGACCTGCCAGCTATTACAAACAAGCCCAACCACAATCACTTCTCATACTATCTGAGGATAGTTTGCACCATGCTAAGCTGATGCCCTTTCTGCCCATAAAAGGAACTTCCCCAGTGCTCAGAAACTGGACTGGCCAATAGTAAATCACTGCCCACACAGCACAGAGAAGCAGCAAAGAAAAACCTGCAGTTCAAAACCTATCCAGATCATAAAAACATGGAAGAATATCAGCTAAGCATAGCGTGCTTTGATTCTGCTGCAGATAATAAAGCAACATCAGTGCTGTTCCCATGCAACACCAAGTAAGCCATTTTTCTACAGGAAAATGAAAGGAAAACGCACTAAATTGAGTAATGAACAGCTCTCACATCCTGAAATATCTACTAAGCTTTGTTCTTCCAGACCAGGAAGAGTTCCCTGAGGACCTTCAGCAGGGAGGCACACTCTGCAACCAAACAGAATTTCTTTCCAAACAGTGCTAATCTTTGAGTTAAAGACATAACAGTTCCATTCAACACAGAAAATGGAAAGGGATCACTGACCTACATAAGAGAGGCTAATGCAACAACAAAAAAAATTGCAGTTACATGTGGGATGCAGATGAAAATGGAAAACAAAGTTGAAATGGAATTTTCTTTTTTTCCAAATCCTTCAAAAATCTCTGCTCCCAACTGAATTCCCAACAGTTTAATCCAAAGGTCCTCCCACTCCAGACTTTTCAGCTCTGCAGACAAAAAAGTCTTCGGAAGAACTCCAAAACCTGCATTACTTGCTTTCATTTTAAAATGAAATGAGACCATGAAAACGCTGCCTCTTCACTGTCGAGATGCAAGCACAGGCTTCAAGTAGCCCAGGTAAGTAGTCAAGTGACAGGAGATCTGTAGGAAATTATTTACACAAGCTGTTTAACAGGGCAGAGTTCTGGACGAAGAAGCACAAAGCTACGTTTGCCAAAGCAGTGAAAGCGTAAACTGAAATCTTTTAACGTAGAGCACACCTGATGGACTAACTCTATTCAGCAAGATTTACTATTGACCCCTTTGAGGCTGCAGTACTTTAGAACAAGATGGGCCCAAGCCAAGAACAGAAAGGAACTCTTTTTTTTTAAGCAAAGATGCGCAATTTCCACTTTTTCAGTGGCCCATCATTACACCTTCAAAACGTTTCCACAAAACCTTTCAGAAACGTAGATACACTCACAAACTAAAGAATATGGATTAGAGCAAGCCTAAAGTAGTTCCTGTACCAAGGCTACCTGCTGCCTTTACATAAAAAGAGCTCCAGGCTCCTAGCTGAAGCTTGCTACGTTAACAATAGCTTTAAGGACAGCTTCCTCACAGCATTCAGAAACTGCCTAATAAGATTAAGATAACAGAATCACAGAATTGCAGGAGTAGGAAGGGACCTCTAGAGATCAAGTCCAGCCTCTCTGCAAAGCAGGCTGCACAGGTAGGCATCCAGGCGGGTCTTGAGTATCTCCAGAGAAGGAGAATCCACAACCACCCTTGGTCCAGTGAGAATTAATTAAGCTATGATATTAACAGTGCTCATCTTTCTACCTAGGGACCCTCTGCAAAACCTCCACTTGTCTTCAGCCACTCAACCCAACTGTCAGTTTCATCACTTATCTGCTGTAAATCCAAATTTCCCGATCCAATACTTAAAACTACACTCCATCATTTCATAGCACTCTGAGCTGGTCCTCTTCCCCACTCTGAGGGTCTATGGTGCAGTTAAGCTCAGAAAACAAACCATGCCTGACAGCACTGGTCTCCACAGAAGACTAAGATACACTTGGCACTGGCTATAAATTCCCTTCTTAGGGGTATTGTGAATCAGTTGATCACTGCTTTTAAGAGCACTTAAGTTTGACTTCGTTAGCTAAATGCATGCCAAGCAAGTTCCTTAAAGCTCTCATGACAGTTATCAACAGTATTCTCCAAAGGCATTTGTTTTTAGTTGTGTCACTAGAGTAAATTAAGACTTATTCCAGTTTTACTCTAAAACAACATCAATTAGAATCATAGAATCCCTAAGAGTTGGAAGGGACATTAGAAGTTACCTGGTCCAACTCCCCTGCAATGAAGAAGGACATGCAGAGCTAAACCAAGTTGTCCAGAGCCTGATTCAGCCTTGCCTTGAAAGTCTCCCAGGACTGGGCATCCACCAGCTCTCTATGCAACCTGTTCAGGTGCCTCACCAATTCAGTACTTAGTCTGTGCAAGGCAAATGGTACAAAGTCCAGCATTTCATTTGGATCTAAACATCCCTACCTCACCAACATTTAAGATTCCATCACAGAACCAGAGATACTAGAATTCAGTCTACTCCTCACTTGCTCACTTAAACCTGAATACCAACACAGAGCTAATTAGTATCCATCCAAGAGAATCACATGGCATTTGCACTCAAGGAAAAACCAAAGGGGAAAAAAAGGAAAAAAGTATTGAGGAAATATGGAATTGTGTTTCGCAGGCAGCTTTGTATGTACCTTTTCCTTCCCCCCAGGAAGAATCAATAGATGTGGATTAAGCAATCTAATTCACATGCATTTTTTCCAAAACTACACAGTATAACATAGAAAAATATTGCCATGTAAGTGACAGACCTGTTGTATTTGAGGTTATTTACACTAGCAAGGCAAGAACGTAAACATTATAAAAGTTAACCAAGAATTCTGCTTGCAGAGATAATACCTTAAAATGCTGAATTGTAAGTTCTTGCTCACAGTGCATTTGTTACCCATGCATGTATAGCACTAAGTAGAGGAGAAAAAACCCTGACCATGCATTGATGCACAAACATACTGAAATAACTGTTGCTATTGTTTCAAGAATAGAGCAGTGCTCGAGAGATGTTAGAACAAAGGCAATCTTAAAAAGGAGTGGAAACAAACAAAACAGCCTGCCATTGTGGCAGTAAGCACAAATAAGGGCAACGAAGATGAAAGCTCTGGAGTAGCTTAGATGGCAAAGATGATGAAACAGAGCAGCATGGCTAGAAGCATAGACTTCCAGGCATGAAATTGGTTAATTGCACACCAAAAGTCACCTTTAGTTCTGCAGCAGACCAGACACTCAAAATGATGAGCTTGATAAAATTGGACAGAGCTCAAAAATCCAACTACTACATTTATGACACAGATTACCAGCATCCACCACAAAAAACTCCAAGAATGTTGCCCAATATATGCACACAGAAAGGAAGGTTTTCACTCGGTTGGAGCGCTTCACACCTTTGTGCATTTTGTGACACCTGAAGGCCAGTATTTTCATTTTCACATAAACATTCAGTTGTTCTAAACACCTGTCTAGACAAAGCACTACACTAATCTTTAACCAGCCCTGTTCAAATCAGGCCAATCAGAATCCATTGGAAAAAAAAACAAAAAACAAGCCAAACCAGAACTGCACTCAGAAGAAAATTAAAAACGAGGTACACGAGGTCAGTGTAAACATGTTCTTTAATATCACTGAAGATAAGTTTGCATCATATTTAGCAATCCAGGTCCTAGGTTAGTTTCAAATAAATAATCATTTTGACTAAATGTTTACATATAAAGGGAGCTCTCAAAGCAGCAGTGCACAGTTTAGAATTCCTCCCTGCTAACACATCCCCCCAGCAAGAGAATGTACAGTAGGTAGTGCACACTGGAAAAACAATCATAACAGAGCACACCTGACATCAACAGACCACTAAACATGATGTTGAAAAAGGGGGATTAGAAGTGAGTGATGGCATGCACTGCCCTTCCAAGCACCACTATTTTCCACAGTCTTTACCATCATAACAACAGTAAAAAGCCTGGGAAAGCAACTCATCTTTTTGTTTCTAAAATCCACTCTCATCTTAAGCAGTGCTCTGGTATAGGAAATTTATTCCTCAAACTGACATTGCAGCACAAAGTTCTCCTTCTCCTGACTGGCCTCTCCACTCAGGGAAACTCATCTGATTTAGGTAGCTGATTTTTTTTTTTTAAAGTCCTTTCCATAACTGCAGAAGTAATTCAGAAAAGTAAGCTTAAAGGCAGGTGAGAGCTGTTCGTAGCAGATCCAGGTTCTCTGTACTGGAAAGAACCACACCATGACAGGCTTTGAGAAGGTATATGGTTTCCAAGCAAAATACCTAGTGTCCTATGTGTACTGCAAAATAAAGCCTTCAGAAATAAAACATTTATTCCTCAAAGCAAACCTTTGCCTTTCCTTAAAAGGCTCCAATCATTCTGCCATAAAAATACGCCCAATGTGAAATCTCAATCAAAACAAGAAAGACTCAAACTACTGAGACCAACAAGGAAAAAAAAAAAAAAAGACCAACCATAAGAAAATTGTCAAAGACATCCAAAAAAATTACTGTAAGTTGCTTTGTTACTGTTTCATCAAAACATTCTCTACAGATGCAGGTAGAGCAGTCTGTCACTTAGTACTTTAGATGAACATCACCTGACACGCACTAAGCACTGCAGTGCTCACCATAGAAGGATGTAACCACGTAACACCAACCCCCTAATACCACTAACCTGTCTCATTACTCAATGTTTTCTTCACTTTTGATACACCTGAAAAAAGGTTCTGCATCTCTTGGCTACAAGTCAGTAAAAATAAAAAACCTACTGTGTAATACTGCTGTGTACCTACTAAACAAGTTAAAGGATTGTTTCAATTGCTAGCTTGGCTTTGGCAAAACAAACTAGGATAACATACACTGTATACTTTACACGTTTGAAAGGGGATGCTGCAACATTGAACAAATTCAAAATAGGTCTTAGATTTCTAGAACTGTCAGTACACAGGATTCCCAAATCGCGCCAGACAAAGAAGCAGGTTCATCAATTTTCAAGGAAAGCCACATAGTCAGTCAATCTGGCCAGCTGCTGCTCATTTGGAATTGGTGGAACTGGAGCAGGTTCTAGAAAAAACAAAACAAACACTGCATTAATGAAACTAAGAAAGGAAGTCAACCATCCATCACAGCAGCAAGGAAAGCTTAAACATGAGACACTGACAGCGCACATACCTAAGTTTGCTCTCTTAACTACACAGCTTTAGCTGACAGATTACTTTTCTGTCATCTGCAACATCAAGTTGTCCAAGAGTTACTAACAGCAAAAGTAACAAGTGCCAGTTTTCAGCATGCTTCCAGAAAACGTGTTGCATATACTGGAATCCATGAATAACGAGGATTGACAGTATCTCCACTTGACTCCTGGAGCTCTTCAGCAGCTCCTTTCAAGTTGTCATACTGACCATAATAAACCTACTGGGTTATATGACTACCAAAAACACTGCCCAGGTTGTGGAAAAAGGCAGTGCATGTACCTGTATAAATGCTAGCTTAGCAGAGTAAGGATAGATTGGAAGACAAGTGGTTAATACCCACTAAGGTAAGTCAAGGGGTTAAAAACGACTGAAAAACAGAAAGATAAGAAAATGCAATGTAATTTTCCTTCTTAAAATTTAACAGGCAATATTCAAGATGGAGCTAAAAGGAACACATTGCTTAGGTCTACAGATGCATGTTAAGACAAGACTGGCAAGCAAAAGAATGATTTTGAGAAGCGAGAATAGCCCTTCAAATTGGCTTGAAATTAAATCTCTAATTTCGACACTCCCAGCAAACATTTTGGGCACTGCTTAAAATGTAGCTTGATACACAATAGGACGAGAAGACAAACATGTAAGTAGCCCAATTATATTTATTTGTAAGGGATGGACGTAATTCTCTAGGATTCAAGTCATATTTTGTGGTGCTGATGAAACTCTTTATATTAATCATGCAAGTAAACTGTACACAAACAGGAAATACCTGATGAAGGAATAAATCTGTTAAAGGAAGCTTCCAGTACACCTATAGAAAAATACAACAGAAGTTAGCCTGCTGCACTGATTTTAAGCAATCCATAAACACCAAGCTAAAACTGCATTTAAAAAGGTAATTAAAATTAGGCTTATTCAGGCCAAGGTTTTACTTCAGAGTTAAAACGCACAATACTCAACATCCAGCGAACAACACACGTAGCTTCAAAACAGACGACTGCCTCTTTTTGCCCCAGCAGTTGTTTCTGCAACCCATTTTTGGAAGAAGTAGCAGGTGTAAGCAGCTCTTAAAGCAGCTTATTTCACAAGCAACTCAAGGAAAAAGGAACTGGTCAAAGGTATAAAAAACAAAAACAACTCAGGACTTGGGCTGGTTATGCTTCCCCAGAGAAGACAGTTCCAGTACCTTGCCTGACACAAGTTTAATAAGATGTTCTGGGCTCTGAACACCTAAGAATTCTGCAGATACAGAAGATTCTTCCTTCCTCCTGCCCTTAGATTTATAGATATTAGCTACGTGCCAATTTGACTCTCATTTCCAGAGCTGTACCATACAGCTCAATAGAAGACATCTCTGCCTTCACAGCATAATGTTCATCATTCTTTCAGACAGAAAACAGCCTTAGATACAACCTTAGGGAAAAAGTATTTTTGCAGAAATGCCAATCCTGTCATTAACAGCACGAGAGTTGAAAAGCAAAGGAAATTATACCAACAACCTCAGGTCCTCAGAACAAAGATCTACTAAATCTCTGCCTGAAGTTCAGCTTCTCCCAACAAAAAGTTCCCGGGTTCGAAAATGGTATATTTTTTGCTCATCTTCATTAAATTAAAACATGTCATTTGAGGTCATCCAACTTATGTTCCACCGAGTCAGAGCCAACAGCAGAGGAGGAGAAGGAGAAACTGTAGCATATCCTGTCTGCTTTTGTTTAAAAATGTTAATTGGAGGATTTAGTTTAACCCAGACTGCTTGTAACCTTAAACTAAACTCACCAATTTGTACTTCCTACACTTGATAAACATGCCATGTTTCACAGCTGCAGAAGTCCACACAAAATATGTAAAAGAACATCATGCAAAATTTTAATTAAAAACTAGCATCCAATTATTAGAAAAAGTGAAATTCAATGTCTAGTGAAATAACAGCTCCACCTACCTGGCTTTTTAGGCATTACCATACGGGTGGAGAAGTCTGCTTGCCAGCCCTGTTCTAACACACCTGGAAAGACACGTTTTTGTATTTGTAAGAACAAACTTTCTACAACTGCCACAAACAAAACAGATGCACCCTAAGATCACTCTAACAGCACCTCAGTGCCCTGCTACAAACCCAGGACATTTCTTACGGGCATTCAGACATTTAGTTCAGCAGACAAGCTCTTAAAATAACAGCACGTGAACCTTCTCACCTTTTTGTTCACTGGTGAATTGCTTAAACACTGCCACACACAGAAGAGAAAATAACAGTGGTAAAGCATTTATCCCAAACTCCTATTTGCTAAGCAATTTACCACTATTTACTGCCTCACCAATTTTCTTTATGATAATTTCTAAGTTTGTATGCATGTTGCTATTTACCACCACCTACAGCTCTGACCACGTGCAGAAATCTCAAGGAATGGATACAGGGTACCTTTCACAGCTTCTTCTACAGGGAGCCCAACAAAGGCTGCGAAATCATCTGCAACTATTGAGGTATATGCCTGAGAAACCAGTCCAAAAGCTCGCCTCCTAGTTGCATCTAGAAAGAGAAAAATGCTGTAAACTCCACAGCTAGGAAATCTGACATCACGCTTTCAATTCAAACAGCACAAAACCCGTTTGGATAACCACTAAAACCTCCAAGTTCTCCTTCCCAACAATTTACTCAAGTCTCAAGTGTCCCAGATAGAGACAACAGCTTGCTTATGCCATGAGAAAATCCCTCAGGGATAGCATCTCATCTCCAAATGCAGTTTGGGCACAACCATTCGCGGGCAAACTGCAGTTTGGGAAACTCAGCTTTGGATGGTATTCACCACTAGAAATAAACTTGCCTCAAATTGTTCAAAACCAGAGAATCATTTTTAAAAAATCATTAAAAAATAGCAATTAGTCACAACTATTCACGCCTTCTTTCCCCCCAGCAGGTCTGCTTTGATAGCAAAGCATCTGCAAAGCAGTCGTGCCTAAAACCACAGAAAGCTGCTTATTGCAAAATATTTCAGAAGTTTCTTAGCAGTCTGCAGTGCCCTCTAGTAGCAAGTCTGGTTATGTGCACGTTAATATTACACAGACTATACATGCTTTTGTTTAAAGCCACCTTTAAAAGAAACTTTTATAAGCATCACAAGGTTCTGAAACGCCAAACCAAACTGCCAACACTCTTGGTTAAATGAGTTTGACCAAGCTGTGTATCTAACAGTCCACTGTGCTATCACAGAATCAAACAAACTGCATTTGAAATTCCAAGAAGAGCATACAACAACATGCAGTTATAATCAAAAGCTTTCTGCAGTGAGCTTCTCTCTTACACTCAATACCTAAAATCCTCTAAGTAAAACAAAATCTTGGCACCTTTCTTGACCAGATTGGATTATAGTAACTCCAAGTAGTCACTTGCCAAAAGCATCCACAGATAACTTCAGGTTATGTGCTAGCAGGAGCTCAGTTTGTACCTCTGAGTGCTTCCATGATGGGTTGAACAGTCTCAGACCACTGATGTGCACTGATTGTTGTATAGATTCCTGGGAAGTCTCTTTGCCAGATTCTTTGTCCTACCGACCAAACTGCACCAAGCTCAGCATTTGCCTGTTGTGACAAAAACAGTTAATCCAGAGCTGCCTATCCTCTACAATGAGGGTTCTGTACAAACTCATTCCTACCGTCTTCCCTTCCCCACCGCAAGCAGATATCAACACACGTAATGATGAAGAGAGGAGCACTGGGAATTCTTGTTTTAATAACTACCATTGCTGCTAATTCCTGACCCATCCTTCTGCCAAAGATTACCACCCACACGAGCAAAGTCTGCTCACAGCAGTTGCATCAATTCAGGCTGGCAAAGCAGCTAAAACCACAGAGGATAGTTTGTATTCAGACTGCTGACTGGAGTTGCCAGAGGACAAGCACAGCTTATTTTCTCCTCAAAGAGATGTTTCCTTCTTTAATGTAGGCATTACAGAGTGCAGATGTTGTTTGCATCGTGAAAACAGCTTAGCTTGAAAGTCTTGAATGTGGATCCCATTTAAAATGGTACCATGCTCACTACAACTGCTTTCCCACTGATGGTTTTAAGGGCTGCTCCTACTGTGTTGCACATTGGTCAACAGGTTCAGAATGAACAGCAATCTACCAGAAGAATAACCAAAAACTGGTGTGGGTAATAGAGTAATATCTTTGATTTATGTAGCTAAAGCCTCAAAATGCATCTTGGATCAAAAGGCAGTGCAAAATGAAGTGTCTTCAGAGAGTTAAATTTGATGGTACAACTAACATCAAGTTATAATTCACTGCATAAGGTATTCTGCATCTTCACATAGAGTACAACTGCCCAGAATCAGATCTTCAGACCAGAGTCACTGCTTTTCTCCAGCTGACTAGTCTTTATTGTAAGGCTTTCTAATAAAAACTCTAGGTTTAGAGAACTCTATGTCATGAGATTACTTGAGAAGGACAAGAAGCAATAGTCAGATTTGCAACTTGAAGATCTTTGGAAGACCAGCATGCCACCTGCTGGTCGTTTGTTCATGGCACAGAACCAAGCCCGAGGCCACTTAAACAGAAACCTCACAGAGGAAAAAAAAGTCATTGTTTTCAAGCTTACATGAAATTGCTTCAGTAACAACTGGAATTTTAAGAAGTACTTACAGATTTGATAGCAGGAGGGATTCTCTTCCAAAGGTACCGTGCATTGTTCCTAAAGAAAGTTTAAAAGACTTCTCAGTGCTTTTCCTTAACACCTCCCCCCACCAGTCTATGTGTATTTATATATATTTATAAATACACACACATACTAATGTACTGATATATTGTAAAACAAAAGCTTAAGAGCACGAGCTAAAAATGAAACACTAATATTATTTGTTAATGGTACAAGTTCTGTTAATGGCACGGTTCTATAATACCAGATCAAAATTCATTTGAATTAACCTACTCAGCAACCTCGGGACAGGATGGAATTCGCCCTGGGAGAATCATAGAACAGCTTAGATTGCAAGGGGCCTTTCAAGATCATCTAGTTCCAACCTGGAAAAGAAGGGCTCGTCCGGGATTTGAACCCGGGACCTCTCGCACCCTAAGCGAGAATCATACCCCTAGACCAACGAGCCGACAGGCTCCATACACAGCGGTGTCATGTACTCTGCCTAATGAACACCACTTCAATAAGGTTTGGAGTGGAAAGAATCAAATTCTTACTTTTAATATTCCACCAGGCTACATTTAAAGGACTGTGGTTTTATTCAGGGGGATCGAGATACAGATTCAGCTTGTTCAAACTATTAACACTCCTCACAATTTAATACAGAAAGCTTTAAGCTATCATAGGATGACTTCAGACACAAGCAGCAGCTTCCCAATCTTACTGAAAACAAATGCAGCCTGAAAAAGCTGCAAGTCAAAATATTGAAACATTCAACACTTTCCAAAGGAGCCAGATCCAGAAGCAACTTTTAAAACTCAACTTGTTTCCCTGTGATCAGGGAGAGCAGGGAAATGCCAACGTAGAACTCTTCCTGACAGAGTAAAGGTGGAAAGATTTAATTTGGTTGTTGTTTGGATGTTCTTTTTTTAATCTTAATTGTTTATTTGAAGATGACAGCATTTACTTCACATTGTTTCATATTGTTATCACAGACTGACTGTTAATCTAGTAACTCCATATCAATCTGGGTCAGGCTAATAGTAACAAATCCGATATCTGAGGTTAAAGATTAATAAGAGCCACTTACATGTCATTATACAACAGGTATAAAGCTAGAAGTTGGCCATAAACAAGGGGTGTTGCGATTCCTCCAGGAGCCTAAAGAACAAGTGCAAATCACTTGGTTACGTATTTTAAAAGCAGCTGAGTAAAACAGAGCATTTCAAGGGAGTTTTTTTGTATCAGGCAATAGCTGCAGACAAGTCATTGGAGGTTTATATGCTTCATTTACAACAGAAGTTACCACAACACTTTATTAATACAGCTGTATCTTTATGACAAATAACTTGCATATGCCAGAAGTTTCACTTATAATGCTTACTTTTTTTTTGCCATAAAAAAAAATCACATACTTCAATACCCCAACATCCTAGCTGTAGCTCACAGAAGCAGCAACCAACTTCGTGCTTTCTCAGAACCACCTCTTCTAGTCAATAATGTCATCTCCTCATCATCTATCTTGAGCTCAGCTTCAGCTCCGTTCAGAGAACACCACACCAGAAAGTTTCTTTGTTCATTTGAGCTTCTTAAAAATCCCAGCCAAGCTCTGACACTAACCACACTTCAGCAGACCTCATAAACGATATGAGTGAGAAAAGAACTGTAATGAATTCATAAAACCTTGAAAGTCTACCGTCATTAAAAAGATTGATAAATAGCTAAAAAGCTTATTGGAAAAGGGCAGTGCAGAAAGGACTCCGAGAAAGCCAATTACGCAGCCATTTCATTTACTTACACCTGCAACTCACAGGTCGACCAAAGCCAAAAGGAGATGATCAGCTGAGTCATGAAGGAGGCACCATCTCCAGCTATTCTGACACCATTTCCAGGCATCGTTGCCCACCTACAGATACAACAGTCTCTGCAGGTGTTGCAGCAGGGAAGCAAGGAAGGGATGCCAAACTCTGGGATGCAGAAGCAAAGCCCCAAACCTCCTGGGCTCCATTCCTGACACCCAGAAGGCAGCTCACAGGTCAAAGCAGGCTCAAACCAGCTGCCCAGGCCAGACAACAACCACTGCTCTGAAGCTATTAAATTCAAATGAAAAGATAATGGCATATATAGAAATAAGCTGTAAATGAATTGACATTTCCCAGTGGGAATCCATTTAGTACAGCAACTTAACACACTGTCTGAGGAGCAGCACCACTTCATTACCCTAACTATCCCTCTCCTCACACTTCCTTAATTAACACCTGCACTGTAAGTGCTGTCCAGGTGCTCCTTCTAGGATCTGCTCAGCTATACAGCTTCCAACTAAAACAAACAACTCTTCCATGTAGTACACTGGTACACTTCTTCACTATACATGTGCACCCATCACCTGAGGACTGCCCATATTTCCAGCACAGCAGCTCCTCCACAACTTCATAATGCCCCTCCACTGAATTAGGGGCATACTAAAAAGCTGCAGCACCATGGCAGGAGCATAAGGATGCACCTGGGCTCAGCAGAGAAACAAGAAATTGAAACTGAAGATTGTTTTTTTGTTTCCAAGTGAGGCTCAGCATTGCAGAACTATTAGCCGCG
The DNA here is from genome assembly GCF_951394365.1 of Tetrao urogallus. NCBI lineage: Eukaryota > Metazoa > Chordata > Aves > Galliformes > Phasianidae > Tetrao > Tetrao urogallus. The sequence goes on from NC_136821.1 coordinate 34,492,851, forward strand.
CCTCTTTCCATTTAAGGATTATTCTTTCCCCTTTAAAACTCCGCAGCTCATCAACAGCAAGCTGAAAAACATTAAGTTCCACGAGCACAAGCAAACACTGACTACATCAACTCTCTCTTTTCAGTTGTTAAGATAACAGAATCTAAATTCAGAATCACTAAGGAGTATGCAAAAGGGGGGAAAAAAAATCAGATTTGTCTTTTCTTTCAAATCACTACAGTAGGATGCACAAGCTTCACGTTTAGAAAAGTGCCACAAACTCCACAAGACCCCTCCTGAGAGCTCCGTGGATATCACCAAAGAATGGGTATTAGCATCACCATAGCAGCATCTGCATTTACCACAGGATTTTGGTATTACGTTTATTAACAGTACTATGAGATATCTGGGTTGCTGCAACACAGCCACTGGAGAAGGGGCAAGAAGGTGGAAACCGTCCACATTTATTGGGGTTATGACGATTTGTGTGTGGGGAACTCCTTTTGTTGATCTAAGCTCATGAACACCGAGCGATGAATGCTGATCCATGTCGGCCTTAATGATAGGCCAGCACTGCACACAATCAGATTCGGGGACTCTTCACACACCCAAACTTAGAACAGCACACAGGAAGTTCCCAACGCAGACCCGCTATCCGAAGCCTCACAAACCCAGACGCAGCTCTCTCAGCCCAGCTCGCTGCCCGTCACCTTCCAACACCTCCCTTTCCTCAATCACACGGCACACGCACACAACCGGACCTCCCTCGCTTTTCCCCGCCAGTTCCGAGGCGCTCTCCGCCACCACACGCGGCCAGCTCGAACCCCAGCCCCGCAGCGGCCCCCCGCACCTCCAGCTCCTGAGTCTCGCACTGCTCCAGCAGCTTCCTGAAGCCGAAACCGCCCTCCGCCATCACCGCCACCGGCATCCTCCCGCGGCCACAACTGCCTCCCCTCAGGCGGCGGCCGCGCCTTGGCGTCACTTCCGTCTCAGACATGGCGCACTTCCGCCCTCGAGAGCGCAAGCCGCCCCTCTCTCTCTAACTCTCCTATGCTCTGGAGGACTTGGGGGAGGCGGGGAAAAAAGCTCGGGGGCGGGGCGAGGGCAGCGCGGTGCTGATTCGGGGCTGGGGGAGGGTTGGCTTTTTCCTCTTATTTCCCCACGTCTGGGTGGAAATGAGTGGCTGTGTTCTACTCTCACGCCTTGCCTATGGGGTGATGTGTAAGAGGTATTACACGTGGAATGTATAGCATGCTACAGCCCATAGATCTGTGTGTAGGATATAATATTCACGTGCGTATCTCAATACCTATCTTCAGGTGTATCTATTTACCTCCTCCATCTCCATACGTATCTTCATATGCATCTCTCTATATACTTTCTCCATATCTGCACACATATAGGAGATACACATACATATATATGTATAAACAAAATATAGGATACATATATCCAGAGTATATCCATTCAAAAGTGGCAAAAATGGGGTGTCTCTCCCTATATATCCTCTAAGTGTATCCTATTGATGATATATAGACGCATACTTGCAAGAGAGGTAACACCATAACAATCCGCCAGGATAAACGTGAAGTAGAGCAGCTTTGTTCAGATAGATGCCAATGCAGATTTAGCTGTGTGCCCACAAAAGGTCACCCTGGGTTCCACTGGCCGTGCTGGGCTTGGGCAACGCCGCGGCCCCTGCATGCTGCCGGACGATGCTCTTGCATTAGGAAAAACAGACAAAATTGAGTGGGGAGAGCTTTCCGCGAGAGGGCACCAGCTGCAAGGGAAATGCATAAAACCTGGGGAGGCAGGAAGGTGGTTTTGCTGTTCAGTTCATCTCCTGACCGCCTCCAAGTGTCCAGCTGTCCACAGCATGCCAGAATCTCGTTCTGTTTTGGGGCAGCCAGGCACCTTTATATAAATATATATAATAAATACATATATTATTTTTTACAGTCTTTCATTAAGCTTCTGGGACAAGGGAGAAGGTGTTGCTTTTCAGTGCTGTTAGCTGAGCTTCCCAAAACCACCAGAACCACAGATTCCATGCAAGCAATATAGCTAGAAATGCCCCTTTCTTCTCCATTTCTTGTTTTTTTTTCCGCCCTCTTTCTCTCTGCTTTTCATCCTCCTCTTTACCACCTCTCCCATACCCTGCAGCCATGCTGGGACAGCTTCCACCCAGTGAAGAACAGTCTCTGGAAGTGAAATATTTCATGGAAAAATACAAATCCAGCCCAAACCTGCCCTGTTGCAGACCTGCAATGCTGCTTCTCTCTCCGCTCCAGCTTTTCAATAGCTGCACAAGGATGTGATAGCATTTCTGGGAAGGAAACGTGATTTTTTTTGCATCTTTTACATTTCTCACATCACCTCTTCTTCTCTGGGCTGAACAACCCTCAGCCACTCCTCACGTGCATTGCCTCTGGAGAGCACACACACCCCAATCTCGTCTCCATCTCAGCTCCAGCAGGATCCATCTATAAATCCCAGCTCCCACAGGCTGTCCCCTCCCATGTCAACTGATGGCCTGGTGGGCACCAACTCGTATCTCCAGACAGTGACTGAGATGGGTCAGCCCAATGGTAGTCACAGGCTCATCTGCTTTTTTTGGGGAGCTTCTCTTTGATTTAAGCACTAAAAATCTGGCCCCTGGCAAATCTGGACAGGTTAAATTAATGGGAAATCTCTTTGGCTTGAAAGGATCGTGGTTCTGCTCTTGGCCCGTGGGATTGGAAAGCACTTTAAGACTTGGCTGCCAGCTGTTGCAGAAGTATAAAGTATATTTAATGTGATTTTTATTCAGCTCCTTATGGCAACGACGGCACGAAAATCTCAGAAACTCATTTACACCCACTATGAATCTTAATGCAGGGGTGGAAATGGGTTCGAGTTCTGCAGTACTGAGCATCCAAAGGAGCTATAGGTTGTTTTCAAAGGAGGCTCAGGCCATTTCCAAGAGCGATTGCTGGGGGTGTCGTGGCAGCTCTGTTTTTCCCCTGCCGCTTTCGTGTGCTGTCTGGGATCTGAAGGCACGCACTGCAATGCTGATGACTAAAGGTTTCCCTTTCTCATCTTGTTCAAAAGCTTTTCAGGGGAACAAAAGAACAGTGATGGGAAAAATATGATGTAGCACAGCGATACGAAACAATAGGGAAGTTAATTTAATGTGAAAGTTAAAGAAAATGATGGTAAAGGGTCAAGTTGAACTTCTCCACACCCTTCCCCATCTCCTCAGTACCCTGATTTATATTAGCTGTGTCTGACCCGAATGAGGGCTGTGCCTAAATACATTATTTCCTTCCATGACATCAAAGCCTGCTTGATGCTACCCGCTGCCATCAAAGAGGACAAACACCTTGTTTTTATGAGCTGTGCGGGGCGGAGAGGAAGCAGCGAGTGGCTGATGTGCCCAGAGGAGGCCATTTCCTACACCCAGCCCTTTTCCGAGTGCTTACAGCCTGCAACCACTTTACCCTCTTGTAATATTGCAGCCAACCCAAACAGCTCAGGTCTGCTTTGGGAATGCCCTGACACAAAGATGCTGAGTCCGCTGCTCTGGCATTGGGGCAGAGCATCCAAGAATATCCCCAAGATTGGGAACACTGCTAAGAAATTCTTTTTCCCAATCATTAAACCCGACGTTGTTTCATTTTCACAGGGCACTGTGAATTTAAGGTGCTGCTTTGCATCACATGGCGCTTGGTAGACAGGTGTTTACAGCAGTGCGCAAGCATGGCATCATAATCAAAGGAACATGCCTAAACCAGAGATGCTGGGGAGCAGTGGGGGGACAAAAAGGAGATCCCACCCTATTCTTCCCACTATTCTCAAGTATGGGCGAGGAAAAAGTGGAGCGATTGCTTCTGCCAGCAGCTCTGCAGGCACAGGCTGCCCTTTCTTAACCTGCAAAGGGAAAAGGAGACCCTGTGTGTACTTAACCTAAACTTTGTTTTTATGACTCTCGAGGCATGTCTATGCATTTTCCTGTTTTTGCTTTGTTCCACAGGATCCTCAGCCAAGTTTCTGTCCACTTCCAAATAACCCTGGCTCCTGAGCCAGCAATTCTTGCTCTCTACATACTTCAGTCCTCTACGGTGAAGACATTCGGTATCTTTGAACAACATAACATCTCTTCTCTCCACCATCCACCACTCAACTCACTTGCTTAGAAATACCCCAGGTTTTGAGGAAAGGAAAAGAGGAAATCCCTGGTCCAGCAGAGGGGGTTTGAGGGGAGAGACAGGATGATCTCCAGTGCAAAAGGGGAAATCTGGGTGGATGCAGGGGGATTCCTTGCCCAACACAAAGCGTTTGAGTGATGGAGGGGGGCACTCGACTCCTGCAAACGATCCCTGTGCAGAAGCTCCCCAGCAGTGTCTCTCCTACCCTTATCAGCAGGATGGGATGCATGGGGCACCCCAGGGGTGCTGCTGGCACTTGGAGCTCAGGGAGCTCCTCAGTGCCTCCGTTGACAACCTGGCTTGTGCTTGGCCAGCCTCTAAACAGCTCTGGCTCTGCCTAAAGCAACCCCACATCATCGTCTGTGTGAGGTGGGACAAGCATCCCCAGCAAGGGAGATGCTCTGGTATGAACCTCCCTGCCGGGTTCAGCATCCCACATCCCAACAGGAGCGTGATGCATTGCCATGCCTCCCAGGGCACGCTTTTAAAACCATTAATCTCCTGTTAAAAACACCTGTTCCCCCTACGAACCCAGTGGGATGGCAGGAGAGCATTTTGGAGAGCGTAATAAAAGACACGATTAGAAAGGCAGGCTTTGATCTGCGGGAGGTAAGGAGTTCAGGCAGCTGTGCCAAAACCTCTCACGCAGTCACTTCTCCTACAGCAGCATCCTAACAAAGAGGATCTTGTGTCCACGATGCCTTGTTACAGCCCCTTCCCAAGCCCCGGCCACCTGTCCATGATGTTCAAGGTTCCTTGCCCATAACATCCAACAGAATCAGATTTCACGGCCCCAACGCTTGTGACCAGCTCCTGGGCTTTCCTTTCTGTGACCCAAAGCCTGTGCTGCAATGGCCTCTTTGTGTGTTGTGGCTCAGGCTGCCAACAGCTGGTTCACATCCAGATGTGGCCCCACATATGTGGCTGAGGATTTACGCATGGTGTGGGGACCCTCCAGAGCATCCCTTCAGACCTGCCTATGTGGGCCCGCAAATGGAAACGTGGTGCTCATTTGCTCTTTGGATTCTGAGGATCAGCTCAGAGCTGCATCTTGTTGGCAGGATCCACCAGCCAGAAGTGGCACTATGACTCCCAGAAGCTGCGGACATCACTGTATCTAGCCCTGGGGACTTGTGGGTGTTGAAGTAGCACGAGTGCAATGCTGACATCCTGCTGCAGCTTGCTGTCTGTTTTCATTGTCAGCATTTCCCCTTTCTGAGCATTTGCACCATATTCACTTGAAAAGCTCAGCAGACGAGAAGCCAACGAAGCAGGATTCCCACCACAGTCAGCAAATGCCTTGTGCTGCACGCAGGTGCATCTCCACCTTGCTAATGCAGCTGTGTTCAGGCTGGAACACAGTGCTCAGTGTGCAGGACACATTGTGCTCAGTCTGGAAGCAAACCCTCTGGCCAGCAAACACAGAGGCTTTTATCTTGTGTTTAGAAGTGGTTAACTGTTGTGATTTTAAACCTCCTTGCTGGGTTTGGTATATGCATGTAGCAAGGGGACACTCTCAGGTCATTACAACCAGGGGTACAAGCACAGGAGCAGGTAAGGGGAAAGCTCAAACCTGAACTACACCAGACCAGAAGTCCAAACAGGACTGGTGCTGACCTTGCCTTCCAACTGGGCCACTTTGAGATCCACACGTAATACAAAGACGTCTCAACCGTTATCTATGCTGTCACAGCACAGGAAAGGTTTCATCTCAACAAGACACCTGCATCATTTAAACCTGGAAGAGCCGACGCACTGAAGACTGCACTGCATGGGAAGCTTTCACCTTGGCAGGAGCACAGAAAGCAAACCAACAGGTCCTTTCCATCCTGAATTTCCCCGAGTCTTCATAGGCAGGACTGCGGGGGAAGCACTTCGTGAAACAAGAACAGGAAAAATTAGCTCTTCTGGTCTTTTGCCACATACTTTCCATAAATGCTGGAACAAGGCGGGTCTGAAAAGGAAGTGAGATGGATACAAAGCAAGAGGAAAAAAGCTCGGTGACAGAAATCTACCTCCACCAGACATGCCACATAATAAATATTTCACAGGGCAGGCTTTTCATCCAAGTCTCTGTGACGGAGAGGTCTTGTCCTACCTCTGCATCCATCACTTCCTCTGCCAGGATGAGAGGATGTCCCCAGCACTCCCCTTCCATCCCACGCAGGACATCTTCCTGGCTCCCCAGGAAACAGCAGGTAAAAGCAAGAGTCCTGCAGAGCCTCTTCCTGCAGTCTTTTTGCCAAATAGTGCGCCTGGGACCTCTCAACATGAAACAGAGTTTGCTTCTCCTAGCAGAAGTTTTTCATTAGAGAGGTTTGGGTTTTATGACAAGCTTCGTACATTCCTACAGATATTTTGTGACTTGGTGATTTCACATAAAATGAAGCTTTCTAAGAAAAGAAAAGACAGAGGAGAGCAAATGGAGAAGGCAGTACCAAAGAGCAGACAGGTGTGCATAGGTTGGATAGTAACGCTCTGCGATGGGGTTTGGGCACCAGGAGCCACAGATACAACAAGGATGCTCCCACAGCATTCATATAGGGACTAAGCATTGTCAGAAGAGGTTCATGAGGCAAAAAGGGAGTAAGGTTACATATAGGTCTATGTAAAGGTGGGTTTCCCATTACTAGACACACATGAATCCACTGGTACTGTGGGACATCCAACAGGAGCAGCTTGCAGCAAGTTGGCATGGGGTAGAGAGATGCAGCCACCATAATCATGTTGCAAATTTGCCTCCTTGTTGGGAAGGATAAGGCTGGGCATAGCCAGCTGGAAAAGATCCTTGAAGTGCTGAGTACAGGCTTGCCAGGCAATTAGCATCGCTATTGTCCACACTGGTGTACTCCTCTCACTGTGGGTTTTGTGTCTTCTTAATCATATCTTGATTGGCCTGATGGGAGGATGGGTCTGCAGCATTTGGGGAGTGCTGACGTGGGGTCTGTGCTCTGCTGGAAGTGACTAGTTTGATATCACTAATGGGGCAGCGGTGTGGGGAGATGGGCTTCTAGCATGGGCTGGGACTTCAAATCTAAAAGGAGCCTAGTAATCAATAAAGGAAAGTTGGTTAAAAGACTGGAACAATAGCATTCAGCATTAAAACAATTCCCAGAGCCATGCACACTCCATAAATGTGTGGGTTTATGACAACAGCAGCAGCAAGAGTGCAACTCATAACATTGCCCTTCGATCAGTTTTCCTCAAATGGGTTCCAGACTGACAATAAATGAGATCCCTAAGTTCTGCTTTTAGTTCTGCCTGTGAGCCAGAACAAAGCATTGCACAACCCCAGCAGAAAAGGCTGGGCCTCAAGGGCACCCCAAATACCAATGTCCTTGGAACACCAGCAAGCTCCATCCCAGCACTCATGTTGGAAAAGGTGACCCATCCCAGCCCCAGAGGGGAGAGCAGAGCAATGAAAGCCTCGCTTCATCTGCCAGACATCTCAAGCAGAATTACCTTCTGATGAAAGCATCTCTGCTGACATTTTTTTTTTTGTCTTCCGGAAAGCAATGAGAGCGGAAAAATATCCATTCAAAATGAAACAGAAAGTTGCTCCTTTTCACCTCCTTTGTCTTCTGTGGAAGAGTTCAGTGAAGTTTCCTTTGCAAAATATTTTTCTTGCCCTTGCAGTTGTTTCAGCTCTCCCGGCTGCTCTGATTACTTACCACCTCCAGAGTTCCTGTGACATTTATTTAATGATCCCAAACAGCCCACAAGTGAAAGCTGAATGAAAAGGAAGCGTAATATTAGCAAATTATTACCAAATCATTTCCAACTTCTTTGAATGCCAGTCTCACTGTGAATTTTTTTCTCCATATTAGCCTAGTTAGTCAGTTTTACCACACTGGTACACACTAGCTTGGCACTATCACGCCTGTCAAACCTTGGCCCATTTGCCAAACTAGATGATCACTGCGGTCCTTTTCAACCCAGGCCATTCTATGATTCTATGATCTGTCCCACTCAGAGGGCTGGGATGTGAGCTGGGGGCACACAGCAGCAGCGCTGCTCAGGATGGGATCCTGCTGGAGCCCTCCTCAGGAAGGTATTTTGGTATGGACCCAGCAGCTCCACAGTTCTCTGGCTGCTGGTGCAGCTATTTAATTTAAGCCACAAAGCTATTTATTCTGTCAGAACACTGCGCTTTTATTAGCCATTTATTTACAGTATGTGGCATTCCCCGCATGCACGACCTGCTCACGAGCACAGAAGGAGGCTATTTATTTTGGAGTCTTGTCTAATTTACACTAACTGTGGATCAGGGACCCATAAAAAGGCTGGCAAGCAAAGCAGAGCCAGGCTGTGGGCTCTGGCTACATGGCCACGACAAGGCACCATTCATCACTCACCCATAAACACGCTGAGATGGCCGTGGCCTGGGAGCAGATCTGGCCAAGGTGGGTCTGTTTTTTAATGCTTGCTGCACAAATAGGTGTGTGTTGGCTGCCTTGGGTTGCTCCATGTGCATGAAAGTGCCATTGCTACAGCAGGGAGCTTTTACAAGCCGCACGTCACTGCAGCCAGCCTCCTTGCTTTGTCCATGAAGACACAACTCCAAGTGCCCAAGGCAATTTGGAGTTCAGTTTCCATCTACTGAAAGTATAGAAGGGGGAGAGGCGCAGCCACGTTTCAACCTATGAGAGCAAAAAAATAAAGAACGTGATGATTAGGAACTGTTCTACAGCATTTCCTTCTGCAGCACCCCAAAGCATTCTCAGGGAACCCTGCAATGCCAAACTTCTGAGCAGAGCAACAAATAATCACTGTTTAGCAGCCTTTTGTAATCCACCCAATGGTTTTTAAATAAACTGGATGGAAAATAATGGAGATTTCAGGCCCTGGAACCCATTACTCTTGCATGCCAAGAGCAATGCCACTAAGTACAACAAGGACCCTGAAGTTAATGAAATTCCTGCCTGAGCAAACTTCTGTCATGCTGTTCAGTAAAATGACTTTGTGCATCATAAAAGCAACATCACTCAAACTGTTAAAATGCCCTCTGTGTAACGTAAGGCGAAGGCACAGGAGGAATGTGTTTGTTAAATTACATATAACCGGTCATATATATTTAAAATATATCTTTATTAGGTTACTGGAGGTTGTTGAGTTTAAAGCACGATGGTGGATTGATCAACTGCTGTGCCAGTGATACAAGTCTCCCGTTTGAATAGAAGGCTGAAAAATTTTAACTGATTTCCATACAGAACAGCAATCCATCACCCCACCACGCCTGGAAAGGTTCCATTTCTAGAGCAGCTTTCTGTGAAAGTGCTTCATTGACAGTCAAATGAATAAATAGCTCAACCACTTCAAAGTCCCCAAAGGAGCATTTGTTTGAAGAAGGCATTTTTGACAACAGCATCCACCCTGTTTCTAAAATTCCTCATAATCCTCCACACTGACTGAAGCTCTGTTTTGCATGAGAAGAGAATTGTAGGAAGAAAAAGAAAAAAAAAAAAAAAAAAAAAAGCCTTCCAGACGGCTCTAATTAAGATTTGTCCTGATTAAACACATTTCCAGAGCTGGATTTTTGAAGTCCTACCCTCAGTCCAAGCGGAACCAGCTGCAAGTCGAATGTGGGCTGAACTTGTGAGCTTTACTGGCCTTTGGATGTCCGTGCAGGGGATGGAGTTTGGCTGCTGGCATCTCACCTGCTGCATCCTGCACTATGCCAGAGGATGCACGGGACCGACTTCACTTCTGCTGGATGAAGGCTGGAAGGTCTGGGAATGCACATCTGAAGGGCTGACTGACTCGTTTCAACCTCCACTCTCCCCCTCCTTGAAGTTTTTAAAGAATTTAGCTGGAATTTATTTTCGAGATCAGCTACGTGCAGTGCCTGTGAGTAATCTACCCTGGCTACCTCCAGGTGTCATTTATCATTTTCCCCGCTCCTTCGTTAGTGGAGCTGCCCATAAAAGATCCAACAAGCCAGCGACTTGTTGTGCCAGTTCACATCCACAGAGCACGTGAGACCAGAGCTTCATCTTGGGCATATTTGGAGCTTTCATTGCTTTTGGACCAAAACCCCCAGGACCAGCAGCAAAGCTGTTGATACACACCGATCACAGAAACAAAATCATCCCCCTTGGAGAATGCTGGTATGCTGTTGAGCAACAAAAGCACAGAAAGCATTTCCAATTGCAGGTTGCAGGGAGGTTTCTTGGAAGCAATCACTTCGCTGGTCTGATTCACTGACATAAACCTGGAGGGCTCGCTGTGTTTCATCTCCCAGCTGCAGCTGTCACCTCCTAGGTTACGTCTGGCTCCTGACTGAGCACTGTGCAGACCCATGGGTGCAGCAGGGGCCTTGCAGTGGTCCTAAAGCATCCCACTGAGAGGCAAGCACCCCAAAATCTCAGCACTGTGTGAATTCAATCTCAGAATAGAACCATAGAATCATAGAATGGCCTGGGTTGAAAAGGACTACAATACTCATCAGTTCCAACCCCTGCTGTGTGCAGGGTCACCAACCAGCAGCCCAGGCTGCCCAGAGCCACATCCAACCTGGCCTTCAATGCCTGCAGGGATGGGGCATCCACAGCCTCCTTGGGCAACCTGTGCCAGTGCTTCACCAGCCTCTGCGTGAAAAACTTCCTCCTGATATCCGACCTAAACCTCCCCTGTTTCAGTTTAAAACCATTCCCCCTTGTCCCATCCACCTTGTAAACAGTTGTTTACATGCTCCCTGAGCTGCGCGTTACTCAACTCTCATTGCACTCCAGCCTCCATCCTCAGGCACTGCCCTATTGCTCTGCACACCCATCCTATGGCTTGAAAAATACAAGCTGTCAAGAGCAGGCAGATGGAAAAACACCAGCAGGAGGGTGGCCAGTTGATGTCTTTAACACCTGTGGAGGTGTCAGCCCAGAGGATGGGTGGAGGGATGGACACCGTGTGCCTGAAATCACAGCACAGCCATCTCACCATGAGCCCCGCTCCCCTCACAGGCATCTCTCCAACACACCATATTTTTTGCCAAGGGCTTAAGCCACCGGCAGTTCTTTTCACAGTCTTCTCCATCACCTCTGAAAATATCCGAGGCTGATCTTGAGCGGATATCAGAGCTCAGAGAATAGTTTTAAAAGGCAGAGGAAGGGAGACTGTCAAAACAGAAAGAAACAAGAGTGGGGCAGAAGCCTCCTGGAGAAGGTCGTGCACAGGTGGTGACAACTGTGGCCAGCACCTGTGACCTGGTGATGCCCCAATGCACGGCCAAGAGGTAGCTCACCCAGCCCACCCTCACCATGCCTCACAACCCATCTGCCTCCCCCTCTTTTTGCAGGGGGCTGGTGGTGCCTCGCTTGTTTCCAACACTTGCCTGTTCTTCAAGGTTTGCCAGCAAGTTATGAAGTCCTTATGAGCTCAGTCTGCAGCTAGGGTTAGTCCAAGTCCAGGGCTGATTCAGACGTGGGCTGGAAATGAGGGAAATTGAGAAAATGGGTGTGTGCTCGTGTAGAAATGGAAAAGCATAATTGCTTCTGCCCCTCCTAATCACTGTCCCATTGCCCTGCCTTGTGTCAGGCCCCAGACGTGTCAGGAATGTCTGGGCTTGCAATGGCCATGGGATGGTCATGGCTCCAGTAAGCCTCCCAGGAGCCCAGCTGAAGAAAGCACGTGCTTCCTCTCAGTGTGCAAAAACACAGATGAGGACAACTTGGAGACCAGAGACAATCATCAAGGGTGACTAGGGGCTGAGAAGCCGTGATCTACAAGACATGGCTGTGTTTAGTCTAGGCCAGGACAGCAGGCAGAGGGGCATGATAGCAGCTTTCCAGCATGGAAGAGCTGTCATGGAAGGGCTGCTACAGGGAGCTGGTCACAGCTGAGACATGCTCTGGGTTACGCCACCTCAAAAAGGCATTGAGAGTGAAGGCGTTAGGGAAGACTGGGTCTGGATGAAGAGCAGCTGGGGACACTGTGACAACTTGGTACCCCCAGGCCCTGTCCCTGAATTTGCTTCTCCTTGGTATAAACAAAGTCTTTCCTTCTCATCCTGGGTTACGTCTGCCCTGCACCACCGGAAAGCTGCAAACAGACCCATTCTGTGTGTCCAGCTTTCTGCCTCATTTACCTTCCTGCCCCAGCAACCAGAGGACTGCAGCACTTCAGGGCCGACTTCGGAGGACTTTGCAAATCGTTATCTCACGAGGGGTTGTTTTGGTCCATTCCCTTTTAAAAACAGGGAGCACATGTGGCATTCTGTGAAGCAGATGGCTGGCTTGGCGCTCAGGCTGCCTGGACCCATCATCTCCCATGCACACACACATACACGTGCTTTCAGCAGTGCTGGGGATCACGACCTTGCAGATGGTCTGGGCGAACTCTGTGCAGGACAGATAGATGGATGGATGAGGGGAATGCTCCGGGTCATTCCAAGCGTTTGGTATTCCAGGAATCTGGGGGGATAAAGGGCTTCATCTTGGGAGGATTTGTGATGAAATAACTGCAGGAGTTCCAGAGGGGATGTTTCACACCTCGGCTGAAAGTCAGCAGTGTGTGGACACTGGAAAAGGCTCCAGAGAGGGCAGAGGAGGGGGTAAAGGTGGTTCTGGGGAGCATTGAGGTCATGGATGGGGATTTGCTTTTCTCCTCCCCTCTTCCTTTGCTCTTGAGCTTGGCAACCAGAGAGAGACGCCCAGACCAGATGTCCAAGGCTGCAGGATATGACCCTTGGCTGTGCCGAGCATCATCGTCCTCTCTGCCCCAATCCCCAGCTCCCTGTATCAGGGTCATGGACGGGTTGTCCTGATCTGGCCCAGATTTGTGAGGCTGGGTCCAGAAGGAGAGACCAGCATGGGATGCAGCTGAGTGGGCTGCTGTCCAGGTGGGTGCAGCTGGGGGAAGTTTGTTTTGCAAAGCTGCTACTTGTCCTGAGGTTATTAAAGGCACGCTTAGTGCATTATCTTCTATTTGGGACCATGCTGGTGGGCCAAGCATCACTGCAAAGGCAAGAGGAGGTGCTTTTGCAGCCTTTAATAACATAAATCTAAACACCCCCAGGGTATATCCACGGCCTAAAGCAGGTAACTTGTATGTATAATCAATGAATATTAAGATGCTATAATTACAAAATAAAGAAGAGAGTTAGGCAAAGCAGATCATGGTAACAAAAAGAGAATAAATAGAAAGCTTACCTGTATCCTAGGCTCACTTACAAAACTCCAGCAGAGCACGTCTCCAGGAGAGATCCTGCCCCGCTGGTAGCCAGCTCTTAAATAGGTCTAGGAGCACAGGTGAATTGCCTTCACCTGTGCTCCTCTGGCTGACTCATGGCTCACTTCAGGTGATCAATCAGAGGTTCAGGCCGTGACTGAGCAGCTCCCATACAGTATAAGTACATGGAGAGATTATACGTAATAGTTTCACAGATCACATTGCTTTCTTGTTTGTGTTGCCCTCTCTGTGTTTCGTTCATTGCCTTGTTTTTCTTTTGCTTTCTGTCTGCAGCATCTTGGCTGTAGGGCCAAGACCCCTCATTTTATCCACAGAACAATTAGCCTTTATTTGGTAAGAATTTAGAAACATTGCATATTTTGCTGTTGCTTTTCCAGTAGCTAATATCCCCTGTTTAACTACATTCCTTCTAAAATAAAAGAGTCACAGTGCAGCACAGCGGGTGGCTGGGAGGTAGCATCCATCCCCAGCCTTCGGTAGGGCTGCAGTGATTGGTAACAAAACCAAGGGCCCTCTTCCCATCCTCACTGCCAGGGAAATGAGATTGCAGGAGCTGGCCAGGACCCAGGGCTAAATGCAGCTCTGTAGAAGAGTTGAGAAGCTCCTGTGAATGAAACTCAGGGAAAAAGGCTGCCTCCAAGCCAGTCCTGGCAGAGAGGAACCTACCTCTGAATGGGGCTTTTCCCTTGTGTTTTCCTTCTGGCATCCTTCTAATATGACAGCAATTAAAAGCCCTGAAAAATGGATGGAAACAATTCAGAAGAGGTCTCTATTAGATTTGCTCTCATTAGCACTGCAGGCTATTTTTTCAGCTGCTAATTGACAGCTGCCTTCCATATGCAGCATCAAAAGCCCCAAGACATTGCACCAGGGGTAATTTTAACCTGGACTGTCTCTTTGGGAACACTGAGGACCACGAGAAGGGCAACATGGAGCACACCACAGCCAAGGGAATGCCGAATGCCTTGAGAAAGCCATGGGTCCCTCAAAACTTCCAGAGGAACCTTAAAGGAAGGGGTTTCCTAGACTGGGTTTTTTGCTCTAGGAGATGGAGAGCTCCTACAGAAGCATAATTCTAGCAGGAAGGTGAAAATCCACAGAAGTGGGCTGGCCAGCAGAGCCAAAGCCTGGATCTGTAAGAGAGACAGAGATGCCTGGATGGATGTTCAGACCCCAGCATGCCACAGAGCGAGCAAGAGAGCTTGGAAACATGATGCAGAGCTGTGTGCTCGGGATATTTATGCAGCAGCGACCTTGGAAAGGACTGGAAAGCTAACAGCTCTGTATGCCAGGGCGGGCATTTGTTGTTTAAACAAATCATTCATGAGCTGTTGGGTTTCCTTTAGCAAAGCCTTCTTGGCACCAGACCCAGACTTGTTAGGAGAGCTGGCTCCAAGACTTGTATGGAAAGCATAGAAGACGTTCTCAGGTTTTGGCACAGGGGATCTCTTGCCTTGGGTCGAGGATAAAGACAACACTGTGCCATTGCAGGGTGCCCTGCATCTGGCTGGCATCGCCTTGGATGGAAGCTTTGCTCTGGCTTTTCTTCTAGCTGGAGACTGCCATGCATTAAGGCTATTTAGCTATTAGATGGAGACGCTATCGCTCTAAAGAAGTCATTCCTCGGGCACAAGGAAACAATGATGGTTTCCCCAAACTGAGGGCAGGGAGTTATCTGAAATACAAATAACCACTACAGGCCACTGATGGCTCTGTTTCTATTAAAGATAAATATGTGAGAGATCAAGTTCTACAGCTAACTTAGCTAATAGCTGGCTACGCAGCTGACATCTCTACATAAGCTCGCCCCTAAATAACTGAGCTTCAGAGCTGGCCAGGAGTTCCCCACTGAAATAGCTCTTTCGGGTAGACAAAAGTAATTTCTGCAGACTTGGAATTTTTCTGCAGGAAACTGTTTTGGAGGGTTCCATTTTCCCTTGAGAGCAAACAGCAAAAGAGCCCACAATCCTAACAACATTAAATTTCAGTTGGGTTTCCTTGGGATGAAAGCCCTGCAGATTGAAAAGCTTAACCAAGATGTTGAGTCTTCGCCAGCGTACAATGAGTACAGCATTAACCAGAATCTCTAAAAATGTGGCCTTGCTGCTATCCATAAGCTGTTATCCTGACTACATTCAGACTCAATTTCCCATGATACTTTCCATATTCCCACCTACCTGGGTGCCATAGGCCGTGGACTGATGGCCTGTTGGGACAGATAGCCTTGAGAAGCCTATCCATAGCCTTGAGAAGACCAAGACCTACATCTAAATCAGTTGAAGGTTACAACACAGGAATCATATATTGGTTCAATATAGCTGCCAAGTAGGAAATTACTGTTATTTTAAAAGATACAAGCAACCAGCAACAGGAAGAGGAATCAGAAGACAGTGTTTTTCGAGTACAGATGGTTTCATTTGGTGTTCAGGAGCACAGGATATCATCCCTCCACTGCGTACATGTCCATACAGATCAGTTAAATGGATTTAGGATATGAGTTCTCCGTCTTCTGGATATCTTGGTGTAAATTCCCATATGGATGCTTTTATCCTGGTACACAAGTACCTTCCCCTGTGCAGATAATCTCATTTGGGGGAATTCATGCCCTGGAATAACCATTCTTCTGGGGGAATCTACCCACACAATCCAACTGGGTTATCTGCCAGCATAAGAAAGAAAAGACCTTTTGGAACTATGCTATGCTGGGCTGACTCGTACACCGCTGAGCATCCCTGGGTGTCCAGCATGGATATGTGGATAAATTCTTCCCAATATCCAATTTAGCTTCACTTGAGGCTGGATGGGCAACGGGAGAAGGACTGGGCTCTGGCCCCATCTCCATTGCTTGTGACCTAGGTGGGTCATCACCAGGCTGTTTTCCCATCTGTGAGATGGGGACAAGAAAGTGTCATAGCAGAGTTAGCCGGGTTTTTAATAGAGGCCTCTGGCTGAGATGTTGAAACAGCCCAGGGGATTGAGAAGCCCATTTATTCTGTACAATTCAAAGCAGGCAAATGACTCAGATTTCCTTGACACTTTTGAACATTAAAGTTAGAAAAAAGCTTTCTCTAAAGCATTTGTCTTGAGGGAAGCAGCCAATGGAATATGAGTCTTTCTTTTTCCAAGTACAAACGAGAGCAAATTACCAGTGGAGCCAAAATGGGGTGGGTTTTTTTTTTTTTCTGGTTTGACTTTTACATTGAAACACATCAGATACAGATCTGAACATCAACTGCTCTGCATGCAATATTTGTGGTAGGAAAGCAGCCGATGCAATGGTCAGAAGGAAACATTTTGACTATATGGGATGGAAATGTTTCCATAATTTCCTGTTGAAACTGTAGGTGAAATCGATACATTTTCCCAAAATGTTTGGATTTCATTAAATTGCCATTGTTGGCCAGCTCCAATAGCAGCAACAGTGTGGGTTTGGTTTAAACAGCCAATCAGACAGAAAAAATTTTCTCCAGCATTGCCACATATTACTTCCTAGGCTTGGTTAGGAAGGGAGTGAAGGACAAGACACAAGAAGGCCTGTCCTAGGCTGGGGAGCAAGGGAAAGCTGCAGGAAGGCACCTTGCAATAGGGCCAGGGATTGGGATGCTCCAGTGCAGGTTGGTAATTAATTGCACCATTCTAATTCAGGACAGCTGAAATACAGAGGCAACAGAGGGCATTTAATGGGCAGCAGCAAAGCACTGTGAAAAGGGAGACTGCGGAGTGAGGAAGAAGATAAAAACGAAGCAGAAGGAATGCTAACATTTCTTGGCTTTTTATCCATATGCTGAAAATATTTGATCCCACACAGGGGCAGAGAACTGAACTGTATAAACTCTTCCTTTGCTTCCAGCCCTGTTTTTAAAGGCAAAATGGATACATCTTGTTTTCATTCTGACTTTTACAAAATCTGATATGGTTCTACGACTTCATTAAAAAGACATTTGGAAACAAACAAACGCAAGGCTTGACCAAAGTCTTTATAAGCTAATTTCTCTCCTGGAAAGATTTCATTTTGACAAAGGGGAGTTTACCAAAGGGGAAAAAATAAATCACTCCCTTGGAAAGCGTTCAAGCTGCTCTTGTTTTCCTCTGCTTGTTGTTTACTGCACGCTCAGACATAGCAGCAACACCAAGGCTGTGCTTTTAAATCAGTGCCAAGTTGACCCCTTATCCCACCTATAGACCTTGTGGCTGTGAAGACAGACTTTAACCCAGGGTTGGCGTTGGCTGAGTGCAGAAACACTTCACCCAAGTCTTCACGTGTTATTACTTCCTAATCGAAAGTCCATGGCCAAGTAGAATCCACAGTAAACCTTTCCCTCCAGCCAGAATGGGGGATGGTGATAATTAGTTCTCACCTGAGATAATTGTTCTTCTACAGGCCGTTGGTCTGATGTATTGGAAACCCTAAAAAACAGCGAGTGAAAAGGAGACCAAGAGCTCCACTTGCTGATGTGAGAGAAGCCAAGATGGGATGGATCACTTTCACTCGAATGCAACGTTTTTAAAAGGAATTTGTGAGAGATACGCAGAGGGAAATTCCTAACAGCATAAAAGGGAAGAAGGGATGGCTCATAAAAGAGTGATTCCCTCTGTTTTTTTTGGCAGCCCAGCCAAGCTCCCCAAATGCAAGGTTGTAAAAGGACTCCACGCAGTGCAGAAGACAATAACAAGCAGGTGTGATGGAAAATGACCCTTCCCTGAGCAGATTTATTCCTGCCATCTCTTAAATCTGTTTCCAAGGAGCAGATGCAGCCTTAACCTCGAGTCCAACAGACATGTACAGGTGCTGTGTTTTGTGGTGGAGCTCGTGTCCCTCTGCCAGCTCAGTGCCAACAGGTGTCACGCCATGGACACCTTCCCACCACCCCTGAGCTGAGCTCCTCACCACCTGGGGCATCCAGCCACCAGGATATATAGCACAAGAGTATAGAAGCCAGTAGCTACCACCAAAAATAACGATGGGATGAGCATGAGTTCCCCAGATGTCATAAGTACCTCTCAGCTTACAAGGGTCTCAATCATTCCATTCAGTGGGGGCTCTATCAGCTCCAAAAATCAGAAAGCATATTTCTCTGCTCTGCCATTGCAAGTGTAAACATGCTGAGATTTCTCCTATAAAGAAGCAGCCAGCCTTGCATAGAGGCTGGTTTTGAAACTAGCTCTTAATTTGCCTGCAGGCAAATGTTGAGGTGCCTGCCACTCAGGCACATCTTCAACCCAATACGAATAAGAAACATACAGAACAGACAAACAAACAAACAAAAAGCAACCCAAAATATGGTGGTGGGGAATATCCTGTCCTTGCACTGTGCAAAACTCGGTTATATTAGGCCACACTAATGAATGGAAATCTTCATAATCTGGTTCGTTTTTCCTTATGTCTGAGTTCCATGTTTTCAAACAAAATGTAGCTTCAATTGGAACCAAGAAAGGCAAAGACCAGCCAAAATTAGCAACTTTGGCTTGGATTCGTGCTGCTATTTCCCAATAGTCTCTCCTCAAAACCACAAATTAGCGCTGTGTAACTTGAAAACAGACTTTGCAGATGGGATCCTGATGGTGGGGATTTTCATGCAGGCTAAGGATGAGTCCTGCAACAGAGCAACAGTTTGGAGGCTGGTTTCACACCTCTCCTTCCCTCTTGCCCAATTCCAGGCCTCCCCAGTTTTCGCTTCCAGGTTTTCTTGTCCTCCATCCTGGTTTTGCCAATGGCAATAACCTGCAACAGAGGGCGAAACCCTCCTCAAAGCTGAATGCTTCACTTCTCAGCTTTCTAGGATGGATTTCCAACCACTTCCTACTCAGCCTGGGCTGCTGATTGTTTTCCTGCAGCCTGTGGGGATTCCTTGTTCACATGCAACATGTCTCCTTCTACAGCTGAGCAGTGGAAATAAAATAATAACCCGAAAACACAACCCAAACCCAACCACAAAACACTTCTTGGAGACTTTTGCTGACCACAGCATCTCCTCAAGGTGGGATGAGGAAACGCAGAGAGGCTCCTGGTGGCACCTCCCCATTTTCTCTGCAATCAAGAATTTAAACATTTGTTATCTCCCACGCTTGGTGGTTCTGGTTCAGGTTCAGCTGTGAGCCAAGTTCAACTTCTGCTGATGGGGAAAACCCTGCGGTGCAGCCTGTGCTTGCTTTGACTTGTTGCATTCATGTTGCTTTTTGCATAGGCAGGAAATCAAGCACGAAGGTGCTCAGCCCCTCGGCATCAGTCTCTTTTCCAGCAAACAGCCCTAATCCTCTCTGCTTGACACAGTTTGAATCTGTTTGACACAGCTGCTAAGATTGCACTCAAGTCACATTTAAGCGTGTGCTTAAGCACTGCAGCATATTTAATGTTTGCACAAAGGTGTTGTGCAAGAGCTACTCACTCCAGGTCCCATCATTCTTAAGGATTTATGTGCTGACAGAGGTTAAATAGATGGAAAAGAAACCACCGGGCCATTGAATCTAGAATAAAGCAATGATAGCACCTATAAATTAGGGCAGTAAAGGATTTGGACAGAAACAGCGATGTTAATTGCTGCAAGCTTGGCTAAAACACCCAGATATAATGAGGGTTTTTTTTTTCTTTTTCTTCTTCTTCTTAAAAACAACCAATTTCTGACATTCTGAACTTGCTTTTTGCTGAAAGGGGTAAGAACCATTTAGGGCTTTAAAGCAACGAGATGGTTTCATAATGACTAATCTTTGGAAAACATGGAAAATTTTGTTCAAATAAACCAAAAGGCTGCAGTAAGCCTTCAAACAAAGTCGAAATTAATCTGTCAGAAATGTTCTCTTTGGCTCCAAGAACTCGCGGAAATGAGGAAATTTAGAGTTTGGAACAAAAAGCTGAATTATTAGCCCAGGTAAGTGGTTAATGAGTGCTAAATATACATGTCAAGGAAAGATATACAAACTGGAAGTGGCACTTCTCAGAGATTACGTAGGGAGGGAATAACGATAAATTAAACCCATCAAGCTGCCCTTTGGCATAGCCCAGCATCATTAGAGGCAGCAAGCTGCAGTCTTGCTCCCATGGCTTTGCCCATTCCTCCCATTCTCATCTCCCTGCGCCCACAGCTGCCCATTGCATCTTACCTTCAGGGCTGAGGCCCACAGGGGGTGGCCTTTCTGCTCCTATTTGTGTGTTTTTACAGGGGTGAGGGATGGGTTGGAAACACACATTGCCTTCTGCTGCTGGCTCGGATATCCCAGCTGCCACTGCATGGGCTCCATTGAACTGTGATTTATCTGCAGAGGAGTATGGGGGGATGCCCCAGTCACACTGTTTAAACCAGAGCTGCCAACCACGCTCTCCTTTCAGCTCCCTGTGCCCCTGAGACTAAACAGGTTTGGGCTTAGCTGAAAGGCATTGCCTGTGCCAGGGGATATGTCATCATCTCTTGAGCCTGGGGAATGCAGGACCCCCAGCACAGGCACAGCTCCCACTCGAAAGGGCTGAAGAACCTCAGGCGTTGTTTATTTTGGATGTTGGGAAATGGTAATAAATAAGGCCAAAAAGCAGCACGTGTGAGCACTGAGTCAGCTTTGGATACCAGCAAAAGAGATGATCTCAGAGTGGATGGGACCTCACTAGGGCGGCGGGGCAGGACGTCACATCAGCCTCTAGGGAACATCTAACCCCAGACACAGAGCTTTGTACTGGGCTTTGGTACCCTGATTTCATCCTGCTGCTGTCCTGTCCCTAAAGGAGCATTTTTACTGCATTTGGTTTTCAGTCATCTGACGGATGTGGTGAAAGTCGCCTTCCCTGGGAGCAATTTCCAAGCTGGACAGGGTGCCCTCAGGCTTTTAACTTCCCCTTCCAGCCCTCCAGATTCTATTCACAGAATAGCTCGGGTTGGAAGGGACCTTGAAGACTTCCAAATCCCTAGCCCTTACCTTTGGGCACCTTTTGGCATTGCCTCCTGCAAAGTGCTGCCCTTGGGTGTCTTCCGAGCTGATGGCTGTTTCTTGGGCAATCGAGAAAATATCCCTCAGTGTATCCCAATACAGACTGCCTGCAGCTGCTCTGCTCTGCAAAGAGATGGGAAGCGTGAGAAAACCTGAGCTCTGGACTCAGGTTTCACAGAGCTGGGAGGGAGAGGGCCACGAGAGGGTGGGGAAAAGCCACCCAGTTCTTTAGATATTCATGAAAAAGGGGATGGAAGGAGGGATGTTTTGCAGCCTGTACTGGGAGGGACTGAATGCCCCAGCTCCAGGAGCACAGTTGTAATAGGGGCATGAAGTTAAAGAAAGGGATTTGAGGGATTTAACCTGCTCCTGTTTTATATTTATCCCTCCCTCCCTACACTACCACTGCCTATGGGGACAGGGATGAGGTTGGGTTGCTGCAGTCTGTGCACATGGGACAATCTCACAGCAGCATCACGATGCCATCCTATGGCTGTGATGTGCTTCGGATGTCACCTGGTGCCAGGCACAGGGCAAGAGATACGATCCAAGCCAACCTCATGCTTCTGCCATCTATCCTTTTTTTCCCCCATCAAACAGGATTTTGTGATTATTATAGTTTTCTGCTAGGGTGAGAGTCTTTAGCAGAGCAATTGGATGCGTTTAGTGTTTAAAAACAAGAGCTGTGAGCCTGCACTTCTAATTTATAGACAGGATTTTACCAGTTGGATGAGCTTGTGTTGTTCTCCTATCCCCTCCAGGCTGAGGACCCCAGAGTCAGCCTCTGTGTGAGCTGCAGCTGAGCAGATGTGAGCAACTCACATCTTAGCAGAGGGGGAAGAAGCATCCTGATAGTTACAGAAGACAAGGGGTGGAGGATGCCATTGCAAACAACGTGTTGTTTTTTGGAAGGGGCTGACCAGGATTCGCTTGGAGGCCAAAATCCCTTTAATCACTAAGCTGCATTTTCTTCTCCTGCTTTATTTCTTGTTGCATGACAACGTGCTCAAGTGAAAAAAGCTATGGGCAGACCATGATAAACTGAGTCTCCTCTGTCTTTCTTCCAAATCCTCAAGAGGTATTATTTCATCCTCCACATGATACAGAAATAATATTTACCTCTGCTGCAGCCAAAATACAGCATCCGCAGTGCAGTGCATGAGTGCACGTCTGTCACACATCTGGATGCCTGGGATGATGTAGAAGGGTGCAAATGCAGCCCTGTAACGTGAATCTAGCAGGAATGGCTGGCCACCACCCAAGGAAAATGGCCAACCCGTCAGTGCGGAGCGAAGGAGGCGGTCAGCCCTCATCCCATGCGCTCACACCGTGCCTGCCAAAGCAAACTGCCTGCCCCGACCCTCCCTGAGATTCTCAGCACATCCACGGTTCTGTAAGCACGCCACGGCGATCCTTGAGTTATCTCAAAACACAAATAAAACCAGTGTGAAAGGAAGGCCTTAAGATGGAGTGGTTCTGTGCCGAGCGTTTCCCATCTCCTCCTCACACGGAGGGATGTGAGCTCCCAGGCTTCTTTCCCAAGGTCTGAGAACAAACGCCATGGACCCACCTCCTCCTAATGCCTTCCACATAGAGATACATGGCTGCATAAGACCATGGTCCCATCACCACTCAGTTCTGCCTATTTCCCTCAGTTCTCTCAAATAAACACAATCCTGGAGCGTAGAATGAGACAGTAAAGGCATCTCTAGAGAGACAAGAGATAAACACAGGTATTGCTAGAGATTTTCCATTTTTTACCACCTAAATTTCTCATTTTTTCTTTGAGAGCATGGGACATTTTCTTCGCTGCTTGTAGACTTCACTTACAGAGGTCTTTTCATCTGGTAGAGAGGCAGGCAACAAAATCCGAGCCAGTCTGTTGGGAGGGAATTATGCAGCAAGTCGATGTGATGGAGCTCTCTTATTACCCAGAATGGTTATTTCAGCCTTGTTTGCAGCCTGAAAAAGAAAAAAAAAAGAAAAAAAATTAAAACAATGTGATAAATTTGGTCTGAGTGTTTGGATAGTTTGTCAGATTAGTAACTCACTCTGGACACATCACTGGAAGCGCTCCTACCATTTTGATTAAGCGATTTCTGTAGCCCGTAATTTTCTTCCATCAGTGTAAAAATCATTGTGCTTAAGAGACGTTTGGAAAAAAGAGGAAAGCCAACAAAATGAGATATCGGGCTGAGGACAGCTAAGCTCAGGTGACAGTTCTTTGAGATGTCCATAACCTGTCCTGGTGGATACTAAACCACCTTGCCCGTGCCTGGTTGTGTTGAAACGAGGCCAACGATTGCTTTGATTTTAGCAAGAAGCAATGGTTAACTCCATTAACTCCAGCTCTTGACAAAAAAAGACAAAATCTGGTTCCCACGTGTCTCTTATTTTTAACATGATGATGCCTTCGGTATGGCGTATCTTCACATCACGCAAGATGATTAATTCAAATTGGCTCAGATGGGAACAGTCCATGAATGCTATGAGCTAGATGGAAGAAAAAGCAAAAAGGCAACCAACAGAGTACATTGTTGGCAGAGCTGTGGATTCCATAGAGAGGTCAGAGTTAGGTCTATATATATATATATTTTTTTTTTTTTTTTTTATTTATTTTTTTTGTCATGTCTTTATTAATGACACGAAAACGGAACAGGATACAGTAGTAAAACAAGAAGAGGGGAAAAAAATGGCTAGTGCAGGCAATAGCAGAAAAATAGTATTTCTATGAGGTTACCTCTTAGATGACACCTGAAAAAGCATGTTCCTTTTTGGGCACCCAACTCCGTAATTTGGAGGGAGCTCATAGAAGAACAACAACGATGGTGGAGATGGAGGTGTTGAACTTGGCTCAAGGAAAGATTGGCTGGAGCAACAGGCTGTAAGTGCTTACAGAAAACAAACACTCTGGGAGAAAACCTGACCTTGTCACAGCTGATGTTGAGACTTCCATTGACTTGAGTGTAGCCAGGATTTCACACCAAAGAGGAAGAGGAATTATTTGGCGGTAGGGAAGGCTACATGCAAGGGATACAAATAGAGGAGGCGAAACAGGAGTTTGCTATCAAAGGAAAACAGGGTAATAGATTTCAATTTTGTTTAAAGACAGCAAAAACAGGGTGCCAGCAAAATGTTGCAGAAAGAACCAACCGCAGTTCTGTAATCCTTTAAATTAGAACAAGGTTAAGTAAAACTAGTGTTACATATTCAGCTCCGAAGAGCGAGGAAAATTGAATGCTAACAAAAGCAATGCTACACCCCCTGCAGCCAAACTCCCAACTGTAGCAGGAGGCAGCGTCTCCCCAGTTTAGACACAGATGGTTTTATATGAGAAATGTAAATAAGACGTTACCATCTGGTTAATAAAACACACATCTAAGCTGGATTTGATGGCACGTCCCCAGATGTAAACATTTAAAAATACTTTTTTTTTTTTTTTAAATACTTTAAGACTTTCATCCAAAATGGCCAAGAAGGAAGAATTCTCACTGACATCAAAGTGTTGAACAGAACTGCAAAATGTCTTCTCTCTCTGTCTATCCTATAAATTATGAAGTTATATTGAATCTCAATGCTGTCTGTGCAGCAATGTAACCAGGTTTTACTGCCAGAACGTACAATACATTGCTCACGAACTGATGAAATCTAGAGGCTATTGGAAAACTTGTCTTCTGAAAATGTAAGGCAAAAGGCAAGCTATTTTCAGTCAGTGGTAACTTTGTTGAGATGCTCCAGTTTGGAAATGAAATCCATTTATGCATTTGAGTTTAAATTGTCAACTATTTGCTTGGTATACAGAGAGAAACACATTTTGAGGGAAATAGGAACATTGAGGTCTTCAAGAGACATTTCTTCTCGCGACTAGATGCCAAAAAGAAAGACACCATGCTGGGAATGCTGTCAATTTGCAGGCCTGTTGGAGTCATCTTGTTTAATCCTCCACATAGAAGATACTACACATCTATCTGAATGTCCAGGAGCTTGAGGATGAATGCCTTGATGGAGGCATCTAGCTTTGCCTGCACAGTAAGCAATGACAGGAAACCACAGCCTCGGACGCCAACCACACCAGCGTGCAAACTGTCAGAGCCTGTTGCCAATTTTTATCTTTAGAAAGGGGTTGAGTTAGCAGGAAGATTGCCAGCATGAAAAAGAAGGCAAGATAGCATCACTCATAGTCTGCATGCACACACAAGGAGGAAACACCATTCAGCAACAATATAAAGAGCTTGCCAATTCCACGTGAGATAAGCAGCTTAAGCTATCCTCTTGCATGTGTGTTTTGGAAGCAGTTTTAGCACGACACACATCATAGTGCAAGACTCTTGTCATCTAACTCAAGCTTTTAATGACTGTTATTATTTTAATGTTTCCAACCATTGTGAATAGCTAACAATGGAACAGCAGTTTAACTAATATATCTGTCTCAAGAGTGCTCACTGAAAATAAAAGAGAAATTGGTCTGCTCAGGTGGAAAAAGCAAGAGGAAAGACAGAGGTTTCTCCAGGGATCCATTAGGGAGGTTGCTAGCAAGGTGCAATTTGAGTCCAGATTTTCTGACCCATCAGCCTGGCTACCATGATGTTTTTGCTTCCAGTGAGATGTAAGATTTATTTCTGTGAGGCTCCTTTATCAGGATAGGACCAAAAAAACCCCAACCAAACAGCTGCTAGCAAAGACTAGCAGAAAGGCACCAGGAATCAATGCTTCATCATATCTGAAAAATACCCCTGAGTTTTACTTTCTTTTTAAAATAAAGATTGATAAAGTTAAGAATAACCCACCAGCACCTGCTTTGAACTTTCATCTCTTTGCGTGCACAAGAAACACTACGGTCTCAGGCCATCTTGGCCAAGCCTTCTTCAAGGTTGGAATGGGTTGCTCCAGGCAGACCTGACAGATCCACAAATCCCTGACAACACGGTACATGGAAATGGCATTTCAATTCACTCTTTCCAAAAAATAAGTGAGTAAATAAACAAATAAATCTCCATTTCAACATCAGAACTTCAAGAGGAGATCTGTCAATGAGTGGCCTCCCAGCTGGTCCCACAGTCTGTTGGGAAAAGCTGGAGAAACATCCGATAACGCGACAGTTGTCTTATTGCATGAACAACATCCAGCAAGTCCATCAAGCATCAGGACCTGCATTTTTGGCTGGAACCTTGATGAACCACTGCTACATCACTATGGATCAGGTAAAACAGTTGGCAGCTTGCTGCTTTGATCACTCAGAAGAGGGGGAAAAAAAAAATCCTTCAAACCTATTTTGCAAAGACTGTTGCAGGCCGTTTTGGGCTGCCTTTCTGGTAAAAACTTTCCTCAAGACCAGTCCAGTCTTTGAGTCACTGTACACTGACAGAAAGTTTTCACCTTTTGATTTAATTTTTACAGAGCTTTTTAAGAGGAAGCTGAAGATGTTTACTGACATGAACCTCACTTACCTTGCGATTTTTTCAAGTAGCAGAAATGTTCCATTTCAAGGCGCTCTTTGAAATGTTTTCCCTTTTTTCTGAGCACGTTTTAAGGCTGTGTCAATTTCCCTCATTAACAGTGAGAGGACATTCCTTATCGGCTGCCTGGCACGGTGAGATGTTTGCATTACTCAACCAGAAGGACACTAACTTTTGTTTAAGTCCTCAATACTGATAGCAGAGGGGCAGGGCTGGGGTCAGGGTGCTGGCATCACCATGGGGCAGCCTTCCTTCCTCGTGAATGGCCAGAGGCACATGCATTTGGGACCTTCTCTCCCCATTTCTTTTAAATGCCGTACCATCAATAACACAGCAACCATGGCTGGATTGGGTTTCGCATGGTGACTTCTTGGAGGAGTTCAAACCAGTCCCCACATGTTACTTTAACAGTTAATTTTGTTTAAATATTTATAAGAGGCTTCCTTCAAATACACCTTTCAAATAAAATAAAATAACCCTCAAAGCCCTACTACCACTTATTGCATCTTTGGCATAATATTTTCTTAACTTTTCCTGGTCTTTTTGCTAGCTGAGATAAGCTCTCTCCTCCCCATAGCCCAGCCTGCCTGCTCTCCTCTTGCAGGGCAGCAGCCTGCCTTCTTGGTGGCTAACAGAGTTACATAGGACCATAAGAATGTCAGGGTTTGGGGGGAGTAGGGAATGGAGGGAAGAAAAGGAACTTTTCAGATTCACAGACCTGCAAAAATCATCAGGAGCAAGAAAAAGTCCACAGAGCAAAACAGCTTACGGACACGAAGCATATCTGGCTTTCAATCCTAGGGACCTTGGTAGGACTGAAGGGCTCTTCTCTTTTCTCCTGGGTGGTTACTGACCCTGATTTGGGACCCACTTATGAAATGCTTTTTCCCAACTTGACCATTCTCCTGCCATCTCACCCAGGGCAGCAGAGCTACAGCCCATGGCCAATGAGACACAACACCTCCGACTCAATCTGCCTATGTTTTAAGTCCCCTTATCACCTGGGACAAAGTAAATCATTTTCCGTCCATTGCATGTGCCCCCTTTCCATCCTAAAATTGTCTGGTGAGCAAATCCCAAGGCAGAGCTATCAGTCTGCCCCCAGCCATCTCCACTCCTGCACATGAATGCGATTCAATTTTGTGTCTTCCCGGGGTAAGTGTGACCTACTTCCATGGCCGCGGTACAGTTCATTATGAATTCCTAATGATCTCATTGTTCCATTAAATGAAGGTTGCCACCTGTCCCGAAGACTTTAGATCAAGCTGGGATTAACATATCTGCTGACCTATTTCTCCCTTTTGTAGGACACGGCCTCTTGATCGATAGGTTTTCTGGCCATCCAGGTTGAGTATGAGCAGCAAACGATGCTGTGATTTCCAGAGGATGCTGTGTGGCCCTACAGGGCTCCTGCTGATGCAGGGCATGCTGGAGGTCCTGCCCATCCCATTTGGGCATCCGATTCCACCCGCATAGACACCGTCAGCAAAAAACAGAATCCATAGCCTATGAATAATTTATCATGGCTTAAAATAATGGGGAGGGAATTGCTGAGGTTGCATTCAGGGCAGATTGAACGCTTCCAATTTAGTGGAGTCTAGAAGAGACTCTATTAAGGGTCTGAAGGCTGCTTGCAGCTTTGCTCGGAGAAGTGATTCTGGCTATGATACTGTGCTGAAAAAGCAGAGGTCCACAGCCCTTCTGTTCACAGCCCCCTGGTTCAACACCCGGCTGCTGGGGATAGCAGGTTGGGAGCACGAGCGGTGCAGCACCAGCAGCAAAACAAAGAAAGGAAGAAGAAAAAGAGAGGGATAAATTCCCATGGATGGGCTCAGTGAGCGCGTCGCAGCCAAGTGACCTCGAGTGCCCCTCTTTCTTCTCTCGCTCGAGGAAGGCAGAAGTACAGCTGCATTTTTCATAAATAGGAACACCCCAGCTTGATGTTTTTTAAAGCTGTCTAGACAGTGGAGCAAGACCTTATTTCAAGTCACATAATCACTTTCCCATTTTTTCTTTGTGGCAGAGGACGTTTTCCAAGATTAGATAGAAGCTGGTGGAGCAACGTGTTATTAACCTCGGGCGTGCCTCGCTGCTTTAGGCTCTCCTTGTCCGAGCTGGAGGTGCCTTTCTGTCTGATCACGTCTCCCCTTGATCTGTGCCTTCCCCCTGGACAGAAGGGCTTCTATGGTGAAACTCGAAAAGCATTACACATTGCATGCAACTTGGAGGGTGCTGCAGAGCCTGACTTTGGGAACAATATCAGCTCAAGAGTAGCTAATATTTCTCTGCTCGTTAAAATAAGCTGTTAAAATCATCCAGGAGAGCTGCTGCCCCTTAGACAAATTCCCTGCTGCCATGCAGAAAGCGAGCAAACGAGCTGCCTGATATTAATGCCTTGCTTCATAATTTACATAGCAAGTGCTTTAATGAATTGTTTTCAGTATCATTGTCACTGCCATGAATAAACTTAAAAAGTAACGGTTTTGTAATTAATTAAAATTTAATTACAATAATTTGTCATTTTATTATTTGCAATTATTACCGTAAAGGTAATAAAAATCGCGGGGCCTCACAACTGAATACAAATCCCTAATCAGAAGCAATCAGCTCACACTGTAACCTTGAGCAAGGGTGAGTTTATTATTGCATCTCTGCCGGGGCCTGCACTGCTGCCATGCACACGATGGCTTCAGAATCCTCACTCAGGCTTTGGGCAATGGTGGTGGCCTCATCCAGCAAGCTACTAAAGCATTCATCTACTCCTGTTCTTGTTTAATTGCCAGCTATAGTTTCTCCAAGGTCCTCTAGGTAAATTTTGCATTTCCACTGGCTGAAAGTTAAACGTTAGGAGATGCTGCAGCAATTTAATGCAACAACTGTGTTTAGTAACGCACAAGGTGGTTCCTAAGCCACTTAACCTCTGATTTGATGACCCACAAAAGCAGTTTCTTCTTTCTGAGGTACAAAAGACAAAAAGGCAAGGGTTAAGCTCTATCTTTAACTCTAAACTCTGGCTGCTGTTGCTGCCCTATGACTATAACCAGGACAGCAATGTCCCTGTTCACATGCACTTAATTCTCCCTGCTTGAGGAAACAAGATATGCCTTTCCTCATCTCTGCATCTTGATAGGCTCCAATCATATCCAGGACTCCCTGGCATATTTCCTTTGGCTTGGACTGATATCTTAAAAAAACAAGTTTTAGAGCAGTTTTCCACCAGCCAGTCTCAAGGCATCTTCAAAAGGCATGAGAACTGCACCCACAGCAGCAATTAGGCTGCAATTAAGCAGAGACTTTCCAAGCGAATGCCCTCGAGGGGTTATTTTGTGATGAGATCTTCAGGTTGGCTTGTCCCATCCTGCTAAATTTACCCCTTCTCACCATCCTGTGCCAAACCATTCCACAGCCCAAACCATCCCTCGGTTTTGCTCTTTGAATGGTTGCGAAGGAGTAAATCCATTTTTAGCTTCATTTCCTGGGGAAAACTGCTGTACGTTTGCCTGTCCTCCCCCCATCATTCCAGAACGCATTGGCCAAAGCCAACAGAAGTAGAGATGTCATGCCTACAACCTAAATGGAAGACAAGCATTTGGGGAGAGGTGAGAGGAACCCGTTCAGTGCCCCCCAAATCAGCAGCACATCCCTGATCCCACGTCCACGTGGGAAGGTCAGTTCTCAAAACACGACCAGGTTTTGCAGATGAATGGAGCCTGGGCTGTCACAGCCCAAACACAAAACGTTTCTGCTGCTCCTGGTTGGGAACTCAGCCACCACTTCATAAATCAACACCCTGCTATCGCGTTTGCTCCGCGAGCAGACAGTTTGATGTGAAACAATGCAGTCCTGGAGGCGTCAGCTTCCTTGGGTTATCTTCGTGGGAGACCAACATCACAGATCCACTTTACCCACTGCAACGCCTGCGCTTTCAAGCTATCCCTCTCGGTCTGAAATATTCTTCCACAACATCTTTACAGGTCCAAAACACCTCTATTTTTAAGCCGTGACACAACAGCATTTTCAAAATGTTGGAGACGCCCTGTGCCTCAGCACCTCTGCTTTGGAGAGGCTTGCAGATATGTCTGTCCTCATGGCATTCCGAGAGCTAAACGTTCTCAAAACCTCAGCATCAAGGCCTGCTTTAGGTGAAGCCTAGAATACAAAACCACCGTAGTCCTGCGGCATTTGCATTTCTCGTAAACAGGCTTGCAGAACCACTTAGCAAATGAATGTGAATTGTTCGGCAGAAATTCCACCCTGCTCAAAGGAGAAGGGGGAAAAAAACCGAGGTAGAGGCTGCCAACTTCTTCTTGAACCCCCAAATAAAAAGCAGGTGATCTCATCCACCATTGACCAGCAGAGGCAGCAGAAGAAAAAGGAAATTACTTCATCTTAAGCGTCCATTAACTGATGTTACGTGATTAAAAAAGCCCTATAGGACAGGAAAGCTCCTATGAGGAGTGCATAGATGTCAGGACTGCTCGGTGTGACCAGAGCAGTCAACTGTGACTGTCAGGAGCACATAACCACAAACCCTTAAAGGAATTTGAGTGCCTTCGGTGGGGTTTGTGAGACAATCACGCCGCTAGCTAACATTTACATGAAAAAGGCTGCAGACCCCTGCCTTTTGTTGCTTTTCAGCTGAAGGCTGGCAGACCTGGAGTATTTTACACACCGCAGCTGCTCGGGTAGCAGAAAGAGATAAAATATGACAAATTAACACGGCACACACCAAACAAATAGCGACCTTTCAACTTGTGCTTGCAGGGAGCCCAGCCTGAGCTGCAGATCTGCCTTTAGCCTTGCCCTGTGCTTGCGTGAGGACTTGCTGAGGTGGTGATGGAGTGGCATCCTACCTGGCCAAAAAGCAGAGAGCAAGCCTCCACAACCAGGCATATCCAAAGGGATCCGGGGATTATCTAGATGGTTCAGAAAGCCACGCTCCTGCAATACCTTCGCTTGCAATTTTTTCACGTGTGCTTCTGCCGAGCAAACTAATTACACTGTATAAATGCTGACTAAAACGATTATCATAAGCCAAAGCATATGCAAGAACAAGGATTTTCTTTGGGGAGAGCTCAGGCGTTAGCTGCTGAACTTTCTCTGACCCACTGACTGCGCAGACTGATGGATGCTCACGTGTGAGCATCTCCCCACCTCTTCACATTCTTCCCTGGAGCCTTCCTACAAGCTCATTTTGAGTTTTTGAGGCTTGCCTTCTGCCTTGCCCAGCAGCACCAGATCTGATGTCCTTAAGGTGGAAGGGAAGCCTCTTGCTCATCATTCGGGGCTTTCAGAGTCTGTATCACAGCAGTTAACCCATCGTTCAAGCCACAACCATGGCTCTTATAGGGGAAGAAGTAGGAAATGGGGTGGCTTGACAGTTCTTCCCCCATTTTGCCTTCATATTTGATTTTCATAAACAATCCTGCTGAATCTACGTCTTGCAATGCAGCAACACTAATTGTCTGTGGTATGGATTGCTGACACTGTATAAAGATACTTGGAAAGCAGGAAGTAAGACTTCAGGTGTTCAGCAAGTACTTCAGTAGAAAGAGCATCAATTGCCCATGCCATCAATATTTCCACAAGTGCTCATCTCTGGTTAAGTTCACAGCATCATCCCAGCATATCTGAGAAATGGGAAACCTTTCTCCTCCTTGGAAACAGCAAGATAAGCACTTTCCTTCAGACTCCCCCCTCCTTTCTGTGGAAATACTCATCAAGTCCATTCCAACAGGAACAAACAGGAAATTCTTTATATGCCACTAAAATAGATTTTAAATCTTCACTAGAGTGACACGAAGGTAAACAAAGCACGGAATATGTAAAGCAGCAACTGCAGATCTCACCGCATAGCTCAAATTTAAAGTAAAAAATAAAACAAAAACCTTTCCTTCATTTGCTCTACATCGCTCCAATGAAAGTATTGCCAAACTGACAGTTCCCATCTGAAGGTCAATTTCATGCTTGGCTCTCACTTTGAATCTGAAGATGTTAATATTTCAAGACTCAGCAGTGGGGGCATCAGGAGTTGGATGCGCCCCACTTACAAGAAAGGGACCCATATATCAATGTTGGCTTTTTTTTTTTTTTCCTTTTCCCTTTTTTAAAGCAAGTTTTGCTGCCCTCCCCTTCCTGTGCTATCTCTGCTTCATTACCTTTGTCATCCAAATTCCAGACAGCAAAAGCCAACAAGAGAAGTTGTAACCACGTAACTCTCTCCTGGCATTTCCTGCACTGGGAACATGTGAATGGGAGGGTCTGTGCAGATGGAGAAGGACCGGATGCAGAGCAGGGAAGGCCTGGGAGCATCCACTCCCCATGTCTCATTACGTCTCTCAGCACTTAACACTTTCAACCCACGGTGATCATGCTGTGAGGCTCATTCAGGCAATGAGGACTCCGTTGAGGGTTGCTAAATGCAGAGCAACTACACCCAGCCCTGGGAAGAGTATTAGGAGGAAACACCAGTTATACCTCTCCTGGTTTTATAGCCATTCACACCCACAGGCATCCACTTTTGGTTGCTCTTACAGGCAGGATCCTCAGCTAGGCTGATCCAGAACAGTTGTTTTTGTGGGATAATGCTTTAAAAGCAACGACACCCCTTGGTGGTCATCCCCACAAGTCCTACCAACATTGGCAGGAAGCAGCATTGACCGGGGCTGGGTGTTTCTGGGAGGTCTCGCATCCCAATAATTCCATAGGGCCTTCCATCCTTCTCTTAAATCACCGTCATCCCACTGGGCCTTCCATCCTTCTCTCATATCTGCTGAACCAAGACTACACAATGTTCTCGCTTGCTTTCCATCGGGACATGGGAAGCCCTCTGCAGATTCTCTCCACCGTGGTGGGAGAAGGGAGATGATGACTGACAGATTGAGACATCTCACATTGAGAGCACCAGAGGAGGTACTGAGAGTGTCTGTCTGCTGGAAGAAGGTTAATTGCAGAAGCTCAGCTTGCACATGAGGCTCCCACCAGTCAGCACCAGATAAGCAGCCTTGGGAATATAAATTATTGCAGATGATAAGGCAGATGTTTCCCTTAAAAGGCTTGGTACATATGTTCCTCAGATTGACTCCAGAGATGCTTGTCATCAGATGTCAAACAAGAAGCTGAATGACGTTTTCTCCCTTGTTTGGGTTAACTGAATGATTTCAGATCCTAACAAGACCAGAACCAACCACAGCACCTGATCACGGGTGGCTGCCCAGCAGGCAGCAGGAGCTCAGCCCCTGCGACCTGTCTGCAGTTGTGGGGCTGGCGTCAGCTCCAGAAATAAGATAAATTACAGACGCCCATTGCTATAGGTTTTGTTGTGACTATCTCTCCTTCAAGCCCTGTATAAACAGGAAACCACAGCCACATGGCAGAGAACGGACTAAATACTGGCAAATACTGATAGAAATCAGGTCATATTGACATCCTTTGTTTATTCATTGCTTTGTTAACTCTGTTTATCCTTCATAGTTTAGATAGCGTCTTGGCCAGATAGTTGGAAAACGCCCACTATGCCATCCATCTACTGCTCATCTGCCCTCTGAAAACTGTACCACTGCAAATCTCTCACTGCTCACCATCAGCAAGACTTCTGGCCTTGGACATTTGGAGAAATGGATGCAGTTCCCAATCACTTTACCTTCCGCCTTGACAATTTTGCACGTTTTAGCCATGTTCCTCCAGCCCCAGTGTCAGCTGGAAGCTCTCCATCCCCTCCATGACTTCAGGAGGGCTTTACCCCATCCCGGGCCACACACTGCAAATTTTACTCGAGCTGCATTTCCCATTCACACAGGAAAAAAAACCTTATAATAACTCCAGGCTGACGCTGTTTGGGGCTGGGTCTTTCCAGTTCTCATGGACAACCACACGCAGTTAAAAATATTGCAGCTGCTCA
Source organism: Tetrao urogallus (assembly GCF_951394365.1). Lineage (NCBI taxonomy): Eukaryota > Metazoa > Chordata > Aves > Galliformes > Phasianidae > Tetrao > Tetrao urogallus. Next base: position 34,527,470 of record NC_136821.1, read on the forward strand.
GAGCGGCCAGATGTTATCGATGCAAGTTTCCTCAGCCCTGTGCTCCTTCGCTAGGGCGAAATCTCCAGCTTGAGATGCAGCCTTAAAAGGCACTGCTAAATACAGAGGGCAAGTTTTGCCATGCGCTCCTGCAAGCCCATACTGATGAGAGCCAACGTGCAGATGCTTGGATTCTCCCAGCCGCATCCCAGCCAGAGCAACACAGACTGGAATTGGAGCCATGGCCTCGAGCAGCCCGAGGGGTTAGGAAAGGCCATGCCACCGCGCGGGGCAGGGCTTCATCCTGTCCTTAATTTGCCTGTGGGATCCAAATGGAATTTTTTCCTATTTCTCTGCCAGGCAGGAAAAAAATTACTTTGTTGTTGTTTATACTGGATGGGATTGAAGTTTGCAATATTTGTTATATTTAGAAGTCTTTCAGGCCCCGATGATTCAGGGAAACGTGACACGCAATTCTCGTTCTGTTTACTCTGTGCTCCATTCCCTTGCTTTTACTGCTCTTTCAGCTTGCTTCTTTCCCAGTTTAGGTCACTTTGACCGACTTCCCAGCCCCAGCATCACAGTCCATCATGTCCCAGTGAAATCTGTAGCTGGGTAGCTTGGCCACGTGAAATGAGTCATTGAATCTTGGAATGATAGAATGGCTTGGGCTAGAAGGGACCTTAAAGATCATACAGTTCCAATCCCCTGCCATGGGCTGGTTGCCCCCACCAGCCCAGGCTGCCTAGGGCCCCATGCAACCTGGCCTTGAACACCTCCAGGGATGGGGCACCCACAGCTCTGGATAGCAATGCCAGCACCTCACCACCCTCTGCGTAAAGAATTTCTTCCTAATGTCTCACCTAAGTCTCCTCTCTTTTAGCTTAAAATCATTCCCCCTTGTCCCATTACTAGTAGACCATGTAAAAAGTTAGACCCTCTCCTACAAAGTTCTCATAGCAGAAACACCACTGAGGCTGAGCCGCCAGGTAGCAGAGTAGTTCACCCATCACAGAATCACAACCTGAGTTATTCACTCAAATTGATTGATTCACTCAAAAATAAAAGCTTCCATCCACTTATCAAGCAGTGCACACTGCCTAGCATCCTCGAACCTGCCTTTTTTCTCCCAAATTATGCAGAGGACTGAGGCATATTCCTTTCTCTTTCCCCCTTGATCTCCTTAGGGAATGATGGACGCGGGTCAGACCTGCAGGGAGCTGCGCGCAAGCAGAGTCCAAGCTGCAATACATTCTCATAAAACTTCCCCAAAGATGAGCGTGTGAATGATTGCTTTATAGACCATTTGCAGCGGGGCAGAGGGGAGAGAAGTTTACATTCAGTGCTCGTTTCCCAGTAAATCATTCGCTTCAGTGTGGCTGAAAACCTGATTTCTTGGAACGCCGTCTCTGCACCGCGGCTTTCCAGAGGGAACACATGTTGCGCCGCGCTCTCCCCTCGCCCTTGCACGCGAGGCAGGACGGAGCTGGTGATATCTGATCTCCCTGCCATGCCCCAGGTTCTCCTGCAGTAATGGAAAAAAGCTGCTCGCTCAGAATTGCTCTGATTTATTCGGTAATTATCTTCCCCACAGGGAGTCCTGACCTCCCCACGGAGGATCCATTAAGCACAGGCTGGTAGCGGGGCACGGATGGGTCGTTATTATCTCCCGATGCCTTGTTCTGTGTGCAGAGCAACAGGTACCCACTGCACTCTGTCAAGTGCCATTTCTGCATATCGTCTTCATCTTAAATCCAAAGCAGCCATTGGGATGGAAACTTATTAGCTTTTTCAAGGGAGATCTGATCCAGAGTCTGTCATTTGCTTTAGCTCAAGCCCCACGCATCAATACTGGCAGAACTGTGTGTTTAATGTGAGGAGCACAGGGTGTCCCATGGCTCCAGTTGAGCTTGCACAGAGCTGCCGGAGGAGCAGGATGTCAAAAGTGCTTTGACTGCAGCTAAGCCTGCCCTGTGCTTGGCCATGGAAGGCTGAGGAACAGATGTGCAATGCTGGGATTCTTCTCCTGAAATATCTCTGTTGTCTAATGCACATTTGATGGACTCGTGGTTGCGATGCACAAAGCATGCTGCCATACTGGGGGATGCATAGAGAGGCATCGCCAGCCTTCATCTCCGTTTGCTTATAACTCAGCCTTTGTTTTTCTAAGCGGTGGTCAATTTTTTCCAAATGTGCTTGATATGATTATCTCAAGCCCTTGTTATCTTTTGCATTTAACGTAATGTTATTGCAGCCGGAATAGCTGAGCACTGAGTGTTTATAGAGCGAGGTACATCTTTCATTAGCACACATGATGTCACCATGTAAAATAACCAGATGAGCTCTCAACTGCCAGAGTCCTTCTGCCCATCCTCTACCCAAAGATCACCAGAGTATCTGCTGTTTTCCTTTCTCCCTCAAGCTTCATGCTGCTCACAGCCATTCAGCAACTTTAGAAGGGATAAGGCAAGGCTTGTGCCAACACTTGGTTGGCACTTTTGACGCATACGTGCACTCAAAGGAGACTCTACAACAAATGTGGCAAACCTGAAGACTTCCCCAGTCACTGACTTATTTCATTTGTGCAGAGTCCATCTCAGGCAGGCGTGAAGTGTGAGGGCATTGGGGCTGCTTCACTGCTGTTTGATCTCAGAGGGAACCTGGCTATGCACACCAACAGCTACAGCACGGAGCCAGAACGTTCAATCAGAAGACAGATGACGTGCAGGAAATCTCTTAGGTGACCAAATATTTACAGCGCCAATGAAACTCCAAGAGAGGCTCCCACTCAGAAACACTTGAAGTTGCCAGATTTCCCCCAGTTACTTTTGTTTTGTATTTTTTTTCCCCGCCTCTACCTCTCCAAAAATGTTTCCTCTGGGAAGCTCTCACAGCTGCATTCCACTCTTGCCAAACCAGTGCACCCAGAGCATCCCCAGCACAGGCTCAATGCACATTGTGTTCTCATTTTGGGTTGGAGCTGGGGGTACATTTCATCCCATGGATTCCACCTGAGCTGGGCAGGCTGGCTGCAACCAAAACATTTTTGTGGGGCATGAAAACCATTTCCCAGCCAGCTCAACACACTGGGGGACCCCAACCTCCATGTCCAAAGGCAAGAAAAATGGGGGCTTCTCTTCTTTCCTGGCTGCTCCCATTGGGCAGCTGGTCCCACCTGGGTCTCAGAGCCAAGGCTTGTTCATCATCGACCAGCAGACCCCAAATCATGGCATCTGATAAAAGCCACTGCGACCTGGATTTACCCCTCTGAAGTCTGCAGGCATCGCTGGAACCACCTGACCCAAAAACAACCCAATGCCCCTAGGGCTGGAGCAGCTATGCCAGGAATGCTCCAGAGGGCTGCTGGCCAAAAAAACGTGAAACTCCTCCTGCAGTGTGCTGGAGAGCTTGAATTGAGCGTTTTCCTCCTCCCATTGTAATTTATTTATTCTAGCTGCTTTTGCCTTGGTTCTGCATCCAAGCACGCTTATGCTCTTTTTGCTTTTTTTTTTTTTTTTTTTTTTTTGCCATTCCTGTGGTGGACTCGTATTTCCAGCCATCAAAGTGAGAATACAACAGAGCAGGAGCTCTTACAGTGCAGTGAGTAAATGCAAAGCCCAGAGCCAAGGAGAGCCTGCCTCTCTACTCTCCTTGCTGTGACTGCAGGTATGGGAGCTCACAGCCAAAGCCTTAAAGCAGATCCTTGGGAAAACACAGGATTTAGGGGCCTAACTGGAGCAGAAAACAACAGGGAGGAACTGCAGCAAAAAGCCAAACCCCAGCTCTGAAGAGCTGAGCTCAAACCTGGGACTTTCTGACAACCTCCTCCCCAAAAACGCAGCATTTCAAAGCACTTACTCCTGCCAGCATTGCTCTTTCTAAGAAATCAAGCACTAATATCATTTAACAACCCCCTCCCATTTTCTGACATCACCTTAAACCACACTGCCAAATTAAGCCTCGTGCACGTGATGCATCTCATCCTTTTCTCCTCTCCCAGCCACCACCGCTGCCATCTCTCAAAGGGCTTGAGTACAAATAACTCAGCCTCTGCCACTCAAGCCGGTTTTAATCAAAAGATTTGCTGGGCTTGTGCCGCACGGGACACCTCATTAACAACCTTGCACCTTTCAGAGGGAAGAAATAGGCTTTTCCCCTTTTCAGCATCTCTTCACTTCACGCCAGGACGTGGCATTTACTGGGAGTGCCCAAACTCGTGCTTCATGCCATCCTGGGATAGGATGCATTTGGGTGGGAACAGAACAACAGCCAAGCATGGTGAGCTGAAAGGGAGTGTTTGTCAGAAAGGAGCTGCCCGTCAGAGATTAGAGCCTAATGAAATTTGTCTTTGTGTGTGTGTGTGTGCCTCCTTCTCTTCCTAGATTTTTTTCTTTTTTCCCTTTCCTGTAAAAAGCCATGCTTGTTAAAATTCAGGGAGAGCCCCACACAAAAGACACTTCTTGGAGTCCAAAGGGGCGCTTATTAATGTGGAGATTTTGATTCAAATTGTACAGAGCACACCACTTTCGGGAGAGACTTTCAGTATTGTTTGGGGAGAAGAAAGCAAGCCTGGCTGAGTATTGTCTTTCCCAGTGTTAATCACTTCTGCTGAAGCAAGCAGGTGCTGAGCCTCAGAGCTCGCAGCACATGGAGAAGGGAAACATCACTGGGACTCATCTGCATGATGGATTTTTGCCATTCTGGCTCATTAAGCCACAGCCCAGAGTTGTCGTGCTCCTTGTTTCCTTTGTCACAGCGGCAAGGGGAAGCATTGCACGGGCGTGCAACAGGTCAGCAGCCATCAGTGTTAACCAAGCCTAGACTCATGGAATCGTAGAACCATAGAATGGCTTGGGTTGGAAGGGACCTCGAAAATCATCCGGTTCCAACCCCTTGCTGTGGGCAGGGCTGCCACTCACCAGCTCAGGCTGCCCGTGGCCCCATCCAACCTGGCCTCGGGCACCTCCAGCTCTCTGGGCAGCAGTGCCAGCGTCATGCTAAAACCAAACTGGTGGTTTTGGGAGAAATTGCCCCAGGCTGCCGCTGACAAGTGCTTCTGGTCATGTCTGCAGCTAAGTTTGCAGCTGGCAGCTGAGCCCTTGGGAGTGTTTACTCCAGAAGAACAACATTCAGAGTTTTTATTAACTCATTTTTGATGCTTTGACCACAGAGCTGGGCCCATCCCACTGGCTTTTTTTTTTCCCCTCCACATTGCTTGCATGTTTCCACCTGTTATGCTATGAAAACGATGAGAAAACAGTGTGTTTTCTTATGAGATTTTTCTTTTGAGAAAACATGGGAACGGGTCCCACGCTGCCTCAGCCAGAGGAGAACAGGCAGAGAACACAGCAGAGGATGGAGCCAGCACCCTGGGAACCCACAGAAAAGCATCCAGAGATGCATGGCTGCAAGCTCCCTTGTTGCTGATTTTTCCCTTAGCGCTCACTCTAGGGTTTTACAAGGAAAACAGTGATGCTGAGGATAAGATACCACTAGCTATTGCCATTACTGAATGATCCACCTACACAGAATTATAGAATTGAGTTGGAAGGGACTTTCAAAGTCCAGCTCCTCTACACTGACCCAAGCACGAGCAGACGAGCAGTGCCTAGACAAATCCAGGTTATTAAACCACAGGAGGTGATCATTGCTACTGCATCCCTCATCTGGCAGCACCCAAAGCTGAGGCCCTTGATTGCATTGGGTTGCACAAGCACCTCGGAAGACATTTCCTGACAACTCACATGGAGGGAAAACCGCTGGAGCAAAGCCTGCTGTTATTTATAGTGTGACAGCACAAAAGAGGTCTGGAGGACTTCATCCCTCGTTGCCCCCAAACAGGGCAGCCAATACAGCTGCAATGCTCAGGAATATATCTAACGTGTCTGAGTGGGCTTTTGTACAGGTTAAAGGAGGATCATCATCCTGGGGAAAACCCAGGCTGCCAAGCAAAGCCACATGATACCTTAGATGATGCTTCCTACTCTAAAGCACTCGAGCATTCCAAGGTTACGCCAAAGGGTCCACAAAAAGATTGATGTTTAAAAATGGCCCACGGTATGCATTGGGTTTGTCTACTTTTTTAAAGTTGCATTCTAAATCTGTGATCAGTAGAGCAAATGTATGGATTCCTCCAGGCATTTCTGGGGGAAACCTGGCACGTGGTTCTTGGAGCGCATCAAGCTCCATCTGTCTGAAGACAGAACCTTGCTTTGCTAAACCACACCACAGGCTTCTTTCTCAACCTTCTCCCTGAGGCTGCCACTTGCTGTCTGGGAGAAGCCAGACCAGGGGATCTCAGCTCCTTGATGCCCCCCACCTGATGCTCATCTTGGCTGTTCTTTGTCCCAAAACCTGTCCCCAGCTGTGTGTTATCCAGCCCTGCAGCCCACCAGATGGTGCTCTCGGTATTGACTACATGCAACTTCTGCTTCTGCTGAGAAACTCCAGCACAGGTAAGTGTGGAGACATGCCCTGAAGGGAAACAGATTTTGAGGTTTTCCTACAGCACCAGACAAATCACATCACTTTGTCCCAGGCGTAACACTGTCCTCCTTGGGACAAGTTTCTTGAGCTTCTCTGGAGTGACACTGCAAGGCTGAGAGAGCTCTGTGGGCCTTGGTAGTTCTGTTTGGTAGAGATATCAAACATCTTCTATTAGAGTGTAAATTTCTAATAGTGAGAGGTTGCGTGCAGCTGTTGAGGATCTCCATCACCAGAGGTGATCAGCTCACACATACGCTCCACCAGCGGTGAGTCTGGGGGCTGGAATAACAAAATGAGATCCCTTTCTACCTTAGTTTCTCCCTCATTTTCTACTGGAGGAAGATCCTACTGCTCCCATGCCCTATGCAAACTGAGATGGACAGAGTTATATCAAGTCTGGAGAAGCGGGCTGCAGTAACAGGGCTGATCCTGTTGTTTTCCTTCCTTTGCAAGGCTCTCTTAAACTTCTCCCTAATAAAACTTGGGGCAAAGGGGAGCATTTAATGTGCAGTTAAATAAAAAACACAAAAGTGTGCCACGCTGGCCGACTTCCTAAGAACTAAGTGCAGTGAAATAAAACCTCAGGAACAGGAGCCACGAGAATAACTGGCAGCTAGCTCTGTGGTCTCTGTTTTTTACCAGTAAGGTATTTTTATCAGGGAGAAGCAGGAAAAGGGAGATCATTAAAGGCAGCCTGTGCTGGTATGCAGGAGCACTCCGGCCATTTACGCCCGTAATGAGTTCTGCTGCCTCTGAGCAGAGCACGGGTAATAACAGGTCATAAAGAGGGTTTACCACCCGAATTGCCAGTCTCTGAAGGTTACTAAAAGCCCGTTCGAATGAGCGTGGTCAAATCAGCCTGACTGTTGTGAAACCTCTGCTTTCTTAATGGCTTAGTGGAAAACTCAGTTTTTCCATTCAATGAAAGGGGAGAAAATTGGGAGTGGAGCAAATAGAGCAAACCCAGTATCCAGTCTGGCTGAAATCTCTTGAATTTATCTGAAATCTGATGCTGCCATTTGTTTGCTTTGTCCCATCAGCTCGCTGACTGCCTATAAAACTTCTCTGCTTTATAGAAAAGATGCACATAATGCATCTCCACATTGGAAAGGGTTAATTATACCCATTTTACTCTCAAAGAAGCACAGAGAAGGTGAGCAATGCCCTACAAACGAAAAAAAAAGTCTCCATTATCTACACGGGGCCCCCCTGCACAGTCCATACAGCAGGTACAACATCCCCTCTGCCTAATCACAATGCTGTCATCACCCTGCTCTCTCTGAGTACAGGGCTGAGGGTCATATAGGGCCCAAAAGGTTTAGTCAAGCACTGGCACAGCTGCCCAGAAGGGTGGTAGAATCACCATCCCTGGAGGTGTTCCAGATCTGTGGAGCTGTGGCACTGAGGGATGTAAGCAGTGGGCATGGTGGGGTGGGCTGGGCTTGGATTTGGGGATCTGCAAGGTCTTTTCCAACCAGAATGATTCTGTGATTCCATTATTCTTGCTGTGGTTTTGGTGCTGTGTTTCCCAACAGGATACAGAGCGCGTCCCCAACAAAGCCAAGGCAGCCCATCTCTGCTTTGCTTCAGAGTGGGGCCCCAGGAACAGAGTGGCTAAATGCCAGCGATGCAATCACTCAGGTGTGACACGTACAAAGTTCTTTGAAGATGAGTTAATAGTTTTAAGCAACACAAAGTCTGCTTGGAGCGATTTCCAGTCCTGCACATTACTAAGCACACCCAATGGTGCCCAAGCATTTAGACAACCTCTGCAGCATCCCCTGGTGTTGCTGGTGCAGGGCAGGCTGTGCTCCTCTACTCATTTTATTCAAGAACTGTTTCACCTTCTGGAGAGCAAAGGAAAAAATAAATCCATCTACTGCACATGCCTCTTCATTTACAGCCCCAAAGAAAAACAAGAGTTAAAAAATAAAAAAAAGCTGTGTTTCTATTGTTCCTCTTGCCCTTTGATTTCTCTCCATTTTCCTTGCCTTTGTGTGTGTGGGAATGCGCATTTGTGGGAACGTGCAATAAGTTCTAATGTTTTCTGCAGTTGTTTAGTGGGTCCCCTTCTGAAGCCTTATGGACCACCAAGGGCTGAGAAACAGGGATGGAAGATCCAGAGAGATAGTTTGTGCAAATCCAGTGTCGTCCTTTTGAAGTCCTCAGGGCTTCCACGGCAGCCAGAAGTAATTAGTGAGAGAAAAGGGCTGTAAGAGCCATGCTGGCTTGCAGTCAGCAGTTCCTGCTGACTTTGAATAAAGCAGAGCTGAGCCAATGCTGAGCACTGCTGGAATTACGACACCAAACGTCCAACCTATTTATGGAGTGGCTGCAGAGCTTGGGGATAGCTCTCTACAGCAGGACTCGCGCTGCTGAGCTCACACCACTTTGCTACCTCTCTGCAAATGCCAAAATATACCCAGCATTCAGGTGCTGTAGCTGAACTTATCGCCCTGTCACACCTGTGCCACCCTCCCCTTCATTCAGGGGCGGCTGTAGGATCTGCTTCCCTTGACAGAGCGAGTTGAAGGAAGAGCAGCAGCATGGTTACAAGCATGAGGAATAATGAGAATTTCAATTGAGAATTCTCCATCCCCACCTCCTGCCCCAAGAAGGGAACATTCCCAGCACCAGATCCTTAACTCTGCACATGGCCTAGGAAGAGGCGAACAGATGGGACAGTCTGTGGGGCAAAAAATCCCTAATACTGAAACAGTTTTGCAGCAGTGATTCACACAAAATCATTTGACTTGCAGGACAATTTTGATTTCGAGAGAGTTGGACAGTAAACCTTCCGAAATTTGAAACCAAGAACTTTCCTGCAGCTTTCTCACATTGGTTAGTTCAGCCTTCCCTTTTGTTCTGGCACTCACACTCCACATCACTTTACATGGCATCGCATGGCAAAAAGAAAGCAAGTACTTTCAAATAGGATACAGGCACCATGAAACAAGTAATAAAGAAGGAAAATTAACTCACCCTTTCTGATGACCAGTAGCAGCTCAAGAGAAGCACGATCCCTATCCAGAGAAACTCTGCTCCCTCCACTGCTAACCCTTAAATGAGGGTGATTTTTGACACTCAGGTGTATTGCTTGCAGCTGAGCTCCCTGGATTAGCCATGCCTCCTCACCTGGTGCTCAATCATTGGTTCAGGCATGAGCTGGCAATTCCACTACAGGCGTTGAGCCTGAAACACCAGAAGGTCCAGTTCAAAAAGGTTGCTTCCACATCTCTGACTCTTCACCAGAACTCAGTGGAAAAAAAAAAGTTTGACTTTTCGTCCTGATCTGGAAGAAAAGCAAACACACACACACACAAAAGAGAAAGTCTAATTCCATGTGATGGGAATCTGACTTTCTGGATGGCTTTCACTGCTGTCAAGAAGAAGGGTGGCTGGCTGGGAGAGCTCAGAAAAGCTTTGAAAATCATTACAAAAGCCCTAAGCTGGCAACACACCCGCCTATCCTTGCATTGACTGCCAATATCTTGTGGATGGGATTTTTGGGGGTCCCCTCAAAGAATTGAGTAGACAGCTCCCATGACGCCTGATGTCTCCAGTTCTGCTTTTGAAGAGTCCTATGTTTTTTTCATTCCCCTTCTGATAACCAGCGTGGGCCCCCCGCTCACGGGAAGCATTGCTAATGTGCCACCTCCCACCAAGAGAAGCGAGGAGCAGGGGAAAAAAAGCACATGTAGATGTTAAAACAAGGAAATGGAATGTCTACAAGCTGCTTGGAGAGTTCACTCCTAACTCAACTATCCCTATTTGCTATTGAAAGTGGTGATTTAGCTATTTATGGCACTGTAAGCAATCACTCCTGGTTTCCACTTGGCCTCAGATGGATTGTTGGCCCATAGGTCTCACGCTGTACTTAAGCAACAGAAATGAAAGAGGGAGTATAGAAGAGAATGGATCTTTTGGGATGGCCACATCTGGTCCCCATGTGTAAGCCCAGCTTGGTGGGAAGCCCGCTGACAGAGAAAAGTTGCATGCTGTGGTTCTAGACAAGCTTCCTCATGCAAACGTGCAATATTTATACACACACCTAATTTTTCACATCCATGTATATGTATCCACAGATGGATATTGAGCAGGTCTGCTCTGACATGTGTCTTTTCCACCTGTGTTGTTTTTTTGTTTTTTTTTTCCAGCCATCTCTCCCTCAATAGATAGGGCCACCAGTTCTGAGTCCGTTTTTTAAGGCCACTTGAATGTTGACACCCTCTTTCTCAGACTGGAAGACTCTCTTCCTCCTCCCCTCTAGCAGGGTTGGTGTCTTCTTTCCTTAGCGCCCCAGGACCCCAACTGTGACTGAGCAAATTAGGCTGCTGGGATGTTATGGCTAATCAGCAGGACATCTTTAACCTATTACTGGTTTGGACAGCAAGCAAAATAAGCAGGAACACAACCAACTTGCCTCCTCACTCCAAACATTCATCTCCCAAGGACCCACGCTTGATGCGATATCAAGGAGAGAGTGAGTTTTGGATGCTGCTGGGACTGAGGTATGCTTGGACAGAATAAACCAGAGCACGAAATGAGCACTTGAAGGAGTATTTTCATGTGGTGAGCTCTTAGATTTGCACGTTGCAAGGCCAAAAGGGAGCCACATGTTTCTGAAAATCGGGATTTCTGCAGCAGCACCGGGGAAGCAGGATAAAGCCCTCATTTCCCTCCTGGCTCTCGTGATGGAGGTGGGGGTCTGATGCCCCTGCACCCCTCCGAGCCCCCTGTCCTCATGAGACCTTCTTTGTGGACTCACCCAGTGACCCCTGCCTCATGGAGAATTCATTTCCCCACCGTGCAAAGGCACACATAGAAGCCCATAAACAGGCCCCAAGCTAGCAATTACATTTGGAATTGCACATCAAGCATGGAGCCAAGTGATCCCAAGTGATGGAGCAGTCTCCAGCCCCCAGGGCAGCTGATTCAAGAGCTATTTACGCTCATGCTATCAAAGGCATTTCATCTTGTCCCTCTGTTCTCAGTGTGCTGTGGCTTGGGATGCTTCCACCCTCCCCAAGAAGGGAACCCCCAGTACAGCATGAGAAGATGGCAGAAACATCACCGTGGGCTCACATTTCCCTACTGCTACATGAACAGCTGAGTATTTGCCACTGAAGATCATCTCCCACTACGATGATCATAATCATGGCCAAGTTTTGAATATTGGCATCAGAAGTTCCCAAGTACTGCAGAAAAAGGAGAAAAATCCCAAATCTGACTAAAAACAGAACCAAGTTGCTGACCCAAAGGCATGTTGTTCAATGAAAGTATTGCATTTTCTTCTCTTTAGATCACGCCACGACTCTTGCAGTGGGGGGGAATTTCTGTGGCTAAAAAAGATAATGAGAACCAGGGTCTGAGCAAATGGCCCCGACGCTGTTCTTGGAGGATGGTGTTTGCACATGCTCTGGGTGCAGCAGGCTTCTTTGCCAGTCGCTGAGCAGCGGGCTTTGTTAACACACAGGTTGCTTTGCATTCCCAAAGAACACGTGCAACGTTTGCCACTCTCTCCTGAATTTGACTCAGTGGAAGGCAGAAGCAATAGGATTATGTATAGGAGCTGAGACGTGAAGATTTCCCCTGCTCCATTCTATACAAGCTGCAAACCCTTTCCCCTTAGCAAACTGAGCAAGCCTTAATTACTCCCATAATTCTGCCTTCAAGGGACGAGCCAGACACATTAATCAGATCATGAGAGCAATTGCTCTGAGCATCATACTCCCAAACACAAAGGCCAGGGTATGATCTGAAAAAATAAACCTAAAACGCTATTTGGATTATATCAACGTGCAGGAAAACAAAGGAAAAATTACCCCAGAGCTTTCTCTCCCTAGCTAGTCTCCAGCTTTGGGTTTTATGTGACTGTCTGCATACAGTACCATTATTTTCCCTCCATTCTCATCCCATATCTCTGTAACAAGGACCTTTGCCAAATAGTACTTCCACCTAGGATGTCAGGAAGGCATTCAAAGATACAGTGCATTCAAATAAGGATTGGAAATCATTTCCTTGCAGGAAGGAGCTATCCCTTCTTGCCTTCTCCTCCTCTTGATTATTCTTCTCAGATTAGAGATAGTCAGGAAATTACATGGTGTTGAGAAAAATAAAAGAGAAAATAAAAGAAAGAGAAACGTTAAGGAAAAGGAAATTTTTTTCATTTCCTGCCAAAAATAATCCCACAACTTCTGGGGGGTTTCAGACGCCTGGTTATATTCCTTTTTTCTTTCAGTAATGAAGACGGATGGCTGGCGACGGTGGAACCACCAAAGGCCAACATTTGCCTTGAGTAGATCCCAGCCACAAGTAAGAAGATGCAACTTGGCCCCATGTATTTATGACTGGGGGAAAGACAGCTTTCCAAAGAATGGAGATGGAACGTAGCTGAGTTATCTGCTTCTAATATTAGATCAACCTCAGGATTGGAATGAGGTGGTAAAAGTACGTTCATCACAATGATTTATGCTTAGCTTTTGTAAGAGGATATTATATGACAGGCTATACCAGGCTTAGTTTAACTCCACCTGAATGGTCTTTGCATTGTCTATTTCCTGCAGTTTATATATATTTACAGATGCCTATGATATTGGTATCAGTATGGAAATAGCCAATACAGCCTGTAAGTACACCTATATACACACGCATATACATACATGAGGGCTTTTTTGTACCAAAGTGGAGTAAAATCAAGTCAACTGCCTGCTTCTGCAGACCAGCCTTCCATCACCGCCTATAATACTCTGCAGCCATCTAAATCTGCCCACAGATGCCACCCAGATCCTCTTCCCCCAACTTTCTGATCAACTTTCCTAGCTTCATCTCTTGCAGCTGTACTCCACTTGAAAAATACAGAGCCCAAAGCTGTGACATTGCTCCTGCTTTGTGCTTTTGCGCTACAAACCCCTCGGTCCCATGGAAGAGCAGTGCCCTATCACACAGCATTGATGTGCTTATCTAAACCCCATGAATGAGTAATCCCACCCGTTGTGACTTTGGTAATGGGTCCTTGGCATTTTTCTGTAGAAGAAACAATAACAGCTGTGTGGTCATTGCGATATTAAGACCCATCTGAAGGGTGGTCGGAGTTGATATGGGGATGCAGCTGCATTGAGGGGGCTGGCTGAGGGCTCCAGCAGGACATTTCACTGTAGTTTGTATCTGAGGAAGGACAATACAGAGACTACAGGGAGAGTCTTTTTTTTACCAGGCCAGCAAGTGCCTGCAATACCAGGAGAAGGAGGAGTAAGAGGGACAGGTTTCACAGTAGGGCTGCAAAAAAGCTCTTAAATCCTCACTATCCTTTTTTTGCGGGGCGAGATTTCCCCCACTCACTTCATTTTCTCACTGCTTCCAAGAAAGGGCTGTAAGATTGTCATGGGCTTGGTAAGGCCACAAGATGTTGTGATGGGCTGTGACGGGGCTGCTGTCTCCAGTGATCCTGATGCTAACCAGGCTTGGTGGACACAAGCTCTCAGTAGTCTATAAATCATTCCATTGGCATGATGTTGTGTAGCTCAGCAAGGCATAATATGACATCTCTATCCCACCTCCCTTCCTCAACCCACTGTTTCCAAACCTACTGCCCCATTCCACTGCTCCACCAACATCTCTTAAGGAGCTCCTGTGGACTCACATTAAATATCTCTCCATGGGGAGTACTCATTAGTCAGCTGCCGTGATACAGATCCAACAACCAATAAAGCTTCAGCATGCAGGCATCTGGAACAAGCCACAGAAAACCCATCTCTCATCCCTAATCTAAGTAGCTTCAGACTGGGGATGCTGCTGACACAAGCATCGGTTTGTTTTCTTTTCTTATGGCAGAAGATCAAAACAAAGCCGAGAGCATGGCAGAGTCCTCAAGGTCAGCAGGGGAATAGGCAGGGATCAAAGCAGCGTCATTAGCAGAGTAAGGCAGCACACGCCAGCTTGTGCATCCCAAATGGAGCAACTCAACCTGGTTAGTCCCTCTGCCTCCATGGAGAGGAGCCCCAAGCTGCTCTTCTCCTGGCTGTCATGCCTAGTAATCACCACTGCCAGAGCTGATACTGCAGATTGGGTTGGAGCTTCAGCTTGGAGGACATTGCATTAACTCGCCTGCTCATTTGCATAAAGCATGTATCTACTTAAAAGCTGTAAGCTGGACATTCATGCCATGGAAGCAGTGAAAAGGATGACAGGGCCTTTGTCATAGAATCATAGAATCACCAAGGTTGGAAAAGACCTCTAAGATCATCCGGTCCAACCGTTTACCTTTCATCAGCAGTTCTCACTGAACTACGTCCCTCGGTACAACATCTAAAGGTCGTGTTGGGGTGCAGAGAAAAGGCTGACCAAAGATCCCTGTTTTCCCACTGCTGGGACCCTTAGGACACCTTAATGGTGCCCATCGCAGCCCCATGGCTGGACATTCAGGGAGGGGACATGGAGGGGACTTCAGTTTCACAAACAGAATGGGCTTGGCAACCCTTCAGAAGGAATAAGTGCTATTTAGACTGACATTTTTCCCCCCTGAAAACTGAAAAACACCAAGTTAATAAAAGAGAGCTGAACTGTCATGCTTCTCTTGGGGTTGCCTCATCTCCCTAAGCCTCCCACTCTGCAGCGAAATAGAAATCTGCACTCCTGCTCACACTGGAGCCTTCAGGCTTTCCTGCAGCACAATAGTATAAACCAAACAGACTAAAGCTCTGGACAGAGGAGAGAATAAATTGGATCCCTCCAAAGCTAAATACTGCCTTGTGGAAACTTGCAGGGCTGTAAGCCTCTCGCAGTTCATCACTCTAGAGCAAATAAGCTAGTGGTCTCCATCCCACGGTGGGCAAGCATCCAACATTCAGACGCTCCATCCCTGCACGATGGTGGTCATAGGACATCCTTGCAGTGTCTGCTGGATGGGGAGAGCATCCAGACACAAGGCATGTACACAAGCCCTTGCTCATCCCCAAAGAAGAACAGAGAAGACCAGTCCTGTTTCAGTGGCGCACAGCAGCCCACAGCATGATGAAGATGGTGCCCTGGGTTCCTGCCAGCCATCCTTCTGACAAAATACCAGTGTTGTGTTTGTTGTTTTTTTAAAAAAGGGGGAACAGAGCTTCTCAGAAGAGGACGTGTTAAAAATTGAGGACCAAGTTGATGCTGCATCCATTTGGACTTCATCCTTGGATGAGATGTGCCACACAATGAGTCAAGGTTCAGCACATCAGGCAAGGCACCAACCCCTAGGCTGGTGCTGCCAACACTACTTGGCCCAAGCTGTAGATGGCTGCTAAAACCACTACATCCACCCATGAGCAGCCACTGAATGGCTGGAGCCATTTTTCCAAACTGTCACAAACGTATTTCTCAGTGCATGGGGATTTCCGTAACTTTTCACGCATATGGAGATTTTATTTTTCCCTTCTTTTTCAATTACATGTTTCATTAACCGCCTGCACCTCCTGATTTGCTGCTGACTAGCTGAGGCTTTCAGACTCGAGAAATGAAGAAGGAAATAAAGCAATGATCTATTACCATTTACAGCTGCCACGGGATGCCACAAAACTTAATCAGCTGTTTGTAAAATGCATTCAGTAGCAAGGGGAAAAAAAAAGCTGGAAAAAGCAGCGATCCCTTGCTGAAGATAATTTCCACCCAATCTCCCCCTCGATTCTCTTCCAAAGAAATGCTAGGGAAGTGGAAGTGCTTACAGTGTGCTCTGCTGATGACAGATTACTAAGGAAGCATGGTCTGCGATGGGCTTTCAGCTGGCTGCAGAAGTCCTCCCTGGTCAGCTCTGCAAAGTGCAAGTGGGTTTAGTCAGTACTCCTGTTTTCTCCAAATTTGTTAGAGTTTGCCTCTGTAAAACAGGCTGGAGAAAGTGATGCCCGTAGAGGTGTTTCCCAGTGAAGAGCAAACACCTCCACATCCAGCCCTAACCCCCTGGGTCAGCATGCTCATCACCATGGCTCTTCCCATGGGGTTGTGGGGACAAAACCATCGGACCCTCTTCTGACAAGACAAATCCAATAAAACTGCTGACCTGAAGCAAATCCTGCCGGGACTGACAGCTCCACACAGCTTTTTCTCAAAAGGAAAGACAGCAGGCAGATAGATGTGGGCCTCTGATAGATAGGTGTGGGCCCCTTCCAGCTCTTCCCCATTGAACTGTGCAAGCAGCAAGCACCGCTGCCACAGCAGCTTTAGAGGAATTTGGCTGGTCCCACACTTGCACGTTCCTCCTCATAATACCTCTCCACTCCCCAAGTCAGCCCACGTTAATTGTATACAACATCTTAAAGACCACCCAGTTTGAGCTGTAAAGCATTCAGTGATGGATAAAAATAACAATTGCATTGAGAGAGGCCAAGTTCCATGCCAAAAAGATTAGCAGTGGGAAAATTCCTCCTTTTGGGAGCTTTGCAGCCAAGGCCCAGCCCTTAGGGTTCATGACCGGCAGCAGGCCTCACGTACATTTAACAGCTATTGGTAAAATCTGGGAAGAAGCCTAATTCTGGTGACTTCCACTAAATCTTGCCTTTGTCCTGATTCATAAAAGAGAGTCATCAGATCACTCACCCTGGCGGGACGATAGGCAACCAGCACTGAGTTTCATTTATCAGGGACGTTATGGGTGGTGGCGCAGGAGGGATGTACAAACTGCAGAAACAGCTTTCTCTTCTACTCGCTAAAAAAGAAAGGAAACAAAACAAAACAAAGCAGAAAACGTTGAGGATGTTAGAGAAGAAGGAAGGATCACCTGATTTGTTTGTCAAACAGACTTCCACTGGACATTTCCAAGGAAAGGACAGATGGACGCCTCAATATGTCAATGAATACCACACTGTGTAATGAAGAGTCACAGAAAGGGCAGGAGCCTAACTATGAACTGCAGAGAAAAATGTTCCTCTGAGGCAAAGGGAAAACACTGACCAACCTCAAGTTTTTTTAGATCGGCAAAAAAGCAAGGAAGGAACAAGTAGGCCTGAGATGTTTTCTAGATACAAGAGATTCAGCCCATCACTCTGCTGATAGATCTTGCTCTACTATGCAGAAAAGCTACCATGGTCCACTGCCTAGAATGGTGAATTAGAAACCTCTGCTTACTTGGAAATTTTAGAAATCTTTTTAAAATGTTTTTCTTCTTCAGGTATCCCTGAGCCCAGTCTCTTCTGAGAAGATCTGTTTGAAATAGTTGTGCTAATGTTTGCAGTTTGAGTGACCCTTTTAGTACAGAAGTGAAAGATGTGCATTTGTGAAACCAGCAAGAATTAACGATGTATGAATCAGCTCAGTTACTAAAACAGTAAATCAGTAAAGTCCCAAAAGCTTCTAGTCAGCATAGCCCCATTCACAAGCAGTAGGGTCTTGCAGAACTGCTGGGTGAGGAAGTCACCATATAGTCTCCATGCACACACAAACTATTTATGGCTTTTTGTCTGTTTTCTGCCTTTCCCCATCTCCAGCCAGCTTGTGACCACTGCTAAGATGAAGCCTGTCTATAAACTACCAACCAGGATACAGACTGACCAGACACTGTGTTTAACAGGCAGCACTGGCAGCTTGGACACCTAATGAGGGAATGGGAACTGGAAGAGCACATAACAGTAATATTTAAAGACCAAAATCATTTATCTGAATCTCGCTCTGCCGGGATCCTGGTGAATATTCTTCCAAGCCAGTTAAGAATAGCATGGGATAACAACTGCAAACAGACAGCCATGATGAAAAAAGGGTGCTAAAAACCTTCAGAATTAATTAACAAGTTCCAGCCCTTCAAGGCTTTTTTTCTAAGAGCCTTCAAGCCTGGTTTTGATTGAATTATTTAACCACGGAGCCTGTTAGTCCCTAGCAAACACCCCCAAATAAATACGGCTGCTTCTTTGAGCTTGACATCATTTGGATCCTGCATATGGGATTTGGTGATGGTGCCACCCAGCCAGATGTTTCCAGTGCTTTCTGAGAGAAATGCACCTCTCCTTTTATTGGACACCATGGCAAGAGAGCCCACGTGGAATGTAAACTCTGTGTGCAGAGATATATGTTTTCTCTCACTGTTTATAAACACACAGAGCCCAGTTCTTCCTCCACTGGGGTTATATGAACCCAGAATTTATTAACGTTGGAGAACGCGTTCCTGATTTACACTGAAGTAAGAGAGCAAATTGTTTGCAGGAGAAAAAACAGGTCAGCAAGCAATCGCTGCTTCTACATACAGATCTGAATACACATGCAGCACAGTATTCAGATCAGCTGCAACAAACTCGCCTCAAAGCACACAACAGCAAACCCGAGACTCCAATGGGAAGATAGGGAAAAGTTGCCTCGTCCTTACCAGTGGGAAGGGAGATTGCTCAGTGAAAAATGCCCGTGGTGACATCTCATTTTGGCATCTGCCTTGACATCCCTGGGCCAGACCTTACATTTTCTTTCCCAAAAGAGCAGAGCCAGGCTTTTACAGACTACACAGCCATAGATTCACCAAGGTGGTGCCAGCTTCTCACCCAGCTTCTTGCTCCTCTGCGGGTCAGAGTTCTTTCTCTTCCACTTCTCCTGCCATGACGCTTGGCCTTGTGCTGCTCCATCCCTTTTGCTGCCCTGTAGAAACACAGGCCAGCCATAAGAGACAATAAAGTCAGGTTGGTGTGTAGAGCCTATTTTCTCCCACCCAAATGCCATCCCAGCCTTCGATCCCTGCTAAAACATAGAATGGCTTAGGTTGGAAGAGACCTCAAAGATCATTTCGTTCCAACATCCCTGCCATGGACAGGGTTTCCAACCATTAGATCAAGCACTAGATCAGATTGCTCAGGGCCCTGAACACCTCCAGGGATGGGGCACTCACAGCTCCTTGGGCATCAGGCCCAGGGCCTCACCACCCTCTCGTATTTTAACATCAAAAATTTGTGATACTTGCAAGGCTAAGCTCTAATAGAGATGCATTTTCTCACCCCAGCACTGCTGTTATAGTTGAACCAACCATACACTCACACAAGAGCAAAGCACTGTATGTATACATCTGCTTACCCACACATATATTTATAGATGTACACATACACATCAGGAGGGGACACATAAATATCTATAGTACACAGATGAGCAGTTTCAGGAAGCTACAAGACACGAGGGAGGATTTTGTTTAGAAAGCAGTTTCCCCCTTCCTCCCTGCCAGGCGAGATCTCTAACATCTGCTCCTCCAGCCAAGCCAAAGGGGAGGTGAGTGCCAAACAGAAGCCACACAGAGAGGACACGCTTTGATGGGATGATCCCTTGATTTCAGATGGTTGAAGAACGTCACCAATCTATCTGGAAACACCAGGCTAGGGACAGGCTCACTGCCAAGAGAGGAAAATGAATGTGACCAAGTGACCAAGATGGGATGATTCGACCAGGGGCACGTCTCAGCAGCTGGAGTAACCCAGCATCCCAGTGTGCAGCATCAGGGTTGCATGGCAGGGAAAAGGGATGGCCAGCAGCCAGAGGAAGAGAGATTAGATTAATGGAGGTGGGTACGCGTTACACCCTGAAAAGCACAGAGCTATCGGAGTTTGACTTCCAGCCCAACCACTCCCTTGGGAGATTAGATCCTCATGACTACAGGAAAAGATCAATATCAAACATCTTCCCCTGCTCTGGCATATTCCTTTGGGAAGGCAGTGCCAAGCCACATGGAAGCACACCCTTCCTCCACATCAGGCCATGCGTGACAGCCCTCAGCACTGCAACGACTGCTCAGAAACCCCTGCTGGAGCCGAGCAGCAATCTGAACTGTGAATCCTACATACTTCACAAATTCCTATTGTAAAAAGTCTAGCAGTTGTACTTACATTGGGCTTCTGCAGAATGAGAAACATGTGCCATTTTCATAGGAACCAATTCCCACAAGGCCTCCTTCTTCTTTCCATTACCCCAAAGAAGGGAGTTTGACCAAGCATGATACTTGGAGCTTTCTGTTTCTGTTCCAGGCTGCTTGGAGGCAGAGGTGTAGGGATAAACACAACATCTGTATTTATGGCACCCCTCTGTAGCTGACTCTACTGATCCTAGCCCGAGACCCACCTTCCTTTCAACCCAAGAGCATCATCACAACAAACTCACGTTGGCTGGCCTGTTAAGAGGTACAGACCAGAAGATTATTTAAACAACATGGTAGCTTCTGTCACAACCATTTTGCCTGTAAGACTGTTTTTTCTCTACCGCTTTTATAGATTTCCACACAAGAGCCCAAAGGAGAGAGAAATTACACTGGGATGTGTCCCAAGACTTTGGCATAAAGTATATACACCAGAAACAGAGTGGATGCTGCAATCTGGAGGGTTTTTTGTTTGTTTGTTTGCTGTATATTTGCTCTCATAAACTAGCCAGCCTAAAGTGAAGTATCTGGGGTGAGCCATGCTCAGGGGCACTGCAAAACACCCCACAGAGGTGGTGAGAGCATACCTGCTGTGAAAGCTGAAAGGTTCTGAAGGAGAATTTCTCCAGCTTAAAAAGCATAAATTTCAAAATCTTTCCCCAGATGATTTCCACTTTGTTTAAGGGGGAAGGTCATTTTGAAAAAAGTTAAGTATTTCTGCTGGAAAACTTGAATAGCCAAGCCATGGGAGTCTGTTAAACTCACTTCCTGCAGCCATCAGGAAAAGGTGAAACTGAAATACTCCATCCAGGAAAGACCCTTGGGAAAAGAAAACCTATGTGTTCACTGCTGATCTTCCTCCCCTTTCTTCTTGGAGAGGAGGGGGCCCTCTATATACACTCTCATCCAAAAGGGAAGCAGAGTCCTTTCTCTAACCAGCTCCACTTGACATCAGTTTGCACACCCACGTGCAAAGCCCTTTCGCTGCCAACACATTAAATCCATTCAACCCTCATTCTGTGCCATGTGAAGAGCTCTTCCTCTGCATCCAGCCATCCAACAGAGACTGCACATGCAGTGAGACAATTTTTCCTAGTTTGATTGGAGTGGCACTCCCATTCAAACCCTCTGACAACCAGCAGAGAGGAAAAGCAATCCAGAACAGCCTGATGATTAGTTCCTTCCACGCTTAGGAAAAGCCCTTAGGAGGTTCAGCAGAGAGCTACACCCGGCCACCAGAGACATTCCCCATGCTTTGAGCATCATATGCAAGATTTTGGGGTGTTGTTCCATGGGATGAAAGAAACGTCACCATCTATATGCATGGTAGTTCAACAATGAATCTGTTTCTAGATGGGCTGAAGGTGGAGTTGGATGCATTCCTGTTCTGATCAAAGTTCAGCTTATAACTTCAAAAGGCTTTTCATTAAATCCAGCCACACAAGGTGGAGGGGTGTGGGTTTCACTGGAAGGGATTTGGGATGGCCAGGAGAGGTGTGGCTGAGCAGCTCAGCCTTCCTTGTCTCTCAGCACTGGGGGAAGAACCTGTGTTTTTGTGAAACTGAGCACTGCTTGGCTGCTATTGACATAAATCTGCCTTTAAGCCGCATGTTGTGAAGAATACCCCAAAGCTCAACACACTGGTCCAGGTGCTTATGGCTGCAAGCCCAAGGCAGAGAGGCCTCACATTGCCTAATCCCAAAAAACAGGAATAGAAGAGCAAGAATCACAGTCGGAAGGAGGCTGAGTGAGAGGACAGAGAGGACCAGGGACAGATGTGGGCTTAGAAGGGCTTGCCCCAAGCAGGCTCCTGTGTGGCTGTGGCATGACAGGAGGCCATTTGGGGTGGCCCTCTCTCTGGGCAGAGGGACACACTCTGTGGGTCCTACTCGGGGTCTGCTCCCATTGGAAGCAGGCAGGAATTCTGCCAACGATGTGAGCAGCAACAGGTTCCAGAGATGGGAGCTGTTTTAACTCAAGCACCCAGCAGAAAAGCATTTGGTGTTTTTGTTGGATGCCTCTTTGCCAGGTTAGTGAGTTAAATCAGAGTCCAAGAAGCGCTGAAGCCAGCATTAGATAAACAGAGGGAGAGCAGGATAGAGCAAGGCTGATAAAAAGGGGAAATCTCCACTTTATTAAAACAGAGATTGCCTCCAGCTGCCTCCCAGCCCCACGTACTGAGAACTTGGAAGGAGCAGTGGAGAGGGAAGCCACGCATGAGTTGAGATGAAAATTGGATGTTATCTACAATATTTCTGTGTGTTGTAGGGTACATTTCCATGCAGACCATCCAGCAAGGATGACATGAATTGTTCGAACCACTGGCAAAAGTGAGAACAGACAAAATTCTCAGTGTTTTGCCATGGAAGTGTTGGGAGATTGGAGAACACGTGTGCAGTTGATCATCCCAGTGCAGAGTGGCAAGAAACAGCTAGCTGCTACTGAAATCACCAGCCAGTAAATCATAGATTCAAGGAACAGCTTGGGTTGGAAGTGACCTCAAAGATCATCCAGTTCCAAGCCCTGCTGTGGGCAGGACTGCCAACCTCTAGACCAAGCATGAGATCAGGCCCCATCCAACCCAGCCCTCAACACCTCCAGGGATGGGGTATTACACTACTCTGTGCTTATTAAGGTGATCAGGATCAAATGAGGTGAGACCGTAACTTGAAGAGACTTGAAGTGCCACATAAGAAAGAACATCATTGCTGTCATTTTAACAGCTGGGGAAACTGAGGCATGGGAAGCAACTACGACTTGCTGCTGCTCATCCTGCTGCCTGTGGCAGAGAATCCATCTCTCCAGAGCAATTCAGCCTAATCTGAGACCCACAGGCCCAGCTGTGGGTCCATCTCCTACAGTTTTCTACAGTGGCAGCCCATGGGAGAGCTCCAAAAGGGCTGCTGGAGATTGAGCCATGAGAATTTCTCTTTGCCATAATCTTCTTCAGGGAGGATTTGCTGGATTTTGCAATCTCTGCAAAGCTCAGAGAGTCTTAAAGCTTACTTTACACTTGTAAGCTACAAGAGATACGATTAAGAGGAGGAAAAAGTAGTACTTAGAGAGCTTTTTCTTACCCTTTGACATAGGAGATGTGACATAGCTATTTCAGCTCCCAGAATCCAACTGCATCCAGGAGAAAGGTGAAAAGCTAAACATCTCCTCCCTTGGTAGGAAGATACACAGCTTGGGAATTCCTGTTTATAAAACTGCAATCAGCGCGAGTGCAAATTAGGCAGAATCAGTCAAGTGTAGGAAATTGCTATCAGAATATCTGATATCAGAAATAGCAATTTAAAACCGCTCTGGTTGCTGAGCTTTCATAAAGTCTCCCCAAGACCGCATTTCCATGCTGCATGTCACCATGGAAGACACCCGAGATGCAGTGAATTCCTCCCTCCCCCTTCCCCCCAGTTAATTTGAATTATGCCACAAAACAGATGTGCTCTCTGGTGCACAGAGAACCTTCTTCTTCAATTTCGTGTCGCATCAGCTCTTATTATTCCCTCTCTTTGTCTGAAGTGACATAACGAGTCGTGACACCCTCGTATATCATCAAGAGACACGGTAGCAACTACACTCAAGTTGGGAAGAGTAGTTTTATATATACATATATGTGTCTATATGTCTACTATCTTGATGGGAGAAGGTGTGTGTGTGGTAGGAGAGATTCCTCCTTCTGCATAGCAAGGCTGACACAAGGCATCAGCACCAATTAAGACCTCACAACGGAGCAGCATGCAGGACTGAGGGTGAAATTAACTGGCGAATCGTATGGAATTTCACCCTCTGGGCTCAGTTCCCAACTTGTGGGAAACAATGCAGATTTGATCTGAAGCTTGGAAAGGAGGAAGAAATCATTAGAAACGCCCAGCCTAGCCTCTTGTGTTAGAGCAGGTTGTGCTTTTCACCCAGAAATTCCTACATCGAGTCCAACAACAAAAGGCTTGAGAGGAAACCACTGCCGTATGACAGACAGAAACTTAGCAAAAGCTGACAAAAAAGGCACGAGATCCTTTGGACATCTATGCTGATGGTCTATACTCTCTGATCTCTACAAAACATTAACCTAATACCCATTTTCTGCCTTCAGACCCTGCCACTGGTTGGCTTTTTTTCCACTGGGTTGCAGACATCGTTAGGCACGTTGGGAATACACAACCACGACCACAAGAAATATGTCCTTCAGCACGACTAAATGCTGTTCTCCCAGCATTCAGTTCAACCAATTCTCCCCTACAAGAGCCCCTGGAGCCTGCCCAGAAGCCCATCTCTCTCCATTGCTGCTGTTACCCCAACTTGAACTTACCCCAAGCATACAGCAGTTCATCTGCACACCCACACTGCAGCGATGCACAGGGATATGGCCATGGCTCCCATCTCCTTTAGGAAAGTTGCTGTACAAAGAGCTTAGTGCTGAGCTGTAAGGTAAATTTTCCAGATGTGAGCCATTCTCTGCATCAAACACAGGGGGAAAAGTCTGATTTTACAGCGCTTCTGGCAAGGGAATGCAGAGAATGTGTTGTAAACACTCCCGCCGTCAAATAGGTGGTAAATTGAGCCATACATGTTTGAAATACTGTACTTTGAAGAACCAGTGGGAACAATTTGGAGTTTTGAGCTCTTTCATTCAAATTGTCTTTTCTATTCCTTTTTTTTTTTTTTTTTTCTATTTTTTTTTTTTAATTTAAGATGATGTGGAAATTTTTCTCTCCTTTGCAGTGCCTCCCCTGGAGGTGCTCAAGAAACGTTTAGATGTTGTACAGAGGAACTGGGTTAGTGGGAAATATTGGTGGTAGGTGAAGGGTTGGACTGGGTGATCTTGGAGGGCTCTTCCAACCTTAGTGATTCTATGCTGCTCACTCCTAGGAAGGCAAGGAGAACTAGCTGGCAAGAAGCAATCTGCAGTGACATTTTGCCATCGCCACTCTCCATTGCTGCACTGGCAGCCTGCTCACAAGTAAAAGAGAACTGAAATGCAGCAGCAGAGGCCATTTCTGAGTCCTTGGCACCAGGAACCTTGGAATAAGCCTCTTGGGTCATACCATTTGTTAGGCACACAGTCTGAGTTAGGTTTTGAAATCAAGGACCCCCGCTGCCTCTAGGAGATCACAGCCCTGCGGTGCCGAGGGGCTGCCCCTTCTGCCAGATGGACAGGGGTGTTTTCCCACCTTCAAAAGACCTCTATCCATAACCAAGCAAACAAACAAACAAACAAACCCACCAGCAACCTTTCATTTCTCTAGAGAAAATATTTTAAGTCTCTCAGATAAAAGAGCCAAGCCTGACAAGGCATTTCATGTGCTTTTCATGAATTTCTGCAGGAGGTGGTTTCTGGACTGACTTAAGGAATGCACTTAGCATGCTGTTTCCCATATATAAAACCCTGAATTAGCATTTCTCCCTACGATTCTCAGTGTGATTCTGCTATGCACAGAGTATCACAGGATAAGCAAAACCCCATAAAAAGTCTCTCATAAAACCGTCCAGCGCTTGGTTTTGTTTTGTTGATCCCCTGACTTCATCGATTGCTCCGTCTGCTGATAGGAACAAAGTCTCCTCCACGATGCTTTTACGCAGGCAGTGCTTATCAAGGATGTCTGAGCATGCACACACATCAGGGCTCTGTCTCCCTGCATCTGATGCCTCGGAGGCCTTGTGCAACCAAAACCAGCCACACTTCCATGGCTTTCCAAGACAGAAGCAGGACAGGTGACTGTAAGAGCAGATGGGTCATTCAGTTCTCTCTTGAACAGTATCTGGAGATGCTCTCTTTGCTGGATGTCAGGGGATCCCTTCTGACCCTACAGCAAGCAGCTAGAGCACGGGCAAGGCAGCATTAACAAGAGAAACATAAGCATTTTGTGCTTTTATGGGAGGCCCAAGAATGTCTGGGAGTTGATCGTCAGGGCCGATCCAATTATTCCTTAAAAGCACTCTAATGTAAAGCTGGCTCGGTTCCCTTCGGTACCTGGCGTCTAATTTATGGGGTAATGTTTCTTTAAGACTGGCATTAAAGAGCAGAAGTAACAATCTTGGGTTAAGAAGGTTAGGCATTATGTCCAGATTAGTATTATCAGATGACCCGAAGCAGGGGTTATATTAAAAAAAAAAAAAAAAAAAAAAAAAAAAAGCCTTAATTAAAAAATACAGGTCAGAACCAGTTTAAGCTCCAAACCTCCGGTTATGCTCACTAATTAGAAGGCTTGGACGCATGCCTCAGAGTGATGGATGAGCTCTATCTGCCTCGTGGCATCACACGAAGAGATGGGACGTGGCTCCCCAGGCGCAGGTCTTGGGCTTCATTTAAATCCAACTTTCTTTTTTCTCTGCAAGCAGAAATACCCGAATCGCATGAGCGGAGCGATTCCAAGCAAGAAACACGTGTGAAACCCCAGTTCCAGCACAACTTCTCATGACTATCAACCAGACTAAAGGAGATCATGGAATCATATAATGGTTCGGGTTGGAAGAGATCTTAAAACCCACCCAGTTCCAACCCTCTGCCATGGGCTGGGTGCCTCCCACCAGATCAGGCTGTCCAGGGCCCATTCAACCTGGTCTTGAGAGCCTCCAGATGGGGCACCCACGCTTCTGCAGGCCAGTTGAGATGCCAAAAAAACAGATCATGCATTCCAGAAGAAGACTGTTTGGAAAAAAAAAAATTGTACCCACACACAAACCTACTCTCTTTTCTTTTTTTCCACCACATCCAATTTCATCCCAGTGAAAATTTAAATAATTTGCGTGTTTCATTTGTGTGCCTGCTCCCTTGCATGAAGATTGAGTCATGGAGTCGCCAAGGTTAGAGAAGCTAAGATCACCCAGTGCAACTGTGTACCTACCACCAATATTTCCCATTAAACCATGTCCCTCAGTACAACATCTAAATGTTTCCTGAACACCTTTAGGGACGGTGACTCCACCATCTCTCTCCTGGGCAGCCCATAGAGGTTCTGCTTGGTTCTGCTTTGTCTTTGGAAAAGCAAATTGGTAATCTGACAGAGAAAACAGCATAGGGGAAAACAGTCTTCTAATTCAGAGAAAAGCACTGTTCCTTAGTTTGATAGGTTTTTCAGGACAGTGGGAAAGGGAACAGTCACAGAAACAGGTAACTGGTATTAGCTCTGTCTTTTTCCCTTCAAGGACATTATCACAGAATCACAGAATGGCCAGGGATGGAAGAGACCTCAAGGATCACGAATCTCCACCCCCTCTGCCACATGCAGGGCCACCAACCTCCACATTTAATACCAGGCCAAGCTGCCCAGGGCCCCATCCAACCTGGCCTTGAACACCTCCAGGGATGGAGCATCCACAGCCTCTCCAGGCAGCCTGTTCCAGCACCTCACCACTCTCTCTGTAAAGAATTTCCCCCTGACATCCAATTGCTGTCCTTTCCCTTTATTTAAACACTGAACAAACAGCTGCCAAAGCCCACATGGTGAGGCCTCTTGTTCCCTTCTGAACTGGTGTGAGGAATAGGTTTGGTGGTCTCCCACCTAATCCCACCACCTTGCCAATCCAAGCAGAAGAGGGACAGCAGCCCACCCCTGTTAGGTACAGCCCTGGGGGGCACCAGGCGACCAAAACCAAACCCATTGTACCCATCGCCCTCACTGGTACAGATTGCCCAGAGGGTGGGAGGTGTTCAAAGCCAGGTTGGATGGGGCAATGGGCAACCAGCAACCTGATGCAGGCAACTAGCCCATAGCAGGGACTGGAACTAGATGATCTTTAAGGTCCCTTCCAAGCCAAGCCATTCTGCGATTCTGTGAACGCAAGGAACAATTTGACTTACAGCTCCTGCATCCAACAGCGGTGGCAGAAACAAACCCCCCACCGAGATGAACGGCGCAGCACCACGAGATCCAGAGGGCAAAGGACATCACCACGGGCAGCAATTTGTACAGCCCCGTGCACGGCACTGAGCACTGATCAGAGCCACGCGGTCTCAGGCCTGACAGATATTACATTTCCCTGTAATCCTCGCTCCTTTGTAATGGCAACGCGCTCCAGCCCATGCCTGGGGAGCTCTGTGATGCGTGACGGAGGGGGAATGCTGTTTGGTGGGAGCTGCTGACAGCTGAGTACTCCGCGACCGGGCGAGCTAGCACAGTTGTTGGCTCCTGGAAAACACAGAGAGAGAAACAAAGAGGCACGGCACGTCTTGGGAGCGACATCGGGTGCTGAAGCCTTCCCTGCTGCAGAGCAGGCAGAGGCTCTCCTCCAACTGAGATTTATGACGAGAGAGCACGTCTCTCCTAGGAAGCCTGCGGGGTTTCTGGTTCTCATCTCTTCCTCCCTGCAGCTGCCACATCGCTCAGCTCCGCAAACGGCATAAATCAGCGGGAGCGGCGAGGAGATGAAAGCGTGAATAGGCCGTCAGAGCAGTTACTGACACTACAGGGCAAATTCTGCCCTGACAGACACTCTGCAATCCTCCATTCATTGCGAGGGATGTGGGATGGGCGTCTGTCAAGGGGAAAGCCATCCGGATGTGGGTTCCATCCACAGCGGGTCAAACCGACGGGTGCCTGCAGGTCGGGTCCTTAGGCTGGAGGATGCTTCACTGCTTTGCTCCAGCTGAGGTTTTTGGTTTTAATAGTTTCCCAGTACTTTATCACCATAAATCCAGTGCCCTCCCATCGATCTCAGGGATTTGTGTGCCAGCAGAACCTGAGCAGGGCAGTGGAGGCTGCAGGAGGATGGAGCACAGAGAGCCTCATCCGATGGAGGATGGGGAAAGCCAAGCGAGGAGCATGGGGCCCTTTCATTCAGAACTCAGCTTTGATACCTGCGCTTAGATATCTGGAGTATCTTACAGTCTTCTGTTCTTGACTTGTGGGTGAGAAGCCCGTCTTTTTATGTGCGAGGAGGAAAAAAGTCTTTCTAAGGCATCTCTTCAAAAGCTGTGAACTCAAAGGAAAGGACCCACACGTACTCCAGGATCTTAAAGACTGCTCCTGACCGAAGGGTGGGGAGACTGGGAGGGTCCCCAAGGGGAAGCAGCTCCCAGGGCTTTGCAGTTTGGCTTCAGCTCACTGCAAACTCCAGTGAAAATAAAAAAATCAGTCGTAACAGGAACTGATTAGAAATAACCGTGAATATCCATATTTTCTTCTGGAGGGAAGAATAAACTCAGGGATGTTTGTAAAGCCTGAAGTTATCGCCAGACTCAGAGAACATTTGACCGAAGAGAGAAATTTCCAGAGGCTTCTTAAGCATTGGTTAACATTAAGTAATTTTGAAGGGTTTCCATCGAGACCAAATGTGACAGTGGCAATAAACAGAGCCACTCTCAGACCTCTCTGCCTCTAACCCCAAAACCCAGTGACTTTATGAGCCTCACTAGAGCATTTGCTGACAACACCAGCACTGGGATACTTGCCCCATGCCAGCTTTTCCCCAACACTGAGCACCTCCAGATTTCCCCTCTCTCCTATCTTGCTTCTTTTCACATTACACTTAAGCTTTCCTGGGACTCTTTCTCCATTGTAACACAGACAGGAGGAATGTGGCACACCAGGTTTGTTTGGATAACGTGAGAAGGGGGGGGATTAGGGTCAGCTTTCTAATGGAAAACTGGCACCACCATTAGCTCTTAGATTGGCACGAGGTTCTGTAAATAAAACTGTACAAAAGAGAGGGAAACCTTGAATTCCCCAGACAGAGTGAATTACCCATACTCTACAAGTCATTAGGCAGGGTGCCAAGCTATAGCTAACGTCTCCCAGAAATAACTAAGTCAAAAGTCCACAAACACCAGGAATTTCTAGCACAGAAACTTGTGTTCTCCAACAGCCAGGAAGGAGCAAGCCCAGCAGTGCCCAAGGTGACAGTGGGACTCATGCCACCAAGCTGGTGACGTGGTCCCAAGGAGCTGTTTGCATAGCATTTGTCAGACCTGAAGCAAGCCACCTTCTGCCCAGTGCCCTCTTGCATTGAGTCTGCTGCTGGTGAAAAGCAAAATGTTCTGTGCCATAGGGAAGGGCTGAAAAGAGCTATGGGTGGAGTGCTGCTTAATCCTATAAGCCAGAACTTCAGTGCCAAAGGGAAACCAGCTGGGGATGGTTGAGCCTACCATAGAAGCATGCCATGCTAGCAACTGGTCTTGCTGCATTGGAAATACTATCTGCCTCTGCCATCCCACATCTGGTGCTGCGCTGGGAGAGAATCCTAAATAATTCAACCCTACTGTCATAGAGTCAGCCTCAGCTTGCACAGGCAGCTCCATACAAGATGTGTGGCATGCTGAATTTGAAACACTGCGTTTGAAAGGCGCACATTTGTCTCTCACCAAGCCTCTGGCATTGCATGGCTGAGATGAAATTTGGGATGTTAAGTGGCTCGGGGCTGTTGCTTGGAGATGTAGGCTTGTTGATGTAGAAGCATTCACTAGGCTGAGTGCTTTCCCCTAAACAATCTCAGGAGGAGAAGCTAGTGATCACAGTGATGGGTTAGCACAACTCCCATACAAGTTCCATCCCTCCAGCAGTACTGTTCTATTTTCCAAAGTGATAAACTAAAACCTTGCTTGCTGGACTCTGTTGATAATGCAGAATACATCCTATATGACTGGCAAATAGAGGCAGGGCTTCAGAACGCAAGCCTGCATTCTCTTTAAAGCACAGGTAGCATTTTCTCAGCTCTCTGTTTCAACAAGACATAAGTATGGGCCGTGTGTCCTCTGCAACTGGTTTGGTGTAATCCTCTTCTTTCTTTGCCTTCCTGTGTTGCAGCTTTTAAACTAGAGTGGCATGAGCAAGTTGTAAGATCCTCAAGCTATTGTTGTATGCGGCAGCACCTCCAGAAGCCTGGTGATGTCAGGGCTCATGGCAAGGACGTGAAGAAGGCAGCCTTGATGAGCTTCCATCACCAGCAAAAATGTAGAGTGACAGTGGAAAGAACCAACACAAAGCAGGGAGAAATAAGGCTGCAGAGCCAGCTGGCACAAAGAAGCACTCTTCTGCTGATGGATCCAGCCTGCCCAGGTCAAAAGGGCCTTGTAAAGATGAAGCCATTGCTGCTGTTTAAGCAGGGAAAGGTCACAAAGCAGCTGTTCCTTTCTCCCCCTGCCCTCCTCCAGCAGCACTTGTATCTGAAAGCACACAGGCTAAGCTTCCGTACCGCACCCCTGCTCTGCATGCCTGCATCCTCCAAGCACTGCATATCGGAGTGTGAATTACAGCCAGCAATAATAATGAACTCACAAGATAATACCACTGGGGAGAGAACAAGGAAATTCAGGGCCAGAATACAGAAGCTCTCATCGGGCAGATGGAAGGATCTCTAACGAAGGATTTTGCAGCAGGGATCAGCTGAGATTCAAGCAGAACAATGAAGTGCATCGAGCCCCTTACGTCTCTTGTTGCACACAATTCTTGCCAGAATTTTTCAAACTCCAGTTGGCAAAGTGTTTAATCACTTCATGGGGCTGCCTCCAAGGGAAAGGATTCAGAGAAGTGATAGCAAGTGGTAATTTTGGCCACTTAATTTAGATTGATTCATTTTAATAGGCTGCTCAACAATAGATACCACGTGGCCACGACCAAAGGACTTTCATGGTCTTTACTGAGATTTCAAGTAGGTGTGAAATACTCTAAAAATGCATCATTACTCCATGAGTGATAAAAGCTTAGTTACCCAAATGAATACAAGAATTGGCTCAAGCTCCAGAACAATTATTGCTGCTTTTCTCTTTAAGGTCATTCAGTGTTGCAGAATTGCTGAACTCCTGTTATGAAGTTGGAGAAGAGAACAACATGCATCCCAGAGCTCCATCTCCTTGAGTCAAAGTGACCACAAGTATCAAATACATTTCCTTCTGGTGGGATGGAAACACCCTGCAGGGTTTGTTACCAAAAAAAATATGGGAAATGGTGAAGGAAGAGAGCATTCCTTGAGGTGACCCTATATGTATACATGCTGAGTGGTCAAATGGCTCAGAGCCTCAGCTACATAGCAGGCAATCAAAATCATTTGACTGGTGTTGCTGTGAGAGCTCGCTTTGCAGAATCCTGGCCGCAAGCTGCTTTTGGGGGAGTGAGTTTCTTTAAAGGACATTTTAAGGCTATGCCCATCAACGTCTACGAACGTCCACGTGGCCAAAACGAAGACCTGCAAAATCACGTGCTAAGGAGATATGAAATATTTCACCCGTCTCTTCCTCCAGTTTGGGAGCGTGACCCCTGTTCAAGGTTCATCTAAGGAATCACTGGTGAGACACTCCATCCATCCAATCCAAAGCACGTCCTTCTTCCAACCCATTGCTCAGATGGGCAAAACGTGATGCACCTGATTTGAGGTTTGACACTGCATATATTATTCTTGCTTTACTCTGGAGCAGGGGGAAAGGGAGAGAGAATGAGCAAGCACGCAACCACAGCATGTCTTATCTCACATTATAAAGTATGACAGATGTGGTTCTGTAATACATTTTGCAATTCAGAATAACAGACGGTCAAGGGAAAGGTTTTGAGATGAGATAGTAATAAAATTATTTTGCATTCCTAAATCAATGCGTGTACTGGTTCTAAATAACATTTTTTAAGAGTGATCTTCACTCCAACAGCACAGTGTGCCATTACTTGAGTAACTCAACACGCGAGATCACACTTGGCTCAGGCACTGAGCAGCCCTAAACCACAATGATGCCAACATCTCTGGAAAACAACATCATCTTTAGTCCAGCTAAAACACAGAGAGCTCGGATACTTCTAGAACTGAAATCTCACTGTTGGCCAGCAAGACACAAAAATCCTTTTCCAACACTCTTGGCCACTGCTGACCTATAGCAGCCTGGAGACACCTACAGAACTGCTGACTTATGCTCCTGTGGACAATCACTGCAGATTTTGACTTGTTTGTGAGTTCAGGGTGAGTGCTATGTAATGAAGATCTTGTTTGCAGTGAAATACCTACGTGGCAGAGAAGCATAGAGGTGCATACAAAATCTTGCCCAACTGCAGCCAGTCCATGCATTGCACTTTGGGAATTACGGTTTCAGGCCCCAAATAACAAGGCAGCCCTACCGTATGGCCTGTCCTACTGCAAGGATGCAAAGCTTTCAGGGGCTGGCTCACCCAAATGGCAGCTGTTCCTCCACATCCTAGGGCATCAGCACGGATGTTCAGAAGCGGAACACCCAGCCACGCTCAGTCTCAGGGCAGCAGGAGACACAGCTGTGCAAGAGATGAGGACCCAGCAGTTAGGCAGAAATTCATTTCCCATTCACAGAAGTTGCAGCTTTGATCACCACCACCGTGACACTTATGAGGACGAAGCCTGGAGCATTTGCTGGAGCATTACCAGCTGCTGATGACAGCACCGTTTCAGTTTGGATTTACCCAGCCCACATTTAGTAACAAAGCCCAAGCCCTAACGACAACATTGAGTTTGAAGTCCCCAGTGCACATCCACCTACAGGCATTCAAGTGAAGCATAAAATCAGCATAAAAAGGCATAAATTGGAAACAGGTCGCTCTTCATCCACAGTGGGGTTTTGTTCTAGCACAGCCTTGCTATATTTTCCATCAATTCCCAGAAAACACGGGCAGAGTGCACACAGGCGTGTCAAGAAAAGGAAAAATGACAAAAGAAAGGAAGAAGTCCATCTCTGAGAAATCACTGATTAAAATTGCTCCCAAGTTCCCATTCCCTCCACAGCTTGCAAAAGTCCAAGTTGGGTGGATAAAGTATCAGCCACGTGCCTGACTTACAGCACTGGGACTGAGGTTTGGGCAGCACTTCAAGACTTTCCCCTAGGAGCCTATCCAAACCCTCTTTGCTTCTGATGTGGAATAATTTGGAAGTGTTTTTAGGCTGCTGTCTGGGATAACACAAGGGCTATTGTAAACACACATGCAGCCAGTCAGCGTCAAGCCCACACAAATCTGGTACACACATAAATAACTAGTGAGCATTGTAAATAATTAATTGCATTTAAAGAGAAGAAGCGACCAATTTGCTGAGTAGGTCTTAAGAAGGGCAGAGTTTGTTGCTTCTTTTTTTGTTTTTAATGGCAAGGGTTATGTATCACCTGATTTTAGTGAGTGGAAGGTACTTAAATGCAGGGCACTGCTTTTGTAGGTAGCCACAAGGGAAGCTATAGCCAGACCTTTTCACCATTCAGGCACAGCCACACTAGGAGATAGAGAGGCCCTTCCTAGGATTCCCAAGTAGAACTTCTGTCTCTGGTATGTCTCATTGCATTCCTTCCATACCCTTCATTATTTCTTCAGAATTCCTCAGTAACTTCTGGTACTGACCTCAGGTGAATTGGACTGGGAGTTAAAGCAAACAGCAGCCAACCAGTCTGTCACATTCATAGATGCTGAGGTTTTACATCTTGTCCCCCAATGGATTTTGAGCAGACACCCATTGTATGTTGGCAGGGAGAGTGAGCCTCGGTAGGAAGAAGACGGGAAACGATACAGGAGAAAGATTGCTCTGCAGTAATAAATGCAACTTGATAATTTAATGGAGCTGCACACAGCCACACTGTGACTGCCCCAAAAAAGAAAAGCCGAAGATCAACCTGAAACACACAGGTGGAGAGAAGGACTTGTGGAGAAACAGGGGAAAAGCACATAGAAAAAGCACCATTAAGGCAATGATCTCTTCGAGATCACTGTTTCACTTTGAGCTTCTAACCAGAACCATTACGGAGACCATTTCCAGACTTCAGTGACTCATTTTCACATGAGAAACTTTAGAACAAGGCCTGCAAAGTCATTATTATCACTATCTGCAGGAAGATAAGGAATATCGGACTCAAGGTTCGACATGGCTGAGAATTGTACAAGCATCCTTCGCCAAGCCAAGGTATAGAACTGGTGGGGAGCGCCCAGGATTCATGTCCATTGAAGGGCCGATTATCAAAATAGTCTAAGAATATTCTCAAGGCTGGAATAAACTAAGATATGCACTTTTCAGAGATGCCTGCGATGCTCTGTAATTTTACGGCTTCCAAAAGCTAAGAAAAGCAAGGAGCTGCCAAGATTTCATCACTATTCACGTGTCAAGGCCAAAGAACTGCAAAAAGGTCAGTCTCACAGGTTATGAATATCAGAAAACTACAGCAACACAGTTATAACCAAAACACATGCAATTCCTAAAGCTCTTCTTATGGTTAAACAGCAGGCAAGAGCTAGAGTGACCATGTAATACACAATTTACAGCAC
The DNA here is from genome assembly GCF_951394365.1 of Tetrao urogallus. Lineage (NCBI taxonomy): Eukaryota > Metazoa > Chordata > Aves > Galliformes > Phasianidae > Tetrao > Tetrao urogallus. The sequence goes on from NC_136821.1 coordinate 34,562,960, forward strand.
CTACTGGTACCAACATGATACCATGTTAGTAAATGAACATGCCTGGTGCTGCAGAGGTGTTGCAGCATATAAATAAGGCCTTGCTGCTCACACAGGTCATTTAACATCCATGTCTAACTTCTGTCAGAGCTGTGTCACCTAGAAAACACCTAGAGATGCCTGCCATTCCCAGCAGCCATCCAGCTACTCACAGACAGCTGAGAAGTCACAGGCAGCAGACAGAAATGGATGCGGTTTCAGTCCATTTTCTTGTAATGACCTTGCTATTTGATTTCAGCTCCATCCTCCTCTACTTCCATGTTTCTGATGGCGGGTGCACTGATGTGACCTCAGGCACATTGCTTAGCAGAGCATTCACCCGCTTTGCTCCAACCATAAGTTAAAGCCAGGTGCCCACAGACAGCAGTCAGCTCTAGTTGTCACCCACCAGCAGCCCTCTTTTCTCACCTTGCACTAAGGGAGCCTTGGGTGTCTCCATAAGAAGAGATGCCAAGTTTCCACGTGGCCAAAGAAGGTTAGACTTGTAGTTCTGTATTTTATTTTTTTCTGATGTGATTTTGCAACAGTCCTCCAGTATTACAGCATATTTTCAGCAGGAAATTTCAGCCTGTATCAATCACTGCATATCCAAGTTGGGAAATTCCCTGTCAGCTCCAATTAATATCATGATTCCATTAGGAAGGGGTGTGGTGAACAGACTTCAGTTTAGACAAAAGCAGATGTGCCTTAACAACATACACTGCTAGGGCAGATCCTACTCTCTGAAATACACAGAAATTCCCCCTGTGCAATTCCAGCTTAACTCACACTCTGGATGCCAGGACACCAGGCCATCTGTGGATTGCAATTCCTCACCCCACGGCCACTTCTTTACATTGCACAAAATGGAAGAAATTCTACAAGGAGGAATTCATTTAAAAGTCTGAGCTTGAAGAGTTTGGGGAAAAAAAAAAGTCTGCCCAGGGGAAAAGCATCTGGCTTGTTAGCAGGACGGAAAGCACGGTACAAATTCTTCCAACTGCCATCACATATTTTTCAGTGCAAGTCAGTGCAAAGTGAAGTAAGTTTCCCAGGAAGCAAGAGGCCAGAGCTCCAGTCAAAAGCATTTTAGCAAGGTATCATCAGAAATCCATGTTCTCAACACACCAGAGGCGCATTCCTTCTCCCTGGCACGCAGAAAAGAGTAAATTGGATAAAGCCAGCTTGACTTGTATATGGGCCAGGATTTCAAGTGCTGGATCAACAATAATCAAGAGCTACACGATAAACATCACCATTTTGAGCAGGCCAGAACAGAGTATTCAGCAACATCTACATGAAGGCACTTGACTGTTCAGCCAGCCATTTTTCCCCATGTTGTGCTGGCAGTGCAGGCTGTTCCCAAAGCTGGCATATCTCCATGATCATCAGCAGCTAAAAATCCAAGCATTTCTGGGCTCGTCATCAGAACATCTGAGAGTTTTCAAAACAGCCAAAAAGTTTCAGAAATATTTAATAGTTTGGTTTGCTTTGGTTGTTGAGAGCCCAAGCTGGAAATCTGTGCCTTGAACTTGGACAGTCCTTGTAGGGAGAATAGGATGGGTTAGACTCTCCCAAGGGAATGTCCAAGCCAAGAAGCAGCACCTTTCTAAAGCCCAGGGAGAGGGAAGATCCCCAGGATGATGAGCAGGGAGTACTGCAAGCAACAGTCATACCAGGGGTTTCAACACAAGATCTTACAGGGGGAAAGTAAAGGTATCCTGCAGCTCCATGGCCAAAGGATAGAACCACAGCTGGCCTTTACAAAAAGGTCTCAACCCATGAGTTTATACAGGGAAAGCTGACAAGTTGAACAGACACATGAACACGCTTGATTTCTCCATCCTGATCAACCTCAGTCTTTAAACAAACTCCAGAGACAGAACTGTAAGCTATCCTGAAGACTCCGGGATCAAGCAGGTTGAAAAGAGGTACTCACAGCATCAGGTGGGAGTTGAGCAAGGAGGCCTGGGTGGTTTCCAGTTTGGGACTTTAGACCTTCATTTCCATCTCAGCCACATCTCCAACACTCAGCCCCTTTGATGCAGCACTTTTCAGCCTCTGACCTGCAGACCCTGGTGAGCAACGAATTACAGACAGGTCTCTGAAATGTGGGGAAAAAAGAAGAAACAAAACACTCCTTTCAGAGGGTTTAAATTCACTGTATGGGAGTCAGCAAGAAAATGCCTACTGCTACAAGTAATAAAGCCACACGTAACACTTGCCTCCATTCCTGTTTTCCTCCTAGAGCTCGCGCACATCTGGCAGAAGCAAAAAGCAAGGAACATACTGCACTAAATAAGATGCCTTTGACCTGAGTCACCGAGTGGGACGCAGAGGAAAAACATTCATTTGGAGACAAGGTGAAAGGCGTTACGCCAAAGAATTTTGCAACGGACAAAACAAGGCAAATACAAAACTCATGCCCATCGTGAAGCTGCCTGCCTCAAAGCAACCCCACAAAGCACAACTGCACATGACAGCTCTGTTATCTCTCAGCATCCCTATAACCTACACAGCCGAGACACACAAGCACACTGGGATCCCTGGAAGAAAATTCAGGGCTCAGCGGAGAGAATAAATCATGACTTAATGCAGTTATACTTCTGCAGCAAAGCGGTTGATGGCATTACAACACATCTCACACCCATTAACTGTGGGATATGCAAGTAACAGAGGCTTGGAAACGTAATCAGGGTGCATCCCTAATTGCTGCAACCAGATTCAACAATCAGCCCAGACTGGAAGGTTGAGAATTAGACTTGTGTTCATTGCAGAATGGCATTTCTACCTACGGCTTTCGAGGCTGTCACTCCACACTGAGCTCAGTGATAGATTACAGTCACAACTAAGCACTACAGGCTAGTTTCTGAGGACAAAATCTGAGAGAGAGGAAAAATACAGCCACTGCACCTCAATCACAGCGCACAGACACTCCACAAAGAGGAGAGTTCATCAAGCCAAAACAGCAAAAAAGCAAAGATTGTATAAGGGGTGAAGTGGAGCACGTTAGCAACTGAGTGGAAGCAACGGGCATCGCCTTTTTCCTTTCATAAGCACGATGCTTGCTCAGAGGCAAGCAGAAGGAAGACAAAGGGAATAAAGGAAAGTTCTGATAAAGGTAAACTTATTCCAACGTTTTGAAAGGTATTTTTATTTCAGATTGAAGCAGCTTCTGAGTTTGCTTCAGTTTTTATTGGGGAAAAAAAAAATAATAAAGCGGGATAGTGTCAAAAAAAGTTCAGGGCAAATGAAAGTTAATGGATCAAAAGCATTTTCATCTTTCCTCCCAAGAGTTCCCCAAAAGCCTTCAGTAGGGTCAGCTGAAATTGCTTTTTGATTATTTTTTTTAGAGAGTCCAGACCAATCAACAAATGCTTCAACCATTCTTCCTTAACTTTTCTTTAACCCACATTTCTCCCCTTGCAAAGCTATCTTCGGGCAGCTATCTTTACTAACTGCTGTATTACCGTGTGCAGCAGCTCAGCAGACTTTAAATCTTCAGTATTAAGGTTTGTCAGACGCTGTCTGCCTTTGTCAGATGTTATTCTCATCCCTTTGAATCTGGCAGAACAAGCCCTGCTGCCCACAGGTTTACACAGGGATGCATCACGTTGTCCTTCAGCAGGGAACTCCAGCTCACCGGAGTGCATAATCAATGCCATGTGAAGGTCTGTTCTTTGACAGAGCCCTCCATTGCAGGAGTTTTGCTTTTAATTCATGCAACCAACGAAGTCCTAACCGTTCTTGTGATATTTGGTGCTTTTTCCAAAGCTGCAGCTCAGAGAGGCTAACATGAGCATCCAAGCAGTTGCCCGTGCTTCTGAGCCTCGTGTTTGGGAAAGGACATCTCAACGACCCCCAAAGCACAAACAGGTTAAACAGACTTCTATGAAGAATCACACAGGTATCTCTGAGCTTATGTTGGAATGAGAGGAATCTGCTGGGTGGGGGCTGTGGTGCCTGTCCCAGGGCTATTTACTACAATTCTTTTAAAGGCTAAAACCACGCTTGCTTTCAGCCAAAGTTTTGTTTCATGTGGCTTTTCACCACCCGAGACACGAAGCGAACAACATCTATCATTCACACAAAGGAGTTAATTGCCTTTCTTCCCCACTCATTTTTGTCTTCTGCCTCTAGACAAGGGTATTCTTCCCCCGTGCTAATTATTAATAGATGGAGGAAAGTTCACCTTGAGGTTGAGAGTTTTATAGAAAAATTAATTACAGAGCCCAACTTTACAATTACCGGTTAAGACCAACATTATCAGCCACAAGACCCCTCAGGCTTTACCTGGCCCTGAAAAAAAGTTTGCAATGTGATGTGAGATTACTTCGAAGCTGAACTCCAGAGGAAGCACCAGAGCACAGGCAGGGCCACCAACAGCCTCCATAATGATGAACCATGGCTGGGAGGCATCAACAGGTCAGAAGAAGAAAGGAATAATAGGTCAGATACACCATCCTGTACTTGCCAAAATTGAAAAGAATGGAAGCTTAAGATCTTAAGAAAGTAATGAGGCCACTGCACCAACAGTGTGACATTCAGCATCTGCTGAGGGTGCTCAGTAGCAGTAAATCTATTGAACAGGCTGAGAAATAGTGAGTGGAAGACGATGCTCAATCAACACAGTGAGGAAGCTCTCATTACACAAAACTTGTAAAAATCTTGATGTGCAAACTGTGTGCAGGTTCTCACATCAGCCTTTGGAGTCAGCAGTATGGAGCAGCTTAAGAAGATCAAGACCACTTGCATATTTAGACCTGCAAACACTTACATACACACTCTGGTATTTGCTGAATTGGTGCCTCATGCTCTCCATTCCATAAATCCTCTTCCATTTCAGGCTCATGTGATGGAAAATGCTCTGTGAGCAACACAAATTACTGGCTGAAGTCAGAGGGAAAAGTATGACAGAAAGTCACAGTCTGGAGAATACGAAAGACTCCTCATTTATAAAACAAAACATTTAACAACCAGCAGAAGTCACGTTGGCATTACACAGCCAGGACTGCACACACTGCTGCGTGTGGACTTCATCCCTACTCTGGGAGCTCCACTGACACAACTTCAAGAGTGGTACACTCCAATAATGAATTGGATTCCTCTGAAGGAGGTGATGTTCAGACACCCCTTACCTGTGCACACGCATTTGTGGCTGTGCTTCCACTCCCAGCTTGGCCTTTCTGTACATCCTTCAGTCACCACGCTCTCAATACACCTGAAACAGAGGGACATAGCTGTTCTGTAAGTTCACACAGCACATGACACAGCTGCAGTCTGCTCCTTACAGGCAATCTCGGGGATACATTTAACTCAGAAAGCAATTTAAAACCAACATCTTGCCTAAAAGGCTGATACAGAAGGACACACAGCACGGCTCATAACCTGGTAATTATAATTCTACCACCCGTCCGAGGTGCTCAGAGCACTTAGGAACACACCTCTTGGTTTCAAGAGGAGCCATGCATTGAGCACAAGCCAAACCAAAGTGTTTCTCAACACACCCAAGGCTTTGCTAGCCAGTGTGCTAATCAACTTGGAAAAATTACCACAAAATAATCAAGTGTCATATCAGCAACCTATGCAAATGGCAATTCCCCATCACATCTAGTCCTGAGCCATTTTTACAGTTCTTATCAAGAGCACTTTTTTGCTGCGAATATATCCTTTAAAACTATCTTTAAAGCAAACCTATGAGATATGTGAGGAGAAGAGGAAAAAAAGTGACTGTCACAGGGAAACAAAGCAAGAAAAGAAGAGGAAGCAGGGAGTTGTGCATCACCATTGGTGGGCACTTGAATAGGAGCCCTGTGCTTGACACCGCTGACTTGGAACAAAACTGAAGTCAAACAGCTATTTGTCAAGGGATACAAATGCACACAAGTGGTGAGAACCTGGCCCTTCTGTAAAAATGTGTCAGGAACTTTTCTGTAGGGCTGCGCCGAGCTCCGTGATGGATTGTTGTACTCTGAGGACAGCATTGTGAGCAGCAATAATAAGGCATCTGGTCAATGCTCTTTCTGAAAGAATATTTTGGCTCGACAGGAATCACGTGAGTGGTTCCACGTACAATGCACAGCCTCACTGCCACGGATCAGAGGGCTGGGTCCAGCCATCCATCCACTTTCAGCTCTACCAGGCCAGCTCCAGCACGTGCAGCATCACTTTCATATCTTCTGAACACCTAATGAAAGCAATAATACCACATCAGCCCCTGCAGCCTCGATACCCCACTGAAAGCCCCCTTGTTGGTCTTAACCATTCTTCTTGCATTGCCACATAACTGTGAGCAGGAAGAGGAGGCAGTCACCACTGCTACTCACAGGCCATAACAACCCCTTTGGTTAACTCAGAACTGCTTTGCTAGGCAAGGCAAGGAGCTGCTTTAATGTGAGACCATAGTGCACAACATCTCCTCAACCAAAGTGTCATTCAGGCGGGGAGGAGGGAAGGATGAGCTTCATGAAGATTTCAGCAAGCTGCCAGGGCAAATCTGCCCCTTGGCTGCAGGTAAACTACCAATAGCTCCTTGGAAGACATCCCACACCTACACATTGACAGTGAGAACAGAAACGAAGAGAGGAAGACATGGGACAAGCACACAGTGCTGGGTTGAGCAACGTAAGATTTCCTTAACCCGTGCTCCTGAAACCAGATGGCAAGCCAAAGTTTTCTCTGACAAGCAATAGAATCAGAACTGACGCGACTGGAAAAAACAAGCTCAATTCCTGTTGGCAGGATATTAATTTAGAAATCTCTGGTGTCACTGCCCTGATTCACAATGAATTTGAAACCAAACTTTCCTAGTGCCAGATGACACAGAGATTTGACAGAGAAGGTAATTGGAGGAAATGGCTGTGTAATCTAGCTATTGTGCTGGCGAAATCCAGCTCTCCTAAAGAACAAGGTTCACTTTGTGGCATGGCTGATTCGTGGTCCTTTATTTGTCCCCAGTGCCTCTTGACTTCCCTCTGCTTGGCAGGGACGGTGGCACAGCTCCTTCTAAACAGTGTCAAAGGGTGGGCAAACCTGACCTTGAGCAGAGTTCTGGCCAAAGCTACCAGCCCTTGTAATCACATCCTGAGTGACATACTGCACACACCCCTGAAAGAGGAGAGCTCCTACCAAGGGAGCTCCTCACCAGCCAGATGCCCTAGATCCTAATCATTGGGTCATCCATTAGGTCCTAACTGTTGGGCTACCCATGAGGTCCTAATTGTTGGGTCACCCATTCTTCTTCTTCTGGAAAAGAGAATAAAGACACAGGCTGCACTCTGGGAAAAAGAAACAAAAATCAGCTTGCACTGAGAGACAAAAGAGATTGCTGTGGCTCTGCAAGGAAAGAGGAAAAAGGAAAAGGAGGGGGATCAGAGTGAAGAAATTCCAAAATGCATTCTGTGCAAAACTCAACAGCATTTGCCTAGAAATATCCACAAACACATATACTGAACCACAAGACTCAGCATTTTTCCACTGTTCTAATAATCATTTTATTGACCTGTGTGTCCATGGTACTCCACTAATCACTTTGTTTTTCTAACTGTCACTATCTAGACTGGACGGTGAGCTGCTCTGGGTGAATGTCAAATCTACTCTGTACCTTTGAGATCTGATAACTCAGCTGCTGGAGCACCATGAAACTCTATACCTGTTAGCTGTGCATATCGAATCGATGGCAAGTCCCCTTTGGGAGCCCTGCTAAAATGTGCTCTTGCCCTTCAGAAGGCTCCTCTCTATTTCAATAAACAATCTGGAGAATGGAGTGTAACAGCAGTCTAACCTACCCTCATACCTGAACGCATCTTTTTTTGCTCCATTCACCAATTACACGAGCACCATATGGATATAAAGCACATGAATGCCAGTGAATGCATATGAAGCCAGTGATTTCGTGGAGGAGGAGTGAAGGAGCTCAATTATTTTTTCCTCATCTGCTAGCAAAAAAATATTAGGATAGTAAACAGAGCTAGCAATCACATAGGAATGCCCGGGAGAGCCCTTGCCTGCTGGTATGCAGATCTCTCATCTGGAATTCATTTATTCCTGTTCTCTATTCATACTATTAAGCTACAGCAGTGAACGGGCAAGAACATATTCAAAAGAGAGCTGAAGTTATTGAGGAGACTGCCGATTCCAGTGTCACCTCTGAAAATAAAGAACCTGAAGCAGCAGACTGGTATTTCACCATTTGCAACAGCATCACCTGACAATTCAGCATTACTTCATAGAGATGGCTCCCATCATTCCTGAAGGGCAGGATACTTCCACCTCCTTTCCACAAATTCTGTTAGCAAAAATAGAAAGCATCTCTGTTAGACCGCAAGTTTAAAAGGCCTAAATTTATCCTTAGGTTAAACCAAGATGAGCCAGCAACATGCTGTCTGGTTGTGCAGGTCCCAGTGGAGGCACGAGTTGGATTCAATGGGTCCTTTCCAACTTGGGGCAATCTGTGATCCTACTGATCTGTCAGACCTCACAGCTTCAATTGTGGTGCATCCTGGGTGCCCTTAAATTGGATGAAAGAAAGCACAGGAAAATGGTGTATTTGCCTGCTGGGTCTTACTCTGCATCCCATTTCACTTCTAATTCCCCAGAAAGCAGAGGATCATCCGCATCTTGTTTAATTACATTCAGTAATTTAAACTGCCACAGAAAACCCGCTTTGCCTATAATCATTTAGAGGTCTATAGAAATCCCTTAGCCTGGTGGAAAATGTAGATGTGTAATTAGTATATTCCCCTTAACTGCAGCCTCATTTCTCTGTGCAACAACGTGTGTGCAGGTATGCGCAGCAGTCCACTTGGCTTACCCTGCATGTGGTTCCTGGGGGGTCTGAAAGGCAGAAGTTCTTGGGGGTGTGAGCAGAAGGTGCAGCAGGAAATCAGATGCCCCTGGGATCCCTGCACCTCTCTCCACCACAGCCTCCTACAGACAGCTCCAGGGCTCAGCTTACACCCAGCAGTGCTCCAGGAAGGGACCACACGTACTAGGGATGGAGAAAAAAAAGCACACGTAAAGATCCTGGAAGTCTCAGGGCAAGTAAATTACTGTTAATTGTGAGATATTTGATTGCAAGAAGCACCAGATGGCCAGCCATATGTTTTTGATTGTAAAATTAAACAAGATTAACCCAAACAGGATTTCCTCAGCATTCTTCTCTGACTGGCTCACAAATACATCTTTAACACCTATGCTACAGATATGGCACAGTCAGAAGCTCTTCCTGCCTCTCCCTAATCTGCCTGGGCTAAATACTCAGCCAAGCAATACCCTGCACTTAAAGATTTCCAAGAAGCAAGATATGCTTTTTGCAGGCATGGCCAAACCGCTCTCTACTCCAAGATAGAAGAATTCTGAGGCAAAACCCTGCAGATACCACAGCTCAGTGAGTTGCAGGTCCAGCAAGTTTTTATGTTTCAGCTACCAAACCCGTACAGTCAGCTGCCTCTCGTGCTCTCCCTGGAAGATGGACTTTAGCCAGAAAGGCCTTTCCAAGCCCACCCAGCTACCATACGCACACACGCGTTATCGTATGGGATCTCACAGCTGAGCCCCTGTCTCTTTGCAAGCTTTTCTCATGCAGATTATGCACTTCATCGTTTGTTTGGAGCAAATCAGTTGTGAACTGAACATAAAGGGTGTTCCAGGGGAGATCTCCCGTTGCGCCATTCCCCAGCACAAATCCCCAGGACACCGCGCGTCCAGAAGCTATCAATAACACTCTGCTCACACCCTCCTATCTTATCATACGCAGGCAGACAACGTGTTTGGAGAGTTTAATTGCCCATCAGCCAACAGACAACGGGCCAGGGCTCTAGATCATGTAAACATGATTTTTTTTTTTCTTTTAACTTTGACTATCTCCACTTTCAGGGTTTCTCTGGAGGGCAAAATGCCTTTCTTTGTCCTTCTTTCGGCAGAAGAGCCAGCCCATTGCACGCCAGGCAGTCTTTCTCCCTTACTGCTGCTGCTACTGAAGATGGAAGAGCTGGGGCAACACTGGAGAGGAGGACAGCAGTTCCATAGGAAACAAGAACAGAGCCATGGAGAATGGAGATTTGGCCCATTTAAGCAAGCACCCAGCTGTGAAATGCGGTGGGCGATTCCAGCTTTCCACTTGCAAGGTGGTGTGGCTGAGTTCCTCAGAGGATCTGGAGGACACATCCCGTGGCTGTTGCTCCCTCGGCATCTCCTCTGGACACAGAAGGGAGTGCAGCTGGGTTGTGCCTGGCCACCCACCTGCATCCTGGAGACAAGTGCAAAGCAGGGCCGCGCACATCGAGTCTCCTGAGTGCATGTAAAACTTTAATTCAGCCCTGCTTACTGCTGAGCAAGCTCACAGTTTACATGTGACTCAATCCTGGTCACACACAGCAGATCACATGCCCAGAAATGCAGTTTGACTCCCAGCTCAGCCATCTCTGTCCTTGCACTTGACTGATTCGTGGTCATTTCACACCCATAGTGCAGGATCCCTGCAGTTTGGGATGGAGTCTCTAATAAACAACAGTGTGAACCCTCCTCCACGATGCCAAGCAAAATGAACCCAAAAAAAACAAGTTGCTGGCAGAGCAAAATATCCGGCTTGCAAATGCAGAACAGTCTGGCTTAGCAGTGAGGTGATAACAAGGGGCACCAAGGCAGAGACAGGTTGTCCACCCCTTCCCAGACTGCAAATTATAGAATCACAGAATGGGTTGGGTTGGAAGGAACTTTAAAAATCATCTAGTTCCAAACCCAGGCTGGAGGTGGCCCAGAGGCCCATTTTCTGCTGCACTTTGATGCTTTCCATCCCACTGGAAGCTACCTAAAGAATATCCAGTTCCTCCAAGGGCAAGCCATCTACCTGTCTCAGACCAAAGCCCTTGGAGCTGCATACAAAGGACAGCTCTGCTCTGTAATCCTGGGTACGAGGGAGATCTTAGTAAAGTGAAACATGACCTACAGGTGCAGTCAGCTGATAAACTCTAGCAGGTCTTCCCCAAGCACTCCAGATTGTTTTGGTCAGGTTTGGAGAGATACACAGAAACCACAGCACCAATGCACAGACCCTTACCTCCTCTCCCGCCCCCTCCTCCAGCACCACCTCATTTCAAAGCAGCTGCTCCAAAGTACGCTGCATTTTTTCCCCACACCTTTTCCACAGGAGAGAGCCAGGCTTGATTTAAGGCAGACAAATTTGTCTGATTTTCCACTGTCTTATTCTTAGAAACGCCTGGGTCACTCCAAGCTGGTATTTCCCTTGAAAACCTGACTCCAAGGCAGACACCTCAGGTGGAAAACTCCAGTCCCAAAAGGCAAAGCCTGACAAAGATGTATGCAATTGGAAAGAGTATCCTGCCATAAGAACGGAGCAGGGAATTACTATATAAGCACCGGTATATGACATAGTTATAAAGCAGAGCTTAAAAAGCCAGTTTTTAAATGAAGAGAACATATGCTTTGAGAAAAGCCCCATGAAAAATGTTTCTTTTGCCAAAAGAGTAAAAGGAAACCCACTTTAGTTGAAAATCCAGCTTTTAAAGGCAGTCCCAAGTCAACGAGGTATAAAACTGAATTCAGAGCTCTTCTGCTACTTTCTTGTCTTCCCAGCAGAGCATCCAGTGCTTTCCCTGACAACCACTCCTCCGCAGCCAGCTGGGAGATGCTCCAGGAGGTGGAAGCACAAATAAAAATAGAATAAAATATGTATTTAAAAAAAAAACAACAAACAACAAACAGTAGAAAGTTTACAAGCTTTTTAAACATGATTTATCCACGTTGGGTACTTCTGTATCTAACCAGATGCTTCCAAATGTCTGGCAATAGAGAAAAGGCATAATTTTACCCCTGTGATATATGACTTACCCATATTAGACTTGCAGAGAAACAATCCCAGCTGTTGCAGCCAGGGATGGGGATGGGAAGGGGGCTGTATTTGACCCCAGTTCCCATGAGCTGCCTGAGAAAGGCACCTCCAGGGATGCTCCCTAGCAGGAGAAGAGGCAGTTGTGCCTTTGTAGGCAGCTGGCTGACGGAGGATGGATGGGCAGAGCCCATCCAACGTTGATCACCTGCACACAAGGGGCCTGCAGAGAGAGGCAGGTTACAGTTGAACTCGACCAGATCACAGGTTGCTGCCAAACCCAGGCAGCATCTCAGCGTTGGACAGCGCGGCGCATGTCTTTTATCAGCTAGTTCTACGCAATACACAGATAAAGATGGGAAAACCAGGGCTGATACTAACTGGGAAAAAAGAAAAACGGATAGGCTGTTAGCCTGAAGAATGGCTTGTCTGTTTTGTCTGAAATCTAAGGGCTAATCTAACAAGAGAGATTGCTTCCTACAAACCTCGCCTCACTTCTGGGAGCACTGCAGGCAGCAAGATCACCAGTGCACGGGGAGGGAACACACATAGCTCTTGTTCCATCAGCACTACAGCCTGAAAACGGCTCTTACAGAGCATAATCACTTGTGCATGTTGGTGAAAGGACCGGAGAAATGACCCCTGGCAAGAAGCTTAGCCTGAACAAACAGTGGGGACCAGGAATTCAGTCCTCTGGGAAAGCAACCACTGCTACAGGTTGTAAGGTCTGTCCTCATCCAGCCTCCTTTCTCTGAGAACAGGGGTAGGTTCTTCCACGCCGCTTTCCTCTGCGGTTAAGGGTCAGCTGCAGCAGCGCTGGGCTGAGACCTCTGTCTGATCCAGCTCAAGGGCAGCGACCCGTCGGCACAAACCAGACCGCAGAACAAGCCTGGGAAACGCCAACTGAACAACAAATGGAAAAAGCCAGAGAGCAGCCATGCTCTGAAGAGGGAAGGCAGGATGCTGTTGGGATTTCAGGCTGCTGGTCCAGGCAGAGCTGTGCCTGCGGCACCACTGATAGGACCCGGGTCCTCCCCAGCCAGTGCAAAGCAGAGATAAGGCCCTGGGACTCAGCGTGGAGCAAGGCAAGAATCAGCCCAGAGTTTCTATGGGGCAGGAGACAAGAGAAGGCGCAATCAAACCAAACCCAGATGGGCTTCATCCACCCCAAGAAATACAGTGCTGGTATCCAAACAGGTGCCTCAACTATAGAGGCAGTAAAGGGCAGACAAATCCCTTCCCTGTAAATCACCTGGCCTAAACAAATCCAGCAGCTTTAACTACCGGCAACAGCTACATAGACTCTAGGAGAGCCTTTGCCTGAGCAGCCTTTCCTTATGCACATTGCAGACAGCTCCAAATTGCTTCTTGGCTTCATCAGGAAACAGCCTTGCGTGCCCCAAACCCCTCCAAGCATCAAACACAAAACACAGTCAAAAAGCCACTGGTCCCAAAAAGCAGTACATGTACAGAAGCACCTGCCCATGCAAGTAAATTCCACTCACTTCCACTGAATTACCTGGGCCAGGCTCTGCAGCCACATGAACGTATATAACCCACTCGCGTCGATGGGAACCATGCAATTTGTACCTGTAGGTGCTCTTAACCCTTATAAAAACAGCATCCAGGGTTGGACCTTGTTTGAAGGGCAGGTTTTCAAAAATACCCCAGTAAAGCACAAGACTTCTGTAAGTCAGCAGAGAGTGCACTTACAGTTTCAGAGGAGTCACAGAGCTGAACCTGTCTCAGGGTCTGGTTTTTGTTCTTTATTAATCACTTTCATGGGCCTTTGCACTTTTGGATTCCAGCCTGACTGGAAGCAGCAGATGCTGGAAACCTCACAAAGCTTTCCAAGTGTGAAACCCCTCCCTGGAGGGGTGTAATGCACTTCAGGTTTGCATCTCAATTTTCAGGGGCTGAGCCAAGCAGTTACCTCTCAGGCATCCAGAATGTTTGCTGGTAGGAAAGCTTACAGCCTTCAATACAGGTTTTCATCCCAAAGCACCTTTTTCCAAAGCAGGACTGAGAGATGACATGGTGCGAAGAGGTGATGGCAGATCCATGGTGCTGGAAGGCAGAGGGAGAGCAGCTTATCATAAGAAGCCATTGGGGCTGCTGATGCTTTTCTTACTGCACACTCCCCTCTCTTCCTTACCCAGGGATCTCCTAGCTTCCACCACCCTATAATTTGACTGTACAAACAATGCTTGGCACTCACCTCCACCAAAAGACACGACAGTCAGGCGAGGGTTAGAAAGCTTCAAGTATTGCCAAAATGAAACGTGGCTCAGACACGCAGAGCAAGCTTGCCTCTTGGCCAAGAGAGCTGGGGCGTGTGTGGGGAAAAGCCTCCCTCTCTCTTTTTGCTGTTTTATTCTCCAGACTTACAATGAGGGCCGTTCTCTCCCGGAAGAAGGAATCCTCGGCACTCCAACTTTGTAGTAATTCACTGCCAAAGAAGGTAAAGATGCTCCTCCGCCAGCCAGCTTTCCACTACACCACCACATTGGGCCCATGATGAACCAGCCAAGCTGAACCAAGAGGAAGCAGTGGCCGGGAATCCTCGAGTGCCTGCAGAATCAGTGTTTCCAACTGACTGCCTCCCTCGCTCCTTCGAATCCGTCAACCAAGAACGCTGCATTCACCAGTCCAGACAGGACGGGAAATGAGAAGAGAGATTTTCTTTCCATCACCACTCTCTTTATAAAAGCACCACCTCCGCCCCTCGCCAAAGCAATGGGGTAACCTTGAAATCGAAGCCAGCCATTGAAACAAGTTGGCTGGGTTAGAGAAAAGAACTCAGGACCACATCCTACAGGGCTCAGCACCCTCTGCACGGCACAGGATTCCCATACCTTTCATCTTGAATGGAAAACCAAGGCCTATGGCCAGGCCACAGAGGAATTATGGGCTGCTTAGAGAAGTCCCACCCAAAGTTCAGGTAGCAGATGTTTTTGATAGGGAGGCAAAAATGAGTAGGGTAACCTCCAGAAGAGGTTTATTCCTTTGTCTCGGATAATCTGGAGCGAGTGAATCCCCTTTCTCCCCATCGTTACCCAGGACAGTGAGAGGCAAGGACATACAACCCAAGTGCTACATACTAAGAACATCCAAGCATCATGGGCCCATTGGACAAAGTCCCAGATCAATGTGGAAGCAAGGGGAAGAGATCCCCACAAGCTGCTGCAATGGGAGCTGCAACCCCGAGACACGGAGAGATCCAGGCTGATGCACAATGCCTGCACTTTGGCTCACTGGAAGCCAGATTCCCCACTGCAGAACACATAAATGTGCCTGTAGGTGGCCTAAAAACACTGACTTATTAAAAAGAAAGAGGAGGGGAGGGGGAATGAATGCAACGTCTGTCAGCCTTTTACCAAATTGGATTTGTGTGTGTGTGTGTGTGTGTGTGTGTGTGTGTGTGTGTGTCGTCGGAGCTCGTTTTGCAAAGATTTACATTTTTGTGTGTGCTGTCATGTGCTTTTCATGCATTTTGAGACCTCAGAGTTTAGAAATTCAAAACACCTGTCAGTCACATCAATCCCTCTGGACAAAACAGAGCTGCCACTTGGATGGGTAAAAAAATAAAAACAAACAAAAAGCACTCTTCTGTCAAGCTGTGACTTGGTCACCCTACTCAAAGCGACGAAAACAATGTTTAGAGAAAGAAAAAAGAAAGATTTGAGTCTTCATACTCGGCGGTGGAACTAAATTGATTAAGGGCATTTCCTAGGTAGGTTCGAAATCTTCTGCAACAATTTTTGAAAAGAAAAAGGAAAATGCCCTTCTAAAAAAGGGAAAAGCCACCACTGCAAAAACATTAAATCTGCCTGGGTAACTCAGAATATATGTTGGCAAGGCAACATATCACAGCTTGAACAGTAAACCTGCTATGTCAGGGGCTCTGCAACATATGAAAGGGACTTGGGCTTCAATATATCATGCTGAATTTACTTCTTTTCAGCCTTTCATGGCAAAGCATTTGATGTCTATCCTTTCACTGTTGCAGTCGATAGGGTAACCTTCCTTAAGAGTTTCCTGACCTTTGCTGTTGTCAGTATTGTTCTGTTACAATGTAATTTAACTCTTTTTCTTTAGTCTGGAAATGGCACTGTACCGATAGTAAACATGATAGGGTTTGGGTTTGTTTTTTTCCCCTCTAACCTAGAGGGGAGAGGTAAAAGCATCCATCATCAGAGCTGGCTTGAAACCAGCCGATGTCAAGAGGCGGTCGACACACAGCAGCCCGGATCCTCTGCTGATGAGGACCCACTGAGCAGCACAGATTTCACACTTCTCATTTGCGTTGTGCCCCTTGGCATCAGCACAGGATCTGGGTGGTTTCCCAGCACTCTGTTTTGCAAAAACTTTTGGATGCTTGCCCTCAAGGGTTGAAGCCTAGTGCCATGATTCGGCTGCATTCTGACTGAGCTGTAAGAGGGAGAGCATCAGGATGTGCCTCCAGTGAGCTGTTTCCCTATGCTGCTGCCATAAGGACAGACGTAGTTGTGCATGGAACCCTGCAGCAGACCAGCTTCTGTTGGGCTCATGATCTCAGTTGGAAAGAGAACAGCTTACCGTGGAGGAGGCAGGCTCAAAATGAGCATTTATCCCCAACTTCTGGCTGTGATCACACTCTGCCCCTCAGGGAAAAGGCCCTGGGAAGCAGCAGAACTTAAAAACAAAGGCAGGGACAGAAGCTCAGATGTTTATCCACAGTACCAAGAGGCTTCCCTAGGTTCACAGCATTACAAGGATGCTGGCACCTCTTTGGTGCTATGAGGTCTGAACACTTCCAGGACTGAGGCCTTCAGATAACACCTTGCACTCCCATAACGCTTAGAAAACAGAGATTGAAACCAACTAAAGAACAAAACAAAGGGATCTGTTTTCAAAGAACTACCAAAACAGAAGGGGATCGATTTTTCCTCACGACTACGGCGTATGAAAGGCCAGGTTGCTTTGGGGATACAGCTGGATTATCCATTGCAGGATCTTTATGAGCCTGCTTTCAATCATATTATGGTCCTGTAATGGAGATACTTTTGCAAAAGCAATTTCACGTTGCTATTATCTGTTTCGTTGCCATTATTACGTCTTTGTGTTATTGCTGTACATGGGTATTACACTGCATTAGTGCTGCAGAGGCACACATACACACACACACACACACACTTGCACAGGATTATTGCTAAAAACTCTGATCCTTCTTATAGAAAGCCCTATAAATCCCAGAGAGCTCCCTTCAAATCAGCAGCATTATCCAACAGTAAAGCCAGGGTGTAAATCAGAGCAGACTCCAGCTCAGATACTCTTCAGCCACGCACCATATGGGAGCAACGAGCCTAGAAGCACACTGGGATTTCCATAGTGGGACTGAATACAAGTCAGTTCCCCCCAAACCCATCCCTGCTTGCATTTCACACAGTGTTGAGCCCCACTGCTCAAGCACCTTGCACTAGTCACACTCGCCTCATCAAGCAGCTCTCTGAAACAGAATAAGATCTGGCTTTGGCAGCAGTGCCGCAGACACGTGCTTAAATATTGCTCACAGATGAGTTATTTCTTGCTTCTTAGTAACTTTAAATAGCTTTTATGCTCAGTGAACTCATCAAAGACTAGTATGTAAAGTCAGGAGCACTGAAACCATGAATTAGTCAAAGGACAAACGGGCCAGTTAGCCTGTAAGGCGTTTCTTGCAATACAATATCTTGATGGCTGCCAGAGGATCTGATTTAAAGTCACTATGCTACACCTGAATGTCATTTATGGCTCATAAAAGGAAATCCGTGTTTAAGTAACAATAAAGCATTTTCTATAAAAAAAAAAAAAAAAAAAATACAAACCCTTTCTCAGGGAGCAGCTGTACTTTCATTTGCTCGGTGCCTGCCTGCGAGGCACATGGAAGTACCTGACAGTGCTGGGATCCTTTCAGACCAACAATTTCACAGGAGGACTTGTTCCAGCACAGATTATGACACCTCAGATTTGATTTTTATTCACTTTCCACTGAGGCATTTATCAAAAGCCTCCTGGAAAAGCGAGGACCCAAGCGTGCTGCACATTTGTAGCCAACAGAGGAGAGAGAGGATCTATGGGCACTGCTGGGACCCAGACCACAATCCTGCACCAAACAGCAGCACGAAGCAGGGACCCCTCATAACACTCCAGCTCCAGGATGGGGACATTTGGCCACACAGCATTCCAGCAGGCATTGCATCAGTCACTGCAAGACACACTTCTTCTCCCCAAGGATGTGTGTTTTTACCCACCTGTTACTGTCAAAAACAAAATCCTCCTTCACATCAGACTCCACGGTGCCCAGAACCACTTTTCTGATCCTAACACAAATGTCCTGCCTCTGTGCAGACAGCAGTCAAGGGGCAAGGAGAAAAGCTAGCTGCTTAACCCCAGGGCCTTCCTCTCTGAGGAGCTGTAACAGACCAGGTTGTGTAATGCCTGGAGACTTTACCTTCCAGCTCATGCTGCAGGTCTGCAGGATCTCCTCGACGCTCAGCGCTACCCAGGATCTATAGGATCATCTTCACAAAGACAGCAACGTAGCCTAAGGAAAGAAACAAAATACAGTCATTATAAAACTGTTCACTATCAGGACCTCAGAAGGACAAGGGCATGCTTTGTTCTTAACAGGAATTTGACAACAACCTTCACCAGCAAAGCAGTTGTGCTGAAGTTGCAAAACACACAAACCAGCTGCAGCGAGTCAGCGTCGTTGATTTAACATTAATTACCTTGTCCTGGGACGAGGATGACATGATTCAAGCACTTCATTGGCTCTAGAAAGGTCTGCTCCACACATCCTGCACCAGCTGAATCTTGCCCTGCGCTTTGACAGAATAACAACGCAAATTTAAAGCAGCTCACAACAAAGAGAAGAAGAGAGAAAAAAAAAAAAAGGACTTAATGCTTTCAGGACTTTGAATTCTACTGCAAGCAAAACCTGCAGAGGATTGAACCTGGATTACTTCAAATATTCATCCCACTTGTGTGCTTCCATATTTTTCTTCTAGATGCTTATATCCAAGCTACAGACACAGCTTTTCATTATTCCCAATAGCTTTAATCTTATAAATCCATCAGCCTTACCTTCCCAAAGAGTACATCCTTCCACAGACCCATTCCTTCCCCTCTTCCTACTCACTGGTGCCATCTCACATTCCTTTCACACAACCAACAACTGACCTGTTTGTTTCTGCATCGAAGAGAAGCTAGAAGGCAGCTTTGTGATTTCTTCTTTTCGGCTCGTTTCTAAGGAGAAGCATGATAGCACCAAGAAAAACCAAGTCAAACCACTTCTACACGTAGTTTTTCCAGATCTTTATTTTACAAAAATAACTTACAAATAGAGACAACTCTCAGAAGCAAGATCATTCATTCTGTGCATAAAGATACAGGTTTGTGAAGTCCGGGCATAAGAGTTAACAACTCTTACAATACTGTTAATTTTAACATGATGGTAGCTATATTACAGCACATACATTTCATGCTCCAGACACACGGCTACGACCACCACGTAAAGCTATGGTCAATGAACCGTGCCAGCCAGCAAGGATGCACATCAGAGATCATTGCCACACTGCCTTTTATTGTCATCCTCTTAGCAAGGACAGTTAAAACCAAATGGCAGCCTAACACTCAGACTACAGCACTCTGGATACACTCAACAGCAATATACTTCAAATACATGATAAAAATATATTTCATTTTCAAATACAATTGTATAAGGTACACCGATAGCCAGAAAATAAAGTCTCGAGCTTTTAAATACAACACACTATATATAATAACATATACAATGAGACAAGAGGGAATCTACACATGGAAGGAAAAAGCTTATTCTGAAAACGAATGTTATCTATGGTACACAATGGCTTTGTCTGCTAGGAAGTCGGTTCCATTTGCATAGCATTGTCAAGAAGTCCAGACTGGGCTAGGAGGAGGAACAAAACACACAAACAAAACGCTTAGTTTTGGTACCACTTCCATATTGTGCCTGATTCTACTCTTAAATTACAGTTTGCTATTTCTCTTTTGTAGGCTGTAATTCATGCCCCGTTCATAACAAGCATAAGGAAAGGGGGGAAAAAAAGTCAGAGAGTCAAGGAGGGCTCTTGCTGGAGTTGCAGTCATTTGGTATTTTGCTCCAGAGCAGAATATTCCGCTTCTGACACTCTGGAAGCGTCAATAAGCTTAGTGAGACCAGTTTTGGCAGAGTACTTGAAAATAAAGGCTTTCATGAGCTCGTATCTGTAATTGCGATTAATGAAGCTATAGAGGATGGGGTTGACGCAGCAATGGACTAGAGAGAAACACTGAGTGATGTGAAGCGTGGCGTACAAGAAGTTCTCCATTTGACAACTGAAGGGTATGAAATGAAGACTGTAGAAGATGTCGAGAAGGACAGTTGTATGGTAGGGTAGCCAGCAGACAAGAAACACCACCACGTAGGAGAAAATGATCTTCCCACTGCTCTTCCTCTCTTGGTCGCTGGAGGCAGAGATGGCCTTCGCAAGGAGGAAGTAAAAGAGAGCAATGACTGGAAAAGGGATAAGGAAGCCCAAAACGACAGAGATGAGCTCCATGCCGATCAACCACTCTTTGAAGCTCTCCTCGGGATACAAGGGACGGCAGTAGGTTTCATTGCTGGTAGAGACTGTCTTAAGGAAATAGGTGTCTGGCAGAGATGCAGAAAAGGCAAGAAGCCACACCAGGATGCAGATGCAGCGGCGGATTATCTTCTTCTTGCGATTACTAGAATTGGTGAAATAGGCAACTGAGAGGTAGCGGTCCACGCTCATGCATGCCAGGAAGAAGATGCTGCCGTACAAGTTGATGGAAAATATAAGGTGAGTTATTTTGCACGTGATTTCTCCCATGTGCCACTGGTTATGCTGGACGAGGGAGACAACCCAAACAGGAAGAGTGATGACAACGCACAGATCGGCGACGGCCAGGTTGAAGATGTAGAGGTGGGTTTCATAGCCAGTCATTTTGGCTTGGAGATTGACCCACACCACGACGGAGTTGGCCACCAGCCCTATGACAAAGATAAAGATGCAGAAGAAGGACAGGGTGTAGAGCAGGGCACTTTTGTTGAGCGTGCCGGGGCATGCCGTCGCATCGACTGTGATGCAGTCGCTGTTGTTGCACATCCAGTTGATCTCCGTTAAGTTGGCCTTTTCCAGAAAATCAAAGATTGAAGTCAAATCAAGTGCATTCATGTTTGCTTACTTCAGGTTTCGAGTGACCTACGGAACAAGCGGGATCGAAAGAAAAGATCTGAGGTTAATGGGTGTATTTCTGCTGTCTTCTTCATACCAAAAAGCGCATGCGAGACACGTTGCTTTAGTGATGTCCTGCTCTGCTAATACGTTTTCATAAAAGAGGTCTGTGGAGTAAAGGAAGCAGAACAGACACACAGCAAAACTCATCTGGTCCACGAAAGAGGAACAGCGCTAGCTTTGTGTGGGATTCTTTCCTGCAGCTCGTGTCTGACATCATCAGGTTGGCTATCATCCCCGGGTGTGAAATCCGCAAAGTACGCCGTGGCCAAATAAATGTCAGGCAACTAAATCTGTCTTCTCCAGCATAAATGATGATACTATCGCTTTCAGCAGGGGAATCTTTAAGCCATTTTATCTGCACTCCCTCAAGCATAGTAGAATTGATCTGGCTGATACACGGTACTGTAAAACATTTACCACAAGTTCTGCTAAGCATCTTGTCAAGTCCAGCTCCAGCTGCATTAAGCAGAAATGGGGAACTAAGGGGCTTTGTACCCTCATCCAATTTTAAATTTAAATCCTGCTCCATTCTCCCTCCTTCCCTTCAATTCTATTTTACAAAGCATCCCCTGTGTTTAACGATTATCACGTAGCTCTGAGGAAAAAGAATCAGAGCTTGACCGCTGAGTAGATCTGCCGGGCTTAAGTTTTCCTTTTAGAAGAGAGCTTTGATTTACAAAATACTCCCCCATCACAGCTGGCTCCACAACAACTGCTTCCTCCCCACCCTCTCTCTTTTCTAAACCTACTTTCTTGCCTCTTCAGCCCCTTCCCCCATTGGCAGACAGCAGACAAAGCACTGGGCTACTTGTTCAGTTCCTTGCCAGCAGAAAGAAGGGACCCAGCAGACCCACACGGCTCACACAAAATCCAAGCTGGACTGCTAATTACCATTGTGCTTTTGGGGCAGCGTAAAAGGCCTCCTGCCCCGCTGGGCCAACAATACCACCCAAGGCTGCTCCTGGGCTAGTCGGACACCTGCCAGCCAGAGTTTCTTCCTTCTTCCACACCAGGGGATGCATTCCTCTCATTCCCCTGGAGCACCAGGCCAGGTTGCAAAGGAGGAACTGTCCCGTTTGTGCCACCCAATCTGGGAGGACAGCTGGAGTCCAGTGATGGCACAGGTGGATCGCCCTGCAGAGCTCTGAAGGCCCTGGAGCCGCATCTGCAGCACAGGCTGTGCGGCAGCTGTATCTCTTCCAACACACAGCAGTAACACCAGCAGGCTTTGCAGCCCATCCTTCCTCCCAGCTTAATTGCAACAAGTAGCTTTCTCTTACTCTGCTGTCTGGCCACTACAAGGCGGACAGCCTGAGCAAGCTGTCAAGGGATACAGTAAGTAAAGGATCTGTCAAGAAAAGCATTTCTCACTCGCTGCCCTTGTTAGCTGATAGCTTCAGCTTGCTTTTCTCTCATCAATCCCCCTCTTTCAGATATAAAATCCTTTAGACACTTTAACGTCCTGAAACATAGCCAGAAGCCTCATTCTTCTCCACAATTAAGATGTAAATCCTGTAACTGAGAGCATCCTTCTGCTTCCTGCTCCCAATCCCAGGGCAAGCTTGCACTCAACAACCAAGTGACTGAAACAAGCCAAGGAGAGCACACAGGGAAACAACTTACTCAACCACCTGTATCTCTCAATGTCCTTACCTCCCCAAAGGATCTCTTGGATGGGATGCAGGTTTTAGTAGGACTTATGAGATAGCCTGCATTATGGAAACTCACAGGGAACACTCAGCTCCAGGATGTTCTAGGATCAGTTCTAAAATGTTGGAGACAACAGAGCAAGGAAGAGTTGGGACGTGCTTCTGCACTAAGCAGTCTCTTCTTGTCCCCACAGGGGACTGGCACCTGGGCTGGGGAAACTTCATGCCTCTGAAAAGGGTTCACAAAGCACCTCTTAGCCCTCTGTCTGCATAATCAGCTCTTCCCAAAGCTCCCACCCATCCTGCCTCGCCACAGCCAGGCTTTGCCACAGAGACAAACTGAGGAAGAAAAGGGAGATAAGGGGCTGGGGGGGGGGAGATTACAGGAGAAGATTCAAGGCACTATTGTCCCTCTGGAAGGGGAAGCTGGTGGCACTAACAATGAGGAGGGCCATGCACACAGCCAGGAGAGATCAAATCTCTCCACAAACAGGGCCCAAATTGGCCCCGTGAGGGCACCTAGCTCACTGCTGCAAACCTATCCAGCCTTCCAGTCTTTCATCTCACCGGCACGCTGAAAGACAAGGCTGAGATTCAAACCAAATTAACTGCCTGTTTGGCTAAGTCCTCTCACCTCGCCTCAACGCACTCAAAGCAACCTGAGCTCTCCCTGCCAGCACAGAGCCCCGCGCAAGGGCAAGGCTGACATCTGCGCTGCTCCCAAAGAGCTGTCACAGGGAACACCATCCCAACACAGACCTGAGACGTCCCCCATCACTTTCTCCAGTGGAAGACACAGGTTTCAGTTGGGTCGGGACGCTGGGAGACCCACTGAGCAGCTGGGATCAGACTCAGCCAGGGGTTAATCGGCCAGCAGAAATGCACGAGGTTCTGCAAAGCACAGGCTGCGATCTGAACCTGCGCAACCCCAACTAAGTTCAGGGGGCTGCATGCGAGAGATCGCCGCTTCCCCCTACAGCCAGCAAAGGGAAATGAGATGCTCTGCGTTCACAGGCTCAAGCCTCGCCGGCTAGCGAGGGAAAGAGGCGGACAGCCCACGTCTCCCTGCCACCTGCGAGCACCGAGCCCAGGGGAGCAGAGCGATGTTCAGCGGGCAGATCCCGCTCGGCACGCTTTGCTCTCCGCGGGCACGCAGGGCAGCACAGCCCGACCTCCCGCTCCGCTTCAAGCCCCATCTCCGACACTCCGCACTCCCGAGCCGTGCCAGGAACAGCCGCGTCACCCCATACCGCAGAGCCAACCCTGCCATCGCGGGACACTCCGCCACCTCAGCCCCGGCCCGGCTCCCCCCGCGGCCTCCCGCCATGATTACCTCACAGCCTGCGCGCCTCCCGCTCCGAGCCACTGAGCGCCGCCCGCCGCCGTCGGCCCTTATAGCGGCAACGGGAGACCGCCTCCGGAGGGCGGCCCTGCCCGGCCCCGCCGCCCGCCCCCGGCCCGGGACAGCTCGGAGGGCTCGCCCGGCTGTTCTTATGCCTTCGGCATACACCGGGCTGGGTCAAGTGGAGAGAGCCTCGGTCAGCAGCAGGGAGGGAATCTCACCTCTGCTCCCTCGCAAAGCGGAGAAAAAGTAACGCCAAGGAAAAGTGAGAGGGTGTCAGAGACGTGCCTGCTACAGCTGAAATCCCCGCTGCATCTCTCCTCGTTAAAGGAAAGCTATCTGAGCACCTGCCCTGTGAAGGAACCACACAACCGTTCCGTTTGGAAAGACTTGAAAGACCACCCAGTCCAACCCCAGCCCATCCCACCATGCCCACATCCCTCAGTGCCACATCCGCACGGTTACGGAACAGCCCCAGGGTCCCCCGCCACCTCCCTGGGCAGCTGTGCCACTGCATCACTGCTCTTGCTGAGAAGAAATGCTTCCCGGTATCCAACCCGAACCTTCCCTGGTGCAACCTGAGGCCATCACCTCTCATACAATTGCTGGTACTGCCACCTCACCACAGCTTCCCATCAGGGAGCTGTAGAGAGCAACGAGGTTTCCCCTGGGCTTCCTCCACGCTGAACAACCCCAGTTCCCTCAGCTGCTCCCCGTAAGACTTGTGCTCCAGCCCATCACAACTCTGTTGCCCTTCTCTGGGCACACTACAGCGAGGGAGAGAAACACCATTAAAAAGTATGCATTTTGTTTACCCAACAATACTTAAACTTATTTCCGTGGGCAATCAAAAGCTTCCATTCAAACATCACCAAGCAGCAGAGTCCACGGATGCATCAGATTTGCATCCTGCATGCAAAGAGCGTTAATCAGACTCAGTTTCTCTGCTAGCAAGGGGGAGATGATTAAGCTGTGGACATGATACCTCCCACAGCTGAAAGGATGCACTGATTTTAGCCTATCCCACCGTGTTTTAGGTGCCAGGAAGGAGAAGGACAGAAGGATGAGCCCCTCGCTGTCCCACAGATGGAGCAGGTGAGATGAAATGTACCTCGTTCCCTTCCCCAGATGAGGATAGTTAGATCCTCCCAACTTCACAGCTGTCAATGAGCAAAGCATTTTGGCATTCGCTTAAATTCTGCATGCTCGCTGAAGCCCGCGAATGCTGGCGGAATTGAAGTATGATGAGTTCAGACAATGACAGGCTTCAGTTTAAAAATAAGTGCGTGCCCTTGGCTAAATCAGGCTCTGAAAATCCTAAGCGAAAAAAAAAGTACTGTTGCAGAAGCCCAGAGTCCCTTGGTCAAAAAAGCAAGCAGTTTTTCTTTACTTGGTGCACCAGAAAATAACATCAAGGATTACAGCC
Source organism: Tetrao urogallus (assembly GCF_951394365.1). NCBI lineage: Eukaryota > Metazoa > Chordata > Aves > Galliformes > Phasianidae > Tetrao > Tetrao urogallus. The sequence continues at coordinate 34,588,548 of NC_136821.1, forward strand.
TCTCCAAAAATACCATCCCGCATCAGCAACCACAAGGCTGCTTGCTGTCCAGGAGTTGCAGGCAGCCTCCTCTCTTGCATCTGCTGAGAGCAGGAGCAAAGCCCTCGCTGCCCTCGCTCCCCTTCCAGGTCCTCCCTCCAGCTATCTTTTACAGGGAACACGTTCCACACGCAGAAGGGACGAGCCCATTCCCTTTCCATTATGAAAGCCAGATTTTGCTCGGTGCTCAGGGATAAAATGCTTGAGCAGTAAGCAAAATAACACTGTCTCAAAGAATTGCACAACAAAAAACCATCCCCCTACAACACAGCAAGCAGAGCTGCGGAAAAGCTGGGCACCCCAGATAAGATCAGCACAGGGCCAATGCTACTTGCTCAGTGAGATTAGTTCTGCTCTATAACCACTGTTAAAAAGGCAGTCCAACCACAGCCTCCAGGAGATGCGAGCTCTGAGGCAGCTCATCAAGCAGGAACTCCCTGCACAGATGCAGCAAGATGAGTTCTTACCCATCCAAGTTTCCTTCTCTCCTGGGACGTGGATTTACGCCATGAGAACTGAGCAAGAACTTGTTCAGCAGTTGTAACGTGGCTTCACACCTGGAGTTTGCCATCCCAGACTGCAGGCAGTGCAGAGAAACTCTAAAGGCTGAATCCTGAACATCAGGCAACTGCTTGACAAAGCCAGCAGCCCCAGCCTCCAGCTCCACAGCTGCGCTTTTTGTTTTGAAGGGTGACAGCAAGCAGGCTGTCTTCAGCAGCAGGATTCTCCCAGCACAAGCCTCTGCTATCCATGTCCGTGGGCAGCATAGGGCTTTGCATGAAATCAACACTCTGCTGTGCTCGGCGCTGAAGATAAACACACATAGGGGTGAGCTCTGACCAGTGGAGATAGAGAGAACTGTCATACCTATGAGAGAAAAGTCAATGAAAAGAAAACACAGCTGAATGACTTGACCCAGCATATTTGGCACAACACAGTGTGGAAAGCTGGTTTATTACTTTAACTGCCTGCCCAATAAGCCTGAATTAAAGCAGTATCTTTCTTTTCCCTCAAAAGCACAAGTTCTTAGTGCTTACACTAACAGGGCAACGGGCAGAAATAGAAAATCCAGGATTCCACAGCTTCCCTTGCAGCCTCTCCCTGCTGAAATGAGAGCTGAAAGCCCCCTCGCTTTCTCTTAAGGCTTCCTTTTCCAACTGTGAGGCAGATGGAAGCTAACACCAAGCCCTGCCCACTTAAGTCAATAGATTAAGAAGAAAAAAAAGAATGCAATTTGGCAGCTTTAAGTGTTAGAAACATTTGGGGGGTGGGGGGGGAGTGAGAGAAAACCAATATGGCAAATTACATGTGTGTGCGTTGGGAGGGGGGGCATTAGAATTGCATGGCACATATCAAAAGGGGACAAAGGGAAACATTTCTCCATTGCATAAGAGAGGATATGCATGCAGCAGCAGAAGACGGAAGCAGCATCACCGAGCGTGTCTGAAGGCAGCAGCATGATGCACAGGCAGAGAACAATGTGCTGGCCAGGAGTGCAAACACCCACGTTGAGATGACAAAGCCAGGGATAGCTGAACAGACAGGCGCCTGCAGGAAATCAGGCTGTGATACATGAAGTGTACAAAGGTAAAAAGCTTCCTGCAGTCCTGGGAGTCAGTGCCAGCGGGCCGCTAGATGGAAACGCAGCACTCACTTCCTCTCTCCTTCATGAAGGTTCTCTGTCCTCTGCCAGTCACGTTCCTCGCTCTGTAAGACATCTGGAGACACCTCTGAGAAATGGCAGGAAACAAGGAACGTCCAGCAGGCCGTGACTGTGGCACAGTCCAGTTTCACTTCCCCTTCAACAGAAAACAATTAAGTCGTTTAATGCCCACCCAGACATGGGCTGGTGGTGCTGGGTGGGACAGGCTGGGATGTTGTGCTCACACTGAGCTTCTTGGGACGTCACAGGGCTTCAGCATCTGAGGTACCACATGCCAATAGGCCTGTGAGAACCTGCAGCTGGAGATTGGTGTTTTCCAGGCAGAGAGGATACTGCCTGTAGCATTTACCTCTTGACAAGTGATGATGAACAGTGCTGATTCAGGGAGACAATATAAAGCACGCACCGCTTCACATGCGTCTCAATCAATGGGGCCACCCAGGATTGTAGCTGCTCTTTGTCTTTCTCCTCTGAAGACACACCATAAGAGAGGTTAATGCCAGTGCCCCTTGCCCAGTCACCCTGCCAGCACTTTCTGTCCATCCCAGCAGGATCTGCAGCCGCTGATCCCAGCAAGTTTCCCAAAAGCCAAGCATAGGTACAGCACGCATCCTAGCAGCCAAGGGAAGGGCCAGCAGAGCAATCAATTTGCCGTTTTCAAGGCTAAGAGAGAGAAATCAATTGGTGGCTTAATTAGGAATATTACCCACATAGCTAATAATTATCTGTAACAGCTCTCTTCTTCACAGCTCACTTCTGCTTTAACTCCTCTTCCACTAAATAAAGGTGTTACCTGCGGATGTTATTTGTGGCTTCATAATCTACTGTCAGAGGCATTATAGCAATTTATTTGAAAACGCACTGGACCATGACCACAAGGAAGATAGAGCAGGACTATGAGCAAGAAATCCTGCCTAGAGCAGTCAAGCAGAGAGCAACGAAGACTTCAGAGGCATTGATTTTTATATAAGCACTGCTCCAAACTTCTCTCCATATTGCACTGTCTCAGCCCAGCATCACAACCTGCACATTTTAAGGGTAGATTCTGACAGAATCTGCAGCAGCAATGAGTGTTACAAGTGGCACAGCAGAGCAGAGAGGGGAAAAAAAGGATTTGAATCAGGATGGTGGAACCCCCCTCTCTACCTTGCCTTGCTTCCTTGGGAAAAACTCCTGCTAGGTGTAAAATGACTGAATGCTACACACCGGTAAGAAATAAAAAATTCATTAAATCATAAATCTTTTGGAAAGGGGATCTACTGGGGAGATTATATTCACTTTTCATAGACATATTAATTCAACAGTGGCATATCATATTGTTCTTTGTGGGGAGAAAAGACACATTGTTTTAAAGCACGATATTTAGAGCAGTCCTTTAGGAAGGAAAGCAAATATAATCTTGGCAAGGGAAACTGACTACATGAACGTAGAATAAGGGACATAAAAAGCAAGGCCCAAGTCCCAGCTGCTGAAAGTCAGCATAGCCTGACCGGAGTTACTGGAGCTAAGCCCACGCATGGGAGCTGAGAATGAAGGTCACCCCAATTGAGCCACAGTTCCTTGAAATATTACATGAACACCAAGGGTAATTTTTTACTGGGCCCGTTATGAACGCTGTCTAGCCTGCTAGCAAATGCTGACGGCAGGTGAGACAACGAATGCATTACAACTAAGTTCTCCACAGGTTTGATGTTTGTCGGGTGGGAATTATCTGGCACGCTCCTTTGGAACTCTGACTGCTGCTGGGCTCAGCACTAGAAATTGCCAGGCTCTCAGGGTTTGGGTAGAACTGGAAGGCCAGCTGCAAAATAAGGGCTCACTATAGCCCTGCTTCAGCTGCACACGTCTTCCACTCCTTTCAAATGGGACCTAATCTTCCCTTTCTCCCTACCTTTAGGGCAGCTGCATAGGAGATGCAGGTTCCAATTTCCCCCAGGTTGGCTTGAAGCATGGAGAACACTGGAATCCACTGCTATGCGCATTTCCTCTCCAGATGACAGCTCCCTCTCAGAATCCTACAAGTATCTTCATTTTGTATTGCATCAGATGCACAAGACTGAAACAAGATGGTGCCAGGCACTCCAGTGAATCAAAAACCTAGTGGAAAATTATCAGTAAAGCTGTAAACTTTTTCAGCAGTGGTAAATTTTCCCATGCTGGTTGTAACCAATTTCTTGTAACCTAGAGGACCTCCCATGGGGGAACCATAGGATCCTCATACCTGGGAAGGGATGTTCCTTTCACCCCTAGGCACCTAAATGTAATTGCCTGCATTAGCCAAGAAGCAAAGCTGCTCTCACAAATATCTCCAATTCACATGCCTCTATTTTCAAGACTGGCTCAGATCAACTTCACACAGCTCCGTAAGCACAAGTCCAATCATCCCAAACGGGTTCAGTGTTGTTCTGCTGTACAGCTGCTCTCACAATAGCTATGGGAAGGTCTTCAAGGTGCATACAAATTAACATACAGTAACTGTTCGTGACCACGACCTTTATCTGCAAAAAATTGCCGTGCAAATTATTCTATCAAAGCAAATTCTATCAAAATTATTCTACCTGGAGGAACAAGGGTAAAACAGCCAAACTTACCAACACAAAGTAACAATGACCGTTGAACAGTTCTCACACAATAATTCAACATAGGCAAGTCAGAACCTTAACCAGCTCAAGCACAGGGAACTCAACTTGGTCCATCAGAAAGGTTTAATGAAGGGGCTTGCTTATCACTCAGACTGCCTGGGACTTCTAGCAAAAATAAAAGCACGCACACATGCAAACTGGGCTCTCACTTTCCTCTTTGCTTTTGCCTACACAGCTATCTCAGTCAAAACTTTCCCATCCATTCCACTGAGGTGTGAAATTGGAAGCATCATTGCTCCCACTGACAAAAGCACGCACAAGACTGTTCCTAGGTAATTGAGTAGATGAAATTAAGAAGGCTAATGCAATATCAACCACCAACGGTCAAAACAACAAAGTCAGAACACACAGCCCACAAAGATTCTTAATGCAACATTAAGTCAGCCGTACATTATTGGTATTTGCTAAAAACGTATTTAACTGCTGCTTGAGATGAAGAACACCAATAAGGCTGTATTTCTACCCACACCTGGGTCAGGTTCCCAGCTGAGACAAGCTGCTTATACCAGCCAAGCACTTTGGATTTCTTTTGCCTCTAGAAATTCTTGTTGCTGGGGTTCTTAATGCTGGCTATAGGTGCAAGTCATGCTGGCAGCTGGTCACAGCCAAATGCTGTAGGAAGCCAGAGGGGTCTTAGACTACTCCAGAGCTCAAATTATCCAATGTGAGCACAAGAAGGCAGCCCATACTTCAGCTTCTGTCCAGGGCCCCTTGGAAAGTTAATCCTATCCGATTACACCACTTCTTTTTTTCCATAGAAGAAATAAACAGTCTTTTGTACTAAACATAAGGCTGCTTTCTTTTGAAGGAAGATTTATCATCCAGGATAAATTCATGAGTTCATTCCATTTTTGTCCCAGCTCTTCAAAGCAGTGTTTTTACTTTATGATGCAATATCATTTGGTTTTGCCCGTGTGCCAGACAGTTCCCCAAAGGAGATGCCATTTTTTGTTCTCTTTAAGAAAAATGAATAAAAAAAAAAAAAAAAAAATCATGAATGTAGAGCAACCCATCAGTTGTTTAAAGCCTGCACACCAAATTCCCCACACACACACACATTATAGCCATGAATACACACGTGCACAGAACTGAGACCAGTCAGGAGACTGCAAATACTAGGGATGCAATCAATGGCATCGCCCTATGAAGAGCAGTAACCAGTGGATGACAAAATCTGCTCTGAAAAGCCCCGGGAGAGGTCTCAGCTCTGAGACAAGAAGGATGGCTTGCTTGCCTTCCCCACACCAACAGGGACTCTGTTGTACTGAACAGAAACCTTGAACTCATTACAATGTCACTCTGTCTTTGGAACCGATATCCTGTGGGGGAATCTTCTGGGAACGTATTTTGGTTCAGATGTGGGTCAAGGAGAGTTGACTTGACCTGAAAATAAATCCAGGCAATCTCAAGCCGAAGAGCTATTGACTACTGTTTGCAATACAATAAAGCAAGGAGATCAAACTTGGTTGAAACTCAGGGTTGACATAAATCCAAGGAGAAAGGGGAACAAGAATATTCATTCACTGACACGACAAAGGGGACATTTTTGCTTGCACTGGCAGAATACAGAACAGGGCCTGGAAGTGCTTCCCAGGCAGCACTTTAATTCTCACATATGGTGAGCGCCGCGTAGCTGGACTGATATCTTCAACAGACTGGCAGTAAGATAAGAGGTAATACACATACACGTGTGAAAAGGTTTTGTTGGCTTTTCTTTTTACGTCACTAGATGGAGTTTCCTCTGTTTGCGCACAGGGCAGCTTTTGTGAGAAGTATTTTATATGGATCCCCAAGGAAAGACTTCAGCAGAAAGGCTCTAAGCACTATTGTGTGCACGTGTACGTAATAACACTCAGTTACTTGGTTTACAGGCCAGGAGAAACTCTCACAGTACTCGCTGCAGGTCCAAGGTCAAATCCTGCCCCAGCTCATGCTAAGGGGAGTCAGACCACTAATTTCCCTGCACCTAGCATTTCTCTACCAGGCACCACTCAATACCTAATTTGGCTTCTAAACACGGCTGGAATTGCTGCTTGTCCTAGCATGGGCTCATCTCAGGTTAAACAGTATCATGTGGTTCAGTCTTTTTGCCAGCAAAACTCCGTTTTGCTCTAGGATCTGGTCAAAGCCCTCTGGCCTTCCCAGTCTGTTTCTACTCCACTCTTCTTTCAAGCACGCAGAGACAGACCCTTCCCTTTGCTTTGCCAGGGAAGAAGCAGAGCAGCCCAGTTCATTGCAGCACAGAGGACGTGACAGGAGTTAGGGCACTAAGGATGCATCCATCAAGGATGCAAGAGTAACCAGGGTAGCTGCTTACAGGAGATGAAGCTACTCTCTGTGGCACAACTTGAGGGCCACATTCCCCATCTGAGTGCAACTATTTCCAAGCAAAACCCAGGCAAAATTCCTCTTATTATTATTATTCCACTAAAACCCCTTTTATTAACTAACTTGCACTCAAATGCAGATGATCCCATTGTTTAAAGAATAAATTACTCTGCTCCTTCCCATCTCCCACTGTGACTGCACGATTCCCAGTCGGACTGTATAATGTTAGACCTAAGAATGCATAAACTCAACTAAACAAAGCTGCAATAGGAAGTCAAGCTCTCTAAGAGGGGAAAAAAAAGTTGAGTTTGACAAAGCAACACCAAGTCTGAGACCTTTTCAGATGAAATAAAGCATTTTAAGAGGGGCTTAATGTTCAAACTCAGCATTTCACATCTGCACACTTTAAAGCTGTTGGGAACTTCGGCCCTGACTCCAGCGAAATCTCCAAAATTTGGGATGTTTTACCTCAGTGTGAAAATTAACACCTTCAACTGCCATTAGCAGTTCAACAGCTCCGCTCACGCTGGCTCCAAAAACAGGCTGCACATGAACATTCAGCCATCCAACGCTGTTTGACAGTAGGCTCCTGGTAAAGATCTGTCCTCCAGAGCAGGAATGAGAGAAGAAAGGCATGGATTGGTCTGCCAGGAGTGTCTTTACAGGTGGGTGCCTAGGGGACCTGCACCCTTTTAGCTTCTACCTGCCCCTTCTCTGCTCGGGTATCAAGTGCAAAGTGAAGCACTCTGAGCCCTTCTAGTATGGCTTGACAGACAGCACCTACAAAAATAACGGGAAGAAAGGCAGAATTACTGATTATGAATTTGATGTGGAAGAAGTTCAGCTCTTGTTTGAGTGCACCAGTTTGCAGAGTAAAGCTGCAGCCATGCTAATTCCATCTCTCCTCACCAGGTTAAGTCAGTCAGTCCTCCGGTTCAGACAAAATGCAAGGAGGGGTAGTCACTAAAGACTAGGAGAGAGGAAAAAAAAAATAGAAAAACCCACAAAAAGCAATCCATGACACTATTTCACAAATAATCACATTCCAAAGCACATAAGAAACGCCTGCAGAGCGGTGAAAGCCAAGCAAACGTCAAAGGAAAAAGCAATGAGCTCTGTTATAAGCTTCCCTGTGCTACCGGATGGACTCATACTGAAGCCTAGAGCTTTAAAAACACAAGTAAAATATCTCTTGGTGGTGTTTCATCCCCACGCCAGTATGAAGTCATGCACACAGAGTGTGCTGAGGGCAGAGGCGGATGGGTGTCACGCTATGGGAGAGGAAGGCACAGGATTTAACACAGAACCTGCTCCACCTTTGCCTTTTTTCCAGGCAGGATGGCCCCTTCTTTCCTCCTGGAGGACCTCTGCTTTTGAGGGTCCACACCAGCACCTTCCTGTGGCACTGAATTCCACAAGGCAGGAAAGAAACATAAAAGCAACCGCCGTAATTCCACTGGCATTTGTCAGAGAGAAAAAGCAGATTCCTCGAGGCCTCTTTCCATTCTTTCAGTAGCCAAAAAGTTGCTCATCACCTGAACAGCTTTCAAGTGAAAAGCAAGAAATAAATTTGGAGCTGATTTCAAGTCCACCGGTGCAGATAAGTGAAGTCCTTGCAGCCCTCAGCACAGACAGGAGAGCGGAAAGCAGAGAGCCAAGCTCCTCGGAGTTTATAGCACTTAAAGCTGGAAAGCCAGAAAGGCGAACACAAAATAACATTTGAAAGGAGATGGTGACTATTTAAGGGATGAAAAGGCAGATTATATTTACAGGGTCATGGAATAAATTTAACAAGTCTCAACTGAAACAAATCAAAACCCAATTAGGCATCCAAAATGAACCAGATTCCTGAGCCATTTTATTAACTCCTGCTTGCAGCATTAGAGAAAAGGCACTTTCAAAAGTAAGTTGCAGATAGCTCTGGAAAAGCCCTCTCGCATTGTAGCAAGTTTTATAGAGACAAATCAGGTACTGAAGTTCTCACCAGCAATTGTTTTGCTTGGCTGTCTTTAAAAATAGGCGAAAAGAAAGCAGAAAGAAAATTGCCTCACATTGCCTAATGGAAACGTCAAGCTAGCCCTGGAAAATTCCCTGGCCCACCAATAGAGCTGGTGGAGAGCCTTCCAACAGGCAACCTTTGGGTAGAGAAAAGCACTGCAGGAAGAAAAAGTTGGGTTTCGCAGAATACAAAAATCAATTTTCCAACAGGAAAAAAAAAAAGGAGAAGCTGCTTCATTTTAAGGCAAGGTTAAGTCATCGTTCGGTCTAAATCAGCTCCCCACCCTCTGTGGGTGAAGCTTTCTGCTGGAGCTCCACCAGCATGCTTCATCCAACCCTCTCCCAAGGGAGACGTTGCATCATTGGCACTGCTGTTGTATCTTGAGAAACACAGCCCAGCGAAAAAGAAAACAAGGCAGCTGCTCCAAGCTGATTGCTTTTTCTTGCAGGGGCCTGTCATGTTTCTCGCACAGCAACAAGAGTTAATCTCATTCTTGACACAACAAAGAAAAGATACATTTGCTTTTTTGAGGGGGCTGCAATGAAGAGAGTTAAGATACTGATGTCAACCACCACGGCGTAATCAGCACACACCCAGAGCTGGCTCCAGTAGCATTGGGAAGAAGGGAGATTTATTTATGAATTACTGCACGAAGCCAGGAATCTGAGCTGTGAGCAACAGGACACAACCGGGCCAGCTGCGATGTCTGCTGGTTGGGTTAAACCCTCTGGATCCCTGAACAAGCTATTAGTGGCCAGATGAATGAAAGCAAGGTCAAAAGGCACTTCCAACAAGCCTGTGAGATCCTCACCAAGCAGTTAATTGCTCAGGAAAGAGGCCCACACATCAAGATTGGTCTACGAAGCTGACATTAGGCACACTTCAGGGGCTGTCCTAGCTTCCTAGGCAGGCATTTCCATCCCTCAGGATTCAGGCACAAGCTATGCATTCGCATGGGCAGGTGGTTGGTTAGCAGGGGCAGGCAGCCACAGTCAGGCAAACATCTGGACCAAAGACCAGCTGCTGCAGAATTGTTCTTGAATGAAGAACACAGGGAAGGTCATGAGCAAAAGGAGAATGAGTTTAGGGCAGTCACTGGGACGGGGCTCATAACTGATCTCACAAGCAGGCCCTGTATGTTTACACAGAGCAAAACACACTTATTACATCTGTACTGCACTGGTCAATAACGCTTTGTGATTTACCAGGAGCTCAGGGCAGGTCAATATGCCACGACCAATTCCTCTGCTACAAAGATCAATGCTCTTCAGCGACTGGTATTTACACTCCATGCCGTGAGCAATACAACCACTGCTGGTTCTGCATGAGCTAACAGGAGCAGACGGGGTGTGCTGATGATATCTCAAGCCCTCTGGATCTGTTTTGTCAAAGGACCAGCACGCCCTGCCTTACCACAAGAGGCTGTTGGCATTCTGTAAGCGTGCCTGGAGGTGCAGCTAGCCAGAAATCCCAGCATCAAGCGAGAAATAAAGGCCATTCCTCTATGTTTACTTACTGATCAGCAATCTTCTTGGCCTTCTCACCAAAGGAAAACAAGCACTCGTAGTATTTCAACCAGCATTTACATCCCTGTAACAAATCACACAGATTAGCACAGCACTTTGACTGGGGAATACAGCCAGATTGAGTGGCTACAAGTGTTTGAGGCCATTACGGGTAAAAACTACATGAAAGAGATATAGAGCACTGGGAAAGCAAAAAGGCCTCTTAGAGAAAATACACATCTGATGCTGTCATTCAGAGCATCGGGTGGTCAGTAGCTCAGGGAGCTGCTACACATAGCTGCTGAGCTTGGAGGCTCTTGCACAGTAAACTCCCTTTAAACACTTCTCAGTAATCAGCTGAGAATGCTTTAAGCAAAGTCAATGCTGGGGAGAGAAGAACTGTCTCAAGTGATGGAAAGCAATGTAATTTATTCACGTTTGGTTTGAGATGGCTGGAAATAGCATAAGCCTTCCTCAGCAGCAAGAAGCACCCAAGAAAAGGGAGGCTTTTCATCTCTTTCATACATTTATTGAGCTTTTTGAGTGACACCTGAAGCTTCAGAGTTAGACTTTCGATGTCCTTTCAGACCTGATTTACCAGTTCAACATGAAACAGCCCATGGGGCACTCATCAGAAGGAGGGTAAAACAGCACTACTGAAAGCCAAAACATGGCTTGGCTCAAGAGAATACAAATGATGCATGCCCCAGCCATCCAGGTTCAGATCTGGACAAAAGCACTTACTGCCAACTGCACAGTTCTGAAATAAAACTGTGTGTGCCAAGAATTACACTGTTTGAGAAAACAGATGGCTCACTGGAACCTCACACACTAAAAACTTGCTTTTGTAGCTGAGAGTCCCACCAGTAGGGACCATCCCACTCCCAACATCCTTCTGCTTCTCAGAGTAGCAATGGGGCGATAACACCTTTCACCTGGGCACATATTAGGGTACGTAAGCACTGATGCTGACTGCTCTTCACAGGTTTGGCTGTGGTGTTTTGTTATTGTTGGTTTGGTTTTTTTGTTGTTGTTGTTTTTAACCAATTCACATGAGCAGCTGGCCTCCAGAGCCCAAACCAGAATGCAGCAAAGAAAGATGCCAGTGGGAACCCCAAGAAGATGATTCAGAAAGCAAAATTACCATGCTTATAAACTTCTTAGAAACTTCATCTGCTCACACCTGTCACACAGCTCAGGAAAACTTCAGGCTTATCATTCCTATCTTCTTTTTCCTTCATGCAGTGATACAAGGACTTCCACGTGAACCTGGTGCTTGTCAGTGCCATCTGTAACGATCCTCATTCTGGGGTATTTACAAGTGTTTTATTGCACTTGCTGAAAAACATGAGAAGAAATAAATTATGAAGCATCTCAAGTGATCAGGCGTTCCCAGGAGGCACTTAAGACACTAAGAAAAATAATTTACAACTGTATTATAAAAACCTTTGTCCTTTAAAGCAATGCTGATACTGCAGAAAAATGTATAAATCAATGCTGCAAAGGGCTTTAAAATTGCTGTTACTTAAGGTTTATGAGGGGGCTGTGATGGTCAGGTTAAGCGTGGGGGGCTGAAATCCTACAAACCAGCATTCTGCAGGCTTTGGGCTGTCAAATCCAACTGAAGTAGCTTTTTAAAAATAAAAAATAAAAAATAAAGGTTTAGAAGATGGAGAACCTGAGAAATTTTTACCTGCTCTGACAGACACAAAGCCATCTGAACTACCGAGGAGCAGGAAAGCTTTAATGCACACAAGGCTCCAGCTCCCAATGGCAGGGAGATCTGAGCAGCTGCCCAGCCATCCTTTGATGGCTGTCATCTTGGGAAACAAGAACCCACGTGGCAACAAGTGGAACCAGAGGGCTGTGACATTTTATGGGGCACAAAGCTGAGAAGGAAAGCGTACGTCGGCAGCTCCAACACGAAGGTATGAAGTCCAGCCTTGGTTGAGCCCAGAATGCAAAGTGTTGGACAACACGTGCCAGACCAATGCCTTTTTCTTTTTATGAGCGCTGCCTCCGCTCTCAAGCAGTGATAACTTGATGCTACAGAGCATTCCCTTATCACGAGAACGTTACAAAAATAGAGGCGAGTCGCAAAAGGAAACGCGCCTTTAAGTGAGCCGTTTTAATATTGATCAACCCGAGGAATTTGTGTTAGTAATGGATGAGAAATCAAAGCTCTAAGCACGTAGGACAGGACCGCTGTTGCTCAGTTCTTTGGATCTCTTTGTTGCCCTATCGAGCCACCACACCGACCCGCTGGGCTCGAGCCTCTCGATGCTGGAGGCTGGCTCCAACAGCTTCCCCTTGCTGACTAAGAAATTATCACAGGAGACTTCATGCAATTAGGCCTTAAAAATGGGGATGTCAGTCCTCCAGAGGAACTAAGCCTGTTTCATGAAAGATCCCTCAAGCCTTTGCTTTCGCTGCAAAAGGAAGGTGTTTTTTACCCTGAGGATTTACATCAAAGCGAGCCACTGTAGCAAAAACACGGCAAGCCACTGTAGTTTTTACCTCTTTGTAGCTTCTCAAGGTGAATGTCAGTGGAAAAATCTCAGAGGTGATGAGGCACAGAGATGGCCATCTAAAGTTACATACATGCCTTGGAACAGAAAAAACCCACCCCTAAGTTTTTAGTAAAGACAAACCTGGTCTCTCTCAGCAACAGGACTCCATTTAGAAATCAGCAATGGAAGTGTAATAACCTGCACAAAGCCAACAACCTCACACCTCGCAATCTCTCCCCGTGGACTGAAGCCTCTCTCAGAACCCGGTGCCTTTTTTTACAGCCTGACTGAACACAACCCATCCCAGGGCTGCTATACCTTTCCCAGTCACCACTTGCACTTCTTTGGACCGACCGGGTGAAGGAGTTTGTAAGGCAATATTTCTCATAGGCTGTGGGCAGCTCTGGCCCCTGATGGGATTCGAGGTACGCTCTGCAAACTGCTGATCCCGCACACAAGAAATAACAGAGGGAGGATGTACAGGGATAATATTTGTATTGAATGTATGTTTTTCCAAGAGTACTTGAAAACCAGCTGTGTAAGCAAAGCGAAAAGGGACAAGGATTGCTGGTGAAGCACAGCTCTGCAGGACACAGTCTGCAGGTCAGTTCAAGAATAAGGTGATGGCGCACAGGGAAATTTAGGGTTCTGGATCGTGTGCTCAGTTTTTCTGCTCCTTCAATTTCTGAACCTCTCTGATCTGTGTGATCTTAGCTCCTTTCACAAGGGAGCAACCTTGACATAAAAAGATTATAGTGACATGACTACTTTAAAGCTAGCGAACCCACAAAACTGCTTTTTCTGGCACTTTCAACCTACCTGGACATAAGCTAGCACCCAAGCAATCTGTATGATGCAGTCACATCTCATACAACTTCATGGAAACCATGAGGCTGACGAGATCAGTGATAGGAGACACCAGTTCTCACTTGACCACTCCCTTAATATCTCTCTCTGAAGAGCCTAAGGCCTATTGCTTGGCCTAAACCAATCCTGCATCCACTGCAGCCATGAAAATCAGCGGCAACTGAACAAAAGAGAATCAAAGTTTCCCAAAAGATCCACCGTGAAGCCTTCAAAAGCTGTAGCAGACATATCCACTGGATAGATCCAAGCCATTCTTAAAAAGGCACCCCAAGGGAAAACAGTTCCATCTATAGAAAAAAAAAGCTAACTAGTATATTTTGGATGGGCTGTACTCCCACAGCACGTATTGCACAAGCTATTTCTGCACGGTGGCCATTCACAGAAAGTATCCATCATTCCTCCAGTTACACAAGCATTCCAGAAGATGTGGTCTAATTTCTCCTTTTTGCTCCTGGACATGGTGTTTATCGTGAATAGGAAACAGAGCAGCAGACAGGAAAAAAATAAAAAGAAAAAAAAAGAGATTGCAGTGTCTCTTCAAAGTTCACTATGTTTATTGCTTCTATTTCTCAGCTGGTTTCTCATGGATTACTGTTGCTTCTCTGAAGATACTTCCCCCCTCCCCCAGTTTTCCTTTCCTCTACCCAGACAGCAAGCATTACCTTGCACCCTGATGCCTTCTCCATTTACAGATCCATCCTTAAAGCTTGCTTTTGCCAAGCTGCATGTTAGCAGCTCCCACTGATGCACTGGGATGCACTGATCCCTTTTGCCAATTGCCACTGCCTTCCAGCACTTCCCTTAGAAGCTCAGTGCAAGGACGTCCTGCTACGGAATACATCCTGGGTGACCACCACATTCCCATGGGATCACAGCACAGACAGGAGTTGGATCAGCTCTCTTTCAGTAACGTTTTCAGCTTTTCCTCTAGAGCTGCAGGCAGCAGTAAAAAAGAAAAGGTAAATACACAGTCGAGTGCCAATATCACAACCTCATAAATCGCTCTGCATGGAGAGAAATATAAAACCACTGTGTACAGTGGTGTGGTTGCCTCAGTAGGGAGTGATGCTAGGAAAACATGAGCACCCAGGAAAGACAGGGCAGCTGGAACATACTGGGGTCACCAGCTCAATGACAGGCTGAACCTACTATCCTCAATCGTGGAGAGACTTGCTGAAGTCATGGGAAAAAGCTGGGACAGGACCATGGCAGTTCACAGAACCATGGAATCACTTGAGCTGGAAGGCATATTTAAAGGTCAGTTCTCCATTTCTGACTGCTGGAAACCAGCCCACTATTGCTACGTACACCAGCACAGCCCAAGTGCAGAGCTACCCTTGACTTGCAATGACTTTGCTAAAGAGAATAAGAATCACCAAAAGCTGAATGCCTGTCAGTTTGAATGAATACACATTCGTCTCTCCCCAGTTCTGCATTCTGCGGAGCAACAACAAAACTTCCAGATAAAATGCATACTTAGGTTTATGCAGGGCTAAAGCTCTTCATAGCCAGACAACTGTCTTGACCCAGACTTCTCCCTCCCGTGACTAATCCAAAAAATACCTGCAACGTTTTCATTTCATTTTCAGCCAGGGTATGAAATGTCAGTGATAAAGAGCATATCAACCCTCGTAAAACCTCCGTTCTTTCTGGCCTCCCCAGCAAGCTGAAGCTGTCAAAAAATAAAACATAAATAGATTTGTGGCTGAACTACAATTGAGTTGTAGATCTCCCTTCACTTCCAGAGCTTTATCGCATAGACTTCATTTGATGAAATCAATTATATGGTGCACTGGAGAGAAGTCAGTGAATTAGCTTTGCTTATGCTAATGCCTATCATTAGCAGTGGCTTTAGGTGGCAGATCACTTGCAGATTGGTTTCCATGTGTGAGAGCAGAGGGCAGAGCTCCTGGCGGTCATCACCCATGGCTCTGATAGAGGAATTCAGAGCACAGCAGATCTGCTTCTACAAAATGATTCAGCATGGAGCTCTTGGCAAGGGTAAGATGGTGATGAGTTGACAAATGGATTAGGTGACCTTAAAGGTCTTTGCCAACCTTACTGATTCTATGATTTGCCTGGGCAGCCTGGCCTGCTGGTTGGTGACACTGCACACAGCAGAGGGATTGAAACTAGATGAGCATCGTGGTCCTTTTCAACTCCGGCCATTCTATGATTTTTGTGGTGCCTGTTAACCTATCACACCTGAGGTGACTGTGAACCTCTGGGCAGGAGGACAGAGAGCCTTACAGCGCTCCTCCAACACAGGGCAAATCAAGGCAAAGCCTAGACAATCGTCTGCTAACGACCCTTGCTGCAAGGCACACCAACACTGGCACCAAAGACAGATGCTAGCTCCTCTGTAAGCTTCATCACCCAGAGACCTCCGAGTCTCTAACAAACGTGTTCAAACCTCAAAAAGCTGTCTGATGCCACGGAAACAAAACACGCTGCTTCATACAGCAATAAGCCACCATTACAGCATATTGCAGAATCACACTGGTGACTAAAAACCCTGGCACCAAACCTGTAAGAGAGCCTGGGTGTCCCGTGCTCGGCTGACTGGAACCCACACCTGGAAACCTTTCAGAAAGAAGAAATGAAATTGCTTGAGAGCGTCTCATTGCCAATCGAGTTTTGTGAAGCTTCCTGCACCTCTTGATGAAGGAATACATTTCCAGGAGAAAAAAAAAAAAAAAAAAAGAGAAACAAACGAGCAAAGTCAAAACCAAGGTTTTGTTTGCTTTAGCAAATGAACCAAACCCCAGAAGCGAAACCTTATCCTGTGCCTCAGACAGGCTGGATTCCTGTCCTCACCTTGCTCCCAGTCTTTCCTCCAAGGCTGGCCTCTGCCTGTCTCCAGAGGATCCCCCCAGCCACATGAAAGGATTTTCATGCTATTCAATGGCCCCAGCCTTTAACACAGCCTAAAATCTGACCCTTCCTGCTTGGTTGCAGCTCTGGCTGCTCAACTTCAAGTCTCCAACACAGACACAGAACCCAAACTTACTGTTTAGAGACTTGGAAGCACAGGAACTTAGCTTTTCCATAAATGGGGATTTATTTAATCTTAAACTCAACATCAGATTTGTGCCGTACCTAAAAAGTAAATACTTGCTGTTAATGAAGGAAGTGTGGGATTTGTGCATAAAAATAAACACACAAATCATTTAAAAGCCACAGCCCTTTGCTTTCTTAGCCTAATAAATTGCACGCCTACCCATTTTCACACATGGAAATGCACTAGACTGCAGAAGATTGTTCCAGAGCTGCATAGTCATTTACTCCAGCTTCATAGAGATCATGCTGAGTTCATACTTCCCAGAGTGCTGAAGTGAGACGAGGGAAGTCTCCAGCATGGTCTTATTGCAAGACACCGTCTGGTCACTGCACCAAGAAACTCACACCTACCCACAGCACACTGCTGGGGCTTGTATAAGTGGTGAATGAGACAGGTCAAGAAGGTAGAGAGAAACACTGAAAAGGCAGCGGAGATTAAGAAATGAATTTTAAAAATAGTTAGTAAATGAAAGCTTCCTGAGCAGGCTCCCAGCTGATAGCAATACTAGCACCAGCTGGTTGCTAGTGGATATAGACCGTATGAAAATGAGAGGTCTGGTTTCTGTAATTCACAGCAAGAACAAATGGACTCACCTCCCTAAATGCAATCACCAAAGCTGTCTTCAGAGAAAGCACTTGCAAGGCAAGGTGGCCTTTCTTTCAGCACACCAGCAAAGGATGCTTGCTTATCACCAGCACTTCTGAGCTCGCCAAAGGAGGAACGTGACAGTGCACAGAGCCAAAGCCCTGCAGCTGAAGGCAAGGGCTACTGGACACAGACAGGGAGCGGGTGCTCACATTTCTTTGAGCAACTAACATGACAGCAGAAAGCAATACAAGCCCAATGGGATTGCAGTTCCTGCACCTGGATCCATTCGCATGTATTTTTCATCCAGCGTTGCCAAAGTTACACGTTTTACCTCCCCACCATCTCTTTTTACCAACAGCATCTCTCCCTGACCTTTCTGTTATCCTTCTCCCCCCACCTATATTTATGGATGCCAACTGTTAGACACAATCTTAGCCAGATCTCTCTCACATATCTGTACCATAAAAAAAGCCTCCCCAGGCTAACCAGGCACATTAGACACGCTTGGATTAGCAAGGAAATGAAAACAGGCCACAGGAAAGGAGTGGGCTGAAGGAAAAGCTGGAGATGTAATGCTAATCAATCACATCGAGTTGCATTTAATAGGAATTCAGGAATTTGGTATGAAAAGATTTGGAAAGTTTTGATAAAGTTATGAAAATTCCTGTTAAAAAAAATAAAAAAAAATAATCAAGAACTGTTTCCAAAACAAGTTTACTTTCCCCACTGCCAATTCTAACACAATTACCAGGAAGGATTCCAGCACTAATATAAGCAAGCCTCTTTGCCACTTCATACAAATTACAGAACGTTAGAAAATAATGCAGAATCGTAGGATCATCCAGGATGGAAAAGACCTCCACAATCCTCAAGCCCAACCATCAACCTGACCTCGCTCATCGCACTCCTCTTCCTGTATCTCATCAGCGCCCTTTTGAGCTTGAGGCTCTCAAGGGACAGAACAGGGGTGAGGAGAACGCCATTAGCCCCATTTTGAGGTTGAGTAAATGGAGGCATTGAAGAGTTTCTGTGATTTACCCAAGCAGAACCATAATCTTAACTCATATGCCTGTGAAATACTGTCTCCCATATTAACCTCGCCAGTTGAACACGACTGATTAAAATAGAAGCTCAGGGCAGTGGATGGGAACTGTCATTTAGAATATGTATTTATATTTCCCAGCTCAGAGGTTATAAGGCTATTTCTAGTACTCATTATGCCCATTTCATTATTATTTTCTTCAACACTGATGTAGTTTGTTATTTTTTTCATTGCTAACGTTCTTTATAGCCCCTCTTATCGATGCAGCAGAACATGAGCTACAGGAATAAAAACATCGGCCAACAGAGCTGTGATCCTGAAGGCACATAGAATCATAGAGTTGCTCAGGGTGGAAAAGGTCTTCAAGATCATCAAGCCCAACTGCAACGCACAGGTTGGGCTCTTACAGTGATTCAAACCAGGGTCAAAAAACAAAATCAGCCTTGGTTCTTCATAGGTTAACTAACTAGAGAGTTAAGATTTGCCTCCCAGGACAGAACGTTTGCTTCTCAACAGATAAACAAGGATGTTCTTTTATGTTCGGGTGACTTTCTAACAGCTGCTCCTGCACTCCAGATCCGATAACATCGCCATACTGTTGTCTTCAAAGCAATATGGAGGGAAACAACGTCAAGCAACCACCTCTATAACTGCTCCACAGATTATAACCTTGGGAGAAGACCCTCAAGAAATACTAAAAGTCAGATCTAAACCCACACGTATGATGAAATGCAGTTACAGATTAAACTCCATAACATACTGGACTGAATTCGACCCTGATCAAAAAACCCAGCAGATAAACCCGGCCCAGCCACTGCTCAGCACTCCAGTCTTAATGAAAGCTTGTCCATGCTTTGAACCCAGCAACAATTAACCTTGACAGGGGTAGATAAGATTCAAGTTTCAAAGAAGAGAGAGCTTACAGGGTTTCTGTATGCTTTCATGAGGCTTTGATTATTATTTTAATGAAGTCGTTTGTGATTTAATTTCCGTTTTTGGGGGTTGCTTTTTTTTTTTTTGCTTAATGGTCACAGTGAAAAGATAAAAGCCTTTGAACTCACGGCAGAAGCCAAAGGATGGCCGAAGTCCAACCAACCTCCACCCAACAGCACTCAGCTGATACACGTCCAGAAAAGGAGGAGACCAGACAAATAGAGGCGATGGATAGCTTAGGAACGACTTATCTCAGGCTTTTTGGAAAAGGAAGAAGAACTCATTAGGATTTAAGGAAAGCCAAAAGTTGTTACACGAGCACTCTTTTAGCAGACTGACAATGAGAAGCCAACAGATCTTTACGTGCTTTTCAGCTGGAAGTCTACAGTCATCCGTAACATTGCTGATAGTCCTTCGTGCTTGGCAAGGCTTGCATTCAACCACGTGGAGCTCATCCATCAAGGTGTGACTTTGAGGAAGAAGCCTCTACCAGAGCTGTTCCAGACAAAGCGGCCACTGGTGGTCTTCAATTATAGGGAAGGAGCAAAGATGGGGACCGACCTGGACAAATCAGATGGGGAAGGAGATGTAGGGGGGAAGTGGGAGAGAGCAAGCATGCTGGAAGTGTTTCCATTTTCTTCCCCATGTCCACTGGATGGCAAATCAGCAGAGGCATAAGAGTTCACAAATGCTCTCAGTACATCATACAGTAGGACGAGGCATCCAGAAAACGCGACATCAGCCAAAGAGGAAAGCAAGCCTCAGTGTAACGCATCTAAATACACACATTTATATCCCCTTGGTATTTTCTTGGCTGTACTTTCAAGCACTGCTTTGCATTCACACAGCACGTACCGAAATCAGTCATGAATTTAAACACATAGACTTTCCTCCCAGAGTCCTAAAGATAACTTGGAGGACACTTAGCTGCAATCAAGGAGAGCAGAGGGATAAAAACAGAGGAATCAGAGACACATTTTTTGCCATGAAGTCATCACAAGAGCCTATAATAGCCATACCAGTGATGAAAAGAAGGCCTAGGCTGAGCTGTTCCCCCCAGCACACTCCTCCATGTTAAGAGGATGCTGCCAGACTGCTTTGCTGTTGCATGATCCCCCCCAGCCCATCACACCTCTCTACAGAAGCCCTCTTAAAGAGCAAATCACCACTTTTAGGAAAAGCTCAGTTCCCCAGTCCTTTCAGTACCTCCAGAATAACTCTTCAAGGCTTTTTCCAGTACTTTCACCTATTTTATGACATGTTGGCATGCTGCTTGCACACTCCATTCTCTGCTTAAAAAATCCCACAGCTTTCTGGCCTCATACCAGGAGCCACCGCTTGCTCTGATAGCAACATCAGGCCAGGAAGTTCGTCCTGAGGGTCGTACAGAGCCCAAGACTGTTACACAGCTTTCAAGCCAAATTGCTGAGATCACCAGCCAAAGTTAAAGCACAGCCCGTCCTCTAAATATCATTCCTACCAGGATCTGCTGCTGTGGTTTAAAAAAAAATCACATGCCACAGCTAATTGGGGGAAGAGGAGGGATGCACCCTGCCCAGCTCTGCAGAAAGGATGCACCTACAGACAGGGCTCACCCTCCCTTACAGAGTCCAAAACAGCACCAAAACCACAGCTGGATCACATCTTACTTCAGATTTTCAGTCAACAGATCACAGGACAAAGGCACAGCAATAATTGGCAGTCCGGCTTGCCCCAGATTTTTTGAACTGCAAGTGCTTTAGAAAAAAAAAAAATCCTCCCAGCATAGCTGAAGAGCCAGGTTTTAATATTGCACGCATCATAGTCAAGCTCATAGCAGGTCACCGACCTTGACAGAAGCCAGTTAGAGGGGGGAAAGCCTTTCTAGTGGGCCAGAAGCTTCTGAAGATGAAAAAGAAGAATCACAACTCCCTAGAAACGGGACACTGAAACACTGCAAATGGTGCCCAATCCATAAACAAGCCACGAACAGATTTGATTTTCATGAACGTAAAGCTCAGTGTGGCCCTAAGAAATAGCTTCAGGAGCCAATGAAGGACCACTCAAACACAACACAGCTTGAAAAAAGCTGTGCAGCAGTGCTCAGACCTGCTGCTGAGCACAGGATGATTCAGTCCATCACATCCACCTCTTTACAGCTTTAAAGCATCATCTGAGTACAGCTTTTTCCATTGCCTGATCCTCTCAAATCCTTGACCTGGTGACATCACATCTGCTAGGTATCAGAGCACTGGGAAGGCTCCCTTTCTTGCTTTCTCTTGGATGCAGGCTGCTGTGAGCCCAGCACATTCCCTCACGCCGTGCAACGCGGTGTTGTGTCTGCAAGAGATGGAAGCTGTCAGGCTGTAATTCAAACAAATCAGATCCAATCATTTTATTGGAAGGGGTGATGAAATCAGCACAACTGAGAGGCTATGAAAGCACAGGCAGCAGCCCTGTTTGGTGATGGGCACAGAAAGCTGACACCTCTGACAAGATGCTTTCTTTGTAGAGATCCTGCACTGCAGAGGACATCTGAAGATCACGATGGGGCGCTGCTGAAGATCAGTGTCTGGGCAGGCTCTCTGCCAAATTTTACAGACCTAAAGAGATGCTACATCCCAAGAAAGATAGGATGCAAAAAACAGCAATTTCCAGGATCCCCTGCAGCTCCTAAATTTTGGACAACAAGGTCACAAAACCATTGTAAATGGCCTAACGCTGCATGAGCCAGATGTTAAATAGGTGCAGTGATGTCCAAATAAAACAGATCCGAATCTAGATAGCATGGACTTCATAGCAACAGCAGGCTGATTTTGTTAGCACCCCTCCCCAGACTAGAACCAAACCCTTGTGGGGGCACAAGGACTGAGGATGAGGGTTTTCCTGCTGGATCCTGCTTTGTAGGGCAGTACAGTCCTGGCTGTTCAGAGAAGCACAGCAGGGCTGTAAGCTGTGAGCCTATATGCAATTAAAGGGGCTCACACTTGTGCTATCTGGAAGAGAATCCCAGTTTTCCCTCTGGCACTAGCACTGATGCACGTATTCCCATTGATCAAGTCAACCCCATCCCCAGATCCCAAACCAGCCAGCTCAGCAGCACAATACCCCAATGGGAACAGTCCTTGGCTTGCCCATCATCGGAGTCACAACGAGTAGGGGATTTTTCTGGCTAAGATCAGCCCCGGAGGAACCACCTGGAGTCCTTGGCCAGGCCAAGGAGAACCACTGCCCTGGCATGACTCACCTTCCCACTGCAGAGAAGCCTGAGAAGCATTTCGGGGAAGAGCACTTTGCAGGATGAGGAGCGTCCAGACGGACAGCCAACTTCCTGAAGCACATCCCATAACTGCCTGTTAGCCAGGACAGCTGCCAAACCCTGACCTCTCTCCAGCAAGCGTGACGCAAAACCAAGCCCCACTGTCTGATCTTGACACATGTCACGCAGCGATGGAAAAAACAGGGGTTGGAAAAGACCTCAGGAGGCCACCTCGCCCAGCTCTGTGCTGCAAGGAAGTGTCAGAGCTGTATTATCATCGTCAGGCACCTGCCTAACCTATTCTGAAAGGCCTTTGCTGATAAAAGCCACATACGCTGGGTCTCTGCTATTTATATCGTAATTTTGGGCACTATATGAAGAATGGAAGGCACAGAGGGGTGCAGCTCCATAATAGCTGAACTTTGCATTAGAGAAATGCTGCTAAAGTAGAGGGAAGCTGCTAAGTAGATAAGTGTATTTCCGCCATGTGCCAGTGCAAAATGTGAGAGCGGGACAACATGCAAGGCAAGAAGAGCAGGAGGGAAGTGGCCAGGCCACCTGGCAGTGCTGTGACATCTGGCAGAGCTGGCGGGGCTGCTCCTGCACAGTGCAGTGCACAAGTACAGCCCCTGGTGCTTCCTCCTGCAGCCCCTCACAGAAGCTGCTCTGACATTGTTCTCAGGGATTAACAAACAGATAAATAAGAAATAAAGCTGTGTTCTCAGCTGCATGGGAGGGCATGTTTCAGCTGGACGGGGGTCTGGATGTATTGACCCACACACACTTTTTTTTTTTTTTTTAAATAGAAAATGAACAGTGGAAGAGCCTTGCACAAAATCCCGTTAGCAAATAACAGGATTTCTGGGAGCACCATCTGTGCGCCACATTGAAAACTCAACCCAGAGTGCAGGGACTAAAGCACGATGCGTATAGAAACCGAGACAAAAGAGCATACAACAATGCACCCAGGCAAGGAGAGCACATGTAAGGTGGGGCAGAAGCCAGAAGAGACCTTTTCCTCCCATCCTTATCATACCCCACATCCTACTCTTTTCACAGACCCTGCAAGAACACCACAGACACAACTTGGCAAGTAGCAGCTTGAAGTAGCAGCCTTCAGCTACTCTGAAGCACCCCTCTTCCTTTGCACTTCCAAATGCCCCTTTGCTCATCATCCCGAGGGCTCTTCAACAGCCTCCTCCAAACCAGCTTACAGCAATTACTGCAATTAATTGATTTGCATATCCCCAAAGCCCCGTCATTAGTGCAACACAGCCAAGCGTGTTAGTGTTTAATAATATCAAATCAACAATTATTTGTAACATCCCGTCCCAGCAGACCTAAATATAGAGACAAGCATTCATGCGAAAACAAAAAGGAGAGGGGAAAAAAAAAAAAACAACCCACACAAAACCCAACAGCTAAACAAAAGAATTAATTTAGAGCAGAATTAGGATCATGGAAACAAGAGAGAGGGCACGGTCAGATACGGTCAGATACGCACGCTCTCCTAACCTGCCTATTCTCAGTCACTTAGCCAG
This sequence comes from Tetrao urogallus, assembly GCF_951394365.1. Taxonomy (NCBI): domain Eukaryota; kingdom Metazoa; phylum Chordata; class Aves; order Galliformes; family Phasianidae; genus Tetrao; species Tetrao urogallus. The sequence continues at coordinate 34,612,504 of NC_136821.1, forward strand.
CTGTAACTCAATAAAGTGATGTTTTCCCCTTGCAGTAAATACCAAGCCAGCCACTGTGAGCATACACACAGCAGAAAAGGCAAGAGAATTTCCACAGCCTTTGGCCCTGCTTCAGGAAAGCACTTCAGCAAAAGCTTGAGATGGTCTCCATTTAGGACGAGACTCAAGCACATTCTGAAATTTAAGAACGTGGAAACACAAGGCTGTAAAAAAATATGGCCCCACGACGGCCATCATGTGGTATGGATCAGTCCACAACATCAGCATCCCTGGACGAGGACTGCTAAGGGTAGAAAACACAGGCACCACTGCCTGTACAACTGTGGCCAATAAGGGACTCCCTTTTCCCCCACTTTTTGTGGAGCTGCTCTAAATTTCTGATTACAGCTCGCACTGACAGGAATTTTCACAGGAGGGAAGGGGGAAAATGCAGAATGCCTTTGGTTTCCAGTTTTCCAGGCGCTTTTAACAATGCAAGCCACACCTCTTAGGGACCATATGCTCCTTGCTAATCTCTGGGTTTGCAGCCAAAGCCCATGTGCAATGTGTGAGCCCTTTAGGACACAGGCTGTCTTTTTATGCTCAGACTGCATAGTGCCTCAGATTGCCCATAGGCAACCTCTGAATGGAAACAGTGGGCAAAAACCTGAGTCAGTGGGAAAACTGCCTTGAGGGAGGTTTGGATCAGGGCTGCTCTTCTTTGTGGCAGTGAGGGATGTGGTTCAGGGGGGTGATGGTTGGACTAGATGGAATCAGTGATCTTTTCCAGCCTGAATGGCTCTACGACTATAATTCTCACTCAGCTAAATCCCTACCAGAGCCACAGGGAGCTGAAGGGCTGGGCAAGGGAATCCCAACCCCACAAATCCATCTATGTCACATCATCCAAGTCATTCTTGATCAAAGGAGTCAAGACCTGGACTGAAAGATGAGCAGAGCTTTTACAGTGCATTTTAAACAGCCCAAAACTGAATTCATTGCTGTTGTAACTGCTGGTGGAAACGCAATAGGGCCAGACACCCTAAAGCCTCATGAAGCTGCCTTCGCTGTAGCTCTGCCTCCTCTTGCCCTTCTTGCAGGGAAGCATTCCAGATGCTGAGATCTCTATGCTGGAGTAAATCAGCCCATAGCACCATGTCAGCTAGAAAGCAGTTGACCTGCCCAACCAAAACACATCTTCCAGATGTGCTGCTACACCAAGCCTCCTCCTGCCCAACCTGTACAAAAACATGCTGTTATGAGGAGCTGCCAGCTCCACTCCATAGCAGCCTGTTCAAAGACAGAAATCCATTGTAGCAACGTTGCCTCTCAAAAAAAGGTTAACTGTGTGCAAAATTAAATTTGGAGGGTAAAAAAAAAAAAAAAAAAGCAAGAATGCATGAGGTTAAGCAAACACCAGAACGTTTTTCAAATTAGTCCCAACATTTGTTGCTTGCTTTTCCCCACTTAATCCCCACAATTATACACATGGATTTGCGTTTTTGCCGTGCTAGTAGACTCAAACTCTGGGCTGTAATTGAAAGCAGAGCCTTGCTCACAGGACAAGCGATGCAGTGAGGTAACCACATCTAACCGAGCCATAGCTCCACAGAGCCAAAACACGAGGAGCTGATAGCAACCTGCCACATTGCACACGGCAGCAAGGATGGCCTCAGCCTGCCTTCCCATCCCCGTAAAGCAGCACCCAGCACGCGTGTTCACCAGCCTTATGGCCTCCATCTTGTGACAGATGGAGAAGCCCTCTCTGGGGAAAAGCCATCTTTAAGCTTCCTTAATCCTCATCCAGTTCATCCCAAGGTCCCATAAACAGCTCTGCACAGCACAGCCGTGGACCAGAAACGTTCCAGAAACAGCAGCAGGCAGTAAGACCCAGCTATCAAAACAAGCATCCCTGCAACCATCAGCACAGCTCTGTTCCACCGATGCTGAGAGGAGCTTCCAGCACACATCTCCCTCAGTTTGGGCTCTGCCTTTACCACCAATGCATCGCAGCTGTATTCCAATGCTGTAAATGGCACCAGCTCAAATCTCCCTGTGAAGGAGACCCAGCTTCCCAATTTGGTGCCTGGAGCAGAAATGAAGAGCAGCCACCAGCTACTGACTGCAGACTAAACAAAGGTTTTCCTGCTGCCCACAGTCTGGATCCCTAATTGGAGAGTTACACAGCATGAAATCTGTTATTCCCATTTCTCTCACATCCCTCGTCGCCTCAACCAGCGCTGATTTTGGGGGGCTACAGCAGGCCTCGATGGTACGAAGGAATAAAGGCAACATCTCATTAGCAGCATCCTAAGCAACAAGGTTTTAAAACCCCCTTGCCTCTTGTTGGCCTTCTAGCTTCCTACGCTGCCTGTAACCACACACAAAGTGCTGGTAGGTGTGCCCAAGAAATAAATAGCAGACAGTACGAACAGGAAGCAAGGAAAAAAAAAAATGCAATTAGAGCAAACCACTTCAAGAAGGCTTCCGTTTTGCTCAGAATCTCTTGAAAGGCAATTTGCCAGCCACGGATGTTCATCCTCCACCTTTTACCTGATTCAGAAAACTGTAGTCCGATTTTCTTGTGTTTTCTTGGTCAAAAAAGGGTTTCTGGAAGCCAGAGTCTAAAAGCAGAACACTTATAGGAAATATAAATGCTTCCTTAGAACCGTACTGGAATTCTTTGTAAGAATACCTAGCAGCTTTCACTGCCTCCAGAGAGCAATTGATAGATTTTAGGGGAAGATGAATACATCAGGGGCCACAGCATAATACGGAAGGGGAAATTCAAAATAAAGCTCACAAAGACCTGAGGAGCACACCTACCATACCTGGGGCAAGCATCTCCCATCTGCTGTAATTACAGAGAACAGTTATTAAGTACCTCTCTCTCTACAAGCAAGAAAAATTGATGCATTTTCCATGGTTCATACAGCTCTTTTAGCACCAAAATGCTGCCATATGAGATGAAGAAGGAATCAGTGTTAGCATCTCACTGTCACAGCATGATAAAAGTGCAGTCATTCGGGTTGGAGGGGACCTTTGGAGACCATCTGGTCCAATCCCCTGCCCATAGCAGCAGTAAATAAGTAGCAGCGTGCTTCCTTTGCTTGCACAGCACAGCGCATGAGGAGCAAAGAAGCATGCAAGTGACCTCAGCATAAGGGCAACCCTTCCTCCTCTGAAAAGCATTGCAGAAAACGGTCTCTTCTCTGAGAAGATGCTGCTGAACCACCTTCTAGACCTAGTTAAATATCTCAAGTCTTCAATGTCTTGCTCCAAAGCCTGGTGAGGCCTTCTTTTCCCCATAGCACGTGACACAATGCAAAAAGCAGTACCTCACTAGCAATGGGCACATGCTAAGGGAAGATGTTGACACTGAATCTCATGCTTTGGCCCATAAAATCCAATACTGAAAGCACGTAGTCCCACCCAGCAACTTACAGTGCTGCAGGAAGCAACTCAGCACTCCAGCTCATCACAACCCTGCTACTCTGCCACAGGAACTGTCAAGCCCTAATGACATTTTGAATTATACTGATGTAACACTAAAAAGCAACGGAAAACATAGCAATGATAGCAGGGTAACAATGTCCCAGGCTACAGCAAGAAAGAACAAGCCCAAATGCAGCAGCCATGGGCACAGAAACAAAGGAAAGAACTTACTTACCCATAGAAGGTCTCAGGTAGACAGGGATCTCCAGCAAGAGATGCCCTCACCTCCACTGCCATCCCTTAAATGAGGTCTGGGAAGGGATGGATCCTGGCTCCAGCCCTTCCAATCACTCAGGTACACTGCATACACCTGAGTTCCTCTGGGTTGGCCCTGCCTTCCCACCAGGTGCTCAACCACTGCTTCAAGCCATGACTTAGCATCTCCACTACAACCCATATGGCTATAGGACAGCTTTTACAGCAATTCCATCTCATGCTGGAAGCATCTGTAGGGATGCAGATCCAAGTTCCACGCAGGAAGCACACAGGTTTCTTCATCAACAGTGCAAACTGCAGTTCAAGTGCAAACACAAGCTCAGGCAAATGGGATGAAGCTCCTGTGTGAGAGGAGGCTCAAGGAAATACAGCTCTAGGACATGTTTTAAAGAGGTTCTCCCTGAACAGCAGGCTTGAGTCCTACCTAGAGAAACATTCCAGTAAACATAAGGCACATAAACCTTTTCCACCTGCACACACAGTTGTCTGTCAAAAGGAGAGTGTCTATGGTACCCACAGTCTAACATTCACCCCTCCCTTACAAGGACTGGTAGCACTCAAATCTATGCTGTGCCTTTCCCCTGACTGCGATAGTTAGGAGCTGTTTTCTCTCTGGCTTTTTTTATTTCATCTCATCATACTGAGAGCAGGGACAGGCCTGGAAATAAAACCACAGCCACCAGTTTCATTCATAAATCCAGCTCCCTCCCTTGCACTGCAAAAGGGAGCTGTTATGGTTATTTCTCACAATTTACCACCTTGTAGCCAGAAAGCATTGTTTTTTATTGCTATTGTGGGAACAAGAGCAGGGAAAAAATAATCTTGAGCTTCCCTTCCCCTCCCTGCTCCGAATCAAATATAATGGGGGGAAAAAAAAAAAATCGGGCGGATGTCAGATTCTCAAAGGTTTGTGTTTTTTTTTTTTGAGCCATCTACCGGAGCTCAGTCTGGTGCTGCAGGTTTCTGAGCCTGAATTTTATCAATGGGTTGTGCTGGGTGCGTTTTAAAGGACAGCAGGTGTTAGAACAATGAATCCAGGCTGCCTTTACATCTGGGCTACAAAAGCCATCCCAGTGTTTACAAGAAACAGGATAATCAAGAAAACATCCTGTCGAGGCACCTAAAAACTACAGCCTCTTGTTATTCATTTTTCTCTCACAGTGTACAGCTTTATTAATAGCACGAGGGGGGGAAAAAAAAAGTTTCACACTCATTTCCATGCAGAAGTGACGCACATGCAATGCAAAAGGGACTGGGCACCATGCACTGGGTTTGCATTGTTCCTTCCTCCTAGGTAGGATATTAACCCTTGAGCTCTTGCCGTGACTAATGAATTAACTGGGCATAAGTTGTTTTTGCTTCATGCACACAGCCTATCAAGTTGAAGCTCTCTTGCTCTCTGGGACACTCCAGCTGGATATTCAGTTGACACGTACCGACTGTAACGTCCCTGGAGCCTAAACACAAAGAGATGGGCAATTATGGGGGAGGGATCACGGAAAATGCTCATCCATCTTAGCCTTCAGCACTTGTGTTTGGATCTTTATGGCCAGCAGAGTGATGGAGGCTCTTCTTCTTGGAAGGGACAGAGAATGAGCCTCCTGGAAGAATCTCCTTCCCTCCATAGGTGACACCAGATGTCCAGCCTTCGGTGTCCGAAATTGGAATGCACAAGGCATTGTTGAGGATGGGGAGCAATGACTTTGGAAGCTCCAAGGCATTTCCCCATTCCATCCCCTTATAGCTTCCTCACTCCCTGCTTCTGGAAGCCTTCAAACCATGCTAGCCAGAACTCCCCCACAGAAACCCAAAGAGGTGAGAGCTGGGCTGCCCAGCCTCCCAAGGAGTCTGACTTCCTTACTTTTGAGATGAATCAAAGAGGATTAACTCAACAGGTGCTTTACTGGAGAGTGGCAGGGAAAACAAAACAAAACACACTGAAACAACAGCCTACGTGCACAAACAACAGATGAACTCCTCTTCTGGGTGAGGAACTGCTAAAGCAGATGGCTTACAGCAGCTTCCCCTTTAGACCCACCTCACTTTCAGTTGCTGGCTTTAGAGACATCAAGTCCCAGAGGTCAAACACTTCCCTTCAATCTGATGGTGTGTCTGGAAGGGGATCTTACTGATCCAGATGTGACCCCTGTAAGGTTGGGCTGTCTTCTCTATCCTGGTCATCCCATGAGACACCAGCTCTACCACGAAGGTGCATTAGTCATATACACAACATCTTGCCCTAGATGAGCCATTTTCCAGCAATCTCTGCATCTCCATCTCCATAGGACAGCTGAAGCCAAGGCTGCTGCCCCATAAATTCACGTTAATGGCTCGCTGCAAATATATATAATTACTTAATTACCTCAACTGGGTAAAACAGCTATTTTTTCCACGACTCATCAAAGCAGCACACTGATGAAGTGACCGTTGAATTGACCTACGTCTTTGACCCTTTTCTGCCTCTTTTCATGGAAAGCAAGCAGCCTCTCACTGTTCTGAGCTCTCTCCAACCCAGGGTTCTCCAGGAGGCCAGCCACACCACATCTCCTGCCTGTGTTAGGCAGCGTGAGACACAGTGACTCGGCTCAACTACAATCCCACAGACAATAAATGCAGTTGAAAGGAATGGATAACAGCTTGAGCAAGTGAAAGGAACACAACGTGCAGAAGTAGCTAGTGCTGGAAGTCAAACTTTCTGCCATTTTTCCCCATCAGAATCATGAGTTTGTTTTTGGCTCTGGAAAATATTTCAGAATTCGGGCTTGGCCTTTTCTCCCTTGGTGGCAAAAGCAGTGAGGCAATGCATGCTAGAATTTGAGGGAGGAAAATAAAGCTGAAGATGGGGGGTTGGAGCTTGATGATCGTTGAGGCCCCTTCCAACCCCACCCATTCTATGAGTCTATGCAAAATAGAAACTGAAACGACCACAGGCAGCTCAAAGATGGGAGCAGCCTGGGGCCTCACCTAGCATGAGAAACAGGGATCACTTTCCTGAAGCCTCCAAACCATCCCCACAACTGCAGCCACCAGAAAATACCAACTCTCTGCTGCTTTCTCTGCATGAGCCTTTTGACCAAGGATGGGATGAGGCAGCTTGAGTCCAACATCACTGGAACAGCTTCAAAAACTGCCAAAACATCCTACCCATAAGGTCTCTGAAGAGCTCACGGCATTTTCCCTGCAAACCACCCACATTTGGGCTTTCAGCTGGAAAAACGTCACTGAGACAGCTGCTAAAAATTACACTTATGTAATTCACAGGGACTAAGAGACGTGTACAAACTGTCGTTGCCTCCTAAATCCCATTTCAGCTCTTCTGAAGCCCTCTACGTGAAGCAAAGCTTTCCTTTCTATAGCAGCACACAGACCTATCACCATTTTGCCTCTCCATAAATTTTGGTCAGAGGCCACCCCGAGAAACAAGTCATGGATACTCACCATGATTATTTCTGAAATGCAGCCTGGCCTTGAATGCCTGCAGGGATGGGGCATCCACAGCCTCCTTGGGCAATCTGTTCCAGTGCCTCACCACCCTCTGGCTGGAAAACTTCCTCCTAAAATCCAACCTAAACCCCCCCCGTCTCAGTTTAAAACCATTCCCCCTATTGCCATCCACCCTTGTACCCTATATCTTGAAAGAACCAAAGTGGGCCTGTCCAGAAGTGCCATGTCACATTTGACAATGAATACATCTTCACATTACAAGACCAAAAGAAATGCTGCTTTTTTTCCAGCATTTGTTTTCCAGAAAATAATAGAAGTGGCCTTTAGCCTCCTAAGTGATTAAAGCTTGACAGAGTTTGCATTAATTTATTCAAAATTTGCAAGCTGAAGCCAAACTTTAAAGCCAGCTAGTTTCCTAAAACCTCTGCTAACAAATTACTTGGATAATCACCAGGAGCTCGAGTCCACCCCCTTTTTCTGCTTCTTTCTCACCAAAAAAACATCTGGTGCACGTTACTTGTTGGTCTGTATTGATGGCAAGATTTATTCTAGTAGACAACCTGAAGAACAACATCATCGATAATTAAAAGGCTGAATGCTGAGGAACAGTTGTCAATATAGAATAAAATCAATACACTACCAGATGTTTCCTAATGCTAAGAGAGCTGGCACTATTGGAACTGGCTCTTTTGAAAGCTTTAATTTTACTGAACAACATCATTCCACGAGGGATGATTTGGGATTTTACTTTTTAACAAAGAGAGAAGTGGAGTGTGGCATGGCATTTAATATCTGGCTGAGATTTAAAACGCACACTCCTTATGAAGTATGACATTTTATACCTGAAACCACAGGAACATTTCCCACATTTAAGTGGTAGAGGAAAATTCTTCAAATTAGAATTGAACTTTATACCTTCTAATTCTGCTCCAGTCCTCCTCCTCCACGCACCGTGCTCGGGCCTGATGAACATGCTGGTGCTATATCAAAGTCTAATAGACTTGACTACTGACAAAACCCCTTCACTTAGCCTTGAAGTAAGCAGCAAACCTCCTGTAGATGGTGGTTAATGCTAGCTGGCAAACAGCTCAGAGGCTCATCACACAACTAAATGAACTGGCCAGCACAGCCTTAGTGGCAGTGTCATTCCTCCTAGATTTCAGAGCACGCGTTGCTGCGAGCTAGAAGTTGGTCCTGAAGCAGTAACACAGGTGTAGCCTCCATGGTGCAGGGGAATGATGTCCAGAGCCCCTTTACACACACAGTCAGAGCCAAAAGGGAAACCAAACCTCTACCTGCACAGAAGCCTAGACCAATGGTTCCCCAGGCTTGACCCTAGGAGATCCTACTTCCCATTTTGCAGGCTCACAGCTGCACCATGCAGCTGAATGATAGGCAGGTCCACATTTGGGGACAATCCCCACCAGACACACAGCCCTGCTGCGTGTGCACTCACAGCCACCACCTCTTGCAAAAGGGGTCCTGTGTCGAGTCCTCTGGGATGGGGAAGGTATCGGTGTTTATTGCAGGACTCCAGGGGAAGGTGGCTGAGGCATTCAGCAACATGCATCCTCCCAGCACTCCTTCACAGCCCCAGCCTCACCCAGGCCCCTTCCACCACCCTTCACGTTGTTGAGAAATGCCCTTTTGACCATATCCCACCGTGCTGCACGCTCCCTGGGGCAACAGCGTGCACAAAAGCACTCCTCCCTCAGCACTGCACCTCGAGGCACAATCCAGAGCTCTGGAAACGCTTTGAAATAGGAGTTGCAAAGGCATAACATTTTTTCTATTATGTTCCTCGCTTCACGTTAAGCCCCTACTCAATAAGAGACAGGTGTACTAAGCTCTTTGCCAGGGACCTGAATTTAGAGGAACAAGGCCCTCAGTTTTTAAGTTACCCTCCCGTAAGCTCACTAGTCGCCTATTAAGCTTGTAATAAAAGGGTTTTTTTTTTTAAAAGAAAAAATGATGGCACCTAGTTTCCAAGGCAGCAGAATTTTTAAACCTGCATTTGCAAGAGCCTAAGGAATTACTGATGCCAAAAGGAATGCGCCATAGAAAAACCATCACCTATTCCTGCTGGGTAGATTAAATAACACGGCATTATTTTTTAATGCGGCGTGATGGGGACAAGCGAGTCTCTATCAACGCTGCGTGAAAGCACACAATGCGTGGAATAACAGCTACAAATCCCTTTAATCTCTGGTAGGAACCAGAGGTATCAGCCAGCTGCCTGGAGGAATTGCTGGAGAAGCGTGATCCCAAACTGGAAAGACTGAGACACTTCACAGCATCGACAGATTGTCAACGGTTGGCTGGACTTCAGTGGCGGCTCGCTACGTGCCTAGATCTTTCCTGCAGAAATGGATCAGAGAGGAGGACCTGCCCTGCCACAGAAGGCTCTCAGCTCACACGACATGAAGGAAGCTCGGAAAGAGGCATAAAACATGAAAGCAGGCTGCGGCAGCTCCAGGTGAAGAGACAAGATGGGAGATGAAGGCAGGAAAAGGAGAAGAAAGCTTGGAGAAGGGGATGGGGAGCAGCTGAGACAGCCCCGGGTGGAGATGCAGCCACAGCAGAAGATACACCTCAGGGCAACCATTTGAGGAAAGCACTGTCAGAACAGCCCAGGCAAACCTGCGCCGTTTCACTTCAAATCTTCACATGAAAGCTCAAAGATTCAACAGGAAATCTACAGCAAAACAGAATATCTCACACTCTTCAGTCCCTCTCATCATAGATGTGCATTTTCTTACCCTAAATCAATTATTTACTCTCAGCTGAACGCTACTCTCATTCCAGCTAAAAAGCTGAAAGCTTCACACCTTTTAATCTCATGCACATGCAACGGGTTGCACGGCTATTAATTTAAGAAGCTACCTTTGAGCAACACATTGCAGAGTGGAAGAACTCAAGCAATTTCCTATTAGCAGTCTAGTTCTTGAACTTACTTATTGAATCATGAGCGCTTTTCACTTTCTCTTGGAGACGTGGGAACCAAGCAAATGAATGGAAGGTATTTTAAGGCCGATGGGAAAAGGTATATTGCTTAGGGGTTATGGCTAAATCACTCCTTAAAACCACATGCACTTGTGGAAACAGTACTGCAGGGACTCTGCGGGTAAAACCCTTGGCTGAAAAAAATAGTTCAGCAAAAAAGTGCCGTCCAAATGCCCGTGTTAATGGCAATGAAAACATAAGGTTCCCATGCAGACCAGTTACCTTGATGAAGGCGTTCACGGAGAGCGGAACTCTCTCAAAGTCTTTGCTGTGGAGGACTTCCAACCTGCAAGTGGGTAAGAATCACAGACAGTGAAAGGAAGCCGACAGATTTCTGATGGAAATCACACCAGCTTTCACATGAATGCTGCTAATTACAAACTGATTTTACAGAACCCCTGGCAAAAAAAAAAAAAAAAAAAAAAGACAAAAAGAAAGAAACAGGAACCAAAACGCCAAACACATGAGATAGGCACAGCCATCATGCTGCCTGAAAACCAATACATCTTAGAGGCTTTTCATTATGATCTCGGTTCTTCAAGGTTTACATTTTCAAGCTTTTCTCCAAAACCAGAGGAGCTAGGAGCTTTGTTTCAAAAAACCCTATAGCCAAGATTGTCACCTACTTATAGGAGCAAGGGCTTCAAGAGGAAAGAACAAAAAAAAAAGCAACAACAAAAGAAGGAACACAGACATGCAGAGATTTATGGCCAAAAATGTGCTCGCTGCCAAACGCTCGTTGTCCCAAGCTTCTTTCTTTTTTCATTCCCTACCCGCTCTGCGGAGGAGTGCATTTTTCCCCCGGAATGATGTGCTGTAATCCTCCCTTCCTAGCTTTTATTTTTCCCCCTTTTAAAGGAGGCAGCCTTTAATGTTCTGTAATGGATGCTCCTCGTTCCGTATACATGCAATAAATTAAAACAGAATTAATTTTTTTTCCAAAGGCTCCAGCTTCACCACCGTGCGAGCAGCTTGAGCCATTGTTTGCAAGGAAATGAAACATATGTGCAGCCCTCACCACCAGCTTCTTACACCAGGGCTCCCAAATGATGGCTGCGATGGTACAGCATTGCAATGTGCCACTGAATCGTGGAGTTGCTGAGACTGGAAGGGCCCTTAAAGGTTATCTGTGATCAGCAGGGACACCTACAGCTCCATTAGGTGCCATCAGAGCCATGTCCACCCGCTGGGAGAGCACCAGTAGGTGTGCGCTGCGTGACTGGGAGGAAAAGCAAACACACCAAACTTCCTCACAGCCCTCTGCCTGCAGACGTGCAAAGGTGAAACTGAAGGGGATATGAATGCAGCTGCTGAGCTTTTTGTTTTGGGGGAAAAGAGAGCAAATGAGGAGAGAAGGAAAACAGCAGAAAGCAAAAAAGAGAAGCGAGAAGAAAGGAAAGGGACGAGAGAGAGTTTGAGAACGGCCCCGTCTCCAGGGCGCCCCACGCCTCGGCCAGGCCGCGTCCCGCCCCGTCTCCATGGCAACGGCGCGGCGGAGCAGCGCAGCACCGCATCCGCAGCCCTGAGCCCTGGGAGCGGCCGGCATGTCGCAGGCGTGAGTAGCACGGGGACGTGGAAAGCATGGGGAGCTTTGGTACACGGGGCAGAGACGCTTAAAGGGATGTCGAGCGTTATTTGTCAGGCGGTGGAAGCAGGAACGGCTGCCACATCAAGGCACAGACTCCATGCAACAAAGAGGCAGGCACAGCAGTGAGCCACAGCCGAGCCTGCAGTACGGATATTTCAATGCTGTGCAGCCACATCCTGTGTCCTGGATAGAAATGCTACACAGCACACGGCTTTTTCTTGAGTTCCAGGCTGCTTTTCAGACATCTGGAAAAAACAGCTGCTGCAGCACAGAGAGGAATTGCACACGCCTGGTGCAGCCAGTCGGACGTGCTGGATTTACTAAGCATGTGCACAGGGCAGTTGTCCTGCATGCACTGCATCTCTAAGCGGACACGTTGGCAACGCCTGCAGCACAGCATTACACCGCACACAGCTTTCACAGCATTTCCAGCCCCTTCTTGAGGAGCGCTGCCATCCTCAAGGCACTGTGAGTTTATTGCTTTTAATGGAAGCGTGGTCTGCAGCTCATGGGAGCTTGATATCAAGTTATAGGCGGGACACCCAAAGCACTCAGCTGCATTCTCTTAGGGCCTACGTGCTCCATCAGCCAGCTAAAAGAAAAGTTGGCACGTGCAGAAAGGCTTGACATTTTCTAAGTACAGTTGTAGCACTCACGAGAAAGCACGCCCACTACGTTTGTTGTAAGGTTGATTAAGAAGCAATATATCCCGCTTCCTAAAGTACTCAAAGCCCCAGCATTTGCATACAGATGTACATTTTGTTCCAGATACTGAACAGGAGATTTGCATTGATGTTATTGCGTTTATGTTTTCCTGCTGGGTTTCCTCCTCTTTCATGAATTTGCTTACCATTTAGTTGACCGATAGAATCTTGACCTTAACTTGCCCTACCAGCCCCAGTCTAGACATGTTCAAAGCTGAGCCCTGGCACTGCTCCCTTTTGTACCAGACTTTAATCGGCTGTAAGACATTTGCCACTGCCACCGAGGAGCTTTAAGCAATCAAAAAGCTCTAAAAATTTAATCTCACGTCACAAATAGAACTTACATAATAAAGCCAATGGTTAAATATTAACATAAGACATTTTAGAGTCGCCACTTTTGCTTCTGACGAGCAACCAAAGGAAAGCTACATGTATTATATTACACCCCCAAAGCCTGGTTAAAGACAATTAAGGTTGCAAAACCAAGAACTGAAAAGGTAAGAGAAAGAACAACTTTTCATCCCCTTTTCCTCTCTGCTTTAGGTGGCTGTACTATGATGCTGCTTCTCATTCTGTGATCACATCCTATTTTCTTCCCGCTGGGCCCAAGGTTCATTCAGTGATTGGGCTGTTGTTGAACATTTCTTTTTTTTCCCCTTCATTCACCCTGTGGCCCCCAGGCCATATTCTTCAAATTCCATTCAAACACCACAATTATTAACTTCCTCTGGGCATTCCTATCATATTCTCTCCCAAACACCCACAGATTCATCTTCACCCCCTTTTTCCACCCCTGGTGAGCATCAGTGTGTCATCCCCCTTATATTAAAGCAGCAGAAAAAGAGACGGAATCAAAACGACCATAACTATTCTCAAAGCTGCAACTCCTTCCCATGCCTCCCTTCATCTGTAATGAGCAGGCAGGGAAAGATCTCATGCGTTGCTCAGACATTTCCTCCTTTGGGAAAAAGTATTGTCAGTGGAAATATCCCAGCAGCACTTGTGCTAGAAAACAGTTGAAAGAAGAGGCCACAATTTCCAAGAAACCAAGGAGACAGCATTAACTTTAAATGAGCACAGAGCCTAGCAGAGGTAGAGCAGCACCCAGACAGAGCATCTGTGTTTTATGCATGTAACCACAGGCAGCTAGATGGACCTTTCCTTTGCTAAGGAACGGAAAGAAAGAAAAAAGGATCATGAATAGAGAAATAAACTTCATTGCCACACCAATAAGCTGTGGTGTATAACTGCCTTGAGCTTTAGGTCTGTGCTTTAGTTCCCCAAATACTTGATTCTGTATGACATCCTGGCTAGCAGAAGCAAGCTGAGGGGAAGATGTCTAGTAGCATTATCCCTACCAACAGCAAAGAATTTTGGCACAATTATTGGGCTGTTGTTGTATTAGGAACAAGGCTTGACCAAGTTCTATTCCATGAGTCAGCAGTGCTCCAGACCACAGGCTAAATGCTTTTAAAGCAGGAATTGATTCGAACAATGTTCACACCTATTTCTTTTCATTCTTACAAGCCATGATGATCTCTGCTTCTGTCCTATAATATATGGAGCCCAGCAGTCACCTGAGCAGTTTGTCTTGGTGGAACAGGCACTCTGCTGACTGCAACAGACCAGCAGTCAGCTCAAGTCTGGTGATTTTTAGGTAGAAGCAAAGCAGCTGCATTTGTGCGAGCCTCTCTTCCTCTCGGGGCCTCACTTTCCCCTCCAACCTTTGTCTCCTGATTCTTTATTTTCACAAACACTGCAGGGCAGGGTTTCCCTGCCTCCTGTTTGCCCAGGGCTTAGCACAATGGCTGGTCTGTCAAGCCTCAAGCATCTACAGGAGACTTGAGGGCTGGCCCCTGCACACGCTTCCTTGTTGCTTGGCCCACATCTCAGTCGCCTGCAGCCCTGCACGGACACCTTGACGCTGCATACCTACATTCAGTTGAGTTGGAAGGGACCTTTAAAGGCCATCTGGTCCAACTCCCCTGCAGAGAACAAGACACCTACAGCTCTATTAGGTGCTCAGAGCGCCGTCCAGCCTCACCTTGGGTATCTCCAGAGCATCCACTTCCTCTCTGGGCAACCTTGTTCCCATGCCTCACCACCCTTATTTTAAAAAACTTCATTATATTCAACCTAAATCCCCCTCTTTTAGTTTGAAACCGTTTCCCTTTCTTTTTCCAGCAGGGCTGTGCTCCATCCTTACATCCCCCAGCTTGCACTGTAGCAGGGGCTGCCACAATCCAGGTGCAAACCTTTTCATTTGGGTTTGCTGAACCTCACGAGGTTCACCTGTGCCCACTGCTCAGCCTGTCTAGCTCCCTCTGGATGGCATACCATCCCTCTGATGTGTTATACATGTTATGGGGGGCTGTATCAAACACCTTACTAAAATCTACACAGATGACATCAGCAGCTCTTCCCTTTTCCACTGATGCAGTTAAACATCCTGCTGCTTTGATCCATTCTGTGGTGAGCACATGTCAGTGCCCAGAGGACCCTGCTCCAGCACACAGATTCCTGGGCCATATTCAGTTCAGAAGTTCTGCTGGTCCTTCCTCCATTCCCTTTTGTACAGGACAGTCTCGCTTTCAGGAGAGCTGACAGTCAAGTTGTTTTCAACAGCAGTATAGATGCTTCAAATGCATCTTCTAAAATAGCTAAGACAACCCTCAGTATAATCAAACAAGGGAGCTTCTACGTTAGGTGAAGAGAGACACCAGTTTGGAGTTGTTTCCCTTCCATCTCTTTACATTTGGCCATCTATCAAAAAAATACAGCAGGGCCCATGCAGTGCTATATTGTGCATGTCCATGCTTGGATCTAGAGCTATTTCTGCTCTCAGAGGACAGCCCAGAAAAGCCAGGCATCAAGGAAGCCTGGGCGCAGCCCATACACGAGTCCATAAGCCAACAGCTTGGAGCACAAACTGTACTGTGTCCTTTGGCATTGTCCAAAGCATTCCCTTTGGCTGCTAAATAAGAACAGGACAACTTGAGGGCGGGGGGGGGAGCCTCACAAAAGAAACCCCACTGATGCCAGATTCCAGTCCTGGCTCAAGAGTGGGCTGAGGACAGTCTGCATGCTCAGCACAAATCCTTCCAGGAGGCTGTGCTTCAAGTCTCAAAACCAGTTGTAGGCAAGCAGGCAGGCTAATCTCAGCTGTACTAAGCACCAGCAGATTTCTCTTATTTATAAGAGATGGGTCAAACAAACATGTGAAGTTATGCATTGCCTTAATATTCCAGAGCCCTATCATTTGGCAATATTTAAAACATTTCTTAACTTAAACAAGAAAGTCTTATTTCTAAGCTTCATTTAATATGCAGATCAGACTTCATTTGGAGCACTAGAAGCGGGGCTTGTGCTAGAAGTCATGCTACAGCAAGGGAGTGTTCTTATCTACTTGTGTTACACCCTGTTTCTACTTTGTGGGAGCAAAGAGAAGGGATGCTGGCTGGGAGGAAAGGCCTGACCTTCACTCCATGCTGTAAGCTGCCAGATAAGTGCTCTGGGGGCTCTGGAGTTAAGTCACTTAATGTGCTTTTTCCTCATCCCATTACAACGTTCCTTATTTCCCCCACAGCACTCTTATTTTGTAGTCGCTATGACAATTTGCAGCATTACTTTGCTATACACAGACTGTATGCAGAGATCAAGAGACAGACTTCTTCTCTGGGTTTTAATAAACTCAGGCCTTGAGTAGGAAAACCACGTTCAGTCCTGCTGACTACCTGTACTAGTGGGCTAGTTAGATGCTCTAATCCATCTCTGGTGCAGTATCATCCCAGTGCACACATATAGCTCACAACCTAGCAAACCTACAAGGTGAACCAGTAACACTAAATAAAAAGCCAGTGCACCCAAGGCTGTGTTGTATCCCCCCCTCAGCATGTGGAAGCAATTTGAGGGAGTTTACAACTTAATGCAGAAGGAGACTGAGCAAAGAGGGAAAGATTCAAACAGGGGTTTCAGGATCACGTGCTGTCTGATAAAGAGACAAGAAGAGTCAGGCCTGTCCTTTGCTTTAAATGCATCATCTTGTGGATGTGAGTTGCACACACGCACTCCCTTCAGTCGCTCCTCCAGAATTAAGCTGCTCCTCAAGAGCCAAGTCCTCCAAAAAAAAAAAAAAAAGCTATTAACACCACCTACATCTGATCCTTCAAACTAGCCCAGAAAGGCTTCTTTTCAGTCACTAGCAAAACCTGAAGTAATTATTTTAATCCTGCTTGAAGAGGAGAAACAATCGGCTGTATGTGTGCCCTCTGGTTTCTAATCAGGGTGATCCAAAGAGACACTCAAGGCGCATTTCTGCTGGCAGCAGCCAGCTATGGAGCATGTGCTGTTCCCAGACACCTAGCTAACCACACAGGGGCTCCAGGGCCAGACCCTCCAGGGGTATATAACTCACCCTGACAGCACTGCCCACTTACCACAGCTGAAGATCTAGCAGTTCTGCATCTATCCTTCTATGCTTCGTTTCAGTCTGGCTCTTCTTTCGCCCACGTTTTCTCAGAACATCCGCACTGATGAAAGCTGCAAACGTAACACCCATAGTTTTACCATTAGGCTGGTAGCAACGTGCTTGCGGCCATCTTCATGCTTATCTGATAAGCAAATGCTTTATGGAAACAATTACGTCCTATTTGTATTGCCTTACATTACCATACTCTGAAGGGCTAAGGCTCTCTTCCCCCCACCTCCATCAAGAAGTCATTCAAAACAGAAAAAGAAACTGGATATTAGCTGGCTCAGCAGGGGGAACCACTCAACATTCTTTGCTTAAGAGGAGGGACAAAAAGAGGTTATTGTAACTTGGAGCGGATAATTGCAGAATCGGTTGTTTCGGTACAAACCTGTTGTCTCCATGCAATAGGCTGCATTAGAAAGGCTCTGTCCTGAAGATACCTGCTGACCGTAAGTTATCCGCATAGCAGCACAGACAGCCTACAGAGCCAAGCTTCCTCAAAGGCTTATAACCTTTCCACTACCAAGTTGTCTGCGGGTAGGCAAAAGCTAAGCGAGTACAATACCACGTTGTTTCCTTCTGTGGTAACGAATCTCATCAGCAGACACCCTCCTGGCCTCAGAGACAGAGCACAAAACTGCCATTGACCAACCAGCCAAGCCACGAGGTCAAACCTAACGGTGCACTTGTTTGTGGCCAGCTTGACCACTCTGCTGGCTTTATTTTGTTTATCTCCCACACCTGGCTTAATTGCTGCAATTGAGTGATTCACTTGCTGCTAAGGGATGTAAATGAAGCAGGAAAAAAGGAAGGGGAAAGAACTGGGTGGGCTGCAGAGGCAGTAGGAAAAGCAGGACCAGCTGCATCCTGCATAAATGCAGGTCAGCTGAAAAGTATAGTACGCACTTGAAAAAGTTAATGGAGCAAATTCAATAGCAGAGGTGGGATTGTTGATGTTTTTGCTCGCTGCTCCGGTGAGTCCTGGCAGCTCTGTCAGCATCCTGGCCATGCAGCACGCCCGTGTTATGAGCACATGAGCCTGTGGGCTAGAGCGTTGTCCTGCCACCCCTCGGTCTCTCTTGCAATGGAAGTGGGTCATTCTGTACTTTCAGAGTACAGGGAATGATAAGATCAGCTGATAGAGCTCCTTCTCAGGCGTTTTTTATCACACAAGCAATGTTAACAGCTGCCCAGCTTTCTTGTCAGAATGAATACACAAGTGCTGCTCGGAACAGCAAGAGACCTGCCCTGAAAGCTCACTTAATGAAGGCAGAGTGTTTTATTGTCTTCATGCTACTCTGAGAGGTTGTCAGAGCTGCAAGCAATGGCCAGGTTGAGTGCGTGGATGGGTCTAGATTTTACCACAGAGCTCAGCAGCCTTCTTTCTAGGTGTAAGAAACAAGTCAGCTTTCTCTGTTAGAAGAGAGTTTGTGAAGCAGAACAGGACCAGCTGAAAGGATCTTTCATTACCGTGGGTGTTACCACCATCAAATGACAAACCTGCTGTTTGGGCTTGTGTCTGAACACAAGTAATTGCTTTGGTTTGTTTCTTTATTCAGCATCAATCTGCTTTTAGAATGAAAAGCCACTGATGGCCAATTCATCAGAGCTCAGCCCATTCCCACCAAAAGTGCAGAAGTCTTTGGATAAATGGCACTGCCATTTCAGCAAACAAATCTGGTGTTAGGTGACATCTTCCATGTCGCATAGCCCTTCAGCCTCTGGACCACATGCTCAGCAGCTGGTTAGAGTGCAATGAAAAGAATAATCCTTCACTTCTGAAATAGCACACGCAGATATACTCTGTCATTGGCACCAGCACAGCCCTTTCCCTTTGGAAATATTATAGTTTGCACTACCAGGCGTGTGGAGTCCTGACATCCCTGTGTGCTAGCTGTTATGTCTCATTAAGATGGTCTCTTTTCTGTCAGCACCTACAATAAGATATGGACAAACGCCCAGAAAGACCTTGACACCCAACTCCAGACAGAGAGAGAACATTTCCTCCAGCCGGAGAAGGACCGTGTGAAAGCATTCAGGATGCTGTCTGCTTCCTACATCGAGTACCTACAGATCTTCCATCACCTGGAGGAGGCCCACAGCCACCTCATTCACCAGCAAAAACGGGCAGCGATTCGGCAAGTGCTGGATGGAGTGATTGGCCGGATCCTGGAAGTGAAGAAAGAGATGGTGGAGCTGGAGAACTCGGAGTTTCATTACACTGATAATATCATTGAAGATCTAAAGCTTCTCCCGGTAGGTCTGCCTCGATTATAAGGCAAAATCTTGAGGTTGTGCTGTAAAAGCAGCGTGAGAAACGAGCTGTTAACAGCTAGTTACTTCTCTCGCAGACAGCTCCACCTATTGTCACGTTTAGGTACCACTGATAACAGCTCTTAAATAATTGAAGCTTCAAGTACAGCTGCTTTCTGGATTTCAGCTATAACTCGAGATAAATTGCCTCCTATGTAGCATTAATCTGAGATACGCAGCCATAGTACTGGCTGAAATTGCATGCGTAGTTCACGCTGCAAACTTAGGCTAGCAATTGCCAAGAATTTCAACCATCCCTTCACTTTTAAGCACAGCAGAGCATTATTTTGAGCTATGAGAAGGCATGCTGGAGAGTATAAACACACCTGTGGGGGAACTGATCCTTCAAGTGGTATTCTGAAATCATTAAGCGTTGCTCTTTTCATGACTTATCAGTAAATCCACCTGCAGGGGAGAGTTGGCAAGCCTGAAAAGCAATGCTTGACATCTAGTAAAAGCCAAGCACGAATTCAAATCCCTGTGCCACACCTTTGTTTTAGGAAGGCATGAAGTGCCTAGCTACTACAAAAATAAAAGTAAAAACAAAATAAAAAGAGCTGAAGAAGTTTTGTACCGTGTTTCCTCTCCTTTTTGCTATATTGCTAAGGAGAGGCAGGGCCAAGTTTCATCTTCCTCTGATTTTTGTACAATTGCCTTCCAGCACTCAGTGACTCCATTTACTAGGGTAATTATAAAGGTATTTGGATACACACATCCCATACGGAGCTGGGTGTTGCCTAAAAGGCTGCAAATTTGACGTGAGGATAAACATCTTAAATCTGATCTTTCAGTGTTGGGCCTCAAAAAGAGATTATGAAGAGAAGCTGTCCGTGTGCTCCCCACTCCTGCCTGTCTCGGTATTATGGCTTGGATTTCATCTTTGCATTCAGTAAAAGTCACAGCCCAGAATTTCTGGTGATTAAAGCCCAGGTTAGGCAGCTGAGCAGCTCCTCATCCCTGCACTCATCATATACAAGGTCATCCAGACAAACCACTTGCTCTGGGCAGCCTGGTCTGGTGGTTGGTGACCCTGCAACACAGCAGGGGGTTGAAACTAGACGATCTTGGAGGTTCTTTTCAAGCCAGGCCATTCTATGATTCAATACAATACAAAGAACAGGTTATGCCACTGCAGCATCTTCACTTCTGGGGCATTTCTGTCTGCCTGTCCAAAGTCTTATTCCAAATCTCAAGAGTGACATTCTGTAGGAGAAGAGTTGGTAGAAATGTGAATTGTTTACATCCTATCAATGATGGAAATGAATAAAGACAACCTCTTCTAATCAGGCCTGATTGCGAGTAGTAACTGAGATATCCCAGTCATTGGCAGTGTAAAAATACCTGAAGGCAAACTGAATTATATGCTTTGGTTCCTTGTAAAGGTTCCAAAAAATGCAGGAGAACTGATCTATTTTTCATGCTGATTAGAAAAAGTAGTGGGATGATCACACAGCCAGAGGTATTCCATTCCACAGAAATCATGTTTAAATTACTGGCAGCCCTGCCAAATGTTTTAACAGTTTCATAATATAATTGAGCCATTATCGAAAGAAAGATTTCTGGTCTGCTCTGGTTCAGAAACTGGGCTGATTTATTTGTTGTTGTTGAATTAGGCCTTAAGTAATTGCAAAGTAACAGCTCGGCAGCTGTAACAGAGGTCAGGTTCCCTAACACTCCAAAAAAATTCAATAATCTCACTGCCATTTCATTGCTTCGTAAAGGTGTGCAGCTAATAAGTCATATGATTTTCACGCAGTTTTAAAAAGCACCTCACAACTATTTTTTTCCTATAGGAAGACACAGAAATACCTATCCCAAAGTATTTTATTAAGGAGAATCTGGAAGGCTTGCAGCAGAGAGAGAAAACTCTGGATGAGATTTTGTTGAATGCCGGATTGGCAACACAGGTAAGCATGCCATGTACCTACACAATAGCATGCTTAATTTTGTAGCTTATAGCCATGCATGCCTGAGCGTGAGCCACTGAAGTAAGAAGTAAGTATTTTTATGGTAGTTAAGTCCATTTGCAGATGAGGCTCAAACAGAAAGTAGCATTGAGTTTTTCTGCCTAACAATACCCAGTCACATCTCGAGCCTAAGACTGCAGAAATGAATTGACTCCGTGTGTGCGAGTGTCAGAGAAAGGGCAGCGCTTGGCTCAAGCTTAGAAGCTGCTTTATTTACCCAGCTAACTCTCCTCCCATAATCAGTCCTACTGAAATCAAGGTGGGCTTCAGTTTTACTGAGCCAGGGTTTCTGGCTGGAATGGGCAAAAATCAGAGTTCAGGTCAGCACAGCAGCATTCAGTTGTTTCTAACCTCCAAACAATGACTGCAGTCTCTTCCGTACAGCCATCGAGCTGCAGCTGCTAGGAGGAGTAGAAAATTGGGTTTTGGCAGAGCAGAAGTCATTATGGAGAAGTACATGAGTGCTCTGGTGAAGACTGTTCTGGATTTGATATACTTCTGACCTCTTGGAAATGGCCCGCTGCCCACAAGCAGCCCTCTCACCTACTGAAATAAACAACTGGGCTGCTGTGTCTGCAGAGTGAGGTTTGTAGATGCTGCAGCCATAAGAGACGGTCCTGATCAGACCCACAGCCACCGAATCCTCTGCAGTAATTGTGCTGCTGGGGGAAGTCTGCTTCCCTGCTGGGTATGTGGTAGCATTGATCCCACAAAGCGACCGAGGGAAGGTTCCCAGGCGCAGAAAGAAGCAGCGTGCAGAGGCAGAGCACAGATTACTTTGATGGGCAGCTGCAGCCCCGCTGGCCTCCACAGTAAATTTATGGGTAAATTCTGTAATGGTCTGATGTTGGTCTGTGGAAATCCTCTGTTACTTCTTGGAGTCTTTTTGTTTCCCACAGTTCTGTTCTCATTCCTTTTCAGCATGGCAGCCATGAACAGGTGAGCCTTTCCAGCGTGCTGCCAGCTCACCTGCGAGCACCAAGCTCTGGCAGGGTCCAGGTCCCCTTTGCCAGGATGTCACAACAAGATTCAATAAACATCAAGAAAACAATCTCATATGAACCCACTGTGAATCCCATGCCTTGTGCTTTACTCCCACCACTGCTGCGATTGCTGGAGGGTTGTTAGCACCTCTGTATGCATCACAGCAAGCTGTGTACGCTCAGAAAATCCTGACTGCTGTGCAGCAGAGCACTGTGCTGCTGAGTGTCCATGGCAGCACTGTTACAAACAGCTGAGAGTACACACAAAACTCTGGAGTTTTATCAGAGGACGTGGGCTTATTAAAGGAATCTGCTGCACAGACCATTTGTTCTCCTGTGTATTTCCATTGTAGAAAGCCCTGCTGAAAATGTTGTATAGCGAGCTCCACACAATATATATAGAAGCACTGAATGTGAACTGTCTCCAATAGGGGGATTAATGTCAGGAAAGGACAGTAATTCAGCCTTTCCATGGGGAACACGAGGCATTGATGAGTTCTCAGAAGTAGGAAGGAGGAATTCTCTCCAGCTGCCCTGTTCTGACATGCTTTTTTCCCTAAGTCAGACCTTCTGACCAGGTCTGGCTAGCTCAAATCAGCCTGTTGTTTCACTCAGCAAAAGAGCTGAGGATCCAGCAGCCCATCCAAGAACCCATCCCTACAGAAACCAGAGGAAAAATAAAATAATAAAAAAAAAGACATTGCACAGCCCAAGGAGTTTTTCTTTTAGTGGGAGAAAGCTCTATGATGCCTTTTTTCCCAAATGCGTAACGCTTAGCAGGTAGCATAAACCATTTGTGTTTCCCACTATAGGATCAGGAGTTCCTTGCTGCTCAGAGGTGTGCCCCAGAGTTTTAGCATCTCTTTTCTCTCCATCTTCCACCCATTCATTCTGCTATGTCCAGTCTCGTCACCTACCTACCTGGGATGCCACAGAAACGACAGCAATGTGTCAGGCTCACTTTCTCCTTAAAAATTGTCTCTGGAGATAGCAAATTTCAAAAATACCACATGATGGCCCTGCAAGAAGAGTCTCTGCTGTTTGTAGCAGAGATGTTTTGTCTTAGAAGGTTTCCACTAAAGGTTAATTCACTGTCTCATCTGCTAACTGAGGTAGGCAGTTAACAAAACCGCTCTGCTTTGTCCTTTCCTCTTTGGCTGCGCTGCTGAAGAAACCTGTCAAGGCCATGACATTTGAAGAAGCCATTAAAATGATCCAGGTGGCAGAGCGGGCTCGCCAAGGCCGGCGTCGAGCATTATTCATGAAGCAAATCTACCTTGAAGAGAAGAGAAAAAGACATACCAAACTTCGGGAACAGGCTGGTCCAAATCCAGATGACGCCGCCACCTGCATTCAAAAGGTGAGAGCTTTGATGTAACGAGAGTTCTGCTGAGAGCAAGGGACAATATGTTTTATTCAGAAGAACAGCGGTAGAGAGAGCAACACAGCTCATGGGGTGGGAAACACTCTGAATGGATTGCTCTCAGGGTGTTTAGCAAGGTGAAATACATCATTTAAGCCGCTTAAAAAAATGAGCCATAACCCTAGAGGTGAGATCAATGGAAACAGCCCTGCTCCGGCGGTGCAGGATGACTCTATAACCTACATGTTGTTTTTCTGCTCTGATTTTTATGACCTCAATTGCTCTTTCTGGCATCACCTTGAAATGCAGTGCCTTTTCCTGTGGTCTCTGGGGAAAGAGTTCATTTCATATCTTGAGAAAAATGAGAATGCTAAATTCCAGAAAAATTCCTTATGCATGAGTAATTTGGAATAATTCAGCCTGATGAGAACAGGAATTCACTCTGAATCCTTAAACGCTTTCTGAACCCTGATGTTGTTGTGCTAGAAGATAGGTCTGCCAGTGCAAGAGGATAACAAACTTAAGAATTTCTTTTTTAAAGAACATAGCAGCTGCTAACCTGTTAAAGAGTAATAGTTTCAATTGTATATTGTGCCTTTCCTTCCTCTATTTGTTTTTTCCTCTGTCTGCCACAGCAAAGGAAGCTGTAACAAGGCCCATTTATCTCATTAGAGTTTTGTTTACAATTCAGGTTTGGCGAGGATATATCCAGCGCAAGAAAACAGAGAAAATGAGAGAAGAGGAAATGATATTTCTGGGGATGGTAAGTGGTGCTGTCTAGAGAACATAAAGTACCGTAGCCTGTTCGTTCTTCAGACTTTCCTAATTTAACACAAGACAAGAAATTAATTTCTAAGAGTCCTTCTTAAAAGGAGTCTCTAAGGAATGCAGAACTAAACAGAAATGATAGATGGCACAGAAGTACCTCAATTTGTCTTAAGCTCTTGTGCTTTGTGTACACAGTGCACATGGCAGAAGGGGACAGTTTAGAGTTTGCCCCAGGAATGTGATGCAGGCGTGACAGAGAAAGGGAATTCTATTATCAGTTTTTAATTCAGGGGGCCAAGACAATCGAAGAATTAAAAGAGCAGTGTCTTCTCACAACCTTTTGCAACCTAGTGTGTGCGTATGGCAAAAGAAGGGAAAGGGACATTAGAATTACCACACTGCAATGTCAGTGTAGAAACAGAGAACCTAAATATTGCAAAGTATCGGGAAGTCTGCGGTCAGGTAGATTGCATAGGGTGAGAGTGAAATGAAAATGACCCTTCTGACAAGGCAGACGGAGAGAGGAATCTCCCCCAACCCAGAACGCACATCTCCTCCCACCATCACCCTTCCTTCAAGTCCTCGTGAAGCTGCTTCTGAGCACCTGCCTCGCAGAGGATCCATCCTTGCTTTTCATTTGGTTTATTTATTATAGTTCTTAAATGATCATTTGAAAAACAATGATTTAATTTTCAATGAAAATATGCTTTCCCAGAGAGTTTGAAAGGTTTCCTTAGCCAGCAATGGGATTACACTTCGGTAGGTTATGGCTCTTATGAAAGCTAGTTGTACCTGCAGCAGACATCTGCCAAACACATGTCATCAGTTAAGAATGACCATGAAATCTTATCCGTAGGAAGTAGCATGTGCATTTATCTGAGTTTCACCAAGTTAAATACAGATACACTGTTATGGATTATTGCCTTTCGTATCTGCTAGTCATTAACAGTAAGCGTGGCCAGCTTAGGTAACCAGAGCTTGTCTGCTGATTCTGACTCTCTTTAAGACAAAGATTTAAAGTGGCATAGACTAAATGAGGAATGTTTGGAATGTACTGAAAATATATGTTAGACAATATACCTTCTGCAAAACAAGGGATCATTTCCTATCAAATCCCATAACAGTTTCTCACAAGTCTTCACAGCCAAGCACTCCTCTCGCAGTGGCCAATGGAAGGAGTAACAGATAACTAGGGCATAAATAGCCACCTACTGCATTTTATGAGAAGGAAGATCTATTTGATCACAGGGATGAAGGGAATTCAAACCAAACACATGGATTGAATTCATTTCCTGACCTCCAGTTAGGAGCGAGAGAATTGATGTTTTCAGTTCTGCACTCAGACTCATTACTCTTTATCAAGTACATAATCAAAATAAGCGGGAGAGGGGGGAAGAACACCTCTAAATAAAAATAATCTGTTCATATTGCTGGTATTTTTATATTTCCCCGTTGTGTTCCACTTTTACTTTTCATGCCACATTCCCATCCATGCTCTCCAAAGGAAATGAACGGCAAGGAAGCATGGGTTCCCACTGATAGATAGGCAGCGAGCTCCAAAGGTCAAGTCTCTTTGATGTATGATCATGTCAGCCCTCTAAAAAATGACCACAGATCTTCATGTGTAAATATGTTGAATTTGCTTTTCTAATGCTGCACGACACAGATAAATTAGAAGCTCTAGCCATCCATTACTCCAAGTCCATCCCAAAGGAGACCTGACTTTTACTGCGATAAATGTAATTTCTCTTGTAATTATAGTTATTTTTAAAATGTGGGTGTTGCTTTCATGTAAAGAGTGCTTGACAAAAACAGCTAGACCATTTGATGTTCTGAATAACGATTTGTGGAAAAATTCAGTCACGTTCATCTCAAAAGTCTGCAAATACATGCAACAAGGAGAGTTCAACCTTTTGCTTAACTCGGTATTATTTTCCTTACTGTCTCCTCACTTCAGAAAAATTTACGTTTGTTTTCTGGAATTTGATTCTATTTCTTTTGCCCGATGACAGAGTAGAAGTCTGTCTTCCAGAGATTTTTCTTGGCTCACAACTAAGGCCTCATTATTATTATTATTTATTAAAGCTTAATTGCAGAAACAGCATGATTCCCTCAGCACATGTTTTTCTAAATCTCCGATAAATCACAATTTGCAATACCAGTCTAATTTGGAAAGAGAAGCAAGCCTCACTAGGAGCACATATATCTTGATAACTGTATCCTGACCTATTTCCTGATCTTCCTGACATTGCTGCCATACTGCTGTTTACCCCCAGCACCACCACCATAACCAATGCTGCAAAACATGTCCTTAAGCCACACTGCTGAAGGATGCTGCAAGACACACCATCTTGAAAACAATCATATTGTCTTGAAAACATTCATATGCTCTACAAACCAACCTGTATTTTCTTGCTCTATTTTACCATTGCAGGCCAATTCAGTGTGCCATTATTGTGGTTTTTAAACTAGCAGACTTCTACTTGTCCGTTTTTGGCTTGTAAATCCCCTGTGCCCATGTTTTCATGGAAGGAGCACAAGCAATCAACCTCACTGGAGCCAAGTGCTCCGCATGCTTAGGCAGTTCATAGGACTGAGCCCTGGATGCTTTGGATGTGCACCCACACAAGCTCCTTGTCATCTCAGACACACACCTACTGATATACACAGCTCTCACACTGTTCCATTGCATCATTTCAGCCCTTACCAAGGAGTTAGTGGCACAACATTTGCTTATCTGTGCTTTCTCACAAAACATTTCCACTGCTTTTCCTCCTTCTGTATCCTTCATATATGAGCGGACAAATGTGGTCTTAAATAACTGTTTTCTCCTGCTTACCTCTTTTAAGCATACCCTAATTTAGGCATGTTTTCTTGGCTAATGCTTTTATTTATATCTGAGAAAAGAGCCTGCCAAACATTGCTTGTTCTTCGAATTCCTGATAAATATAATTCATTTCACCCAGTTAGAAACAACTCAGTGTTTCCTGGAATAGCCTTCAGTGTAAACATTCAAGCCTATGGCTAAATAAATATTATATGGGACTGGACAAACTGCAAGCTCCATAAATACATAACATTTGAAATATTTCTTCAGTTCCTGGAAGTAGGCAAACACGGTAGCATTACACACCAGGCCTGTTTTTATCAGGCTTAAGATTACAATGATTTCTGTTATACTTGCAGCCTAGAGGATGCTTAGATGTCAGCAAAAGCCACTGTTATTTAGCCAGGCACGCAGATACATCTAAAGGGTGATAACTAGTCTATCTAACGGTGCAAGCAAGCAAGAATCCCACTGAAAAATTTGGCTTTCATTGACTGGAGTCACACTGCCTTTCAGAGTCCAAAACCTACTTGCCAGTTTTAGTAGAGGTTTGACAGCATGCCCATGTATATGATCTAAATAAACATAACTGCAATTACATAAACCTATGCGGCCATGAATATAGATGGCATTTTCCACCTCCAATTCTCTTTGAGCTTATGGAAACTTGTCACATGTCAATATTTATTTATAGATTGCATAAATCTACGAAGCAGCCTTTTTCAATATTTTTCTAACAAGGCCTCTTACTACAAAATGCTCTGTTTGAATGCATATGACAATTACTTTAATTGGGAAAGCCATTGAAGTGAATCGTATAGTAGGGAAGCTTTAATGAATGCAATACATTTTGTTTAGTTGTTCCTCTTTTGCGCCTAATTTAGGAATTCAGCCATATAATTGATGTGGCTATCACCATTCGTGTAGCATGGAACCTATACGAACACAATCTCCATCAGACAAGAGAACTCTTTGAAACACATCCTTCCTGCAGCCAGGCAAAACAAGAAAACAAGAAAGGAAGAGCACAGCTAACTCATCTATTAAACTTCCACAGAGATTTTTGGATCACAGCTTAAAATTCAGCAGGATAAATTAGCAAAGAGCAAGACCCCAGCTGCTTAGGTAGAATATTCCTTTCATCTGCTAGTGAGGAGTTCTTGTCTGTGTAGTTCAAATGTAAAAAAAATCTCGCTTTCGCTGCTCATGAATATAAATGACCATTAAAAATACTTGCTTTGCTTGGAAAATAAAGCCCTCTGGAGAAACAAACTCTGCTACGTTTGAAGCAACAAAATGCTACTCAATCACTACATCTGTTGAAGGATTACAGTCTTGGACAATGCTGTCTGTAGCAAAACAATGAGTGAAAAAGTCCCTTAAAACCACGCAGTGCATCTTTCAGCTGTGCCGTTTCAGATCTAAGAAAAGAAACCATTCTAAATTAAGTACCCAGTAATAAAAGCTGCAGTAAATCCACCTTTCAGGCATCGTATGAGTGTTAGCCTTGAAACGTGAAATGGAATGAAATGTATTTATTTCACTGGAACGAAGACTATCTTCCCTTGTAAGTGCAGCTGTAATGGAACAATTGAAGAGCAGTTAGTTCCACAGTATGGGGCCTCCTAGATGTGGAACTCTAGCCTTAAGCATGTTCAGCCAGCCTGCACACCTCTAAGTGTTTTATAATGAACAATAAAGCAGTCTGTGTTGGGAAAAGTTGTTGAGCTGACTAAGCAGAAAGGCAGACATTTCAAGCTAGGAAAGAATGATCTCCGCAATTGGGCTCCTAAGTGTGAAGGAGAGTATGCACAGAGGCTTTCATCACGTAGGCTTACCTGGAACTGCTCCTTCCCTCTGCTGGTGGGTCCTTTCACTTTGGTCCTTTCACTCTTCTCTGTAGAGGAGAAGGAATAAAGAGCAGAAGATCAAACAGCTCTCTCATCAGTGTACTTGTGACTGATGAGTTGGAAATAAAATTCTCTTTTAGACAAACGTCCATTTTGCCTTATTAATTTGAACAAGGATTTTAAAGACAAAGCCCATCAAGCATTAGATAAGCATTTTAAGTTAATGGACCATGTAGTCCTATTTTCCCAGAAACTCAAGAATCTTCCTATTATGCCCTATTTTCACAGCAACATCAATTATTAATATGTATACTTTTGCTGACAGAGGACCACACTAAAAATGTGAGTTTCGTTATCCAGTTCTGGGTCATTAACTGTGAAAAGCTTGTAAATATAATGGTTTATTCACATGGGAAGCCTTCATTAAGATGCATTATTCTACAACTGATGTGGCAGCACTGCATTATCAAGTTCACTGTCTCCATCTAATATTTGTAATTTGTTTCTAAATGAGTCGCTGTTTGCAGGGCAAGTTAACGAATTTGAATTTCACATGGCCAAAGAAATTTCTTAAAGATGGGAAAATACTTCTTCCCCCAAGGAAAAGCTATTTATTAGTGTCTTACTATAGAATGCCTCCCTTTGATTCAGAAGCAGAAACATTAGAGGCGCTGAGAGAAGCGATGTTAGAAATAAATTGCCTTTTGTCTTCCTTAACGTTCACATTAAGTAGAGAGAGCTGCAAAGTTGCTCTCATCAAATTGTCTCATTACAACACTTCAGAATTCCAGATCAAGTATGTGGGCACATGGAGAGTGGGTCTGCAATGCTGCAAGGCACAGGTCAGAGACTGGTCAGCAGGAAAACACTCCTGATGGAGCTGTTGGAGCCGTCCTTTTGCACTGACCACCTGTCTTGGCACAGCTTCTGCCCTTTCAGTACCTATTTCTTCCATTATTGGATGGACCAATGTTTTTCAGATATACTTCCTTCTGAAGTCTGCTCCTTGACGAGAGAACACAGTGCCCCCCCTTTTGCAGTTGCCTCCTCGCAACTGGGCAGGAGTTTAGGGTGACGTATACTTTTGTGATCAGCACAAGAACTGTGGTGAAAAGAAAGCAAGCTTAGCACATTTTCCTTCTTTAACTGCAAAGCAAGAAAATGGAAACTGTGTTTTCTCATACATAAGCTCCCGGATGGGCTTGGTTTTCTTTCCTTGGTTTGAGTCTATCTGACAACAGAAAAAAAGCTTTTCTATGAAAACGCGCTGCAAATGCACAACAGATGGCAGAGAACTGACAGCTAAAACAATGGTACAATTACATCATTTTAAAACTGATATCATCTGGACATCTTGTTATATCTCTTCAGCCGCTCCTGCAGCTGGAGTCTCTATTTTTAGGTGATATCATTCAATTCACTCCAATTTTATCTATTTCACCTTCTGGTTAGAATGTAGGTAATAGTCTAACGCTGATTCAGTTTCTTGGTCTTCCACACCCTGATGTAATCTTGGATCAGTTCTTACAGGTCAAGGAAGCAGTTTTTAAGACATTACCAATTTTACTTCCTAGGCCACGTGTACGTAAGTTCTTTTGATGTTTCCTCACGTGTCAACGCCTTTCTCCTCCTGTTACTAAATGAAAATGATACTTTTCCTGTCCCCGTTTTCTGTCAGTTCTTCAGTCCATTTTCATACCCCACCAGCTGGAGTTTGCTTGGGAAGATCCGGAGAGACACCAAGTTTGTTGGCATAACTCATTGATTTCAAAGTAACTGAAGGAAGAGTCAGACCAGTTGAATGTTCACCTGTAAAGCTGCCCTTAAAATCAGATAGCTGTAGCATGATTTCCTCACAGCTGTTCAGTGCTTTCCTCCTCCTTCCCTAGAAAGGAAACCAGCTCTTGGTTCTTTACATGCGCAGGCCTCCCATTCTCCACTCGTAAGCACAGTGCACTGCATGTGTTCTCCATTACACCACCATGAATCCTTCAGGACTCATTTGTCATGACCAGATCTGCTCTTCTTTCCATGCTCTCCCTCATCCATCTGACTCAGTGTGTGCTATTTCCAGAGCTTTGCACCAAGGGAGGACCCCCATTGGGCAACTGGATGTCCATCGCTAGGCCTACTTCAAATGGTGCCATCTGTTATGGACGTCTCTCTCTATCATTACTCACAACAGCTCGCCTGCCAGAACTGATTCCCACTCAGATCAAGTGTCTTTTTGTACCTGCCATCTCTCACTATCTTGTTGGCTCCTTTCCATAGCCTCCTCCCCATGAACCCAGCTTAGATAAATTCCACTCTCCCAGCAATGGAAGCAATCAAGCAGCAGCACATTTCACATCAGAAGCAGCCTTTTTGTCCATGTAAATAAGCGAGCAGTGAGCATACCCTAATTTAGAAAATACTAACAACAGGGAAGGAATAGGACTGGAAGAAAGAACGGTTGAATGAGAATGAGGCTATATCAATCCTCCTGTTCTTTAATGAGTTATTGAAGATGGTTAGCTGGACTCTCATTGATAGAAGTGGTTTAGTTTGCCTTATAATAGCAAAACAAAGCAAGGAAAAGAAAAAGATGAAGGGCAAATACAACAGAGCATCTCTTCATAAGCCATTCTGGAAAGGTAGAGGCCTTGCATGGATTTTGGAGACTAGAGCATGTGCTGTAGCTCTGTTGCCATCAGCATCTGAGTCAGCTGGTTTAGAGTTAGCTGGACTGTGTCCACACCAGCTTCGTGACTTCGGACTCAAGCGTAGGTGTGGTCTGTATTAGTTTACTGGGAGATAAGAATCCCCTGCTTCTGGTCTTGCTCACATAGGTATGTTCTTGCCAATTTGAATAGTTCTTACCTCATCTAACATTGGCACTGATGAAAGACACGTGGGCAGTAAACTTGCAGTGATGAGCAGCTAGCCATCAAAGGCTCCCTCTGGGCTGACTGGAGAGCAGCTGAGAAGAGAAGCTGAGTGAAGAAGAGGCTCAGAGGTGGATGAAAACAGATGCTCTCCTGTCTGTGCTGCTGCACGACTGTCCTGCTCAGCACATTGTTCCATGCTTGCCCACCGCTTCCCTTGCGACGGCTCTGGCTCTCAGCTGCCTCCTTGGTTGACTGATTCACCTCATTATAATGAGAGAGAATTAACCTGGGGGAGAGAAAAGATAAAGGAGATTATTTCCTATTTCTTAGAGAGCTGGTCTGGTTCACTGCAAGGTCAGCGGAGTGCCAGAGCCCAAAAAGGAGAAGGCAAGGGCCACACAGCCAGCAGACGGGGGGGAAGGGGAACTGGCCCTTTTCAGGGCCAATCAGCTGTTCAAGCAATGAACCATCTCATGAAAATTCACCCTGAAGAGGTCACATAACTCATGCAGAGAAGCCCGTCTTTCTCTACCACCTGCAAGTCAGCCTAAAGCTGAGGATACCCTTGTGCCTCTTGCACTGAGTTGCCTCCACCTGATCACTGGTTCTGTTTCTTCCAGCCTCCCAAAGGAGATAGGACAGGATAGGATCACTGAGCACACCTCCAGCATTCATCACAGCTACCTGTGCTCATGGAAATACTGAGTCCCTTTCTTCCATTCCCAGATTTCTTTCCCTTATCCACGTTCTTCTCACACGCCTTCCGCAGGAAATGCTGGAAAACATACTTCTAAATAAACAGCCTTTCCCTCCACTTTCCCCAGCGAGCAGCTAGTTAGAAAAAAACAGTAGGTTGTCTGAGCATAACACAGTGTCTGTTCAGACTGTGCCATAGCAGTGCAGAAAGACATGCAATAGCTGTGTTGGCTTTAGCTGGCTCATCTCTTCATTAGCAGCTTTGGGACCTCTGGGCCATAGCACTCTGCTGGGAATGCACAGTTCCTTAAGCATTACACCAGTGAAGCTAAAAGTTGAGCGTGGAACTATGGAAGGGAAGTGAATCTTGCTTCTAAATTATAATCTAGAAAGCAAGCCCTATGGGTCCGCTTTGCTAGAGCTGGCTGTTCAGAAGTTCATTTAACGTTGCAAGTAAAATACAAATCAGTAGTGCTCACAGTAGCTGTGCTGTCCTTTCAAAGAGCTGCTGTTGAAAGGGAAGAATTGGAAACACTTGATGGCTATAGAAAGTGACAAATGAGTGAAGATAACATCTCAGGGTGAGAGGCAAACATC
This sequence comes from Tetrao urogallus, assembly GCF_951394365.1. Taxonomy (NCBI): domain Eukaryota; kingdom Metazoa; phylum Chordata; class Aves; order Galliformes; family Phasianidae; genus Tetrao; species Tetrao urogallus. Next base: position 34,645,635 of record NC_136821.1, read on the forward strand.
TTCGGGTCATATATTCAGACAGAGAGCAAGTGCAGCTGCCGTTCTGAAGCGTGCTGCTCTTCTTGTTTCCGTCTAAATATTTTCTCAGAGATGGCCTTGACCAATTCCTTTTCCACACACTGCAGATGCAGGGAAGGCAGTAAATTGCTTTCCTGAACGGGGCCTCTAACGCTTTCTTTGGACGGTGTGCAAACCCGCTGTATACTTTCTGAAACCAAATTTGCTTGGCACTCGTTAGTGATTTTTGGAAGCTGGTTGAAGCATGGAAAAACACCGAATAACCGATCTTAATTGTAAGCAGGCCAAACCTTTGATAGAAGCTTTCTTGTCTTTGCGGGAGTCCTCTGGAATTAGGACTTGCAGCACAGTAGAAAACACATTTCCAGAGTCAGAGTGAGGAGAAAGTGTTACTGAGTCAGTCTGAGATCTGTTGAGTTAAAGACACGCTCTGAAGGTGGGAAGCCAGGACAGAAATGCAGACGTGGGCTTTTGTTCACATCTGCTGCCACCTATACGTGAGCCACAGCCTTTGAAGAGGACAGAACACAGCGTCACAAGAACAGCTTATCACATTTTCTCCTCTTTCCCATTCTTCAGTTGGGCACACACACTGTCTTATAACATCAGTCCACCCTGGGTAAGTGGGAATTATTTTGTTCTGGAATTACTGAAAAACTCAAAGCTAATTTATGTTGTTAAAAAAAATATCCACTTCTCTTTACCTTCCAAGGTGAGAATGGCTCATAAAACACTGGGAATACATTAACTTTATCAACCATTGCAAACTGAAAACTGCAAAGTTTCGGGCCACCCACACAGATGGTATTTTTCATGCTTCTGTATTTGCATACCAGAGAGACTTTCATTTTTATCTCTCTTAAAGCACACATGTAAAATCAATCACGGAGCAGAAATTATTATTGTAAGGCTGGTTTAGAAGTCCTTCTTGCCAAGGTTATCAAATCATGGGAAACTTGGGGAGCCATGATTTTTATTGCAGCATTTGGGAGGCTGTTTATTCTTTTTGTGTTGTTTGTTTGTTCCTCAAAGGAAGTTGATTTCCTAAAGGAATATTATCAGCTGCAACAAAATACCAGGAAACCGATGACCAAGCATATGAAACTTTAAGTGAACAAATTAAAAACAATACCGGCTAATTAAAAAGTACCACTGGGAAGTCCAAACATTTGAAAACTCAATTAAAAACCTCTGGCACCCTTCTGACACGGATAAAGCTGGCATTTGCAGAACAGCAGCTTTCTCACCTGTCTCATTGAGATACCGGGATCCCACAGCTGAAAGGGCTGTTTTTGTACATTGCAACGTTGTTAATTAATGCTGAAACACTAACAATAGGCCATTGTGTGCATCCAGGCACTTCTTATGAGAGCAGGGCTTTTTCCTGCCTTCCCGTAAATGAATTCAGTCCTAAGCTCAGAATCACTGTCAACCTGGCATTCTGGTGTGTATTAAGTTTCTTCTCACCGCACCTTTTCTTTTCTCCTCTCGTTTTCAGAGCTTCCCTCCTCACTTGAGGGCCCTTCACAGTACCCCACAGATGCACACCAAGCAAGAAGATGCCCTGCAAGGTGAGGTCCAGGGGAGACACGAGGAGGAATTCATCAAGGATCAGCTGCGAGAAACAGAGGGGCTCGACATCAGGGAAACCCTCCAGGATCAGATCGGCCAGTGCTTCATCGAGTGTCGGTGAGCAGAGATAAACACTCAGCCCTCAAGGACACCATTTGCTCCAGGGAGCATGGTTGTATCATTCTTACAGGCTGCACAAATCCATTTTACAGCAGTGATCTTTGTTCTGCTGCAAGCAGCGCCTGCAGAACTGAGATCCTGAGCAGCAGGGCTCGTAAGTGGGGAAACCAGACCAGTGTGCAACTCCTCACACAGTCTAGCTTTGTAATTATATGAAGCATGTATACAGTTTAGGCACACTGGCTTTTTACATAAAGTTTCACTGATAATGCAGTCTGCCATGACACAAATACAATTCTTTGTATAGCAAATCACGTATGCTGCAGCCCAGGTGCCTGCTGTCAGCATTATCAAGCATCCTGTGCCAACCTGAAGGACCTTTGTAATTGAGGCCTGACCTCAAAGACGCTCCCCCAAACGAAGCTTGATTTAGCAGTGCTGCTGATCTCAGTGAAACTTCATGTCTCAGCAGAGTTAGGCACATACTTACACCTTTCTACACCGAGTGCTGACACCTACGGTTTCTCAGGAAGTTTACTTTAGCTGAAGTTGGAGATGGGCAGCTTTAATAGGGCAGTACTGTAAGGCCTTGTGCTAAGGAATATAGACTGTTTTTATGATGCAAGTAATTTTCTCTAGGATTTATACCATCCAATGGGTCACTATGTATGCGCAAATTGAGAAGCAGGGCCCCAAATTTCAAGGATAAACCTCTTTAAAGACAGTTAAAAGATATTAAAAGTAAAATCCTCCCTATTAAGACAGTAACAGCAAACGATGCCAGAGAGCCTAACCAATCCAGACAGTCATTTGGAGGAAGCTGAAGCAAATGCTAGATGGAGGGAGACAGTGAGGAATGACTGAAAGAGCTGTTCATCAAAAATAGGTGCACCTGTGGAATACTCCCAAGATGTAAGATGGAGTTTGCATGCTGATCCTTCTTATTCAGTAAGTCTTACAGGCAAAGTGGGACCCTGTTGTTAAATTTATATCCCAGATGCACCCAGGGGCTCAACTTCAGATGAGGCTTCAAGACTGTAGGAGGACATAGTCAGTATCCCAGCATATAAATACATGATTAAAGGAGTTCTTTAACTACCCTGTAGGTTGTCTGGTCTGATCTAGTCAGGTTCAGTAGTCCTGAATCTCATCTAGACTTGAAAATTAACAAAGATTAAAGCTGGTGTTTAAATACAAGCACCACATTAACTGCTCTTGGATAGCTTTATGGGTATGCTTTTCCAGAGCAAGTGATCCTATTAAATGGGATTAAGATACACAGGCATGCAGAGTTAATCAGTGACAGTGCTGCTTGTACACAAGCCTTTAGACAGGCAAGTTGTTCTACTGCAACTGGGCAAGGCTGAGAAAACAACTCCCCTTCAGTCCTGCATTATGACCACAGTCAGAACTGCTCCTCCACCCACCCAAAGCAATCTGCTTGTAAAAATTAACCCAAATCAGATCATTTTAATGGAGCAGAGTTAAAGAGAAGCTGTGTATCCAATTATGGCAATTATGCGGTGTGCTCACATGTGGGGTCAGCTCTGAAGGCACAGGGAGGGTGACAGACCTGTGGCAGTCAGCATGGCATGTTTGATCATAATCCCTGTTACTCTGCTTTTAAATGAGCTGTCCCTCATCTTCTCTAAAAATCAGTAAGGCATTTTTCAGCCAAGACTAGACAGATCTCACTGATAAAATCCACTCTGATGACTTAACAACGTGGCAGATAGAATCCTGCCCCTATTGAAGCCAGTGGGAGAGCTGCCATCAGCTTCAGCAAAGGCTGGACATCGCCCAATATTTCAGTTCATTTGAATTTGGCTGAGTGATGAGGTCTTCCTGGCACAGAGAGAAGTTAGAGAACTGCCTGCTATGAAGCTCCTCTTCATGGGAGGCCTCCATTTAGGTGATCAAAATAGTTCTCCCAGCAGACACGTTTGCTTGCATCCAAAATAGGTAAAAGATCAGCACATGGGAAGCACGTGTGTCACACACAGCCAAGCTTTCAGCATGGTGAATGCCAGAGACACTGCAGAACTAGCAGGACTGGCTGTGACTTGCTCCTGCCTGGCCCAGTGAATGGCAGAACAGATCTGAAGTGTCAAGGTTTACATTAATTATTACCTGCCAGGATGTACTTTGGCTCTCCATTAAGCTAGCCTACAAGATGAACATCTAAATGTAGCTTATAAATTATTCTTTAATGAGGCTTTTTGACAGAGCTTAACATTTTCCATAGTCTATTAAATAAACAGATAGCTAAAAGGGAACAAAGATTCTTTTGAGTGAATTTTGCTGTATGTGCTAGAAAAATAAACCCAAACTCCCATATTTTATCCTTCAAGAGGAAAAGCATGTGATGGGAAATACAATTAGCAGGTGTTGTCTTTCAGCACAACTGCTATCAAGTTACAAAAGCAACGAGCACGTATAAAGTTTCTCCTCTTGTAAGGATGACTGCTATAAATATTTACCACTTGCTTTGCACCAGGGAAAAGGAGCAGAGTCGGACATTTCACAACCCAAGACGGAGTGCAAATACTCCAAAAATTAATAGTTGCTGTGATTAGACACCTCTGAGCCTGGATTTTAATCAAAGGACTCCCACAGACTCTACTCGTTATATTAATAACAGGGGGTTATATTAAAAATACAGCAATTGCATAGCTGGGGCTTTAGTTTCAATTTCCTGCAGTATTGCAGACCAGAAATATTTCTCTCTAATTTCACATTCAGGGTGTTGCACTGCATATGCAAAACCTGTCCTCACTGTCTTCTCCACTGCATCTAACCACAGTCCCCAGGTAACGAATCTTTCTTGGATTCATCTCTATATTAAAAACAGGGGGCGGAGGGAAGAGCACAGAAGGATCCCCTGATTACATGGAAAAAAATGCTGTGGCGTCTTTCTCCAAGAAAAGCCTTTGACAGAAATCAATATGAAGGATCAGAAATCAAGATGAGGTTTTTATTACCAGAGATAGCCTCGAGAATCACAGGGGAGAGCCCAACACGCAGGCTTTGCTGTAATGCATCTTATGCCCTCTAGCTGTAACAAATTACGTCGTGAATTTCTTGCGGGATTTATGCGCCTCTGCTCGGGGCTCTGGGGAGCATTTCATCAGTGGCATCACTGACCTAATAACAGGGGATCTGAGTAATAGCAACTTTTATGTACGTGGCGTGTTATTCCCACAAATTTGGGGATTGGTTTTCTAGAGGAAAGAGGAGGCGAGGGGTAAACACGCTTTCTTAATAGGTTTACACTTTACTGATTAGCTTTGAATGATCTTCTTGCTCTGCCTGCTGACTCGAGCACTGTCAGCAAAGGAATTGGCCGGGCTTCACGGTGACTGAAAGAGACTCTGTCTGAAGCAGGGGGTTCCTGTGCTTTATTTATTCATTTTGAACATTCCTGACAGCCGGCCCGGCCCTTTGATGCAGAGGAAAGGAGAAAGAAATAGGAAGCGATCGTGTTATATTTCCCTTTTTCACAAGGCTGTTTTGTTGAGCTGAATGTGCTGCCAACGGGTCCGTTCACGGGACTCCCCGGGCAGCAGGGGTGAGCAATGAGGAGACAGGAGGAAGATGAATGGAGAGAAAGGTTTTGCTCTGAAACCCCGCATAATGGGGAAAGTATTTGTGTCAGGATCTGCTCGTATCGCATTTCACACCCTGCACGCGCTGCTCCTCGTGAAGTCAATCCTGACGTGTGTGAAAGTTGCCTGGCAATTCATCAGTGCTCAGGTCCTGCCAACAGGACAGAGACAGATCACACCTCAGCTGTGCCAAGCACTGGCCTCACCGCCACGCTCCCTCAGCTCTGGGTTGCAGGAGCTGACGTTGCATCCATCAGCCCTATCTGCCTTATGGTACGTGCATGGCCTTGGCCTGCTAGCAGTGCTTTCCAAGTAACCAATGAGTACGGAACGCAGTCCCAACACAATATGGCAGCAGTTCACAAGCAGCTGTATTGGAAAATTGCTTCACATAACTAGGTTTTGTGTAATGAGCCACAAAGGCAGACAGTTCTTTCAAAGAGCAAGCTCCAGTCTGGAAATCCTTGGAACACAACCAACCAGAGATATCACCAGACCCTTAATCACAGTCTTCTGCCATTATTATGCCCTGCTACTCTTGGAAATGCATTTCCTCCTTCTCTGCCACCTATGCAAAGGCATTTCTCCTGGAGAAACCTACCACAGAATCATGAAGGTTGGACAAGACCTCCAAGATCACCCAGCCCAACTGTCCACCTACCAAGGTTGGACAAGACTTCCAAGATCACCCAATTTAGTTGTCCACCTACCAAATTTGAACAAGACCTCAAAGATCACCCAGCCCAACTGTCCACCTACCATGGATGTTTCCCCACTAAACTGTACCGAAAGCCTGCCCAAAGTGAGTTCTTTAGAGAATGTCACGAAACATGTTGAAGCTGCTTTTGAATCACTCGCCATCTAGCATGCATTGTCTCCTCTCAGCTCTCTCCTTTTGCTCAGAGAGTGAAGACAAGCTCTGAACTGTGAAGATGAATTTCTGAAAAAGAATGGCAGGGGCTTGGCTGCTCCCTTCTGTTCCTATGCTTTGTCTACCTACAGAACTACAGAGACATCAGTGCTACAGTAAGTGGGCCCATTTGCTAAATTTTGGCTTATTACTAAAACTTCTAAGTAGTTCTTACGTCAAGCCTGCTGCAAACAAGAGAGAAGTCTCAGGAAAAGCCAAAAAAAAATGCCCCCCCCCCAAAAAAGCGGCCAAAATCTCTCCTGCAGGAAGTTGATATTTTTGTTGTCTCTACATCAACTAATACAGAATTTCAATTCAATACAATTTGCAGCATATTTCACGTTGGGACAAGACCTATCGTTAACAAATCCTTCAAGCAAGAGATAGAAGAGACACCTGTTTTTTCCATCAGTAACATCTGTTTTCTGACAGAAGTAACAACTTCAGATTTTGCAAAGGCAGTAATCTCTGCTCTGTAATAATTAGTGCCAGTACAAAGTGCTCTCTTCTCCAGTGCCAAAAGGCCATTCTTCAGCAACAGCTTGAATACAACATCAATCTTTCCGGCCATGGCTGAGCCTGCACCCAGATACTTGGCTGTTCTCTGTGTAGACAGCCAAAGCAACCTTCATGATCCAACAGGAGCAAGGCAGCCACGACAGCACATCGCTCAGGCAGCTGAACCTGTCCACCCCACATAAATAATGTGGCAGCTCATCCTTGCTGAGCTCCTTGTTGCAAGCTGCCATCCTGCTATCCAAATCTGAGTGCGTATCTGTGAGAACTAAACTCCTGCCTTTGGGCTCCGGGTGAGGCAACCTCTAGGAGTGATTAATTAACATAATTAGGAGCTGTAAACATTAATGGGTAATGTTCAAGCCTTCTCTGACATGTTCTTAAAGCTTCCACTGTGTTGTTGTCTATTGACTAATTTTGGCACACATCACCCCGGCTGGAGGGGAATGGAATGCAAATGCATCACTGGCTTACCGGAGGAGTACCAGAACAAATAACCCACCAGGTTTCTTTGCACAGAGGGAAAATAAGTTATCATAAACAAGAGGATTGTTTGTGCATGAGGGGGAGAGCAGAGAGTGCGTGCTAAGGATTAAATAGCAGAGGAACAGGATGTCGACAAGGCCAGCGCAGCCCACGGTTCTGCAACCTGTGTTCCCTTTGAGTGGAATCAACTATCCAGATCTGATAGCCATTAATAAAAACAACCCTTGTTCCTTCTCGCTTGTGAGAACTCTGCTTTTAAAAGTGTGATCCCCTCTAATTCCAAAGGAGGGGAGGCAACTGATTAAGTCCATCTGCAGTGAATCTACTTTATTGGATGCCCGTGGATTTACAGGAGGCATGGGACACCTCTGGGAGCTTCTGTGCAGTGGCAGGAGTTGCCTACTTTGGTGCAAGCAAACGATTTACGAGTGCACTGACATTAATGGAGGCGGCTTGACGGCTTTTGGGGGGAACAGGCGGAAGCCCCTGTGTCCGTATATTTCTCATACTTGGTGAAACACAGATAAATCTTGGCGGCGGGTATCTGAAACAGTAAGACCAGTTGAACCCCAATGTCAGGCCTCCAGAGAGGCCTCGATAGTACCGCTAGCTCTGCTTTCTAAATCATCACGAACTCTGAAATACGTCGCCTTCCCTTTCTCATAAGGCTCCTTGAATTTACACTTAAATTTATAATGGTTACCAGATCTACACAGTGATTAAAAACATATGCAAAGGACTCTGCTGCTGTGCCTTAATTCCTCATTTTGTTCAGTGAACTATCAAAAGTTTGCAATGATCAAGGAAGAAAAATAAGATTCTTAAAGCATCTCAGGTACAAGTCAAGTTTCCCAGTCCCAGCATAACAAATCATCCTCATGCCTGTGATTTACTCACCAATGCTGCACATAAACATATCTGCACCAGCTCTCCGAACTCTCCTATTCCCTTCCAGATAGACATTCAGATATCTTAAATCACTACATTGTTAACAACCTTCTCTGGACCACCTCTCCTTGGACTGACAGTTTGCTGACTGACTTCTTGTTACCAAATATGCGGTCAGATCCCAATATTTTTTAGCACTGCTTGGTCATTTTCTAAGCTTCCCGTTAGCTCCTAGAGAGGGGTCCATGTACTTAATGAGCAAGTTTGTCAGAATCAGAGCTGCTTAGAGGCTGTTACAGGCAGAGGTACGTACTCTTCCACCACAAAGACTTGCTCTCCAACCAGTTTGCCACCAGTGCAAGATCAGGGGCTTCTTGCAGGAGCATTCCAGGCTTCTAGCATCTGCAGACACATATTCATCTTCTCACTGTGGCATGATTTGCACTGCACACCTCTTACCGTGCTTGCATATAAATTATTCATTAGTGGCATTAAACGCTCGTTCAGATTTAACAGTCACACATTACAGAGCCATAATGAGCAAGGTTCTTCTTCAGACCAATCTCTGCTCTTCCACTTTTCTCCTCAACTTGCTCGCTTCTCAAATACTTTGTCCAGACAGACTTAACCTTTTCCCCACTCCATTTCACAACCCCAGTTTCTGCCTTTTCAATTGTAAAACTCTAAACATTCAAGGAACCGTAGGCTACAAGCAAAATTGTCTAGAGCCTACTGGCTCAGCCTGTGGAGGCAGAACAGCAGGATACATAAAACAGGAACAGCTCAGATATATAGAACCATAGAGTCATAAAGGTTACAAAAGACCAGAGAGATCACCTAGTCCAACCACTGACCCATCACCACCATGTTCCAAAGGACCCACGGTAGTGACCCATCACTGTCACACTGCAGCTCCTTGTGCTGTGTCTTGGGATCAGAAGGATAGGTCCAGTTGCACCTTTGTTTTGCACAGGCAAAATGATGTCTTCAGCTTGTCTGCTTATTGGAAAAACCTGAATCAGTTGGACTGGCATTTTCAGAGCTACATATTGTAAGCTGAACGCTCAGCATCTAAACTGTCAGGTTTCGTTTGCTTTCTGCTTTTGGATTTGTAGCACTGCAGAGTGAAAACTGACCATTATAGCAAGTTCAGGTTAGATTCACTTTCCTACCTTCCTTAAATGTCTGAAAGGGACTCACAAAGTCCACTGACCTCGAGTTTAAACCTCCTGCATTAGTATTAAAGCTCCTAAAAATATTTATTCCTTCCTATGCCTAAAAAGTCTGGAATCAGCTAAAGTAAATAGCATTACTCTGAGCCGGTCCCACTTACAAGCAAGAAAAAAAACCTTGTAACTAATTAGTTCATTTTCCTAATGTAGTCATACCCATCTACAGTAATACTTAGGAATTAACAGCTTGGAAATGCTAAGTGATACCAACATCATGCACAGCCCCCCCACCGATGTTCTCAAGGACGCTTCCCAAACAGTAGATTTATTTGTTGTCATAGATACTCGTGCAGACACAAACATCAGTAAGATTCAGGGCTCACGCTTGCCAGCAGTTTATTACAACACTGCTGTCCATGTTTTAAAGGTTGGATTAGGCTTTTTCTGAGAAATCTGGCTTTTCCTGCGTCTATTAGGTCTCAGTTCTCCCACACTGCTGTTTCTTTATTCCTTTCTCAAGCAGAGTCCCCACACAGCAGACTGGATTTCTGAAGGCAGGAACAGGCAAATGGGGTATTTGGCATTGATAGCTGGGGCCAGATTTCCACCTCAGAGCTGGTTTCTGATTCAGCAGCCCAACTCATTACTCACTGTGACTGCCCCAGAGGGGTCTGCTCTACCACCTGACCTGTTCTTGGTTTGACCAGCATAGCACTGAACCATGAGAAAGGAGGAAGGGAGTGAATCCCAGCAGGAAGAGGAAAGGATCCAGCCCAGCAAATTTTTCACTTCACTAGTGGAGAGAGGTATCTTCTCCAGCAAGTTAATGCAGTGCAGGTGAAGGAACCAATTTTCCCACTTCTTCCCTTTCCAGCAGCAGAGTGAAGATGTGCTGGGATACAGGAACAAGGAACAGGCAAAGAAAAAAGAATCAGGAGTCCCACTGGTGCCTGATGGAAGGGCAGACAGGTACTGGGGAGTCAGTGTCTGGCAGAGGAGAGGTGTTTAGAAGATATTCTGGGAAAAGAAAGACTAAGGAAGAGCTCAGAAGTCAGGAGAATAAAAACGAACAGGAAGCACAGAGCAGTGGTTCCCAAACTTGCTCCACAGAAAGATCTCTTTGGAAAAGCAAGCAAAGGAGGTAGAAAAGACATTTTCAGCCTTAGCTCTGTAGAATGCAAAGAAGAAAGGAGGCAAGTGGGGAAAAAAGAAACGTGGCGTGGACTGTAACAAGAAGCAGAGCAAAAAGGGAGCAGAAACAGTCACAAGGAGCTAGAGAAGCAAAATCAGAAAAGGAGGGATGAAAGAGGCATATAACTGGGGGGAAAAAAGCCCATAAGGTACCAATCTGAAAAACAGGTACAGCCAGAACCAAAGACTGATGGAAAATATGAAGCATGTCCAATGCAGAGACAAAAAAGCAGTCTCCAAACGTCAGTAAGGGAGCTCAGGTGGGTACATAAAAAAAAGGAGACAGGATTGTCTCCAGCCAGGAAGTCTGATTTTGAGTATGGAGAGGATGAAGGCATGCGAGTTATGGTTGGGAATGGGGCTGTGAATGACAGCCTGTTATTCTTTCTCACAGGATGAGAGGGATATATTTAGTTCTGAAAGGCGGTTGTTTCGCCCTTTTCACTGACAGTGGCTTTTTGGGAGTTTACATACTGAGGACGATAGCGGCAGAATGTCTGATGGAACATGAGGCTGAATGTGGCCAACGCGCTTTCACAATATGCCAGCATGTTTATTTAACGAGCTGCTGACAAGTTACTTAAGTGCTGAATTTTAAATGAATCCCTCACACAGGGGATTTGCATCATCCAGCATAGAAGATCCAGGCTTCCACTGGGGTCTTCCACGGGGGTGGAGAGCACAGCTTCAGTGAAAGCAGATTCTTAGGTGGTTCATAAAATATCTAGATGCATTTAGTTAAAATAAGATTATGCCCTCCCATTTGGGGCAGAAGACAAATTCCAGCAGGGCTAAAACAGAAGAGGTGTACACAGCAGGAGATTGCATCCATCCACCTCCATGTCCCTATAGCAAATGAGCTGTGGTTGACAGCTGCACTCACTGCGATCCCAGGATTGGTAGTATGCCCAGGGCAGGTGAGACTCATTCATAGACTCCTAGAATGGCCTGGGTTGAAAAGGACCACATGATCATCTCCTTCCAACCCCCTGCTGTGTGCAGGGTCACCAACCAGCAGACCAGGCTGCCCAGAGCCACATCCAGCCTGGCCTTGAATGCCTGCAGGGATGGGGCATCCACAGCCTCCTTGGGCAACCTGTTCCAGTGCCTCACCACCCTCTGTGTGAAAAACTTCCTCCTCATATCCAACCTAAACCTCCCCTGTCTCAATTCTTTCCCCTTCCCTCTGTACTCAGCTCTTAGATCTTTTCCAACCTTACTGATTCTATGTCTCTAGTCTGTGGTTCTATTGTAGCACCTCTGGCTATTTCCCTTCAGAGCAGCAAGCAGCACATTTGCTACACAAGCATGTAGGAAACCCACAGGCCGAGCATGCAGGTAGACTCCTCCCCATGCAAAGTCAGCATGAAAGCTGGTCCATCCAAACCTATATTCCTTTGGAACCTCAACACTGAAAAGGTTTTGAGGTAGTATTTCTGTGGGTGGGATGAGAACTTGCCTGAAACCTGAGTCTCACCCATTCCTTCCAGAATCAATATGTTTCAGTTTTACTGAATATTTCAGCGTAGGGGTGATTGGTCAGACCTCACCAAGCAGGTTGTTTTTATTATCCAGGTCAGGGTCCAGGGCTTTAAAGTCAGGCTGTGTTTCAGCCCGGAACATTTACAACAGAAAATCTAATTATTTACAGTCATTTTCTCCAAACACACCCAGCTATTAGCATCACCAATTATGTTTTGTCTGCTGTGTCAGGCATCCTTAGGACTTAGGCAACTGCAGTATTAAGAGTCACCATCCTAGGCTGAGTGAGGGAGATTTTACGGTGCTTACAAGGGGTTTGCTTGCTCTTGTTAGGCTTGTACAAATTAATAATTTCAACACAGTCCAATTTGGTGTGATACCTTAGAAATACAACATTGGTTCACTTGGGAAAGAAGTGTAGAATCATAGAAGAGCTTAATGCTTGCATAAAAGTGCGCTCAGTATTACACAAAAGGGTTCAGTGCTTACTAAGATATTTATATAACATCAGGAAACTGCATCACTCCTAAATAAAATCTGCTCTCATACTCCCCTCTGTCCTCTCAGAGTGCCTTTACTGACGCACTAATCCTTAGGTGGCTTGGAAAGGAAATTTACTTTCTTGTTTCATGCTGCCCATCTCACAAGGAGACTGGGTCTTTCCTGCAGATTTTTTTCTGGAAAGCATGTAATCCAGCAAGTAATTTTGAAGATATTGGTTTAAAGAGTGGCTGAAAGTTAAAGCTTGCAGTCTGTGTAGCTGCAGGAGTCCTCAAAGTATTCCAAGTCAAAATACAATTGCTCCAAGGGAGCAAATTCCAGAGCCGGAGCTCTGCCATCTTTCACATTGAGTCCATGTGCTTCCCATCACTGGCTCAGCCCTGAGAGCTGCCGCAGACAGGGCAGTGCTGTGCCCAACGTATCATTTCACCTTCATCCTCTGCTGGGAAATTCTATATAACACAGGCTTTATTCTTTATGGATTGCAAGGTCTGCAGTTGTGGGAGGCCTGGGAACTCATGGGAGCCAAGGTGGGAGAAGCTGACTGTAGCCTCTCCCACATAATGCCTATATTTCTTTCCTGTCCTAAACTAATCTTTACATTCCTCCCCCTGGGGAGCTCTGCTTTCCTATAACAAAGGCCATTCCAAACAACTGATACGGTCTATAGGCCCATAAAGCAACGCAGTTTGATTTCCAGTATTAAAAAACAGAAAGAGAGAGAGAGAAGAAAAAAACCTTCTAGGATTAATAAGTGAGTAAACAGTTTGGCCTTTAAGTCTCAATCCTTCTTTTCAAATTGCACTTCCAACATCAATGTACATGATCTGCTGGTTGGCAACCCTGCCCAAGGCAGGAGGGTTGGAACTAGATGGTCTTGGAGGTCCTTCCAATTCAAGCCATCCTATGATCTTATGTTTTTCCTTGTCTTTTTTCACCAGCTTCTGAATTATTTTTGGTGCTATCGAGCCATTTAGTTATCAGCATTGACCACAAGCATTAGGGACCAGGAGGAGTGCTTGAGGTGGACAACAGTGTTAGCAGAAGTAAAACAGGCATCATCATATTTGGTTGCTTTCTTAACTTGGGAATATAACTTGCCACATTTTCAGCTTCTCACTCCCCACTGAAGTACTCCCACATCAGAAGACTCATAAAGAAAGCACCATCTTAGCTATGAGCAGCCCTATTCACACAGCACTACACTCTTGGTCTGAAATGAAGCAGCAAGCAGTAATGTGACATCAGACAGATGCTGATTGCACACTGCCCTTGACAAAGGCTTGAAGACAAGCCGTGGCTACACAGCAGGTCAGCAGCACAGTGATCCATGAACAGGATGGCTGCAGTGCAGGGGGGGGAACAGGACAATATGCACGTGCAGATCATTTCAGCACAAGGAGGCAAAAACTACATCAGTGAAATCAGACTGAGTTGTATTTCTACACTGATGCCGTGCACGTAAGGCAGACTCAGAAGAGGGAAATGAACCACTGAAACACACCAGGTACTACCTTCAGATTTACCCATCTTCCCCATACTGCAAAATGATGCAATCAGTTATAAACCAGACAGAAATCACATGGTTTTAGACATGGCCTCAGGCAGCCTTGCTCATTTTAACCACTGACACAAAAGGATAACTATTACTCTTACATGCTGTATTTCTTCAAGTGTTTAAAAACAGGGTAGATCAAAGCACAAGGATTCTCTGTTTTCAAGCTATTCATCCACAGTTTCCCAGGATGCAAACGCTGTGCAGTGAATGCAGGGAGCTTGATGTGCCCCAGGTGTGGTGCATTTGTTATGCACACATCCAACTATCCATCCAGCACATGGAGAACACAGTCATCTCAGTTTTTAGTCAGCTAATACCTCTAATACTCTTTAAATACTTCAAGTGCCTTTCACAGTCAAGTGGTGGCAGAAGACATACAGCACACACAAAAGCATCACAAAGTCCATAGAGAGCCAACGCAATGCTCATACACGAGCAGCATTTTTGCAGCAGCTCAGCCCTCGGCTAAATATTATCTACAGCTTAAAGCACAGGTTAGTGATGTTTTGCTGTGGCCCAACTCAAAGTTGCCCAGTCTGCACCTTCATTCTTCTCCAAAAGAGGTGCATTTTGCTTCCCTGGCGCCATGGCTTCTAGAAGCAAAAGTGATGGCTCAAATATTTCACCAGCAAATCCGATAAGACGAAACGTTCAGTGCACTCTGTTTCACTCCACTTCCCAAGTGATTTGGTGATGTTGGAGGGCAGGTTATTTCTTTTGGCTGCCCTTGCTACAAAATTGCATACTTTACTTCCCTCTTTGCAGATTTCATATTGTGTTAATAAAGTACTGTTGACTCCCTCTGGCTGACTCTGCAGGAAAGCTATTCTTGCAAAGCTTCTAGTCTGAGTTAAAGTAATCTTGCTTAAAACCGGCCATAATTGTTTCAGTCTCTTAAGTTTAATACTAAGCACAGGAAATATTGCCAATTTGAGTCAGGATTTGACATTCTCTGAAGGCGGGATAAGCTGACCAAAGGTAAGGAATTCAGTAAATGCATGGGGAATTTGACCTGGCCTTTCTTTGAGTCAGCTTCTGTATTTTTGACCTCACTCTGGAAAGAGCAGGAAGATGTACAGAAATAAAACAGATGAGAGTTTAATGAGAACTTTTGAGCTCTCCAGTGTACCCATTATTCCAGTGGCCAAGTTCCCCAAATGTGGTGCCAGGCCCTGAGGGACTTTTCTCTTCTCCACGTAAGGATTGCACAGTGCAGTCCCATTACAGCATGGCTGACAGAATTGCATTCTTCAGAAGGCTGTAGGCTGTCATCAGGAAGGTGACAGTGGAAATAAGCCTAGGGACATCTATCTGTGGAAGGTGATGAGCAGCCCTTCACCTAATGAGACAAACCACTGAGGAATCATAGCCTGCAATCTGGCTCCAGTAAATACTGGGTCACGGAAACGTCCAAAATAGAATGAGGAACCAAAGAAAAGTGTAACCTTAAGAAACAAAACACATTGGACATCTGTGCCTGCAGGTCATTCCAACAGCTGTGATGCACCATACTCTGTTTCTAGAGTTATCAGTCAGATTGATCGAGCTTATATTTTGCTTTTAGATCTGCCTTATATGTTCTTGGTATTTCAACACTAATAGATTGCTAATTCTTCCTTCTGTAGTTTTCAGAGAAGTAAAACCAGAGGAGTTCTGGTTCTCTAGGGCCTGTTACTGATAATCAAAATTTTACCCCAATTGCACACAGTCAATTACATGAATTCTTCACTAATAAGGCATCTACTGACAGGCCTGGTAGGGCCAACAGCAGTAGAAATACTGCAGACTAGACTACCACGTGACAAGCATTACATGCCCTGCTCCTCATTCAGAAACCATTCCCTGCAAGGGCAATGATGGGATCCAGATGTCCCTGAGTCCTTCAGGAGATGCTTTCGCTTCACGCAGGCTCATAGCAATCCTGCCCAAGACTGTTACTGTTTTGCCTTGCAGTCAAGTCAAGGAAAATATGTTGAATCATAAGAATTTACTTCCCAGTCGCTTTAATTTTATTTCCATTTCTGTGCCATGGTGGGTAAATTTAATATCCAACTTCTCTAGGATTGCCTAAGCTTTTGGTATGGGTTGGATGTTATTACTAACTCTTGCAAGCAAGTTCATTTACTTAGGGCAGGGTCTGACTGACTCTCAGTCCTGAATTAATTCAGATCTGAGCTCCAAGAAAATTACTGGCAATCTTTTTTGGGGGTGCAGGCAGGGGCATGCAAAATCACCGGCACCGAGACATTCTGGTAGTGTTGATATTGCCAACTTTTTTAATCTGATTTTTTTTTTTTGAGATGTAAGCTGAATTATTGAAGGTGTTAAATAAGACTTTTTGTTTCCCCTTAGTAGTAATCGTGCTCATGTTGCCTTTTATTCCCTTTCAAAAACCCCAGCAGTACTCGCAGAGCTACCTTCCCATGTTTCTGATAAATTTCAAAGAGAAAACTCAAGCCAAGAATATTTGGTCAGAATTCTGAAGTAACCAATAGGTCAAAAAATCCTTTTATGGCAGGAGGCAGGATAGACAGAAGTTGTGGCACAGAAAACTTACGATGAGACCATCTGAACAGGAGCAGAAATTCTCTTTTTTTCCTGGTCCACTAATTACCCAATGCTATCCTTAAAAGACCAGGAGGATTCTGGAAGACGTAAAACAACTTCTTGACAAAGAAGAGCCTATTTATTTCAATGTAAGAACTGTTCTTTGGGAACTCAAGAAGCTTGAGAACAGCTGTACTGGGTCAGCCAAAGGTCTACCTTTCCTGGCCAATAAAAACTACGTGTAATAAAACTATCACAAAGAATTACCACATTCCACATTTAGAGCTGCATCCCCCAACAACTGTTCCCAACTCTTACTTGTCTTTGAAGCTCGGTTCTGCCATTTCAGATCTAAGAAAATCACTGTGTACCCCAAAGACCATCTATTGTTTCTCATTATGATAGTTACTATAATAGAGAATATCACCTTTCCCACACTTGGTCCTCCATGGGAATGTTTCTTCTCGCACACTGCTGGCCTCACAACACTTGATCTTAAACTTAAAGCCAAATATTTAGCCAGAACAATAAGGGTTCCAATCCTCCAAACACTTTCTCCCTGCAGGTCACCCCACTGAATTACTTCTCTGCATAATCCTCAAGCAACTGCTCGGAGGATCGGAACCATAGATAAAACATCAGTTGTAATATGTCTGTCCAAACCCATTAAAGATGACAAGGAGCCTGTGGAAAGCAATCTTGCTATATAAGTAATTCTATATTTGTGTAGGTTATTTTTTCTTGAAGAACTAACAGAAGCACACACACAAAAGGAAAGAAAATACTGCAGCAAAGATACTTAAAATAAACTAATGTTTCCATTTAAGAGAACCCATATTGAGTCAGATTACAGGAACAGGCAAGAATTACAAACTAAAGAGGGGTTTATTTCTCTACAGAGCCCTCACCCTTTGTTTTTGTTCCTTTTCTGTGCAGAACACTCTGCTGTTCCTCTGCCTAGAAAGGACAACCATCATTCATGCCTTCTCTTCTGTGCACGGCCCACATCTTTTCTTAACCTGAAAAGAGTTGAATGCTCTTCTTTTCTCCAAAGAACCATTTTTTATTTTTCGTGACAAGGCCTTTCACGCAATTAGCCAGAGAAGTGGTGGCCAAAAAGAAAGAATAACACACGTAAAATCACGCCAGAGAATAAAGTAGGTAGTAACTTGTTGAGTCTATTACCAGACAAATTGTTTAAATCAACAGTATGTTCTCATAAATCAACGGCCATATTTAGCCTTAACTACAACCATTCCTGAGCAATGTGGAACAGAGAGAAGAGATGCAAGGAAAAACAGTGATGTTCCTGAAATGAGCAGGGGTAGAAGCACCAGATGTGATGAGCACAATGCACGGCCGTTGTCCAGGCAAGGAATTTATTTGCCAGGTCGGAACTGGGGTGCCGCGGCATTTCAGTGCCTAGCAAAGACTTCAGCAGGAGACTGCCGATCACACTGACTCATACCAAATCTGGGGGTGATTTGGAGATGTTGAAGAACCATTCAAACCTCATTAAAACCTGGGCTGTGCGCTAAAAGAAAATTGAGCCCAGAAGTGCCAGAAATCTATGCTGTGATCAGAGACAAAAGATTTTACATTGCAGACCATAAAAGATCATTCTTTTTCAATTACAGTTGACAGATCTAAGTTATCGTAAGAGGAGTAACTTTGGAAATGGGGAGGGCAGTAACTGAACCAGAGAAGAGAGCAGGATGTATCTAGAGCAGCAACACAAGAATCTCATTAGACCCTTTCTTTCTTAGCTGGACATAGAAGAGCGTCTCTTTTCACTCCTCCATCTTTGTTCATCCCCCTATTCTTCCAGTTGAGCTGTTTTGATTTAGATTCAGGGCTTCCATTCACTCCAATTAAATGGCTTTTCTGTAAAGCTGCTTACCAAACCCATACTATGCTCCCTTTAAAAGGATTGCACCGCTTTCTTGAGAGAGAACTGATTTCTCCCATTCCACAGTTTCAAAACATCCCTTCTCCACAGTTTTCCAGCAACGTTCTCTGCAGCAGACACACAGTCGTTCTGGTAAGCCAGTGGCTCTGACCCAAAGAAAGATATTTTGCCTGCCACGATCTCTGTTTGGCACTTACTGGTCTGACTTGCAGCACTGCAGGCACGGTTCCCAAACAAGTTTCTGTTGAGCAGCTTGTGGATGCACAGCAGGGAGCAGGTCACCCGCAGGAGCCATCCTCAACTCCTTGCCTGCAGGCTTCCCTATGCTACTGCTGAAATTTGCCTCCCAGCCCTGAGTCTTTAGTCTCGCCTTGTTTGCTTCTGTGCAGCCACTTGAGTTTAAGTGAGCAGCCAGACTTCTCACATATTTCATCTGTTCTTTTAGAACTGTACCCTCTGTATGAAGTCTGATGGCTACAGGAGAATTTGTTCCTGCTTTTGATTCTTGTCCTAAACATGTTGTCAGCACTCCCACTGAAGCAAACACGTTGAAAATAAGAGTTGTGTCTTCCAGTTCTGGCATTTGCACAGTTTTATGTGACGCTGGAAAAGCACAGTTAGATTATTTTCCTGCAAGTCTTGAGACAATAATAAATAACAGATCCACTGAGTTTTGACTTGCCTTGGAACCAGGCATTTCTGACATGTGCTGTATGCTCATACATTACATACTCCGATGGCCTTCTCACCCAGAGCTTAAATTGTTTCTGTATTCTCCACTGCTTGTCAATGTGCAACCAGACTTTCAGACTTTGACTGACAGTTTAGTTTTTGCATACTATTCTCTTTGCAATGACATGCAGAAAAAGCATGAGGGCCTTTGAGGGTTATCTGTCAGCTAGGTATAGCGACCTACACAAAGGAAGCATCAAGGTGCTCTGAATACCAAAAAAATCAACTGAGCAGATGGGAGGAGTCTCCTTTTTCACTCAACTGAGAGAGCAACCTAAACAACCAGCCTGAAATTCTCACCTACTGATCTCTCATGGTCTAAGGCTTTACAGTGAGTGTTCTTACACCTCACCTCTCAGAATTAACAAGCAATGAAGGTGCATATATAATGCTCCTCATTCCACTTTGATTTTCAGGCTTGTTGCTAACTGTGGTATGGATTTTCAGGTATGTTGCTGACATACACAGCTCCACCTTGTGCAAGTTTGGGTTTTCTGTATGGTTGTTCCATTTTCAGAGTTGGAACCGAGAAGGGTTTCAACTGTCGAGCCTTCCTCCTACACCTCACCCTCCTGGCTCCATAAAACAGAACTGCTTTCTCTAATTTGGAGAAGTTCCTACATCATCTGGTTTTGTTTTTTGCAGTGTTACTGCCTGAGAACTGGCTCTAATCACGAGAGCTTCACTGGTTGTAGGAAGTTTCTAAAAGGGAGCACAGTTTAAAAATACTTGAACAGTTGTCACTCTGAAGCAACCTCAAAATCAGTCCAAGTGTTTGGAAGATCCTCTTTGTTCAAGGAGCGTTCTCTCTTTGATGCAGAACAGACGTGAAATCTTCCTGGGCAACAGGTAGCACATCTGATGGAGCAAGGATATAGGAACAGCCTTGCTATTTGCAAAGTGCCTACTGGTCACTTATTTCAGCCTGATGCTTTGTCATTACTAGCAACCATAAAGCAAGCTTACACAAAGTACAACTTTGGGTCCAATTGAATCCAAAATAATGGCTTACAAGAAATGCATGAGATGAACCATTGCGGTGGCATTTTGAGTAGGCTGCTGCCAAAAAGAAAATGGGGAAGAAAATTGTGACTTATTGTGTTTGAAGTGGACTACAGACCAGGAAAATCAGTGGCTGAGTTTTTCTGTACAGATTTACAGGTCAAGTGAATCCCTGGTTTAACATCTGAACTCAGAGGGTTTCATAAGAAAAGGAATTTGGTTGTAAGGGTCGTGCATGTGCACAATGTCCAGGCATTACAAGACCGAAGACGTAGGCATTAAAACCTAGAGAAGCAAGAGTAAAACCCACAGGAGGTCAGACAGGGAAGTGAGATGAGAACAGTGCTTCATGTCTGCTGGGCAGCAGTTGATACGTATGAAAAGATGAAGTTCAGAAGGAACAAACAGATGTCCCTGAAGAATCAGCATGACTGAAATGTGCAGTAGCTGCCTGCTCTCAGGTCACAGATGACCATGGGAACTTACATTCTGCATGATCCTTGACTAAAGACCCAGCCCCCAAACAGCTGACAGGATAGTAAATAGCTGACAATCTTTTTCCTATCACTTCAGAAGACTGACATTAACTTCTATTAACATCAACTTATTTTGCAACGTAAGCTCTTGCAAAGTAGCTGCCACAAAAAGATGAGTCGTGCCATCCCAAAGAGCTGCACCAACTATGAGCTGAAAGATCACACAAGAATATAGGTTATAAACAAACCAAATGGGAAGAACCTGATGGAATTTCATCAGCACTCAGATATACGCTCATCATGTGTATCCAAAAGGTAAATGTTTCTGTCTGCAAAGACTGTAAATATTTTTAAAAATGAAGAGCTAGTGCAAATACTAAATGTAACGCTAGTAAATATTGAAAGCTGGCACTACTGCTACATCCAGTGGGTGGTGGACTCCAAAATGATTCTTCACCCACAGTGCATATTGCCTTTCCTTCCTCCCAGCTGGCATCAGTAAAGTAGCAACAGCCTTAATATCAGATTTTGAGATTTCTTGCTGCTGTAAGCCAGATTTGCAGCAACGTTTAAAATAATGTCACATTTAATACAAAAATCGAGCTATTTTCTGGCTGCTTAGACTGAAAACAAAGCACGATCTACCATCCAGTAAACTGATGATGCTGGCTTTTTGAGGCCAAAAGCCTGTTATTAAGGGGAAAAAAAAAAAAAAAGACCCACACTAACAAGGGCACCCTTTCATTCATGCAGAGCAGTTTCTGGGAATACAATGAATAAAGTTCTAAACCTGCTTGCCTACAGAACTAGTAATTGCAGAAGATGCAAGTCAAAGCTCACAATCACAGATGAATGTATGTTTATTCTTCTCTAATTGGTACTACATTAATAACAGCTAGAGATCCAAAGCACACACACTGGTCTCAGCTCAAAATTGAGTCTACTGCTTAACGGTGGGCTAGGAAAGTCCCTTAAGGTACCAGTTGTTTTAGAAGAATGAATGCAATTTTTATGAATCATGTCAACCTTTCTGAGTTACTTTCTCTCCTCAAGGGAAATTTCACTTAGAGGAAACATAACTATTTGATTTGAAAGCAGCACAGGTACTTTTTTAAGTGTCAGAATTTGGAACAGAAAATTGTCCTGATATTACCAAACAGAAAGTCTTCCTGCTGCAATCCAAAAAGCTATTGACGTGAAGAAAGTAACAGATTCTTATCAGTGCAAACGGCCTTTGGACTGTAATCACATATTTTAATCCTTACAAAAGATCTGGGCACACCAATGCTCTCCTTACTATCAACCAAACACAAAGCCTCTCAATTTCCCCCTTCACTACCCAACTGTCTGTCCATTGGAAACATTGGGGGGGGAAATCATGTAGACATACAATCTGTAATCAATTTACAGATCAAAAACTGATTTAAACCCAATGATCCTTTTTCTAAAGCTAGATATTGAAAGCACAGCAGCAGAGCTAGAAATGTAAGCACTTCAAGCTGCATCTCTTGGCTATGAAGTAAATCCTAAGAAATTCCTTAAGAAGTTTTGATGCTCGATGGGTCACATAATGGTACAAAAAGCCACCGCCCCAGGAGGCAGTAACAGGTGAAGAAATACGGATTTTAACTTCTTTTCCATCTTTTCTCTTGCAGGCATATCATAGGCAGGTTTCCTGATTATCCAGCAAAAGAAGCAGGAGGTTCAATGGCTATTTTTTCTCAAAAAACTCCAGAGCAGGTACTGTCATTCCTCTAATTCAAAAGGCTGATGGGATGGGGGAAGAAATCTCTATAAAACATGCTTTAAGTTGCAATTTTTCTGAACAAAGTCCTCTAGTTCTTCAGGAATCTTGTGGCTAAATGGCTTCACAATGAAAAAGAAACAGTTGTTTTCTTCCAAGGTAAACCACAAAGCTTGACTACCAAAATTAGTTCCCTTTCAGACTATGTACCCACTTAGTCATAGTGGAAGACACCCAGCCATGCAGATTACACAGACAGATGTCTGAGGAAGCCAGCAGCAATGGGCTCAGCTACAAAGAGCCACTCTCCTATAGCAAAATCCACACGGTTCAATTGGTGCTAGCTGGGATTTGTATGGTACCCATACTGGTGCTAATGGAGGTATATATCAAAGAATGTAATCCTCATCTAGAAAGCTTTGATTTAAATTGGCACCCAGGGCTGCCATGTTTACAAAGTACATTTTGAGATTGGTTCTACTGTGTCTGCATTCCATGTCAGCATAATCTACCATTAATGAGTTTAAACAGAGAAGAGTTTCTTATGCACGTAGACCTAGGCCTTGATTTGCTGCTGAGTTTGAATTTGAAATTATCTTGGCTCATCCTATGCCATCCTTGTAATGATCTCAGTTGCTTTTCCCAGTGGGAAACAAACAGAGAGCTCTTCTGATTTCTCTGCTAGTGGAAGTGGCTGGTAATCTTTCTCTGTCACACAGGGAAGGTGATTAAGAGCAGCCAAAGAAGTGAAAGCAGCAGTTGGCACTCTGAACCTCTTCCACTATCCAGAATGATCTTTGCAGGACAAAGAGTCTGCTGAGGGAAGTTATAAACCCTGCACACAGGAGCAGGATTTGGCCCCTAAGTGAACCAGTCGTGGTGGCTACCAACACGCTAGGAAAACCAAACAGCCACTGATTGACCTCTGCAGTCCTTAAAAGTTCCCCTGTTGAGAAAGGCTGTTCATTAGCTGCCTGCCACCAATGATCTTATACAACTATGGTAAAACAATATTTTGGATTCAGTCCCTGGAATCATTGGGAAAAGCCTGGGGCATACTAGCAGCATCCGCGTGGTGCTGGGAGATGTAAATACACGGTAACCCAGCATAAAGCACAGTACTCTAACCAGTAGTTACTTTGCTTTAAAAATACACAAGAACACTGCAACAAACAGCTCTCTGTGTCTCGCTGAAACCAAGCTCAGAGCATGCTCCTGTTTCCATCAAGTTCAGAGTACAACAAGGTCAACCCCGCGGGCCTCTGCAACTCAGTCACTCTGTTGTTCAGTCCCAGAGTGAAGGAGACCAGTCCATTCAGTTTCCAGCTTCTAAAGTAGAAACACATGCCGGAATCAAGAAGGCATTGTTGGCTGCCCTGAGCAGCAGGGAAGCTGCCCAGCAAGCATGGCTTGTTGCTGGAGAAGGCCTTGGGGACATGATGGTAATTAGAGGTGCAAGCAACAAGGATAAGCACAATTCAGAGAGGGGAAAAATAAAAAAATAAAAAGCATTGCAAGGAATTACACTGAGCAAAACGGGATGGTAGCATGCACTGGAGAAATGTTTTCCCCGTCCTACTCCCAGCTTTGAACTTCCACCTTCAGCCATTTTGCTGTGGTTCCTGTGCATCTGCTTTCTCTTTGCATAAAATATAAAGGAAGCCAAAAGCCTGCGGAGATTGTTCTGCTGCCTGTTTTTTTTTTCCCCTGCATAAAAGGAAAAATACTTGTAAGGAAAAAAAAAAAAAAGGCAGTTTTCTTGCAAATTTTCACTAGCAATTATGTGATTTTGAAGAAATCCCCAGAGCCATTTTTTTCCTCCCTTTCCATCCAGCACAGCTGAGAGCAGGAGGTGCTTCACATGCCCTTTACAGGCATCCAGAATGCAGCTGTCAAAAGGAAGTTTCATGCTTTTACCTGAATGCCAGAAAAACAAAATATTGTGTGTTCATCTGAGCCAGCCTACGTTTTAAAAATCCCAAGGCTAACTGGTTTTGTTTCACTTTGGTCTACTGTGTAGCATTATAAATGAAATCCTGGCCCCATTGAAGTTAATGGGACTTTTGCCCTTGAATTCAGGGGAGACGGAAGGTTTCACATCTTATATCTATTACCTTCCTAGGATGGGTTGGTTGCTCCCAAGTTAAACTCCATAGAAAACCAGGGCAGAACTGTATTTAACAAGTGAGCATTTTATAAGGCTTAAGTAAAGACACTTTGGGGAAAATAAAATACAAATTAATCACTTCACGAACCATTGCTGCATTACTATACATTCTATATTTCTTTACCTTTTGACAACTCTGACCTTACTTGACTTTGTAATGCCTCCTCTGCACAATCTGCTTTCAAGACATTTTGCAAATGCTTTTCGAAAAGGTAAGCCAGAGAGATCCCAATGCAAGATACTCAGCCATTCAGTCAGAAAAATGTGCTGTCTCAACTGAACATGAGTTTTTCCTCCACTTCCTACGCACTTTTCAGGAGCAGAATCTCCTGAAGGAGTGTAATCTCCCTGCGTCTGTTCCAGACGTCTGTCCCTAATGGCTTTTTATGTTTTGCTCCAGAGATAATCATCAGATGTGACAATTTTTGGCTTTGCCCCCACACTGCTGCCAACAGAACGATAATCTCTTCCTGTAGTTCATTAAGCCTCATCACCGTGAAAGTATGCCAAGAGAGCTGTCATTTAGCAGTCATTCCCTCGCTCCCAAACCCCCTTCATTACCAACATTATTAAGTAGCTTATCAAAATAAGACTGAGATTTTGGTTACACGTTCAAATTGCTGCTTGGAGCTCAAAGTCATTTCTATGTTACCATAATCTCAGTATTTAATCCGGCAGCATCTAGAGAAGGGGTGAGAAAAAGCAGGCATTAGCTGCTGATCCTGAGCCTCATTTGGCAGTCTGTGAGCTATTAGTGGCACTAATTACTATTCATTACTGCCGACAGCTAAAGGTCCTCACGAATCCCAGTAATCAGTGGGATTGTGAATGGCAGTGCCAGATCCAAGCTGGTTCTTCACTGCCTCTTGGGTGTGATGAACTTGTTTTCTAGCCAGCAGAGACAATCTAGGTTGTGTGCCTAAAGCCAGGCAGCATCAACAACCCCTTGAGCATCCTCAAGCTGGGAGAAAGAGAGATGTACAGGCAATGTAAGTGCACAGATTGCTGTTTGGTATGCTTCTCTGGAACATGGGGATGGCATTTCTTCCCATCTCAGATGGTCTTGGGAGAAGAAACGTTTTTTGTTTTGTCTTAGACATCAAAATAGCTTCTTCCTCTACACAGTTCTCAAAGAGAGCAAATTTTCTCTCCAGAGACCACAAGCTACGTGCCAATTAAGTGTTTCTGTTCAAAATGGTCTTAGAGCCAGAACTGCAAGGCTCCGAGGCTGTCTCACACCCACTATGGCTGCGGATCTGAAATTCCCAAGCTCTATTTATTTATGTCTACAACACTAATAGAGGCAAAAAGCTCAACAAAGGAATTCTTTCAAGAGATGAAGGAAGGGCTTATTCTTGAGGAAGAACGTTTACCCCAAGTATCTGCTTGCCTGAGCCAATGCCAAGCTTTCTGTGGTTGAGGAACAGAGAACACAAGGAAGCCCTGCGGGCAGCTAGGGAGTCTCAGATACTTGGCTCATAACTCCAACATAATGCATTTCCATCCATAGGTGACACTCAGTTCCATTGCCTCTTCCTTTCCCAATAAAGAGAATTTGCATTGAAGAAAGTTTGGGAACACTCAAGCTGATGTACGAGTAGAAAATTTGATTTGGCTTTTGTGGAAGATCAGTTTAGAGAAAAATATGTCTTTTCGTCCTCAAAAGAAGAAAAGTTACAGGGTAGAAGTAATCACCTGGCCAGCAGGGCTCCTACAGCAAGACTAGGAAAAAGCGCAGCTAAAATTCATCCACCCTCACTGATATGCATTCTCTTCCCCATCATTAAGAGTTCTCAAAGCACTTTCAGCCTCATTTCAAAAAGAGGCAACCTAGCAAAGAAAGGGAAGTCTAAAATAATTTAGGAAGACACCTGCTTTTATTTCCACCATGAAGTTTTCTTTCAGTGGGGAAAAAAAAAAAAAAAAGGTATTATAATGCAGGTGGATTGCTTAGTATCTCAAACTAACCTTTGCTTGTCCTTTCCTTTCATTCCTGTTCTATTGTCAGATTCTTCAGGCTTCTTCTTGTAGCTGGAGAGGAAATTGTTCTGTATAGAAGAGTATGAACCATTCGAGGTTAGATACACAGCTGGTTTCACCCCAGCTCCCAGTCCTCTGCAATTATGAAGCTGCTTAGAGCAGAGGAGCAAGCAGAGCTGCAAAATCTGCACTAAAGGAACATAGAAGAGAAGGTGTATCTGATGCAGAAAAGGCAAAATTATATTTGCCCTGTCATGCTCTTTTGGGAAGCAGAGACTTCAGAGAAGTTAGGCTTCACATGCTGGCCAAGCTGCCAGCCACGTGGTGCCTCAGCATCTCAGACCTGCACATGGTTACATGTTCTGCAAGACAAAAGGATAAGGGCAGTTCAACAGTTGCACCCCATTATAGTGGGTTAATAAGCACAGAAGCTTGGTCTAACCCTATTCATCTGTATAAAAACACAACAACAAATTGTTGCAATCAGACTCTGCATAGGCTTAAAGCACTGCCAGTAAAACTTGGTAGCACTGCCTAAAACAAAAGCCATTTGCTGATCACATGCGTGCTTACAGGATTCCTGCTGGATCAGCCCAGCACTGAGATGCTGGAAGTGGTTATGGCTGCCCTTTGGTGGGCATGCAGAGCAGAGGTTGGATGCAGAAGGGACCAGGTTGGATTTCTGGCTGGGTATCAGCACTACACTATAGGATACACTCTGGGCAGCTCTGTTGGTTTCGGATACAGTAGGCCTGCTGGGACACTACAATCCTATTTTGACACTAGTCAATCTATTAATCTATCCAAGAGGATGAAATGCTTCACTGCTCATCGCCGCAAGATACGTCGGAACGGTGCTTGGGGTTTAAATTACCATATTTAATTAAATGTGCAACACTGGAATGCTTGGGGAGATCCAGTAATGAAATTTCACCGACTGCAAAGTATAGCCAGTGTTGCCCCTCCACTTCCCCTGTCCAATCTTCAATGCATTAAAATGCATTTCATAGAAAACAAATATTTCTACTGTTAGAGGAAACGTTTGTCTTAAACTTGGAAATCTATTTTGTATGCTTTCACAGTACTGCCAGTATTAATGATATATTAAGTTGCATTGACCACAGATCTACTCATCAGTATACAATCTTAGATTTCATCTCTGGCATGAGAGAATCAGAGGCATCCAGGAAGAAGGAAATAATAGAAAAAGCAAATAGTAATGTGTAAATAGCCAGGAAGTGAGCTGATACAGCCCTGCCTGGTTATCAGCTGCTGATAGCTTGCTGGGATAAAGATGCTGGGCTATCTGCATATCTGTCAGAGCTCATCGCAGTATCTCTATCCAATCTCATCCACAAGAACACTTTCAGTCTTTAGCCAAATATTGAAATTAGACATGCCTTGAGGCCATCTCTCAAAATCTCCCTCTATAAAATCAATCTGCCTTAAAAACGCTAAGGCGAATCCATAACCCAGCCCTAAACCCAGAGGGAACTTTCAGTTGTATATCATTAGGATACTGTGCTTCTGGGTGGTTTTGGGAACCGTTCATACTGCATAAAAGCCCTGGTGGTTTGGGACATGAAAATCATCACTTTCTGAAAGATGTATTAGAATAGTCATGCTGAGGTTTGCCTGTCAGCACAAATGAAAGGGGTCTCTCTGTAATGGATCAGCTCTAAAATTCTTCATGCCATGCCCAGGATCTGCTGAAATGCAGATTCGTAGACTCATGAGCACAATTCAGGACCTTCCTTCCTCTCTTTTTCACCTCTAAAGCAGTGCAGAGCTACACAGGCCCACTCATCTATGCCTCATAATACAGAGAGGCTATTTGGAGTTTCCATCACCATCCAAATTACAAGGGGGGGAGGAAAAAAAAGCAGTAAGTACATCACAATAGAGGACTACCAAGCAATGTACTGGATACTGGATTTCCTCCATGTAGGAAAGGCAAAACCAAGGGGAAAAAAAAAAAACCCACAACTCTTACAGCATGCCTAACACAGCTTGCATGTGAACATTCTGACACTCCTCTCTTTCAGGTTGCTGCAGAGCTGGCTGACCAAAGGGAAATGGCTTTGCAGAAAAAATCCGAAAAGGGAAAAAAGGAAAAAGAAGAGAAAGGAAAGGAAAAAGGAAAAGGCAAGAAGACACAGAAAACAGGAAAGAAGGTAAGGCTTCACATAGGAAAACTCGTTTGTGAAAATGAGATGTAGTAGAGTCTACTCAGCTGTAAGTGGACAGAGGATATGAATGCGTATCATACTGATACTGATAATCACTGGGGTTTCAGCTTTAGGTTCAGGAGACCCAGGGAATGTTTGGGTCCAGTCCTCAAACACAGTCCCAGGGAACTCCAGTTTACCTCTCCTGTTTTAGGAAAGGAGTTTGCATGGCTGCAGCTCAGCTCAGTGGGGAGAGCTGACTTAGGCGGACAGACTGCCAGAGACACAGATGAGAGGAACAACACACTTTATGGCTTTGGCATTGTTTCCTTTTGTGCAGACAAAATGGTGGCCAGTTTCATAACCAAGCATCTACACTTTCAGTGTGGAGTATGGTTAAATTGGTTATCACCACCCCTTTACATAGCAACTCAAGAAATAAGAACCTTTATCTCTTACAGATACCCATTTCCAAGCTTGCTGGGACATCCAGCTTAAATTTAAGTACAGTTTGCTAATGGCCAGCTGTGCCTTTTGTACTGCAAGCCAATATTTTGTACGCCTGTAAATTGCAGTCATGCATTTTCAGTTTACATTCTTAGGGTATGAATTCTTTTCTGCTTCAAGTCACAGTGGACACCACTTAATGTATGAGAAGTTCCCTGAAGTCTTTGTTACACTCAGGCTCTGGTTACCCCAAAGGTGTGCTTCCAGGTTGTTTCAGAAGCAGCTTTACTGAGGAAGGAACCTATGAAACAACAGTGCAGTGACTAGGGGCATCTTCATAAGCAAGCCACACAACAAAGATTGTAGGTTTTCACTCAAGCAACTACTTCTGCTTACTGTAGTATAAACAAAGTTGAAGTGATATATATATATATATATATATATATCTGAATATATATTATTTTAATATGGGTCATTAATCTCTCATTGAGTACATGGAGATGTCAGATTGTTCTGGCACAAAGCTTACTCCTCTATGCAAATTTTACAGAATTTAAGTCTTAACCCTGGAAAAACCACGACAAAAAAAAAGAAAAGAAGATCATCAACCATCAGTCTAGACAGATCTCATAACAGCTAGCCAGGAAACTGAACAACATCAACTTAGAAAGAACCAAACTAATTTGGATGAGGATATCCAAAGTCTTAACTTGCAGCTTAGTTAACTGTTTTCAACTTGTAAAGATGCTGATTGGGTCATTCCAAACAGAATATGGGATTTATTTTCCTTCATAAATGAAGATGTACAGCAGGCTGAAGGAGAAGCATGCATAAATGTGTTTTCCAAGCTCTGAGCCTGATGCTGCTTCGCCAGCTAGAAGAGGCAGTGATCAGTCCAGTATAGAATGTGGAGAACTGGAAGCTTTTTAAGTTCTGGTCACACATCTACAGATGTTCGCTTTCCATCAGGGTGACAGCAATAGCAAAGGCACCAAACTCCAAGGAGTGGGAAGTGGAATAGTGATGCCTTAGCTGGCAGACCTGAGCCAGCCCAAGTGGAAGGAAGGAAGGAAGAGGAGCATAACGCCTTCAGACCTAAGCCAAATAATATTGATACCAAGTTATCCATAAGATTTCAAGACACTTACGCTAGTGCCAAGTTTGGTCCTGCTGGGTCACTTCCTACCGTGACCCCTTAAATCAGCACAGGCATTGCAGATCTCTGAGGAAGATCAAATAAAAGTATGTGCGATGAAAGCTATTGCTTCGAAAAGCTTTTGAAATTACAGACTTGCAAGAGCATTGCTATTCACAGCTACACAGAAAGGAGATGCTTGCACAAGGGTGTTCTCCAATAGCTTTTCTTTGTCCTATGCCCTCTCAGCTTTGCTGGCCCAAAACAAAGCATCTGGTCTTGCAAAGGCAATGGAGAAGGCTGTTCCAGACAGTCCAAGTCAGTGAGGTGTATGTGCTAAAAACACCAAAACCAACCTGAGCTCCTAAAGCTGGATGTCAGCTAACTCACCTGCTTAAAACCAGCACTTTCACAGGATACATTTGATTCTTTGTTGTGTTTCTTTCACCTTTTATTAGCTAAGAATCAACACAGTGCCAGAAATGAATCTCTTCTCATAGCCTCTGCAAGGTTGTTTTGAAACTGGGTGAAATAACAGCATAAAGCTCTGAGGCTTTACAACTCAATGTCTTTCTCATCTCTTCAGCCATCACAAGTCCTGTCAAGTAAAATTCTGAGCCATTATATCAGGCTCTCTATGGTTCATTGAGAAAGAACAAAGGGAACATTCTCTCCAAGGTTATAATACTGACAGGGAAAAGTAGATATTAAGAGCAGTTGGGAAGTACATGGAAAAGTTCTAACAGCAGGACTCTTATTAAAATAAGTATAGGCTATAAGTCATAGTGGGGCAGTCAGAAAAAAAGCCTTGCTCCTAACTTCAGTTCTTTAAGAAAACAAAAGTTTGATCCCAGAAGGAAACTCAAATATTTCTGAAGCCTGATAGCAATCTCTAAAGAAGCATATTTGATATCAGAGCAACTTCATTTTCTTCTCTGGAAGGTGTTGATCTGATTTCCCATGGGGCACCTAAGAACAAAAGCAACTTTTGCACCGTGTGATCCCTCTTCCACATGCTAGACCAGCCTGAGCTGCTTCACCCAGTAATGCACTTTGTCTCTCTCACCAAATGTGAGTGCAGCTGAGCAATCCCTAGATTTCATCCTCAAGCGTTGAACAGTGAGATATACAGTGAGATATTCTGTCCTTCGTGAAGTCCATTAGCAAAACCTCCATAGCAGAAGCTCAGCACGGAGTCAGTTCACCATCCTGAATGAGAATATAAAGCCACAGAGCCATCTGACTTGGGCTAAACTGAAGAAAGCCTCGAAAATGAAAACACTTATTTCCACGCTCGTGCTTAAATCAGAATGTGCTTTTCTGGTTTGAGGGGCTTTAGCACGTAACAGGGAATAAGCATGGATTCCATCATAGAATCACCAAGGTTGGGAAAGACCTTCAAGATCATGCTATCCAGCCATCCACCCACCACCAAACACAGAAAAATGCATCAACTGGCTTCAAAGGAAAAGAATTCCTTTGTTTTACTTTGACTCCTATGCTGTCAGCATAGGAAGAGGGAATTCAGAGCAGCATTTTCCAACAGTGGTTGGACATGCAGTGGTTTTGATTCAGCTCGTTGAAACCAATGCAACAATGTTATTTACATTGGTGTATAAAATCAGTTCAACTAGTAGTTAAAACAACTTGTCACATTTTTAGCAATAAAATATGCATCCTCCCTTTATTGAGGTTAAAAATGACTAAGTCTAATTTAAGGCTGTCTCTTCGGTTTTTTTAATTTTTATTTTTAACACTTAGCAGTGAAGTATTTCTTTTAGACCAGCGCATTTTAATGATTTGCTAAAAGACATAACAAAAAAAGTTGAAAGAAGGCTGCAGAGTTGGAGCATGCCTACTGCAGATCTAAGAATGCATCTGAAAATGCTACCCTGGAGAAGCTGGGAATACAGCAGAGCAACTGGGAATTTGAGCTCCAAGTGTCAAATCCTCCAATACTTGCTTATATCTAACTCAGATTGTTAGTGATAAGAAACTCCTGAACCTCTTTCAAGTATAGCTATGGATCATAGGATAGAAATGGTGAATGCTTTTGCGTGTCCTCCCTGGCCCAGACTAATTACTGTAATACTTTTTAATTAAAAACATATTTAATAATTAACATGACCTGTCTGCAACTGTATCTGCTGATGTAATGGCACCTAGATACAGAAGCACATGTATAGTTCTTGCTTTTGGCTTCTTTTAGTTATCCCAGGAACTCACACGCTACGGATTGATTAGCAAAGCCACATGCAACCTATATTATCTTGGGTGAATCCACATTTGGCTCTTCCTCCATTTCCCATACCATTTCCCATATATCTATTTCCTTACTAACATTTTGAGGACTCACGACTGATTCAGCATGAAGAAACTTGGAAAATCCTGCCAGAACGTTATCAACTTGAAATACCAATTCAATGAAAATAAGCTATTTGAGGAACATGTCAACATTGTTTACTTTAGGCTCGAAAACATCCATATGTTTTGCTGGAGTTGAAACAAAATATTTTGTTTTTCAAACTACACCAAGTTCAATATTTTTCTAATTATGGATTAAAATGAGGTTTCAACCATTCGGAGTTAACGCCAAGTTGGGAATTCCTTGGGGAGAGAAGTGAAGCGACCCAAGAGTAACTGAAAAAATAGCAAGGTAATTTAAATTACATGTTGCAAGCAACCAACAAACCTAAATTTAATTCTTGAAACCTCAGTAGATCAGCTGATAAACTAAAACTCTGCCCTCTTCTTCTTCTGAAGAGGATTCCTTTAGAGCCTGCTTGGAGAACTGTAGTTGAAACGCTTCATGGTGGTGTGATAAAACAGTGTGTCTTATTCCTTCAAACTGCATCAATTCTTTAAAAGTCCAATGAAGATTATGAATTTCTTATACATATGTTTCCATATACTAACAGTCTGTTTTTTGTTTCACCTTTCACAAACCTAGGAAGAGGATGAGGGCTGGAAAATGGCTCCGAGTAATTTCCTTCCAATATTGGAGGAAGGAAACAGTCAATACAAAGGTCAGTGCAAAAAGATAACAATTACAGCTGGAATGCTCTCCTCATTCAGCTCAATCTGAATGTCATTCCTATAAGGTCAAACCGTGCAGCTGCCTGAACTGTGAAACGTTATAGAAATGGAGACATTAGTTTAACTGGTATTTAGGAAGGGAGTCCCTCGATACTTCAAGTCTTCCTAGAGGTCTCTCAAAATCATTGTGCTAATCATGCACGATGGTACATTTCTGAACAAAAGTGGCCCAAGTAGAACCAAAGAGCTTCACTGCACGTACAGAGGCTCTCTTAGATTTTCTGAGGGCAACAGAAGTGACATTTCAATAGTAATGTCATTTAAAAGCCCTGTCAGAGAGGACTAAGTGATCTTAGAGGTCTTTTCCAAGCTTAACGATTCTATAGCAGCTCAGCTGCCCAGTGCTCCACAGTGCTGCTTCTGCTGAACCCCTGCAGCATCTAGTGCTCCTCATTGCAGTGCTGAGCTGGGAACTCACAAAATCCTTGTGTTTGTCCACGTCATGCTCCTGCAGGCTATGGAAAACCTCACAGGGGCTTTACACAGTGACTTGGCACTGGGTGTAAGTGTTAGCAACAGAAGCACCACAGAGGCTGGTAAGTTCCTGTGATAGGATTGATACTCCACAGCTACCTCAAGTAACAAGTCAGGGGGCTTATGAGGGGAAGAGAAACGTGTTTGTCACCCAAACTGTAATTGAATCCTAGCTCATATGCAGTCACCTCTATCAAGATACATCCTTTGAGCACTGTGGAGATATAACACTTGTTGAGGTTACTCACACTAACTTTTTGTACAAGCAGGAGAGCTGTTCTGAGGGTGTTGCATCTCACAAAGCCTCCCAGGGACATTATAGCAGCACATTAGCTGTCTGGGGAGCTGACGCTCCCATTCAGGCACCTGGATCGAGTCCCTAGAGTGTGAATAGCTCTACCACCCCATTAGGTACTGACAGCACTTGCAGGCACACCACAGTCTTGTGCTCAGGCACAGGCAGCATCCTTTGGAGGCTGACAGAATGAGCTCCTCATACAAGCTTCAAATAGTAGCTGCAGTTTTGTCTTACACACAGTAAGAGCCTGTAGCCCTCCAGTTAAGCTATTCAACACCATATTTATTCTCAGTTAACAGCTATTAATTCCTCCGTGCAGCCATCTCCTGCCCCCTTCACCAGCACTTGATGCTTATGTCCTGCCTGATCACACAGCTATCACACCCTTCATTGCAATTCTACCTGCTGGCTGTTCAACAAAATGTCATGGATGAGGTTCAGGTTTTCAAGGCTCCCAGAAGGAAATCTGTTGCAACATCTGACAAGGGCAGTGCAAGCCATCTCTTGTATTTTTAATTTCAGCCTGCTTTCATTTCCGCAGCAGAATTCTTTTGAAAAAGCAGCTTGAGTTTGGTCTTTCCACACTGGGGCTTTTCTCTATTGTTATATCAAAATAGCTCAGTTACTGTCGCAATCTTCACAGAAGTTCAAGTTTATTACTGCATAAATCTTGAAAGCGTCACTGAAGTAAGGAAGCTGAGTTAAGTAAGATTTATACCAGGTGCCTGCAATCAATTTATTTCAAGAGCCTTCTGGATGAGGCTGCAGCCTGCTGAAACGATAGCTGTCCAAACACTGAATGTTTTTGTTCTGTCACCTCTCTCCCAGCTCTTAGAATTAAGAAAGTCTTCCCATCCTTTGAGACTGGCCGATGCATTCTTAGGTTGCTTAAGCATTTAAAAAGAGGCAGAACAGTTTGCTTCAAGTTCTAAGCATTTCATTTACAGGCATCTCCATTCCACTTCCCCCCCCCCCCCCCCCCCCCTTCTCTACCAAGCTAAAACCATTAAACAAACCTCAGTGGAACTCAGGAACACTTCTGTTCTCCCAAAACTGTATTTGTCAGTTTTACTAGTTGCTAAGCTACATTTGCCAAGCCCTATCTCAAACACTTACTTTACATAGTGTTGCTGGAAACAGGCAATTCCTGTGCAAGCAACATCTGCTTTTACAGGGGAATAGCAAAAGCGTACGTGGAGCAAATGTAAGTAGCCTGAATCACCCCCTCAGCTTTCTTAGGTTTCATTTTTGCAACCCGTCATGCTGTAAGGCAGCAAAGCACTATTACCCCATTTTACAGCAGCCAGTTGGTCCTTAACTTGCTTGGTGTTGGAACTGGAGTTCCACCCAAACACCCACTTTAATGTGGGGTGACACTGTGTGGTTTTGCCTCCTGTCAAAAGCTGTGAACCCTTTTGCCAGAAAGCAGTCACATTAAGAAGAGAAGCATCACGCTTCAAAATAGAAGTGTTTTAATTAATAGTTGCAAGCTGCTCTGAAATTTATAGAATCCTAGAATGGCCTGGGTTGAAAAGGACCATAATGATCATCTGGTTCCAACCCCTGCTGTGTGCAGGGTCACCAACCAGCAGCCCAGGCTGCCCAGAGCCACATCCAGCCTGGCCTTGAATGCCTGCAGGGCTGGGGCATCCACAGCCTCCTTGGGCAACCTGTTCCAGTGCCTCACCACCCTCTGAGTGAAAAACATATTCAGCAGGTTTGAATTACCTGCTAGTCTGCAAAAGGAAAACTAATGCTGCTGAAGAGATGTCAGCACTGGCTGTCTTTTGGCTAGCTAGGAGAGGTCTGCATATAAAGCAATCCAAATATAAGCTTGCACTGCTTTAGAAGAGGTGATATAAAACTGCACTGCACACACTCACAAAAATAGCTTCATAGCTGCATGACTGTCTGTAACAAAACACCAGACTGACCATTGCAGACAACATCCTCAGCCTTCTGACCTCGCTTTAAAAATAACTTTGAGGTGTTTTGTTGATGTGTGAAAGAACAACATAGCATCTGATGTCTATGAGCTATGCATCTCCTGAGACTGCTAATATAATGCAGAGAACTCACTGCCAGGTAATAGCAAAGACAGCTCCAAGGAGCATCACTGCTTTGTCTGCCATGGCTATTAACTGCTAATCTATTTACAAAATGACAACAAACAATCATGGAAAGAACAGAATAAAGAAAAAAAGAAAAAAAAAATCAGCGGACCCCTCCATGAAAAATAAACACCTAAACCTTAGCACTCCTGTGAAAACAAAACACCTGCAACCTGTTGACCCAAGCAAGAAAGTGTTTAACAATTCACATCACTCCCGTGTAACATTCCCTTTCCCCAAGGCTGAAATTCCAAACTGGTAACCCTGAAGGAGGTACCTTGTAACGAGGGCAAGTCAGCTCTCCTTCTTGAAATATTATGTGACATCTGTCATGCTGCCTGATGACCCATGAGTAATTGAAAGAAATTTATGTCTATACCTTTGAGTTTCTTTCCTCGTTCCCTAAAACCTGCTGTCCTTCTCCATCTTGACCACGTTTTGTGATGGAACTAAAGCTACTCACCTGCAAAAACTGTTCCCCACGTGTAAAGTTGCAAATACTCTGCACTTAATTGGGCTCTGAAAAATTCGTCGAGGATGGAAATAGCAGCCAGTATTATATTAGCGGGGCTAAAACCAGAATGATCTCCTATGGGTACTGTGAAAACCTTTGTGAATTTATAGTGCCTTAGAAATGGCAGTAGGTACAGGAAAGAGTCCCCTTTACAAAACGGATTCATAAAGGAGCCTATGTCTTAAAGTAGAAAGCTGTCATTTTAAATCATCTGGAAATTGAATTAGTGCATACTGCTGGAGATTAGCTGTCATTTATAGAGATACTGCCGGGGCTTGAAATGCAAGGAAGTGAAAGTTATGGATTGTCCTCCTTTAAATTAGCTTTAAAAAAAAAAAAAAAAAAAAAAAAATGTAGAAAGAGGAGAGGCGTTTCCATTAAAAAGGTACTTTCTGCTAATAGCAAGAATTCAGACATGTACAGAGCTTGCCAGACTTCATTCAGTTTTCTTTCTGAAGACCAAACTACAGTTCGCACCAACAAAAAAAAAAAAAAAAAAAAAAAAGAAAGCATACCTCCACATCATTAATTACTTTATTATAGATAAGGGGCTCTTTTGATCATTGACCTACACCAGCTTGCTTTGAACCTGGAGTTTGGCCTCCTTATTACTTCTGCTTTGGAGAACACTAAGAGATGAAGGTGCCTTATCAGATGGATCCTGTGTCTTTTGGGGAAGGACTTCAGCCACCTTTCAGCCCATGAAGCTGAGAACTCCCCAAATGAACTCTATGTCATTCATGGGTGGATGCATGATATTGCTTTGTCAGACTTGTCGCCCCATCTCATTTCTATGTCTATTGCATATCCCAGTGCTTCTGGCCCACATTCCAACTCCATGTGAATTCCTACACATGTTTGCAACAGCTGAAGTCCTCTTTAACTAAGCATTAAAGAATTGACCAGGAGAGAACAAGGAAAAATGCCTGGAATAAACAACACTTTACTCTGGTTCCCTGCTTTGTGCCAGCCAAGAGCCACATAGCAAGCATATCCCTCAAGGCAGGAGCTGCCTTTGCAACTGTTTTTTGATAAAGAATTGAGCATAATGCTGGTAAGCAGAGAGAAAAAGTTGCCAAAATGAGACATGGCATGGCTAAGCAACACTG
The DNA here is from genome assembly GCF_951394365.1 of Tetrao urogallus. Classification (NCBI taxonomy): domain Eukaryota; kingdom Metazoa; phylum Chordata; class Aves; order Galliformes; family Phasianidae; genus Tetrao; species Tetrao urogallus. The sequence continues at coordinate 34,683,563 of NC_136821.1, forward strand.
CACTGTCCAAAGCAGGTAGTGAGCAACACTCCAGGCATTCAGCTCTACAACCAGCACATGACAGCCTCAATGTCCCATTATTATCCTCCTGATACCCAATACCAATTTACAGCCCAAGGCAAAAACAAAAAAAAAGCAACAGTTAACCTCAAGATTTGCAGATCCTACCACAACAGGGCTCTGAACTTGGTAAGGGTCCCTCGAGTCTGCTTCTTTCATACCACTAATAATTTAATAAGAGCTGCCTACAACTAACTGTTTTATTTTTAAGCCTCCAGAAGCAATTGGAGAAATCAACGATTTCTGTAAGTTTCCCCCCCCCTTTTTTTCTCTCTTTTGGATAACAGCCATTTGGCAGAACAGAGACGAAGGAAGGGATTTCCTCCAGGATCACGACCCAGAGCTGATCAAAGCAGAGAAGCGGGAAGAAGTGGAAGAAGAGATCAGAGTGCAGGTGAGCTGACAACAGCGAGGGGACTCTAATAATGTGCATTGCTTGCGTGTATTTCTCTGAACATGGAAGAACCAGTCCTGGCATTGACCTTACCTCCTTCCAGAGTGCCCACTACCTGTTCTCTGCTTCCACGCTTCATTGCAAGCTGGTAGCAGAACAGAAGACTTAGAAAGATTTAATTGTGTCTGTCTGGACAGGTGGATGAATTGATGCAACAAAAGCTGGAGGATCTCAAGCTGGCCGTGGATGGGGAGAAGAGTAGCAAAAAGAAAAAGGGGAAAAAAAGTGAAAAGGTAAGAGCAGCGAATTGTGAGAGTTTGGGGGTAAACACTAATTTTCTACCCACAGTGTGATCAGTGCAAGAGTTAGACTCATGGATACCAATTGCAAGATGGTAACTGTACATCAAACAACCACTTCCAATGTCTTGGTGAAACCTTTCACTTACCTACAGCAACATACAGCCAGGTGCACCTTATTTAACTACATTGCTTCTTCCTATGGAAGGAGCTGGGAATGCATGACTAAGCCAAGTTTATTTAAACAAATCAAGACATCCATCATTTTAATGCGTTACCCACACATCACGTTCACATCTATTTGCACAGCATTGCCATATACAAAATACCATAGCCCAGGGTTCCCAGAATTCCTTACCCAAGCATTTAAACTTGAGATCACGTCAGTACAAAAATAACTGGGAGCTTACAGACCCTACCATTCAATCAGCAGTTCCATTTAAAAGGCGCAGGGCAAATAGCCAACCCTAATCTCGTGTTGTGTTCCTTTTCTGTAATCCTTTTAGCGTGCAAATATTTGATTTTGCAGCACTTCTACTCGAATTATCTTGAGAAATGCTCTTTCACCTGATGAAGGCGCAAGGGCAATTCAATAATGAAAGACTGGAGCGACTCTGAAAAGTGATACTGATTAGGTTTCTAGGTCAGTTTCAAAAATAGCGAGGCTTAAGATGCCCAGACTGAATATTGCAGCAATCTGTGAGCTGTTCTGGGCAGACAGGTTGGGCTGCTTCAGATCAGCTGGACAAAACCCTGCTTCAAAACGTCACATCGTGATTTCGAAGCTTGAAGTCAGTTTGTTTCTTCAGTGGTGTTGGGGCGGTTTTGGGTGGTGAGAGTTTATTTAACTTTTGTTTTCCCATGTTGTGCCAGTAGCCAGAGAGAAGGGGAGAGGGGAAGAAGGAAAAGCGGTGCTAATTAAATAAGTTCCCAAAAGATTTTCTCTGAAAAATATTGGTTCAGATAGCTTTAAAAAGAAGTGGTGGGGATTGTAAGGAGCTCTCCAATTCAAAACATGTTTTTCAAACAGCTTCACACAGGGAAACTTTGGATTTACAATCTCCCAAACCATCAAACACCACTTAACTTTAAAAGCAGACACTTCATCCTATCGAGAGTTACTCTCTCAGCACCTGAAGATAAAAAGCCCATTTGCCACCTCTGGAACGATAAGCTCGTGCAGAAAGGCAGATTGCTCTGCTCATTATGAACGGGTCTCTAGATCATTAAGGTAGCCTGGAAACACCTAATTAGACTGCACCTGATTTGCAACGGCCCAACTACTGTCATTTGAGGCAGAGCCTACGTGCTCCTGCCCATGCTGGAAGCATCCCACCCTACTGACAGTTCTGCTGCTAATTGTCATTATGGCCCAGAGACAGATGTCCTCCTTCAGAGGTGCACTGTGACTGAGCAGGACGTGCTCCAGGCAGCTCCTGATCCTCAGACACTCACAGGGGAGGGAATGAATACGCAACAGAAACAAAGGTGCATCTCTGCATGATGCAGTGGCAGCTCACTGTCTGCAGGCCGTGGATCAGCGGGCTGAAGGTGTAAGACTCATACGCTGCTGCAGACCTGCTGTCTTTACATTGCCTTTGCACCCATCGTAGGAGATAACAAATAGCTGTCTGCAGCCACTGACATGGAAGTTGCATTTGAGTGCTCTCTCATCTATTACATTGCTTTTCCTGCTCTAATCCCCAAAGGAATTAAGGACTGGATTCGGATCCAACTGCAGGTAAAGCAGCCCATGCCTTGCTAGCATCCCACCGAAGCTTTGGATGTCCACTTGGATGCAGCCAGGCAGAAGCAAAGCAATTACAAGGGGGAATGTTTTTAAACTGAGACAGAGGAGGTTTAGATTAGATATTATGAGGAAGTTTTTCCACACAGAGGGTGGTGAGGCACTGGAACAGGTTGCCCAAGGAGGCTGTGGATGCCCCAGCCCTGCAGGCATTCAAGGCCAGGCTGGATGTGGCTCTGGGCAGCCTGGTCTGCTGGTTGGTGACCTGCACACAGCAGGGGGTTGGAACCAGATGATCACTGTGGTCCTTTTCAACTCAGGCCATACTAGGATTCTATGATTCAATCCAGGAAAGATTGACTGTAGCACCTGCTACAAAGAGTTTGACATGACTCTTGGTAAGACTTGGTAAGGGCAAAACTGCAATAAGGCCAGAATTGAAGACAGGACAGGTCTGAGGACATTGATTCACAACGCCCATTGGATTTTTTGTAGCCAGTGAAGCTCAGCCTCCTATCCAAGCATCACAAGTGATCCAAGGGACCCACTCCCAACACTTCACAGACTGGGACACTCATTTCCCATGAACAACAAGAGCACTCTCTTCTCTTTGCTTCCCCCCCCCCAGTTGGCAGCAGTCTCAAACCAGGGCCGTGTTTGCTCATGGCAACCTCTGAGCTACTGAAAACATTCTCCTGAGCCCACACAGCAAGACAAGACACCACATTGAGCACAGAAGAGTCTTCTGTCATCTGCCAAGTAATGACAAACGCAGTTCACTAAACAGTGATGTGTCAAAGCAGAAAATAACCGAGTGAACGGATGGCTAAACAGAAACTAGACTGACATTTCAGAGATAGGAACAAGGAGATTTCCATTATAAGCGACGAGCATGTTCACATTCATTAAACATTATCATTTCCTAAGTAAAAGCAGCTCCCAGCAAGGCATTTTGGAGGGAAGCCATTGTCTACAATTCATATTTCCCTTTATCACATCTCAGTGTTTGCCAAATTCCCCCTAAATGCTGATGTGATTAGGAAAACACATTTTTCCACTGCACAGTACAGTTTTGCCTTGCATTTATTGGTGAAGCTGCCTTGAGGACACCACCAGTTGGCCAATAAATTCACCATATGCTTAGTGTCTTCGCATAGGTAGAAATTGCTTTTCCTCCCAGTCAGACCCCACGATAAGCAGCTTCTGATTTGCTGGAAGAAAGGTTAAAAGAGGCAAAGCTGGAGGAGCACAGAAATAAACTGCTGGCATCTCAGTACTTCCTCAGTCGTTAAAGCAGCATTGCACATGCCTTGTCCTTCCTGCTTCTTTTCTTTAGGAGAAAAGCCCATTTGCACACTCTAAGGAGAAAAAAAAATTTGTCTTGACCTACTACCCATTTAAGTGCATGCCTAGATTTAAGCTGCAGAACAAGTCCTGTGTGTGTAGTGCCACTGAAGCACTTTGCATGCACACCAGTGTTGGGTGCTGATATATGGCACAAGGATTAATGATGCTCTCCACTGCTAATTACCCCTAACTGTATTTTATATCCCCTAAGCCGTAATTAATGGAGGAGCTTGATGCTACTGATTCACATCTTACTATGTTTTCCTTCTCTTATTTCCTCCTCCTCCCCATCAGCATATAAAGAATGCAGCCACCTAAGACATAGCATCTTCCCATAGTGAAAGCATGTTGAAAATGTCAAGAGAAGAGCAGGTCATGTTCTTCTGACCCCCTCGAGATTCTTTTCCAAGGCATTAGGAAGGCAAGGGCAGAAGGGATGCCTACAGGTTGGGAAGTCAGCTGGATGGGGTGGAGGATTGTCTCCAGGTCCTGATCACACAGAGGAACCTTAGGGATGCTACTTGCACGTGTATTTTAACACCACATGAAAAACTTGAGCAGTGTCTGCAGAAGCAGATGGGATCCCACACCCTTCTTCTTCTGTAGGTTAAGGCTATGCCCGCTCCAGGAACGAGGGAGAGAAGTTCCTACGGGTAAAGCCAGAGCTGCTTCACCTCTCCTGTGAGTGAGGCACTTCCAAATGAGAACATGCCCTGTGTTTTTATACACAGGGGTACGACTTTGACTTCCTCACCTAATAGCATCCAAGGATATGATTGTTCCTTTGGGGTTCTTTGGTAATGAAGATCATGTCCAAATAACGGATGCGGTCCTCATGTTACTTGAGTAGGTTCAAGTAGATATATCTATATCTGTACTAATGCCACTAATTCCTGCCTCTCACTGTGGTCTTCAGAAAAAGAAGGCGGGGAAGAGGAAAATATCTGAGCTGGAGGAAGATCTAACTCCTGACAGGTAAATAAAGATAGGACCTTTCTACCTGAGACCACCACTACCTCTCCACTGCCCTCCAGAAAGGACAGTTCCCCAAATAAAGGAGCAAAGAACACTGCTTTAAGGGTACACAGCCTGCCTCCAGCACCACACACAAATTAAGGTGCATTCTGCAACTTGAGCTAGTCTCTGTTAACTTCATTGTGGTTGTTCCCAGTCTGTAGAGTCACAGGTACAGAACAGAGTATGGGCCTCCCAAGGCTATTAACAATTGCAGAAGCACCTGGTGGTTGGGCTGGCTGGCAGATTTCCCCTCTCAGCTGCAGTCTGATAAGGGAGGCTGCAGACAGCCCTGTGCTCTGCAAGTCACACTTCAGAGGTAAAACACATTGTGTAAATCAGTCTTATCAGTAACAGTTCTAGAGGACTTCACAGCCTTCTGTGTATCCTTGCTCTCTTGAACAACCTTGTTTTACTGGGAGGATTTGAGGTTTTGTGTTTGCTTATTACTACTGCCATATCAATTGTGCTGCTAGCATGCATAAGCATAAAGCCTCCCAGCTGAAATGGAAAATGGCTACAGTCCTCAAATACATATAGGGACAATATTATTGTCCAGCTGAGAGCTTCTATTACGTATTCTTACTGCAGCAATACCAAGACATACCAATGAGATGGGCAGCAGAAAGAAAAAGCTTAGATATTGAAATGAGAGAATGTGAAAAGCACAGATATGGTAAGAGACCTAAAAAGGCTCAGATCTATATTATTTACACTAAGAGTATAACAAGAACTTCAGATAGCTGCAATCATTGCATAAAGTCCTTGCATCAGTGTCAATGCGTAAAATCTAAGGCCAAAAAATGTCACTGAAGTTAATATTCAGATGGATCTCCAAAAGAGAGGCCAAGGAGGAAACTGACTACAGACATGAAGCATGTTGAATCTTACCAACCAGTGGCAGAGACAGGAAGAAACCCTTCCCTTGACAAGTTATGTCACAGTTTCTACTGTATGGCTTCCCCCAACCCTCTGGCCATCTTCACCCAAACACTGCAGTAGATGGATCACTGATTGCTTGAGTCATTGCCAGTATGTTCCTGACTGGAGGTGACTCTATTGCAAACAGAATAAATTCCAGGAAGAATTAATGAATTACTACTAATTGGAGAGCTAAGTGAATAGGTATAGTAGTGTTAGGATTGCTATTATTGTATAATTTAAAAATAATTTCCCAGTAATTGATATTAATGAACAAGTCTATTACATGAGTCATAACTGATCTCACATCACCTGGCAGTGGGTAATGGGAGCAGTGCAGGAGTGTGCAAGAGGGAGCAAAGCACTCTTTGCTGTAACGTACGAAGCGATGCTTATTGATTGCATATTGATGGAGCTGATCACCTCAAACTCTGGGCTTCAAGGTACATTTATAAAGCAGGGGAAGCATTAATAACTGTGAAGCTAGCTCAGCTGCTGAAGGACTGAGGTTCTATTTACAGTGCCCCAGAACTTCTGAGTGATGCCTCTTGCCCACAGGACCATCGATTCTCTGTACAGGGAACTGGCAGAAGAAGGAGTACTAATAAAAGCCAAGCTAGTGAATCTCTCCGACTATGTTGGTAAAGTATACCTTTTACAGCTAATACGATGTTTAATCTGACCAAACCTCAGCCGTTCAAGGTTCACCAACCTCTGTTTCCTGTCAAGAATGAGTTCAAGAGTAATTACAATTTCAGGACTTTCCTACTTGAATACCTTAAAGCAACGTATGCAAATCATGTCTGCTCCTTAGGGGTGCCTCATGCTTTTCACTTCTGCTCCTGAAGCCTGGGTCTGCTTGTAGAGCTGGTGCTCTTTCCAAGCACCTGGAGGCTTTGGGTGGCGTGTGATGGCACAAGCCATCTGAGGTGTAACCAGGGTGCCCTCTCAGGAGCACACAGTAGGTAGAAAGAACTCAGCCCCTTCCCTCCACCTGCCTGAACCTTGAGATGTATCTGGGCCTTGGTTTAAATGGAAGGCCCTCTGCCTAGTTCTGCACTTCAGAATCCTCTTGCCCAACCAGTATTGTCTGTCCTTCCCAAACTCGCTTCTATCCAGCAGACATCCCAAGTACAGTTGTTTGGAGAGCATGTCTTAGCCAACAGATAACGATTAAGAGCAGACAATATCAGACTGGGAAGCGAGCTGGGGTGAACTTGGGCCATCTTCAAGGTCAAGGGAGGTTTGAATCTTGGCTTCTTGGCTATGCAAAGTCTACTCTAAGTCACATCAATAACACTCCTTGCCAGCAGAAGATCCTGGGCACAAAAATGCAGAGTATAGCAATGCCCATCTGGTTGCCCACACTTATGACAGGTCCCCATCGCATCATAGTACCAAGGTGTCTCAGGCTGTGTAGCCTTTCCAAACAGCAGTCATGCTGCTTAAGCTGCCAGAACAAGAAACAGAAAGTGTTTGAAGTTGGGCAAGGTTTGGACTTTAAAGTAATTTCTTAATGCTGCATTTCTCCCTTTAAATATCCAAGGGCACAAAGCCTGCAGAAAAATCAGTCCTCACCTGCTCTGCTCCTACAGGGCTGCAGCCCAAGGAAGGTCACTCACTCCCAGCTCCCAGGAAAAGGACAAAGGGTGGAATTGTGCTGCGCAGCGAGTAAAGACACCAAAACGTCCCTCTCTATGACAAACCGACATCGCTGAACTAATTTTCTTGGTGACCTTATCTAAATTAGTCAGAGAATATCCGCTGTGATTTATGTTCAGTTGCAATTAAACCCTTTGATGCCTTCTAATTAAATCTGTGAAGATTAATTCCTATCCGGTTCTTTTGATTTCTCCTTAAATAAAAGATAAAACCTGAAGTGAATTTCATCCTTCGGAAGGGAGGGGCAGTTGCACCACAACTCATCTGCCTTTTTGCCCCAAATCACTACTTCTCTCATATGGCCAATGTTGACCTACCAGTTCTGAAAGCCCTCGTGCTTCCCCTTTTTATCTCCAATAGAACATAAATGCTGCTATTCTTCACCAGTATTCATCATGATTACACAACTTACACTAAGAAACAATCACCAACTCAGTTATCACAAGTATTCCTGTCCTTTTGGCTCTTTGGTTTCCAACACACCTTCCAGATGGACTTTGACAGGTCAAGCAATGCGAGCACAGCTCTGTAACAAGAGCTGAGGCAAGATTAGATCACTTCAGTAAATGTCAGTGATTTTTCGCTTCCTTGGGGTTGGCTTTGTAGTTCACCTTTTTTGTTCAAAGTGAAATCCCCACCAAATGAGGAGAAGCACTTAAATGTCTCACATGGCACGAAGCTGAGATGAGCCACAGTCAGGAGAAAAGGTGTTAGTTTCTTCCTGCTTTTCCAAAATCCTTCTGGTAGAGTGTAGTTCACCAGCATCCCAGCTCTGCAAAACCCCAAGTCTGGAAGCCACTTGCCAGCGGTGTGATTTGCAGCACTATTAATTCTTCTTCCTCACAACGTTTCTTGAAAAGGTTGTTCAAGACTGACTGAACACCTACAGCCCAGTTAGCAGGGAGAACACACAGTGCGTTCAGTGTTCCTCATTCCATTCCCCTTTCCAATGCCTCAGGGTCACACTCCCAATACTGCCCCCATCTGAGAACCCATCCCATGATGGCTCAGCATTTCCCATGGCAGTTCCACGTTCCTCGAGTTATACTTCTTATAAAAATGCAGTGTCACGTTGATTAATCCCATGCTTCCTCCCCACAGGCGAATACAGCTATCTGGGGACCACTCTGCATCAGGTGGACCTAGAGCCCATGCCCTCTCTTGCCGATATCAGACAGCTAATAGCACTGTATGGAATACTGCCATTAGGTAAGAGCACTGCAGCAATCACTGCAAGGCAGGCTATGATAGCTTTGCTTCCTGTTGCTAACATGCATTTTTACTGGCTTTGACAGCGCTTGATTAATGGTAATCTAAAGCATTTTGCAGGGTAATTGTTTTTCAATTAGGCATTCCAAGTGAAGACCGTATCATTTTAATAGTGCATCGAGGAGCTTGCACATGCTATTGTCAGGTATTGCCTTTCCATACCATCTCTGTTCTCATGTTAACAGTTTGTGAATGGCAGCACATAAAAAGAAATCACTTGGGAAAGATAATAGCTAAAACAAGCTCCAGTGATCAAAATTAATCAAGTTAAGGGAAGGGCCAAGGTTGCAATTTACCTTTTACAAGCTGGCTAATGTTACTCAGTACCAAACAATGCAATCATTTAAGGAATTAGTCTGAGCATGTTTTGGACATCTGAGAGAACACTTAAATATGCCCTTGCAGTTTTAACGCCAGACTTAAGCAGCATCCAGCAAAGCTTTGCTGGGTTAGGTTGTTCATTTTTAATGCAAAGTCTGCTTCATATTTTGCTTGGGAATGGCACGAAGCCAAGCTCCACTGATTGCAAGAAGTGCCTGCCTCAAGGGCCTCCTATACTTCATTCGCATCATTTTCGATTTGTGGTTTGATTTTGGGGAAGATTTTAACTGGCCTTATCCACCCCCAGGCCGTGTCATTGTCTGCTCATCCCCTTAATATGGGCAAAACAGCTTCTCAGTGCTTCCCATTCTGTCAAATGGAGCAAAGATGACACAGCCTTCTGCTTCTCCCCACCCTTTGCATGCCTTCCAGAAAGACTATCACTTGGGCTGTTTGGGATGCACGCACCAGAGGACCCAGTGCCCACCAGAGGAGCTCAGCGTGCCCCAAAGTTCAGTGCAACAGCCCTTCTTCATCTGAGATTTGGGAGAAACATCTCTTATCCCCAAGAGAAGTGTTCATTCTGCTTATCAGCTCAATCTGAAGAGTCAAGTTATTGGAACATGATGCTACCAGCACCAGCACTGTTCTCCCTAGCCAAAGTCTTCCCATCTGGTTCGGGGTAACGCTCAGGGGTTGGCCACAGGCATGACTGCAGTCAGCTGGGAGACTTGAGCTGTTATCCCTCTTCTCACTGACTCCATGTGGTTTTTCACATATCAGATAACTCCAAGGTTATGTTTTAACACCATCTAATCGAGTGAAATCAAGCCTCAAGACACTCCCAAAGCGGGGGGGGAAGAAAGCCTGTAAATTTTCTACCATTTATGAAACTGGCAAAAACATCTAAAGAGAAGAGACTCTGGACTAGTTAAGCAAACAGCATACTTGAAATAGGAGTTTGAAAAATGTCTTTGAATAAAAAAAAAAAAAATATTTCCCAAGCCAAGAAAGTCTCAGGAACGGTTTCACCTTCTGGGCAATCCGTTATGGATGACATTTCACTTAATTGGTCTCAGAACTAGTTAATCATTATATCACTGTGTACAGTTTATTCTTGAGATTTTCACCTGATAGCAAGGAAAGTTCCAGCTGAAACAGCACTGAGAACACAAGCAGCTGAAATAAGCAGGAGACGGTGGTAGAGGATACACTTCATCTTCAACCACAGAGGAGTTCACTACTCCCCTCCATAACACATCCATGTATAAGAGTAATAGATTATTAATATTTGGTCATTTTGTACCAAAGGCTGGGTGCCTGACAACTTCTCTGGATCCTGCACAGTGCTGAAGTAATGGCACTTATCACTGACATCCATGGCAGAGTGTTCAGCCTTCAGGACACAGATAAGGAGCCTCACTGGATTTGTTGTTCAGTACCACTCCTGCCTGCCTGTCTGCCTCATCAGAAACCCTTCTTTGAAAGGAAGTTCTTAAAACTTGAGTTTCGATCACCATCAAGCACCTGAACTATGCTACAAGCATTTCTGCCAGGCTTTCCCAGGTGATGGAGCAGATATCTTACAGCTCAGACTGAACTTACCTACAGCAGGCAACGAGGCACACTTGGAAGTACTGAGCACCCATTGCAAGCAAAGCAGAGCAACCAGAAATGCTCACCCAAATGAAATGAAGGGAACAGAAGATGGATCCACTTTCTGCAAGCAGACATTTCACTTGCTTTGCAGCATGCAGCTACCATGTTCCAGGCTGCAGGATAACATGTGCTGCTCTGCAGATGAGCTGATGCCACCCAGCAGCAGCAGTGCACGGGGGGAATATAAGCAATGAAAGATTTTGGAGCAGGGCTAACCTAAGTGGGGTGGTCAGTTTGAAACGTTACTCATTTTCAGTGGAGAGGAAAAGTGCCCTAAAAACGGAGGTGCAGATAGAAAGTAAACAAGTGCAATGGTAACATCTGGTTTCAAAATCACTGACAAATGCAGCAGTAATAGACAGTCCCATTAGCTTGTTTTCTCTAAAGCTGGGGAAGCTGGAAAGCTTCATTTCAGACAGCAGCAAGCAGTTCTGCTAGTCCTGCGTGCAGCATGAATCTACACCTTTGTCCAAGTGCAGGAAGACTTGCTCTGACAAATGCTAAGCTTAAAGCCATGGGTATGCCTCTATCTAGGCCTTCACTCGACATCAGTTAGCAACTGTACACTCAAGTGTGCTGTTGCCACAGCTCTGGTTACACAGAAATCAACTCCGCAGCTCTTGTGCTATATTAATGAAACAATGAATTTGCATTATAAAATATTTCATGTGAAGAGAAGAGGTAGAGTTGTTTCATTACCTTTATGGCAAGACTTAAATGAAAGCAATAACAGCACCGTATGACTTTTTACAGGCTCCCAAACTGTCCACGAGAAGGCTCCTTTGGTGAAAGCCTTGCTACTAGCTGGCCCTGCTGGTGTTGGAAAGAAGATGCTGGTCCATGCTATCTGCACAGAAACAGGAGCCAACCTCTTCAACCTTTCCCCTTCCAACATCACTAGGAAGTACCCAGGCAAGAACGGCCTGCAGATGATGCTCCACATGGTTCTCAAGGTACTGTGCTTGTTTACTGCTACCAAAGATGCAATAATCAGAAAACAACCTTGTGATGGATTCCTGGTCCCGAGTTTTGTTTCAGCAGGTACACCAGCTACACCAGGTCCATAAAAAGAGTGCAAATCCAGATTTGAAATTCCCATCTTGCTTTCATGCCTCCCAAACCACTTGCTGACAGCCAAGGATGAAATGCCCCTTGAGAAATCCCCTGTAGTGGCCATATTTTTCACATCAACATTTCTACAAGCTTTATGTTACCTCGAATATGAAAAGCATCAGATAAAAAGTTTTCTGTTTATATGCACGTCAGTCAGGAATGCATTCCATGCAGCATTTAATCAAATACCAGACTGGAGGTGGTCACAAATTTCCTCCCTGGGACTGTTGCTGCAAAGCAGCTCTCTCCTGTACTGCTCTCTGTTTACCTATCAGCAAGCTTTTGAAAAGAGAGAATCTCAGTTCAAGATTACATTAACAGAAACACACAAGAAGTCTGGAAATGAAAGAAAGCATATGAGCTGTGAGGAACATATTCCAAATCCTCATAGTAAGAAGAGATGCTACCCTGGCAGGATTTCTGCTAAGGAAGGAAGCTGGTAAACATTTCCAGAAGAAATGCACTTAGGAAAAAGAAACACAGCATATATACTAGGAACAGCCCAATGCAGCATTTCTCCCCCACCAAAGGCCTGCTAAAAGACTGAATTCAAATGGGCTTTCCTTGGGATTCAATCAGATGTACTTTATTGAAACCAGTTTTAGAGCAGGCTTTGTGGCAGGTGCCTTTTTCACCACAGGAGACAGGTTTCACAATTAAAAGCAATGCAATCCCCAAGGAGCCCATTTCTTGCTGGTCAGAGCAGTGCCTGGGGAAAAGCTGCCCTTTGAGGCTATAACACTAACACTGGATCTAGCATTCCCTGTGTCACCAGGCTCAGCTAGTACTCCCTCCCCACTTTTCACCCTTCTCTGCTGACTTTCTGTGCCCTTATCACTAGCAAAGCACACATCTGACTGCAGGCACAGCACACACACCATCCAGTCCCTGCTGGAGCACAGAGCTGTTAAACACAGGAGAAAGGAGGGCAGCATCCTACAGAAGGTTCCAGCAGAGTGAATTAAGGAGGTTTTTGGGTTTGTTTTTTTTTTTTTTAATATATATGTTCCAACCAGTATATATAGCATGTGTACACATGTAGGCACACATTATATACATATACACACAAGTTTGCATCCATGTTTATCTGTTAAAAAACCCTTAGTTTTTCCAGATTGTACGAAATCAAACAGGAGCATTGTCCAAAAATCCCCAAAATCAGGGAGAAACAACCCAAATTTATTTCTCTACTGCAGACCCTCCTGAAGTAGGGATGATACTTTGGGGCTCCTCCACAGAGCACCACGATGGAAGTTGCTCACAGTCAGTCACTTGGAATAAGCTTCCAGGCACTTGCTTACCAAAAGGTGACTTGTTCCAACTGCAGCAGCACTGCCCCAAACTCCACTCCTCTAAGAACAGAAAATAGCACAGCACACTCCCTCTTCCCAGAGGATACTTCATCTGCATTTTAATTCCCCTACCAATTCATAATGTCAGAACACCTGCCTCAGCATCATTCAAGTCAGCTACATTTAATTTTTATTCCCAATTCCATTGGCAGCTTGACCTCTCCCCACCACCGCCATCCCCATGGCTGCGTTGCTCATTTGTCTAATCCCCTCACTATTCTGGATTGCACAGGTTCTCAGAGCCAGGATGGAAGCCAGCTTGGTCAGTACTACCAGGTCAGCTCCCATCTTTGTTCTGATCTACATTTCCAGCTGCCATCATTCAGAGCTGATTAAGCTGTCCTTGGCAGCTTGGAACCCTACCCCTTTCTTCAACTTCTGTAGTTGTTTGCTGGCTGCTGGCAGTTGTTTCATAGAGACGCCCTGAACCAGTGAATAGCACTGGAAAAAATGAAGATCTCGTTCATTTCAGATTCAAGAGCCAAATCTGTTTCTTTTTTCCTCTGTTATTTCTGGGAGGAGACAACAAGAGACATACCAGCCCTGATCCAAAAGAGAGACGTGTGTGTTGCTCAAAGCATGCATTTGAGATGTCACATGAGGGTAATGACTTCTCATACCAGAGCAGGAAAACCCCCACATTTCAATCTGCCTATTTAAAAGAAACAGAAGGAAGGTTAATCCTGAATGGGAAAGCTATTAAAAAAAAGCTGGGAACACCAAGCTCCAGCAATTGCATTCTCCATAAAGACTCAAAACCTACCAAGTCAGCTCTTCTACTGGGAAGAGAGGATCTGTCTCAAACAGAGACGCAAAGCTCAAACCAAAGCATTCTGGAACATTTCAGTTAAAATCACATTTCCAATACATTGAGGCAGCTTGAATTCAAATGGAGTTTTCTGCCAGCTTGTACCAACCAAGGGTTAGCTCTCTCATCAAGGCACAAAGAGGTCCCCCATTAGCAGCCACCAGGTTAATCACTACCAGAATGACACAGCACTGACCAGGTGAAAAGGTTGGGGAAGCTGGTCAGGAGGAAATAGCAGCACAGAAGTGTGGGGATTAGCAGCTCTGTGCACAAGTTCCACTGACCAGTTCTGCAGTGCAAGCAGGCTGCAGGTGTTTCATCACCATCACTGTCAGTAGACTGCGTTATCAGGCTCTTTAATTATGCTATATAGGACATCAGAGGCAAATATCTTACACAAAAAAAAAAAAAAAAAAAAAGAAGAGTGGTTGAGTTGATTTAAGATTAAATGGTATAATCCTTGCATTGAGAGGCAACAAAACTTTGCCAGGTTCCCCCCCCCCCCCCCCCCCCACGGAATCAAGTTCATTCATTTGTAACCACTGCTGTACTGTCCCTTTGGGCCGGTCATTTTTAAGACAATCTGAAGTATCAGGAATGGTTTACATTAGGGCACTGAGTATTTCACCATCAAAAGGGACTCCCATCACAGCTGATACGTGGGAACAGCACTATCAGCCTTGCCTCAAGCTCTCCAGGAGCAATTATTATCTTGCTGCAGCACAGCCTGCTAGAAACCCAAACCCTAGGGTGATAAATATCACCAGCTGCTGACACTGGGCAGGATTAGAAGGGTGAAGGAGCCATCTGCTGGCAGCTCCTCCAAACCAGGGAGAATGCAGCAAAGCTAAGAACACATCAGCTACAAATTAATTACGTACAGCACGTTTAATTATCCATGGATTCGAACTGTCTGTGGATAATTCAGATTAAGCGCTTCCATGGGGACGTACAGCATATCTGCCAGCAGTGTGAACGAGATGCTCCTGGCAGCCTGATCTGTCATCTGGAGAAGACAACAGAACTCAATGCACTGTGTTTGGGCTGCTAGATCACTGCCTACCAACACTGGAAAGACAAAGGCATGAAGCAGCCTGCATCCATAAAACGGCCTGGGTTGAAAAGGCCCACAGTGCTCATCCAGTTTCAACCCCCCTGCTATGTGCAGGATCACCAGCCACCAGACCAGGCTGCCCAGAGCCACATCCAGCCTGCATCCAAATCATTGCCCCAACCAGAACACACAGGGAAGCATCTATTTAAGAGGCAGCTGGCACTGAGCGTGTTCTTAACTAGAGACAAAAAAAAGAAGAGCACAGGTGTGAAAATGGTAAGAGCTCTTCCTTAGGAGTTAAAATGAAACCCTAGGTTGGTTGAAGCCTTCAGGCTGTTTGAGAAAGCTGCTAACCACAGAACCACCTCTGAGCCAAATGGGGAAGATCCCTCCAGGCTGTAGCAGCCCTGCTGAGGAGACATCACAACTCCCTTTGAAGCGCATAAGCAGAGCTCAGCTACTGCTAACAGCTTAATAACCTTCCCCAGCCTCATTCCCTATATCAGATAGGGCTGCAGCATCAGACATACAGGTATATAGGAAATACTGCAGGAAAGCTGCATTGCTCTCTATCTTCATGCAACTATGGCACCATACAGAGCAAAACCACCAGGACAGGACTGTTCTCTAAAGAAAGAAAACACACAGCATTGCTTTGCATCAGCTTTAGCAGAAAAGCAGCCCACATCAGCATGCGGGTCAGCCACTGTTAGAAAGCTCCCCTTAGCAGTGCTGAGTTTGGGGAAGGTCTCTAACTCAGAGCTTCCATGTGTCAAAACAGACTCCATAACACGTAAAATGCAAATATCATCCTAAAAGAAACAACAACCTACCTTTCTGATCCTTGTGAGTCTGAGTTATCCAAAGAATCCTCCCATTTCAGCTCCAGCACAGGATCACTACCACAGCATTCTTCCACCTGCCTTCGAGACTGCTTATAAGCAGCTAGGAGCTAATTGACTTCACCTGCAAGTGCAAATCAGCAGGGCTGCTTGCATTTCTTGCAGGTGTGTGAGCTCTGGACTAACAGGATGCTCAGTAGAAAGCCCTGAGGTGCTGCTATACAGCTCTGCTCAGTGTAACTGCAAACCTGTCCCCTCTGATGTGCCTTGCAAAGTGACTGTGGTGTAGGAATATGTAAAACACACCTCTGAAAATAGATAAATAAAAGGTAGATAAGAAGTGTCTGACCTTAGATGGGCAGCTGTGCTATTTCAGTCTGTCCTTTTGCTCCAGCTTGCTTGCTCACTGCTCTGCTGGGCTGAGAAGTTACCCCTTAGGTTGTATGTATAAACATTCACATTACTGCTAAGGCCCACATATTCATTTCTGCAAGATTTTCATCGTGTTCCTCACGACACCACCTATGGGTTTCATTATTAATGCTGAATAGCTCTGCCTTCCAACAAAGGAGAAAGCTCTGTTTTCCTCAATGAACTTGGAGGTACCACTTGATGTATTCTAGGGCTGACACGTTCCTGCAAATAACGTGCCACGTGCCAAAGATGGCATTGTTTGCACTTCACCCATCAGCAGCACAGCGGAGCAAACAAGCCTCACAGCTTTCCTCTGCCATTCTTCTCCCTTCTCTTCAATGCATTTTTACTGCACGGATGCAGCCGTGCTCTTGGCCATAAAAATGAACTGTGGTGCTTTGAAGGAAGATGTTCACATCTTAATTCTTCCTGCTCCAGCTGTCAGTCAGGCACTGAGCTTATGATGTATACAACTTAGTGGTTTTGTAAGCTTCCTTCCTGGAAGCAGCAGCTTCAACTGGGGGAAGGAAAAAAAAAAAAATAAGCAGGACAGAAGAATGCTTTCTTGTTACCCACTGATTCCTCAAGCCATCACTTTTGTTGCTGAGCAAAGCAGCACAGCTCTGAGAGCCACTGGAAAGTGATTAAAATTTGGCAGCAGAATGTCTAAACCACTGGCGTTTCTATAGCAATAGGGAGAGTGCAAGATGTGAAGAAGCCTGTAGCATTGCTGCCATCCTGCTGTGAACCAGAGGTATAGTGCTCTGACTTTGGAGCCAGAAAGCCTGTTTCTATTGACCCCCCCCCCCCCTTCCAATTTAACAGGCTCCATTTTAATTCTCGGGCTGACTGCGGATTAAATGTTATGCTGTAAGCCAGATTGCCTGCCAGCTTATTTTCCTTAAGGGTTCCTTTTTGCAGAACCACAGCCGAATTCGGGTTGGGAGGTGCAGCATAAGCACAGCAGTCAGAATGATCCAATTTGGGATGAGTTCTCACCTTTAGCTTCCTAAACAGAATCCGTTTGATGTGCCAACGCTACCGAGCAGAGCCAACGCTGCTCACGAGTGCTGCTCATTTCTGGGGGAAAAAAATAAACCCAGCTAATTGTAATTGCCGAAATATGGATTCAGAAGCGTGATTATAGGCACCCAGGTATGAAATTATGGCCATTTTAATCAACTTCTCGCATTCCCTCTCCCATTTTCTCTTAGGTGGCCAAGCAGCTGCAGCCTTCAGTCGTGTGGATCGGAGACACGGAGAAAACGTTCTACAAAGCAGTGCCCAAGGCTGAAGAACAGGTGAGGTGCTCCTTTCTTATTTTGGTGCTGATAATTTCCAACACAAAGGAGCAGGTGTATCTCTCAGCTCAGCACATACTGGTATGACCGGACCCGCCGAAGCTTGCTTGATCATCGCTTGTCTCACTAATGTGTTTTTTTTCTTTTAAGAGAGTCTTGTGACCTCTCAGGGGCTCTTAAGAAGTCACATTTCTCTCCTACCCAGCCGTATTTGCTGTATTTAAAAATAGTCCAGCCACTGCTCATCAGTGCACTGAAAAGCAGGAGAGAATAATGGAGAATTTCAAAACGCGAGGCAAGAAGCTAAAAGTTAAGATGAGCTTAAACTGTTCGGGTCTATTAATTTGAGAAATTGGATGGAGCCAAAGTGAACAATAAAGTAACGAGGATAAATTTCCACTGTGAAAGAGAAGAGCATATATTAAACACTTATGTTTACAGATTATTTTCTTTGGGCTCCCCGGAGTCCTGTTAGCTTCCATTCCTTCCTGCCTTGTGCAGCTTCCCCATCAGAAAGAAAATTAAAACACTGCCCAATAGGCACAGCAACTCAGCCACTGCAGCAGAGAGCCGTTCACCTGAAGTCCTGATTAGATTCATGCTGCTTGCAAAATAGTCCACAAAATCAAAGCTTTCTTTTTTTCCTAAGGCATGTGCTTCGTGTTTGGGCTGTGTGATGGACACGAGCCTGGTGATTTGGAAGACTGTATCATGTTGGATGAGGCCACTGAGTGCTGAGAGGGCTGCGTGAGCTCATGGGTGTGCAGGGCTTGATGCCCTCTAGTGGTTCTTATACTGGGAGTGAACGTTCAAGTGCAAATGGGGATTAAAAGGAAGACTAGAGGCCAAAGGTTGCCTGGAGCACTCGTGAGCTTTATCTGCTTTGAAAGGAAAAATAAAAAAAGCAGTCTCTGTCCAATCCTCTGTAAAGGGTGCAGAGCAGTCAGATATCAAATACGTTATGGTAACCCAGCTGCCATGGATGACATGCAAGCAGTTAAGCCACTCAAACAAATAGGGGTCACCTTCACCATTCACCCCACTTTTCTCCAGCTCAGGTGCACGTGATGGCTGAGATCCTAGCTTGCCTCTGTGACAGGTTCTCTTGCTACTGATATATTTCTTTCAAGGTGGAGGAGGTAATGTTAGCTTTCAGTACATATCCATTAACTGCGTGCACTCTGGACACACATTACCTTCAAAAGTGTAGCAGGAGCTGCTGACACACAAATGCCAGTCAGTAGGCTTGACACAAGAGTGGAATCTTTCCCTTGTCTCTAGCACCAGTACGTTTATGATTTGAAAATAAAGATTCCTACAGGCTAAGCAATGAGCACCCATAACAAAAGAGGGACTAATGGGTATCCGTGAATATCACATCACCCCCAAAAAACTCTAAGTGCTCTAAATGCAGGGGATAAACTGGGGCTTATTTTTGTGAGGCAGGAGTCAATTGCTTTAAAAATTCTCTGCATCTTCTGACAGATCACATTTTCCAAGCAAAAGACACTTTATTAGTATAAGAAAGGCTGGTCTGAAATTGAGGCAGCTGCCAACTGCATAGCAAAAAACGCACACCTAGAGTAAGGCTCTCCATTGAGTGTGATTGACTGGGGTGTTAAGCCTCAGTTATTTCTGGAGAGGCTTCTAAGTCATCAGACTTTTCTGAATACGTAAAATCGTAGAATGGCTTGGGTTGGAATGGACCTCAAGGATCATCAAGCTCCAACTCCCCTGCAACATGCAGGGCCACCAACCTTCACATCTAACACTGGATCCCTAACCCAGTTATTCATTTGCAGAATAACACCTCAGCAATTTGATGAAGTTTTCCCAACCAATTTTCACTTGATCCTCATCAAACTTAAGTAGCCAGTGAAAAGTTCTGCTCGACAGACATCTGTTCTGTTGATAAGAGTTGAATATTCATAATAAGGTCTAACAGCAATCATCACAAAGATCTGAGTCCCGAGTTCAAAGAGCTGAGATTCCCAGCAAGGTGAAATCAAAGAAGAAATCAGGGAGTGTGTTTTTCATATTGAAAATACCAGCAGGGGTTGGTAGACGAGAACCTTCCTGAACTATGAGAATTCCAGGCCAGGTTACATACCCATGTGTTCTTTCTATCCATTAGGGATCACCAAGTGCGCAGGTCCAAGCAATATTTCTTGAACTGAAAAATGAGGATTTCCTACTTTAAACGAGTTGTTGCTTCCTTCCTGCTTTCCAGGAGAGAGCCAACAAATGCTCTAATAAAAAACACGAGCACTCAAACCCACGAATCCCTGGGCAGAAATCAGTTTGCAGAAGATAAGGGCTTTCTACTCAGGTTGAGCATCTAGCCTGTTTGTACTAAGTTGCAAAGAAACTAGTGAAAAAAAACCCAAATCCCATTGCAGATAGCATGTCTATGTATAACACACATACCTACATTATTCATATCTACAGTCGTTGCTTCACCTCATTAACTCTAAATTGTCAGTACTGATAAGAACTCTTTCCCCCTTGCATTCACATGCGCTCTCTGAAGATGAATCCGAAACGTCTGGAAAAGATTCTCCCCAAATTCCTGAAGGCTTTGAAAGCAGAGGACAGAGTGCTGCTGGTGGGGACCACCAGCCGGCCCTTTGATGCCAAGATCAAACCTTTCTGCAAAGTTTACCAAAAAATCATCCTGATCCCTCGGCCTGACTATGCTTCAAGATTCGGCAAGTACCTCGAGTCTTTCTGACAACTACTGATGCACTTAATAATGTGAATTACTGCAAGAAAAGTGGTGGTTTGTTCACGTCCTTCAGAAGTGGCTGGTAGATGGGCTTTTGTTCCCAGAGGTATCATTTTCTCCTGATTGTATCATGTGGTTTAATACACTTTTCTGGGTACTGTGTAGTCTGGATGTGGTGACTCATAAGCAGAAGGGCCGTTGAGGTTCAGTCTAAAGATGATGTGGAAGAAAGATTTAGGACTATTCACAGTGACACCAAACACTTCTAAGCCAGGACTCTGAATGGTACATTTCTCCCATTGGAAGCTCCTAGCATGAATATCCCTATTGATCACCACATCAAGGAGAACAGACTCCTTCCATGCCACTGGGTGGATCATATCCCAGAAGAATACAGAATGAAAAGAAGCCACATTCAGTCCGGAGAACTTGCTACACAACTGTGCTCTGAGTAAACCAGACAATATTGCTCCACATCTTCATCTCGTTACAAAATGATGCAACTGTGTTTTGAAGTCCATTTCTGCGCTGCCTTTCAAAGAGGCAGCCAAGGTACTGAGATGATGCATGTTTGGGCAAGCTCAAGACAGATTTTGACTGTCTAGCACGTTGTAAATCTCTCCCACATTCAATAATTTTCAGTGTGGATGGGAAACGGTCCTTAAGCAGGCTAACATGTGTTTCATGTTAGGTTACAGCTCTGATTAATTGCTAACAGATAAGGGACTTGAATAAGACCTAGAGAAAGGAGGTGATAGCAGCTGAATTTAGCTACGTTCACTCCTGGGGACTGAACCTGTCACATTCTGGGATTCTCACCACTAATTTGGAGTCAGAAGGGCCAGCCGAAGGGATTTCAGCTTGCAAACCTCAGAATGCCCCAAAAAGTTAACTCTTGACATATTGAAGGAGATTAAATTTCTAGTTTTAATTCTTTGATGTTGTCCCATTTAAGGCAGTACCTGCCCTGGAGTTCAATAGAAACAAGGTCGTTACAGCACAGAGCACTCATCTTCCCATCATGGCAAACTCCAGTGCCTGACAGCCAGTCTGAGAACTGATGAAAACCTTTTTTGGCCATGGCATAACAACCACAAACAGCCACAGTGCACAGACTTTACCCATTCACTACAACCTTCCTTTTGCTACAGACCAGAAAACTCCATTCTGTGCATGGTGGCAAACGTGCAGTGGAAAGCATTAGGCTGGTAACACCAGCTTTCCACCCAGCTTTTTCATATCTCTCTGAGATAGTCCACTTGATTGCAAATTACACATCAACAGCAACAAACTATTGCTCTGATAACTTCATTTTTGTCAGCAAAATCTCAGGCAGTTCGGGTATCACTGGTCTGAGCTTGCAGCTACAAGAAACAAGCAGGTCCACCATTATTCAAGAAGCAAAATGCCAATCACGGAGACATTTACACCTGCATACAACATGTGCCTGCATAGCTGGAGGCACTGGGCTTCAAAACCAGACTTCAAGTCCCCATGCCAGCCCTATGCGCATGGAGGAACCCTAACCCTAACTCTGTCCTTAGGGTGACCCATCAGGTCACCCAAATAAAGCCAGGCTGTTAATGGAGGTGCTTAACTCTGCACCCCCAAATGGGGAAATACTGGCTTCCTTTCCATGTATACTCATTTATTTAAGCAGCCCTTTCCATTTTTACCTTGTGTGCCCATAACGCAGAACTGTTTCTCCTGCTTTCCTTAACACGTGTCTTTGGCATTCTCTCTCTTTCTATTTTGGACTCTGCTGAGCAGTGTTATGGAAACATGCCATCACACAGCGTGGTGGAGAGATCACCAAGCTGCTGAGCATCAGCTGCCTGGCCAAGCTGTCGGATGGCTTCACCCAGGGCTGCATCGTGAGGGCAGTGCAGGCAGTGCTGAGCGAGCTGCGCCTCCTACAGATGGCCAGGAAGCCCTTGTGCACTGCTGAGTTCCTCACCCCGCTGGCCAGCCAGAACCCCGTGTACAATGAGGAGGAGGAAACGTTTAAGGTGATGCTAGGAGCTGTGCTAACTGGCTGTCTCTTCTCATCCCCTGTTGTCTGGGCATATTTGACCTGGGGATCTGCTCATTCTGCTGGTGCCCTTGCATGCATGGATAAATGTGTGCCATGAGTGTGGTGCACCCATCTTTGCTTGGTGGGAGCTGCCAAGTGTAAGCCTGGCTGTATTTTCTTCAGGAGGCAGAGAGCTTGGACATCCAGGACCCTCGGGGTCAAATTCTAAGTCCTTTTCTTAACGTTTTCTCAAATGAGAATTTTCTCACACGAGTTTTTGTCTGTGGGATTCAAAAAGTGAGTTTCCACTCCCAGGGCCATAAAATATTTAAGGCAAACACTGGTGTGCTGCACGCACCTCAAATACACATGGGTCATGCTGCAAAGAGATGGTCAGCGGGCATGGTGGGCTGGGATTGAGCTACAGATGATCTGAAATGTTAAGCTTTTCCAAGCTTAACATGGTTCAATGATTCCATGGACATGCTTGCAGACCACGGAGGTCTCCCACCAAGAGGTTTCCTTTCCGTTCTGCTCTTTGCACATCCCTTGGCTCTGCATCCCCATAGCACCTTGCAAATAAATAGGATGCAGTCCCTAGCAGCCTGGTGCAAACCACCTTCACTGCTACCCTAATGATAGTGGATATTTCTCCCAGCTCCGCTGAATGCTGTCCAATTTCCACTTTGAGCCATTTGGCTCACTCAGCATAGGCAGCATTTGTGATATTTGGCAAATTACTCTTGTTTTCCTCGTGCTTCCTATCTAAACCAATATCTTTCCTCAGGGAGAGGCTAATGGTTCAGTGTTGCAGCGCAGAAAAAAACCTCCTATCATTCCCAGCTCCGAGTTGTAATCCATTTGTGCCCTGTAACACAAGAGCTAGCATTTAGCACAAGTCTAACTCACGAATGCTGTTCCACTTCCCTCAGCCGTGCCTGTTTTGTACAGCAAGGAGCACGCAGGCAGCACTTCATTTTGAACACTGCTGCTATCGCCCTCAGCGCCCCACGGCCGTCGTTTCCTTGCGTTAATTACAGCCCTTAAGAAAGTGTTTCCTTTTATCTGCGTTCAATTTGTTTCCCTTTAAATGTCACGGAACCTGGCACCTGTAATATGACACAGGGGATGAGGACCGTCAAAATGGCCTCGTGCATCAATTAACTCAGTATCCTCATCTCTCCGCACACAGAAGGACCTTTTCCTGAGCCTCTAATCATTGCCATTGCTGGACCTCTTCTGTTGCTTTGCTTTGTCCCTTTTGAAGCGGGGTGGCTAAAACTTAAAGCAGCATTCAAAGTGAAGATTAGCGCTGTGATGAATCTTTGATTTCTATTCTCTGGAAACATGAATCTCCCTGTTTGACATTTATATTCCGCCAGCGTTCCGAAATGAATATAAATAATGCAAAAATTTTGTGATAACGTGATTTCTTTGTCCAATTTACTCCAATTTCTGGCCCAATTATCCATCCGCCACGTTCCTGAAATTAAAAATCATCGCCCCAGTGGGACTGATACAAATCCTCGCACAGAAATAACAGCAGTCCTACAGAGCAACGGGTGCTCAGCCAGCACTCCAGCTCTGCCTGGCAGTGGCTGATATGAAACACGTGTAAGATGTAGGAAAACCCATACCAAAGAGCTGCGGATGTCATTCCTGAAGGTTTTTAACTCTGATCTGTCACATACCGTCCATCACTTACATCCCCAGCTCAGGTGCTGGTGGCCTACAGTGATACGCCTTTTCTTTTAGCCGTATCTGAGGAGCTGGCTTCATTAAGACCAGGTAGAATCATAGAATGGCCTGGGTTGAAAAAGACCACAGTGATCATCTGGTTCCAACCCCCTGCTGTGTGCAGGGTCACCAACCAGCAGACCAGGCTGCCCAGAGCCACATCCAGCCTGGCCTTGAATGCCTGCAGGGATGGGGCATCCACAGCCTCCTTGGGCAACCTGTTCCATTGGATCTTTCCCAGGAGTTTCCCTAAAGCATATAGCTGTCCTGGTAACCAGGTAGCTGCTTTGCTAATCAAAAAGTCAAAAGCAGACAGCCTTGCATGCCCATTAGCAGGCAGTTTGTTGCATTTGAAAACATAGACTCATAGAATCACAGATTCATTCAGTTGGGAAAAGTCCTCTCAGATCCTCAAGCCCAACTCCACCACACCATGTCCAATGCCCATGGCCCTCAGTGCCACATCCCCATGGTTATGGAACACCTCCAGGGACGGTGACCCCAAGACCTCTGTGAGCAGCTGTGCCACTGCAGCACTGAGAATTTTCTGAGAATAAATGGTTCTTAATATCCAACGTGCACCAGAGGAGACAGAGCCGTGGCATTAAACAGTGGTTTGTGGCCAGAGGGAAGACTTCAATTTCAGATGGAAGAGTACAGCCAAATGAGAACAAATGCGTTTTATCCATCATGTCAGCACCTAGTGGCACGTTAATCTCTGGTGTGGGCAGGCCTTGCTGATAAAGTTCTGCATATACATATGAGGATTGACTAATTCCCACACAGTTCTCATTTTAAAGCACTGCCCTCTCTTTCATTTTACATTATTTTAACGTGGCCTTGTTGACATTACAGCCCAGGAGCTTGGCAAGTGTGCGGAGCGACCATACCAAAACCATTTACAAGTCACAGGACTGTGAACAGGCATCTGAAAGCAATAAACAGGTTTTTAATGTTCGGGGTTTGTTTGGTTTCTTAAGCTCTCTCATTGAAATAAAAACTGTCTGGGTCGATTTGCAGAACCATGAGAAGCATATGCTTTGTCTGCTGCCAAGTTTCAGACCAGAAAGGGTTTTGACAAGAGCTATACGCCTTGGAAATAGGGTTGATCGGAGAAGTTCTAACATTTCCATAACTATAGCAACACAAATGGCCCGGCTAAGTATTCCTGTTAATGAGACACACTTCACGCAGGCAATCACCATACTTCTTGTTATAATGATGTCCTCAAGAGATCTAAGGGTTTTATTTCTGCTGCTCCACAAACCGGCCAAGGTTTTAAGAATTTTGTACGGAGTGCTCCATTGCAGCAGTAAAAGGTCTCTTAACTGTTCATTATTATTATTTTTTTTAGTATTATTAAAACATACCTATGCTTTCTGGTTCTCCAGGCTTGGTATGCCAAGACACCGCTGGGTCGAGCACGAAGCAAAGCAGTGGCGAAGAGCGAGAAAGCAGGAAAAGGAAAAGGGAAAAAGAAATAAGAAGATGAAGGAAAAGAGACAACACCAACTTCCTCCAGAATTCTGTGTCCAGCAATGGCCATCGCTGGACAAGGGGGAGATGTTAGGAAAGCAGGCATTCTGGAATAAAGCACCACAAGTTGAAAGAAAGAGAACTCATTTCTGAATGTATTCTTAAATGTTAAAGAATAGGATGAGACATCAGTGTGACGAGTAGCTCTCAGAGGATAAAGAGTTAATGGCCATCGACTTGCTCAAGCATTATTTATTCCGAGAGGTTTTAGGGGGCAGAGGGGTTCATTACTCAGAACTGTAACATGCCATCAACTTTTAGGCTACCCTCATTTATTTCAGCAAGTAACTCTCCTTAAAAATTGATGTCACGTTAATGTCTTTCATTACTTTAATACCCTATATGCTTTATAAAACTAACTGCTTTATATATCTGTAAGTCTAATGTGTTACAGTTCTCGATAAAACTATTACGGCCGTAAAGACTGCTTTTTAATTGGGATGGATTATAAGACACTTAACGCCATCTATTTACATAGCCATGCACTTCTTCACCTTTTGATGCATCGGTGTGGATAGATTAATGCATGCATTCACAGAAAACAACACCAAAAGCAGAGCCAAAGCAAAGGGCAATGTTCAGGTTGGTGGAAGAGGGGGGGATGGAACTGAGCCTTTCCTGCTCTCAGAGAGAAATCAGCTGGAAAAAGATGCTCCTGGAAGAGGTAGGCAGAACATAAGCCTGGAAAGATTCCTGTAGGTACAGAAAACAGTTCAGGTAATCATATCACTGAGCACAGCAGAAGGGTCTGGCTGGCTCTGGTTAATAAAGTGAGTTTTCTCCTCAAAGGAGGAGCAGGCTGCTGTGCTAACACAGCAAACTCCCTTTTCTTGTGGTCCTCATTGGCCAGCCCCTTCGGCCACCTGGCACAGGGCTCTCCTGAATTTCAGCCCTCCTGCCTTGAGGCTGCATCCCCTGGGGGACCCATATTACAAGAGAGGAAATGTTTGCCAGATCCCTGTGCAAAGCCCCAGGGTTTTGTGAGGCTGTGTGAGTCTTCCAGCAGCCTCCAGCCATCCAGCAGCAATCCAGCTGCTGGAGCCTCATCGTGACCTACACAAGGGACTGCTGAGTACAAGTTTCCAGGCCCCGATTTAATCATTTCCAACAGAACAGCCTCAACATTTGGCTTCCCTTTCTTTACTCCTTCTTTGCAGACTCTGTCTTTGCAACCTTCTTCTTGGTGACTTGCAGCAGGCTGATGCGTGCATGGTGTGATGAGGAGGGGACAAAGCAGGCAGGAGGTCGGCTTCCAGGGCAAAGCCAGCAGAGAGCAGGAAACTCTGCCATGTTTGGCTGCCTTTAGTCAAGCTTGAGCCCTCCTTTAGTCCTCTTAGGGGGCCAAGGAGCAATTGTAATGCTGTTTATAATTGTTATTGCAGAAAGTGCAGCTACTTGAAAATGAAGCTGTTGCAACAAGCAGAGCCAGCCCACAGTAATTTCAATGTCAGTGGATGAAGTATTGAATTAAGTCTCCCCGGCTGGATCTGCTGCAGAGCCTAACCATGCCATGAGGCTAACCGGTCTCCCACATACAGTGCTGCTATGCCAAGGTGCTGCAGAGAAAAGCATGGCAAAGCCCACTGCAGGCATTGCACAGCTCTTTGCAGGTGCAGCTTCCTTGCATGGCAGCCCTAACACCCGGCGAGGAAGAAAAATCCTCTTTCGTAGAATCACACAATCATTCCAATTGGAAAAGACCTCTCAGATCCCCAAGCCCACCCCACCATGCCCATTGACCACATCCCTCAGTGCCACATCTCCACAGCTCTCGAATTGGATGGTAACCCCCCCACATTCTGGCTGGTGAAGCACACCCCATCCTCTGCACAGCCCCCAGCAAGAGGCCAGGTTGTTCTGGGGCCAGCACCTCAAGCAGGCTGGGCACTAGGCTGCCTTGTGGGAGGCAATCCACAGCAAAGTTGAGCAACGAATCTGTCATGCCCATTTATATATGTAAGTGATCTAGAGAATTATCAACTGAATTATTTAAATGTCCCATTACTATTAAATTACTGGGCATTCATTGTATGAACAGTCATAATACAGTAACTAATTTGGTATTAATGTGAATGTCAGCGTTTCATTGCAGTTATTTTGTACTTCATCATCAGATAATTTACCAATAAATTAATTGGCTTAATTGCTTCCTCCAAACCCGGGAAAAGTACATATGACATGACTTTTAAAAAGTGCTCGTGCTCACTCCCTGCCTTTTTGCTGTAACTCAGCAAGTAGGACCCTTCCCCCCCAAAAAAACTCTGGTTCTAAGGAAGGGATGTTCCTAAGAAATCCTTGTTCTCTTCAAAAACCTCTGCCTCCCACCAGATTGAGCCTGCTCAGAGTCCCATCCAACCTGGCCTTGAGTGCCTGCAGGGATGGGACACCCACATTCACCCACCTGCAGACACCCCCTCACCTTGGGCAATTAAAGAAAGAAACTGTCAACAGGCACAGAATCACAACATCACCTAGGTTGGAACAGGCTACCAACCATCAAACTGGACACCATGCCCACCAAGTGCCACATCCCTTAAACACCTCCAGGGTTGGGAACCCACCACCACCCTGGGCAAACCCCTAAGCAGCTGGGAGCACCCAGGTGCAGGTTACAAACCCTAGGCACTATCCCTGCCCCATAAATCTCCCAGACGGCCCTTGCTGGGAACAGAGGCTGCCAGCACCATGAGGTCATGCTTTCACAATGTGCTCGGGTATTATTAGCCCCCCTGGCTTATGTTGAGAGCTCAGGTTATGCCTCTGTGGCCAAAGCCCTTTAATCAGGTGCCGCAGGGCCTGTTAAAAGCAGTACCAACACTTGTTGGTGATCCCTGCCAATTTCATGGGAACTGTTTTTCCCTGCCAGCCTGCATGAAGTGATCCAGAAGCAGGGTTATGGGGAGAAGCATCCCCCCAGCATGGGGGTTGTTGCACCCAGCACTGAACCTTGCAGTCAATGGCAATGAGTCTCTGTGAGCATCCGCTCCCAGCAGCTTAGGAAATACTTAACGCTGCTTTCCCCTCAAGGAGATGGGAAGTGCAGCCTTGCAGAGAGCTTGATGCTTTGGCACATAGTCCTCCACCATCAGGCAGAAATCAGCCTGTGCAGAACAAAGCAGGGCCATATTGGTGGTGATTGACACAACCCACCCCAAGGGGAGCAGCACGACATTTTGGATCCATCAATGGGGAACGCATCCATCCACCAGCGACCCACCAGCATGGTGGGAGTTTATTGTTTAAGATAATGTTAGATTTTTTTTTTTTTAAAGACATTTCTCAGCAAAACCCCCCAAATCCTGTAATACAAAGTGAAACTGACTGTTCTATTAACTCCCATCCTGCATCAGCAATTTTCTAAAGTGTGGAAACGTTATAATTGACTTTTCTGCTAGTAGCAAAATGTCATTTTTTCTTAATACTTCCTAAGTCAGTAATGCATTTCAAAAGCTTCTGATGCCACTACCACAACAGGACTTACAAATTAGCACATTTTTAGCTTTTCATTAAACACAATACAAAAAGTCTCATCATATTAGGGTTTCTCTCCTCATTATTGAAAGTACTGCGACTTTGGAACTTCTGGCAGCAAATTATAATGCACTCAGCCTGGGCCCATTGTAAATCAGGACTTCAAAAAGAGTGTCACGTAGTTGGCCCTCTTTAAGCACTGAAAATATCAGAGTCTATTTGAAAACGCCTTATGTAGTCTCTCACTAGCCTTGCAAATCATCACAGCACCAGGTAGAGCTTCCTTTTATTTTTCCTCATGGCATCAAGCCATTTCTATTCTGAACAGAAAGAGTATTACTTCTTGCTGGGATTTGAAAAAAAAAAATAATAAAACACTGAAGATAACAAGCTGCACAAGATCCCCAAATCATTTAGGGCTCTTGTTGAGCTTTGCACGCTCTCAGCATCTGTGCTCCTCCAAGCACAAGGCTTACTCTGGCTGGACAACCCATTGCATCTACTGACTTTTTACATGGGCAATGGTAGTGACAAAGCAAGAGCAAAGCATAGAACACAGAATAGTTTGGGTAGAAAGGGACCTTAAAGATCATACAGCCCCAACCAAACGTGGGCTGGTTGCCTCCCACCAGATTGAGCCTGCCCAGAGTCCCATCCAACCTGGCCTTGAGTGCCTGCAGGGATGGGATACCCACATTCACCCACCTGCAGACACCCCCTCACCTTGGAAGAAGAGCAACATCTGCCTTTTTACATCTTCCTTGTCTCAAAAGAGGCTCAAAGCGTTTCTGATCTCTGCAAGGCTTCCTGCAATGCCAGTGCTGTATGGCTTCCCATAGGTCTACCATTTCTCCTTAAAAATACTGATCCCATCATTAACAAAAGAACCCAGGTCCCAGGAGTAACTGGGACTGTTTTTCAATCCCAGCTAGATCATCATTTGTTCCAGCTCCCTGTGTCCTGATACACAATGGGAAACGAGGAGAAACCACCTAGGGGCCATTTAATGGAGTAGGACAATTGCTTCCTAAGTAAATAATTAATCATAATTAAATTCTAAAAAGAAGAAGGGTGGAGGGAAGGAGAATGCCATGAAGAAAGAGAATGCTTCCATCCCTGGAGGCATTCAAGGCCAGGTTGGATCACCTTCAAGGTCCCTTCCAACCCAAACCATCCTATGAGTCTAAGATTCTATGAAAGACACCAAGAGAGATTGGAAAGCACAAGAGAATCTGAGTATTTGTTATTCAGCTGGTGGGATCAGCCCAGCCTTGTTAAGAGGGCTTAAGGGCTGAGTACAATCCTGTCCTCTCCATCAAAATTACCACTGTTCATTCAGCTCTCAGAAAGCCAAAATACATTCATGTGGGCTGAAAGTTGCCATCTGATTAGCAGAAAGACCGATCCAAGACCACAGCAGGCCCCGTACCACAGGCTAGAGTGTCCCAACAGCAGGAGACAAGGAGCTCTTCTGCTGCACAGCCTGGCTGAAACCACACCATGCTGCTGGGGGCCAATGTATTGGGGAAGGCAAGCGCTTAATTAGGTATAATTAACTCTGGAGGGGAAGCAAGAGCAACACGCCTCCTGCTCCGACAACACTTTGCCTGGGGAAAATTCCTCTTGCCCCTCAATCAGGCGGGCAGGATGCTGAGCACGCTTCTATCAGTCACTGACAGGACAGGCCCCTCCCTGCCACCCCAAAGCAGCCATCCTCTGGGTTCCCACTGCCCCAGGCTCAGCCCTGCTCCGACCAGCATCTTCTCCTTTCTCCACTCCCAGCACAGGTGTGCCAGCACATCAATGCACTTCTGCATGGCACATTGGTCCCAAAGACAAACAGACGCCTGAGTAGAAGGATAACCATCTCCTTATCACTTTAATCCAGACGAACTCAATCCTGCAGGTAAAACTGCTGCTTTTAACCCAAATCAGCCCCGATTGAGGCCAGAGGCACTCTGACAGACTCACGTACCTTTGCACTGGTACCTGCTGACAGCTCACCCCACATGATGGATGGACCAGGTGCCGGCCAGCCCCAAGGATCAGCCACTCCATCCTGATGCTTCCCCAACCTGTAATTTCCCAAGTGGGCGAGGGATGGAAGGGAGCTCCTCACCCATTGCAGGAGTACAACCTGATGGGTGTGAACTAGCATACAAACCAGATGGCCACCTTGGTAAGCCACAGCTGTGCTAAGGAGAGGTCATACCGGTAATGAACTGGGCCTGGTCCTCACTAATTAATGCTGTCAGGTGAAGTTCAGAGGTGCTCACTGATAAGGAATAAATCAATCCCTCAGAAATGCATACGTACAGAAAGGGATAGTTGAGTTTGTTCCTCTGCATCCCAGAGGGCAAGTTATCATCCCCTTAACTTTTTCATTACAGCGTGCTTGGGAAACACTCTTTCCATCCTGTAAATATATGCCCTTCCCAAATTCGTGATGCTTCCAGGTGCTGGAAGCTAACCTAGCCTCAGAGCAAAACCAGAACCTCTCCTGCTCCGTGGTGATGCTGTGGCCCAGGAATTCATCCTGGGATCCTCAATGTCTTCCTTCTGGCCTCGTATTTTGATACAACAGAAGAAAGGGACGCCCTCCAGAGAGAACTGGACAGGCTTGAAAAGTGGGCCCTTGTGGAGCTAATGGGGTTCAGCAAGGTGCAAGGTGTTGCAATTGGGTGGAGGCAATCCCACATACTTGTACAGAATGAGAGAAGTGCTCATTGGGAACAGCTCTTCCAAGAAGGACTAAGAAGACCTGGTGGACGTGAGCAAGCCAGCATGTGCTAGGAGGCACGTAAGGCAAGCAGGAGACCACACTGCTGGGAAGAGAGACAGGACCGCTGCGTGACTGCTAATTAGCAAATGCCATTAGCAGCCCTGCACTGATCCACGGCCACGTGACGCAAGGTCAGTTGGAGACAGCTTTCCCTCTTATCCCTCCACGTGACATCTCACAACATTGCTGAGGGGTTAAATAATCGGTAGCACTGTGCCAGCCAGCCCCCAGCCGATGGAAACGTGATTCCCCCTAAAACAGGATGCACACCCAGGCTGAATTCACACACGGTAATTAACGCCGTGTGCTGCTAGGGCAGGGAGGGGACAGGGAAAGCCTGCACGTTGTATTTTTAGTGCAGCTAATAGCTGTAGGGTTTTATTCCTGTCTGCACATTAATTGACAATCCTGAAGAGAAAAAAAAAAAAAGGTTAATTCCCAATAAAGGCTAGAGAAAATTGATGCAGCCTCCTGACGAGTGCGTGTTTCAGCAGGAGGCCTGTCCTGCAAGGCTCCCACCCACAGGACTTTTATGGGGGCTGCTGGCGTGATGCCCACCTCCCTGCTGCATCCCCGCTGTGCTTTGTCCTCCTGCCCAGCAGCTCAGCCATAGAGGCTCGGCTGGGGGCACGGTGCTGTCACACGGGGCTGAGCAGTGCAGGAAATATAAATGTGGTGACGCGTGCCCAGCAGGCTGTCCCCACGCCAGGAGCACCCAGCCCTGCAGCAGGAGCTGGGGATGCCCATGCCAGTCTCACAGGGACCTGTAGAGCCCAGCCTGGCAGAGCCAGCCTTGCACAACCAGCCTCCCGAGGTAGGTGGGACAGCAGGCGGGTTGTCACATAATGCTGTGGGGCAGCCCCACCTGGCTTAATCATCTCTGTTTCTTTGGTGCTGGGAGGGTGCAAACCTTAAATCCATCATGGATTCAGCTTGAAGCCAGGAGCAGCTGGCCAGCCACCTTCGCATCAGGGGGTCCTGCGTGCACACACAGCTGAAATTTCATTGGGAAAAAAAAAAAAAAACCATACAACAACTTGTTTTCCTGCTCCCGGAGGGCAGCTTTAAATCACTGGGTCTGGACACCGATGATTTTTACCCCGTCTAGAGACTGTGTGTTGAAGCTTTGGGGTTGGCAGAAGAAGCAACCATGATCTGAAGTCTCCGCAGTGCTATGGCAAAGTTGCTATGAGGCAGCTCATGGCAACGGCTTAGGAAACAAGCTCTTGCTTTAGTCGTTTTGATTTTGCATGTTGTGCTCTTCCGTGTGACAGCGATGAGTTTTCCTTGTAATGTGAAGCTGGTGCAGACAATTTAAGTCATTATTAATAGATATGCTTGATCTGGGGAAGTAAAATGCTTAATGTTTTGTTAAATGAGGTGTACTCTGCAAATGCTCATATTCGAGGAGATGGTGAAGATGCTGCCCCACGTTAGAGATTAATGGTTGCAAGCCTATTGCTGATGGGGTGATCACCCTTTTCTCACCAGCATTTGGAATTTTGGACACATAAGGTGATCCCAGGTTAAATTTGGGGCAGGCCCAGACCCTCAGAGCAGCATTTGCACAGAGACCTTGATAGCTGAATGGATGGCACAACCTGAAGCTTCACAGCACACCATGGGATCTCAGCCCTCCACCACTCAAAATGGAAGCTTGCCCAGGGCTTCTAACATATCACTGCAAAGCGTGGGTCACAGGTGGTAGATTTTGATTGCAGACATTTGGAAGAAATTCCTCACCCTGGGGGTGGCAATGCCCTGACACAGCTGCCCAGAGAAGCTGTGGATGCCCTACCCCTGGCAGTGCTCAAGGCCAGGCTGCATGGGGCTCTGAGCAGCCTAGTCTGGGAGATGTCCCTGCCCATGGCAGGGGTTGGAGCTGGGTGGGCTCTAGGGTCCCTGGCAACACAAACCACATCATGGTTTTATAATTACCCTTAGACACCCGACCAGGGATGACTTCCCCACTTCCAGTCAGCTTCAAGATGCTCTGCAGGTGTTCTGCCTGCCAAATCCTCTCTCCAGTAAATCATTTTTGTTTCTAAGATAACAATATAGATACATGGAAATACCATTTCATCCTGACAGCTTTCTCTACCCACATCAGTGGAAAAAGCACCAGGCTTAGCTGGGTCCTGCATGAGGAAACTGGGAGAGGCTCATGTGCTCGTGCCACTCAGATACAAAAGGATTTTTTCTTCTGCTCTCACCACTCCTGACTATTTTTAACTCCCTGCAAGTGCTGCTGTTGAACCTGTCATTAGCATGACCCAAGAAGTGAGTGCTACGTGCAAATAGATGCTGATTACAAGGCTCACAAGAAGGGGTCACGAAGCATTTCAGTGTGTTGGCAGCATTTAATGCCCGAGATGCAAACATACACAGACACCCCTTGCAAAATTAGCCCATGTCTGTCTGAGAATATCGGAGCTTCCCAGCACACGCAGAGAGTGGTCTGGGGAAGGAGATGCTCTGGAAGGCTGCTGCTGTTGGGCAGGTGGTGACAACAGGGCACTCACAGCCAGGCCTCCTCAGCACCCTGCTCTTCCAGGGCCAAAGAGTCTGACGTCACTGCAGCCTCACCAAGCAAAGCTAACAGCATGGGTGCACTGAGCCAGGGCACGCACAGGTTCTCTAAGCAGCAGCCCCAAAGACCTCTCCTTGCAGAGGGCTGCAGGAAGGACCCAAGCACATGAGGAAGGGCTGGCAGGTGAAGACATGGAGCTTTTTGTAACTGAGAGCCACGAGACACAAGTCACGAGATACCAGCTCTATTCTTGGCCCCACCATGGACTTCTCCCATGACCTTGAGGGAGCCGATGGCTGCAAGCGCCCTCCTTGGTGCAGCCTGGCTCCTTTCTCTCCTATACAAGGCATTGCAGGAGAAGCAGTTCTCCCTGCCAAAGGCTCTGGAGGGTTTTTACCTCAGTGGGCTTTGCCAAGTGCTTTGCATCCTTGAGAAGACTTGCTGACACGCCAGCTGCACGGTGCTGTCCCCTGATGCAATGCACGGAATCTCTCTGTGCAGCTGTGGCGAGATGCCAACAGGTATGGAAAAGTGTCGGAGGGAAAAATGCTTTCTCATTCGGGTACTCTCTTATACAGAGCTCATGAATGTTTATATGGGGTTGGTCGGATGGGAGCTGGTTACATTTCCCAGCCTGAAACAAGGGCATTGGGATCAATCTGCCAGCGGCAATTAGAACAGCCATTGAATCAAAGAGGTGCTAACGTGCACAGCCCAGGGACCACCTGACCCTCTTTGTATCGGGTATCCATTATCATCTGACCCCTCTGGAGTTATAAATACCACAACAATAGAGCCTTAACTGGATTATAATTAGACAATGAGGACAGGACAATGGAAACAATGACCTATAAAAGCCCCTCTGCCCTCCCGGCTGCAGGGGAAGCACTGGCATGGACAAGTTACCAGGACCAGTGACAGAGAGGCTGCAGATTTCTCCCAAACTGGATTCACAGCATCCACTGACATCTCCTGCAGAGAAGTACTACCAAGCCCTGGTCACAGGGAACCTGAGGAGCCTGCAGGTGCTGACAGACAGATACTATGAAGATGTCAACCTGGTTTTTGAGATCAGTAAAAACGAGATGGAGTGGCAGGTGAAAAGCCAAGCATTTTATGGACTCTCAGGTACTTTTTCTTTAAAAACCAGCCCAGATCAACCCCAGCTATTTACTAACCTAACCAAATGGGAGTTGCACAGTGCACCGAAGTGCCTGGTGCTGCCTTCACTGTAACCTGTTCCTGAGATGCCTCCTTTTTGGCTAAAGGGTTGAACCCTTTTGCCTTAACCAGAAACACTCTGCACTTTGGTTGCTTTCTTCTGTTCTGTACGTACTACTAACACAGAGGGGCTGGAAAGTGCAAGAAGTGTGTGCTCGCATCATTTTCCAGGCTGGGATGGGGCACCCTGTAGGTCAGGCATGCTTGCAAGAGGGCTTGCAGCCCAGATTCCTTGGTGGCAGCTGGGAGAGGTCACCTCGCTCCTGTCTGGCAGTAATGAGATGCTGGGCTGGCTTTGTACCAGCAAGAACAGTTCCTCCTGCTCTGCTGCAGGCAGGAACCCCTTGGCTGGCTTTCAGCAGCTGCCCACAGGAGAAGGGAAGGAACAGAACCTGCAGCAAGGGTATTTATCTACTTGGCACGAGTGTCTTCTCATACCGTGCCACAGAATCATAGCATTACCTTGGTTGGAACAAAAACTTCAGGATAACCAACCATTAAACTTGACTTACTGACTCCCATCACCAAGCTATACCCCTCAGTACCACAACCACATAAATACCTGCAAGGTTGAGCGCTTCTCCACTTCCCTAGGCCATCCTCACTCACCTCCCTTGCCCCTGCAGGGCTGTGGTCGCTGGAATACAAGCAGGAGCTGAGCACACCGCTGTGCATCGCTGCCAGCCGGGGCCACACCGCCTGCCTGCGGCACCTCCTGCATCGTCAGGCTGACCCCGACCTGGCACCGGGGGGCTGGGCCCCTCTGCATGAAGCCTGCCGTGGGGGGCACGCTGCCTGCGTCGAGCTACTGCTGGAGCACCAGGCTGATCCCAACCTCCAGAGCGACGAGGGGCTGGCCCCGCTGCATCTCTGCACCACCCGCAACTCGCTGCGGTAAGGAGAGGGCCTTCCCCCAAACCTGCCCTACCTCTGTCCTTGCAAAGATCCCCGGCCCAGGTTCGCACAGCTGCCATGCTTCCTCCTGGGAGATGCCTGGGGTTTTCTTCCCTGACCCTCAGCCCCATCCACATGAGATATCAGTGCCATTTAGCGCGCTCGCTCTTCCTAATCTGATGCCCTGCACCCTTGTCCCATGGGTGGATCCATCCCAATTAGGATTATCTCAGTTTATCCTGGTTTATGAGGCTCAGCCGCGTGCATCCGCTCTCCTCTACAGCTGCATCAGTCTCAGTGCTTCAGACACAGGCACGGATGTTGCATTTTAGAAATACATGTGTTTGCCCTCTCCGTGGGCTTTGTGTGTGCGTGTGTGTGTCTAGTTTCAGCCCAGTAGGACTTTAAGTGCCTGAATCATTAGGCCTGGGGAATCAGGATTTTAAAAAGAGCTCGGCCCCTTGATATCCTGATGAAACCGCTTAGGGCTGCAGC
This sequence comes from Tetrao urogallus, assembly GCF_951394365.1. Taxonomy (NCBI): domain Eukaryota; kingdom Metazoa; phylum Chordata; class Aves; order Galliformes; family Phasianidae; genus Tetrao; species Tetrao urogallus. Next base: position 34,720,545 of record NC_136821.1, read on the forward strand.
GAATTTCATTGCCTGCCAGCTTCAGTCAAAAGCCACCCTGGCTTCAAACCTCTCCCCTTAAGGCAGGCAGCGAGCTTAAATAGAAGTAGGTGTTGAAGGCAAGGTACCCACTACAGATCCAATGTATTGTGGGCCAGATGTCAGAGATCTGTTCAAGCAAAAGCTCGGCAAAAGAAAGGCAGCCGGAGAGGAAAAGGTTTTCAGACATAAATATCTCAAACCCGTCATATAAATAAGAGCCTCTGCAATAGAGCAGAAGACACAAACCATTCAGCCAAAATCCCTGTATTAATCAAACAGCCTTGATGCGATGAGGGCTGTGTCGGCGCCCACAACACAAATTACTTCCCAGGCTGGAAGGGTGAGGGAGGATGGCACCAACAGCCCTTGTCATTAATAACAAGCTGCTTCTCCTTCCTTCCCCTGGGCTCCCCTGGACAGCCCTTCTGGTGATACACTGCCGATCCATCAGCCCCCAAACCATCTCACCAGCATTCCCCAGAGCCCCACCTTGGTGTGTTTTAAGCCCCTCAGTCCAGAGACAGTGAGGAAGGGGCTCAGGATGTGGCCGCCAACCAGCACATCCCTCATCCCACAGAGGTCTGAGCAAAACATAAGAGAGATCCCAATATTAGAGCCATCACCAATCTGCACGCTATTCCCCCCAAAGAAGTGGAGGGGGATGGCGGGTGAGCCAGCAAAAAGACAACACAGGGACCAGGCAGGTGCAACGTGGAAACAGCTGAGTGATAAGCCCTTGAATATTGGGGCTTTATAATGGAAATGCTGAGAGACCCTTAACTACGCTACCCGGCGCTACGGGGGCTTCTACAATAACTAAGCCAACTCCCTTGAAAGATCAAAAATTAATAGACATTTCAGACAGGTTTTGAGGTTTCGACCACTGCTTTTCAATCGCAAAGACTTTGCTAAAGTTAGAGACTGAGGAGGTCAAGCTTGAGGTAACACAAACATTTACTCTTTGATTAGGGGGAGACTACTTTACCCTGTCTTTTTTTTTTTTTTAAAGTAGTAGATTTTAGGTCATCCTTAATTTTTTACTGACAATAAAGAGCAGGTCATTGACCTACATAGAGAGCTATTTTATTTTTCTCCCTCTTGATAACAATGGCCAGAACACCAATGTGCTGGGTTCTTCTATATTCCCATATACTCGGCAATTCACCATGGGGGCAGGACTTAAAACCTTTGAGCCTCTCAGTGACTGGGATAAAAAAAATTATCTGGGCTTCCTTCCAGCCATTTGAGCTTCAGAATCCATGAGATTTCAACAAAAAGGATATCAGAGCTTTAATCTAGGAGCTTTTTGAAGAGATTTAAAAAAAAAAAGTTCCAGTAAAGTTCAGTCTTACCTTCTTCACTTTAGGAGCTGTTCATGCCAACGTCGCCCTATTTAGTAGAGTTCCTCTCCTTGACCTCTTTTTTACAGCAGAGATAATTAACATGGTGGGGTAAGATGAGTCTCTAAATTCACTGCACTCTCTCCCTGGCTCTCTCTCGTTTCCCTCTCAAGCCGGGATGATTAAAGGAGAGCGCCTTCTTTGGCACCCCAAAAAATAAAATAAAAATAATTGAGGGGGAGAGGAAGAGGCTCTGCTCTCTGCATCAGGACGGCAAGCAGGCACAGGGTGGTTTCAGTGGAGAACAGGACGTGTTCTCCCCCATCCCACAGCAGTACCCCAGCAGAAGGGATGGGGAATTGAACGACAGGCACCAACTGAGCCTCTGCTCTGCTGTCCTCCAGATCTGCCAGGTTAGAAACGCTGTCCAAAGAGCACAGGATTCCTTGGAGCTTCCCAATGGGCCTCTCTGGAGAGAAAGGCCCCCAGAGCTCCCCATCCCCAGGCTCTCCCTTGCAGAAGGGGGCTTGCCATGCTAAGGGTGGGAACAGATGGCACTGCTGCTGCCCTTGGCTTAACGACTCCCTGTTGCCCTGTGCCATGTCGAGCAACGCAACTAGGAAAATTGTGCTGACAGTGAGGGCTTCCAGCAATCTGACACATCTGTTAGGCTGTCCCTCCAGCCAGAGCCACCTGCTGGCGTGAAAAAAGCCCTCGGTCATCAACTCTTTCTCTCCTTTGTTGTGCTAATGCCACCCAAACCCCTTCAGAATTGTGTTTCTGGAGTACCTGGCACCTTTGGAAAGAGTTTTTTCATGCCTGACTCGGATCTTTGTGCTCACTTTTTTACTTTTCTCCACCCTGAGAGGTGGAAGATAAACTGTCTTCTTGCTCTGACCCTCTAGCTTTAGGGACAGGAGGTAAAACATGAGAAGAATCAGTGAAGAGGGGATTTTGTGTCCTTGGGACTCCCAGCAATATAAAGTGAGGCAAGGGGCAAGCACTGGAGCTCAGGGAGGTGCTTTTAAGTGAGGGTAGCTCAAGTAAAGACAAGTCTGGAAGAAGCCAGCAGAAAACAGGAGCAAGAATGGTCTCCCTCTCCCAGAATTGTAGAATCATAGAATCATTAAGGTTGGAAGAGACCTTTAAGATCAATCCAGTCCAACTATCGGCCCCCCCTCACCAGGTGCAGCCAGAGAGAGGTTGCTGCAAACAAACAAACAAAAAAAAGAGCATGGATTTTAAGAGCCAGCATTTAGCATCATCTAGTGCTATATCAAGTCCTCTGCTCCTTTTGGCATTGCTGGAATACAAAACTCAGAGCATTCAGAGCCGCTGCTTTGGAAATTTGTTCCTCACCCAAGGAAGGCCACCTCTGTGACGGACCTTGGGCAGGAAAGAACACACTCAGAACAGACAGTAAGCACAACTCAACAGGAGTCTTCTTTGGAAAAGAATAGGACTTTCAAGAAGTCAAAGGATGAGGTGTAACAAGAACATGCCAAGCTGAGGTGCAGGACAGCTGCACACCCACTGCTTGTGAAGATTTGGCAAAGACGCGCTCAGGCCCTGGGCAGCATCCCTACACATCCAGCCACCTGCCCACAGCTCAAGCATCACCATCATTCTCCAATGGGCTTTCCCTACCTAATGGGTGAAATTTGATATTACAGAAAAGCACCTTCCTAGTCTCTTTTCTAATGATATTAGCAAAAGTTGTCCTCGCATTCAGGCTTGTGAGTGTTCCTCAAGCTGCAGGAAATGACAGACAAGATCAAGAGCAGTTCACTCTGAGCAGCCTTTGCCATGAAAAACAAGCAAGTAGAGGACAGGAAAGCCTCACTTCAACCCTAGGGAGGGAAAAAGCAGCAGCAGCAAAACAAACAGATTTTCATTACAAATATTGAGGGCTCACTCTGGTTTTGGGACAGAAATTTCCCTGAGACCGCCCCAGCCTTCTGCTCCTCCTGCTGGCTGCTCATTGCATCCCATTTCAAACCAAAGCTCACTTTCCTAGCCTGGATATGATGTTTCACACCAATTTCTGACTACCATTCATCTCCATGGCACCTTCACGAGGCACTGTGAGCTGTGGGCAGGGCTATAGGCCAAAGGGGACAGAGCTGAGGGCACTTTGCCCTTTAGAAAGCACCCATGGCACCAACGCATGCACCAGATGACAGCACCAGGCTGGTGGTTTCTTTTGCCACCTCACACCTTAAGTTTGGCTGCACTAAGCCCTTGACTTCTTGCAGTACTCCCAGAAAACCAAAGCAGAGGAGACTCAAAAAAACCAGCAAGTTTAACCCAGCCTTGTTCAATGGGACTTCAGCCTACCTTGATGGTAAACAACAAGATATGAATAGAAAAACGAGATGACAGACAAGCTGGAAAAGTGTTAGAGTGCATGAGTTCATCAACAGAGATTAGATGCTAAAATAAGAGCAAATAGCTAGCAAACATGAATGGCATCTACCCCATCTACAGCCCCAGGCTGGCTGCTAACCAGCACCTGCTTTTGCCCCACACATTGAAACAGGAGGCACGTGGTCCTCCTCAGGGCCCACAATTTCCACAGGAGATCACCCCTTATTTATAGCCCCTCACTGACATTACAGAGGGAAAAATCCACCACCAAACCACTTGGGTTTCCTCCAGCAAGTTGGATGAGATGAAGCCATAGAACTCAATAACAAAAACAGCATCTGGGAAAGGTGGGGTTTCCAGACTGGTGTGCATGGAGGAATATTTGGGATGTTGAGAGGAGTTTGACTCCCTGCAGTGTCAGCTGTCCTGCAATACATTCCTGCTCCATGGGATGTGACCGCTGCAGCACGGCCTCTTCCCCCAGACTCCCCTCCACACCTCCTAGCAAGGACTGTGCTGCTGCATGCTCCCACCTAAGGCAGAAATATCTTTTTCCACTGGTACGACAGCACAAGTCATTGCTTGAAACAGGGGTCACGTGCGTTTTAAAGTGGGACCTGCCCAGTACATGCAACAGTTCTGGGGTAAATTCATTCCTTTCCAGAAGGAAATGCAGAGACCAACATGCATGACAGCCAGCCCTGAGCTTATCACCTGCACTGTCAGATTATGTCTTTTGCAAAGCCTAAGTTCAGAGGACTATTTTAGGTCCATAGTATCAAACATCAATTAAGGAACAATGGACACAGAGCACAGAGAAAGTATTCAGTGTAAGATTCCTGTGCAAGCTGCAGCCTCAGAACTAAAAAGACCAATTAAAAAACTAGACCTAGGGGTTCTTTTAATGTCTTGTTGAAACACTGGCAGCAGATCCAGTGCAGTCTGGCAGGGTCTGGAAGCACTACACCAACAAAGGCTGAAGAAATATTCTGGCCACACTGTTCTGCAGCAGCTTCCCCAGCAAACTGGGGCTTGACATGCACAGGAGAGCAGACCAGGGAGGTGCTGTCGGGTCCTGCACTGCCAAGGACAGCAAGTTCTTAGCAAGCCTCAAGAAGGAGTGCTGCTGCAGAAACCAGCCTCAAGTAACCTTTATTTTATTTATTATTATTAATACTTCTGCATTATTATCCCTAGGTATGTTACCATTCATCTGGGCCAGACAAAACAAGCACTGCTCTGGCACCGTGCTTCTTCCCCAGGGCTCCTCTTCTTCCCCATCCCTCTCTGTTCCCACTCAGGTTCTCCTCATTTTGCTTCTGCATCGCTACCTGACCCCACAGAAGGCCCCAGAAAACACCTGAAATAGCTAAAAACACAAGTGCTTGGTGCCACAAAGCTCAGCCCCTACAGCTGCGTGCCTCCCTGTCCCCACAGCACCCAGTCCTGGAAACATAGCAGCCATCCTGATTCATTAGGACTGGCTGATCACATCAGCTTACTCAGACACATATATACGCAAAACCCATGGCAGCATACCCAGCTCCTTCAGCCTCTATCTGTTGTCAGAAGGATTCCTGACCTCAGGTGGAAGAGGATGTCCCAAGTGGTGCTCCAGAGACCACTTGACCCCAAGGCATGAATGTCAGCTGAGGCTTTGGGTTATGTAGATCTTCTCCAAAGTACCCCAGGAGATGAAACTGCAGCCAGCAGAGGGACAGCATGAAGGAGCCCATCTCTCTATGTGTCCTCATTGTGGCCCTTCAGTTGAGACAGAACCCAGCCCACAGCCAGCTGAGGGCATCTGCACGAGCATGGGCACAGCCAGGCTGAGAACCCTCATCCACCAGTGGTGTAAGGACAGCATGAGCTCGGTTGTCATAGCAGTCAAAAAACGAATGAAATTGCTCTAAGGCATGAGGGAAACGTTGTCCAAACCACCACCAGAGTGGAAACATGGCACCAAAGTGCAGAGCAGCCCTCTGTTGCACCCTGAAATCAATGGTTGCACCACGGCCCTGTGGGATCCCAACCTTTCCCCATCCTCTCTGCAGACCCCCCAACACACACACATACCATGGCTTTACAGATGCGCCGAGCTGCTGCTGAAACATGGAGCCACCATTGACCTGCCCAGCGAGGACAGCGGGGAGACAGCACTGCACGTGGCAGCCAAGCACGGCCTCTATGACCATGCCCACCTCTACCTAAGGCACGGGGCAGATGTGGATGCCCGCAGCACCCGGGGTGAGACAGCTTTGGGGTTAGTCTGCAGGCAGGCCCCGGATGCTGTTGAGGATGCCCTGCAGCTGTGCAGGCTGCTTGTGGTGCACGGAGCCAAGCTGGACGCACGCGACGAGCTGCAGAGGAGCCCTCTGCACGAAGCCTGTGGGGCAGCCAACAACGTGCTGGTGAAGTTCCTGCTGAGGCGTGGGGCAGATGTCAATGCCATTGACTACAACGGCATCTCCCCGCTGGGCTGTGTGCTGCAGGCAGCTGCCTTCAAGCAGGAGCTGAGGCCTCACCTGGTCGTGCAGCTGCTGCTCAACTACGGATCCCAAAAAATATGGCCCCACGCCTTTGCCAAGGTATTGGTGGGCACAGGTGGTGTGGAAGCAGGTTGGGCTGTGGGTGGGCTAGCATAGCGTGGCGTGTGGGGGTTTGAAATCAGGATCCCCTCTGCTTGGTTTTGTTATGTCCATCAAGCCCAACCATCACCTGGCACCAGTAATTGGTGTTCCTCAGTGCCACATCCACACACCTCCTGAATACCTCCAGCAATAGGGTCTCCATCACTGCCCTGGGAAGCCCCTTCCAACGCTTGATCCCTCAGTCCAAGCATTAATTCTTCCCCATAATCAATCTAAACCTCCCCTGCTGCAACTTGAGGCCATTTCCACGCATCCTAATATCACTGGGCTTGGCACAGCAGCCATCAGTGCAGTCTTGTTATGGCTGTGCGTCTCATTGATTTTACATCAAACAATCAAGAAAATATTACCCAGGCTTAACACTCACAAGCCAAAAATGTAAACAGGAGGCAAGAGCCACATCCAGACGAAACACTGCCACAACAAGGCAGTTGTTGCCTTCAAGTACGTGTCCAAAATACACAGAGGCAGACAGCAACTCAGATCCATAAGGGACCACCCCAGTCACCCTCTAAGAGGGCAGAAGGGAGGGATGAGCCTCATCGACAGCTTACAGAAAACACAGAGAACATTCCACTCTGGGAAATGCCATCTAACCCCCCAATCACCTGTTCCCTCTTTGCCCATGAGTAGGTGCTGAGGTCCTGTGCAGCTGTGCCAGAGATCATTGAAATCCTCATCAACTCCTACTCACAAATCCCCATCTCTGAGAAGTGGGTGGAGGCTGTGCCAGAGGAGGTCCTGCAGGTAAGGCTAGAGCAAAAGGGCCAGCTGTACAGCACAGCCCACCCCCATGCTGTGCCACAACAGGGACCGGTGCCAGCAAGAAAATAAACCAAAATGCTGTCACAAGCAGGTAGCTTCCAGGTGACCAGACAAACCAAACAGGGTCCCAGAAAGAAATTAAAACACTTGAAGCTTCCTTTGAGAGGTGTAGTGCTATAATGGATGCCACAAAAGCAGAGTGGCAAAGTCTTTGGCTACAGCAAATGAGAGAGAAAGAGGATAGATGGATCTTTCCTTTAGAAGACCTCAGCTAGACAGGGATCTCCAGCAAGAGAGGCCCTCACCTCCACTGCCAACTCTTAAATAAGGTCTGGGAAGGGGTGGATCCTGGCTCCAGCCCTTCCAATCACTCGGGTACATTGTTTGTACCTGAGCTCCCTTGGGTTGGCCCTGCCTTCCCACCAGGTGCTCAATCACTGCTTCAGGCCATGACTTAGCATTGCCACTACAGGAGGAAAAAAGAATGAAAACAGAAAACAGAAATAAGTGTAGCTGTAAGCATTGGAGCCCATTTTAACAGAGCCATCTCAGCTTTGCATCACCAAACACGGACGGCAGATTTCATACCTCCACCCCTTAGATCTCCATCTCTGGCTTGCTTGGCTTAACTAAATAACAGTAATAATAATAATAATAAGGTGCTCATTTATTTCCCCTGCCTCTCTTTGCAGCAGCACCAGCCATTCTATGAGTCCTTGTTCCGGCTGGCAGGCGCAGTCCGGTCCCTACAGCACCTGTGCCGTTCCACCATTCGGAAGAAATTTGGCAGCCGGTGCCACTGCCTCATCCCATCACTTCCCGTGCCCAAACCACTGCTGGATTATCTGCTGCTGGAACCCGAGGGTGTCCTGCTCTGAATGCACAGCCATCCTCTGTATCTTCCCCGTGGCAGCATCCATTGCTGCTGGCCAAGCAGAGGAGCCACCGTCGTCATGACAGACCAGTGCTTTTCTGGGACTTCGAGCATAACCAAAATGTGCTTTCAGCTGTAATTTGGTATGGATTTGTTTGTTTCTTTCTTTTCTAATTGTGCTTTCCATGGATTGTAAGGAGTAATAAAATGAGGAGTGGCTGCTACAGGTGTGCTGCAGGTGTGGGTGACATTCAGGACCAAGGAGCTCACAAGGATTCTCACCCACTCCCCTGGCTGCGGTGCCATCTCCTATGCCCATTCTGCCTATCGTTGTCAACAGGCACGGAGGATGGTGGGCGTGCAGCCCTTTGGGCTGTCTTTGCCTGTGCTGCCTTGGCACAAAACAGCAGGGAGCATTTGGATCCCCACATGATTGACTGCTGAAGCAAAGCACGTGTGCAAACACACCCCTTGGAAGCACTCACCCAAGTGTTTCACTGCTCAGTGACACTCACTATCAAATAAAATAAAGGAGAGGGGGAGAATCAGCCTTTTTTTCATGTTGGGCTGCACAGAGCTCAGAGCTCTGCACCCACGCAGCCCTCCTCTATTCACTACAGTGATGGGTACAGGATGGAGGCCCTGATTCCCACAGCCGGTGCTGAGCATGGAGATGGTGAAGAGAAAGAAGTTCCTCGCTGGAGTTCTGGAAGTGATCCCTGCCAGATGTGCACAGATGTGCCATCCGTGCCTCTTGACTCCGCCTCCTGGGCCGCGGGAATTACCCCGCTGCAAAGCACGTGTGACACGCTGCTTGGTTGCTTTGCACGTTTGTTTCGGGGTTTCAGTGGGGAATTGGAAGCTGCTGGGAGGAGAGCAGCCGTGCCCGAGCTGGGCTGTGTTAGGAGACAGCGGGAAGCTCGCGGGGGGGGGGATCCGCGGACACGCGTGGGAAGCGGCGGCTGCGTGGCTGCGCGCGTCCCGCAGGGGGCGCCGTGGGAACGGCGGAGCGCGGCCGGTGGGAAGGGAGGGAAAGGTGAGATAGAAAGCGAAAGAAGAGAGAGAGAGGAAAGGTAAAACAAAAAATAAAGATAAAAAAAGAACTGTCAGGAAGCCGTAAAAGCCAACTGAAAGAGAAGGAAAGAGCGAAGGAAAGAAAGAAGGCAAAATTGAAAAAAAAAAAAAATCCAAATCCCGACCGGGAAAAAAAAAAAAAAAAAAGATAAATCGATAAAAAGGACAAAAACAATAATAAAAACAAAATAGTTTTGCTCTGCTTTTGTTGGTTTTGGCCCTTTTCTCACGGCTTCGGCTCCGCAAAGTTGCAAAGTTGCGCGGCCGCGCAGTTCTCCGCAGCCGCGGAGGGCAGTGAGCGGGCGGGGGCTGAACGGCAGCCGGAGGCGGGAGGTCGCATTAACTTGTAATACGGAGCCACATAAAAATGCGATTATGACTGCTAAACAGAACGCAGTAGGCTGCTAGTTAAGACAATGAGATTTCCGGGAAGCGATGCATAAATTCTTCAAAAATGACACATTTTTCACGTTTCATTCCAATTAAATTACTGAGGCAGCTAACACACGATACATTTGGGTGAAATGAAGGCTTTCCGGGAGGCTTTTGTCGGTCTCTCTGGATGCGCGTGGTTTATGGAACGCGGTTCCTATTAAGTCGCTATTAAGGCGGAATGTCGGAGCCTCCGCTCCTCGCCCTGCCCCGGGGGGTCGGGTCCGGCTCTGCTCCCCACTCCCCGCAGCCGTAGGGGATGCCGAGAGCCCCGCGCGGCAGCTTCCGTCCCCAAAAACCCCCAAATGGTGGGAACGAAGGCGGCCGTGGGCTGCGCTTTCCCAGGGGGCTGGGAATGGAACGGGGCAGGGAGAGACCGGACCGGACCTCAAAGGGGAGGGGACACCTAAAAGAGACCAGAGGAGACCCCGAAGGGGACTCCGAGAACGATCCCAAATGGGACCGCGATGGAAAATCCAACGGAGACCCCAAAGGAGATCCCGAAGTCTTCCATCGAGACCCCTGCGGGGTCCTGATCCCCCCACCCCCGGCAGGAGCCGGCCCAGAAGCCCCGGGGGGGTCCCGTGCTCCTATCGGAGTCCCCCCAGCCCCGACCCGGCCCCGGCGTTGGGTTTGCAGAGCGGTGGCAGCGCGCCGGGGCGGGCGATGCGCAAAGCGATACGAATCAGAAATGAGATTTTGAAGTCCTAATGAACCTGATTGCATGAGCATTTATAATCCCCCATGGCTTTAAATGAAATCAGATATAATCAGGAGCTATGGGGAAAGGGAGTGTTTACAGGCAGAGATTGGGAAGTGCTGCTGTATTAGTAAAGATGCTGTTCCTTCTATTGATGTCTGAAATGATGGATAATGTGAGAATGGCAAATATACTATTTGTCTAATGGCTCTGCAATTAAATTCCCCTGTAAATGACCCATGCCTCATTTCATCCTAATCTATGGAATTTTGATTGAATTCGTCAGCTCTAATTGAAAAATACTGCGCTTTAATGTCTGCGGTGCTGTTCCAGGACCGCGGTGGTTTTAATGAGCCGGTGCCCCCTGACCCGGGAATATTTGAGACTTTTCTCCGGGATTGGAGGCGGCGGAATTCCCCCATATGTGTCCGTGTGGGTCCCCCCGATCCGCTTCTGTCCCTCCGAGCGCCGTTCTCCGCTCCGCTCCTTCGCCGCTCCCCAGATATTTTGCCTGCAGTTTTCTACATCCGAAAAAAGAATCAGATCCCATTCCCCACCGCTCACGTCCGAACGAATTCGGGGCGTTCAACGGTGCTGCCGGAGCCTCTCTCCTTCCTGATAAAGCCGTCCGCATGCACGCAGAGGATCGGGGCGACGGGGGGGGTGGGGTGGGGGGACATTCGTCCTTTTTGCCTCCTCTTTCCCAGCCCGAAAATGCAGTGAAGAAAAGATTGCGGGATGGGGGGGCTGAGGGGGGGGAAGGGTTGGGGGGGAGGAGGGGAGAGGGAAGGGAGGGGAGTTTGTTAAGGAAACAAAAATAGTAAATTAAAAGAAAAAAGAAAAAAAAAAGGGGGGGGGGTAGGGGGGGGGGGGGAAGCGGGGGGAGATTGGGGAAAGGATGAAAAAAAAAGCGCACCAAGGAGAACAGCCCAAAGTGCCGGATGCAGAGCGACGAGGAGGAGCCCCCAACCCCCCATCATGAGGGCTCTGCAGGGGCTGCCCCGACTCATCCCCCGTTCGGAGCAGTCGGTGCCGCTCCCGGTACCGCTGCCCGCAGCCCCACAGCCGCATCTCTACCCGATCGGTGCCCTTGGGGCGGCTCAGCCCCGACCAACGCAGCGGAGGGGTGTGTGTGTGTGTGTGTGTGTGTGTGTGTGTGTGCGTGTGTTGAACATATCCCCGGTGTGCCGGATCTGATGGGAATCATCTCGCCGGGTTCTCCCCGAAGCCGAGTTTTGCTTTTGATAAAGTCATCGGTTGGGCTGTCAGGAGCAGAACGAAGCCGAGCCCCGTACGCGCATCACCAGGCACCCTCCATACCATGCATACCACACACCATATACCCCCATGCCGTGTACCCGTGTACCTCGCATCTTATACCCATATCCGTACATCGTGTATATTCGCTTTTTTTTTTTTTTTCCTTTTTTTTTTTTTTTTTTTTCCTCTCTTTTTTTTCTCCAAAACCCGAGTTATTTCTGCTTGGTTGTTCGTTTTTTGGGAGATGATCGGCCAAAAACACCTTCTACCGCTTTAGCGCACACGGTCTCTCCCCTCCAGCAACCAACCCCAATTCTCCCTCTTAAAACACGACTCCAAAGCTCCATCCCTAGAAAGGATTTCGGGGCGAACTCAGAGCCCCCGTGACAGCTCAGCGATGCGGGGACAACCGAAGAGAGGGGATTTTTTGGCTCCCACCCCTCGGTGCCGTCCCGCCGGGGTTCCCCGCCCGCCGCTCCCGGCCGCAGTGCTGCTCTGCACCCCGGGCACCCGGCGGTGTTTCCTAACGGAGCGCGATCGGCCGCCGCAGAGCCGAACAAAGCCCATCTCCGGCGGTAGAAAAAGTCACTTTTGTCCGGAGGGGGGGGTGGTGGTGGTGGTGGAATTTTTTTTTTGTAGGGGGCCGACGACAAACGAGGGCAGCGGGCGCGGGGCGGCGGGACGCAGCGGCACAGCGATACGGGGAAGGAGGGTAAAAAGGATGAGGATATTCAATTCTGAGCGCTCAGCGGACGGCCGAAACCCGCTCCTCCGATGGCATTCGGGTGGAAGGAGCGGGGCACCGTGGGAGGAAGGGGATTTTGCCCTCGTCCCCCCGCGCTGGAGCCCCGCAGCCCCACGGAAACGGCAGTGGGGGGGGGGGGGACAGTGCCAAAAGGACGGCAACGGAGCGCCCGAGGCGGGGATGAAGAGAGCGGATGAGTTTTCCCGGCCCACGGAAGACGGAGCTGGGCCCCAAAGCCCCCATAGAAGACCTCAAAGCCCCCAAAGGAGCGCGCATTGGAGGGGGAAAGGGGGGAGGGCCTGCACCCCAACAGCGATAAACTCCATAGCAAGGTCACTGGGGCCGAACTCCCACCGACCCCATAAATGGGGCTTGGGCTCAAAACCCGTTCAGGGGCTGGTTGGAGGAGCACGGCCCCACAGCGGTGGGGGGAGGCTGCCAGGACTCCCAGCTCCGGGAAGGCAGCTGTGGGGTACGGCTCATCCCCGGCACACACCGAGCGTGGACCCCCAAAACAAGAGGGAGGGCGGCCGAAGGCTGCGACCCCCCCAGGTCGGGGACGGTCCGTCCCCTTATTTTTTCTCTCTCTTCTTTTTTTTTTTTCCTTTTAAATTTTATTTCCCGAACCGCTCCATCCTTGCTGGGAACACCCCGTAATTGCCGTGCTTTGCCTCTTCTCCTCTCTCGTTATCGTTATTTACGGCCTTTTGGAGTTGCGCAAAGTTCCCTTCACGTTCAATTTCCAAGTTTGGGGCTTTTTCCTCTCCCCCCCCAGCCCCCCTTTCCCTTCTTTTTGTGTTCGCGTCCCTCCTTTTGTCCCCGCGCTCCGAGAGGCTGCGATGAAGGCGGCGGCCGCGGGGCCGTAATTCCGCCGCGGCGATGAATGGAGCTTCGCATAATGGAGGGGGGGAAACGACGACGACGGACAGCTTCGGAGCCGGGGTGTGTGTGTGTGTGTGTGTGTGTGAAAAAACTGATAAAAGTGAAAAAAAAAAATAAGAAGAAAAAGGAGAAAAGCGGGAAGAAAGGAAAAATAAATATGAGAAATCGGAAGAAATAGAAACAGACAATTCAAACGAACAATTCAGATTAAAAAAAAAATAATAATAACATGAAATAACAGAAAATAAGAATGAATGGAAAAGGAGGGGGGGGTCCGGTGCCGGGGGCCGACCCGCCGCGCTCAATGGGAACGCCCCGTCCGGAGGCGGAGAGGAGGGGCCGTGGGAATAATGGGCGTGGCCTCCGCGTTAGGCCCCGCCTCTCAGAGCCGCCTGCCCAATGGGCGGCGCTCTCGGCGGGCACGTGGGGCGGGCCGTGTTCCCAGCCGGGCAAAATGTGAATGGGCGCGGGGGAGCGGGCGGGCAGAGGCAGCGCGGCGCGGGGCGGCGGGGGGCGGCCGGCCCCGATGTGCGGGCGGCGGCGGCCCCGCTCCGCCCCGGCTCGGCCCCACGCGTGGGCGCTGCGCGGCGCTGAGCTGCGGGAGCCGGAGCCCGAGCCCGAGCAAGAGGAGGAGGAAGAGGAGGAAGAGGAGGAGGAGGAGGAAGAAGGTGGTCGCCGCTGCTCCTCCGCCGGCCCGGCATGAGCGCGGCTTTCCAGCCCTCGCTGATGATGATGCAGCGCCCGCTGGGAAGCAGCACGGCCTTCAGCATCGATTCGCTCATCGGCAGCCCCCCGCCGCCCGCCCCCGGCCACTTCGTCTACACCGGCTACCCCATGTTCATGCCGTACCGGCCCGTCGTGCTGCCCCCCCCGCCGCCCGCCCTGCCGCAGGCCGCCCTGCAGCCTCCGCTGCCCCCCGCGCCGCCCCCGCCGCTGCCCGCATTGCCCGGAGCCTTCTGCCCTGGGCTGGCGCAGGGCATGGCCCTCACCTCCACGCTGATGGCCGCGCTGCCCGGCTCCTTCCCCGCCTCCCCGCCGCGCCCCGAGGCCGCCAGGAAGTTCGCCCCCCCGGGGAACTTCGACAAGGCCGAGGGATTGCCCCCCCCGGACGGCGGCGGCGGAGACGACGGCAAAACCGGGGGGGGACTGCTGCCCTTCCCCGCTGCCGACGCCGTGCACGCATCGCTGGGTGAGTGCGGGCCGAGGGGGGGGGGGGGGGGGACGGGGACGTGTGGGGATGACCCCTGGGCTGGGGGGGGACCGGGCTGCAGGGGCTCGGGGTGCGAGGGCGACGAGACTTCTTAATTTTCTCACTTCTCCCGGCCCGGAGAAGGGAGGTTCGGAGCCCCTCGCTTTGACTGAGCCGTTGGAATTCGGCGCTCTGAGGCCGGGGGTCGGCGGCTCTCTATTAATAAATTGGAGCATCTGAATCGGGTGTCCGGGCCCGGTGGTTCGCTGCCCGCGTTTCGATTCAGGCTTCATAATCGTCGGGTGCCTGGAACGGGGCTTCGGAGCCCCTCGGTTCAGTACAGCCGTTGGAATTCGGGTTCCTGGGGCCGGGGGGTTCTCAGCCCTCGGTGACATCTAAACTCCGGACACGGGGCTTTGGGTCCTGGCCCTAACGGGGCTCTGTGCTCGGTTGCAGCCGGGGCCCTCCGCGGCGGCCCCAAAGACGATCCCAAAGCGGAGGAGGAGGCGAAGGGCCGCGAGGAGAACTTCTCCATGGACAGCGACCTCGACTACAGCTCCGACGAGAACGGCCCCGCGCCGGCGGCCCCGCGGGAGGAGGACTGTGGTACCGCGTTGGAGGAAAACCCCCCCAGCGCCGCCAACGCCGCCGCCAACGCCGCGGCCACTGGGAAGAACCGACGGCGACGGACGGCGTTTACCAGCGAGCAGCTGTTGGAGCTGGAGAAGGAGTTCCACTGCAAGAAGTACCTCTCGCTGACGGAGCGCTCGCAGATCGCTCACGCCTTGAAGCTGAGCGAGGTGCAGGTGAAGATCTGGTTCCAGAACCGGCGAGCCAAATGGAAGCGGGTGAAAGCGGGCAACGCCAGCTCCAAGGCGGGGGAGCCCTCGCGGAACCCCAAAATCGTGGTACCCATCCCGGTGCACGTCAGCCGCTTCGCCATCAGGAGTCAGCACCAGCAGCTGGAGCAGGCGCGGCCCTGAGCGCCGCTGGGGGGGCAAAAAGTTGACAAACGGGGTTTTCGCCGGACCCGCAATGAAAAGCGAAACGAACGACGGAAGCCAACCCTCCCCCCCACATCCCCCCCACACACATTCCCCCCTCCCCCCCCCCCCCGAAAAAAAAATAACAGCCAACAAAACAAAACGACCCAAACAAACACCTCCCTGCCTCCCCCCTTAAAATAAATCTAGAAGCGACGCGACCCCACCGGCGACCCACGAGTGATACGGCGGCAGCGAGCGGCAGAACTGAAGGCGGAACGCCGTACGGAGCGGGGACCGGGACCGCACCGCCCCGCACCGCCCCGGGGTAACGGCGCTGGGGGAGCCGTCGGTGCGGGGCCGCCCCTCGCAAAGCCGTTTTGAGAGGGGGAAAAAGAGAGAGAGAGAGAGAGGGGAGGGGGGGGGGAGGGGGAGGAGAACGGACGGACAGACGGACGGACAGACGGACACCGAGGAAAGCACGAATTCAAGCGTTGTGGTTTAATTTATTTCGATGTAGCCCGTTTCCTTCTAAGTTATGAAATTTAAGGAGCCAACTCCCGTCTTGTGAATAAAAGCCGAGAAAGAAACAAAAAAAGGGACACACGCGCACACACACACGCACAAAATACCCGCACACCTCCCCTCGTGCCTCCCCCAACCTCATCCTTCGCCCCGGCTCGGGCGCAGCGTGCGGCGGTTGTTGGGTTTTTCGGCTTTTCGCCTTTTCTTTTCGGGTCCTCCCGGAGCGCCGGACGGAGACGCCTCCCCCTCCACCTCCCTGCGGGGTTCGTTGCGACCTCGGAGGTGGGGGGGAATCGGGGGGGGGGGGGGGGGATGCGCTTTTATCCCTATTTCGCCTTTTTTGGGGGGATGGAAAAGAGAGAGGATTTGCTGGGGGAAAAAAAAAAAAAAAGTGAGAAAACGGGAAAAAAATTGAGGAAAAATTAATAAAGCAGCTCGGTGAGGAGGGAGCACGGGAGAGAAACGGGGTTCTGCGGCGGCATCGCGCACTTCATTTTATTTTGTTGTGTTGTGTTTTGTTTTGTTTTCCTATTTTTTTTCCCTTTTTTAACGGGACGGCCGCAGCACTTCGCTTCTTTCCCTTCATTTTGGGATCGTTCCCGTGCGGGGTCGGGACGCGCGTGAGATCCCCTCGCGGGTCCCCTCCGCTCTTCCTTTCAATTCATTCCGTACCGTCGTTGTTACCGAGAATGGACGGAAGGGAATCGCGGCCCCCCCCCCCCCCCCGGGGGTGTGGGGGCACTTTGGGCAGCGGTGAGGGGGTTGCGAGGGGGGGGGGGTCCTTTCGCATGGGAGCGGGGCTGGGGGCGGAGGGGCAGCCCCGGGCCGGGCCGGGGGAGGTAGGAGATAAACAACGCGGGGCTGATGGCTGTCATCATCGCCATCATCGCGGTTTCATTTGGCTGCCTAATGAGTCAGAGCGCGGGCAGAGAGAAAAATTGTCAATCGCCCGGGCTCTAATGAATTTTTTTGCAAATTGTAATCAAGCCAGGCCGTCTCAGCTCGCTGATTAATGAGACCCAGGAGGCCCGGCCAGCACCTCGGCTTTTTATTCCATCCCGTCCTCCCCGCACTAAATTAACAGCAACTTGTCTGAGCTTCAAATTAACTCCCAATGATTAATTCTGATGGGGGGGTCTGAAGAATAGCTCGTCCTAATAGGCGCTGGCCTCTGATGCTGTTTGAAATTAATACACTTCCCCTTTGGCTGCCGGCTTTAATCCAAGGTTGGGCTTTGACATCACTCTATTTGTTGTTCCAATAAATTCCTCTCGCATCTGCAGATCAAATAATTGTGCCGTGCGGGGAGCGCTGCCCCACGGCCCCGATACAGAGGGAAGGAGAGCCGCTGCCCCGAGAGCAGGACTGTAGGACCCCCCCTATACCTGCCATATTATAGATTTTATATCGTATTTATGCTGCATCCATCAGCAGGAGGATGCCCTCTCTGCTGTTCTCCCTTAACGAAGCCGTCACTGCTTTTCGCTGCTACACCCTCCCCTTCTTCCTCAAACCAGGAGGGGGTCCTCAACTCTTTTGGGGTGCCCGGCTGCCTCCCTTCTTGTGTTTCTTTGCATGGACCTAATTGGTGTTGCTGTTTCAGTTGGGGCTCTGCGCCTTCTGTCTGCTGCCTCGGTGTGCAGGATGGGGGGGGCCTATCCAGCCTGCAGGAGCCCCCGGGTGCCCACATGGTGCTGCAGAAGCTGCTTAGGGCATCAGAGCTGAGCAACCCCCGCTCCATCCCCAGGAGGTACGCAATGTGCCCTATGGGGGATCCCCCTGTGGGGTCAGCTACCATGAATGGGGCTCAGTCCCATCCTCACCCACACCGCTTTCGGGCCGGCAAGCAGCAGTGGATGCAAAGCACTCCGTCTCCCTCGTAAAGCAGCCGGCACCCCAACGTGCCAAAGCAACACCGTATGCAGGAAGACAACCTGTATGAATTATAAATTGCCTCGCAAAGCCCGATTGCTGCTCCAAAACACTCAGAACTGTTTGTGCACGGGATGCAGCAGCGCAGAGATGGGGAAATCCCACCGGGCCCAGGACAAATTCCCTCCTAGAGGTTGGGGTCCTGCAGCCGAGCCCCCATGTCCCCTCCTGCCCCCCGGCCGCCCCTCGCTTGCTCTTTTCTCCCTCCTGCTACGCCCGGCCCATAGAGAGCCTTAATCTATTTATTTCGAGCCACTTCATCCTCTCTCCAGCTTTTGTCCCGGCCTCAGCCTCCGGCTTTGTGGCAGGGCCGCTGAGGTTCTCAAAGCCCCTTCCCCTATAGTTTGAGGTCTCCTTGCCTGCCTGAATTACAATGGATAAAACAGGATTACACTGACCCGATCCCATCGCGCCCTCCCTCCGGCTCTGCAAAGCCGCTCGCAGAACTTTCCTCCGGCTCTGAGCAGCCCCGTTCGGGCTCAGGAGCTGCACCAAGGGGCTGCGTTCCTAAAGGACGGAGGGATGGAGAGTTTGTGATGCTCCCATCCCATCAATTAACAGAGCGAAAGGAGAACTCGGGGCTTGGGCTCTTCCGAGCGATGCTGCGGCTGTGGTCTGATGCCATCTATCAGGATGTTACCACCCTGAATAAGGGCTGATTTTAAGGCACACGGCTATATTCTTTATTTTTCCCACCGATGAATGAGCTCTGAAGCCCACAACTGCTCTTTCTCCCCCTCCCCAATTATTTTCATATTTCAACATTTCCAAAGCGGCAATAAGTTCCTGCGAAAGAAGGGTAATAGGAAGGCTCTCTAAGAGAAATTGTTAATTTGGGATTTATAAAGGACTTTCCTTAATGAATAATAGTTGAGATCGATCTGTCTTCCTGCCTCATTCTGCAAAGTAACATTTGTAAAGCGAGCTGATCCCAATTACTCCCTCTAATAACTGTCTCCATTCGGTGAGCGGTCTCCGAGGGACGGTGCAGAAAAGCCCCTCTCCCGTAGTGCTGCCTTATTTGAGGTCTTCCAGGCCCTCATGCCCCGTGTTCCCCTTCTCCCTGCGTAGCTCAGCTCTCACACCCAGTGGGTGGGATGCTCAGTCCTGGGGCTGCACACCCCTGTGGGGCTGCAGGGAGGGATGCTGCAGCCAAGAGTGGGTTTGGCCACGCTCAGAGCCTTCTCCGGTTGCTTTGCCATTTCTTCCCTTTCATCTCACCCCACACTTTGGCAAAATAGATACCCCCCCTTTGTAATGCCTTCGAGCGGCTGGAGGGAGCTGAGAAGGGGATGCTCCGGGTGCTGGAGATGGGGAAAATCCCATCATATTTGTTCACCTGGCATGAACCTCAGCACGGCAGCCAATAAATAAATTGGAACCATCTCCAGACCTGATTAGCTTGCTAATTAAGCTCAGTTACAGGGAAATCGGCAGTCCATCAGCCTGCCCGTTACCAGGTGGATGTGCGGAGCAATAGGAGAGGTACGGAGGAAGGGCTGCACCAAAATCTGCTCTCACAGCACCCAGAGGAGCTCACTCAGATGGGGCAGCTGACAGCCTCTGTGTCCCCATGGGGATGCAGCTACCCGTGCTCGTGCAAAGGAAGGCTCAGGTTGGATATTAGGAAGAATTTCTTCTCAGAAAGAGCCGTGATGCAGTGGCACAGCTGCCCAGGGAGTGGTGATGGGATCACCATCCATGGGGGTGTTCAGGAACCACGGGGACGTGGCACTGAGGGATGTGGGCAGTGGGCCTGCTCCTCCGATCCCTTTGGCTCTCCTCATCCTCTCTTTGGCCAACACAAGGAGCCTCTCTGGCTTAAAAACAAACAGATCCGGAAATGGAGGAGCGCAGATTGGTCAGGGCAGTATGCAAATAAATACGTGCTAATTGCTGGCAGCAGCGTTGCATGTCAAGTGCAGTTATTGCGGCCACATTTATTGGCCAATTAAGGGCTTTACTGGACATTAGGCGAGATAAATTACTGCCTGGTGGGTTTTCCAGTCCTATTGCTGATACAAAGTGGTTTGTGGTTTTCCTACGGCACGTCTGGAGGTTTCCCCAGCAGTAATTGCATTTCCCTCGGACGCCATGCAGTCCCTTGCTGGTAAATCGTGCAAGCTGTGCACTGCAAAGCCACCTTCTGGGGGAAATCCTTCACTCAGAGGGCGGTGAGGCCCCAGCACTGCTGCCCAGAGAGCTGTGGGTTACCCTGGAGGTGCCCAAGGCCATGGATAGGGCCCCGGGCAGCCTGAGCTGGTGGGGGGCAACATCTGGAGGAAAGTACCTCATGGTGAGGATCTCTGATTGATTTGAGGCTCCTCTACCTGATTTTATGCGACTACAAGGGCTGCTCTGGAAATAATGCCTCCCGTTTTATGGTGTCAGCCCACAGCGTCAGAGGTGGATGCTGGTTGTACAGCAGTAGAGGCTGAACCTTCCCACTGCAACCCATGATGTTTTGTTGCCGTGTGACTGATGGCAGCAGAGGCTGACAGAATGGCACCTGACATGGAAATGCACGGGAAGCGAAGGTGTGTCACTGAATTCCTCCATGCAGAAACAAATGGCACCTGCTGACCACCACTGCTTGATGGAGGCCAAACAGTGGATGTTGATGCGGTGAGGCGGTGGGTGGTGCGTGGCCAAAAATGAGTAAGAAACAGCACAACAGACAAGGGGATGGTTTTAAATGAGAGCTAACAGCATGCAGTACCTCCGATGTAGGAGTCTTTGGGCTCCGGAACAGGTTTCTTGAGTGACTGCTCCCAGGATCCATCAAAGCAAAGCCTTTGTAGGCATGGGTGGAAACACACAGCAAGGCCTTATGGCAGTCTGGTCCCCACAGTAATTACTGCTTTGTTCTTTGAAAAAAAAAAGAGAGAGAAAAAAAAAAGAAAAAAGAAAAAAGAAAAGAAAAGGGGGGGTCCCCCTGCTCCTATTAATGGAGGCAATAGTTTACCTTCAAAATCTCTTTCCGACCTCTGTTGCCTTCTAGTAGAATATTTCCTTTTCTTCTCAGGCATCTGTGAATGCCACCAGCTGAGAATGTTCCAGGGGTGCGTGGGGGTGGGTTTGGGGTAGGTGAGAAATGAAATGAAAGAGCTGTAATGCTGCTCAGCATCCCCCCCCCCCTCCAGTGTCTGCATCTCCCGTGGGCAGCCGGGTCCCAGGAGGTGGTTAGCAGGAACAGGCAGCCATGCCCATCACCAAATGAAACACTGCACCCCTTACAAGGGGAGGACTGGTGATGGCTGAGAGAAGAGGCTCCACAGCTTTACACACTGAGGAATCCAAAATTCCAAGTCCCTTCATTGAAAGGTAGAATGCAAAAAGCACCCACTTCCTGCTTGGGTGATGGTTTGACACATGATGGGGTTAAACATGGTGGAAAACCTCGCAAGAACAAAGCGGGACAGTTGCTGCGTGACAGAACAGTGATGTAGACCCAAAATACACAGAAAAGGGGAAAAAAAAAACCCAAACCACAAGCCGTCCTGCTGTTTTTCATCCCACCACTGCTGGTGCGGCCTCCTAGAAGCACTGAGAATTAAAAAGCAGGAAAGAGGAAACGTCACCAAACCCCAGTGTTGGTCATTGGATTAGGAAAAGGTCCTACATCCCTCACTGTTATCAAACACCTCCAGGAACGGTGATTCCACCACTCCATGGGCAGCTGTGCCACTGCAGCACTGCTCCTACTGAGATATCCCCTAATATCTAACCTGGAATGTTCCCCATCTGCTCCTCTCCACGGTTTATTCCCTAGCTGCCACATCCCCCTCATTACATCTCATCTAGAAGGAATTTCCCCGCTCCTCCAACCTCATTTCTGAACATCCCCAACTTCTTCACGGCATCCTCACGGATCTTCAGCTCCTCCATTTTTCTTCATCCCCACTGCATGTGAAGCCACCTCTTTTATCCCATTAATGGGCTGAAGAAGAAAAGACTGGATGTTACTCGCTATTCCCTCCGTCCCAGAGCAGCTCTGGTCACAGCCTTCTTGCACAAGGGCTGTTATAGAGCACCCTTCGGGCCTGCTGAGATTCCCTGTATCTCCTCTCATGGTGCACGGGCAGAGATCTTTGCAAATGTAAATAAAAGTCAACCGGTTGCCCTTGGCTCGGCGCTCACGGAATCGTAATGGAGAGCCGTGATTTTCCTTCAAAGAAGTGATTAGACCATACCATACCATGACCTTAAAGATGCTTTATTATTCTTATTTTAAATGATCATTTCAACCAATTTAGCAGATACAGATGTAACCGTTACTGGCCTAATTCCTTGGATCTCCTCCAGAGACTCTTAAAGCCGAGGTGCAACGTTTACTGCTCTCCCCTCCTCGGGGAGAAGGGCTGTTTTTAATGAAAGCCCACGTATTTTTGCTGGGAGATCTGTCACTTAGTTCATAAGCGCTTTCAGAACTCTTAGATATACACCATTACAGTCCGGTGACTTATTGCTTTTTAATTTATCAATTTGCACCATTCCCAGCTCTTCTGACATCCCAGGTCTCGGATCATACTTCATCTTTATTGCTGGCGAGGAGTGACAGTATCTCATCATTAATACTGGTGGAGCAGGGCTGGGGCAGGTGTCCCTCAATAACACTGCAAAGAACAGAGCTGTGACGATCAAGTTTTCTTGTCTTTATTAGAAAGAGACCATACAGTATAGCAGTCTCCCTCTGTGGTACTTTACAACTTGTTTGTTTTTAATTGCTTTTTTTGTTGTTGTTTAATTCGGAATACTGTACAGCTGACACAAAAACCTCAATGCGAAGAGAGAGGAAAGGGAAACATAATACAAACCGGCATACGTAATCAAAACAAAATCATATGAAACAACAAGCAAAGTGAAATGTTTATCAATCGTTTTAATTACAGTACAAACAATATAAATAAAGCATCGAGTCATTGTAAAACAAACTTGCTGAATGAGGTAATATAAAAACAACAACAAAAGACGTATTTTTTAATAATTTCCACACTGTCTCGTCATCATTTATACATTACTATTTACAGAAACAGAAAAAAAAACCCAACCCAACCCAAACAAACCTTGCTCTAAAGCCTGCCATGTGCTAGGTATCTCTGCCTCTACCCCAAACGCAGTTCTCAGGTGACCCTACTCACCTGGGTGCCCTTCCTCCCTGTCCTAACCAGAAACACAAGCATCACAAAGCAAAAAGGACGCAACGACACTGGGCTGAGCACCCCTAAACACCGAGTCTGGCCTTTGCATCAGTCGTGGGTGTAAGGGGAGAAATGGGGCACACGTCCTGGTAGTGATGGCTGACACCCAACCGTGACCTTTGTGCATCTGAGCCCAGTTCTGCCTCTCCCGATCAGCCCTGGATTTGGTAGCGCCCGTAAGGATGTGCTGAACCCTGGCCCAAGCTGCCTACCAGTATGAGCATAACTGAAAGCAGGAGTAGAGATGCTGTGAGCACACAGGCTTCCCTGCGCTGTCGGTACTCATGAGGGCTTAGCACATGTCAGCTGATGGTTATGGCTCCCTCAAAGCACCATGGCCACAGACACCTGGGTAAGGATGAAGAGGTACCCTGCTCCTCACCAACCACGTCTCCTTCCCCTGTAATGCTGTGGGTGCAGGAAGGACCCAAAACACCATTGGATCTGCTGCAGGAGGGCAGTCGCTGGGCCCACACTTAAATTCAGCCGCAAATTTGAGCAAACCTATAAAAAAGATAGGGCCTCTGGGAAGTAAGTCTTATGTCCTTTAGCCCCATCCACGTCTCCTCCCCGTGCCCACAGGCTGCTGGGCTGCAGTTCCCATCCCAGGCAAAGCGGCCAGTTCAGTCCCACTTTCAGAATTTGAGTTGTTGCCATTTGAATGAGCTCAATTTTTGCTCTGAGCCAGGTATCTTTGTGAACCCCAAGCTTTCCAGAGCCAGCTCCTGCATCTCCCTGCCCCCTGTGGCACCATGCAGCCCTCCTGCACTCCTGGAAATGGCTGGCCTGAGCCAAATTGGGAAATGTGCCCATTTATAAACACCAAACTGAAAAACTGGCTCCAGCTTCAGGCTGTGACTGATGTGTAAATGTGTGCGTGGACACTTAGAGGATGGCTGATAGAGGTACGTTGAGCACATATGTGTATACATACACACACACACAAATGCAAAGCACTTTTAGTTAATCTGGTTAGCGACATCCATGCAATACACTGCTTTACCTTAGGACTTCACTGCACTTGATGACCAACTCAGCTCCATCACCGAGCTTCTAGATGTGGGAACTACCCGACAAACTGCACCCAGAGCCTTCCTCAGTACTGCCCAGGCATGGGGCTTGCCTTCAGCACAGCATCACTCCCTCCATCTGGCAATCAGAGACCACGGAAGCGCTTCCAGCTTCCTACGAGGCACCAGGGCTGCTCTGAGATTCCCACTCAGTTGCCCTCACACTATTTAGCTACCCTAACAACAGGCAGAGGGAGGTGGGAAGGACAGAAGGATGAGTTCTCAGAAGCAAAACACACTGATCAGTTCTGCAGAACGTGGCACACACAAAAGAGCGGATGGTGCATTCAACTGCCAGCAAGCAACACGGTCATCCCAAAGGCATGCCATTAGACCTTGATAAGCCCCCCACCCCCCTTCACGCTTTGTACATAACACACAGGTAAACATTACTAGCTCCAAAGCATCGCAAAATAGGCAACTCTTAGGACTGGAAGCAAATACACGCCCCAAAGTTCATGGCCAAGAGAAAGCTGAAGCACTGCACGTCAGCAGGACCGACCGCTACTGCCTGAATACGTTGCAGGGATTGAGAGAGGTGAAAAGCATGAAGATGGAAAGATCTTTCCTCTGTCTGCCCCCAAGAAACGTCCCCCAAGCACTCAGGGAACAAGAGCAAACTGCGGGAGTTTATTCAGCCTGAAATGAAACACAGGGGCCAAGATCACCAAAAGCATGAGTAGTGGTTTGGGGCTGAGGGTGGCACTGAAAAAAGCCATCTTGTTTTCAGAGATCATGCAACCCTTCCCTCAGAATGAGACCTACTGACAGCTCTGAGAATCTCAGCCAAAACTCTCCTACCCTCTGTTTAAAATGCAGGACATATTCAGCCAACTCAAAGGAACCGCTATGAGATGAAATCACCAAATATTCACTTTAAAAACTGGCCCACGATAAAAAAAGCAAACAAAAACTAGAACAGATTTACCTACCTACAGCTTTGGATTGTTTGCTCTCTTCCATACTTGTTCAAACAGGAGATGTCCTTCTAATAAAACCATTTAAACCACTGTTGGTTTTGGTAACTTAGAAGTCAAAATTCTTTGCAGAACCTTTTAATCTGCGGCACTGAGTTTGCAATGCAGCAAACACAAGAATAGCCAAAAACGTCCTACAAGAAATCCTACCCACGAATGGGCTGAAATGGAAGATGTTCAACAGAGGATCTGAGACTAACAGACAGAGATCTCCCGTGTGCTAACAGCTGTAGGAAGGGTAAAACAAAGCGTCCTGATGATGAAATGTGAACGGGCAAGTCCTCACGCATCCAGACCAAGTGCCCCACGTTTGGTCCCCAGCACTCTCCTTCTTCCCCTTGGGTACCTCCAAGTACAACCAACACCCGTTCCCTGTTAAGGTGCAAACACGGCTCCCCGAGACATTTGTGAAGGGCCCTAAGGAACCCTCTGTGAAATCTGTGCTTGTCTCCACTATTACTACTTTACACTAGAAACTACAAATTACTTCATTTTTCCCGATCTCCATACAAATATAAAAGATGAAGCTATCTGAAAACCGTATCATCTAATTATACTACATT
The DNA here is from genome assembly GCF_951394365.1 of Tetrao urogallus. Classification (NCBI taxonomy): domain Eukaryota; kingdom Metazoa; phylum Chordata; class Aves; order Galliformes; family Phasianidae; genus Tetrao; species Tetrao urogallus. Next base: position 34,746,096 of record NC_136821.1, read on the forward strand.
ACAGTGCTGGAGATCATTGCTAAGAATGTATCTGCACTCACACCTCTATTCCCTTCTTTACATTACACAGCTTCTTCTTGCCAGGGGAAATCTCCAAGTGCAGCTAAAGCTCCGTGCACTAACACACATAATTTAAGGAAATGGGGAAAGACAGCAGAGTAAACAGTATTCATGTTTACACGGTTATTATACACTACACCCAAGTAGAAATGCTTACAAACCCTCTCCTCCTTTCAACTAGCTCTTTTGGTCTCCTCAGCTTGGGGTATACCAAGATTCTCCAGAAACAGCTTTCCTTCTGCTCCCTTTTAGCAATGAAACCAGAAATCTGGCAATGGGAACCCTTGGCCAAATCTCTGAACTGGCAAGACTACATTTTCCCAAGAAAATAGTGAGGAATAAGTAAAACCCTCCTGAACTCCTGGCAGGTGAAGGTTCAGTTGCCAGATTCAACGCATTTGGCTCACCTCTGCTCTTCAACAGCAATTAGCCCGATGCCAATAGAAGAAAAGTGCTGACGTTAACAGCAAACACTTCCATCTAGTGTTTTAGTCACGGTGGATAAAGTGCAGAGGAAGTGGGATTTAAAAGGATGTGGGATCACAAAGAGGGTTCAACGGTGAGAAACACGGCCACAATCTCCATTCCCTCAGATAACGCTAACGGATTTAGTCAGTGCATTTCTGCTGGGATTTCTTACTGACTGGATTTCAATTCGTTTTTAATTTGCTCCTCACGTGCTCGAAGGGGCGTAAGCAGTCCGACAAGAGGGTTCCGTAAAAGCAACAAGAGGGGGGCTGAAGGCAAAACGAAGACCTGAAAATGGACAGGTTAGAAGACAGAACAACTCCTGCAGGTTCTCAAAGCCTGCCTGTCTCTGCACCTGGATGGCTTCAAGAACACCCTTTGCAAAGCACAAACGCATCCGCCTGGAAAGAGCACGGAGTCCCTAAACCTCACGGCACGAAGCCAAGGACAGCGGGGCTTGGCTGATGGAGTTTTTCCCTGGGGAAGCCAAGCACGGCCCATGAGAGCACTGCTTTGACATCATCACTGCCAATGCTGATACGTCCAAGGAAAAGCTATGTTTAAGTTAAAAGCAACTGTGTCACGGATTAGCTAAAGTATGAGGTTATTAGTTGGCTAGGCTTGATACATCATTTTTCCTATAATACAGCGGAAGTTCCTTTCCTAAAAAAATCCTGTTTTCCAAGGTTCACCTGCAGAATTCTTCTAATGAAAGGAGCACACAATTCTTCTACCCGAAGCCTGCACGACAGCCTGGCTGCTGTCCTTGTTTCTCACATCTTACACTCAGAAAGGTGGCCTAAAGAGAACACTTCACCTATGTACAGAAAATATTTTCAATCAGGACAAAAAATAAGCTCTGAAATGGAAGAAGCATTGAGAACTTAACCGCGGCAAAATTTGCCTACAACGTATTTGAAACATAGGACTTGATTTTCCAAGAGAAACACGCTGGCTGTTCCCAGGGGAACAGCAGGCAGCCTGCACCTCTGGGAACATGTGCTGCACTTCCCCAGTTCACACCATGCCCCCTGGAACGGGTGGAAAGCTTGTGAGCACCAAGACACGGGGGCTTGCAGCATCCGACTCAGCTGAACCTTCAACGGGCCGTCCTGTCACCGAGGGACCACCCATCACTATCAGAGCTGCATGGGAACGATGGAGAAATAGCAATTATCCCTCAAAAGTTATACAAAAATAAAAAATAAAAAAAATCCTAGCGTGCACAGAATCAGATGTAGCATTAATCTGATGCAGCCAGTCTAAGCTGGATGGAGAAAGACCCCCTCTATGGTCAGAGGTCAGTACAGTATCGAAGTACGGAACGACAACAGCACAGAACAGGGAAAGCCAGTCAGTATTCTCAAGCTTTATGATTTGATACCCAACCTGTAATTTTCTCTCTCTTCCTTAAGATACTCAGAATAATTTTTCTCCTCCTCATTTTGCATCGACCTATATTTTGTTTAGCAATTGCTATCGTCCTCCCATTCGTATGTCAAGCGAAATACAGAGCCCCAAGGAAAAACAACGCTGAAGGCTTGGGAAATACATAAGGAGCAGGTAGATTTCCAAATCACTATGCTGTGTGCACCTCACTGACTTCACATAATTGCTCCTTTGCCATCTAATTCATTTGAGTTTTCAACTTTCTCTGTGATACACCCTTCCCCCATCTCCACATTGCCATATGCCACTTAAAAACTACTTTTCGGTCTGCCAAAAAATCGTACAGCCTGCTTCCCTGTGCCAGAAACCTGGTTTTGAAGCAAATGGCACAAGCCAGGATCAGTCTGGTAATACAAACAATAATAATAATAATAAAACAATAAAAATCAAGTCAAGTAGTAAAACCTGGAACTCAAATGAACTGCCTAGGCTCCTTTCAACAAGCCCTTTTTCTCCCAGAAAGCAGCCAGGTTCAGAGGTAGGGCAGCCATGCCCTGCCCGCCTCAGTGAAGGCTATCAATCCTGAAACTAACCCAATCTGATCTGCACGCATCCAGACTATGGCTTTTCGTCTTGGCTTGTGAAAGCGTCGTGACTTCTGAAGTAAAATATATTTACAGTGCTGAGAAACAGCCTCTTTTCCTTTCTAAACGGTCTCATATATATATATACATACTTTTTTCATGCCAAGCGTGCCATAATCTCATTCTGATATGTTCCTCAAAGGCTTGCAATGGAAACAGAGTTCACTGCTGGGGATATTTTCAACACACAGTGATCCGGAATCCACAGATCCTAACTAGTTGCACATTATTTAGTTCACATCCATTACAGTTTATAAATTAACAGAGGTGTCATTTTCTGTACAAAAAAAAAATCAATGCATATTTATGATTTTTTTATTCAAATAGATTTTACATACATATAATCTAAAGACACAATACAAAATCTGTATAAGTTAGGCAATGCATCACAGGAGTGACCAAAAACTCAACACGTTTACCTTGGCAAAATGACAGAACGTATTTCTGCTGGCTGGAAAAATATTAGCCTTTAATGCATTTATTAATTTTACTAAACGTACTTGAAATGCTTTTCCTTAGCAGTATTCATTATTCCTTTTTGTGTTTCATAGTTACTCTTATTTATTTTTTCCATTTTGTTTTTACACCAAGGAGACTGCAGTCAAATAACACTCAGCAACTCATTTCCTCTCTTTGGACTGAAAAATTAAACAGATACTAAATTATGACAGTGAATTTAGAAAGGAGGGCTCCAAGGGCTCAAAAGAACATGTCTGAGATAATATGATGCTTCTAAGAATATTGCAATCACATCCAAGCAATCACCGAAGCGTGCCATGTAACTACCTCCTCAGCTAATATGCTTTTTTCTCCGTGATGACTAATCATGTTCTATTAAACAGCGGTAATGCTGGAAGAACTCAACTATACAAGTGTAATGAAGCCAGTATTCTCCCTGGACAGATTAGCTACAACTGATTTGACACATACCATCATAGGAGCTTCAAACCTGACAAACTCTGTGCTTGCTTCTGATTTATGCCGTCAAGCTCTTCAGAGAAGAGAATGAAATCCAGCCGTTCCGTTTGGTAGAGGTGAAATGTACTGATGTGCTTAACTGTCAGTTATGGAAAGTTACCATTTCTTCTTTCTTCTCCTCTCGCTCCCGCTCTCACCTCCCTCCACCCCTGCCTTCTGCACTTGTAGAGCCTGTGCCCAGGGACAACTGTCCCCATGGTCCCGTGCCACGCGCCGTGTCCTACAGAACCCACGTGCTCTCGCACGCTTCTGCTGTCCCGTTTCCATCGTTCGAGAGCTGTCACTGAAACAACTGCTTTCTCTGCAGCCCCTTTCGCTCCTTCTCATCCCCTCGTGCTATCCAGACGTGCTGGTTCTGGATGGGACAGGGATGCACCGAAGGGTAAAGGGAAAAGGGAAGTTATTGGACTCACAGAGCAGAGCCGTGATGGGAATGGAGGAATATGAGGCCGCGGATGTAATTCAGGTCAGCGAACACACGAGTGAGCTCCTCAGATGATGGTGGGCATCCTTCCACTGCTGTTGTTCCGGTTGTTGTTCTTCCTGGACAGATTCGGAGTGGCCATGAGGACGAAGCGCTCGTCGGGGCAGCCGTACTGGAGGAGAACATCAATGCACTCCTGGCTCGAAGCCTGCCTGGCGTAGGCCAACGCGGTGTTCCCATGGGCATCGCGTGCCATCACGTCAACGCCGTACTGGAGAAAGAAGAGACGCCACCTGAAGCTCTGATGCGGAACAGAGAGTTACAGCAGAGGGAGCGAGCTCAGGCCAGGAAGGCTGGAACTGAGCTGAGGGTTGGTGAAAGGGAAGGGAGAGAGAGGGACGTGAGCAGAAAGTTGGTGACTTACACACAGAAAGGTTTCTACGGGGAGGGTCTTACAGCTGGAACAAAATTTGTCACCGAGGTATTTCAAATGGCATTTCCAATAGGTGCTAAGGAAATCTCTCCTTCCTCATTCTGTTGTTTACTTTCTACCAATGGCAACAGACGAAAGGGGGGGGTAAGTTACCATCCTTACAGAGCGTGCGATGAGCAAGCACTCACCCAGATCAGGAGCTGCACCAACACCACGTTTCCCTTCCTGCAGGCCAGGTGCAGGGCCGTGCGCCCATCTCCGTCTCCGCAGGTCTCATTCACCTCCTCCCGCGTGCCGTGGGCGAGGAGCAGGATGACCGTGCGCAGATCTTCCTCGGCTGTAGCCCTCAGGAGGTGTTGGCCAAGAGAAAGTTCCAGGCACTGCAGCGGGGCAAGGAAGAGCTTCTGCTCGTATTTTGCACGTATCCAGCGCTCTTTTTCCTCCCTAGAGAAGCCAAAGGGAATACGTCACTCCGGCCTGGCTTTGCTGCCTACCAGCATGCTAGCAAATAGCCATCAACAAAAAGAAAGCAAGAAAATAAATCAGGCAGTTGGTGTCCACGTTGGAGTTAAGGTGTGCAGCAAAACACAGTACAGAAAATGTACAAAATGTCCGTGTTTGAAACCTGAAGTGACCAGCACGGCACTGACAACTCCCAGCCACCCCTCCTGCACCTGGGCTTGCATTTCACACAGCAGAACAACCCCTGCAAGGCACAGCCTTGCTTGCAGAGGTGCTCCCTCTATCAAAAACTGAGTCATGTTTCCAATGCAAAAGACATATGGAGGATTCTTCTGTTTGTTTTTCCAAAATGCAAACTATCAGAACAGTACTTTGAAGCCGCCGTTTCCTCCTGAAACGTCAAATAACTATCAAAAGCTTTCTGGATGCTATTATGTTACAGGATAAGGAGGACTACAAACAACCGTCTCCACTCCCCGTTTCAAAAATTAACATACAATTATATGATCTAAGAGATCTAGCCCTAGACAAAGCCCCATTTAAAGGTACCTGTCCAGCCTCTGAAAACCATATACATCATCTAGCAAGGCAACTTGTTACTGGTGACATATTTTTTCCTCCGGAGCACAAAAGGAAAAGCTCTGTTTACGCCTTTCAGCACTGTTTACACTACTCCCAGTAATCTAGTGTCAGGTTTGCCCTAATCTGTTTTTAAATACTTATGTAAACAGATCCTTCCAACAGCAAATCTGGATTAGTTTTGCATCATTTCCTGGTACATGCGGAGCGACCTTACTGTGACCTCTCTGGATGCTCTCATGCAGAGCTTCCCAAAGCATGCTCTTCTCTGCACCAATGACAATCCACCCTACAGACAGGTACAGGTTTTTTTCAGAGAAAAAGTGCAAACAGATAATTAACACAAAAAGCACTGCGCTTAAATTAAACCTTTGAATGACTCCTGCAAGCTAAAAGGCACACACAGAAAAGAAAACATTTAGGGGACCGCAAATTAACCTTTGATGGCAGGATCTGATAAACAGGATCAGTTCAGATACTCAAGATGGAGAGGAGAAAGAAAATGACTTCTGTTACCACTGTGATCCTTAACTCCTCTGTTAGCTGTGCTGTTTTAAGGTAAAAATACAGTGGCAGCGCTTCGAGGAGGTTGAAGTGACACACTTACAGTTACTCACAATAAAATGTGCACTCCTGCAGCATCACAGCACCTCTAGGACCAGTACCCAGACAGCGTTTAATAAAGCTCTTGTCAGTTTTTTAAGTACGTATTGAGGTTTTGAGAGTGTAACCAATACACCCACTCCACATTTAAACACGCCAGACTGAAAAATGAAGCGACTGAGTCAGCCCTGTTTCACACCAGAGGCACACATCTGGGCTGAGGGGATTTATTTCTCATATGCCCACAGACCCAAAAGGCAGAATATACTTCATTTTCTGCCTGTATCGCAACTACCACAATCTTTTTAGTGCTGTTGAGTCTGCAAACGAATCCCCCCCCCCATCTTCACAGACCACCTCTGAGCAGCTTTAGCTTCCAGCTGCCATATGACCATGGCTGGAAGAGAAGTCCCTTCTGTTTAAACTCAAGCTGTGTGACACCAGTCTCCCACCTCTAATCACTATCCATCACAAACTATTCATCATAAACTACTCTGTGGAAACAGAGACTTCAGGTGGAGCTTTTAGAGTTTTAGGCTGTTGTTTTACAAATTCGTTGCAGCACACCTGCCCTGTGCTTCATGGGAGCAGTGCAAAGGCAAGCCAGACCAAGTGGTGGGGTGAGCATCCCCCAGATTCCAGTGCTGTGATGGGAACACAGTGAACGCTGCCAACAAAAACAGAGATGTTTTAAAAGTCTCAGACATTTGGGGGCAGCATGTCACTGACATTGTCTATGGAATGAGATTTAGATTCTATTCAACTGTTCAAACTGGGTACAAGGAAAGATAAGTTGTTGGGATTTTCTCACAGACAATTACACTGAATGACAGGAGGAGGTAGCTGGAGGTAGGAGGAGGAGCATGCTTGCCCATACATTGTGGGCTGATACAACAGAAATTCAGAAGGACCAGCTCTGAAACATATTCTAGAAAGCCAACACCCACAGACCTCCCCTCTCCATTTCTGGCACAAACCATTTCATTTCAAATGACTAGGGGACTTTCTTGGACAACAGCTTCAGCTCCACCGCATGCATCCATCTTAGAACCTGACAACACAACATAAATGCAGTCTGATGCCACAATCTCACTCCTGGGGTCCACAGCCCGCCTTGGTTGAGGTTTCATATCCCCATAGGAAGGCCAGTCCAAGAGCAGAGTTGTCAGCAGTAGATCACTTGGCCTCATTCCAGTCCCCTGGAGGACCACCGTTCACATCCCCTGTTAGCTAATGAGCTAAAAAATGAATTATTGGAGCGGTCAGCAATAAGAAGGAAGAGGAGGCACAGTGTTTCGCTTCAGCCAGCACTGACATACCTTTAAATAAATCAACTGAATAAGAGTACAAGGAAATGAGAGGAAGAGCAACTAATCAGCAGATACTGAACCAATCTCCAAAAATAAAGGGAATGTATGATTAAACGCCTCCTAGTAAATATTTCTCTCATTTTCCTCCTTTTCTTGTAATTCTGGTAACTTTCACTCTAAACAACACCCTCAAAAATACAGTCTCAGTTCTAGCTGTCTTCACGTGACATCCATAAGCCAGAACAAAACTACTCCACTTACTGAGCTACTAAAATTCAGCAGAATCCCTTTTTCAAGATCAAATTAAAGTCAGTGTATTGGAGAAGCACCATCATCAGGTGCTCGGATGGCACCTATGACACCTAATGCTAGAGAATGTGTGAGCTGCCAGTTTTTTAATGCAAATGCGCAGGTGAATTAGAGGAACTCCAGAGTAACAGATGACAAATTTATAGAAAGAAGAATGAAAGTCAGATTGGGCTTTGTTTGAGCTTTCTCTTTCTGAAGCTGTCCATTCAAACTCAGACTTCTGAGAAAAGCTTACAAACTTTCTGGCTATACAAGGGCCAAATACAACAGGGTAAGACTGCAAAACATCCTGCAGGAAAGGAATACAATTCACTAAGCCCTGGCCTAAAACCATCACTGAGCTCTGCCAAGTCTCCATCACTGGTACGAATAATGAAAGCCCTGATAGAGCAGTGATACTGTACATAGGTGAGAGTTATTAGAAACAGATGAAAATTTCACTTCTCAGTTTATTTTCATCTCATTAGGTGCTTGCTTCTCAAGATAATGTCCAATTATTTAAATTACTCTGCCAGCCACATCACATCATTATTATCTTGAAACATAAATACTGGGCACTGTGAGGGGGAGGGTTAACTAGGTAGCATGAGAGAATATAAAAGGCAGATTTGCTCAGAGCACAGTTTCCTTTCAGACTACTCTTCACTCTTTGCTTGTGAGCTTGCACCAGAGATGCTCATTTAGGAGCTTGGCCCTGTGCAGCTCAGTCCAGAGCGGTGCCTGGCTCACCCATCTTGATGAGAAGCGTTAAATATTTTCTTCTCTCTTACTAAAAAGAACTATTCTGCAACAGAGGAGGCCTCTAAATGCTCTCTCTACTGCCATTCACCCAAACGTCTGTGCCGTGTGGGTGCCATGCTCGTGTGCTGCCATTTCTGGATGCTTACTGAAGTGCAACATTTAACGCGGCAATAACCTGGCCGGCTCAGCAGGAGAACTGCCAGATTTTCTCTGCTGTTGGACAGCTGACAAAGTTAATGTGTCTGTTCCAACAAAATGAAGTAAATCTAACTCCCATAGCTCCCAAACTCTGGGAGCGTCCCAGAGTATGTCATTAGCTTTGTGGTCCAGCATGCAAGAAGCATACATCACCTAATGACCGGTGCAGCCCTGCTGTCAGGACTGGGTGGCTGGTTGTGGCAGGGCTTGCCATTTAAGGAAAACCCTTTGCAATGATCCCACAGATGTCTGATAAACAGCATCACTTTGGTAAGAGTTGGCGATGCAGCGTTGTGATGGGTAAAAGGGAAGCGAAACATTTGTGGGGGAAAGAACTGAAAAGTTTGGGAAGGTTCATGATGCTTTTAATTGCAACTTGCAAAGGGAAGAAAGGGCTAGCAGCAAGGAATTTCCAAAGTGTCTTCCTGTCCCAAGCAAAGCAGGAACTGGGAGGAGAGGCATGGAAGAGGAGTTGGGAACAATATGCTGAGAAAACACAGGGGCTTCCTCTCTCTGCAGGAGAAGACCCCACTCTATTGCAAAGGGAGTGCTTAGCAGTTGACTGCTTCCTAGCATGCATGCCTTCTCTCCCAGGCTGCGTTGCTAAGGGGGAAGGCGCACGGGCCCACGAGGGATATGTAGGGCCCTGGCAAACAAGAGGGCTCCAGACAGCAAACAAAGACCGATGGCTATTTATTCCTTAATTACAGAAAGCTTTCAAGAAGCAGGCCACTGTAAATCCCGCGTACCGAGAGAAGGAGGGAAAGAACCAAGATTTATGTGCACCGGGGCAAAGAGGAAATAAATATCTCCCTGGCTCCTGATCAATATTATGAGTGTTTTGCCAACCTACAGGGTGTTTTATGAGCTGTAAGGACAGAAAGGGATCATTAATAATTAAATAAAGTCAACCTATTAAGCTTATTACTTCTTTACAAGTTAAACAACCCCAACGGATGCGAGTGGCCCTATGGCACAGCCGCAGCACAGCCACCATGACTGCCTGGCAGCACGGCTGCCCTACAGCTCCAGCCTGGGGTCCTCAGGTCTGGCAAGGCAGGCAGCTCGGCTGGGAAACAGTTTGCTCTCATCTTTGTCACTAAAGTTATCCGCCGAGGATGAACAATTGAATGCCACAAAAGCATTCTGAGCTCAAGTTTCTTCTAACTTTGGGCCTGCTCAAGTGAACTCCAAAACAGATGCTGTTTTCGCACATCTCGGTCAGCTTTTCAGTGATGCCACAGAGCAAGCAGCATTTCCCCTTCAGGTGTTAAGACACTGCAGGATTTACTACTGTAAAACATTAATGGCCAGCCTAAGCTTACTGACTTAAGGCTTTCTAGATAATTATCCTGCAACTGTAGGCTCTGACTCTAAATATCATAAATTATGGCAAACTTTTGTTCTCATTGCACGACACTCAATATAATAATTTTTAAGGTACATTTGATAAAAGTATCAACTCTGAGATTACTCCATGTTAAGCTAAGGAAAAGCTATGTGACACACAGCTGTGGGGAACACTGCAGATGCTAAGAAAAGGTTTGTTGAGAAAGCAGATAGTGCGGGGCCAACTGTAAGATCTGCAGGATGGTTGAGTCTTTCCTCGATACAAATCCAAGCCTTTTTGTTCTGTGCAACAGTACGAAATGAAAACAGCCCCCTGAGATTGAAGACAAAATTTTAAGGACTCCAGAAATTTTCTTCTCTGCCAAATCCAAAAGCCAATCAAAAAAGCACTGCAAACAGCAGACGAGGATGGGTTCCTGTCAAGATGTGCAAGGAGAGACCTTATGAGCATCCCAAATAAAACAGCAATGGATGAGCACCACCTTTCACCAGCTGTTTACTGACCACTGCAAAAGTGTTGTGTTCACAGCCTCGTTACTTCTACCTATACACTGATGAAGAGGCACGTCAATATCCTTGCAAAAGTTAAATCAAAATCTCTCACTGTGCTGACTGCCAAACAGAAGGTGAGCTTTCACTGTGTGCTTCTAGACTTTGCATGAATCACACACAGCCCACTCCCCTTTCTTCAGTGGTCAGTGTCAACATGTAGGGAAAAAAATATTACCTACAATGATTACCTATCAATGCCAACAGCTGTTTTAGAACAGCTAAATGAAAATATTAAACCAAGAGTACATTTGCTTGTTTACTTGACACCAATATCTACAGATATGCTGAGAATAGCAAACATACATCTAACGGATTTCATTATTCATGTGTAACCACATTCATCTCGATGTCTTCAGCGTAAAACCACGTTGCACTGTGCCAGTACCTACATGCAGACTGCAAATTTCAATTTGCAATCTGATACACAATCACTCGGGTTAAAAGATTCCATTAATTTGCAGTTTGTTAACACTGATTTTCTCCTGTGTTACAGATATACCAAACGCAATATTGTTTTAAATAGAGCTCAAGAAATCGTAACAGACTTTTTTTCTCCCCTCTTTCAGGGAATACTGTGAAAACTGCACGTGAAATAAATTTTCACACAAAACATGGCAGTAGCTCAGAATAGATAACTCAACTACAATGGATGATTAGGGAGAAAATGAAGGCAGACTGTTATCTTGGTTATATATGTAGCTGTTTTCACCTAAAACCAGGCTCCTGCTTTTTATGTTCGCATCGAGAGGAAGCTCCTGTACAGCATTAAAAAAAAAATAAGAGAAAGTGACATACAAATATTTCAATGCATAAATTTCAATAATCTGTGCCAGCTGAGAGACAGAGCGAGGGAGCCAAGTAAGGTTCCCACAGACTCAGAGTAATGTGGCATATAACAGGGACGTACATCAGCGATATGCTCTACAGCAGCTCCTCCCGTGATGCGACTATCACAGTGCATTAAGGATACCATAACAGTCGCTGATGTGATCTGCTTTGGAACGTATCACATCATAAACAGATGAAAGAAGAGAAATGGAGCCTTTCCTCTGCTCATAATGCTGTAAAGTGGATAAGTATCATAACTAGGAGTGCACCAATGCTTTATAAATAATGAGATGGGAAGGAACCTCTGAGGTCTACCCAAAGGCCTGATGAACTTGCTGTGTAGACATTAAAGACATCTTAAATGCCAACTTGCTTAGTATATCAAGGTGGCTTCAATGACCTGAAATGTAAAAGCACATTCTGGGCTGCAGAATGTGAACGTAATCTTTACCTGAGGGTCAGGAACTGAGAGAGGATAGCCTAATACAGTACTTCTCAGAGACGTTCAAAAATTTTCTTGACAGTTTTGATCCTTTGTTGCCAGTAACTCCCAAGCAACACTATAGTTTGGTTTACAAAACAAAAACCCTTTGAGGGGGTTTTAATATTATCTTAATTCAGCAGAAGCAGTAAGAAGACACTTTTTGGAGAATTTGGGAAAAAAACCCCACAAAACACTACACCAAATTTATATAAGACATAAAAGAGAAAATACAAGTAATAAACACTGTACTTGAACATAGACTGTGAAGAAAAACACATTTGGAACAGCAAGCAAATAAAAACAAGCGCTCTTTCAGTGCAAGTCAGCGATGGAAGGGTGGCATGTTTGCAGCTAAAGGTTGGGAAGAACCTGCACCCAACCACCCTGGAGGGCATTTTCCTTGACCCATGTTCTTCAGACACCACAGGGCCCTGCCAGCTGTCCAAATCTTCCCTACTCACTTGGAGGTCTCCCTTCTGCTTACACTTGTAATTACCTCCCAAATTCTCCACGTCGGCATTTCTAAAGTATCCCAGAGCTTTTTCTTCCTCTGCAATACATCTTTGCCCGTTCTTCTGCACTACCTCTAATCATTAGTTCATCAGCTGCCTTGGCCTCCTCTTAACTCTTGCTGATCACCAGCCCTTAGCATTCACAGAAATCCTTGAGGTTTCCTTTGTACCTAAGAAATGAAAGTGCCGAACCCACATGTGGAAGAGCTTCTTTATGGTAAGGGTGATGGAGCACTAGAAGAAGATGCCCAGAGATGTGGTGGAGTCTTCTTCTATGGAGGCACTCATGACCCATCTGGACACCTAACTGTGTGACCTACTGTAGGGTACAAGCTTTGGCAGGGGGTTGGACTCAATGATCTCTTGAGGTCCCTTCCACCCCCTGTGGTTCTGCAATTTGGTGAAATCACAGAGCTCTTTTTTTGTTTCTTTGTTTGTTTTTGATGGTTTAATTTTTTTTTAAGGGATGAAATGCCATTCCTGTCACAATGATGCCAAAGGGAGCGGGGAAACGAAACAAAAGACAAACACACCTTCTACTGAGTTAGAATATCACCAGTGGATAAGGCTGCCAGAAGGGTTACACAACACCAAGGTGTCCAAAGAGGAGAGACTTGAAATGGGCTCAGCTTTCAGAAGATACTTGAGTGCTCAAGTACTGCTGAAGCATTTCTAATTGCACACCTACTTCTATTAATCGCTCGCAAACCTTTTGGCTTTTATGATTTACCAGCCATATGGTTAGTGCTTAACAAAGGGAAACCCAGATAAAACCCAACAGCAAAGAAAATATGCATAGGAGATGTCTGTCAAAAGTGACAGCAATTCCACTTCAAGGTGCAGGAATTAAAAGCAGTGTGCCAAAATGAAAGCCTCTTTGCCGCCTGCCAAAGCGCTGTGCCTGTACGTGCCCTCTCTCTTTCAGCCATTTCCTTGCAATCCCTCTTCAGGACACATTTGGAAATTATTTTAAAAAGATAAAATATCCTGTATCTGTTACCAATTAGAAGACACGTGAATATTATTTTCTAATTTGTGGCTCCAACGTGCCTCTTAAAAGCAGAGTAACTGAAACAATTACATTGACTCCTGAATATTTCTATTATGCTCCTGAAAAATCCCCAATGTGGGTATGTCCTCCTCTGCCTGATGTGCCCCAGGGCTGCGTGTATCAATAAGTACATCAAAGCCCTGAATGTGAACTGCCAAAACACTGTAATTTCTATGAAGCGTGTACGCCAGTTTGTGGCAGCTGCAGCCCAAGGGCTGCCAAACTGATTAGTCCTCTCCTAATGGTCTTCGTGCAACTTGGATTTGCAACAAGGGGGTGGGAAGGAGGAATGACTGAAGGAGGATAAAAAGTTGAATAGTAAACACAGGGCTCTTTGCTCTGGTCAAGTCGTCCACTACAGAAGCGACCAATTTTCAGCTGGCTTTTGAACTACAAGCTCTAAGCCAGGATTTATAATGGTATCGATGGAGGTTTCTTTTTAAAACCCTGACACAGTGCGACTTGAGTGACTACCTCCTGAAAATTGGTAATTTCCTGGTGGTTAGCAGGAGAAGGTCTGCCAATGAGAAAGCAGAACCTGCTAATAAATTTATAGTGCGTTATATGCCAATTAGACCCCTTCAGCCATTCAAGAGGCAGTGCCACCAATCAGGTTATCACTCCACAAATGTACTCTTTAGAGCTGATCTCATCACAAATCAATCCTGCATTTAGAGTGCAATTCTCATTAGTATTACTGAGGAATGCACTTGTGAAACAATGCAAGAAGGTATTTTTCTTCTCCCCTCCAAGCGTCCTTCCCCAGTGCCCTGTGCACAGCTATTTACTTCTTGCACACAGTCACGTCTGAACTTCAAATGGTAAATAATCATTCTGAATACCACATTAATTCTGTGTCGAACCAGATTTATTACACGCGTCATACTCGGGAGTTTCACCGTCATTCACAAGCCATCCGTGAATCTGTTGGTTAAATTACATCCTTGTATCTGACCATGCACCATGCAATATTCTATCAATACGGTGACTCAGAGCAGATCTCTCAGCTTCCCCCCCCATGACATCCACAAGTGTGAAGACTCCTGGTTCTGTTTATCTGGCCAACACAGACAGAAAAAGGAAAAATACAGAAGCAGAGGGAAAAAAAAAGTGATCTGCATAGTTTTATACGCTCAGAGTACATACAGATCTACCTTAAAACTCTGGTTGCAGCGTACAGACACACACTTGGTGGCTACAGCCTATGCAAGTAACGTTGTGGTTTGGATGCTTTGCAAAGCAAGCTGAATAAGGATGGAAATAGACTTGGTTTCAGCTTTGCAGCACAAAGATGCCTATCAGTTAGGGACGTGAGGCAATCTGAATCACCAGCGATGCATTTTTCTTTTGGTAACTCCTTCTTTCTCAAGCTAGGCTCAGACCTCAGAGAATCACACTTCAGAAATCTGACCCAACCCTAGGTGGCCTCTTCAAAAGTATTTTGCATTTGTGCCAGCAGTTGATCAAATTTGTTCTGATTGAGCTAAATGCTTTGTGATTTGCTCTTGTCAGCTGCCACAGTAAGAGCACCAGGAGGAGATAAAAGTAGTGACTGTGGTCATTTTGGTGCTGAGCAACTGATGCAATATCCCCGTGTGGCTCAGGAGAAGGGTCCTAAGCTCATGCCAAGAGCAACAAGGGGAGTGATGGCTTCCACTTGCTCCATCCTCCTCACCCTGCACTGGGATGCCCAAGAGCACCGGTACGTGGCTGCTGCACTCTGCCTGCTCGACAGACAGAACGTCCCATCCTACGGCTGAAGAAAGCTAACTCTGACACAAGAAATGCACCAAAGCAATATTCAGTCCTGGAAGCAGACCATCTCCCTGCTTCCTCTCACGTGCACCTGGTGAGCTGAGTTTCAGTTGCAGAGACTGACTGCTGTTTGCCAAACTATCGCCCTCGGCTCGCTTTACATTCTGTAGACCTTTCACAGAAAAAGCAACCTTAAGAACAGCGATGCAAGACGCCTCAGCCTTGGGCTGTCACCTGCATCTTATTTCTCCTTAGCCTCTTAAATAACACTGGAATTCACTCTGTCCCCTGATGGGCACCGTAATGAGAACCACCTGTCAATCACGGCTCCATTAGCCTGGACAGACTTTCACTTCCTGAAACAATTTATTGGATTCCCAAACACCAGCGGGCCCTCTTCCTTTTGAGCAGGGTTTTTCGGGGAGCTATTCAGTGGGAGCGGGTCTCCCTTCTGCTCCTGCTGAGCGGCCATTGTTTCCCTTTTTCCTCATGCAAACAGTTTCCCAAGCCGACCCACCTCTTCTGTCCTGGGCAGGCCCAGGGCTTGCCAAAAACGTTTTTTTTCTGACTGCTCAGTTCACCGGCGCGATACAAAACAAAACCTACCGGCTGTTAGCAGCCCTGGGTCAGGGCAGGAATTAACATTAACCCCTTCTGTGAGTTGGCGGCAGGCTCGGGCCCGGCGCTGGGCTGCACTGCTGCCATGACCTTCGGGGCTCCGAGGCTCTTGGTGCACGCTGCCACCCAACAGAACAAAGATCTGCTCTTGGTTTGCATGAAACGGAAGAGAATTTTGCAGTCCCCTTCTCTTTCCCTTGGTTACACTCAAATTGCAGCCCAAAGAAAATCTTACTAATAGGAGATAAAACCACTTTAGTTGAAACGTTAGCTTGAAAGGAGCATTTTCGTTTCCCTGGATGTGTGCATTCCTTATGAGGTTCATTTGCAACGTGTACGTCTGCTTTGACGAGATAATAAAATGTATTTTATTTAAGAATATTCCCATACCCTCCCCTCCCCCCAAGGAATTTAAATGGTCAGTTAATCTTTCTGCTTCAGAACAACCCACTGAGTAAATAAAAGAGGGCTCCAGATTATATAAACCGATATTCTTTCATTCTAATGCTGGTCCTGAAGGCCGTAATACACTGTGCAACTGTACCTGAGCGTTAGCTATGTGCCCTTTAGTACACATCACTTTAACTTCTAGCCTGGTAAAGGGAAAAATGGAAACAAGATGATAGTTATCTGCAGCCTTCTGTGACTCTCGAGTCAATAGCAAACGGGAGGACTCGTTAGTGCCATAGTGATCCAATCAGGATGAAATTATGCAGTCATGTAAGAAATAATACCTATTAGGCTAATTTAATCAACGAATACTTTACAGATGAATTAGAATGCAGAATCCAATTATTTCAAACATTTGGACTGTCAGCCGCTGTGGTTTTTAAGCAGTGGAAGGGGAGAAAAGAAAGGTTTAAGGATCCTTTTCAGATGACAGAGGCTGGGGTATATTTATAACAGGAGAGCTTATAGCAGCAGCAAACTGACAACTACAATCAGCACCTTCCGCTGCTCAGACAGCTCGCACCCAGGCGGCTCTAATCTAACCTCTCTCCATGGCTTCTGCAGTGCGTTGCTTTGGGATATTGGTATAGACAGCTTGATTTGCTGTTTCAGTGGCTGATAATTACTGTCTCAAGTCTTTATAATTTCCTCTTGCCAGTCACCCTTTTAAACGAAGGCTTACGCTCTAATTACAATAGGTCTTTTTTGTTTTGATGATAAGAGGTGCCCCTGGATAGGTGAAAAATACCCTCGTGCTGCAGAACGCAGTTGGTTGTACCCAGTATTTATTCCCCTCGGAAAGGAAGAGCTTAGTTTACAGCGCCAAGTGAAGAAAAATGGTATGCACTTAATTACTACTAGAAGGGGAAACTAGTTTAATACGCAACTTGAGTCAAATAGGGTAGGACAGAAGAACTGAGGACAGCGAGTACACACAGCGCATATCCTAGATGCAGTGCTAGAACGTCTACTTTGCCAGGTCACAAGATCCTAATACTGATTAGAAGACCACCATTCCTCCAGCAAGGAGATCTGTGGGTGGTGTGCTCTGCCCTTGATCAAAGGTACCAGAAATTCCACATCCACAGCCTCTCCGTAGAGAACCTTCCTGCAGACCCATTGCAACTGCCATTTTAGAGAACAACACTGCAGATGCCCTCAGGCTGAGCGGTGAAGAAGCATCGGTGAGAAAGTCTCCTCACTGATTTTCATCATTTTAGTCACCCAACACTTCTCCAGAACTTGTGGAACACCTTACATACGTGTCTACAATGGCCACAAATTGCTGAATGAGCTTGGTAACGCAGCTCGAGCTAAGGACAATTCAGGCAATGCTGTTTGCTTATGTACTCTTTTGAATACTTCAGCAAAATCATGAAAACACACAGAAAACATTTTGCCTGTTGCAGAACGTAGATGCCCCATTGCTCTGTAATGTCTGCACTGCAATTCCCCAAATACCTGCGATCCAAACATTCTTCTGCCCTGTCATCTGGAGCGGTTAATGGACTCTCTCATTGACTGTCTCTTGCTTATTTAAAAATTTAATGCTCTTCTGATGCCCAAATTACAGCTGTTTCGTGTGATGGATTAGCGCAAAATATGGGAGTGACAATTTTCTGCAATCTGTAGAATATCAGATTTTGATTACTTCAGGAAGAAAAAGTAAAGTTAGAAGTAAACTGTTTTGATTGATAAGGAGAAGAGGAATACTTAATGCAGTGGTTCATTGGAAGCCTTGATGAATGCCTGGCAGGACTATGATGAGTCTCCACAGAAGACACGCAATAGCTCTGAGAAGATTTAGGATATTTATTGCTCAAATAAAACAAAACCAAGTGAGATGAGTAGGTGAAGAAGCACAGGGTGATTGCAATCTGCTGATCAAACCAAATTTAACTCTGATTTTCGCAGAGCAAAAACAAACTCATTTGCCAGCTTCCCTATAGAAGAACACTGAAGGTTATTTTAGGAATTTCAGGTACTGCCTTTCTCCAGCAAAGACCATTCTAGATTCAAGTCTTCATAGCAGATTATCTTCAGTTAACTCTTGCAGTTGTTCCGCTTTTAGGATGTAAATTCATCAGCTGTACATTTCACAGATAAAGATGTAAGTTACTTGCATTTTGTGATATGCCTGTTTTGAAACAATCTGTCGCCTAGTTTTTGGAATTTGTCAGGATGGATCAACAAGGGTGCTTCTTGGCCAATTCTTCTGGTATTTTAGGGTCTATAGCACCAGATCGTTTCATTGCTATACCTCTGTTTTTGATGAGACACTGTAATTGATGGTATTTATCAGCTCAGTCAAAGAAAGTATAATTCTGCAACGTGCTGCCTGCCCTCCCTCCGAACAAGTGGAGAATTTCTGATGCATGACTTTGTGGACATCCAGTAAGAACTGCAGCACCGACATCCGTGTGGGCTCTGCTCCTTCCAGCGGCATCGTTTCCAGCTATGAGACTACCAGCTTCAAGCTGAGAAAGGTTTTCCAAAAAAGAGAGCGCTTACCTACCTACTCAGGTTGATACACTCTGATGTCTAACTTTTGCTCCAAGGAAAGGTATAGAGCCTCTGTCAAGAGACAAGCTGCTTTCTTATCAACTACACATCTTTCCTAGTCAGGGCTTTGATGGCAATACTGTGTCAACAATTGTCCTTGTGTACCAGTGATGGTAAAAGCAAATGTGATCCCTTCACTCTCAAACATTTGCTGAACTGCATCTCTGTGAAAATTCCTAGAGATCGCTCTGACTGTGAGTAAGGGAGGGACTCTGTACTGAAAGCATCTTCCCCAAACAGTTCAGGCTACAGGAATCTTCTGAGAGATACAAAGAAGAAGAGTAGTGCAGAGTATGATGCATTCGAAGGAAGGGTTGCATCAGAACACCTTCTCTTCCTTCAGAAAAGAAAGCTCACACAAGTTCACAGCAATGTTTTGCCACTACAGAAAGGCACTGTTCCATAGTAAGAACTTTTTTTTTTTTATTAAATAATTTAATTTCAGTTTACTGTTACCAGGTGGAGTTGTTGGACGTTTTGGACAGAAGAATCTGAAGGGAGACCTTGTGACCCGAGATTAAAACAGTTGTCTCAAGTGGAGTTTGTCTATTCTGAAAAGAAGCAGGGAAGACTCCAACTAATCCACCAGCAATCCACCTCTGGCAGACAGATGCACTGATTAGAAATGACGGCTTTGCAACAGGTTCAAAACCAACCTGTACTACAACTCTCTGGCTCTTGTATGTGGTGTGATGGGAACACACTTTGCTGGTACTCTGAGGAAGAATACAGAAGATCCTGGATATGCTCACAACTGAATTTCAAGTGGAGAACACAACAGCTTTGGATGTTGCTTTGGTATTTGGGATGGAGAGCAGAACCCAGTGGCAGGGTTTGTTACTGCTGAGTACCAAGTCAGACCAAGGCAAGAATGATGACTAAGGTCTTCCTCCACAAATAGACTTCTCAGGGCTATTAGGTTAGGCCATCACACATCCCAAATCACCTGCTCTCTACCATTAATATCCCGGGTGAGATTCTTAAGCAGGATGTAACCAAACTATTTTGTGTATGATAAAAGTTTCTTCCCTACAAACAAATGCCCAATCCATCCCAAATGGATTTTTATGAGATCAAACAGTATGATTGACCTAGCTGGTTATTTCATACAGGTTTTATAGTGAAACAAACAAACAAACAAACCCAAAATGAAAACATTTCTATTACTTTACATTACTATTACGGATGTGATTTGACGTTGAGAATGCATGCTCAGGCTGGATGTGTGCTGGTTGGCGACCCTGCACGTAGTAGGGGGCTTGAAACTAGATGAGCATTGTGGGCCTTTTCAACTCAGGCCATTCTATGATTCCATGATTTTATGATTTTCCATCTGACAAAAGCCATTCAGCTCTCAGAAAGAGTCAGAAGGATGCCTGGCCACTTTCTGAGCTTTTTTTTTAATTTTTAGCTCACGGATCAGGCCAGAAAGGATGGACGACTGAGAAATTCCAGATCTGGCTGGCAGACCCCATCCCACAGCGTGTGTGCAGTGGGAATCTGCATTTACTCAGCACTAAAAAACAAGCTAAGGAAGCAGCTTGTGTGAGCTGCAGAATCAGGAATCAGACTCTAAATACTGCAGCTTAGCGGTGATCTGATGGTGCTCCTGCCTCACCGAACCACGCCTGGTGTGCTAAGTGCCAGCAGTCACAGCAATCATGCTGTTTGCTTGCAGTACATTTTTTGGGAATCGCTTTTGCTTCTGAGGAATACAATAGCGTGGCAGCTACCTCTAATCCTGCCTGGATGCTTAGAAAATGCTATCGTTCCCTTAGAGATCAAGTGGGCAGCGGCCCCTTAACAGGAACTGGTCTATGAGCTACCACCACATGTCTAATTAATGACCCTGCCAGTCGCAGCTGGAAGAGCTGAGCTGGGGGTGATTAATTAAATTAGCTGGCAGAGGAAATTACAGTGGAAAAGCCAAAGTTTGATTGCTCCATAATTAACCGCAGTGCAAATAATATCTGCATCTATAACTTCCAGCGATGAGATCAGAAGCCAATTGAATTTGGCACTGATTGAAGCTGTAAATATCCTGTGGTGAAAAATGATAGGTTTGTTCTGAAGGGAAAACTTACAGAAATGGACATCCAGCGGATGCAAAAGGGGAGCAGGGGATACGGAGGAAAGAGCACTGGAATTAGGTTCTCTATTTCAGCCAAGAGCTGATTTCTGTAGTCTTCTGGTGTGGCGGTGGACTCAACATAAAACAGAGAGAAATCTAAAAATTCAGCACCTACAGCTGCTGAATGCTTAAGAGATTCAGTGAATCCAGAAAGCAAAAGGCTTTCTAGATCATCCAGCCCCTTGCCTTGTGTTTAACACCGACGAGATTTATTGCTGTACCCTGGGAGATAAATGCACAGTTCAAGAGAGCTTGCTGGCAGAACAATTCGCCCCATAACCAGCCTCAACATTTCTTCCCACTTTCACCCTGTCCTCTTACGAGCACTGTCTTGGACCACAAGAACCTATTTTCCACCTCACAATGTTCTTGAATTTCTACAACCCTTCACAATCATTTCACTGGCCCCTTCAGCATCTCCTCCCAAAACTACTCACTGAAGACTTGAAACCTTCCTTACAGCTCTTCTCTGAACTTCCCTTTCATTTTAGAAGGCCCTGGTCACATCATGCACTGATCTCAACCCCTCTATCATGCTGTGATTCTTAGCTTTCACTGCTGATGTAGCTCTGGCTAAAAGGAAGCTCACCTTTTCACTGATGCCTGAGAGGCACAAACCCGACACATGAGCCAAGTTTAATTTACAAGCTTTGTGAACTGTTACCAAATGTACTTCTGGACAGAAATGGCACATTCCAGAAAATATTTTCTTTTTTTTGTTGTTGTTGTTCTGTGTTTATCTAAGCAGTGGAGCTGTCAGTCCAAATGAGAGATGACTGCCAGGTTTGGGCCAGGCTGCATAATTCAACATACCACATTGGATGGAAAACTTCCTCACCAAGTCTGCTCCCTTGCAGGAAGAGGTAATAAATGCACCAATGCAGAACGCATTACAATTCCCCTATTTGCATGAAAAGCAAAGAAAAGTGCAATATTGATTATAAACACAAAAATCCTGCTCTGCTCTCTCATTTCTTTTTGACTGATCTGAGAGAGCGCAGAACAACCATAAAAGTCTGAGAAGACCTCTCAAAATACATTAATAAATAGCACATTTATTGATTGCTGTCAAAGAAAAAAAGGCACATTCAAATTTACAAGCCACCCTGCCCACATACACACTTAGAAGCAGTCCATTAAATACTGCTTGACAAATTGTTCTCCTGATTAACTTGAGACTCAACCACTCTCCTCGCGCAGGAGCCAGGCGCTGCTTCCTACTCCCCTCCTCACTCCTAAATTCACAGTAGGCTTTGGCTGATTTCTGACTTAGCAGTCCTGCCTTTTGCTATGAGATCGCGACCTACGATGCTTTATTTTCCTTTCTGGCACTACCAGAAGCTCTGTTGCTTTAAATATTGTCTCAGACCTGGGGGATAAGAAGACCAGCTTCTTTTTCATTACACGCCTATTTCTTTGGCTGTCGGTGATCTTTTTTGCTTTATCCCGAAAGCTTTCCCTATAGGCTGATTCCTCTATGTCCCACCATGACTGTGAGATGATCTTATTACCTCTTGGCTGTCAAAAATACAAACCCAACCAACTCCCTTTGGGATGTCCCATGCACTTACTTTTTCACTTAATATCACGTGAGATGTTTGGTCACTTTCTGTTTTGGTCATTTCCTTATACTATTAGAACATCCCTTCTGAAGCTTATGGTCAAATTCACACAGCGGCAGCTCATATTTTGCATTTTAACATCTTTTGGTATCCACTGAGCTGCCTGGCTCCATACAAATGCATGATGCTAACACATCAGCCTTGGACAATTTTAAAGTACCTCTTAATTTCTCGAGTCCCAAAACTTTTTTAGAGGAGTCACTTCCGAGATCAAACTCTTCTCCCATTTATTTGAGAGTTTCCTTTGCTCATCCTTCACAGCCCTAAGCCCAGTGTGCTTCTGAGGGAACGCTTGTATAAAACCACAATCCATTGGAGATGAACTGTTTTTTAGGCATGTGAGGTCCATTTAAATCACACGTTATCCCATGTTTCATTTCAGCAGTAGAAATGCCTGCGGCAGATGTATTTTTAGAGGGTGATATTTCAAAAGGCAGGTAGAGGAGTTGGTAACAGAACTGTACTCAGCCATACCAAAGGGGTACTTTGCATTTAAAAGGATCCTTACACAGCTCAGTTTATCTAGCCTCCAAATATGCCTCACTGCATCACCAGCAACCCTGTGTGCCAGCTGCATGCTGCCATAAGAGTCCTGGTGCTGATCTGTTTGGGATGCCACAGGCAGGTGCTTAACTAAGGAAAGGCCAAGAATTAGAGAAAAATTCTGTAACGTAATTAAGAAATGTCCCCCCTTGCTTTGTTCCCCTTCCCCATTTTTAAATTCTCCATTGACTTTAATTAATTTGCCCTAGGGCAATAAACCCAGCAAAGAGGTTGGTGAACTCTTACAAGCATAAAGCAAGTTGTTTCTACACAGATCCTACTCCATTAACATTTGAAACTACAGGCAGTTCTCGTTTTTGTTTTCCTTCTTTCTTCCCTTCCTTTCTTGTTTCTTTCTTAACAAGGTTCTTTAACATGTAAACTAAGCAATATTTTACAGTTTGACTTCAAGGAGAAAAATCTATATCCTGCCTGCAAAATCCTACTGCCATTGGGTGTCTGTTTTAATAAGAAAGCCATCATAGAAAGATCCAGCTATGCTATAATCCAACAGAAGTCTTGCAATACACTACAGAAGGAAAGGTCTAAAAAGGGCCCAATTTTGACCACAACGTGGACAGCTCTTAAAGCCACCACAGCTCATCAGCATTTGGCAGGTCATGGTCTATCTGTCTCCACAGTCAGAAAACCTGACATCTAGCACAGATTTCACTGGAAATCACTGGCCACTCCCATTAAGGCAGCAGCCTACCTGTAGATTATTTGAACTCGTGGAGCAGCCTTGCAAGTGCTAATGGAGGCTGTGATTTAATTGTGCATGCACCACAGGTCCCCGAGTTCGGCTGGTGTTGCAGTGAAGTGAAAACACAACAAAACTGCCACTTAGAAATTCTGACCTGGATGAGACCAGAAAGAAATTTAAATCTTTTTTTGGGGAAAAAGAAAAGTTAGCTGGCAGATTTCTAGGCCAATCATTTGTTCAGCATGAAGATTTTTTGAAGCACAACCCGTCCGTACCTTTTGAGGGTTACCAATCATTAGAGATGGCTTCTTCTCACTACTGTTCATCTCTGCAGACTCGCACAAAAATGCCTCAGCTACAGGACTTTGCACTGTCTGCACAATCTAGTTAATAGGCACAGCCAGGCATCTCATTCCACTGTAATTCCGATTCTCTAAAGGCTCCAATTCGTCACCTGTGTTCACCTCAACACATTCGAGTCTGCTATTTAATTACTTTAAAGCTCGAGTGATGGTGGTCTCAGTTCTCCTGGTCACTTCTCTTTTTCAGGGGTTCACTGCTGACTCCCCTTCAGCACCCGCACATCTGAGATGCAGCAGTGAGAGCTCTGCCTCTGACAAATGCCTATTTTAGAACCGTGGGGAAACTGCATTTGGGCTGATGTGTATATCAAGTTTCAGTCCAGTCAAAAGCCAGCACCATCTTTTCACTGCTGCCCTTTTCATTTAGTTATCTTACTGAAGTCTTATCTCCCCAGTCCCTTGCCATAGGCTACCAGCTTCCTGCAGAGCCAGAAACAAAGCTCAGTCTTAAACAAAGGCAAAAAAAGGAAAAAAATCACAAAAGAGAGAAAGTTGGTCACAGTTACTGTTATGGAGCCCTGCAGGTTCTGTAGCCACGACCAAAGCAAAGGCATGCTGCTGCTTCTGTACCTAGTGTCACCGGCCAGCACAGCCCCCAGTAGCACGGCAAGGCACTGCCTTTTTTAAAGTACTGCTCAGCATCACCACTGCTGTTTTTAGGCCTGCTCTTTTCTTTGCTACACCACGAGCTCAAACAAAGCTAGCTACTAGCCAAACAACCTACGAAAGCAGAAATGGCCAAAAGCCACGCAGGAAGCTGAATTAACATCACTTCCACCAGCAACAGTGAACACTATTGAAAGCTTTAGGATTTGCTTTAGTATAGTTTCTGCAATGTACCCAAGCTCCTGGTAATACTGCGTTAAGCCCAAGAGAGAGACAATGTGAGGATCAATTGTGATGTGCTCAGCTCAACCAGGGACAGCCTGCCCTGTGTGTTTAGCCACAACTGATTATATTTATCCCTTTCCTTTAAGAGTAAAAAGCTACTGTGTTTGAACGGAGCTTCAATCAGAAATGAACTGGCTTCAGAGTAACTTCTCTTCTATGTTAGACACAGCAACCAAGTTGAGTTGCATGTGGAAACAACCTCGCGTTTGTAAGACCTGACAGAGAGAGCCCTACCTGCAGGCAGGAGAAACAAAAAGAACAGGTTAAGCACCACGTGCACGGAAACGTTACGAATAAAACGTTTTGCATAAAACCGACTTCTAACCAAATATGTACTTTTTTAATACGCTGGGTAATTTCCCCGCCAGCTCTGTTGAGCTCCTGATACGTACAGCTGTCTGCTCAGTAGCACTAAGCACACTCAACTTCCAGTCTTCCCTAAACCAAACACATCTCACAGATCTGGATCTGACCCCATGGACCTCATAACAGCTCATGTTTGGCATTTGGCATTTTTTCCCCCAATTGCTTTTTTTTCTTTCTTTTTTTTTTTTTTTTTTTAACCTTTTTATTATTACAAGCTTCCGCCCTACAAAGTCTGAATTTAGAAAGCAATGCAAGTAGGTAAATGATTTTCCTTTTGGAAACAATTGATTAGATAGCTATTATTAAAGACAGCGAGGGCAAGGATCTCCTTGCTAAGGCTGCCCAATGCTTTACACACTATATTTAATTCCTCTATCACATTTTCCTGTGCCTCGATATGTTTAAAACAGAACTCTCTGTATTAATCCCTCAGGAGGCAGGATGCACACAGCCTTTCTCAGCATGGTTTGTTGTGAGCTATGACCAAGGTTCCCAAATGCTTTGCCAGTGCAAATGTTTTCTACTACCATGCTAACCAAATTACTTGGGACAGCTATTGGGAACTCTGGGATATGTAATGGTATGGTACTTAACCCTTGAGCTGAGGACATCACTGCAGCTTCCTCATCTTTCTTTAACAGAGACACAATGTCATGAAGCCACTGCTGCCTAGAAATTATGGAATTCACAAGGGTTTCAGAGCAAAATATTTTTGGTCTAACTCTTTGCCACGTGAGAAGATGAGTTCTGCTTTTGGAAGCTACGACCTCTTCATCAGTGCAATATTAACACGACTTGGTCTCAACACTTTTTCATTTTCATTCAAATCTTCATTTTTGCATCATCAAAACACTCAGTATCTTGTTATCTTAACTCACAGGCAGCCAAATAACGGCTGTAGCTTATTGATTTCCCCTGTCCTCTTCAAAGATATTTTTAAAAGGAAAAACAATGAATGGATGTATAGATAATCACAGAATCATAGAATGGCCTGGGTTGAAAAGGACCACAATGCCCATTCAGTTCCAACCTCCTGCTATGTGCAGGGTCGCCAACCAGCAGACCAGGCTGCCCAGAGCCACATCCAGCCTGGCCTTGAATCTAATCTAAAATCCACTTCTGAGAAAGTGGGAAAAGGATTAAAAACAAAACAAAACCAGAAAATGATAATTTCTTTGTCTTTTCTCTCCAAGAACTTCAGATAACACCAGCAATCCTTGGGCAGACCTTCCAGAAGGCAGCTTGTAAACAGAATGAGGAGGACACCTGAGTGTAACTGGAAATCTCATACGCTGTTCATAGAATCACAGAATGGCCAGGGTTGGAAGGGACCTCAAGGACCATGCATCTCCAACCCCCTGCTGCACGCAGGGCCACCAACCTCAACATTTCATAGCAGACCAGGCTGCCCAGGGCCCATCCAACCTGGCCTTGAAATTCAGATTGTGCCTCTTTCACCTCCAGTTTCTAACAAGTGCTCCAACACACAAAAACATTTCCTTTGCAGGTTTAACTTACAACGAAGAGAACGATGACTGTAATAATGATTGCAAACCAGGCTTCTGTTTGCAAAGTGCTCCAGTTTTTATCAAAGACAGATTTGCACATAAGAAAAGTGAACTAGGGAGCATTTTATCTAAAGTGCTCATTAACTTGGACAACTGGGGTCGTTATTTTTTCTTGCTGCTGCTTTGTTTTTAGTTTTAATCATCCAGGCATCTCCCAGGCTGCTATATAGGCACCAGTGCTTTGCTGGATCAGACTCTGGATTGCAAGGTCTGCCAAGCAGCTACAGGGACAATAAAGTACACTGTACCACTAACCTTCATCTCCTGAGAATTTCATTTTAGCTTCAGAGGCCTCCAAATGGTGAAATACGAACAGCCACCACCCAAGCTGACATTTCATTTGGCTCGGTTAGTTATTGTTATTATATGCATTTCCTGGAAGCTACTGGTAAGTGACAATTTTTTTTTAAATTTAATTTTAAAACAATTACAATTACTCTAATCTGAAAGCATGCAATCTACCATGTCAGAATCGGTTCATTTCTGCAGTAATATGGGGAAAGGCTTTAGCTTACTGGCAGCGGTGATTCAGCCTTCTTATTTATGTGTGTGTGTTTGGAAATGTGATACTGTTGTACTAATAACTTATACATTTTCCTCATTATCTATATGAAATATCTGCTGTCCAAAACAGGGCTAATATAACTCCAGCTGACTGGGAGACACGCTATTTAGTGTAGCTCAACCAGGAAGAAGACAGGAGTGAGTTACAACTCTCAGGGCTTGTCGGTGGGTTTTTTTTTCGCTCCTTCCCAGAGATTCCCTGTTAATAGGATCTCCTGAAATATCTTAAGTAAAATCTTAGGTCCCCTAGCAGCTGTTTGGTCGGCAGAAGCACAGCTGTCTAAACTTTATTGGCAGTAAATGTCATTCTTGCACACAAACTGCATGCCTGGAAAACCCAAAGGCACATCTTGGTCCGTTAGTGCTATCACATATGATCACATTCCCTGACGAGATGTGAAAACTGAAATGGAAAACGTCAACAAACTCTGGCCGTGGTGAGGACTGGGGCATGCCCGCTGACAAGCGTGCTGCAATGACAGAAATTTACTTTGAGTTGCAATTAGTGGCACTGTCATTTTTGGGCGCTCCTGCCAATTAATTAAGCCTGTCAAATGGAAAAACAGCAGCATTCACATGATAATTTATATAGGGAGAGACTAGCCTAGCAAATCTGCTGCTGCAGCCAACAAAATCCCCTCCGAGGGCTTAAAAAAATAAAGGGAAAAATATATATATAAAGAAGTAGAAAGGGGGACTGGGTTGTAGGGGGGAGAAAGTTAAACTGTCCTTGTTATAATTGTTAACTCTGATCGCTGAAGTAGAAGATGGGCTGATTAAAACTCCAAACGAGCCCCTAGCTCGCTTAAATCTCAGAGTCCGGAATGATAGAATCAGAGGAGTTTATTCATACCATTAAGCCCCAGAGAACTTAATTGAAAGAAGAGCATAGCCTGGACCTTGACAAGCGGGAGGTCACAGTAATTGCTGCCGGACATATTTAACATTAAGATAATCAGGCCATTAATTACCCTTTGGATCATTAAATCAGCCAGTTGCAAAATGAAATTTCTGCCTCTATTACTCACTTGAGAGACCACAGGGGTGGCTTTTAATTTATCAGTGAGCTTGAGATACAAAGGACCAGGCTTGGGGAGGAAGGAAAGGGGGAGGAGGGGGGGGCCGCTTCAGCAGAGGCAGGAATATCAATCCGCCATGCTTGGTGATCGTGGCAAATTAACTAGGTAAGATAACCTCAGCTTCTAAAGGCAGAAGCTGGGGGTATGTAAATAGATGAGGGCAGACAGGGAGATCAGAGCCTGCACACCACTTAGCAGGATAATAAAGGAAATCATCCTTGATTATCAGTGCTAATTTGGACACTGCCGGTAGCTTGTTATGCGTGTTCTGAGTAGCATTTAATTAATTCAATTGCTTGTTAATGAGGGAAGTGACATGTGGGGAGCAGATGCCACCCAACTGCAGATGGGTTCTGGTCAGCCCTTCACAATAAAATTTTCTTTTTTTTTTTTTTTTTTTTTTTAAAAAAAAAACACCCTTCCCCCAGCTCTAAAATGGGAAAGGTGTCAGGCACAGAGGAGCATTCAAAAGGGACAAAACACTGACCTCATCAGGCCAAGAACTGCTACGGAACCAGACCTGGCAGCCGTAGGTGGAGAGGTATTACTGTGTAACGCTGCCAGGAACTGGAGACCAACAGCAGCCCCATGGCCAAAACGGCACCAAATGGGAGGGAGGCGAAATGGAGGCTCTTTACAAGAGTCCTTGTATCCTACAAAGCAGGGATCTAACAAAGTCAGCAGCTCCGTGCTTGCCCTTTATCAAAATTCACTGTGAGTACAAATAATGAAGGAATAATTATTTTTATGGAAGAAAAAAAAAAAAAACGGAAAGCACAGCTTAATTCTTTTCATAGAAGTTGCTCACCAGCATAATGGACGTTAGCCTTGAAACAGCAAGCCAGACTTCAGCTTAGAACTGCAAAAGTCTGCTAAATATAGTCCAACTGCATAATGTTTCTTCTGACACCATTAAATTCCGTTCATTAGCGAGTGAGGGATCAAACTGGATCTCACATCTTAGGGTCAAAGTCAATTCCTAACACCGCCAGCTCCCAGCTCAAGGCTTCCCATACAGTGTTAAGAGCCCTTCTGTTTTCTTATGACCTTTGTTAACCAGAATAAACACAATAACTGCTATGTAAACAAACCACCTGCGCAAAATCACAAGGATGCTGTGGCAGGAGCCTGCAGTGACTGGGAAGTTGTATTGTCCATCCAGCCCACTTCTTAACAACAGGAAGCTCTGGAATGGAAGCATTACATACATCTTGGATTTTTAATACTAGAAATCTTTACATCTCCATCTTTTTTTCTTCTCCTGACATCCATACTAAACAGAAACTCTACGTTTTCAAGCGCATTTGTTTTTACTGCATGAGCTGTATCAACCAGAATACAAAAACCAGGCTGCAGAGTTGACTGCAATGCAAACCACAACATCCAAGCTCCATCTGAAGTGCTGGATGAGGCTGCCTCAGCAGAGCTTAAAACCATGCCTGATGCAAGGGCAGCTAACAACCGAGTCAGAGGTTTCTTTCTACTTACTCCCAAAAAGATGCTGAAACTGTGGGGAGCCCTTCAACTTCCAAGTCTGCAGAGAGCTAATGCAAATTTTGAGCATCACTCCAGCAGAAGAACAAAAAGCATGGCTGGGATATGGCACTGGGTGTCACGCTGCCCCTTCCCTATCCTCCTGGGCAGAAGCTTCCAGATGGAGGTGGAGGCAGTCTTGCTGCTTGTGTAACCCAGCACTCCCAAGAAGATGGAGACAGAGAGCTCAGAGAAAGAGGGCGAGGACCAGGAAGCAGATAAGCTCCTCATGGAGTGGGCAGAGGGATGGTGACAGCTCATATCCTTTAGGAAAGGCCACCATCGCCTTAGAAACCCAACGGCGCCAATGAGACTGCAATCTAGAAACCATATGGGCAAGAACAGTATACAGAGAAAGCAAAGCATATGAGGAATGTCCAAAAGAAAGCTAGTATCTGGCAGGAGGTCTACACACTAGTCCAAAAGGCCCAGGCAAAACAAGGCAAAGACAGCCCAAAAGCTGATCTTCAGAGCCTCGCATCATCTCCGGCATTCCTCCATGCAGCAAGCTCCATCTCGGCCCCACTGAGCTGCCCAAACTACTCCTGTGCCACACTACTCAAGATCAATGTTTTAAGAGTGTGCTTAAATAGTATCAATAGCAATTACAGGGGAAAATCTTGATTCTCATCCCAGGACTCAGTTAATTGTTGCAACATTGATTTACTCTAATTTGACTTCTCACTCCAAATTAAACCCACATTACTGAAGGAAGGACTACAGGCTAACTCTCCTCATTGACCCCCTCCTGTCCAAGACAATAAATTTAATATTGAATACACTTGAAAAAATGGCAGTTGTTGCAGGATCCATACTGAAAGATCTCTTTTTTTTTTCTTTTTTTTTTTTTTTCTCCTTCCTGCGAGTAATTAAAAGATGCTTTTCTTGACTAATGATCCCCCTGTTTAGAAATGGGAAGTCAATACTCCTTCACCAGCAGTCAGCTTCAATTTGTCACAGGGCTCCCGAAGTTTGAGTGGTGGTTCTCAGGGCTGCTGGTAATTGCTGGAACCAATTACCAGCCTTCTAAAGCTGACCTAATCAGAAGCCCACGGACAACACTCACAGGCCAGCTGGTCCCCTTTTCCTTCTACATTCACATATTCTCCTGTGCTAGGTTTTTCTGCTGCTTTGCCAACTTTTCTTACCCACCAGGAGCTCATGTTAATTCCTCCTTCCTTGCTGTAGCCATGCGAACACCCGCAATCTGAACTTTGGCTCATGCTACTGCTTTACATTATGCCTCTTCCTTGGGGGATCCTTTTGCACCTGTGCTCTCATTATCTTCCAGTTTAATGCTAGATGCAATCCAAGGTGTTGCTTTTGATTCAGAGGCAGTGAATGACCCAGAGATCTGATTATTTTATAAACTGTCTCTCAGACTCTTACGAGATCTGGTGCAAGTTAACATTAGAGAATGCACCTGGCCAATATCCTTGATGAAAGTTGTGGGAGCCAGGACTTCTGCTACAAAACTTTCAGGCTTTGAGTTCATAAATTCCAACACGAGAGCCTTTCTGACCTTCAAAATACGCTTTCAGGTTTCCCATGATTTTCTCAGAGAAAGAGTTTTAGGTGAATATGAACGCACTAGGAAAGGACAGCAGTACGGTGTGTTTGATGTGGTTCAAGCCTGATTGTTGGTTGGACTTACTTCTGGGTGTACAAAATAAAGTAAGCTGCACTCAAAGATTGGCGTAGGTCAATTTTTATACACACTGGTGCCATTTGCCTGGGGAAGATGCCTCAATTGTGCTGTGGCCTAGAGTCAGTCATTCAGTAGTCCTTCACACTTCCCTCTACTCAACAAGAACACATGGAATTCCACTGCAGTGATTCTGTGCTGAGTTCTCACAAGCAGAAAGGGCTGCTTTTGAAACCACGCTCATCAATATTTTTGGGTTCCCCTCAGTCTGACATGTGAATACTCCTTGAGCTTGCCAGGCCAACAGATACAATATTTGTGGAGCAGTCAAGAGTCCTTCCCTGCCCTTGAAAGCCTGTTCATTTGTGCTGATGGCTTCATCTCCAATAGAAAGAGACAACGTGAAATAATGAAACCCTAAATTGCCTGGTTCTCTCTACAAATGTCTACTAACAGAGGGTCCATCATTGTGCAGACAAGTTCTGGTGGTTTTGTGGGGAGGGGGGGCACAGCAGACAAAAGAAGAGCTAAAATACGTGCTTATCATAAAGAAATACATGAAGGCTGTGTTTGTTTAAGGTCTTTTACAGATGCTTTGCATTAAGGCCTTTCAATCAGTTGGGAGAAAGGTTAAGAAGGTTCTTGCATTCCCAATACTTTGTAGGCACTGACTCAAAGTCTGAGCAAGCATGTGGAAAACTATGGAGGTTAGATTAACGAGTATACGTAGTGCAACTGAAAAGGGCGGTACCGTGAGAGATGTGTAATGAGGGGATGCAGAAGGGAACAGAGATTCCATCAAGTTCAGGAGAAACTGAAGAAAACAGAATTACTTCTCTGCTCAGTCTGATGGGGCTTCGGTGGGAAATCATTAAAGCAGGAACACACTGAGTTACTGCCTCCTCACACAGCAGCTCTCAGACTCTGGCTGACCCAGCGGCTCAGCAGCGTGGGTAGGAACAACTCCCCAAGAGCACGTATCAGCTCTCTCACCCATCAGAAGTTGTTTTGCTGAATGCTCCCTTCCTTCCTGATCTCCACATATCCTCAGGCTCTCCAAATATCTCAGCTCCCCAGACGTATTTCTGCTTGCTTACTTTCACACAAAAGAATGACAGATGGGCTGAGGCTGCTAGGGACCTCTGGGTCCTTCTGGCCCAACCCCTGCTCCAGCAGAGATACCCAGAGCACGGTGCCCAGCACCACGTCAAGGTGGGTCTGAAGATTTCCAAGGAGACCATACAGCCTTTGTGTACCTGTGCTCTGTCACTGCACACAAGCCTGATGGTCAGATGGAACCTCCTGTGCTCCAGTTTGTGCCCAGTGCCTCTGCTCCTAGCACTGGGCACCACTGACAGGAGCCTAGCTCCATCCTGTCTGCACTCTCCTTCAGGTACTTACAGACACTGCTGGGACTCCCCTGAGCCTCCTCTCCCTCAGCCTGAGCAGCCTCAGCTCTCTCAACCTCTCCTCACAGCAGAGGACTCCACAAGGTTCCTCCCAAGCCGTGTCTCAGCCTCCTTGCATCCCTCTGGGGCATCATTTGGGTGTCACCTGCAGGCTGACTGAGGGTACCCATCATCCACATCATGATGAAATACGTTAAACAGGACGGCATCCACTGATCTCTGAGGTACTTTCTTGCCTCCTCACTTTTTTTTGCTAACCCCACCTAAAATCTATTTTCGCTGCTCCTAACAGGAATCCTCACGCAAAACTCAAAGCAAAAGAAAAAGCTGAACGCAGTCTGAGATGCTGGCCTTATTTTCTTGTCCTGTCTTGGGCAGAAGGATTATCAGGCTAATAGAAGACCAAAGTAAAGTACAAAGGGAAGCACACGCTTTGAAAAGGCGGAATTTCAGATATTCCTCTGCAAAGTATCATTCATGTCCTGCTCCGAACAGCAGGAAAAAGATGGAGTGAGGAGAACAAGATTAAAATTGTTCTGTGGGCAAATTTTCACATAATCTTAGCTTTATTTTCTCTATCATCTATCTTTTCCAGTACGTAAGTATGCACTTGAACACATAATTGGAAATACAAAATTAATCTTTATATCTTTTGTGCCTATAACAGTCCAGAAAGAAAGAAAGAAAAATTACATCACTGACAAACTTTAACAGCAAAATATAAACATGTCGTACAGAAACAAAGAATTAAAATAAGCTCTGAGCAAGAAATGCAAGAGTTGATTTTATATAAGTAAGACTCACCTCCAAATATGAAAAACTGAGTTATTTAATCTTCATCACACGTGGTGTCAATGTATCACGATAATGTCTTTTAATTTACAGATGAATCCTAACACGGTGCTATTTAAAAATACCCAATTAAGTGTATGCCTTTCTTTTTGATGTATATTTTCTGCTCACCTCAATAGTAAGGACCAGGATACATTTGTTAAGTGCAGCAGTGTAAGGCATTTTTGGATCAGGCAGAAAGCAATACTAATGACAGAAAGGCAATAAGAAGTTCATTTCAACCTAACTGATGAAATGACTGCATTTACTGTATAATAGCACACGTGTATGTTAGCAGACACACAGTTTATGTATGGGTGAAGTCTGTGTAGGTCTCTTTGAACGTATTTATATGCATAGCCATTCCCCCAAGTAGCCTGATTAATGTACTTTGCTTCATTCTCGAAGACGAACCAAAGGTGGCACCACAAATTCATTTTTCAGTGCTAACGAAATAATGCAATAAGAAACAGTTGACTTTATTGCAGACAACAGCACAACCCTACTTCTGCACAGCAAGAGGTGGCACTGCTACAAACCCCCAGGTTATAATTCCACTTGATCCAGCACGGGAAAAAGCAAAACCCATCCATACATAAGCAAAATAGGGATACAATTCCCTCTGACTTCTTTTATATGAAGGAAGCAAACACTGAAAGCCTAACCTCTGTCCATTTGCTGCCTAGGGACTGAACGGTGCTCAGACACAGGCTGCTGCCCCAGAGCTCACACTCAGACAATTACAACACACTTCTAAAGACAACTGAGAAGATTGGCCCAGCTGGGTGAGGTAGTCCAGGTCTTCCTCCCTTCCTCTGAAATACAGTCTGCCAGAAGTCACTCTGCATCTCCCAGGCGATATGTTAGTTAGAACTATTAGAACCTACACTTCAAATCCACTAAAATCAGCAAGTCTTCCTTTCTTTGACAGCGATCAGATAAATTAAGCATAAAAAACCTTCAGACTTCAGTGGGATAATACATCATGAAAGATTTTCACCGTGCTGAGCTAAGACTGGTAGGTAAAATTGTTCTCACAGGAAACACGCATTCCCCCATCAACTTACGCCTTCGTATATATCACCTAAAGAAAGTAAGCAAGTCCAGCTGAGCAGGACTTTCACCACAGCTGTGATGAGAACCCAAAGACCTGACAGCCAGATGCAAACTGCATGGCGGTGTCCTGGCTGAGCTACTGAAGGCAGATTATTAATCATAAACTGATAGTCCAAGAGCCAGAACTTGGCTTAACAAAACTAAGAAACTTATGACAGTATAATTTAGATTGAAGTATAACCAAGTGGGAGGTTAAAACTCCCACTGTTTTGTCAGTCAGTGAATTGTATAAAAAACTGGAGAGCTGCTCAGAAAGCCTTCACAGGCATGAATGAGCATGAGGGTCACCTAGTTCTGACACGTATCTCATTCGATGTACATTCTACCTGGACTTGCAGTGAAGACATTTACCCAAAGATTTTTACAAGGGGTACTTGAAGGAAGAATTTAAGTCTATGTTGTAAATCGTAGAATGACCTGGGTTGAAAAGGAGCACAATGCTCATCTGGTTCCAACCCCCTGCTGGGTGCAGGGTCACCAACCAGCAGACCAGGCTGCCCAGAGCCACATCCAGCCTGGCCTTGAATGCCTGCAGGGATGGGGCATCCACAGCCTCCTTGGGCAGCCTGTGCCAGTGCCTCACCACCCTCTGTGTGAAAAACTTCCTTCTAATATCCAACCTAAACCTCCCCTGTCTCGGTTTAAAAGCATTCCCCCTTGTCCTACCACCTGTGACTGAGATGCCAAAATAAGGGATTAATTGCTGAGGCTCATGGTTTACAGTTTACAGTCTTTGCCACCTATACAATTACACACTGCCCGACCACTGCATGCTACAGTCATGGAGAAAGAAACCATACCTTGTGGAATCTGATGAAGGTTTCATATGGCCTTGGCTGCTCTCCTCCCAAACGCTGTTTGCCAGCTCATTCCCAATTGAAGACATCACCTTGATGAGCTCTATAGGCCAGTCATCCAGGTCAAGAGAGCGGACTCGGGAGAGGTGTGTGCCAAGGTTTCGGTGTATACCTGAGCATTCGATACATATGAGGGCTCCCAGATTCAAGCTGGCCCAGTCAGGGTCTGCAGAAGAAAGGACAAAGGCCATCATCAGCGCAATAAAACACCAAACAAAACTTTCTGGTTAATATTTGTGGATAAAGATTTTGCCTCCAAACACAATGGGAAAAAAAATATTCCGGCGTCCTCGTTCACAGCACAGCTGGGAAGTCTAGCAGAAGGCTCTATTTTGCCTTCTTAAGGCACTAATGAGAAACCCTAAGGGGGGAGGGATCACAAGAGATGCAGCCCAGCTTCAGTCAAAAGGAAAAGGTGAATAAGAAAGAAAAGAAGAAACAAAGAAAATATAAGCAGGCAGCTTATGAAGAAGTAGTAGAAAAAGTCCCTCCTTGGGAATCTAGAGTCACTCGTAGCCAATTACAAGAGAAAAAGAAGAAAAAAAAAAAGAGTAGACACAATGTCTCTGTTGCTAACTATATCAACTCCCTTAATAACCATCTATATCATCACCTACATATGGCTTTTACATCTAACACACTATGGGGTATGTTTTCATCTCTAAGATCAGGGAGATAAGTACTAAGATGAAAATGTGATGCTTTGAACAGTCCCAGTTTTAGTGTACTAGCCAGAAGGATTCCACAGACAAAAAAAAAAATAACCCTGCAAATGATGAGGCAGCGACAAACCTGACAAAAGCCGGGAAATTCAAAGTCATTTCCCAAGATGGTTCACTTTTTGTCACTGTCCTGTGTTATTTAAATCTAGGTTTGTATGAATATCCCTCTTCAACAAACATTCACTTCAACAAATGCAATGAAAGACTTTATGGGAGGAATTTTTGGTGGCTTTTTTCCCACCTGCTGTCAGATCTTTTCTTCTCTCTTTACACTGGGCCTCCCAAAGAATGAGGAGACTATCACAAATGACAAGCAGGAAAATCACCATTAATTGAGAGGGTAGGCACAATTTTCATTCAAATCTAAACAAAATTCTGAGCCGACAGGAAATACATTTCCAATGTCCCCTTCTATTCGTGCAAATGTCATCAGAGGACTTTGGCGATATTTCCAGTTTGTGTCACTCAACATTAAAAAATCATTTTTGGCAACCAAAATATGAGCAAGGAATATGTTTCTTAGTTTTCTGCCATGTCACAAGTGGACAGAAAGGACACTTCAAATGTACCCCTAAGATAGAAGATAAGCATAAGATTTCATTGAAAAAGCAAATGTTCTCTCGTCAGTCTTCAGAAATTGAAATGGAAAAAAAAAAATTATAGAAATTAGAAGAGAAAAAAAAAAAATAACCTACACCACAAGAAAACCCACCACCTTATTTCAGTTAAGCAGAAAAACAGATCTTTTGTTTAAAAAGTTTCTGTCTAAGGTAAGTCTTACCCTAGGAAGAGACAGCAAGCATTTCAGATCTCCAGAAATACAGAAGACAAAACGTCTGCCATGCTTTACAAGTCCTTGGGAAGACAAGCATTAAACATTCCTTTCTTGCATATTTGTCCAGGTCACCTCCATGAGTTACTTGCCGTGTCTTGCAGACAGAAGGGGAACTCGAGCAGTATGTGTGAAATACACTAACATGCTAATTTGTGTGTAAAAGCTTAAATGGGGCAGGTATTTGGTTTAAATTGATAAACTGAGGCTTAGAATGAAATGTCTGCCCCTGACCTGCAAAGATCAGGGTTATCTTCACAGACACAAAAGGTGTCAGGAGCTGAAAGAAGCACCAATTCGGAATGAAGCAAGAGAAAAATTACTGATTAATATTTTTGCAATTATTCCACCACTGCCCCACACTGTGTTAACATCCACTGTTTGGTCTCCATCAACGTTCAGCAAGTGTTGGTACTCCATGGGTGTTATCTTTTCTTCATGGAGGAATTCAACTGCACTTTTTTGCTTCATATGCCCTTCCATGTCTGATGCCATTCTGTCAGCCTGCCCCTCAGCTGCCATCTGTCACACAGCAACAAAACATAATGGGACACGGTGGCAAGGTTCAGCCTGCTGTACCTCCAATTCTGCCTCTGATGTTGCAGACCATAAAACAGGAGGCACTACTTTTGGAGCAGCCTTCGTAGATGACCAGGGATGGCTCCTTGTGAAATTCAGTGCTCCTGTCTAACAACACAAGCTGTAACTGGTAAAATAGGGGCATTTTTACATTGTTGAATACTCCCTGATTAAATGCTTCATTTTCTCCTCTAAAAACTTCCTCCCATTTTGGCTTTAATTTTGATCAAATGGAATCACTTGAAGGAGGAAGCTTCGGAGACAACTATTTTGGGAGAATAACCCCCTCCATCTCCTTCATCGCTGCGGACACGAGGAGGCTGATGGAAGAGTCACCCGTGCTAAACTCATCTGGATTCAGCATGGCAAAGAGTGCCAACCTGAGCAGGGGCATCTCTGAAGAGAGGAGCAGAAGAGCAGGGAAAGGAGGAGCAGCAGTTGGTTGGGAAAGGAGGAGCAGCATCTTGCAGAGCTGGAGCAAAGAGTGAGAAAAAGGCCTAGCTTTTCAATCCTTTCAGAATTTTATTCTACGTACAGAAAAAAAAAGGAATTCTGGTGATGGGTCTGACAGGCTGCTGAAATCAGCGCTTCAGTGTTTGGCTGTCAAATCCAAAAAGTACCACTAGACAGACCGTTGGCATGGAAAAGCCATGATGAGACTCTTGTTTTTAGAGGAAAGCAAGAAAACTGATGGGGCACCTCAGAGGAGAGAGCCAAGTTTATTCTCTGGCGTCATTACAACGGGAGGAGGCAGAAATGGAGCTGTGGGCAGAAATTCAGCCCCGGGACAGGAAAGTT
Source organism: Tetrao urogallus (assembly GCF_951394365.1). Classification (NCBI taxonomy): domain Eukaryota; kingdom Metazoa; phylum Chordata; class Aves; order Galliformes; family Phasianidae; genus Tetrao; species Tetrao urogallus. Next base: position 34,785,007 of record NC_136821.1, read on the forward strand.
AGGACAGGAGTTTGACAAAGCTCAGCTCAGGGCGGCTAAAGGGCCAGCAGCCTGCAGCACGCCAGTACAACAAAGCAGCAATTCCCCAGTGAAACAAAGCGCTGTAATGAAGTGCTAAAAAGCCAAACAGCTCTAGAAAGAGGAAGAATGAGACTTCTGAAGTGGAAGATTGATGGCTCTTGAATAGAACCGAGGGACAGCAACATCTCGTATTCCTTTGCTGTCAAACATCTGGCTTTGTGAGGATGCAAATTATGTCAGCTTTCCACAGCAGCGCCGGTGTTTGTGATGCAAAGCGCTCTGGGGTAAGGCAGAAAGGGGAAAAAAGCAAATGCTGGCAACGAGAGGAGCCGGCTGAGGCTCACAGCGAGCACAGCTTTACGTTCTAATGCACATTGCTTCGGAACCAGCCCAGATTTTTCAAGGGAAATACAGAAGCTTTAAAAGTAGGGAGGCCAAAAGGCAAGGGGGACTGAAGGTTTGAATCATTTCCAGGAATACGAACTACAAATTCAGTTTCCAGCTGAGGTTCCAAAATCACCTTCCAACCCCGAAGCCGTACAACCAAGCCCTGGCAAAAAGCGCATGCCCATCCTGCCCTCTGCAGTGTGCTCCTAGCACATCCTTTCTGCTGGCCAGCTGGCCCCAAGGAGCAATCTGGATGAGGAACACCTAGGCTGACAGGAAAAGGAGAAAAAAAACGATTGGAAGGACATGTTTGCAGTAAATGAATCACACTTTTCTACTCTGCTTGGGTAACCAGTTAGCAGGGTTTAGGAAAATGCTACCCACATCTGCAAAGGCTGGAGCAGGAATCAGTCACACTGCCATTGGTCTGTTCAGATACTTCAGAGAAACAAAACGTACGTCTTGGTCACTTGAAGACCTCATCCTCATCAAACAAAGCACAGCATCTTATACAGCTATTCCCTGTGCTATACCAAAACCTTGGAATAAATCTGAGTGACTACAGCTTAATAGGAAAGAATGTGAAGAAATACACATCTTTTTGGTGGTCTACACATGTTAAAATACCAGCCAAACTAACGTTTTTTCCTTGCTTAACACACCTTGGTTTACCAGCCAGTGGAACATAAAGTCCTTAATTCATCAGTGTTGGTAAACCTGTGGTATTTCCACCAGTGATCTCCTCCAAGCAGGTCAACAAGCTGTTCTGACAGAGTCTGAGACTGGTGCTCAAAGACTAGTCCAGCCAAGCTCATATCCCTGCAGGCTGAACTGCTGGGGACAGAGCAGCTGCCTTTGTTCCTGAGCCATCAGAATATGAATATCTGACAATTTTCAAAAGAATCAATTAAAATCAATCTATGTGCGAAGAACATTTTGATGGCATGGACTGGAAATGTCTGTGAATGTGCTAACCACCTTCCTTCAGACCTTTTGAAGTTGAAGCAGGGCACAATAGGTTTGTTTGCTCTGTGGATGACTGAATCAGCTAAATTGCTAGCTATGGAGACAGGAAATTAATCGTGCAAAAGCACTTGCACATCTGTATGAATGTTCATTTTAAATTTAACTAGGAAGTTTAAATGGCTTGAGACAAGGAGTCAAAATCTTAAACAGTACATCTTAAAAAAAAAAAGTACTCAAAGAAAAATAAATGAATATTTTTCCATTTTAAGCACATGTAAAATCACAAGAAAAGTTCTGACTTACAGATATCAAAGAAGTAAAAATGCAGGAGTTCTCAGTCCTTCTGCTCCTACAACTAATTGCTTTAGAGCAAGAGTACTTCCTTTTTATGGCTTTGTTACAAACCTCTGGAACTAAAGAGCAACAGAATAATGACCTCAGCTGGGGTTAGTGAGGTGAAGAGCAGCTCAAAGTATTCTTGAGAACATTTCTGAACATTAGATATGTGTTTAAAAAAAAAAGGGGGGGAAAGAGACATAGAAAGGAAATAACTCTCAAATCAGTTTTCTGGTATCCACATACAACAAGGAATAACCTTTGTTTCTTCTGATGAGTAATTCTAAAACCAACCAACAAACAAAAACACCTCACAAATTAAGCTTTAATTCTCTGAAAATATGACCACCGTACACGTGTCTTCTCCACCCAAAGCAGGAAGAAAATGGAAGTAGCTGATGTCAAAGAACAAACTCCTTTTTCCTTTTCTTCACAGGAAAGCGAAGACATGCTCACGTTTGAAGAGGTAAGTACAAGAGGGAAGAAAACAAATTAGACTTATCTGACAGAGTGTATGTTAAATATAAATTAACATGAAATCAATCTGATTAAGCAAACTCCACAATGAAGAAGAGAGGTGAACATGACATATGGAAGGTAATGCCAAAAAAGACAAAGCCCATGGTGGACGTTCACCTATCTCTTGGCCAAGGAACCAAGGAGGGCAGCTTTCTGAAGCACAACACACCACGCTGCCTCCAGAAGCAGCTGTACTTACTCTGTGCTTCACAGTCCACGCAGTGGGAATTGCCTCTGATGTTCCTTATCGACTGCAGGGCCATGGCCTCATTCTGACTTGTCAGGCGCGACTGGAAATGTGAAGAAAGGCGTACGGAACGAACAAGAGAGCAATAAACAGGGTTAGTCAGCACCACCGTCAGCAAATGGGAAACAAAAACAACACAGAGCTCAGGTCAGGTCTGAACGAACAAGGATCCTGAAGTCCTTGGCCAATGCTCTTTGCTCGGATCCACAGGGTCTGTCACCATGTGCTAGTTCAGCTCTTCCCAATTAAACCATCTGGGGGGCTTTCTGAGAATAAAATCGACAGCTTTAACAAACTAGGGGCTCTATGAACATAATTTTCAAATGACAAAAAAAAAAAAAAAGGCCATGTGGAGATATTCCATCACAACAACATCTACTGCACCCCTACTTGCTGTACTTACAGTATTTCAGTTAGTTCTTTTGACATGTTTTGAGACCGTGGACCTACCTTACAGAAGAAAACCTCTGTAGCAGGTTGAGTATGCTTAAGTATACTTATATTGAATATATATAATCAGAAAAGTCCCCTCTACAATCAGAATCTTAACAATTGATTCTACTTTTATACAAAAGCCAATCTTCTCTGTAGGTACTGGATAGTGACTGCTGCCAGCCATTCTTTGCCTCACTTTGTGTAAGTGCTCTAAACACAGGTGTTAGCATACAGATTTCTCTGTTGTGCTCCCTTAATGTAAACATTAAGGTACACGTAAATCCATGGAAGTCAGACACAAAACCAAATAGGTTATGATTTTTCACCATCTCAGAAATGTGTAATGGAATCAAACATTATTATCCCAATTATTATTGGAAACATACACTGGAAACAAGCAAAACACCCATGCTGGTAGGATGGGGTAATGAAAGCAGGCATTCATTGTAAAACCTGAGTTTCCCTCTTGCAAAGACATTGCTTAGATGGATAGTGTGCAGCTCTAACACATGTTTTTCTCTAGGAGATAAGGTTTCAAGCTCAGTGTTCTTGATTTTGCTTTGCTCGATGATCACCTATTACTTATTCTCAGTGTTACTCCATGTGCCATACCTTGTTCTTGCTGCTCTCACAGGACTGTAAACTGGCCAAGATCTGACTCTCTATGGCTTGTACCCACGCATCTCTTTCTTCGTATGTGGTAGCTTCAAAGTGCCAAGTCTGGCCAGTGAGAGAGACAATGATAAACTCAAAGTTTTCTTCTTGTTCTGAAAAAAGACATGCAATAGGAGAAAGGTTTAAGTTTAAGGATATCAACAAACAGGCCTAAGCAAGTGCAAGTCTGAATGTTGGAGATTTTAGGCTAAGTACGTCCAACCCTGAAGCCGCACAATGCATCAAAAACAACTCACAGAGCCAGCATTTTTGACTCAAAACATTACACGAATAAAGTACTATTTTGTTCAAATATACAGTTCTTGTGTGCATTTGCCTGTTCAGTGTTGAGCCTATCCAGTCACAAAGTGGCTAAGAGGCATCATTTAGACTTCAACCTGACATGTTCAGAGCTACACACTGTAAAAAAATACAACCCACAAAGTGTGCCACAAAATAACTAAAAGGATGAATGCATTATAGAGAGTTGACAATACAAAGTTTAAGAGTTTACACTCTTCCTTCCACCACGTCTGTACGTGCAGAGATGTGATTGAAAGCAGATACGTGCATTTTCGGTCTGCAGCACAAATACACTAGATTATAACACAGGATTAAAATCAATTCAACCTATTCACATTGGGAGAGATGAGAAAATGATCTAAGAAGCTAGCAGAAAGGGTCAGTGAAAACCCCTCAGGGCCACTACGGAATAAGGACAAGTATTCAGGCCAAAGCACTGCAGCGTATGAAAACACCAACAAACCTAAACTAAACGGACATGCTCTACCTACACATGGGATACCAAAATCAAATTAAGAAAAGTCAAGGAGGCTGAGATGGTGGAATCAGGAAGGGCAGGCATGAAGCATGGAAGGAAGATTACAACAGAGCACAAAGTTCTGGTGAGCATCAGACATAATGGGCTTTACAAAAAGCATTCACTTGTCTACTGATGACTTATCAGACATTCAGGGCCACGGAACTCCTGCATTACCTTGTCACCTATAAGCATGTAAAGATGTGACAAATCTAGAGCTGGCTTTAAATGCAGTACTGCTGCTCAATGGAAGTCATTTTTTCAGCCTGTGGGATAATTAGTTTTCCTGCCTTCACAGTCCCATGTGCTGCCTGTCTTACTACTGTAGGATAACACAGCATTGCAGAACAACAACTGAAGCACCTCCAGAAAGCTTTGTTGAAGGGAAGAGAGGCCTCACAAAGACCAGAGAACACTGGCAGAGGGGGACGTGGAAAAGTGAATCTCACATGCAGCAGCTCCCTGTAGAGTCCAGTTTAGGAGATGCGTCATTCTTAGGCTTTTTAGTGGCTTCTAAATGATAAAATCTTTGTACTTCCAGAGTCTTAATAAATAAGAGATTTTCGTATTAAATAGGAAAGTAAAGTATTAATGTTTTAATGCTGGGGTAAGCAATCTGAACAAGATGCACATATTTCTCTTCTGCTCCTCACGTTTCTCCTGACCTGCTCCCCAGCAGTGGCCCTGCAGCCAGAGCTGCCCATCACTGCCCTCACTGCAGTCCAACGCATCGCCCAGGACCTCACAGCCATCTCTGCTAGGAGAGGAAGGATGGAAATGATCTGCTCCATGATCTTCCCAGGCACAGAGCTGAGGCTCACCGGCCTCACCCTTTCTTAAACATGGGAGCAACGTTTCCCTTTTTCCAGTCACCAGGGGCTTCACCGGACAGCCGTTATTGTTAAAATATGATGGAGAGTGGCTTGGCAGCCACATCAGCCATCTCTCTCAGAGCCCCAGCATGGATATCATCCCGTCCCATGGATTTATATGCATTCAATTACACCAGGAGGACTCGGCTTTGTTCCACCGTTGCAGTGGTACAGAATCCCACCCCACGCCTAACTCAAATCTCCCCTCCTTTACGTTAGAACCATTCCCCCTTTGTCCAATCACCATCACCGCACAAAAAGTTCGTTTCCCTTCTCTTTATAATCTCCTTTGAAACAATGGAAGGCTGCATTGAGCAACTACAGCAAGCAGGGCAGGCACAGAGCAATGCCTGTGTCACCATGGGACCGTATCACAGAGGTGCACTGTGACCTCAGGGGAGGGGGGCTGACCCCAGCGGTCACGGAACCCCCCACTGTCACTCTCGAGCTACCTTGGCAGGTAAGGCAGCAGGCTCCCTCTGCTCCTGGCACTGTGGCCCTCCAGGGGATGCCAGTGCCCCAGATCTCACCCCAGCGCCCATCTGGGCATTTCTCCACAGAGAGAATTTCTCCACGGATGCCGACGGTGCTTCCGACACCCGACGCGATTATCCCTGGATCCTTTGTGCCTCCACTGACCACTGCTGCAATGCAGACCAACAGCAGCGGAGCAGGGCCAGTGTCGACCCAACCCCTCCCTGTCCCCAACGTCACCTACGTGGTGCCTCAGGCTTCTGTTTGGCCTGGGGTACCAGGTGTCCAAGGACAGGGAGTGCAGCTCCCACCTGGGGGGATGCTCCCAGCAGTGGTTCAGCTGCCACCTGCAGGGGTCTCCCAAGTGGTTCAGCTGCCCTCTGGGGTGATGCCCCAAGTTGTGGGTCAGCTCCCACCTGGGGTGATGCCCCAAGTTGTGGGTCAGCTCCCACCTGGGGGAATGGCCCCAACAGTGGTTCAGCTGCCACCTGGGGCGGTCCCGCAAGTTGTGGGTCAGCTGCCCTCTGGGGTGATGCCCCAAGCTGTGGGACAGCTCCCACCTGGGGGGGTTCCCCAGGTTGTGGGTCAGCTCCCACCTGGGGTAATGGGAACCCAAGTTGTGGGTCAGCTCCCACCTGGGGGAATGGCTCCAACAGTGGTTCAGCTCCCACCTGGGGGGGTCCCCCAGGTTGTGGGTCAGCTCCCACCTGGGGTGATAACCCAAGTTGTGGGTCAGCTCCCACCTGGAGGGGTGCCCCAAGTTGTGGGTCAGCTCCCACCTGGGGGGAAGCCCCCAACTGTGGGTAAGCGACCACATGGGAGGAAGCCCCCAGCTGTGGGTAAGCGGCCACGTGGGAGGAAGCCTCCAACCGTGGGTCAGCTCCCACCTCAGGGGGTGCCTCCCATTGTGGTTCACCTCACTCCTGAGGGGCTGCCCATAGTTGTGGGTCAACTGCAACCTGGGCAGCAGGAGTTACCCCTGCTCTTGCTCCTACCCGGGGGCATGAAGCCGGGTATGCCTCCCCCCAACGCCCCTGCCCACTGCTGGGATCACCCCCCAGTGGCAGGGACGATGCAGCCCCAGCAGCCGATGGGGCTGCAGCCCGGGGCCGCATTGCATGGGCAGCCCCCGCAGCCCGCAGGCAGCTGCCCGCTGCAGGCTCCCAGCCAGCCCGGCCCCTCAACTGTCCTCCAAGGACCTCCAGTGCAGCAGCAGGTGCTCTTCGTGCCCGGCACCCTGCCCACCATCTTAGAGCAGGAGGAGGAGCCCTTTGGAGACGCCGTGGTGCACACGGAGGACCAGGGGCAGCCAGCATCCATCAGCATGTGCCCCCATCCCACCACGGCTCCGCTCACCTGCAGCATCGCAGCGCTGGAATCAGGTGGTGAGTTTGGGGGCTGCAGAGCGGGCGGCAGGCTGGCTGCACCGGGTGGCTGTGGGAAAGATGGCATTTTCTCACTGCGGATTTTCTTGCTTTTCCAGCATCAACAACCAGCTCAGATATCCCGGAGGACATCACCAACATCAGTGACCTCCTGGCTTGGATGAACAGCGGTGAGTTTGGGGGCAGCAGAGCTGGCGGGGGAGTGTTTGCACCTATTTGGTGTGGGAAAGCTGGCCTTAACCCTGTGGCGATCTTCTTCCTCTTCCAGAAGTGGCACCCAAAGAAGTCCTGGATGACATCCCGGGCATGGATGATCACTCAGCCGAGTGCCCAGCCCCTGCCTGCACCACCAGCGGACACCAGCAGAGCACTGGCAGCACCCAAGCCATCAAGAGGAAGCTGCCACAGAGCCAGGATGCTCCAGAACAAAAGCGCTCGCGCTAGGCGAAGCTGGCTGGGCTCAGCAAAAACGGGAGCATCTGCAGAAACCAGCTCATGTGGTGCAGCAGGAGACACGGCCACAGCCAACAAATCAGGCTACCTGTAGCCCTGGGCTCCTCACCAGCCCTCACACAGAGCAGTGGCAGTGCTCCAGGCGCACCGGCCCCAGCCCAACCCCTCCAAACCTGGGCTGTCCACCAACAACACCTTGGACTGGGACAGCGTGGGACGCCGTTACATTATGTTATGATATTTTATGTTATCTTATGTTCAATTACATTAAATTACTTTAAATTATTCAATGTGTCATATTCACTTTGCTACGACGACCTGCAGTTGTTTATACAGCAGCAACAAATGCTGCCACTGAATCCTCCAGCTCAGAGCAATCTTCTGTATAGAGTGCAACCTCTTCCATACACAGTGCTTCCCTGTGCTGGTATGCGATTAGAGGCATGAAGAGGAATGCAAAGTTTTCAATAAAGTGCATACCAGGAGGAAGAAACCCAGGAACAGCAAAAGAAACAGAAATGTTAAGCTCAAAGATTTTCACAGCAATTACTCATTGCAGGTGCTACTGAGGTGAGTGCATCAGTACGGTGGCCAGGAGCCCTCAGTGTGCAAAAAGCAAGAACACCCTGTTGGGATGCATAACAAGAGGAGACATCAGCATGGACAGAGCTAATGTGTCTAATAATCAACAAGCACATATTTAATCTCTACAGTAATCCTGTCACAGCTTGGCCCAAAATTTCAGCATCCAAGTACGCAGTGATTTCCCAGATTTACAGTTTCAGGACCTGAAAGAAGTGTACAGATCCAAGATACAGCATGACTGAATTCTCCCACCTAGTAATCCTGATCACATACCTAGGAATTGGTTATGAGCAACAAATTCTGCAATCCAGCCTAGCCTGTAAGGGAGGTTTGAAATCCCATCCTCAAACAGTATCCCTGCAAGCTTTGCACAAAATGCTGCACCGAAGTCATTCCTCTGCTCATGGAAGACCTACTGCCCAATGGAGACACACATTTGGGACCACCATCAGCCATTTCCTGGTTATCCTGCACACAAAGCATCCTTATCCCAAAGGGAAGGCTCCCGTTTAATCTCCTGACCTTTGCTGCTGTGACCAGATGACAAAGTGACAAAAGCTGGAAAACCTTGCAGCTGTGGTTACTGGGGATGGCCAAGTCCACACGTCAATGAGTTTGTCCCAGTACGGTGGGGATGTGTTAGGGCTGGGCTGGAAGGACGCCTTCACTTCATCAGCAAGTTGGCTGACAACACTGCTGACAACAGAACAAGTTTGCAGGAGTTCCCTGCTCTGGGAAACAAAGCAGCACAACCCACATCACATCACCTAGAGAGCAATGAGCAAACCAGACGTGCCACGCAGGTAGTGATCTGTAAATCCGGACCCATCACAAAAGCAAACAGAAAAAGCCAGGCAGCAGAGTGGAATTGGTCAGTTTTAGCCTTTAGTAAAATTACAGGTAGTGCTATTTAAATCCCTAGGAGCCCAATCACAACATTTTATTAAACGGTTTTCCATGTTTAACGGTCATTCATAGAAAGGTCCACTGTAATAGTATTTTAGCACCATCAACCTGTCGAAATCAACCTGCCCAATTACTCCAAACTACATTAATAACACCGGATATTACACTAATTGTGTCCAGTTTCTATGCAGACGAGGTCCTGTGGGGCTAATTTTTCATCCTCAGGGGCAAGCAACTCAGCCATCAAGCTGATTTCACCAGGAATCCCTCCTCATTACACAAGTCCAGGCTGTCAAACTTTTTTTAAAAAGGTTAATGGGCCAATCAGTCATCAATTATTTCCTGGAGGCTCAGCAGACAAAGGGTTAAAGTGCTAAGAAACAGCTGCAACTGATTTACATTTGGAAGTTATTACAGGACAGGAGATGTCTCAAATGTTGCGTTGTGGGGCTGCTGCGTGAGCGAGGAGAGAGGTGGCTGAAATGAGAAATGAGCTGGAAGCGTTAAGAATGTGATACGGAACCCAAAGCATCGGTGAGCTTTTCTTCTACTAGAGGATGTGCAACCAGGAAGACTACACCAGATTGCATAGAGAGGCACGGGAGCCACCCTGAAGGGAGTAGATGGTGCTACTCTGTGCTGCACACGCTGCTCTCACTGTTATCCCTCTGAAGGAAGGTTACTGTGTTCAACCCAAGTCAACATTTACTGTCCTCTGCCAAAGTGTGCTGCTACAGCCCACCTGCTTGTGGAACACCATACGCAATTCCTTGGGGGCATTCTGCAGGGGAAACAAACAGGCACTCTGTTAGAAAAGGACACAAAATAATCACAGGATACATTCAGCCTGTAACTTGTTTCAGAGAGCTGGGTTAAGTCTGCTGAAACACAGCAAAGCACACATCCAGCAGCAGCACGCGTCTTGGCAGACCAATAAGAGCAGTTCTAAATGCTGGCCATACGTGTTTGCTGTTTCCCCTTCCCATTCCTTTCATTCTCACTGTTAGGAACTGCACAAGTAGCTGCAGACACCGTGCAACTCTGGTGTGGAGCCATGGGCACAGCCTCATGCCAGCAGAAGGTATGGGTGCCATTCTGCCAGGCACCCTGCAGCCAGAGACTGCACCCATCCCAAAGGTTTGCTTTTCAGTGAAACTACTGCTGCTTTTCCATGGGTGTAAAAAAGACTTGCCAGGATTAGGGCGTTTCTCCTGGGCCCACTATTTTGGCAGTCAGAAACAGAACTGGAGTTCTGACTTCTGAGGCAGTGGCTTACAACCAGCCCCTTTCATGCCAGCTTGTGCATCTGCACGATGCAGTTGTCATCAATGCTACCTTGGTAAATTAATAGCAAGTCGCTGTGCACATCTGGTGCATGATACCAGAAACAATAAGTATAGAACCTGAAGGCTCAATGGCGTGTTTCAAACACCCATCAAGCGTCTTCTGTAGTTGAGGTTGCAGCTTCAAACCCATCCAGTCCTGTCTGAAGTAACACTGACACTCATTCCATGCCAGCATCCTTCCTTAATAACCCACAGCCTTTTGTTCTTGAAGATGATAACAAAAAACTTCCCTAGCAATCAACATTGGATGTTTACAACATACAGTTTGTCCACAACAAAAGTGTTATTTATGTACTACATCATGACAACTATCACTACCTTTTGCCACTTGGTGTAAATTATCCCTGTAAGTTGGAAGATAAGTATGTTTATTAGCAGCATCAATTAAAGAAATATTTGTGCCACGTCCCACTGGGCATGACTATGCTAATACTTCTTCTCCCCTTTCCAAACCCAGTGTCTAAATCTAATTAATTCTGAAAATCAACCCTATCAGGACAATATAGCTCTGCTAGCAGTTGCCCACAGCTCTTGATAAAGGTTGTGTTCCACTGGAAGAATGTTTCAGTAGCAGTGTTTTGTATCACTGCCCATCAATGACAAACTGATGATGAAAGGCTTGTTTCTAGCTCAAGGGACAGACGCTCTCCCCCCACCATACGCACTTACTTTATTTGGATGCCAAGACAACATGGTTCAAAGAGCACCGTGAAGTCATTTTTACATTCAGTTCATGCAGCATGCAAGTCTGTACTTGCAATAGGTGTTTCCTAGTGTGCTTCAAGCCTGCAGTTCACTTTTTAAACCATACGTGTTTCAAAGATAAAGACCTTTCTTGGCTAAGCCGACCAGGCAGAGCTTATCTTTAGTGCTCTAACAGCCATCTTCCTCCCCATCTGCAGGGCTTAAGCCAACGTGAACTTTCTGCACAGGTGCAGCATCGCTGCGAGAGCATCAACAGCTTTTAAACAGAGTGGCCACTTTCAGGGAGGACACTCAGCTCAGCACGGCATGGAGCAAAAGGTGACCTTGTGCAGGCAGAAAGCACGAGTGACCCACCAGACTGAGGCCCGTGCAGATGCTCCCCTCTGCTAAGCACCTATGGAACAGTTGCAGCACGCACATCTGTGCCTTCTCCATCTTCACCAGAGGTTTTCCTACGTGGGAACAGGCTAAAGACCTACATCACAGTGCCAGAATTACAAAGCAGCCAAGAAAAGCTTCTGAAAATGGTGCATGATGGTAATACCTTTGCTTCGTAACAATGCAGAAGTGCAACTGAGCGAGCACGTGCTAAAAACTAAAGCAGATTTGTTATTCTGGACTGTCATTTCCTATCAACGTTTTCTTTTTTGAAGGCATAATTATCTAAACATGTGGCTTTTAATACTTACACTGCTCATTAACTCTGCATTTGCCAGTCTCACAACTGCAGCTATGGCACTGAGGGGAAGCACGCGGGCCCAGAGATGCAGGATTATGGAGAACATCAGACCCTTCCATTTTCAGTAGGGGTAAGACTTCCAAAAGAGATACACTTGCCAAACTCCAGAATTTTGCTTTGATGGCATCTCCCAAATCCCTTTGGATCAGGGTTATCAGGAACCCGTTCCCATAAGGTTGTTTATTCAACATGCCTTCCATAGATGCTTGGATTAGTGCAATGGAAGATTCTTCAGACTAGACAGGCCTTAAACCCCAAGATTTTAGTCTGTGCTACACAAGGGGTATCTTTACACACATATCAAGCTTACACTTTAATGACAGGTGCACATAAACCCCCAAGTTTCTCCAGGAGTAACCCTGTAACAGCAAGCGTGCCTGCACACTGATTTAAAGAAGAAACAAAAGCCAGCATACAAATACAAAACGATACATTAATTAAACAAACAACCTACTTATTTTTGTATTAAATAGTAAAAGAAAGCAAAGTATTAATGTCCAATCACCTTCTTCTCTCATTCTGCACTTGGAAGAGACAACAACATGATCAAAACAGACCGCATTTGCAACTGTTGCTTGAAAGGTAATAATTTTCCATTTACGACGAGGAATAAAACAAAATTATAATTAAAAAAGCCTCCTTAACAAGCCGCCGTAAAATCCCACTTTTGTTTCCCACGTACACTTTATTTGGCAGTGAGAGCATGGCATCCAGCAGCAATCCAGCAGTAATTGTGCAAAAAAAAGGACGGTGATATAAATCACCAAAGGTTAATGATCAGGATGTGAACAGAGGGACTTGTTTACAGAAATAGCATGCAATTTAAAATTTACAAGAGATTTAATGCCACTGCTTGGCAATCACTAAAACCAACAGCCCAGAAAACAGTGACATTAAGAAAAATATTACAGTTATAATCATTCCAAAATAAGTCAATTAGTGTTAGGGCATGCGCTCGCGATTACTTGACCCATTTGGTTTGCACTTAAGTGAAGAAAAAAAATATATATCTCCCCCCTCTCCCAACATCGTATGGAGAGTACTGAGTTGTGACCTATTTTGCATTCTGTATTTCTTACACCGTCCCTCTTACATGCTGCTGGAGATGGTGGCAGAGGGTTTTTCTCCTCTCCCGGCTTCCGACTCATTCTGACCTTTTGACGTTTGTAACAGTAACAAAAAAAGAGAGGAAAAAAAATAAAAATAAAAAGGAGGAAGTTTATAATTATGTTGTTCAAACGGAGGTGGTGGAGGGGGGAAGAAAAATCCAATGTGCTCTCATACAAAAGCCACGCTGGCTGTCTTCGGCGGGAAAAAAAAAGAGCAACGTAAGTCAATTTGTGAACTTTGGCACCGCACGACCTTTAGAAATACAACAATATACAGAATTTACAAGCAAGAGCAGCACATGCAAATGACCCGGCACTGTCTCGCCTTTGGATTAGAGCTGCAAAGAGCATTATGGAGAACGCTTTCACAAAACAAATTAAGACTGTTGCTTAAATGTCACGGCACACCATTGTATTAGGCTACAGATCATTACACCTGATACTAACACTTTTAAAAACTGTAATAACTTCGGAAATATTACATCGAGTGGCCACATGTAGAAAGGGGAAATCAAGAAATAAATAAATAAAGGAAGAAAATGGGTTCTTGAAGTAATTTAAACATCACCACTCCACGACTAGAGGGAAAGGTCAGAATTTAAGTAAGCTGAAAGGAACATGAATGGTAAAATAAAATGGGCAAACAGAAAGATGAAAAGACCGCTGGAATGACTCTGCAAACATAAGATGAAAGCACACATGCTTTGGGCAAATTTGATTTCCATTCCTGCATTTGGTGGGAGACGCAAGGAGGACAACTTCCAGAGAAGCGGGGTAAAAAAAAAGGTTAGAGAGGGGTTGTTCATCTACAACGTGTGGTTTTGTTACCTTCAGTGTTGGTGCTGCTGCTGCTGTATATATTTCGCAGGCTACCAACACGGTTAAGTTTCCAAGCTTTGCGTTTGGCTGCATCCAGAGAGCAGAAGGGGGAGAGAAAACAAAGAGAATAGAATAAAAATAAAGAAAAAGGAAAAAAAAAAATATATGAAAAAAGGGGAGAAAAGAAACATCAAAATAGCATGTGAAGTAAAATACGAGCACAAGCCTGTTACGTGTGAAGAGCTACACACAAAGTGCACACAGGACTAAACAGCCTCTCAAATCCTCACACCGTATGGAAGGCTTCTTCTTTCTTGGGAATGATTTTTAGATCTCTAAAAGGTGACAAGATCTGGCAAGACCAGATGGACCTGCTATTGGAACAGACAAAAAGAGCAGCAGAAATAAAAAGGCACAATGTGTTTGTACAAGGGACACATAACCAGACAAAACAACTGCAGTACGGTGCCGTTTAAGAGGGAGAATCAGCCAGATGAGTTGCTCCTTTACCCTGGGCCATCCCACATACAAGGAGGGAATGATGTATCTGCTAAGTGATACCTCTGCAAGCCTTCCAGTCACCTCACCTTGTAAAATCTGTTCTGCAGCATCAAGGAAGAGATCTCTGTGACCAGCAAGAACTGGATGAATATTCAGATCTCCTTCTCAGCAGCTCGCAAGGACCTTCATCAGAGAGTCATCACAGAACAGTTGGGTTGGAAGGGATCTCATGGATCATGAAGCTCCAACCCCTCTGCCACATGCAGGGCCACCAACCTCCACATTTAACAGCAGCCCAGGCTGCCCAGGGCCCCATCCAACCTGGCCTTGAACACCTCCAGGGATGGATGGGGCATCCACAGCTCTCTGGGCAGCTGTTCCAGCACCTCACCACTCTCTTGATAAAGAAGTTCTGCCCACAGACCGGGGAGAGCCTTGAGCTCAGATATGAGGCTTCTAAGGAAGACAGTGCCACTTACACTGCTATTAATTATGATTAATTTCTCAGCCATATTTTCTCCCTCAACATTCCTCCACTCTAATTCAGCTTATTACAAAGAAACCCACGGTAAGTCTGGAATAAGACCCCATCAGCACCTCATCCTAGTGGAACATCACGTAACGTAGCCAGCAGTGTGAGAAAATATTGTCAGAATTTTCTTTCTAAATTTAACAGATATTTTTTTTAATGTCCCAAAGAACTCAGGCTGCACATCTGGTTCCCACAGACCAAGCTGCCCAAAGCCCCATCCAACCTGGCCCTGGGCATTCACAGCAATCCAGGCAGCCCGGGCCAGGGCCTCATTGCTCCCATCAAAGAAAGGCTACATTAGATCTGTCTACAAATTAAGGCTCATCAAATCTAAAAATATTTTCATTATACGCATTCTTCAATATGAAAAGCCTTCCGTTTTAGAAATGTTTAACAAGTCCCAGCAGGTACCAGCAACCAGAGAGGCACCATTTCCCAGCTGAAACCTTGTTTTTCCTGAAAAAAAAGAAAGAAAGAAAAAAAAAAAAAAAAAAAAAAAAAAAAAAAAAGAAATTTACATATAAATAGGCAAAATCGAGGTTTGGCATGCTTAGAAAAGGAAGACTGTTTCCAGTATACAAAGACCTCCTCCTAGTCTGTTTTCATTTTTCATATTTTAATCACATGTTCAGGTATGGATATATAAGCAGGAAGTGAACTTGCAGCCTGGTTTCCCATTAACCTATTGATGAAATAATCCATTTTAATGTGTTAAGTGTCATGCCTTTTTCCTCTTTTTAAAGGAATGGACTCTTTTTTCAGTGATGCTGAGGTCCTGATACATCCCAGTGCGTCCTTTAGCACTGATTAGACTCCGGCCTGCTTCCTTGTGGTGCTCTGCTATCTCTGAGAATCCAATAATATTATCACCATTAGGGCTTGGACAGTGCCAAATGCAGCTTCTGTGGGGTGATTGATGTATGTGTGACCAGCAGGGCCTGGCCCAGCCATCCTATCCTGACTGCCTTCAGAATTACAGCCTAACTATAAATTTCTGCTGCCTACAAACAAGGCCTAAGCAGGCACTAGATGTTGTTATTTGCTTGATCTGTCATTGGCTTATATACCAGAATATTCTGTTCCATGTACATGTGTATATACAAACAAAACCAAGGAAGACAGAACTGGATTCCAATAAAAATCTATTAAAAATGCTTCATTATTTAACAGAAACAAAGCTTCGTAATTAGAAAGATCTTTATGGTAGATTGATTTGTTGAAGCATTTTTCACCCAGAGAGTGGAGAGGCACTGGAACAGGCTGCCCAAGGAGGCTGTGGACGCCCCAGCCCTGCAGGCATTCAAGGCCAGGCTGGATGTGGCTCTGGGCAGCCTGGTCTGCTGGTTGGTGACCCTGCACACAGCAGGGGGTTGGAACCAGATGAGCATTGTGGTCTTTTTCAACCCAGGCCATTCTACGGTTCTATGATTCCATTTTCTGGAAGCCTATCTTCTTTACAAAGATACCAAGAAGCATCCCTAGTTAGAGTTCCAAAGGAACCCAAACACCTCTCCCAAATGTCAAATACCCGGAACGTAGGTGCCTGTGCCTCAGAAGACACCAGGTGTCTGATTCACCTTGTCCTGAAATTGCAGCTCACGCCTGCTATGCTACACTCCTACAATCTGAATGACTAATGGATTTTAATAACGTTTTGAGAAAAATCTGATTAACATCGACACTTGCCCTGATCTCTGGCTTCACCATCGACAGCAAAACAACATCTAGCAGCAATCAAAGCGTTCCCCCATCCTGACTAGCGTGTAGGCATGAAGTGGAAGCACAGTTTCTGATCTTCACCAAGCTCATTAACTCCAGAATACAGATCACCAAGATTAAGCTTTTACCTTTGCCAGACAAATTAATTTGTGCTCCAAACTCTCAATCTGGACTAGCACAATAAGTCATTATCCGACACCCAACGACTCCGAGCTCTGCTTTTAACAACCCTGCAAAACAACACCTTAATTGTTGCAACGTCCAACTGCGCACGCCATCGCCTGGCAGCTCCTCCCAGTAGTTACCACAGGAAGAAATCACTAAGAAAAAACTGGGAAAGCTTTGACTCTTGGAGGCTGACGTGTGGTTTTATGATGAAGGCTCAAAATGATTTCTTGAGCTCTTACAGAGATGCTGCTCTCCATTTCCCCTCTGTGACTTGATGCGTCACTCAGATGGCACGCTCACACATCTAGCTTGAGTATACCAGTAAAGAGACTAGAATCAACTGCATCGATCAGTCTTATAAAATTTTGGCAAGCAAGACTCCCCCCCCTTTTTTTTTTTTTTTTTTGGTTCTAAATAAGCTTTTCCAGCTTCTTTTGTAAAAGAAATGACCTCCACCAGTTCGTCTTTCTGTTTCACCAGCTGCAGGAATGACATAAAGCTTCCAGATCTACAACCTGGGCTTCAAAACCAATAAAAATCTGGGTTTTCTATGAAAAGCCTCAACAAATCAAACACAACACAGGATACCTGTGGCTTAATGTGAAGAAATGCTACAGCTTGGAAACTGCTAATGGACAGAAGGTATCTGTGCCTGTAAGAGACCAAGGGAGCCAGGATGACCTTGCTATGACTCTGTAAGTACTGAATGGATTCAGGGTGGATGACCAGAGGCAATCCCACTGTTATTTGTCTTCCAGGTCCTTATCTTCACGACTGCAGTTTGTAAGGCATATACTGCAATCCACACCCACTGAAATGGAAGCTGTACAGGCTATTTAATAGCTTAACAGGCCTTTGAACATCCAAACAGCATCGAAATAGAGCTTTACAAAATGACTCTAAGCAGAAAAGACTTTAAACTAGTGGGATATGATGACGTGTTGGGTCTCCGTCCATTACAGTGAAACCTGATGATGAAATAGTGGCAACAGTTTGCCATTTCAGCTAAAGCTCTGGGATGACATCCAGCTGTACCTGGAGGCACAGGCAATCCTCCATTTGCTGACAACTCTGAGCATTTTATTTCGTGAGCTGAATTACACTTACTTAACAAACATGCTGCATGCAAAATTAGCTCGAACACGTATGTTTAAGTGTGCACATCCGAAAGAGAGAGCTGGCATGCCAGCAGATGAAGAGAATTAGGCTTTGGAACAGCCTTTTGTTAAGATACGGAGTAACTGGGAATCAATTAAGCTTAATGACTCCCAATTACCACACATCTTCGTATTTGTTCAGGCAATAACTTTACATCTGTGACCAACCCCTTGCAGACAAAATTTCAGTGTTTGCTTTCTTTAATAGAGATGTTATTTGTACTGCGCTAATGAATCTACTTTTCCCATCTAATTTTGATTAGTTAGGTACTGCAGTAAATATGTTTACCACCCTACGATCAGACATCATTATTTCTAAAAGCACCTACTGTATTACTGATGTGTGTCTCTGATGGTCCATCTGTTTCATACCTGTACCATTTTCTAAGGATGCTCCAGATACCAGTCACCTAAACACCACATTAATCCCCTTCAAGTTGCTCAAATTAAATTATTTGTGCACGCTGCTAAGTAGGAATATGCTTTTGTTCTGAGGAGACTCTGGCTATCTCCAGTCTCACCCTACAAATCCTCCTCCACCGCAGTACTGAGAAACTACAGACTTGTTAATGTCACCTCTGGTCTCCACGTGACAGAGCTCTTTGTTGATTAGATAAATAGTCCTCAGATAGCTGATTAAAAAATGATGTAGCCGTTAGGTTGTGTGTCCAAGCCTTGTCAGCCATGTTGGATGTTAAAGTGTGCATGAATTACATCCCTGGAGTGTGCTGAACAGTGCTGATTAAATGAGGCACGCCACAGCCCTCAGCATCAATTATCAGAAATAATAGGATCTTTTCACCTACACTGGAGGAAGGGGGCTGGGGATGGAGTCAGCATGCCACTCATTTCTCAGAATATCTCATCATCATAAGCACAAAATAATAACGCTGCTCATTCACCTAAGGACATTTGTTTATTTTCATTGTGTAACAATAAAGACTGAGAAGATGTATGAGGAAAAACCTTCTCCCAAAGCCTGTGCCAGGTGAACTTTTACATACAATACTCGTGTGACATCTACCTAGAAAACCAGAGGCATTTAAGTCCTGATTAAGAGGCAAACCCAGAGGGGTATTTAAGGATAAGCTCTAGGATGATTTACATAAAGTTGCCACCACACTGGGGGAAAGAGTCCACACTTCAGCCCTCCTCAGGCTCATTTTCAACTCATTCTGCACCACGAGTGGTGTCAATCGGCTGCAGATTGGGGACTTTCCTTTTTTTTGGTGGCCAGCAGAACGGCAATTTGCTCAACAAGATGCCGCTCTTTCGTAAGAGGGCTGAAATTACTTCACTGAGATGCAGCCCAGGAGATTCTTATGCTACTTAAACTTGTTTCTTCAACTGTGAAGGGGCCTGACACAGAATAGAAGCTGACACAGCCTCCTTCACCCAGCACAGAAGCAGCAATGAGGAAAACGCCCCAAAAAAGGTTAGGAAAAAAAAAAAAAAGGGTATGTGTACAAAACATAGAGAATGTTAAATAATCTCATTTTGTTTCTATACGGCCATAAGGATCAATATATATGCTGCTCTTCTGTATTGACAAGTAACAGATCTGCTGCATGCAGCTCTGAGCACATCAGGCTTTTGAAGTAAAACACCTTTAAACGCTTCAGTGCTACTCTGAGGTTTCCAAATGTTTGTCCTCTGTACTGATGTTAACAGGACATGTTACCCTATGGACACCAAAATGGAGCTGAAATGCAGAACGTATAACCACTGCATTATTATTCCATAAAAACAGAAGCCAAAATCGGACAGTAATCGCCCATAATGCATTAAATTGGAAACCAGGATACTGAGAGAAGGAAGCTGATGGGCATCAATGGAAATGACTCAAAATGCCAAGTTGAAGTAGCTCACATCCCACTAACCCACTTTAGGCCTCTCCCAAATTAAAATCCTTTCCAGCGCTCTGCTTTAAAGCCACAAAACATTCCAACAGCAATACTTCCATTCACATTAATACTTCATCACATTTGGCTTAGCTTTTGCGTGGAACATTTGAAACCAAGGAAAAAAATGGAAACGCATCCATGCTCCTACTCATGGCAGGGAAGAAAGTTACTTTAATTAAACGCTTCTAAAAAATGTTTTAAATTCCTTCTCTCTCCTTTGTCTCTAATTTAACTCTGCCGCATTGCTCTACAGAAACTTCTGCAGCATGCAAAGGCTAACTAAACTATTCAGTGCATTTCCAATACACCATAAATATACCAGATCCAAATCGACAAAAGCAAATGTTAATTGGAAACATTTTTCTCAGTTTTTCATTATCTGAGCAGAAAATTATGGGTCTTTTATACACACACACAAAATCCTTTTCAACCACCTAGAAAAATTATCTTTTAATAAAAGCTTTAAATTATACTATCATATTTCAAAGGCAACGAACAGTTAAAGCAGCTAATCAAAGGTATAATTATTTAATGACTACTACTCATGCTATCTAACAGGGCCATAATTGCTTGGCTGTGATCACTAGACCACCAGCCTCAATACTGGAAAACAAGTACTTTGCTTGTAGCATTTGATCGACCAATTTCTGAGGTTAGTTTCTCCAATTGGGTTGACTTCACAAAGCAGGCTGACTTATTACAGGATGAGATAATCACTTTGTCACTCTGCCTCCATTTGTTTTTGTGCTAAAAATGGCAGAGGAACATAAAGCACCTGAGAGCATGCAAAAATATTACCCTGACAAAATGCTATTTGTCAAAATCATCATTGATCTGTGTCATTTTTAAGGACACGTGACAGTTTTCTGTTTATTGTCCATATTAATCCCCTGTAAGTAGTGTGGGACATGTGGGGAACACGTGCTGCCTGCAAGCAGCCTACCCTCTTTCTGCTCCTTAGACACAGCATCGACTCAGTGGGAAGAGAAAATGCTCCCCTGCCAACCCCATAGGGAACCACTGGTTTTATGGCAGGATGGATTTATTCCTGCTTTGGACCATCAGTTTCATCTATGGACAGGGAGATGAGAATCCTGTCTGGGGCTGGAGAACAAGCAGCATTTAAATCCACTAACCAAAGATGCGCTGCTCTACACCCTTCTCCCTCTCTGACTGCATAGAAGCCCCCTTCTGTTGATAGCCCAAGCAATTACTGTCAAGAAAACAGTTACAAAACAAGAGGAAGAGCTGTTTCTGCTCAAAGGAGCGATATTTTCATGGCTCATCTTGGATTTATTTCCTTCTGTGTTTAATAAGATGATCTTAACAATAAAGGGAGACTTCCCACTATACTCACTGCTATCATAGGAAGAATGTAAGCTGTCCATAGAAACCTTTTAAGGTAAAATTAAGACAGATTAGGCATTGGAGTCATGGTGCGAGTTCCACCTTTTACCTATTCTGAAATTTAAAGCAACTGCAGAATTGAATGGAAATCTCAATGTAAACCCCTACAATTGGACAACTTTTCATTGCATTTAATCCGTGTCACCCGCACTGCTATGAAACAGAAGTTGGCACTATGGAAATAGAAACGTGAATAGAAGACAGTAAGTCTGCAATAAGGTTTCACAAGCAGACCACTCTTCTGAAAAGCAATCGTTGCTCACATCAGTTCCTACGGGCCATGAGATACACAGCCTAGCTATTTTCTACGTATGCACCCTGTGTAAAACAGAGGCAAGACAACTTTGCTAGAGATCTAAATCTTGCTCAGCAACACAAGCAACTTCAAAGTTGTGCAAATAACACGTTAGAAAAGGGTACCCATGAAGTACACCCCACCACACAGTAAAACTAATGTGAGTCTGTGTTAGGCATTTAATAGTTCAGCACGTTACTCTGCTTCTGGTGAAACCTTCCACGTTAGCACAGGGATTCCTCACTAGAGATATTCAAGTTGGAGAGATTTATTGTGTCAAGGTCTTTCCCTACAAACTACCAGCCCATCTGTAATGATTATTTCTCTACAAACCTGAATGCCTGTGCTCAAACAGGAAGGTCACCAGCTCCCCTATTGACTGCGCTGACACGAGAGACAGCTTTCAACTCACCCCCCTTCACCTGGCTTCATTTAGAAAATACAGACCCATAGATCTGGGCCCTGCCCTACAAGGAGGATGACCTGAGGGTTAATCCCATGCAAAGTTCCTCTCTCCAGCACAACCTCAAAGCCTGCATCTAGGCGTGCTAGCAGGACACCTAATCATCATTTGTATTCTGGGACAAAACATACAAAATTAAATTGCTAACTCTAAGCTCCTAGCTCAAAATCAGCAACGGGACAAAGAACCTCGGACCTTTCACAAGCAGTTCATGCACCTGCCAACTTAACTTTCAGAACTGATAGTGCAACCAGTGGTTGCCACAGTGACCTACAATGGGACGCGGAGGTCTCTTTGGGCAGGTCTCTCAACCCAGGTCTGCTAGGGAGAAGGCAGCTATTAAGATTCTTCCATTTTAAACTTGCTGTGGGAACAGAAGAATTCTTCCCAGTGGAAGATTCATCATTTTGTCTCTTCTCCACGGATGGCATCTGGATTTCAAGGGTATGATGTGCAGGACACTACTGTTAGTTGTACTAGATTGGGATCTTCAGATTTACAGAAAGCTGTTCATTTTAACTTAAAAGTGAAAAAGATAATGAAATGGAGATGCTCCTGGTGTGGTATTATCCAACAACTGCCCAGATGCTGTTTTGAACAAATCCAGCAAGAGGAAGGTTAACTCCTGCAGCTGCTCTTGCATGCAAGTTACCACATTTCTGTAATTTGACTTATTCCTGAAGCTGTATTTGCAATTTCCCAATCCCCTGCGAGATGCTGCGGTTGGAGTTTTAAAGTCTGAGAAAGGAGGGTGCCATTTTGTGTTTGCATGTTTTAAACACTGCACATGTTGTCAGCGCGTACGCAATGATGGCGTGACAGCACGATAAAGCAAAACCAAACGAAGAGACCCAAATGAAGAGACTCCTGTCTCAGCGGCACTGCCTTTCACCCCCAGTGCAGCGCTGAGTAACAACTGCATTTCGTCCAGAAAGATAAATATTAAATCCTGCATTTACATCAGATGCTGGTGTCACATGCCTCCTCACTAGCTGAAGATCTGAGTTGTTAACTACTAAATGGGTAAATGACAATGGCTGTTACTAATCGCTTATTGAATAATGAAACTGACACAACTGATAAAAGGTTTCAATCCTGGGAAAAAGTGATTTATAGTATTTCACTCTACTGGCACTGTTATTTGTATGACAAATGGTTGGACAGACACCAGTTAATCTCTGCACACCTCCAACTCTGATGTGGCAGCTTCTGCCGGAGCATCCAAATAATCAAGCACAGCTAACAATACAGCCGCGCTGTCGCGAGGGGCTGAATGCTGGCATTTTATCAAGGCTGATCCCCAAATCAATTTACGCAATGGATTTTTTTTTTTTTCTTTTTTTTTTGGTGGGGGGAGGGAGCACGTGGCAAGCTTACTTGCCACGCATCATAAAAACGATAAGCCACAGCTTGCAGCGAGGCAGATAGGCCACGCTCCTGGGGCACCGAAATGAAATCATCAATACAACTAAGGCGTTAATGATTTCAGAAAGCTGTGTATAGTTTATGGATTTGCTTGATGGTAAAATCTGAACTGCGGCATCACAGGGAGCTGTCAAGACTGCTTGTTATGTTGCAGTGGAATACTGTATTGCCCGCTGGGGACAGTGAATCCCATTCCCCACTCAGGCAGGAGAGGGATGCGGCTTCTTTTGAGGCAGTATGAGACAGGGCTTTCTCCCTCTCTTGAGAAACAAATGAAGCTTTGTATTTATGAGCAGTTCATCAACAGCAGCTTGATCTCACTGGCTGTTAGTGACATCCTACTTCCTGCCTAAGTCAAATGTACTTCATCGAGCAAGTCTTTCAAAAGCATCAAACCTCTCCAAGTGCCGAGCTTCCATCCTTCTGTCATTTTTCAACTTTGCAACCGGAAGTTTTAACTTTTCAGTTAAAAATAAAAAAGATGCCCACTACTGTTCAACTGCAGGAGCACAGAATCACAGAATCCTTCCAGTTGGAAGGGACCTTCAGAGGTCATCCAGTCTAGCTCCTCTGCAATAAACAGGGACATGCACAGCTAGAGCAGGTTGCCAATGCCTGATCCAACCTCACCCTGAAAATGTCCAGGGACGGGACATCTACCACAACACTAGGTAAGCTACCTGTCCCTGCTTCCACTGCCTGTGCACCTGCTTCTTGCTCTTCAGTTTGACCAGCAGGTCCCAGTTCAGCCATGCTGATTTCTTGCCTGCCTCTCCTGACTTGCTACACCTGGGGACGCAGGGGTCTTGCACTCCGAGGAAAGCTTCCTTCAAGATTTGCCAGCCTCTCCTTTCCTTCCTTGCCTGCCCATTCTGAACAGCTTGTAGTCACTGATAGCCACACTCTGATCACAGGAATCATCCTGAGAGAACACAGCCAAGAGGAGGAGAAGGGCTGCATGCAGAGCATGGGAAGCAGCTACAAATATTTTCTCCGAAAGCTGTAAAAGATTCCTAGAGAGGTGAAGTATTACAGGTTCACTATTTCAATACTTTCAATTTAAATTACATCGGTCATTTTCTAGCAATTGTAAAACTTTCAAAAAAAAAATAAATCAGTTTTATATTTATTATTATCACGCAGGACTAACTCAATATATTTGTTCTTCAAAGATATTTGTGACAGCACAGCATTAAAAACTGCTCAGAGCTTGTTACCCCTTCACAACCTCCTGTGAGGCATTCAGATAACTCTGTTACTTACTCCATCAATGGAAATTATTTTCTGATTATATCACGTATCAGCTTTCCCATGGATTTGCCCAGGATCAGTGCGAGATTAAATAATACACAGATTCTTCAGAATCCCTTTCTTAAGCACAGCATAGTAAGCACAGCATCCATTTTATTCTAGTTCTCTAAACCACTCTCACTGCTACAAGATCCCCTAAAATTAAATGACAACTGATTGGAGAGCATCTAAGCCAACTCTGTAACACTCCTGAGTCTACCAACTGGTTGTGCAAATAAGTACATAAATTAAAAGCACTGTAGAAGCTTCTTAGCAGTCGCTTAACCGCTGATTAGAAGTACAAATTTAAGGTAAAATTATTTCCTACAAATAGGCATTTTTAGCTTTTTTTTTCCTGAATTCAAGATTTATTATCGCATTCCTTTGTCAATCATCTCAGCTAGAAGATCTTTTAAGGTCTCCTCCAACCCAAGTGTAAGTTCATTACACAGATACAACGCACTGCTGATGAATTTATGAAATCCCTCTTCTGTCATCCTTAGGCATCCCGTTCTACAGACCTTCTATTCTTTCTAACAGCTTTGATTTTCTGTATCAACTGACTCATTCACTGCTGCTGCCTTCAGTATCCTTATTGCCCAGGTGGGGTGGGACTAACAATGTTGTTATTTACTCTCCATCTCCCAGGCATCCTAAGGTATTAGCATGACCCAACTGTATTCTTCTAAACCATCAATCAGTCCTCTAAAAGAAAGCAGAGGCTCTTGACCTTCTACACAGAGTTAACATGCAGGTAATCTCTGTAATTGATAGCAACAGAAAAACCATGACACACAGCAGTACAACATTACTGTCAAAATACTGTGCAATCAAATATAATAAAGGCTGATGGACTAGCAGATTCTTTCTTCTACCGTGCCTACGTGTATGGATACACAAGTTGAGGACTGCTTGCTTGCCTAAAACCAGGAAGGGATCCTATTCCCCAGGGACATAAACAAGGATTTAAAGTGAAATTTTTCTATATGAATCTCTCATCCTTTCCACGGGTTCTGATTTCAACCCAGTCCACTCCTTCCATCCTCTTGCAAAAGTGGCTGGGCATCTTGTATTATTGTTCTAGAGACTGCACAGCATTTAGCAGTCCCTTTTACTTGCAGATAAAATGTCCTCATCTCCTACCCCAAAGGTAGAAAGTGTTCATTTTGGGTTTGTTAATCAAGAACTCGAGCTTCCGTGTGCTGCAGTGGTTGATGCATTAGGACAGAACTACAGTGCACTGAGAAATGAATATGTGGTAGGGGTTGTAAGAACTGGGAAGGGACAACTCCGAGAAGCTGAAGAGGGCAGGTGCCCTTCAAATGATAACAGTTCCCTGTACTCCACTGGGTCTCTGCAGCCTGCTTCGTTCCAGCATGATACCTGGAACGAATCCTGTCCTTGTGCACTTCACAGTGAGTTTCCTGCTGTTTGAGTGCTCTCCTACAAGCAGGGCTAAAGCACAGAAGGATTTTCACAAGCAGAACCTCAGAGATAAACACATGGGCTTCTGTGTTGCTCAAAAAAACATTTAGGGCTTTCTCTCAAGTGCCTCTTTCTTTTTGGAAGCAGTGAGAATGTTCGGGCTCTGGGGGACAGTTTATGTCCATCTTTTCTTCTTTTCTCAAAAGTATTGCAGGTTAAACTTGAGGCCTAACAACCTTGACAACGTCCCTTTACATTTTTTCGACAAGCCATTGAATAGCATTATGACAAATTATGGGACCCAATGATATGTAACCAGAAAATCTATGCCAGCCAAAGGCTGCAGATAAAATAAAAGCCTAAAAGAAGTATTTCTGGAAGGGGGAAAGCAAGGGAAAGCAAGGGAAAGCAAGGGAAAGCAAGGGAAAGCAAGGGAAAGCAAGGGAAAGCAAGGGAAAGCAAGGGAAAGCAAGGGAAAGCAAGGGAAAGCAAGGGAAAGCAAGGGAAAGCAAGGGAAAGCAAGGGAAAGCAAGGGAAAGCAAGGGAAAGCAAGGGAAAGCAAGGGAAAGCAAGGGAAAGCAAGGGAAAGCAAGGGAAAGCAAGGGAAAGCAAGGGAAAGCAAGGGAAAGCAAGGGAAAGCAAGGGAAAGCAAGGGAAAGCAAGGGAAAGCAAGGGAAAGCAAGGGAAAGCAAGGGAAAGCAAGGGAAAGCAAGGGAAAGCAAGGGAAAGCAAGGGAAAGCAAGGGAAAGCAAGGGAAAGCAAGGGAAAGCAAGGGAAAGCAAGGGAAAGCAAGGGAAAGCAAGGGAAAGCAAGGGAAAGCAAGGGAAAGCAAGGGGAAGCAAGGGGAAGCAAGGGGAAGCAAGGGGAAGCAAGGGGAAGCAAGGGGAAGCAAGGGGAAGCAAGGGGAAGCAAGGGGAAGCAAGGGGAAGCAAGGGGAAGCAAGGGGAAGCAAAGCAAGGGAATTCTTCCTCTTCACTGGTATAAAGAATTGCAGACAGAGAAATCCTTTGATCAATCATGAGTTAATTAGTCCTCTGATGAACCAAGAGTCCCCTGTACAGTGACCATTTCACCTGTTGCACCACGTAGAAGATGCTTAGCATGTCAAGGTCATACCCACTCTTCTGCTTGGGGAGCTGTACAGAAAACATGCAAAAACCTTTACAGGCAAAGCTGCCTTCACATCTTGTTTTCTATGTATTTTCTATACTTCTTTGCTATCATTTTTCATCAGTGTGGGATCAACAGTTCTATAGGAGTCCATCTCCTGGATACACAGCAAGGACACACTGTGAGACTTAAGGTAACGAGTTACTGGAAATGTAAAATCCACTTGACAGCTTCTCATTCAAATTATTTAGTTATTTATTTTCAATAAGTTGGAACCCTCCGTATCCTTTAACCAAACAAGATGCAAATCAAGTGTGTCAAGAAAAAAACACTGAAGTTGTCACCCAATTAACACTGCTGGCTGGGAGACATCTACAAAGGCTGCAGAAATAATGTTTACAACCTGCAATGAGCAGAAAAATATTTATTTGTTGCTGGCTAAGTATTGCCTGGTTTCCTCCACTAAATTCACCTTTCTAAGCTCAGATAGCTGCAACATTCATGTGATAAACAGCATGTTTCACCATAAAACCTGAACTGGTTGTTCAAAAAAAGTTATTTACAACTGACCATTCACAGCCTACTGACTGGCAGCCACCCAACCACAAAGTAATTATGTGTGTGACAATGATGATATTAAGCCCAAAGTAATAGGATAGCTTCCAGTTTTAAGGCTAAGTAAATCATGAACTGTACTTTTATGTACAAACACGTTGGCTAAAGCATTCCAGTTGTCTGGAAATAGGCACGTTCTCTTCGGTGTTTTGTTTACCACTACAAAGTATTACCTTGGCTGAAAAGCACAAACATTTGGGACAATTTGGGATGACTACAAACCAGTCACCACCTCAATTTTTCAATAATAATTTAAAAACTACAACATCTTTTTTTTTTTCCCCCTTGAAATACTACCTTGCATGACAATTGCTTTCTATGCGCACAGGCACTGAAGTCCCAAGAGGAGGAGCTCTGGAAAGAAGAAATAAGGAGGGAGCTCGGAGCGAGCTGCCAATTCTTTGTCAAATGAAGCAGAGTCAGAAATACTCCAGCCTGGTTTTGTAATCCATCACCATGAACTGCAGCACTTCCTCCCCAGATTAAAAAGACAGATTCAAAGCACTGGGGAAGGAAGTAAAAGGGAAGTCAAAGTCAAGTCAATGCCATATCAGTTAGAGATTACCAATGAAGACGACGTGCATGCAACGGTAGAAGCTGACAAGCTTTATGCCTGCTTGTGTCCAACACATCCTCCCCTGGGATGTACCCTGAAAATTCAACTCTACCAGAGAGAATCAACACATGGCTCCCTTCCCTTTTATTTTTTAACAGATTTTTTGCACATTTCAGCATCATGTTCAATATGAAGCCTTCCACGGATGCTGATGTTACTGTATTCATCATGATCCTGTATATGTGATGAGATGCCTGCAAAATACTACTGAGGAACCTGTTCCATCTGATCCTCGTGGTTCCCTTTCAATTTGGGACATTCTACAACTCTACGTCATCAAGGCCAAAGATACAGAGCTTCTTCCCAGAAAAGAAGTTTATCTTTCTGAAGCTTCCATCCTTTAGCAAGCTTTAAGTAGACTAACAACCCTCTGCTGCCATGCCTGCTGTCTGTGGGGGTTATATCAAGCAGAAGGGAGGGTGTATCTTGTCATATCACAACAGAAGGATGAGTTTTCCGTATTCAGACAGCAATCACAGCATTAGAGAAGACCTGGGTTTAAAGGCACCTCAAAGCCCATCCATTTCCAGCCTCCTGCAGCGGGCAGTGGCGCCTCCCACCACGCCAAGCTGCTCAAACCCCATGACGTGTGTTGTTTTAAATCCATCTAAGCAAGCTGACCCTCTGGACTTGCAGAGCCTGACTAGCAAACACCAAGAGGCTGGGAATCAGTTAGTCACAGCTGCATTAGGTACGTGGCCGTGGTAATAACTAAACTGTTAAGTAGTGTGAGGCTTACCAGGCTCTGACAGATGTCCCTGCGACCTATGTCTCCTGATGGAGAAAGGCATCTCCTCAGTGAAGACGGACATGAATGATCCTAAAGGTCTCTTCCAACCCAAACCACTCTGTGGTTCTACAGTTAGGAGCTAATCTAACTGGGCCTTCTGTTTTATTACAGCTGGGGATCTAAAGGCTTGGTTTCATGATGGGAATCCGAACCTCGGCAAGCAGGAAGCACACAACCCAAAGAGCCCTCTCAGCACAGGCTGGAGATGAGTGCACAGCACAGGGGTCGAGCAATCAGAAGACACCAAACGCATGGATTCAGAGGGCAGATTTGTCTTCTACAGGGGGAAGGAAAAAAACCAACAAGGGGAAGCATGAGCTCTTCATCTGGCACGTGGCTAATGCAGTGTTCAGCCTGCTGTGAGGTCCTCCCCCATCTCCCCAAGCCACACATGTGTTGATGTGCAGAAGCTACTGGGTGAAGAGTCCTGGCAAAAAGCATGCTTTATTCCCTAAATTCCATATGCCATAGAAAATTCAAATAAGAGAAAAGATTTGCAGTGCTGGAACAATAAGCAGCACTTAGGATGATGTATTTTCTCATAGAGCGCTGTGTGTTTGATGCACATGTCTTTAGTGACTTCTTTTTCCTCGTTTTAATAGAAATTTGAATTAAGAAATCTGTGGCATTTTTATAGGTGAGAAATTAACGGAAGCCTCATTAGCTTCTAAGAGGAGAAAATCTAAACCATGCAGCCAGCTACTGACCCTTTCCCTCGCTTCTTTTAAAGGATGCAGATTTATCCTCATTACGGGATTAGAAACAGCGCTGGCTCTGCTTCGTAATGTCATCCTTGTAACATCTGCAGATAAACCGAATGCTCGCTAGATCAGGCACCAAAAAAGCCACGTTCCTGCAGTCTGAAGGTTAAACTGGATTAATTTAGAAAACCTGAAAATTGATACACCGTCATTTAACATGTGCTCAACATGTGTGCTCAGCAGCAACTGAAATGAAATATCTTAAACATTATCAAACGTTACATCATTAAATATAAATTAGATGGAAACGGGGGAAAGCTAAAAATTGACTAGGAGTTCAGATACTCTAAATGGCTAATATGTCCATTTTTCACCTGAAGCCCTCTCCAATACCGTTTTGCTATTAAGCAAAACCTAAAGAAAGGTAATCAATTCCAACTAAAAAGCACTTATCCTGGAATGACTGTGCGTAAGGCACTTCAAACCTCTGGCTGGCTGCCAAAGCCCAGACAACAGCTATCAATGTTTCTGACTATCACAGGAGCACAAGGGGCCATGCATAATTGACTAGAAGATGGGCTAAAACTGTGCCCAATCAGTGTGTGATCAAAAACGCGTGGAATATTCAGCGCCACTTGATTACATGGAGGCACGTCCTTTCACTCTCCTCATGAAATCTCTTCAAGGTCCAGAGTACTGTAATAAGATCATTACTGTCAAGCGGTACGAATCGCAGGCAATGAGTCTTGGGATAGGAAGTCATACTTCACAAGCTCCTCTGGTCTCTCTCTCTCTTTTTTTTTTGTATTTTACTGCGTGTTGAGGCAGCAAGGCGACGAGGTGACAGATAATGATCACATCACTGTGTGGCAACTAGAAAGGCACTTTTAAGAAAGAGCACAGAGATATCAGCTTAAGAGAAACTCAAACTTTTTTTTTTTTTTTTTTTTCTCTCTCCCCTCTCTCAAAAAATTAAATAGAATTAAACTGTGCGGCATCCTTTCATGAATTGTGATTTAATGTCATTGAATTTAATCATTTGATAGATTTTCATACTACACCAAAGCCTATTACCTCACAGACAAATGGCCAATTTTCTCCATCTCGCACTCACACAAGAAGCCTTTATCAATTTTTTGTGTGTTGGGGGGGGGGTGGGAGTGGTGGAAAACGTCAATGATGAGGACTGCTGAAGTCTTCTTTTTACCTACTCCTTTCACTGGAGTTGCAGACTACATGCAATGCATAACAGCTCTCAGAAGTAACCCATCTCTATAAAGAGAAAAGTGAAGGGATTGGAAACAGTAGATTAAAGCCCAGAGTATGGAAAACAAACATGCAGCAAGCTAACTAAGATCTCATGCACAGCTTGTGCATCTGCAGTACAGACTACAAAGACAGAAAGTATTTGCTCACTGAGTTTGGCAGCTAATTTAAGGCAAATATTTAATTAAAAGCTGAAGAAGCAACACAGGATTGAAGTGACTAACCAGTTGAGAGTTGGAAACACAGAGGTCTACGTTACCATTAAGGATGGTCTTGCAAATGCGTGCCACTGACACCACAGACCATGAAAAGTGGAACTGCTCCAGTTCTATGCTTTCTAAATGGATGAGGCTGCTATGATTGCACAAAAGGGTACACCTAAAGCAAGTAAATCCTGCATCATGACTCTCCAGCTGGCATTTCACCTACCAGAACCTCACTGTCCAGCACCAATTTGTCACCTTTCCAATATGTGCCATTTGGAGCCGCCTCCTTGGGCTAAGGTGAGAATGCCACACTGCACCAGCATGAGCACCTTGGTTCAGGACTTCATATACATGGCAACCAGGAGAACAAAGTTACATCTACAATGACTTCATTTCACTTTATGTTTTTAAATTTTTACTGCAGCTTCCTAGGGCATAATCACCTCTGTTCATCCTTTGGGTATTTTAAGTTAGCTGTACAGATTCATCATGAAATCCCGTGGTCTTGCACTTTGGAAAAATGGGCAAATAACATGTAAAGTAAGCACCTAAGTAAGAGAATGGAACTTCTGTAATAGCATTAGTATCTCACAGGTACTTCTTGCCATTTTGTGAACCTTTTTCCTAACCCATGGTCTCTGTCTAAAGCTGACAGCACAGTTCTAAGGAAGACGCTCATTACCTGAACCCAGAAAGACACCAGGGTGTCACCTGTTTTCTTTCACTTATAAAGCTACTTAAAACGTCTTTCTTTTCCAAAGAAATCAAGCCACATCTCACCACAGCACTCATGCTAAGAATACACAGCATACAGCTCCCACTCACAACACATAGCACGCGTACTGCACTAAGAGTGGGACTGCTTTTCATCAGTATGTATGGAAAAAAATAAGCTTTATCTTCCTCTAGATATCCAGGTGTACCAGTGTGTACACCAACCACCAACTCTTTCTGGACCTTAAGCCCAGAATCCTCTTTGCTGCTGACCACCACTGCGAGACTTCTTTCAAGCGGGTAGGCGGAACACCTAGCCTCTTCCGACCCCGAGCTAGCAGCACTTTGAAAGAGAAGAAGGGATCTTTCAACTTGTTTAGCCTGCAATGAAGTAGGTTAAAACAATAGATGAGCTTCACCTCCCTTGTCTTTCACTCCTCGGCATCAACATAAATGTCTTTCAGCAGCAAACCTTTCATGTCAAATAGGCTGTGACGACTGAGGCTGAAGGTTTCCCAACAAGTGACCTTTATGCCTTGGTTGAAAGCAAGCCTCTGAAGATTCGGTTCAGATTTTATTAATTTCTGCCCTCCTGTTTCTCAGGTGTGTAGCAATTGTCCAGCACTGTATCTTCTGCAAAGCAGTGAATGAAGTTACTGACGAATAGTGTAATTACAACTGAAGAGTGCTCTGACAGTGAATAGGTGCTAACCTGTGCAGTACACTTAAGAGGAGCACGTGGCACTGCAGACAACAAATCTGGTCACATCCTGCAGGTTAAGTTGCCACGCAGACAAAGGAAGAAAACACAGTTACTCATTTTGCTGGCTTTTTTTTTTGGTCATCATTTGAATGCTAAGTAAAATCTGTTTGTTTTTTTCATTCCATTACTGCTTATCAGGGAAGCCCGTCCAGCTCCACATAAATGCTACTTTCCTTTACCCAACACCACAGTCACAACGCCCTTTTTTGTACCAATCTCACTTGAAATACTGTGTTGTTTTGGAAATCTCCAGAACACTTTGCAAACTCTCCCCATCACAGGCCAAGTGCTCAGCCAGCAACCTCCTCACATGGGCTCCTGGAATATCTGCACTGCAGTGATGCAAACTCTCCCCTAATGCCACACAGCACCAAAGCTTCATTTCATTTCCAGGTTTCCCTATCTCAGTACCTCCAGACAAGTATCAAAACCTTTCCCTCTACTGAAATAACAGACGTTGTTCCAAAATGCCTCCACAGCTACTCGCACCGTGCAGTAAGATATAATTATTGACATCCAATGTCTAGGAACTATCTAAGTTAACAAGGATGACATGATCATCAGCAATAACTTCCATGTAGTTCTTATGTGGCACTGTCTGTTTACTTGTACAACCTCAGCAGTACGCCTAAGTACCTTTTTGCAGACTCCAAAGAGCTTTAACTTGAAGTTTCGGTGGCAGCATTACTTGAAGCAACACAATCCATCCCACAGATACGATTCCAAAGGTTACAAACTCTTTAGCAGGTGAGTAGCTCTGCCCTCGTTGCAGCTGCAGGTCAAGATATTATATTTCACATCTTCCAGAAAAAAGGAAGTGACTTTTTGTGCTGGAAAGGTTTCTGAACACGCTGTCCTCTGACAGTGGCAGAAGGTTTCTTCCACACCATAAAAAGCCCCACCGTTAAAAAAAACAACAAGCAAAAACAAATTCCTTCATCACGGTGCCTAACTCAGTGGATTACAAAGAAGCATCAGCATTAACAACGTCACGTCCAGCTGTCAAATGAAGGAGCTACTCTCCCACCAACACTACAGCTCATTGCTTTCATCTGTTCCATGCAGAGGTGCTCCTGAACTTCTTACCTAACACTTCTGTATACATTTCAACATACAATACCAGCAGGTAAATCATGGGGAAATGGGAGGGATTTCACTAAGGAAAGCTTAGGGTGAGAAGCTGCAGGTAAGATGCAGTTTTTTTTTCATGCATCATATACTACACAGCCAGTTAACTGCTATATTGCTTTCAATTTATACAAAACGTCAATTTCTTTCAGCTATTATACAGTTTCCAGAGACAAACACCAAGAGCTGCGTTTCTGTATTTTGCTTTGCCATTCTGGTTTTGGAATGCCTGGAACAGGACAAGCAGTCTCAGGAACAAACTGTTATGTCCCCCAACTCTGTGCACATTGTCCTGCCCTCCTGGACTTCATCCCCACTTGGCTGAGAAACAAGAGAACAAACTACCTTTGTGTCAGGAAGACAGTTCTAAAAAGAAACATGAAAGAACCTTCCGTGCCCTTCAAAAGTTCTTTAGAAACCAGTGATAAAGAAGAACGGGAACACGGATTTGGAGAGAAAATGCACTTTACTGAGTTGCTAATCGCATCCATTACCCTATAATCAGCTCCTGTTTCTCAGCGCCCACTGGCACAGACAGGAGCATGAGGGCTATACTGGTTTCACCTGCACTGCTGGGAGAGAACATAAAACAGCACCCTGCTGCAGCTGACTCGCATCCGTGACCCAAGGAACACATCTGCCCTTCCACCTGGACACATGCTGATCCTACCATCAAAAGCAGAGTTGGTCCTGTTGGCCAGGGTGCTCCAACAATGACACTGCAAAGCACTGATCATTTGATACTGAGAGGACGGTCATACCTTGAGCTTTTTACAGCTTCTTAAAATGAGCTTTCTGCAGCTCTACTTGGATTGAAGGTCTAAAAGCCAGGTCTGAACAAGAGCGAGAAAAATAAAACGCTGGGAAAGACCTCCCTGTGAAGGGTATTTACAGGAAAGCTTCTTAATTTTTCTACTTGTTTTCAAGCTGAAAAACCTTCCAATTATCACTGGCCGCTCCACTACGTGCAGTAGCACATGGGTACCAAACCAGGCCAGGCAGTGTGCAGCTACTCCTCTTTGAAACACAGCACCGTATCATCCTGCTCCAAGCAAGTACAGATAACATGGTGGGAAAAACACTGCTGGTTTCTGGCACCTTGCCTAATGTAAGCATTCCTGCTGTTTTACCCTCAAAACCGGGGAATTTTTTGCAGTGACAAGTCCTGTACAGAGAGAGAACTAAAAAACCTTCTCTCTGGGTATTATTGCACTTGTGAAAATTTCACAAGAATCTGATCTTCCAAAATAGAAACTGAATTTTAATTTGCACCCAACTGCAGCGCAGCTGCTTTAGCATTTTCGTTGCTGCGGCCATTGTCTTAGAAAACCAGTAGGAAGACAAATCCAGCAACATGAAAGAATCAATCCCAGAAAGAGAGAGCTGTGCATCTGCAGATGGTGCGGAGAAAGAAGAATCAGCATGATCTTTCTGGAATGTATAAAAGAGATGAGCATCAGTCCTTGGAGTTACTAGCATCACCCTGGGCCCACTGGTGTCCATCATCGTGATGTCTGAATACTTGGGCAGAGGTCAATGATCAAAGCAGGCATGTTCAAGGAGAAATAGACTGAAAAATGTAGTAAAGTTGCTAGAGTTTGTTGAAGACCAGATTTAAACCTCACTGAACACCTCAGCTTTTCTACAGACAGAAATGCAGGAAGCCAAGATTTCTGTTTGAAAGCTGACACTTCAGACATGCCTGGATCCAAAGGAAACCAACATAAAGTCTAGATTTACCTAAATCATTTAATGATCCACTGCACCTTCTGCAGCAGAACATTCCTCCTCCTAGTCACAGTGAGCTCAAGATTTGCAGAAGAAGGGAAGAAGGAAGATACAGCTCTCACACAGCTATCAACACAGTCTTCTGTACCCCAGGTTCACTAAGTCACCTGCCTTATCTCAAACACCTAGTCCAAGCTGCCAAGGCTAAGCGTGCATCTCTTGAAATACTCTGCTTTTGACTGCTTAATTTGGACTGAATCTCCAGTTGCA
Organism: Tetrao urogallus; assembly: GCF_951394365.1. Taxonomy (NCBI): domain Eukaryota; kingdom Metazoa; phylum Chordata; class Aves; order Galliformes; family Phasianidae; genus Tetrao; species Tetrao urogallus. The sequence continues at coordinate 34,820,978 of NC_136821.1, forward strand.
GCAATCTAGCTGAACACCTGTAAGAGTTTAGATCTGTGCTTATTGCAAGTCAGGAGGAAAAAGCAAAAAGGAAATCTTTTGGGTCACTGGACAGAACAGGAGTTCAACTTTTCCTGATAAAAGTCTAAATTACTAAGCTAAGAACTACTTTAAATCAGAAAACACTCTTGAAATTGAAATTCCAGGCACAGGAGAAAAACACTTAACAACCCAAAGCACCTCAGACACTCCTTGCACTTGGAGCAGACCAACTTATGACAGAGCTTGTCCCAGGGATGGAAGCATCCCCAGTGCTCAGCATCTCAGCAAGATAAACGCTTCCAGTGTGCTCAGCCACAGAACCTACAAAACACTCATCTCCAAGGAACTCTAGTTTTTTTTCCCCTGCATTACCTGTCTCCTAAAAGGCATGGGAAAGTCAAGCAAGTTTCCTTGCTCCTCCTCGCTGCAGAGAGGTGAGGCAGCCACGTGCCTCTCCTAACTTTGCTAAGAACTCAAGGGCCGCTAAGATTAGCCCAGAGTTCCTCAAGCATGACAACAACGCAGTACAGACAGATGCAATTCCATCTGCCTCACGGCCAACAGCTGCATTTCACTGGGTTGCGCTCCCAGATAAATGTTTTAAAAATCAAGAATTTACAACCACTGCCGGCCCACTCAAAGCTCAAAGCAGAAAAGGGTGCCTGTGTCAGAAGACTTGGAAGAAGGGGCAGGTCAAAGAAAGCTCGCCTGCTGATGCAGAGCTACAAAGACCGTGCAAGCAGATGCCAGCACTCGCTGCTACTTTTAAGGCTGCCTAGGTATCACTTGGTGCTGCTCTACAGTTAGGCCTGATGCTCCTGCAGGCACATTTCTATGAAGTGGGACAGTTTTGTTAAGTCATTGTAAAGGGTTTTTGGACTGGCATGCTAAGATGCTGCAAGACAAGGAGAAGAGCAAGAGAAAACAGAGAAGGATAAAGGAGCCACGCGGTCTCCTCTCCAGTTAATAGCAAGATTTCAGGGCAAGGTGCACAACAACTGCAAATCCCTGCCTGCTTGCTGCACTTCAAAAGTCTCCCTGCAGACCAGGACCACACAGGCTCCAGCTCCAGTGACTTGTGAAAATAAGCTCACCAGGAGAAAGAAAACATACACGTATTAACTACTTACAAAGAGATTTTCAAAGGCTTTTGATACCCAGCTGGTCTTGATTTATATTGACTTCCACAAAATGCTTGTGGACAAATGGTGAGCTCTCTGAAAAATCCCCTCTGTAACTTCCCACTGAGGTATGAAAATAAGTGGTGTAAAAAGGATTGTTAAGGGGAAAAGAAAAAAAAAAAGAGAGAGAGACAAATTAAAAATGAAAGTTTAAAATAAAATTTGGCTGCAGGCCATAAACTAGGGGGAAACTAACAGTAAAGATAGTTAAATGACTGGAAACAGAACACAACAGGAGCTATTATGAAAAAAAAGAAAAGCTGATGGCTTTCTAAAAAGGATTTGTATAGATAGCTGAGGAAATAAATTCCGTATGTGACAGAAGTGCAATTGAGAAATTAAATAAATGGAAAATAAGGATGACTAAGTAGTAGTTAACATGCCCTTTCTCAGTTGTATACTATTATCACATCTATTTTTAATGCCTCTTCAGCTGTCTGCAATTGTCATCCTTTTCTCAGAACCTGTTCCAACACTCTTTGATACTGAATTAGCTGTTTTTTTTTTTCACTCTCCAATGCTTACAACCACATCTTTTTCTTGCTAAACACTCCCTTTTCCCAACAATGTTATTCCATTGTCTCCTTTTTTCATCTCCCCTTCTATGTTGACTCCCCAGTTTCTGAGCTTTCCAACTACCCTTGTTCATCTTTTTTTCTGGAGCTCTTTTGGCTGAATCCTAGCATGTTTCTTTTCTTCTTTTCTAAAGATACAAGCATGTTTTATATCATATCTGGCCACCGTACACATTGTTACCCCTTCAGAAAGGCATTGAACAGCTACAGCAGTGCTCACGTTGGAAACGGTAAGCTAAACTAAGGAGAAAAAGAAGTCCTTTTTGGCTTTTGCTTTCTGGTTCTTACAAAAGAACCCAAGCATTTAAACTCTCCCCTTTCCTTTTTGTCCTCGGATAACAGCATCTTTCCCCAAGCAGCTGAATATTCAAAGAATAACAGGCATCAGATGATTCTAGAGCAGAAGATAAGTCTAAGCAGAAGAGAGAGTGCTAGATTTATTAACACTGAGCAAACACACAAATTCTGATGTGATGTACAAGCTACTGAGTGAACCCAGCTTCCCTTTCTTTTTAAACAAGTATGAGTATGCCTGCACCTTAACTTCCCCACTACCACCGCTCTGTATCACCTTGGGGACCCTTATTTTAATTAAACAACCGGTTCCAAACACGTTTCAGACAGTACAATTCGCTGTCATGCCATGCCTCGCATCACTCAGCTCCATCGTGAGGAAGATCACACCATTAATTTCTCTCCTTTCTAATTTCTCTGCAATTCTGTTCACAGCCAACAACGAAGTTGAGTCACCAGCTCACAACGATAAAACAGCCTCTAAACTCCACCACGGAGCAGGTTTACCTTCAGCTGTGCCTGAGATGCCATCGGCTTTGAAATTGCTGGTGCTTTTCTTCCTGCGATGCTTCTTTCTGTTGGCATGAGGCGAAGGAGGCGGGTCGAGTTTGGGGCTGGTTGTACTGGATATACTTGGGCTTGAGCACACTGAATCTCCTAACCCGGTATCTGTAGTTTGGGAAAAAAAAAAAAAAAGGGGAAAAAAATAAAAACACTGCATAATTTAAACTAATGATTGCTAGAATCCAAGATATAACCCTTCAGTGCCTGCTAGCAACTAGCCTCTTGAGCTCATGGAAATACGGGACAGCCTCCTAACAGCATCACTTACATTTTCCAAAGGGTGCAAATCAGTGACTGGGATCAAGCTCTGACTCAGGTCCTGCCAAATGGACAGGACTCTCCATCAGCTTTAGAAGCCAGGCCAGCTGGAACCGACCGAAGAGGAAAGGAAATCACTATGATTTCCAATTGCTCACTCTTATAAAATTCTTACTTATCCTCAAATTTATTCATAGGGTGTTTTAATACAGAACAGAGAGATAGCCTAACATCCACTGAATTTTATCTGCCTGTTTAGTTGCGAATACAAGTACTCCAGCAATCTTCAGCTACTATTTTCACCCAAAGTTGCCAACATGATTTTAGTTTAACAGAAACCGATTTTTCTGGCTATGATTCATGATAAATGCACTTTTTTTTTCTTTGTCCCAATCCAGAATAACTTCCTACATTTGGAGTGCCTGAAATAGAAGTGAAGCTATGTCCAGAACATTGGTTAGATACCAACCCAGGGCTGCACTCAAGACAAATTGCTATGTTAGAAAAACATCAAGTCAGAGAGCATCTAAAAAGGAGCTTTTGATTTCTTTTTGAGTAGTACAATTTCTGCACAAATGCCTATTTGACAAAGAAACATTTATTTATTGTTATAAAGTTTACTTACTAATTGCCTGCTAAGCACAGTTGTTCCCCAAGTTAGTGGTGAGGGACCAATTATGGCATTAATTGGCTGCCAGTGGAGACCAAACCAAACTCCAACTGCAACCTTTAAGGATTTTTGTTCTTTTTTTTCTCCTATGCCCCCTATTTTGAAAACAATGATCAAGCATTAACCCACAAAGGGAACTGTAAGAATGCGTTTAGCACACTGTGTAGAGTACAGGAGGTTTCCCTGTATCTGAACAGGAGAGTTATCCTGTAAGGGCTTACTGCCTCTCCATGTGCAGAGGAAGGCAAACCCTGACAAGAAGCCAAGCTGATGCTCAGCAGGCACTTGGCAAAGGGGATATTGGTGCCTTTTAAAATCTCTGACACTGGAAGAAAAGAAGATTAAAAAGAGGACGACAGCAGAGGCATGGCCAAGAATGCAAGCCCGTCACTTCCACTCCTGAATACTTTCCTCCAGCTACGGGCTTAGGAAGGTTTCCTACGTTGGGAACATGAAACAACTGGACAGAACAGTGAAATGCAGATCCTTGTACTGGGGCAGGCAGCACCAGACAGATGCCCACCTGCTCTGCAATGGAGCAAGCTACTGAGGCCATGGGGTAAGGACAGCATCTCGTTGCTTTCTGTTTGCTCACTCACCAGGAAACTGCAATTCATAAATATCACAGAAAGCATGCCAGCCAGAAAGGCTTCCTCACATACAATGCCATTCCTCAAAATGCTTCACTTTTTCCCCTCAGAAAATATGAGGGCTGTAGCACGTGGGCAGGCCTCTAACTCTCAGCTTTCACCCTAAAAAGAATTATTCCATTTTACTCAAGGGGAGGAAAAAAAAAAACCACGCAGAAGCAGCCAGCTTGATCCATGCCCTTCAATAGGCTGCTTGCAAAGAAGTGTGATGCACGCCTGAGTCTGCTGCAACCCACAGGGCTGGAGTATGAGAGCTGTGCTCATCGCTGCACCACTGCCTGGATGTCAGACACAGTGCCCTGAGCAGAGAAAGGTCCCTTCCAACCCGAGCCATTCTATGATTCTATGAAAAACTGCAAATTCTTAACAGCTGCAAGCCATTTGGCAAGTGAAAGGGGAATTCTCCAAAACCTTCCCTTGTCAAAAAAATAAATAAATACAAATGCAAAGCTACACGCTTGCTGCAGGTCAGTCCCATTTCTAGGCTGTAAATTACACAAACAAAACCTGTTTGTGAATTCTGAAAAATGATGAGACTTACAAACGCACTGCACCACCGCTCGCCCCAAAGAATGAACCTGCTGCGGTAAATCCTGCTGAGCCACGGCCCCTGTGGGCAATGAGGAGCTGCCCTGGGGTCACACTGCTCCCAGGGGGAGAGCCCGAGGGATTCCCTCCCCCTGCAGCAGCAAAGAACTGCAAGGCTCCTGGAAAAGGATGCTGATGTCGTAGGGCGCGTTGTTATTTCTATAGGGCACGTCGTCGTCGTTATCACAGGGCACAGTTATGGTTATGACAGAGCACCTGACTATTGCGATAGGGCATGCTCTGGTTTTCGAGAGCACCCCTTTAAGATGGAAGTTGTAAACCATTGCTCTGCTTTAAAATATGAGCGATGGAAGGGCGCCAGGCTCACGCGCCGTGCTTTCCCATTTCCAGCTACTCCTCGTGCCTGACAAGGTATTCTTCAAATTGAAAAGAGGGCTCCTGAAAGCCCTGCTTCAGAAAACTGTAAATGAGTTCAGGCTTCAGCCCGCTGAATGCAATTTCATACTCCTGACTGAATACAAATAATGCATTTTATTTGGTATCAATTACCACGCGTGAGAACAGACGACCACTGCCGGCGCTATTAGATAGATATAAAAAAAAAAAAAGAAAGAAAAAAAAAAAAAAAGAGGCAAAGAAAAAGGCATGCCAAATTAAAAAAGCCAGCGCCTCATTACTCCACATCTAAAGCAGCTCTGACGGAGGCACGGGAACTCATAAGACGCGTCTCGCTGGGCTGGGATGGGCTGTTTTGCAGCCATCCCGCACGTTCAATGTTAGCCATTAGTTCTTCCCAATCGGGCATCAACGTTCAACGCACACCCAAAAAAATATATAATACTAGCAATAATAATAACAATCTGCAGCCTCTCCGAGCTTCAATACTTGAAGTATGAGTCAAAGAAGCAGTTTCACTTTTCACTCGGGAAGCTGACAAGCATGACTAGAGGGGGAATAAAATAACATTCAGTTCGCATAAATATCAAGCAGGCTGCTTGAGACTGATGGGCCAGGAATGTATTCTTAGCCATCATTCTGGCAGACAGGCCCAAGGACACTCATAACTTATTTTACAATCATTTAGTTTCAGCTCAAGTGGAAAACGTGACAACTTATCTCTGCTGACAAGATGGCATATCGAACCTTACAATTAACTCTCCCGCGATTATCTGCCCAGCCCATCATTAGCTTTGCAGTTTTTGATGGACTGTACGGGCAAGCTCTACTTGATGACGGTCATCATTTGCAGGGTGTATATCTGTATTAAGGACGCCATTCTCTCCTTGCCACAGAGTTATCCTGCCCAGCACATGCTCTGCTCTGGAACTGCAGAGCCAGGTTTGTCAATGACGTGCAGCAGCACCGCAGCAAAATGCCTTCTCCTGCCAGGAGAGCACTGCTGGCTGCAGCCTGTGCTGCTGACGGCAGGGGATGGAAGTTCCTTGCGAATGCACGCGCCTCCTCGTAGCACACAGCTGTCCCTTCTCCTCTCTGCCTCTCCCTGTGCATTAGGCAGAAATCACAGAACCTAAAAAAGCCAATGCAGCTGTTGATATGCAAGCCAACTTCCAAGGCTGCCCCTGCTCCTAGATGCATTTCATAATTACAGTCATAGAAGAAACTCCTTTCGATTATGACGCATATTAATAGGAGAAACGAGAGGCAGAAGGGGAAAAACAGATTGTCTAAAGCAACACCCAGAATTGAGATGGAACATTAAATGAGGAAAGAAATCAACCAATCCTCTGAAGAGTCTCAAGGGCTGTGCTGTTGCACTGCACCGTATTTGCCACTTGAAACACATCTGATATCCTCTCTCAGAATTACACGTTCATAAAGCTTAATATTCAACCTCATAGTTTCATCTTTTGGAACACATCCCACAAACAACGTTGCAGGAGAAGTAGAGGGTTTGAAAAGGGTAAAAAATGCCATCCCAACCCTCAGCACTCCTGCATCTGCTCAAAGCAAGCTGGGTGGAAGCATTTGAGACATCCTCCCTTCTCTGCTCGCCACGCACGCCTCGTGGAGTAGCTGCAAATACCAACATAGGAATCAAGGGGGGGGGGGGAAGAAAAGTAGGGCCCAGAAGCAGGAGGGAGTGCCCCATGCCAAGACACCCAGATGGGGGCTGAAGTAGGAGGAGACAGCAACACGTGATGCACGGGAATAGCACAGCACAAAGGCTGAGCTGAAATGCACAAACCCGAGAACGTGCCCCGTTCTTTGGCCCACAGCTCCTGTTCTCTGTCACGCACACAACCCTTTCTCTCCTGTGTAACGATTTGAAGCGGAAACAAGGCCGTTCTGACCTCCTCTACCTTTGTGCCTTTTGATTTATTTTATATTTTTGTCAAATCACCTATTTACAAAAACTTGAAACAAACTCAACAGGTGACGCTATTCTCTGCAGACCAAAGACGGGCTTGATCTGGTTTACATTTTTCTTGCATCTTCTCGTTAAAATTTTCCAACTGGCTTTCAAAGTGAAATTAGACTTTTTGTGGAGCCCAGCTCCCTGACGCAGCCTTCCTCCCAAGAGCCCAGGGATTGATTAATTTGGGTGTTTGATTTTCTGAAGTGACACGAAGTCAGACTCTGCACAAAAGCAGGAGCGGCGCACGGGATCAATTAAAGAGCAGAAGCGGCAACACAATTAATACCTCCAGGTTCAATGGGAAGAGAAAGAGCCGATGACGAAAACAACAGCAACAGCTCCAACTGCAGCAGGAATCTTTGCCACGGCCCGAGGAAGGCTGAACCCAACGGGTGCGTTTCAGAACTTTCACTGTGCCATTAGCGGAGAAATGAAACAAGCCAAAGATGTCGGTAGCCGGTGGACTGGATAATAAAAAAAATAGCTGGACACTTTCATCTTCTACACATGTGTTTTAAATAGAGGCGAGAAAAGCAATCCTTTTATTTAAGCAGGGGAAGCAGTAGACTAAAACCATCTGTAGTTGTATTTCAGACCCATTTCCCTGAGCTGAAATTTTTCTGGCTGTGAAATCCAATGCTCTGCAGCTTCTCTTTACAGCTATTACCATAAACGTTCTATCAAGTTCTTTATATTCCTCCTCCGCCTCAAACTGAAGTTAAAGGGATGCTGCAATTGCACAATGACTGCGTAAGGCATGGATGTACAGGACAGACATTAAAAACCTGTCAAAGCCGCAGCTCGGCAGAAGCCTGCCGACAGTGATAAACATTTGTGAGTGGGGAGAAGGGCTGGCAACAAGACTTCAGCGCGCAGGAAAAAAAGCACAAACATTTCCAACACACACTCAGCTCGTCCCTTCGATAGAAAGCGGGCCCATCCGGTCATTGATCAGCTGAATTTAGCTTGGACATTCAAGCTATTGAGGGCTTAAATTAACCTGCTGCACTGAAAGAAATTAAAAGGAAGCTCTGAGCCGAACCGTGGGATGGAGATGAAAGAGCCTCAGGAGTATTCTCTTTCCACGGCGTCTACCATTTTTCCAGCCTTATGTCTAGAGCCTGTAAATCACAAAGCTATCCTGTCATGTACAGAAAGCCCCACTGAATGCCCAAGTTACCGTCTCCTTTCCTCTAATGGCAATTTCAATTAAATAAGAAAAACAAAGGTTCCTTCTCGACAAAAAAAGATCCCCCGACTTTTGGAGGTTCTGCCTTTTGATACATCTTAGCGTGCTTCAAGCAAAGCAGACCTGAAGGCATGTTTGGCATGAAAGGATCGTTTCCACTTGGAAGCCTAATAAGCCACTTTGTGACGAGCAAGGGACATTATCCAGAGACTTGAGAGGGAAAGTTAGTCTCATGACACTGTGGCATATGTATCGGAAGGACTGGCTTCAATAATTTCCAGGATAGTAAGACACTTGTTACAATCTTTCTCATCTAAAGGAAAGACAAAGTTACCTCTAGTTCACTTCCTACTAACGCACGGTATCTGGCCAGCATAAAGGAAGGATGAAAGCAAGGAACGCAACACAGCACTTTAGAAAAAAAATAAAAAAAGAGAGAGAATGAAAGAGAAAGGAAAAGTATGTTGCTCACTACATTTTCCCTCCTAAGGAGCAACGTACTGCTGTGCTAGCAAAGCACATTTGCTCCCTAGAAGTTTACATTACACTCTGCTAGGAAGAAAAGAAAAAAAACCTTTCCATTTAGCTTCCTTTCAAAGCTGTCTTACAAAGTAAGCTCCTTGTATCCTCCAGAAACTGAAGATCTGATGCAGACAGCATCTATTCCTGCTATGTTGCCAACACGGTGATGAGCATAAGCAGCAAAGACTATTGCATGAGAGGACCTGCAGGTCTCAGATCCTGACCTGGGAATGGGATGCGAGCCCTTCCCCTGCACGTCCCGCCTGAAGCAGGTTGAGGTCAGGTGCAGAGACATTAACTGCTTCCTGAGTTAACACAGCGTTCTAATTTGTCTCATCCTCCACTACACTGATGCATCTTCGTGCTTCCCTCATCTGTATGGTATGCTGAATGTGCCCTGGGGAAAGATCAAATGTGACAAGTTGTGCGAATGCGGAAGGACAACAAATTAGAAGGCGAGTCGTGGATGCTGCAGGATGGCACCACGTCCCAAGGCAAACTACCTCCGTGGCTCTCACCGAGCACATCTACAGTCTACATCTATAAGGGATGTCTGATTCTCCAGTGCAATGTTTTTGCTGGGCAGCATCGGATCTGTTGAGGAGAGAGATGTGGTTCTTATGTGGTGTCACCCCGAATTGCTCTGAATGGCACGGATGATGTTATGGGTGTTGCTTCTCCTGTCCGTCACCTTGACACAAAAAGAAGAGGCAAACAGTGTTGCAGAAGATAACTGCCACGGGGACTAGTTTATTTACATTTACACAGGCTAACTAGTTCCTGGCCATCACAATGAGGAAGATGGATGGAAGACAAACACTACAGGCAACCAGGGCAGCACCTCCTGGTTTGAGCCGTGTGCTGCCTGCCACCCTGCGCCTCTATGGCCCTGAAACCACTGAAGGCAGGTAGATAACTGTGCACCCAGCCATAATTACCGACTGCTGTTTGTGGTACCTAGCAACCCCAGCAAGACCAGCCCAATTAATGGTGACTGGCAGGAAAATAAGCACTTGGAGTACCACTAAAATAATACATCCTGGATGAGCGAGCTAGATAATGATCGAGTACACACAAGACCGTGTGAAATATACTAATTTATATACTCAATCAAATCGATGTGAATAATAAACTCACTCAACTACAAGGAGAGGGTCAGAGCTCTGCCCTGATCTAACAATCAGCATTGTCTTCTGATTGCAAAAAAAAATCTCACGCATCAACATTTCGCTTTGAAACACAGCCTTGAGGTCTCAAGGCACTTGGAAAATAATGAATGTATGCCTTGCTGAACCATTTCCTCCTAAAATATTTACCTTGTATTTCAACTTAAGCAAAATAAGACACAAAGGAAGAACTGACTCTCTTCAAAGAAACGCTCAGAGCCAGGAAAAGAGCCATGTAGCCTGTCTCTAGTCTCGTACTTTAACCTTCAGTCTGTATAACCTGTGGATAACTTCAAGCATCAAACCCACTCTCCGGTAATTGAGAAGAGGTTGGGAAACTCTCAACAATCAGTTCACAGGACTTCAGCAGCAAGCCTGAAGATCAGCATTTTGGAGAAACCAAGAGACTCTTAACATTTTCCAATTAAAGATGAATGACTGCTGTTTATTAAACAGGCAGTGATGCACATCACACTAGGAAAAGGCTCAGGCTTTCCTGGTAACGCCTGCCACGAGCACCAGCAGCAGAAAGGAAAGCAAACTGTGAAAGCAACACCCACGATACTCTTAAGGAAAGGCAAAAACTACAGCAGCATATAGCTGAAATATAAAACACACCTTGCTCTTCACATGAAGCAATGGCCCTGGTGCCTTATGTGGGCACCAGATAATGCAAATGTCACTGACAAACTCTGTTGCTGTCTTTTTTAAACGTTACCGAGCACTCCTTCCAGGTTTCCCCAGCTGTTCTGAGGGTCTGGGAAAGCTGAAGTCAGGGCCCTTCTTCTCCTGCTCTCACTGAATGCATGCATCAGGAAAAGCCACTCGCGTGCGGCCTCGTGTAAACTGGATACTCCTTGCCAGCCTGGGCTGTGGGTGGCACACACTGCCACTGAATTAAGGAGCTGTATCGACTGTAACGAATGCACGGCCCGGGGACTTGAAAGGAGATGCTCTTCCACCTGTGGGAAGCCGAGCGCCGAGCTTCAACTGCTCCCCAACAATCAGCAGGCTGTGAAAGAGATGCGGATCGGGTTTAACACAGAGGCTTCTTTCACTCCTTGAACTGCAGATGCTGTGAAGAGGCTTTGAAGTGTTGGATTCCATAGGTAAAGTATACACAACATCCCCGTACCCAATGCTCTGTGATCTGGACTGGAAAGAAACCGAGACTGCAAACAGACATGCTTGATGAGGCAAGCACTCATGTTAATTGGAACAGAAACTTCATTAAGCCTGAGAAGAAATAAAAGCATCATGTGAGTTTCTTGCACACACTTCACCCAGAAACAGGCCAAACAAAGCAGCGTGCTTCTGAACATACATTAAACGAGGAGTTTAATTACTACAAGCATCTGTTTGGACTTCAAAAGTGTGGACAAAAAAGTTCTGAAACTTGGAATTACTTCAATGGTAACTATATGTAACTTTCAGCCCTCCCAACTTTGTATTTTCAACATTCCAAAATTTCACTTCAGTTTAACATTTTCATTATTGTTATTACATCAACGTAGGACTATTAAAATTTAGATAAATATCACTTCAGGTATCCTCAAATCAAATGCAGCTCAAATAGCTCAAGCCAAGTCCACCTGAATTTAGGCAACGCATTGATGCCTCTGCCTCTATTTGCAGCAATCTATGCCACGGGTCACATTTATTTCTGAGACACGGGGAGAAATAATCACAGCTGATGGTACCTCTCAGACCATCTGGTGACTCACCTGCCAAGAAAGATCACAGCAAAACTCATTCCAAAACTACAAACATTGAAGATTAAAGCAACGTTAAACAAGAAACAAACAAAAAAAGTCTTTGGAAGGTTGAGCACTCTTTATACAAATGAGAATACAGGGCTGCCTTCCTGGTGAACAACTCACTGCCTGTAAGTGTGCTCATCTGCAATATTAACCCTTCCACTTGGCCAGATACCGATGCAGAGAATCAGAGAACAGAATATTTTGCAGATTTTTCAGTGCTGTGCCTGTTAAACATCTGTGCTCCAGAGAGGCAGCCTGCAGCTGCTGTTAGAGACAGATACTAAACCAACCTGAAGTCAGAAGTGCCCCATGCTTCCACTGCTATCAATGGCAGGGATCTGCTTTCCCTGCTTTGGAAGTACTGATTTCTGGGGACTGCAAGGCACTAACCCTGCACCTGGAAGGTCAGAAATGACCTTCCTATTCTCACAATCCTGTCAGGCTTAAGTTTATGCTCCAGAATAAAAAGAACCCCTTTGGTTTGGGGTGTTTTTCTTTTCTCTTGGGTCGGGAGTGACTGGGGACAAAAGGAGAAGGTGTGACAATCAATCCTGGCCAGAGGCAGCAAAGCACCCATTTATTAAACAAAGCCAGACAGTCAAGTCAGATTATTTTTCCTAATAGACATCCACAGTCCTGTTTCAGCTTAAACTCAGAGCTAAACTGCACAAAACACATTTAAGCGTCAGTAAGCCAATGCAGAAAGCAAAGCTTCATAGCTCCACTCACCACGTTAACTGAGTCACATAAACAATTTATTGACAGACATTTGGCACTGGGGACTGTGAATGAGATTAAGATGAGCATGAGGTTTGAGGTTGCCAATGTCAAATTAGCACGAGATGAAAACTCACATTCTTTACCATTTCGGAACCAAGCACGGGATGTAATTGCTGAATGCAGCGATTCTTTAAGTTTTAAGCAGGGGCTGGGAGGGGTCAGAAAGAAGAGGATCTTAACCAGGAAAAGCAGATGGGTTTCTGGAGAACAGCAGAACAGTAAAAATCCATATAACTCAGTATTTCAACAGCAGCACTCAGCAAATACAGAAATATTTAGCTGAAAACCAGAAAAGTTGGGCAGGGCTGCCCATGCTTCCAAAGCCCTTCTTAACCTCAAACTGAGCTGCACGGAGATTGAAGTTTTTTGCAGGCAGCAGCTCACTGCCATTGGCTCTGAGTACGTAAGCACCATCTCTCCCCCTTCAGCACAGACAGAGCAACTGAAGATCTGCTCCCACGTATTTCGTTCTTTTAAATCCTCTCTCTGGTGGTCATACATGCCTTGCCAGATGCCAGCCCTGGTGGGATCCAATGGCGATGTCTCACCAACGGCTCCAAGCCCAAGGCACTACAATAACCCCAACCCCAGCCTGGATCCCGTGGTAAAAGGCACTCTGTCAGGGCAGGAAGTAAGCTAGCCCTGTCTGAACCCTACTGCATGAGTAGGGGATTGCAGAGGTCTTCTGACCGTGTTCTTCGTCTGTATGTCAGGATAGATTTTCCCCAACATATGGGCAACAAATAAACATCCAGAGAATACAAAGTAAGAGCCTACATTCTGTGACACTGATGGGAAGCTCTGTGAGAAGGGCACTACTTGGGGTGGGGAGAGCTGCCATCAGCTCCCCCATTCACCTGAGATTCTTACAGTCTAACTAAAGGAGTTCACCCATTGGCAACTGCAGGAAACACAAGAGCGGCTAGAAAACAAGAAAGTGACTTCATATTTGCTCCTTGGTTAACTACTTCCTTCTTGAAAAAGGAAGAAATAGCTTTTCCAGCCTAAACCATTTATATACACTTACACCACAACTCTGAAATTCCGTAAATTTATTTGAAATTACATAATTTATCCTTGTCAAGAGCTGCCTATTGAATTCAAAGCCCTCTCAAACACGCTTTCGGCTTCGTTTCTGAGATGAAAGTGTTATGACAACGTACAGCACAAGACTCCGCCGTTTAATCATTCCGAGTGCTTATGATCAGAAAAGTAAGGCAAGTTGTAAGGTCTGCATTAATATAAACACCCCGATGACCTCTCGTACCCCATGGCACAGTGAAAACTCAATTTCACATTAACAAACCCTAAAATCAAACCGTTAGAAACTGAAAAGACACCAGGTATTACAATTTATATAAATTACAGCAGGGATCAAATGGCCTGTAGAAGCAATCGTACAGCGATAAAACCTAAGTGGATGGTATTTAAACAGATATTTGATTTATTTTCTATCTGTGGAATTTTCCATCCAGCCAGAATTCACAAGACAGTTTGGAAATCAAGAATAAAGAAATCCCCACCCCACACAAACTACTGTTTGAAGCACTGTGTCAGACACGCTTATTACTGGGACTAACTAAAGAAATGCTTCCCTCTGGACACAGCCTTAGAAGCAAAGCAAAAACTCTAATATTGACAGAAGAGGTAAAAGCAGATGTGCTGCTTCCTCAATGTGGGGTAGGAAATAACGCCCTCCATTTTCTTGGGGTTAAGACTCCCAAACTGGATTTTGGTAACCTCACAGAGCTGGCTGCAGTCTCTACCACTGCTGCTAAGCTTGAGGGTGCCTCTCAAGCGATGCGATGTACAAACTGTAAGGGCTGCACAACAGCCAGCCTTATCTTTCATTAACGATAGCAACGCTGCTAGTTAATATCAATTGCTGGGTCTTCTTTCCACTGGAAAGCTGCTTCCTACTCAAGCTTGAGATGCATCACAGCATTGTCCATCAAGATGTACCAAATACAAGAACCCAACCAACCCGCAGCCTTCCTCCCGACCCGATCCAGGGGAACCTCTCAGCCAATAGTGGTGGTGGCAGTAATCGTTTTAAATCTATCCATAACACTGAACTGCTCCTTCACTGACTGCAAACACCAATTTCTTTCGCCGAGGATTATAAGTTGGTGTTCACGGTCTCTCCGCTGCCATTAGGATGATAAACAGTTTAAACTACATCAGGATCTGACATGTAGATCAATTCTGGGTCCATAAAGAATCCACACAAGGGGTTCCTGGACAGGGATTTACTGCCCCCAGTTTTTATTCTCGCTTGCTGCTAAAATTACTCCTGTCAAGTACTTACAAGAGTAAGAAAAAATGTAAAAAGCATTAATTTTTCATGTACTTCTGGAGCAGCCTCTTTACATTTCCAAGTTTTAAGACAAATATGTTGGTGAATTTAAAATCACACGGAGCAGCGGGCGGTATCTAGCTAAATTGTGAGCCATTGGCGCGGGCCGCTCACTATCTGGCAGACAGCAATTTGAAACACTGAACTAAGCTGTCTGGATTTTCTCTGAGGGCAGTCACAGGCTTCATGTTACCAGTGCCAAATTATATTAGACATTTAATTTTAAACCTCAGGTACTTAAATGTAAAACCTTACAACAGTAATAGTCATAAAGCAGTGGGGCATTCCATTTCAGAGAATGGATTTTTCTATTTTTCCCCTTTAATTTATCCAGCACCTCCTGTTTTGTGGCTCTGCCCACTACAAAGTAATTTATCTAATTAGGAGATGTTCACAGCTGCTTGAAAGACAGAAGCCCCAGGAAACCAAAGGTCTGCTTCGGAAGACTTTGAAAAGTTCTCCAGAGCCACACAAAGTATTAATTTAATGTGAAAAAAAGGTGCAGAGAAAAATTGAATCCCAATATGTTATTTTGTCTACAATAAAACCGTTTGACAATAAGCAGACATATTCTCCAGTACATTGGCATTTGAATTCCAAAAGATGCTTAGCTTCTCTCCGTACCTGCTGCTTTCACAGTATTACCTTTTTATGACTAAAATTCAAAATCTTTTAATGGAGAGAAAAAACCCTGAAATTAAAAAGGGTTTTTCATGCGTCAACTTGCTGGCATAAAGGACACATCTATGAGCTTCCCGAAAGACGATACGCTGATGGAAAGGAATGTTCTTGATGCTTTGCAGCCGTTTTATCACAATACCTCTGTTTACCCTGACATTCCGTTGGCTAAAAATGGCCACTATCCATTCTCCTCACATATTAAAGCGATTTCTTATTGTTTCAGAAAAGCAGAACCTCTGCGAGAAATTAAGTCAGGCTGATCCAGAACCACCCACCAGTCAACTTCAGCTCTTTAATAAATATTTCATAGATAATTCTAGCTGTCATCTCTTTTGATCCAGAAGTAATCACATGTGAATGTCAAGTCAAAAAAAGGAGTACAGAGGTTGTGCAGGAGGAAAGGTTCCCTTCCCCAATAATTTAGAACTAGCTGCAGTGCAGAACCAGGAGCCACCGCAACTCCAGTGCAGAAGCAGCACCTCAAGGTCAAGGGGAAGGAGAAGGAAGTTAGGCTCTGTTTCTAGTTTTCAGCACATAAATTACATGCCACTTTTAGGGACTCATTGAGTTTTGCATTTGAAGATGTTGTTCCATTGCAGCCTTGGTTTTCTCATCTGTTAAAGGCACGGCTCAGCCGTCTGCAGGTCTGGCAGGTGCAGGGACCAGGCACTGGCTATGCCTTGACTTTCACTTGCCTTCATTCCAGCGAGAACACGCAATGTTCTCCAACTTCCCTTTGAAGAGCTACAGTGTAAAAGAAGGGCACTGGAAAGCAGAAGCTCCGGTACAAGCTTTTAAAAGCAAAGTAGAATCAGGGTGGATGGAAATAACAGAGCAGCTCAGAAGAGAGAAGAGCATGCAGGCTTAACTGTGAAACTAGTTCGGTCCAAAGGAACCGCTACATTAGCAATGCAAGGGGTGAATGAAAATACTCTCCTTGCTGGAAGGAAAACAAGCAGGAGGAGGAGAATGCTGACTGTCCCGAGAGACTAACCAGGTCCCAAAGAAGCAAGTAAGCTGGGCTGACACTGAAGAGAACAGTGCTGAAGAACTTCACCATTCTGCCTGCTTCAGAAAATTCTTGATCCAAACCTGCATCATTTTGATGCAAATATCACACTGCTGAAGGTGCTGCCTGCAAGTTCAGAGCTGCAGAAATGGATGTGCTTAAGCAACCATAAACTTGAGCATGAATCAGCCACTGCTGAGGTGACTGATTTGAACTCTCCTTTTCCGTAAGGTAGCATTGAAAATCTATCCACAGCTGCCTGAAAACTCCAGACTCAGAACAGTGAACAGAAACACGTGGGACACACAAAATAGTCTTTATGCTCCTGCCATTCTCCCTGTTGTTTGAAACAGCCATCAGAAACAGTCCTCCCTTTCTCCTCTCTTACGCACATACTTGTTCATGCTATCCACAATCCTATTTTACTTCTGTGCAGAGCTCTCTTTCACACATATCTCCTTTTCACTTGCTGCCCTCCGTTTCAGGAGCTTCCCATGGTTTCCCCAGTCAGCTGGCACAACCTGCATGCCCCAGACCCATGTTTCCCCAGTACCAACCTGACCTGCAGCTCACTATGACACAGCCCTCCACTCTTATCCCCCATGAGCGCCATGGCTGCCCCAATGCGCCATAATCCTCCCCTGTGCAATGTTTTCCTGCTATCTTGCCCACCCTTTAAAAGCAACAAGCTGTTTTGCTGTTACTCTCAATACAAAACACCATCTGGAATAGCCTTCGCTCCTTTCAACACTGTTAAATAGTCTAAATACTAGAAGAGAAAAAAAAACAGGTATGCCAGCAGCGTGCATCCTTCAAAGCAAGGCCACAATGAAGAAAGGGCACGCCACTGAATAGGTCTGCAGGGCAATTTACTGCTAATACCAACCACACAGAATAAGAAAATAAGAATACAAAGCGAACAACCTACATTATGAACCTGACATTCAAATTAAGCAGTAGTATCATACATCAGCTCTTCCCACTGAGAAAACATTGTATTAATCTGTTCTTTCATAAGATGCCTCCTTTTTCCCTCGGATGCTGGAAGTTTGGCTTCCAACAGAATATCTGGGTGAATAACATCCAGTCGTATTTTCACTTTAACCACACAACACCAAATTCCCTTTTCACCCCAATGCAGGTCACCCCCCCCAGCTCCAAGTTTCTTACCACTGCTAATGCCAGAGTTTGCAATGACTGTTGCCTCACTCCACTGATCTGCACTGGAGACCGAGTAAGAGCGCTGATGCATACCGTCCGGACGGCTGTTGAAGGAGACTAGACTGATCCCACTTGCCATCTGAGACACAGATGTGCTAGTAGTCACGTTCCCTAGACATAAATGGAAAACAAATTGTGTCAATAGAGAAGATAAAATTGATTGACATGAAGATGGATGGCATGAAGATCTTAACAGAGCAGAAAAAGAAAGTATTTGACCAACAGAAAAAGCAACGCAGCCCTCTCTGAAACCCTAAAGGCTACAGATTTCAGCAGCCCACTCCAACCTCATTAGGGGCTTCCAACAAAACAGCCTAAATTTGCCATATTTCAGCTCATCCTGTTCATTCGCCTCCTGGAAAGCTTGAGCCTCAACAACCCAGCTACCAGGAACATTTTGTACAGGTTCTGCACTGTTACAGCTATGACACAAAAGACAAACTGAGCATGAAAAAAAAATAAATACATCCTTGATGTATTTATTTATATACTGCTGACACGAGCAACCAAGGTGAGACAGCCAACCCAAGGTGCTTAAAATAATCTACGTCCAAACAAAACTTAAAATAATTACGTCCACAACTTGAGATGGGCCAAAAGAGTCTGCTTTGGAGTTTCTGTTTCTGACCATATTTTGCTCCAATCCTGGCACAGGATTTGCACATGATACAAACATATTTTATAATGCTGGTTTCATTCTTCGTGGCAGGCTCTTCCTAAGGGCAGCAGGCACTGCTGACTTTCTGACTGCTCTTGAAAGGCAACCCAGAGGCCTTCCATGGCTTTAAGAACACTCTTTAAAAGCATATGCAAAGAAACAGACGTAATTTTGTAAGATACGATAACACTTTGGATTTCCATTGTACCTTCTAGTGATGAGTTCAGAAAAATTAATGAATTAATTTTCAATGCTCCTGTGAGGTTGTTAATTATCTGCTATCATTTCCCCCATTTTTCAGAGGTTAAATGACCCTGGGCCACAAAGGAAGATAGTGGCAGACATGAAAATAAAACCCAGATCTCCTGACTCCCAGTTCTATCATTATGTCTTTTCCCAGAGCAGCCTTTGGGAAGACAGCGGAGCTCAGTGAACTACTTTGTGTTTATTAGAGTTGGCATAATTGTCCCTTTTTCTCCCTTCTTTTCCCAAGACTGAATCTCATCTTTAGTCCTTAACACGGATCCATCTCGCACTGCATCTGTCTGCCTGGTGTTGAACATACTCAGTCTCATGAACTTCTGTTTGGCAATCTCTGCTTCGTAGATGTGAAACAGACAGAGAAACTAAGTAGATTTGCTCAATTACACAAAGTCTGAGGTATGCTTTACAAGCTGTGCTGGGCAGTCCCAAGGCAGGGCTTTAGCCACTGGCATCTTTCCTCTCTAATCACTTTCCCTGGGCAACTCTTTTTGTCCATGAGAAGTCCACGATCAGAGTATCACCTTCCAAGCTGCTGAAAAAATCCCTGTCTCCAACCACCACTCCCCTTCACGATGCTGTGTGCTGGACCCATCAGCTGAAAGCCATTTGCACCAGCTGCTGTTTTAGCACTTTCTAAAGACGTTATCCAAAAAAGAAGTTTAAGAAGTTTAGCAAGGAAATCAGGCCCACAGAAGCAAAGGAAGTAATCGAGGCTTGAAGTTGTGGCCTAGCATTCTGAAGTTGCAATAGGCTACACGAAAACACAAGCTAACATTTCATATTTTCAGTTCTCTTCTAAGACAAACCTCCCACCAAACAAATTTCAGTGGTGCTGCTAATACTCAGCAACAGAATTTCCCTCTACTTCTCACAGCCCAGAAAACCCATGAACACGAATACGTTATTTTGATGAAGAGAGTGGCTGATGTGAATGACAGATCCTGAGCCCAAGACTTTGGGATTTAGGCCAACACAAACACCATGTGGTTCGGCACAAAGTGCTAAGGTTTTTGGGGAACAAGAAAAGACCCAGTGAAGAACTGCCAAGATGGTCCAAGTTCTACTAACAGAAGGTTTCTGAGTGCTGGCTCAGTCTGGTGAGCAGCAGGACAGTGGCTGACTCACCCAGCTGTGGTCATAGCCCTGCTCCAAGCATGAGGATGGCAGATGTACCTCCAGAGCTCCCTTTCAACCAGCACTTCTAGAGCGCTGCCGATGACTGTATTTTCTTTTTTTCCTCCATCTCAAAGCAAAATCACACTGAGCTTTCTGAGCTGAGAAGCTACATCGCATTCCCATTCCATTCAAAATATTTTCAACAATTTACACCTTGATACATTAAAGCAGAAAAATGGCTTCTTTTTCTTACCCGGATGGCTTATGGGCTTGTGATGGAAACTAAAGAGATCCCTACAGGTCCTTTATTTCTTTTTAAATGAGCTTACAGAAAAGTTAACAACCCTTTTCTAGTCTTGCTTCCAAATTTGTATATTAGCCTTTAAGCTTGCAATTAACTCAGCTGACTGAATTTATCAAATCAAACTCACAGGTGACAATTACATGACAGATCAATCTAAACTCTTCGCTTTGCTTTCTTTCTGCTGCAGCACCTTGAGAATATCACCAGTGAATGGCTTCAGAAGCAACTTACTTTTCACAAACAATTAGGTTTCCTATTGGGAAATACACACAAGCCTCCTCCCCCCATCATGCTCCTGACAAATGGCATCCACCCTGCCTGACACAAGAGTAAAGCCACAAACACGCACTTCCAGCCTGTAGCTATCTTTCACTCTGTGCTGTGTAAAACGGGAAGCTACAGCTGATGAATTCCTGCAGGAGACTCTTTGTAACAAGGATCACGAAGGAGAAAGCCTGGTATGTGAAAGCTGAGACGTAGCATTTCCCAGCTATTATGGGAAAATGGAAAACAATCACAGGACATCTCTGCCTGACGTGTCCCCACTACCCTGTGCTGGGTGGCTGAATTGCTAAGACCAATGTTTGTATGTTGACAGCTTTTGTCCAGTTCACAATTATTATTATTTTTTTTTTAATTTTCTAACAGAGGTGTCTGGTCACTTTCCAACCAGGATAGAAACCCCAAATTTTAATAGGACACCAGGCATAACATCTAGACTTCGACATCATCATGTCAGCACCAAAGGCGTTGCTGTCAGCTTAATGCTGTCTTCTGAAGCTCTGCAGCCCAGGTTATGACATTCATCTGTTGAGGAAGCGTAAACCAAATAGGAATCCTTCTTCCAATTCATATTTGTGAAAGCTCTGGGCTGTTAGCAACAAATAGCTGCCAAGTCCCATTTTTTATACTTTACTGATCCACAATGCAACCCAACTCAGCTCTTTCTGCTGCCAGTTTGATAACTCTGCTACCAGTTTGCCCCTTTGTGATACCATCAACTCAAGGTTACATTCCACTTTTTTTCAGATGCTGTATGATTTTCTCAGTGCATCAGAGCATGCAAGTCAGGGGGAAGTTTTTTACTATGAGAGTGGTGGAACAGCTGCCCGGAGAGGCTGTGATGCCCCGTCCATCCCTGGAGGTGTTCAAGGCCAGGTTGGATGGGGCCCTGGGCAGCCTGGGCTGGTATTAAATGGGGAGGTTGGTGGTCCTGCATGTGGCCTGTATGTGGCTTCATGATCCATGAGGTCCCTCCCAACCCAAGCCATTCTATGATTCTATGATCTACAGGTAGACATCAGAAGGGCTGACCTACACAACGCACAGTACGACCTGCACTGGTGTAGTAGGAATGGACACGCTCCACCACAAAGCTGTTAGACACAGCTTTATTTAAAAACCTCAATCTCTGTACCCACTGCTGTCTTTTCCCCGCTTCTCAATCTAATTGCAGCAAACTCAAGACATGCATCGCACTGCAACAGCATGCAGCAGTGTTGCCACAGTAAAATTGGAAGCCACCTGCTGCTCTGGCACACTTGCTGCTTCTACCAAACAGCTCTATGTTTTTTCCAGTCATAGAATGAACCGTAGAATGGCCTGGGTTGAAAAGGAGCATAATGCTCCTCTGGTTCCAACCCCCTGCTGTGTGCAGAGTCTCCAACCAGCAGCCCAGGCTGCCCAGAGCCACATCCAGCCTGGCCTTGGATGCCCGCAGGGACGGGGCATCCACAGTCTCCTTGGGCAACCTGTTCCAGTGCCTCACCACCCTCTGGGTGACCTCCTCACCTCCACAGTGCAACAGTACTTCATTTTTGCTCAAAGATGAAACCTCAGCAGCAGAAATCATCTCAGTCTTTTAGCAGACAAGCCAGACAGATAAAAATAGCAAGCCAACACCACTTAATGAAAAGCAAACCTTCTACGTTCAGGGAGGTGTACAAAGCCTTCCTATTAAGCAGTAATACAAGTAACTATGCATCCTGCATCTGCTGTCTGCCCCAGCTGTACCTGTATACACACACATCTCCCAGCCTATTAATATCTATCCGTATGTAGATAGAGAGATATAAATACATAAGTCAACATTACCGTGAAATCCACGGCCAGCTACTTGGCCCACTCTGGAGTTCTGAAAGAGTGCCTCTTCAAATACATCATATATGCATCAGCTGGTCGCTTAAGTTGATTAGCAGGGGGCAGTTAAATTACTATGCTAATCCATGTATTCTCAGCACTGTTTCCTTGATATGGATATGTGTATATGCTTACTGGGAGGCCTTGATTAGTTCAAGCTTCAATGTGTCAAAGGCTCCAGATTCTTTCCAAAGAATAATTTTAGCTGTACTCACATCCCTAAAGTGTAGGAGCTGATTTGAAAAGGTACTTACCTCTACCATATGCTATTTTTCTTTAAACAATTTGCATTTCAAAGTGAATATGGCATTTATATTTGAATGAATATCAGTATGTTGCCAGAACTGGTCTCAAATGAGCAAAAAAAAAAAGATGCTGGTCTCCTATTGAACAAAAATGTTTTCATCTACCAAAGGAGCATCAAAGGAAGAGTTCCTCTTTCTAGCTCTAGACAGCTTTATTAAAACTATATTTTCTGATATTATAAAATACCCTGTTATGATCATGCTCACAAAAACGTTCAAACAATTAAGCTCTATTAAAACTACCCAAATTAAGATCCATGGTAATTTCCAGGTTTGGGCAATAGAAGAGCCTTTGAAGAAAGTCAGGGTGTTCATACAAAAAAAAAAAAAAAAAAAAAAAATCCATCTATTCAGTGCAAATAGCCACAAACAGTAAGTAAAACCAATGGATTCAACATAAGAAGAATTAAGTAGAAGAATGCATACATGCACATATATCAAGAGGCTTCTGCTAACACACACACAGGGCTGAGCATATCTCCATTTCCTGTGCACAGAAGGAACGACTTCAGCTTTTCTTATCACAGAATCACATAATTGTAGAATGGCTTTGGCTGGAAGGGACCTTAAAGATCATCCAGTTCCAACACCCTGGAATGGGCTGGTTGCCCCCCACCAGCTCAGGCTGCCCAGGGCCCCATCTCACATGGCCCTCAGCACCTCCAGGGATGGGGCATCCCCAGCTCTGGGCAGCAGTGCCAGCGCCTCACTGCATTCTGAGCATGTAATTTCCTCCTTACATCTAACCTGATACCCCCTCTTCCTATCACTATCAGACCACATAAAAACTCAGCCTCCCTCCTGCTTGGAAACTCCCTTCAAGTACTGGAAGGCCGCAATGAGGTGTCCCCACAGCCTTCTCTTTTCCAGGCTGAACAAGCCCTGTTCCACCAGCCTGTCGTCACAGTGGGGGACATTTTCAGGATGAACATTTTTGGCAACCTGCTTAACGAGAACAACAAAGCATTCTGGGCTTTTGTCATGTTCTTCTCGTAGCAGAACAGGACAGAGAACAGCATTTCAGCAAATCCTCTCGGTGTATTTCCACATAACAAAAATAATACAGTGAACCACCACCGGGCAGCAGGCATTTTAATGGACGCATCACCAACTATGCTGCCCACTTGTACAACTGTACAACAACAACTGAGAGAAACAACATGCACACTGCCTCCATTCACTGCTGCATGCCCACCTGTGAACTCCCACCAAACTGCTCAGCTGCAAGAAGTTTGTTCAGATATGCAACCAACATGCTTGTGAGTTTATGAGACAAGACGACACCGCAGGAGATGTGGGGCAGAACTGTATTTTTTTCTTGAAGCAGCAGCACATGAGACCTGCAGAGAATGGCTGCACAGAAGCACAAAAAGACTGGATTGGATGAACTGTGCTATCGCTATGCTTTCACTGTGACCACGTTTTATTTGTGTAATGCTCTTCGTGTTCGCTATGAGCTTCTCTTCCAAAAAAGAAAGAAACCTCTTAAGGCCAGAGGGCTCTGTTCACCAGCTGTTAGAACTAATGAAAAATACATTAGAGTTGTGGGTCAGGAAATCCTGACTCTTGATATCAGAGGGTTAATTGTTTCAAATCACGTTGGGTCAATTTATGTTGCAAGTACACTGCATATTCTTGAAATGCCCTCTAATTCATAAAAGGCCCTGCAAGTAGATTAGACCAGCAGTTGGTTGCTTGATAGAAAACCAGACCCAACAGTGCTCCCTGAAGTTTCTTCAGGCATCAGGGTAAAAAAGAAAAGTGAAAGAGGCCATTTTGCTAGCTGCAGAAACATGAAGAGTATTCCCCTACCCCCCTCTTCAATTCTGTGTTAAGTTTCTGAATTAATTGCCAAAGCTGTGCAGAAATCTTTCCAGCGAACAAAACTTTCACAAGAAGTAGCTTAAACTGTAAGAGGTGACACTTCTACCTTCCTGCCTTTTGCTTCCCAACAAATATGAATGTTGGAACAACAACTGCTTTTACTGTGGAAAATTTGGGAATGGCTCTTTTGGGTTTGCTATCTCAGATCCCAGCATCCATCTCTTGAACACACATCCTTCTTCTCCTGCCCAGCACTGAGAAATGGTTAAACCACTACTTCCCTCTCCCAACAGATCCTTCTTTTCCCATTGAGCTAAGCAGCATGGAAAGGCAAGTAAGAAGCCATGATTTCAAGGAGAGCAGCAGAGTGCCAGAGAGATCAAACTTCTCTAATCATACTCTTGAGTGAGGTTATTAATGTGGGATAGATTGCTCAAGTGTTGCCACGGCTTCTGCTTCCCTCTGACTGCAGTGTTCAAACAGCACGCTGTTTCTGCGTTGGGCTCGTCGGGGACCTAAAATAATTTGAGGCAACTCACATGGTGACTGAGAAGAGTGAGATGATGGTATCTTTCCAAAACACATTCCCTGGTTGCAGTACTGAAAGCTTCAATACGCTGACAGCGAATGACTCGCTTATGGGTTTCACTCACTGTTACCATTTTTCAGAAGTGCTGATTTTCTCTGCGAGTCCCCAAAAAGATAAGCAGCTATTAATGCAGGAAGACCTTCCATGCCACAGCCCGGCAGGGCAGCCTCTGAGAAGCAGGCTTGATTAGTAGCATGCAAACCGAGAAGGGTCACTACTAATGAACAAACAAGGCGATGCCAAGAAACATCCTGGCAGTGAAGGGAATGGTGCTGGGAGTATAACGAGAAAAACTATTATTCTCAGAGCACGCCAAGCCAATGCAGCAAGTGGGGAAAATTAAGTCATCTGAGGAGATCTCTCTTCTAAAAGAAGTTAAACCCAACATCTCCACAAAATGCTCCTGCTCAAGGTGCCAGACCTGTCTTGTAGGCAGGAAGTTTCCCCTTCCCAGCAGGCACAATGCTATTTTTTTCAGCACTTTCAACAAATAGGAGTAATAAATAAGATGTATCACTTTCCGGGGTCTGGCTTGGGGTTACTTGCTTGCTAAAAGACTGCGACTTTAAGACCCAGAGGTGACCATTTCACGTTGATAAATGGTTTACTTTGTGTTGCTGTTATTTGCTTGTTATATCCTGTTAATAACTGTGAATTTGACTTTGCAAAAATAACAGAACACCAGTGAATTCTGAGATGTTATGTTGCTTGCATGTAAAGCCAACCATGCACAGGGCCTGAGGCAGAGACACCACAGTTCTCTGTACCTTTGACTATGCATGGAAGTTAATAATGGAATTGGGAAGCGCGTGGGGACCTCGCCTGCCAACAGATGTACCTGGAAGCTGAGTATGATTAACCCAAGCAACTCTGGAACCTTCCCAGAGGGCTGAAGGTCCAGCCCTCATCCTGGGAGCAGCACGTGGATCCTCCTTCAGGTGGAGGGAAGACTGGGAGTACCCAAGTGTCTTCTGGAGTCTTACGAAACTGGAACAAAGAAACTTTGTTTTCGGAAACGAGACAATAGATACGTGACATCACTCTTTTTTTTCCATACAGCTCTCGCCGCTGTAACAGCAGCTAAGTGAATGCATGTCTGCAGTGTGAGCAGTTTTGATAAACAGCCTCTGCGGGCCACACAACGGGGATAATGTATCCTTAAGTACTGCCAATGAGCTGCCATTCTGCACAGCCAATTACTTCTGTGCGTCTGTCACTCAAAGGAAAAATGACTGAGCCCATTAGATCAAACCTTTGTCACTGTTCCTAATGCACTCTTAGGCCTCATTAATCTGAGGGAGCAGCAACACAGCCGCCGGTGCCTCATTGCCTCCCCCACAACAGGCCCACGTGAATCTTCTCATCTCTCCCCCAAGTGCGCGGCGTTAATCAAGCTCTCCTTATTACCCCGGTCCCTGTCACGGCGGAGAGCGCTCTCTCTCCTAAATGCTCTCATTATGGCCCATCTTTAGAGCCGGCTGAGTGGGAAAAAAAAAAAAAAAAAGAGCCAGAGAGAAAGAGAAGAGGAAAAAGCAAGTCCGATCGCATTAATATTCATGACAATAATTAGTATTCTAGGTCACTGAATATTCATGCTATTAGTTTGGTTTTTTATGGGTTTGCTGGATGTCCTGATTGCTCGAGTGTGGAGGAAAACAGCATGGTTGGGACTTTAGATGTCAACGGCAGTTCAATACTCAAAACACATTTGTGAATTTTTTTTCCCTTTTGGTAAATCAGCTTCAACCCTCCTGATGGCTTTAATATTTTAAAATCACTGGAGGAAAAAGAATGAGCAATTTCGCAAAGGTCTTAACATCCAACTGGTTAGCATTACAACGTGTAACCATCAAAACTCGTCGAGATTGCATCCGATGGACAAGACGGGGCTGTGGTTTTTATTCCAGATCCGCTGCAGCAGAAGCACAAAAGCAACCAGAGTGGAGCAGGCATGGCCTGAGCAACGCCTGCCTCCAGGCTGGCATCCTCACAAAGGTTTACGACACGTTCCTGCTCATCACCAGGAGATGGACACCACACACCCGCTGCAGAAAGCAGGGATCGTAACACAGCTCCTTGGCTCCTTCCTTCTCTACTGCCCTGAAAACCCAAGCAAACTCAGTGTGTCTGAGGTTTAACAAAGGTGGTGTTTTTACCAAATACTCACTTAGGACTGTTTGCCCCGCTCCCTTTTCCTCATATGATGGAACAGACATAACTAGAAGTGCAAGTTTGTCTCTGCTTCTGGAAAGCACAAATCCTGGCACGAACAAACTGGGCAAGACGACCTTGAGGGATCACCCTCTAGTGGGATGAGAGGGAAATCTCCAACACGCTTACAGTCTGGCTTTTTTCCCCATCCAAACACGGCAAGCAACAATTTCTCCTTCCATTCACTACAGCTTATATCACTGAACTTACAGCAAAGCAAAACGGAAGCCTGACTTGGATGACTTAATGCCAAAACTAAGCCACGAACCTGTGCTTGTGAGCTGTGGTAGAACTGTAAAAGCTCATGCTCCGTTTAAAGCACACAAAACATTTCAGGTTAAGCTCATACTGCAAAAATTACTACAAAGCACCAACCAACAATCACAGGTTTTCTATGAAAAACCTGGAAGGCAGTCCACTCCAACTCAGCCTGATTCCAAGCACTTTGGTGTACAGTAAGATTTCCTAATGACCGCTGTATCGATTTGATAGATGGCCACAATTAATAACAAATGGAAATTCCTCCATTTATAAAAATGTGAACACGTGGTTCTTTCAGCATGCCTGAGGTGCCACACATACTTAGCAGATAACAACCTTTAATGATGGCTATGCAGCTAACACATTTTAGGATGCTGAAAATACACTCGCTACTGTAAGTAAGTTTAATAGCAGCAAATTATTTAAACGAACTGTTAATCAGGAAGCAATTTATGTCTATGCTATTTTTAGATGTGAACTTTCTACACCAGCAGCTCCTGCTGTGGCTCTGGCTTTGGGTACACCGGGCTTATGGGATGGAGGGTGGCCCTACGGTTTGGAGCTGTGCTTGGAGAGCTGCAGCCTGTGGGAAGCACACACAGAATCTGTTGGGAAGGACAGCATCCACGGGAGGGACCCATGTGGAGCAGGGGAAGGGAGTGACCACATGGCACAGGGAATTGCCCAGAGGCTGAACTGCATGGTGCTGGCTCTAATACGGCCGTGATGAACTGCCAACTGCTGGCTGCATCTGGAACTGAGCGAGTCCACTGCTTATATCCCCTTCTAAAGTGCTTCAAGAGAGATACACCCGCAGAATGATGGTCAGCAGCACCTAAATCATTTAAGTTAAATTTATAGTAATTTACTTAAGCAACATCCAACAACTTTGATTTAAAAGTAAAACATATTTAGAAACATGCACTAAAGGAAACAAGCTTTCATTTTCCCAGCTCACAGACTTCTCCCAAGTTAACAGAGACAGGCACCTTTCATAAAGCCCCAGTTCAATACTCCCTATTTCAAACTTGCATATAACAAACGTGGGACAGCCCCCACCCCTGTGTACTGACTTAGGAGCAGTGGGCACACAGAATCTCAGAGTCCAAAATCTGTCAGAGCCCAAACACAAAAAAGCAAGAAAGCCCAGAGGCCAGCTTTTGCTTTCACTGTGTCACGGCCAAACATTCAGACAGAGTAAATGCACCTTTTTGTGAGCTAGTTGCTTGGCTCTGCAGTGACAGGAACACCTTATTTATACTCATCACAGCTCTTGTGCCAGCATAGAGCAGAAAAACACTCATCCTGGCTTCTCCTTCATACACCCTCCTAATGGGCATTTTTTTCCCTTCCACCTCTGAAGTGGAAACTTGCAGGAAGGGATGCAACCTGGCTTTTGTTGTTGACTGCCTCCCAGAGAGAGCTGCTTCCAGATGTTTGGGATGTAAACACACTCACAGATCAGGCTGCTGTCACTGAGGTGGCTGTTATATGCCTGTGTTTATCAAATAGTCTTCAAACCATGAAAACAATCCTGTTCGGAGAGGTGCCACAAAGCAGCACTAAGCTCCATGTGCTAGGAAGGACATGCTCTTAAACTGCTTTTGCACATGACAGCTATGCTAACAGATTTAAGAGACAAACCTTCCCTTGCTACTTGACCATTATAAATCCTTTCGCCTCAAAAATGGGTAGATCCCTTTTGAATCCAATGGTAATGTCTCCCTAATCAGCTTAATTCTGTCTACTATTCGTCTTGTATGAATTCCTGCATACAATGGTCAACCTGAGACTCAAAAGCAGAGTATCCAAACCTCCTCGTGTTACTCCACATTTGGTTCTCAGCTGAAGTTCTGCCACTCACAAGATGCAAACAGCATGGCCAAGCTCCTGTCACACAGCACTGCTGGGAAGCTCCTTGAGAAAGGTCCTCAGTGGGCTGAAACACTGAGGAATTTCATCAGGGAAATGCTCCTAGTGGGCCTGTGCTTATCACTGCCTATGTGCTAAGAGCTTGATTTCCACCAGACCATCAGACATTCTAAGTGAGTGCTGGTACTCTTCCAACATCGCATCTTTTTACCCATCCACAATCTCATAACAGCAGAAGGAAAATCTGGACCACATCGAACAACTCACTCCTAAGCATGGAGAATATTTCCACATCCCAAGTCTGCACTGGCAAAAGCACATAAGAATACAAAGCATCACTGTTCCAGGGGTGAGGTGCAATGTGATGCAGTGAGAACATGGCGTATTTGCTAATAAAAAGAGCAAATGTTGATTTTCTCCTGGGCTTGGCCCGAGTCTCCTTGGCACAGCACATCTGTGTACATAAACTTGTCAACAGCAAAACCAGACAATTTCAGTCCTGCCATCAGTTTTAAAATATCACTTACAATGAAGACAACGTTTTGCCAGTGCTAGGCAACTGAGAAAACGCTCTGAGACAGCATGACAGACAGAACAAGGCATAATTTGCAAATATTTTTAGCTGCACGACAGATGAGTACGGATGCCAGGGCTCCTCCTGGCATACCAGGAGCTGAGCCGTACTCCCGGGCATCCCACTGAACAGAAGCCATGACCCCACTGCATACAAAGCACTGCCAGTACATGTGAGAAAAAGAAGGTTCACACTGCCAAGCCAGGCACAGCTTGTGACTTTGCCTTTTTACAATACTAACACTCCAAATATATTCTAAAATCACTGAGTGCAATGCAGCTCTTTCTTCAATCTTAACTGAATATGAGAGCATTGAGAATGATGTAAGGACTGACACACAGCTGAGCTGCTGCTGGGTATACTCCTGATCTGCTCTAATACCTCCAGTGATCACTGCTTCGATCCATCAGCTGTTGACTGATTTCAGTACAGCCTGGAAAACACGACTTGGCTTTCTCAATAAAGCTCCTCTCTTGATGCTGATCATCTGCACAGAAATGCAACCACCAGACAGACCAGAACCAATCCTTCCATCTCACCAAAATCTTAGCAACCTCCACGCCCTCTGACACCCAAAGTGGGCACAAAGCAGCAGGTAGGAACCCATCATCCAGCCCATCTTCACTGCTCCCCCCAGGAACTTACAAAGATGTATCCAGACAGTCACGCCACCCCTATAGTCGGTTGGAAGCATCATTAATGCATTGATATTTGCTTTATCTATGGGAAGAAGGCAATGTAAAGACAAGCAGGACAGAATCTTGCTTAAGGTTGAAGATCAGCTGCACGAGACAAGAGGCAAAGGTATTCAAGTGGGTAACAATAAAGAATCGGGTTCTCCTTTCCCTGGTTACACTCTTATATGCTTGGAAAGCAGTAATTAGTTTAGAACTTTAATATGTAAATACCATATTAAAAACTTCTATTACCATGTACTCCTGCATATGTTTTCTAAAACTTACTTCTCTGGAGGAATAAATAATTTCTGCCTGTTTCAAGCCATTCAACTGTCTTAAAAACAGAAGTCCTTTTGCTGATATATTGACTAAGACCAGCACTTCTCTTCCCAAAATAACGGGATATGCTGAAAAACAACCTGCTCTCCCAGTCATCTTGATTAGAAAACAAAATGTAAAACATGAACCAACCACGAATTACTTTCTCCTATGAACTCTTCCAATGACAATGCCAGCTCCCCACCTCTAGAGGCACAGGCCACAACTTGAAAAAGGCTGATGAAATCACTTTCAGACATATCAAGTCCCAAGCCCGACTAATAGAACGTGCAATGCAAGAACTGTTGTTTATCCACAGGGATGTCTACTCTGTGGCAGCACAGAAAAGATAAAAGGCTTTTTTATTGTTATTCTTTTTTATTTAAACGTTTCACCTCAAAGAGCAGCATCAGAAGTTGGATGGAAAATCCTCCCTGCTCCTGAAGTAGGGTAATTTGCCCTATAGAAAGGCAGATCACACCGTGGCCTGAAGCACAAATAACCATTACTACACAGGAGCAGATCCTTGAACGGGTCTCCTCTTGCCACGTTCTTTCCTACAGTTGCTCACTGTACCTACAAGCATGGACTGTACAGAGATAGAAGTGTGCTTGGACACCTTTGTCAGCCTGTGCTGGAGATGCCTATGTTAGTCGTAACTGGAAAAGGCACTTGGCTCTTTATGGACGTCATCCCAAACATGCTGACAAAACTTCTATACCGACGCTATACTGTTATGTGTTTTGCATAAGCCGTGTGCTTTGTAAAATAAAATGGTCTTAAATGGTTTTTCTCAAAGCAATTTTTAAAATCCATTTAGCTGCATGGACAAGTACTTGAGCGAACAATAAAATTCTTTGTTTAGAGCTCACAAAGAGCTATAAACTCCTTCCATAAAGAAAATAAAATGGCCTTCTATAGAAGAATCTCACTGCTGGAAAGTCCAAAAATTATGCATCCTTCTAATGGTGGAAGCAAGCAGTGCGGGTGCCACCAAGAAGCCACAGCAGACCTTTCAAGTGACATCTCCTGCTTTTCCACAGTATTAGACTTAATGAGTCAGTAGTAAGGTCACATCAGTTCTAGCCTTGGTGAAATTACGTCAGCTTTTGGCAAGTATAACGTACCAAATACAGAAGATGGATGTTGAAGGTTACTTTAAAATGCAGAATCACTTGTGGAGGCCAGATCACTAGCCAGAGAAGGCTAAAAAAGCTTCACAGTAGCCGTCACTGAGATTTTTAATTAATTAATCTCATTCCCATCCCAGTGATAAATGACAACTGCCTACACACAATTGGAAAAACAGCTCTTCGCTTGTTTGGCTGGTATTACCTGAATTCGGTGAGATGTGTAAACTGCTCATGTCCTTGGAAAGGCCATTTGTTTTGGGACTGGAGATGGGGGCACAAGCTGACGTAGCTCGAGGCGGCCTCTTTCCAGGAACTTTCACAGTGGTTCTCAGCAAGTCAATTTCTTTCCCGTGAACGTTCTGCATGTAGTCCTGGTAAGAGGGAAAGAAACAACACAAAGAAACAGAATCAAACAGGTAGTTCTGTAAGCATTAGATCAACTAGAACACTGCTTAGTAAGAATGCAGTCCTGTATCTGCTATCATCCACTACGCTGTTTTCTCTTTCCTTCCATCTTCTAGGTAATACAGTCCACATTAGTAACGCAAAATTCAGGCTGGATATTAGGAAGAATTTCTTCTCAAGAGAGCAGTGCTGCAGTGGCACAGCTGCCCAGGGAGGTGGTGGGGTCACCAACCCTGGAGGTGTTCCAGAACAGTGGGGATGTGGCACTGAGGGACGTGGGCAGTGGGCATGGTGGAGTGGGTTGGGATTGGACAAGATTAATTTTATTGCTCTTTTCCAACCTTAATGATTCTGTGATTCAAAGCCTTGAGCTGCTGCACCCTCCAACAACTAGCAGGGTGAGTGGCAAGTCACAGCGTGGCTGCTTTTGAGCCACACATGCAACTTTGCCAGGCCCAAAGCCAATGACAAGATTAGATTGACTGCCTCTCATGAACACGTTTGCTTGTGTATCCTCTCTATTTCACCAATGTTTCACGCAGTTATTTCTTTCTCCATAAAATTTGGCAGAAGTTCATTGACAAACATTGACAAAGTTATTAAAGGGCACTGGCTGACTGGTAAGGTTTCTGAAATTACAACATTGTCTCTTTAGATTATGAGCCTTCCTCCGTACATGGAAAAAAAAAAAAAAATCACAGCAGGAAGAAAATTATGTAAATCAGGTCTGATTAGAGAAAACACAGTAAAAGTTGGAAGCCAGAAGTGGAAAAGGCTTTTCCTAATTCTTGTTTGAAAGGCACACAAAGAGGGAATAAGCAAATCCAATAACTCGTGTCAAGGAAATGGCCAACTGGCTGCAGCTGCTATTTTCCAAGAAACCTGGGAGAAAGTGAGCCGTGCTGATCTCTATACTGGAAGAATATGCTCAGGATTCTGCATTCCAGCTTCAGCTGCACACTCTAAATTGCCTGTGGGCTTCTTCAGATGAACACAGAGAAGCAAATGAGCCTCTGTTTTTTTTTTTTTTTTTTTTTTTTTTTTAATCAGAGGACAAATGACAGTTCATTAAGGTAAGACAGCCACTGAATCTGCAATCCTGTGGTACACCAGAAGAGATGCTGCCAGTAGAGATGGTGAATTTTAAAGCCAGAACACAAAATTTTCACCTCCCAGTACATGCTATTGCGGCTACTGACATTTCAGAAGACAAATAAGTGAAGCTGGAACAAACACAAGGAGAACCACAGAAAGAAAGAGACTGCATGCTTTGAGAGGAAATGCAGGACAGGTCATAGAAGACGCCAAAATGAAGGACAAACGCTACATAAAAAATATGGTACAAAATACAGTGTGGGTGGATGCGCCCCAAGAAGAAAATGGCAATGTGAACCAATGACTGGGAAAAGAAATTGGCATAAACTCTTGAATTGAACTGGAAACCGAGGGAATGTTCCTCTTGAACAGTGTTCTGTAGCAAAAAGCCTCGTTTCTTTGCAGGTAGAAGTTGATTGGTTTCCAGAGAACCAGGTGATGCTCTGTGGCTGCACAAGCAAAGACTTGCTGACAGTGATATTTCTTTCAGTTCCTTAAGTGTCCAGGGCAAAATTTAGTCAGACTACACAGTATTATACAGAAGATCACAGATATTAATTAGAACAGATCCAAATCTGCAGCTTACAGGCCTCTGTGTATGACCACAGCGCCAATTCTACAAGTAAATACCAGCATGGACTAAAAGCAGACTCCAGATCTAAATCACTACTGGCACAACACAGGGAGCAATCAGCTCCCTCATAAAAATCCCTCCACCTCTGACAGTTTTTACAATACAAATTATAAACTCTGTTCAAAACAAATCAAAACCTACTGCTCAAGTGGTGCTCATTTCTTCACACCTAACATCAATCCGTGGTACAAAATAGAAATGAGCTTTTCTTTTTTTTTCTTTTCCCCAGCTGTTTGGGAATTAAGAATGAAAAAGGGAAGTCCAAGCAGTTCACTGGGTGAGGAAAGCAGAGCTCTGCTTCTACAAGAATCAAAAGCAACTCAGTAAAATAACCCCTTTAGGTAGTTGCTAGATAGAAATGAACAAAGCAGATTCATCTATAAATTACCAAGTTGATGAACTTTCTAGTGCGCTGTCAGTTCTTTACAAATTAAAATGCAATGACCAGAATGTAACTGAGCATTTATGGTTTATGGACTCTACAACGAGGCTGGATCAAGATCAGATAGTGACCAAACCTCAGCGTGCACTTCCTCAAATAGACACTTCTTGTTTAACATGCAACAACCACGCTGTATTTGATACAAATTTCATAATGAAGACTTTTGCCCAAGTTCTTCAGATGAATTTCCCTGCTACAACCGGTGAGATGTGACAGGGTGTGATTAAAGCACTTCCAATTGAGAGTAAAACGGGCTTAGGTGAGCTATGAACAATTTAGGAGAGTCAGTCAGTGCTGGCAAGCAGGAAACAAACGCGCTGCAGCCACATCACTGTTATATGGAAGTGCCCAAACAGAGCAGATGCCATGCAGGTATTAACGTCAGCTTAAATATTTATAGGGATATATCAAATGTAAACAATAAAGACTCCCTCATTGTGTGCAAGATGCACAGCGATAATCTCTGCGTTCCCTGAGGAGGAGCAGAGGAAAGCACCAAGTCTGCAGCCAGCTCACCATCCACCCTTGCACATGCTCCTTCAGATCTGCATTCGGGGAATAGAAGTGAAAACTACAGAATAATGTGGCGGCCTCAGAAGTGCAATGTATGGTTTGATCAGATTAGAACAGATGAGGGTCTTGCTGTCATCTGGAATATGCCGTGTTAAAGAGAAGACAGCAAGCCTGATTTTGATATGCAAATGTTACAGATATAACTCCCCTAGATGTTAGTTGTGGAAAATGCTGATCCAAGAAAAAAGGGGAAAAAACCCTTTAACAAGGCATGAGGGTAATTCAAAGCCAAGTACTTTTAAACAGCACTTAACAAGTCCCTAGAGCCTACTCAACAGCGGGCCACCCCAGAAGTGCCATCTTCTGCCCCTCAACAGCTTGAAAAAGTAGTAATTGCAAAGCCATTTGCATTTTTCTTCTCAAGTTGTCCACGTTCATCATTCAGCAAGGCAGAAAAAAAGCAAGCAGCACCACGGAGGGAACCCTCCCCAGACATGGCAGCAGCACGGCGAGCCGCGTCCCCACGCCCTGCTCCCGCACCTTCGCCTGCGCTTGTTTTTTACATTTCGCTCCTAATTATGTTGCATCTATTGCCATACACTTAATTAGCTGCATTAATGTGATTTCTTTTCACATAGTCAAGCAATTAAGAGCTATGATTGAGTTTCATTCAATTAGCCTCAACAAACATGCTAATTGATGTCCCAGATGCAAATGAGGTGCAATGAGAGAAACCTGCTAGCAATTGAGAGCTGCGGCGGGGAGACCCAGGCTGCTGACAGAACCCGGCTCAACATGGCAGGCTGCTCAGTGCAGAAGGAGCGGGGTGCCTCGGTGTCCCCACGGGGGCGAGGGCGGCACCGCATGGCATCACGTTGTCACTGACCCTCACCACGATGGCTGGCAGCAGGGAAGCACTCAGCATCTTCCTACGGCTTGGCATCGCGAACCACAGTTTCTTTATCCCAGGCCTGTAGGAGGCTGCCATCTCATCTCCGAGCCTGTGAAACACTGCACAGGTGATGGCCTGCAGTTATCAGCGACTGGCAGCTTCATCTTAGTCAGCTGTGGGGCGATGCTGCTGCTCCACTAAGGCCAGAACGCATCAATCAATCAATAACCCCTAAAAATACACTCGCTATATTGATTCTCATTGCTTTTCATCCCGAGGTTACTGTTAGCGGTTTGCTCAAATACTGGCTTGCTGAGGTGTTAATTTGACTACTCAAGGCCATTGACCATTATCTTTAGGACTAAATAAACTGTTAAAGTATCACTGAAAGTCATAAAAGCTGCATTGACTGAAGATAACACAAAATATTATCTGACGGCACTACAAAATGAATTGCCTTGAGTAAAAAAGAATGATATGCCACGACACAGAAGAATGTAAAGTACTTTAGTTCTGGTCTTAATACAGCTTTCCATTTACAACAGCAGAAATTGATTTAACCAACTCAGTGAATAGAAGCCTTTCAGACATCCATAGGGAGCAAACAGGTATTACATTTTCTGAACAGACATACCAAAAATAAACACTGCTAGTGTGGAGCTGTCCTGTTTTCATTGCCAGCAGCTGTTAAACTAGGTGCCAGGCATTGCAATGGCTTCTGATTGCCCAAGACAACTCTCCACCACCAATGCAGGCTAAACCTTGGCTACGTGATGAGCCCGTTTAGCTGCCCTCCTTCTCCCAGTTAAGAAAGGGGAAAAGCTGTTTGAGCAGCAGCACCCACCAAAAAGCCAAACATCCGCCTTTCCGCAGCTATGTTCAATGCATGTGTGGCCCCTTTCTCAGGGGAGGAAGTTTGCACGGACCAGATGAAGGGAAAGGCAGATGGAACACGGGGAAGCTGGGACTCAAACTCACCCCCATCCAAGTCTACCACGCTGACCTCAGTACTTTACAAAAGGACATCAGAGAGTGCAACAGCACAGTTCCTCTCCAGAATGAGCCTCAAGTCACTTTAAATACAGGGCTCACATTACGTTTGTAACACTCAATATCAAAGTATGAGAATTTTCAGATGGCTCTAATACAAGAGACGGACCACACAATCACTAGGTTCAGAAGGGACCTCTGGAGATCATTTAGTCTTGTATTTAAACCCCAAAGCACTTCATTGCACTGAGAGCAAGAGTACTGAATTTCTGACTATAGTACTTACCAATCAGTACTCTGAGGATTAAACACCCCCATGTTTTTCTATGGAGCTATATAAAGTGGGAGTAGAAGTCCCCCAGTTCTTTAGAGTAGGTATTATCTTCTGGATGTGCAGAACTACAAAACACCTCCTACAGGGTACCACAAAACAAGCATCTGAACAGTAAGAGCTGAACCGCTTTACTCAGGCAGGATTCTCCTGCACCGAAACACCCACGTGGTCAGGTTTTGAGCAGGTAAATTGTGTTCCACTCTGGTGAAGGCTGTGACTGACCCTTTCTGACCACACTTTTGTCATGGGATTGCAGTGAAAACACTAATGCAGTGCTGCAAACTCTTCTTCTTGGCCAAGGAACCTCACCAAGAAGACTGAAGGATCAGTTGCAGAAACTAGGACCTCTTCTGGCTGGGCTCAGTAAATGGAGCTATCTTGCAGGGAAATCCCTTCCACTGGAGTTGTATTTCTGCATCCTGGCACCAGGTGAATACGACTCAAAGTTCACCCCTCATCTCAGGCTTGTCTTGTGTCACATCATTAACTTGTTCTAAAAGAATCTCCCTCCAAGGGAGCCTTCACATACTTGTCCCACTGCCACACTTTTCCAGTGCACGATGTACCAAACGAGACCCTCTTCCAAACAGTATTTAATGGTACCAAAGTAAGAATATGAGACTTTTTCTCCTTTTGAGTTATGAAAATAACAAGCCTGTTTTTGCAATGCTAGGAACGAGTCCAACTGAACAGAAAGCTAGACATTCCTTCTCTGATCTGCCAATGCTTTACCTCAACATGAGAAAAACAGCATTTTCTGCCGGTTCCCATCCTCAAGTTGTAGAACGCAGCCCCCAGGCTCAGCGTGCTGTGGTTGACATAGTGTTTCCTGATCAGAGGTAGAACAAAACTAGAGACCCTTTTGGGAAATCCTCCTAAAATCTGAGGGCAGCATGCGTTTTGCACGCAGCTTCTGTTTTGTGAGCTGAGGGCAAGCAGCGACCCACACAACCCATTGTTCACCGCCAGCAACAAACTGCCTGGGAAAACAAAACCCGAGCCCTTCCTGCAGCCCACAGCCAACCCCAAAGCACAGGCAGACCAGCGGAGGGCTGAAGCCCTCACTTGTGTGTGTGTACAGGGCAGTCAGACATTTTTATTGCAAAATGCTGTCTGGAAAAGATGCAAAACAAAATTGCTACACTGCAAAAAGAAGAAAAGGGGGGGGGGGGGGGGGGGAAGGGTGGGGAACAAAAGGCCCCCTTCCCTTTGCTTATTGAGTTCAAAGGCATAACATGCAGCACCCTGCAGCAAATGGGAAGCTACACTAATTTTAAAGCCATAAAACGCTATAAAGTGCCCTGCGGGGCAGGACTACACTGAAGCTAGTTGCACCTAAATAAGACATGGTTCATTTACTTCGCAGCTTAGCCTAATGTAATCATCAGTGGATTTCTAGCCTAGAGTTGTAACAGGCAAATAGCCGATACTGCGGAGGCGACACTCCCAGCCATTGAGGGGCCTCAGCTAGATTGCTGTTGATTAGAAAATTTTTCAGTTTTGACAAGCAC
Source organism: Tetrao urogallus (assembly GCF_951394365.1). Classification (NCBI taxonomy): domain Eukaryota; kingdom Metazoa; phylum Chordata; class Aves; order Galliformes; family Phasianidae; genus Tetrao; species Tetrao urogallus. The sequence goes on from NC_136821.1 coordinate 34,859,862, forward strand.
TTAATGAACATAAATCGCTCCTTGATTGGTTTCCATTTGGGGCCACAGGCACACCTAAGAAGAAACAAAAATCTCCAACTCCTCTCTCCACCTTTCCCCGCACGGACCGCAGCAACAAACCTATCTGATCCGGTTATGAGCCCCATGGAATATATTCATCAGATTTTCCTGCTAATGTAGCCTTCCTCCCCTCGTGCACATAAACACGGGCATAATATCATTCTGCTTCACAATATATAGTTAAGCTTAAGAAAAACAACAAAAAATGCCGTTTTCTGAGAAGAGCACAGAAATGAGAATGCATTCTGGGAAACATTGATCACTAAAGCACTTGTCCTGACAAACAGAAGGTCATCTTGAATCTCTTTTCTTCAAACTGGGAGTCAAGAACATTACATTTCAGTAATAAAAAGCATTGACTGTATGCATACTACAATATCAATCAGTCCAATCAGCCATCTAGGGGCAGCAGCAACACTTTGAACACAGAAGCAGCTCCAAAACAATCTATTTATTTTTTAATGGAGTGCTCATTTCTATGAAACGTTAACAAAACTCTGCACTTCACTCCTCATTCAGACTTTGTAACAAGTACTGCCGTAAAAGACAAATTGGAGTTTTACCATCGTGAGTAATTTATGAAGCATTTATATCCACAGCAGTTAGCTCTGCTGGACAGGAAGCTCTCATTTAATAAAACCTTGTGATTAATTAATAGCTTGGCTTTTGCCATTCGTTTGCAGCTCATTCAGATGCCAAAGTTTTTCCCTGTTTGTCTTTTTTCTCCTTTTTTGGAGGTGGGAGGGAAGCACAAGAGCAAAATAAATACATGCTTGCTGCTCTACTGCAAGTCTGCACAGCTCTGCAAGCAGCAGCACTGTTTGCTATGATATGCCATGCTGATGATGCGACAAATCTTGCCCTCTGAATCGAACGGACTTAAGGACAAGTGCTTCACACTCTCCTTGCATTTACCGACCTGTGAACATCTGCAATGAATCACAGATGTGACTGTAAGCCGCTCTGAACAACCAGTTTTCCTCTCTTTTAGCGCAGACAGGGATTGCATATTTTAGGATTACCTCACACTGCTGACCATCCCTAACTAGTTTTATTCCCACTGAATACCAGTGGTGCAACGGCACTTCCAAGCAAGACAGTTTCTAGTCCGAGGACACAAAGCCAGGGGGTCAGAATAATTTGCCTTGACAGCGATCCCCAGTTATACATCTCACTTAAGGACCACAAACACATTCTAGCTTGTATTTTTCCCATCTATATTTATAAACCTTCTCTCAAACTTGAAAGAAAAGAGTTTGCCAGGAAGCTACAAGGTAAAGGACCAACCTCTAAGTGTCACACGTATGACCCGATTTGCAAGCAAGCTCCCGACCCTCAATTTGTTCAGGAAAATTGTAAGGACTGAACACGGTGAGAAACAACAAGACACCTATGCACAGGGCATTTTAACCCGCCTTCTATTTCTCAGCAAGGTTACTCTTCTTTAAGGAAGTGTCCAAGCAAGAAAGCTCTACTGAAAGGCCAGACCTCACCACACAGCTCCAAAGCTTTTTGCAAGCCTGGAGCTGGGCCTGGGCTTCATCAACTTCTAAGAAGACGTGTCCTTATTGCATACTGTTGGAGCCCTTGTGCAAAGTACAGTCTATTTGCCAGGCTGAAATTTCTTTTGTTTGGTTGAAGTACATTCACTTTATCTGACTGCAAAAAGCCACTAATGTGACCTGTGAGGCGGCGTACCTGGGCTGCCCACCCAGTCAGCGCTGCTGTGAAGAGTTTTAAAACTGTGGCTACTGTCAGACTAATTGAGCAGAATGACGTGTGTGAATTCACATCCTTCTCACAGAGATGAAGGACAGATTTTCCCCCTCAATCACTGCTACCAATTTACACCCCCTGGCAGTGGCAGTTCCCCCCCCAAATAAAAAAAGGGGCAGCGATGATGATGAGGATGCAGCAGCAGAAAATGGACGTCCACAGCTAAAGCTTTTGTCATCTACTGACCTGTGGCATGGTGGCAAGCGTCCGGGAGACAGACAGTGGTGAAACACCATCTATTCATCAGGATGAGGCTTAGATAAAGAAGCTGAGTGCAGCACTGCCCAGCAGGTATCCTGGCGAATACATTTCAGGAGCCCTTACACATGGCATTCTGCCATTAAAAGCCAAGAGATGCCTAGGCAAATTCCCATGGGTCCCTTTGGGTAGGCTGACGCTGAATCTGTCAGCCAGAATTTTAGTCATCCACTCAATGGCTATACTCCAGAAGTGTATGATGAATAGGTAGCTATGGTGAACTTTGAAGCCTGCGGGTCAAAGTTCTCTCTCATTATCCCCACCATTTTCTATTGGCACAGCTCCTCAGCATCCCAAGGGAAGGGAAGGTTTAAGGCTCTTGAAAAAAACCGACATGACCAAGTCAGGAAACAGTAGGGTGCTTATGTACATATATTTTCTTTCCCCATTCTTCTCTTCCCCCGCTTTCTTAAGAAGAAGGAATACGAATTTAGCTATTGTGTAAAACGTCAACCTGGCAGCACTCGTACTTATTTAGCAGGCACAACACAGCACTCATTTCTACACGCTGTGCTGCCAAGCAGGCCTGACCCTTCCACAGATACCTCCTCTGTAAGTAGGATACCAGTTTGATTTCCACACCCCATCCCAAATCCTTTCATTCTGAAGCCAATCCTTGAGTTAAGAGGACAACAGCACTGATTTTTGCAACGCAGACTATTTGCTGTATTAAAAGCCACTGTCTTCGTGCGTGACGTGCTGTGGAACACACCCAACAGAAAACTGACACGCTGGTGGCCAAGTCTCAAGCAGTATCTAAGTACAGTACCCACTAACAGCTATTAAATATTGTAAAAGCTTCTTCCAACGTTGGGGTTCAGTAAAATTCTGCATTCTGACTCAAGCTACGATTTGGGAAGACTAAATTATGTTTTAAATTTATTCCTTCCTACCACCACTAGAAGCCAGATCCACCACTCACTTCGCAGATTTACAGCTGCCAAATGTTGAACAACCAACGTTAGCTGCAGACCTGAAATAACGCCTATCTATCTCACAGGATGAGATTAGCACCACGACTCTTCATGAGTTTAGATGGATGGCTAACAAAAGCTAGAATGGCTAACTCTTCATTTCATCCTATCTGATGGAAGGTTGGTAGGAATAAGGTCTTATTTGTCAAAAAGCAAACAGCAATGCAACCACAGCATTAGAAATTCATCAGCTTATTGAGTTCAGTGTGAACAAATGTAACAAGTAGAGAGAGTTCAGCAAAACCTAGCAAAATCAAGCCAAAAACACCTTATCAGAGCTTTGTTTGAGGAAAGCCAAACGCTGGGTAATCTCCAAGCAAAAATCCTGACTTTCCTGCTCCCTTACCCACAAAGCTTTGTACAAGTTGTACTGGGAGTCCAACTGACTTGCAGCATCTTCATTCCACTGCAGTTTGCCCAGGACAGGGAAAAAGCTACTCGTGCTTCCAGCCCCAGCAGAGGAGGCTGACAGAGAAGCAATAAGGTGATACTAAGACAAAATTGCCAGGTCAGCCCTACACTGTTTTTCAGGTGGAGGCTTCTAACTCATAAGGACAAGTCAAAGCAAGCAGCAACAGTATCAGGAACTGCAAGGTGCAAAAGGGAAATACGGTAACTGATGGATGTACAAATTGCCCAATGCATAAAGAATGCTCTGCAGGGTATATTAACGACAGCTATCCGACACAAAGTAGTTCACTGGCAGTAATGAAATGCACTCAAGTAGCACAGTGACTCTTGGAAGGCTAAAATCAATGGAATTAAAACATTAAGACGCATCATTTATAATACAAATCACATCACAGGAAGACTGTAACATGAATGAGCAGAAGCACAGATATTCCTAGAGTGTGAGTTCAGCACAGGTGTCTGCAGAAGACTCAGAACAAGCACTAGGCTGTCCGCAGCAGCATCCTGTCAGCTAGGAGCTGTACGATCCCCCACTACTACCCACCAAAATACAGCCCAGGGAAAAACAGTGTGTTACAAACCCCTCTGATCTAAGAAAGGTCTGAGCAACTGGAAATACAGAGATGTGTACCTTTTTCTTGGGAGTGGGGGGGGCACAGTGGGGGATAGAGGGAAACAATTACAGGCTAGTAATTACTTCTTCTTTAAATGGATTCTCTCTAATCTCCAATGGATTTACCTCTAATCTCAAAGTAATTACCTCTAATCTCAATGGATTCTCACTCAGGGGAAGACTAAGCAGCTCCAGCAAAGCCTAAAGAGAAGTACTCTATTGTCTGCGAGAAGCAATGAAAAACTAACATATGTTCCCAGGAAGCTCAGGAACAATAGAGCACTTACAGAGCACAGAGGGGATGTGGGCACAGACAAGGCAGCCTGCCTGCTCCCTGCTCTGCCCCGGAGTGGCCATCACAGCCTCAAGGGAGCGCATCTGGAGGATCCATGTGGGCTGCCTCAAAGGCACGCGGTGTCCGTGCTGCCAGCAATACCCATAGGCGACTCAGGTATTTCAGGGTTGCTTCTCAGCAGCATTCCCCCAGATTAAACGGGGTAAGGATGGCCACAACGGCCAGACAGTCCTGTCCAGGTTTGTGAAAGGGAGAAAAGAGAAACTCAACAATAACTTGCCCTGGACTACACAAGCTGAGGGGCAACATTTCAGAAGGGAAGTAGCAATTGCTTGAATTGCTAGTTGTATCACTTACTAATTTTTAGGAAATAAGGAAATAACATGAGAAACTGTAATTATGGCAAGAAGTGAGACTGAATTCTTGCGGTAAGCCAGAGAAAATCCTAATATTCATCCCTCAGGAAACAGCAAGTTGGTGCAAGCACAGCATCAGCACAGCCACGCTCCTGAGACATCATCTACCTGAAGCAGCTTTCTGACAGATCCACACATGCAAACTCAAGAACGTACCCACAGAAATACATCCATCCAAAACCTTGAATTTACCTCCTTACTGAAAAAAAAAAAAACCAAAGTAAAATTGCCTAGGAACTCAAAATGACAGCAATTGGTGTCAAATGGCCCTAAAATGTTACACCTGGTCACCCTCTGATTTCCATAGGGGACATGGTGATGAAATATAAAACACAGGACAATCCCAAAGATCTTGGTGAAGGCCATACTATGCTCTTCCTATGCTTCCTGAGTTCTACTCTTGCCTGCAATACCAAGCAAGTGAAAGAGCTGGGAAACCCCCAGCTCAAAATCCTGGTTGTCCGTTCTGTCTTCTGAACTGCTGTGGAATGGAAGGAGCTCTGACAAATCACATCCCTTCTCCTGCTGACATGGCTGGGACTCACGGGCTGGGCTAGTCTTGAGTCAGACACCTGTGCTTCTTCCTTTTCCCCCAGACCAAACCCACAGATGGTGTTCTACACACAGACAGGATCCTTGGGCAGAGACAACAACAGAGACCTTAATGTGGAAACGCTCTATGGCACATTTTAATAGCTTTGTCACCTTCAAAAGGCTGTTCAGGATTACTTTCTGAATAAACCACAACCATTGCACACTGACAAATACCAGAAAACGTACTTAGTCTTAACTATGTCTAGAACATTCTTCCTTATAAAATGCTTCCATAGTTTTCTTAATTGACAGCAAGTCCATAAGGACATCAGCACAAAACAAAGGCTTAAACAGGGCACTTGGAGGAACTGTGCACACAGAGTTTCACCGCAGAATTTGATTTCCAGTTACCCAGTTCTGAGGGGATGGGAATGGAATAAAGTAAGAGAAAGAACTCTCTCCACCAAACTGGACTCAACAAAAACATACCCAAATGAACTTGCTAACACTGCTTCACCTGAGCTGGACAGTTGTTGAAGGTACAGAGAGCACGGAGTACTTACATGTAAACTAGGATGATAGGTCAGCACGCCGTTGTCGCACAACGTCACGTATTTCTTCTTCCACTCTTTATTCAATGACTTGCCACTTCGCTTTAGCAGCATACCCTGTTGCAAGAAAAAATTAAAAAAAAAACCATTAACCATTATTTCATACACAGAAAAGAGCTAAATCCTTGTGCGTTCCTCAGGAAGGCAGATTTTAACACGACAAGATGCCTCACTGTTCCATAGATAATATTCAACCCACACATCGGTGATGAATTTCAACCATCAGTATTTGAGAGTAAAAGTCATCACTGTGTTTAAACAGACAAGGACTAGTGTGTGTACCAAACTGTTGCCAGCTTAAAAGCAGAAATTCACTTAGAAAAGCAAAATGTAGCTTCTTACAGCACAAAGTGATGGTAAACCAAACAATCTGTGTTTCCAAAACCACGTGAGAAGGCAGCTCTCTGATGAACTCATGCAGTAAGCTGCTGTGGGAAGCCTAGTGTTGTGGGCACCAGGACATCTCAGCACACACGGTACTGCCACAAGAAGCACTCTGACAGATCAGGTTTGCATAAAAGCGTTTGCTTGCATCTGTTTCATAAATGCACGTCCCAAGGCCAAGTGGACAAGGGGCACTTCTGTGCCTTCGCACGATGAGAGCTCTCCCCGAGCACATTTTTCCCTCCCTCAATGCCAGCTGTTGCAAATTTCAGCTGAAGTCCCTTGCCACAGCCCATAGGAACTAATAACTCTCCTTCTGCAACCACGGAGATGATCCCTAAGGGAAATCAAAGCTCACAACCGCCTTTTCCTGGACACAGGCTTGGAACAGAACTTCAGTGAGCAGCCCTTCTCAACTCAAAGCGATCTGCAGATAGGACTGTAAATAAAAGCTTGTGTCAGAGGACTGAATTACAAACCCCGAACTTTCTGGCCATCTGGGGGTCAGGTTCCTTTTTGTGTGCCGTTCTTTGCTACATCTAGGTGGCTCAACCTCAAACTTTTACAAAAACAGAGCGGGGCTTCTGAAACTGTTTCTCACAAAAGCTTCTGCAAGTGTGAGTTACACATTCCAATTACTGCCTTCTCGTGCTTGGAGACGTTGTTTTCTTCCATTAAAAATGAAAGCTTATTTCTGCCTTTGACTCCTATGTTTGTCTATAGTAGGTGATCTGTCACTTCACCTTTCCCATCTTTCAAACCTCACCTATAGCACAGTCGCTCACATGTAGGGGCACCCAATTTTAGTTATAGCCATGCTATATGGATCAAAAATTACTCTCCCAAAGCTGCTTCCCTGTGCCGGTTCTGGCGCGTTTGTTCTTCAGACCTTTTAATGGGGAAAAAGCCATAAGAATCACGACTGTCTTTCCTTTTTCCTTGCCTTTTCTTTTTTTGTTGTTGTTTTTTTGAAGTCTTGAAGAAAGTAGAAATGTATTTCACACCTTTTTACCGCTCAGTGCTATAAAGAAAACATATCACTACTTATGTAATTTGGAGTTCATGCCAATTACAAACTCCACACACTGCAGAAGAAACCACCTAAATGAATGGCTGCCATCCCCACTGTTTGCAGGAGGATGTTTTTTTGACAAATACGTTTTTTTTTCCAGCTGTATACAGGATGCAAATAACAGGATATTCACATAGAAAATTCGTAATGATTTTTACTACACGGTGATTTTGTTAGGGGAAACGGTTTTAAGTTGAGGAAGGGAAGATTGAGGTTGGATGTCAGGGGGATGTTCTTTGCTATGAGAGTGGTGAGGTGCTGGAACAGCTGCCCAGAAAGCTGTGGATGCCCCGTCCATCCCTGGAGGTGTTTGAGGGAAGGTTGGATGGGGTCCTGGGCAGCCTGGGCTGCTATTACATCTGGAGGTTGGTGGCCCTGCATGCAGCAGGGGGTTGGAGATCCATGATCCTTGAGGTCCCTTCCAACCCTGGCCATTCTGTGATTCTGTACCTAGGTGTGAATTATGAAATTCTGGTTTGTGAACTAAATAAGGAGCTAGTTACTCAGAATGGGGTTTCCATCTCACTTCTGAAGTGCAGTTTGGTGCTCTCATGTAAAAACTGACTCACTGTTAAATATGCACCATCTACTATCTGTATCAACCTAACCAATTAGACTTCCTGATCTGTTTCTTAAGGATGCATAAAATAATATAATTTTTGTATTATCTGAGAACCAAAATATATCTTCCAATATCTGTGAAGAAAAGCACTGTGAATACATGGAGCTAACAAAGTGTTATGAAGCAGAGGAGCACATCAGCCACACTTCTTCCTTTATCCCCCCAAGGCCAGAACTGCCACTTTGTCTGCGATAATTACATAGAATGGTCTGGAGAAATGCTCTTAGTATCGGAGTTTAGATCTGCTGTAAATGCACTTACACTAAACTTAAAAAAAAAAAAGAAAAAAAAAAAAGGAAAGAAAAATGGCCTAAGTACAACAAGAAATGCTACTGATAGAAAAGAAGCACAAAAACAAAACAACAACAAAAAAACACCTTCTGTCACATTATGTCCACTTTTAAGCTGCATCAGATTCTCTGCCTGGAAGCAGAGTTGGCTATTAGAAACAATTTCTTCCCAGAAAGAGCAGTGCTGCAGTGGCACTGCTGCCCAAGGAGTGCTGGGGCTCCCTGCAGGTGTTCCAGAACTGTGGAGATGTGGCACTGGGGGATGTGGGCAGAGGGCACGGTGGGGTGGGCTGGGGTTGGACTTGGAGATCTTAGAGATCTTTTCCAATCTGAGTGATTCTGCAAGTCTATGAAGCGAGAGGGACCTTGGTTCACACTGACTCTTGGTGCCTTTGGCAAGCCCCAGCCCCAGCACACAGCAAAAATCCCATTTTGCCTTACAGCTAGGCAGAAAGGGATTAAGGGAATCAACTCCACGTTCAGAATTCTACGTTGCTTCTCATATTATTATCAATCAGATAACATTATTTCTCCTAATCTGTACAAAACCTTTGCTTCCGTTCCTCCATCTGCGCTTCTATCACTACATTCAGCCCTCGAGATTCAACACTACAAATGTAACACCTCCGATTTGCTCAGAAACTGAGAAGAATTTAACACTTCAAATCAAATCTTACCACCTTCTCTCCAAAACTGCAATTCTGACTCTAACAGAGCAACGCAGCTCCTAACAGCCAGTGCTAGCTGTATTTCTAATGAGTGACAAGATACACGCTCCAGTAGAGAGCACCAACTTCACTCCTTGACTTTTCCCAGCGAATGGCACCGCTCTACAAAGAAAACAGAGAACTGCCTGTGTGTATGGCAATCTCTTTATTAGTAATGTGTATGCCACGTCTAGTCCCAGGAGGTCATTGCAAGCCAAAAGCAATGTTAAGTGTACAAGCTTTAAATAACTTACAAAGTTAATGTAATGAATGTAAGTGTTATCTGAAATCCATCACTCAGTGGCTTGCTGTAGCCTCAAGCTGTGATAAAACACCACTCATAAATTTATATTAAAACTCTGTTCAATAGCAATTATTTACCAACAAAGATTTATTGATTGCATTTGCTGTTAGAGACTGGGGCCCTAACTGAGTCAATCAGCTCACGTTGTTGAGCTTCAGGGCACCAGAAGTTGCAGGCTGCCGTCAGGCTCTGCAGCCAGATCATTACTGGGACTACAAGCAGCTAATGAAGGGCCCCCAGCGTGGGATCACTTGCTCTGGTGGCACCAGACCACTGGCCAAGGGACCACTGCTCGTAGCACACACACATCACCTGGATGTGGGGTGAGCAGCTCAGTGCCCCAGACGCCTCCTGCGAGCTGCAAACCTTGCTTACAAAGGATAGGCGAATGGGGAAATGATTTGCTATTTGTTTCATGGGAATATCTTTCTAAGCAGCAAATTATCAGCATTTAAAAATGACCTCTGAAGGTTGTATAACACACTGCATCAAAGATGCTGGCAAGGGAGCCTGCAGAACCAACACTGGTTGGCAAAAAACCTCTTCTGAGTTCCCTGCTGTGCTCCATTGCGTTTCCCTAACTTTCTCGTGTATTTTGGATTTCCCAGGGGCCACAAGAAATGAAAAACGTTTCACAAACATTTGTGTTGTGTTTAACTGACTGCAGGTTTCTTCTGCATTGGCTCCAGCCACAGCACGTGACTTTGTGTAGTGATTTTAAGGAGGGCTTGGTACATCTGACTTTTCCTGGCATGCCAAGTCGTAACGTCAGGACCCTCTAGAAGTCTGTAGGCACAGCCAAGATTGTACCTGCTGAAAAAGAGCAATACTTACACTTCTATTTTCTTGTGGGAACTTACAGCACTGCCACAGCTGAGGTACAAGCATCACACAGCCTATTTTTTCCTCCTTAATTTTAAGCCAACCCCATACTGTTACCCTGATGCTGTTTTGACAGAATGAAATATGCAATCTTACTCTTAATCATTAACAGCATAAACTCTTCATTTTCCACTCAGTGCTATGAATTTTCTACATGAATTTTCTATCATTTGCATTGCATTCGCAGAAGAAAAACAACATCCTTGTCATAAAAAAACAACATCCTCACCCAAATAATTGGGTTAGCAACCATTCACAGTCATGATCACAAGCAATGGCTACGTACAAATTCTGGTTAATACAGCACTCCCTTCTTTTAAATTGCTTAACATCATAAACAAATGCTGGCAAACCATCCAGGTTTGCATTACTAACCAACACTGTTAGCCAGCTGGAAGAAATGGGACCAATGTAGCTTGTCATAAAACATGAGATTATTTCCTACCTGATGATTTTTGCTTCTAGAATATTTAACTTCAACAGCTTCAGAGTCTTAGAGCTCAAACTTCACCATACAGTTGGCACCAGCTCAAATACTTGCACACTACAGATGCAAGATCACAGCAGCTGCTACTCTCTCCAACAACGTGGGCATGCAACCAAACCTCTGGGATATAAATGCCTTTGGAATCCTTAGGTAGGAAAGCAACTGTTCTTTTTTCCTCTCCTGATTTCCCAGATTTAAGTCTTCTCTTCCCAGGCATTTCAGGGAAAGGAGGTTGGTCTTATGAATGACTAGCTATGAAACTGCTTAAACTTTTTAAAATTGGAAACCTGTAGTAAATGTATCTGAACAGTAACAGGGCAGTAGGGCTCAGTGGAGCCACAGCTCTGACTTGGAGCAAAAGGCACTACTTTTGCTGTAATATGAAGAACCTGCAGCACAGAAGTTTCCAAGCTCCTGGTACACTGGCTACTACAACAAAAATTAAAAACCTTCACTAAGAAAATCATCCAAATGCAGACAAGCGAGTGTTACAGTTCACTGCAGCTCCAGCAGTGAGGAGTGGTACTGCCAGCAAAGAATGAATTCCTCAGCACTAAAGACACAACAAATCAGAAGAAAAAGCACAACCCTTACCATCGTTGTGTTTGTACTTCTAATGCCTGGTCCAGCAATGTAACCCAAAGGAGCCCCCGGTACAAGAAAGACAGGGAGCTGCTGGAGAGGGTCCAGAGGAGAGCCACAAAGATGATCAGGGGACTGGAGCACCTCCCTACGAAGACAGGCTGAGGGAGCTGGGCTTGTTCAGCATGGAGAAAAGAAGGCTGCGGGGTGACCTCATTGCAGCCTGCAGTACCTAAAGGGAGCCTGCAAACAGGAGGGGAACCAACTCTTTGAAAGGGCAGATAACTGCAGGACAAGGGGAAATGGTTTGAAGTTGAGGGAGGGAAGATTTAGGTTGGATGTCAGGGGGAAGTTCTTTGCTATGAGAGTGGTGAGGTGCTGGAACAGCTGCCCAGAGAGGCTGTGGATGCCCCATCCATCCCTGGAGGTGTTCAAGGCCAGGTTGGATGGGGCCCTGGGCAGCCTGGGCTGCTATGAAATGTGGAGGTTGGTGGCCCTGCATGCAGCGGGGGGGTTAGAGATCCATGATCCTTGAGGTCCCTTCTAACCTGGGCCATTATGTGATTCTGTGACTTAATCTGCTAGCTGCAGGTAATGGATGAGTTCCTCTAATATGCAGCCAATAATTTTAAGGCACAATCTTGCAGGCTGCAGCTGCAGGGCTGCTTTTTAAAGGGCAGGGTACGTATTTCCAACATGGCATGGCCAAACACTCCTGAGGATTTGGCTGAGTGCAGGAAGCAACTCATGTCTTGCAAGTGATGGAAAAGAGATGATCACACTGCAATCCATGGACTAGAGAACAGGAAGCCACCAACTGGCACACCACACTCACCTAACTAGGAACTTTCTACTTTCATGAGGCAAACAGATGATCTTGGAAGAGCAGTCATGCCTGTGTCCAAAGAATTTGAATGGAAAGCTGAAGAACCAGCCCTGCTGTAGCATCCTGAAGGAGCAATAGGCACAGTGTACAGAGTAATAAGCAGAGTACAGAGCACAGCAGGTCCAAAGGAATGCCTGCTTGCACAAGGGATAGGAATACTAAACTTTGTAGAAAACACGAGAGTAGTACAAACTGCATACAATTATATTTAGACAGCTATATATTTAGGGCACATCACTTCCTCTAAACCCAGTTATCACTCTGAATGAGACATGCTCCTTAACAAGTCACAATATTTTTCCACCCTACAGTACACAGAAGCTCTGTTGCCTTCTAAGGGTTCTTCCATTTGCTGGACTGTGAAAAAAAAAATAAAAAAAATAAAATAATAAAAAAAAATCACAGCCCTTAATAATCTCAAGTGGTCGGTTTATTAACCCCTTGGCACTGGCAGTTGTGGTTTATCCTGACACCAGCGTCAGAGTGCTGATGTGCAATGCACTGCGATGCAAATCATTACCTTAGTGTGCGAGAATCCCGACAGCTGATGCCAAGGGGTCTGAGTCAGTAGTACAGCAGCCAGCAGCTCTGTTTGAACTGTTACCTCTTGCTGTGGCTCAGCATCACACACTGTGCTCTAACGACGCTGGACACAAATGGAGTTAGCATCTACACAAATCAGCGTGCTGAAAACGCTGCTACCTAGGCTAGAATTAAAGGGAAAAAAAACAATTTTGGGAACCTCCTTTAATGCGAGCACAGGTTACAGCATGGCACGGCTAATTTGGAAGGAGCTCGGAGAGCAGAACTGTTCACGGCTGTACGAAACAGCTGCATGGCCAGGCGTGAGAAAGAAGCAGAATAACATTCCATTTTTGTTGTTGTTGTTTTTTTTTTTCCTCCCAGAAGAAACAAACGCAGCACCGAAGGGGAATGAAATCAAAACGGGATTCATTGTGCACACAGTGCAACTTCTGGGTAGCTGGCACAGCTCTTGTTACAGCAGCGCTTCGTCTCCTGAGCCCTGAAATTCTCTTTACCATATTTTATATAAAGTAGAGCTTTGTTAGGGGGAGGGGGGTCCATGGGAGAAAGCCATGAAAAGCTTAAAAACCAATTTTAACTTTCTATCCTGATACTATAGTGTTTCCATAGAAACATCAGGAAGACCACTTAAGAGAAGCTTTTTTTTTTGTAGCCATGTTTGGCACCATACCCCTCCCCTGGACAACCTATTATTTCACAAATGGATGCTTTCTGCAGCTTGTTCTGTGCAGGCTCCGATGAAGGGGGGAAGAAAAAGAATACTGGATCCTTAACCAGTTCCCTTGTGGCACCCTCCCTTTTTTGTTGGTAATATTTCTGTCATTCTGCCAGGGTATATGGTACAAAGGGTTACACTTTAATTGAGCTGTCAGCATCTCCAACAATCCTATAAAACTCCGATTATGCACGGCAGGGTTAGTGACACACTTGTTATTGTGGATGCCCTATTTGCTAAACCCGAGCCCCCCCCTCACAGGTCACATAACCCACGCGACCTTCCTGTCATTAGCCGCGTCTATTCCTACCTCACCGCTGTGAAAATCACACAAGCGAAGGCTTCAAAGCCCTTGCCAGGACTGAATTCGACCAGGAGCTAATCACCCACAAATCCAGCTCAAATGGCAATAATTGGCTAAACTGCTCACCTCTCCAGAGCTCAGCAGTAATTTGGGATAATAAAGAAAAGAATTATTCAGCTAACTGCCCTGAAATGTATGCTTTGTGACCGACACACTTCACATTTTAATAATGATGGACACAAAATCCAATTTAATGCAGCATCTCCTGAATAACAAAACCAAGAACGTCACCAGAAAAAAAAAAAAAGTGGTGGGCTTTTTCTTCTCTCTCTTTTTTTTTTTTTTAAACCTTGTTCCATATCATTGTGCAGAAAAGATCTGCACTTTAGACTGCGAAATTTTGGGACCACAAAGGTCTTCGTGAGCAACCCTCTGAAAGTCTGTGCTACAAGGCGAGGTTTTGTTTGTGGCTTTGTTTGTTTGTTTTTAAATCCAAAGGAGTGTCCTGCGTTTAGAAAACATAATTTTGTGGGGTGGCTATACCTCTGGTCCTTACTCTTTCGTTGGGTAAGATAAAAATACTCTTTGTCCTACAGCAGAAGCGTACCTTCTTCCTTCTCCTTAACAACATTTCCCGATGTCTCAGTTTTCCTTGCTTCTACACCCTGCCCTTTACTCACAGGATCCTTGGTATTGCTCACTGCTCGCTGGGCAGGCAGCGATGCTCCTCGGGCTGCTTCATGATGTAGCCATCGCTGCAGGACTCAGTGAGGTGGTTCAAGGGCACTGAGATCCTCCATCACTCTTCCTCCCCCCTACCCCAAATGTTTTCCCCTCAAATGCCTCCTAAAACCAAAGAGAGAAACACATGTGTGCACGCACGTGTATACATCCATGTGTTCCACTCAGAGAAACGGGAATGAAGACGGCTCCTTCAGAGATACAGCCAGAATGGTAGATAATTGGTATCCTCTCATCATTGCAGCAGGCAAAACACTACGAAAGCCAGTGAGAAAACATTCCTTCAAGTGACTCACTTGATCTGCTGATGGAAATTGTACTAACTGAATTCACATCTCCCAGACGCAGAGCTGCTGCGATCACTGATGAGTTACAGAACGTACCCCTAATTCCAGAAGCACATCCCTGATGTCCTGCTCCACACCAGGCAGGCTTCCATGCTGGCCTCACAGAAACTGGCACGCATGGTGGGATTCTGAGGAGAAGGCTTGGCAATGTCTTTGCACGCTAACTGCCAAAACAGATCCCAAAATCAAGCGGTGGCAATTCTGCTCGCTTTGGAGATGGATCACAAGTGCTAGGTCTGTCTCAGGAAATTACTTCAGAAACTTTATAGCTCATTTGAGGCATGTACACACCTGCAGAGATTTAGAAGTGAATGAAAGGCAAATCAGAAAGAACAGTCGTAAGAGTATGCGTGCCAACAGGCCTGGGTATAACAGGGTTACCTACTAAAATGCTCCGGTCAGACACAGCGCTGCTGGTTTTAAACTGCATCCTACTTCTAAAGTTCATAAAACCATATTTCACATTCTGAAAAGGTCACAAATAGAAAATGGGAAATCCCATTTAGTCACAGCTACGTTTCTTGTATAACCTGGATCATCTGAAGCATGATCTACCACAGGGATAGCTTCAGGAAGGATAATTGTACGTAACTGAAACTCATATGCAAACTTTTTTTTTTTCCCCCATAGAATGGACTCTATTACCATTTTTCATGTTTTGTGAAAAGAGGAACAAATTTAAAGCCTACCCATACTCCACATAGAGATGTCCAAGCAGGATACATGGGGGCTGTCCTGATGTTTAAGAGGACATGGGAGGAAGAGTGAAGGAATCAATTTGTGATAACCCCTGCAGGCATTCAAGGCCAAGCTGGACGTGGCTCTGGGCAGCCTGGTCTGCTGGTTGGCGACCCTGCACATAGCAGGGGGTTGAAGCTAGATGAGCACTATGGTCCTTTGCAACCCAGGCTATTCTATGATCCAATGTGATGGACATTATGAACTACCAACTAACACCAGCATTCACATGAACATCTTGAAATGCTTGCACTTTCAGTTTTCTCTCAGGAGAGAGGACAAAAGCCTGCAGATAAAAATAGGATATCCCAAGACACAAGTGAGCAACCATATAACATGGCTGCTGCAGACTCATTTGATCGCTTCTCCTTTCCCACAGGAACCAAGCTTAACATTAATCAATGTAATTTCAAAATAAAGAATTCTGTTATTGTGTCAAAGTTAAAAAATTTAATATTGTTTTAATGTTAAAATCACTCCGGATATAATACTTCCTATGTAGTATATTTCATGCCTCATTTACTTTAACAGATATTAAGCTTCAGTCAACAATTAACTACTGACGCTTTTTTTTTCTTTTTTAAACCAAGAAGATTCAGCAGATAAACTCAGGCACAACTTGGATTTATTAGATCGATGCTAATTCAGTGCTGCCAGTTTATTTGCTTTGTAGGGCACATCCATCCTCGAGAATGATAGGGTCATTTAATTTCAGCTGAATTGAAATTCTCATTTGAGCCACACAGCACATACTTTAGTTCAAAACTGCCCTACACGCATCAGTTTAAAACACAATTTTAACCATTAATTGTTCTTCATTTTTGTTTACCATATGAGATCACTTCCAAACGTAACCATTTAAGAAAATGCTTAAATGGGTCTTTTGCACACAGCACTTGCTGAATTTATACTGATAGGAAAACAGGGCAGCAGGGCCCTTCACCAGCATTCTGAAAGCACTCGTCAGCTGTGCCTTACCCTTTGGCCAACTCAACTCTAACCAGCAGAAGATATTCTTGATCGCTATAATAACAAAGACGCCAGTGACCAAATTCTTTTGGAAGCTTCCACACCTAGAATCAGTTGGCATGCACAAAGGCTGGATAATGCTCCATAAACAGCATCCTATTAGCAACAGCACAAGGCCAATGGTCTGCTGCAAACATTTCTGGGAGTCCATCTGGTTGAGACATTCCTGGTGCTATCAGATTTTTCATACAAAGCCTTGAGTTGATACCAACTCTTTCTGTGCAGTCTGTAATGCAGAGTACAAACTGCTTTGTCATACCTCAAGTCTTTCATGCAACACTCAACATTTCCATGTTCTACAATACTCAGCAGATACAAGATTTATCCTGTGCTGTATACGTCTATCAATGAAAATTCAGGAGCCAATCCAAGATTTCCTACAGAAAACCAAAAGATATTTCCAAAACCAGTAACATTCACTTAAAAAAAAAAAAAGAAAAAAAAAAAAAGTCAAGATGCCCACAGCATCTTTTTCCTGTAAGAAGAGCCATTAAATACGAGTTGATCACTCAATTTTAAGCATGTAAGCATGCATCAATATTTTGGTTTCACAGGCAACTGAGATCTAGAAGATCATACAACTGAACTGCTCTCCTTCACAGGCTATCACTGTTTTATGAAGAGTACCTGGAAACCAGCTAGCTGGCAGGTGATACAGAAGAAGACCATGTTAACAAAAGGCAATTTATAAAGATCACTGGTGGATTTCTGTGCACGGTTACTGGACTGTAGGCTGAGTAAAACATGTTGGAAATGTTATCCCTCACAAAACACAGTCTGTTATTTGGGTAAGTAATCAGCCACCGACAAGACTAATTTTCAACCACCTTTTCCAGCTTCCTATAGATAAAGAGTATGTTTGTAAAGAAAAAGATTGTATAAATAAAAATGCAAGGTACACAGAGTGCGGCTAATGGGATTTGACGCTGGCTTTAATTTTAATGAAGAAAGTTGCCAGTAGCAACAAAACTGTCAGCAGCAGCCAAGCACCATTAATAAAGACCCAGACAACATTAGTGGCACGGCAACAGTACAAAAGGTTCCCCCTGGTTCATGCTGTGCTAAATTGGCTGCCCAATTTTTCTTAAGTGTCCATACTATTTAGAAGACAATTTATTAATTTTTGTCATCCATTGTCAGTTGACAGGCCATCATTTTGCATCCCGAATTTGAGATGAAAACTAATTGAAAAGCCTGGCAGTATTTATGAGGGATATTATTTGTCAATTATGGCTGCTGCTGATAGTTGGTACTACCAAGTCCAACACCCCGTGCTCCGGTATGTCAGATGGACTATTTCTCTGCATTTCAATGCTAGTTCTGCAAAAGTGACAAAAAGGAAGGAGCAAATCAGTTTAGAAAACTCGTTAAGGGAGAGGAGTTCGTCAGTGCCCTCCATGCATGCTGTGAGACCTCCAGTGGGGAAGAAAGCACCAAAGTCCCCCAGGAAACCACAGCTTTCTCTGCAAGGTACCCTCCTGGGAGAAAATGCTCCCTTTGTTTTCCACTAACAGAACGTATTTGCAAGTATGTCAAATTAAATTATCCTTGCAACTTTATCTGGACTGCTTAGCGCAAAGAGAAACTTTCGCCATCTTACAGCTGGCTTCCTCAAACAGCCTCCTTGAAAGTCTGAATGCCTCAAAGGCACTCAGAACAATCTGCAGCTCCAAAGGGGCAAATCTCGGCTCCACTCGTTCCAACTTTCGCCTTATTATCTCAAGTTTGCTGTTTAAAAGAAGTTTTGAAAACCTTTCGGTGTTTGAAAACTTCCATCACTATCTCTTGCACAGTCCAGGAGAATACCTGGATACCTAATTCTAGAGTTTTAGAAACAGTATTCCAGAATAGCAGAAACCTGCCTGCTTCCAGAGAGGCAGTGCAGCCCTCCAGTACAGCAGGACTGTGTGCACTGGGCAACTGCTCCCCTCCTGTTTGCTGTTACCACGAAGATGTTTGCTCGCACTCATCACTGTTTTACCCAGTCATGCAGAAACATTTTCCTATCTGCCAAATACTGCAGCTAAACACAGCACAGAAACAATGGTCACAGACTGCTATCACGAATTAGAACAGAAAAGGAAATACTTGTTTGAAAGCAGCAAAGCCACAAGCAGTTACTCCATCCACCTCAAGGCCTTGTTTTCTCTGCTTTCTTTGCAGTTTTGCTCTTCAAGCATCTCAATGTTTTGAAGCTTCACCAGAGTGTATCACCACAGTGAACAAATGGCAGAGTGATGCACAACAGGTGTAAGGATTCTAGATGGATGTGAGACCAGACCAGCCCAAAGTGCAGCTTAATTTTGCAGTAAGTGCATTAGTTCAGTGCCACATCACCAGGACGAGATGAATTCAGGTAGGGGTGGCATTAAACTTTTTCTGAGGAACAAAGAATGCTGTTTTCCCTCACCACAAGCAACTGAGAACCCTTGAGTTGAGCTGATCTCCTACACATCCAGTCTTCTCTGATTGCACAGTAAAGGAGTAGTAGAGAAGAACACGCTGCATGGAGCTTTGAGCAACCTGAGCTAGTGATAAAGATACCCCTGCCCATGGCAGAGGGTTTGGACTAGATATTTAAGGTCCCATCCAACCCAAATCATTGCCTTATTCTGTGTGTTCTACTCCAAAGACTTCCAGTAGTGATATGCATATTAATGCAGCATCGTTATTAGTCACATGTATTTATGATTCCATGATACCTGTATTTTTTACAAAAAGCAGTTGATAACAAAAAGCCCAGTTAAGGATGTGAAAAACATTAAGGATGTTATTTTACCAAAAAACACAGATTCTATGTAAACACTAGACGCATCTACACTGAACCAATGTTTTCAATCCAAACCTGTTTTCCACAGCTTTGTTATAAAAATATTCTTCAGAGATACTTTCCAACATCCTATGCTTCAGACTCAAATTTAAAGCAAAATGTGTCGTTTACTCCAGTCCTCATCGGTTCCCTTGAGTTAAATGTAGTGCAAGCTCAGTTATCCTTCTGCATGAGATAACATAATACAAGGTATCTGCATCGGCACTTCATTTGAAGTGCAAGTTCTCAAACTTGGGGAAAAAAAATAATTGGAGCAGTTCTTACTGATGATCATTACCTTCCTCCAGTGTAGTCGTGCTTTGTCTTCCACAAGCATAAAACACAACTGAACGCTTGTGGGGGATGAGAAGGCTCTTAGCTCCATTCAATTCACTCTAAGCTGCAAGATTCAAACCCAACCATGTTGACCAACCGCTAAGAGCAGCACAGAGGAAAACCCATATATGTCCTAAGAAGTTCCTCTGGCTGTACTGAAAGAAGACATGAAGATGGCTCATCACCAGCAGAAAGATAACTGAATGCCAATGCAAGTTTTCACTTTTTCTTTACAGATTTAGCAAAAACGAGCCAGAGATGTTGGACAAAGCACCTCGGTCAGGCATCTCAGCACCTCGTCCTAGCAAATGTCATCGTGGTGAAAAATGCTGTTTCTGATTGGAATTTTCCACGACAGCACACGTCAAGAATCACAATTCAGTGTTTCCTCTACTCCTCCGTTCAGTCATTTAGCAGGGGGGTACATGAAATTTTGCTTTCCCTTGCTTGGATTAAATACACATTTTGTGAAACTGCGGTGCTTCACAAACCACAAGCACTGCAGCACTGCAAGGCACACAAGGACAACCGCTCTGCTGTTATTCCAGGATGGAACAGGTTTGTTCTGACATCGGTATCATCTCTCATGTACTTAGAACTGCCATCTTAAATGGAGGCTAACTAATATATTACTAAATTAACTTTCAAAAAGATCCTAGGGGGTTACATACATACGCCCAGGGAAACTTCCGTTGCTCAAATCCACACAGTCAAACTGAAAACAAATACTGCCACCAAAATGAGAAGGAAAAGGAAAACTGTACCAGTCTACTTGAAAATTAAGGTGACTGCAGGTGAAAAACGTTTTATACGGTTTCTAAAAGATTCAATCCTATCCTACATCAAGAGACTTAGCTACATTCTCCACTCAGATTAAGAAGAAACAGTGCTCATTTGAAGCCCAAAATCAATATAAGACAGAGCGTCTTCATCTCTAATTCAAAAACTCCAGATGAAGAGGAAACCCACAGACTTGTTCCTGAAATTTTTTTCTCCTCCAGCAGGTAAACCCATCTAAAAAAAACCCAGCTGAACACCACAACCTACTGTAAACACAGCAAGAAAGCTCCTTTTCTCCAACGCATCCACAAAAGGAGAGCGCTTTGAGGATAAATTCGGCATCGGAATGCCCTTAATCTAGCTCAGCAAGCGGAGACGTGACACCTTTCACCACCTTGATGCTCTCAAGATACGGATCTGAAGCGTGTGCCCCTACTGCAGGCAGAGCAGGTCAGCCCACTACGCAAGGGAGATAAGGCGCCCAAAAGAATCTAATTTATTTCCTCCGCATTGTTTGGGCGAATTGCACGGCAGGAGAAATTAAGGGCTCTTTGTAGCACCCTAACTTTCTGGAGGCACGCGCCGCGTCTCCCTCCTTCCCCTTTTTGTCGCGACGTGTCAGCAGCACGTCAGGACCGCTCTCAGTGACTGCCCAACACAGCTATCGGGAGCCCAATCTGGACCTCACCTCTGCGTCCACTCCTCCTGCTAATTCATCATCCTGCGCCCGACAGCCGGCTGATTGGGAGCCACGCAGGACAATGCGGGCTGCGGCTGACCACCGCGCGGCTGCAGGGGGAGGGCATGGCGGGCGCGGGGCTGGCCTAGGCCCAAGATAAGTGCTGGCTGTCAGAGCAAGGACAAAGAAGGGCAGGCCCTGGGGAGAGAAAGGAGATAAAAAAAAAAAAAAAAAAAAAAAATCTCGACAACTGCTTTATCTGATGAGGGTTATGGCTAATTAATTATAAACTCAATTACCTAACCCTTACTTCAGCAGTCTCTATTCATTAAGAGATAAAAACCTGACTGACTGCTAACTTTCTCTTGCACACATGCACGCACCCGGCACGCTCACCATGAATTTGCACACTTTATAGCACAATTCCTTTAAAAAGATCTCCAAAAGCGTTCGTACTTGTCAACCTTGTCCTCACAGTACGGAACATTTCTCTTTTTTTCCCCCTACCACCCAAAGCACCCTGTGTGGCACCATGGGAGGGCCTGGCCTCCATGCTGTGCCTTGGCATTTAAAAGCAAAAACCAGACATTAAACAATAGACATTACGGACATCAAAGCCCCCTTTCACAGCCAAGTTTCTGCCTCCACGGGCTTCTGATCTATTTCACATTTCAAATGGAGCTTTTAATTTTGGGTGCTAAAAGTTGGGCAGCGTAGCTCACAGGTATCAACTAAACATTATTCACCGAAAGCTCGAAGGTAGCCAGCAAAAATGAATCCTGCTTAAGGAACAAGCTCTAAAATCTCTTAACCAAGCTAAGGGCTGCCAATAACCCAAACTGAATTTTGCATGTAACGCTTTAAAAGTTCCTGTTTTATTGCTATTCAGATTCCATTCCATCCAGTCTCCATTCCTGTGGTGCGCGGCCTCTCCTCCAGCTGAAGTTCTTGCCCCCTCAGGTTGCACTTGACACAAGCTCAAACACCTTGCAGAATCAAGCCTTGCCAATAAAAGAAAGTGCCTCTTAATCTCCTTCCAAAGACTGCAGCAGACTTGTCTTTCTCACCTTTTTGGAATAAACTGCGATTCTCAAATCTCTGCTTCGCTCTGGCTGCCCTCTGCTCCAGCTTTTCCCTTTCTACAGAATGTTTGTTACCTTTTTGTACGGGGATTTTACATACACACATATTCATGTACTTATGAAAACACACGCATTTATACGCACATGTATGTAACAAGGTGATCACATCCATACATTACTTCACATTGTCTCAAAACTTTTCCCTAACAATAATTTCTTCCAACATGTAGAACAAAGGAATCCCGCTTTATGTCTGTTTCAAATTGTTGTGCAGTACATTTATACAACTACATCGTGGTGCATTTCAATCTCAGGTCAGTTTTTTATATATTTTGCAGACATCAAAAGAAATATTAAATACTCTGTATTGCCTCCATTCTACGCGAGGATTCTGAAGATATTCCGAAATGTTCAATCAGTGCAGCACTCTTAACTTATTCACCCATAAACGTTACAATGTGCAATTACTATAGACTGAATTAAAACAAAAGGCTTTGTTCTTGTATTCTGAAAGGCTAAAATAAAAAAAAGGGCTGGATTAGGTTTATTGCAAGTTATATACCTGAAGGCATCAAGGTACGCCTGTGGTCACATCTGAAACTCAAGGTGTTATGAATGGTAGATACAATTATGAGAGAGAAGAGCAAGATGGATCTAACAAGTTTATGAAATCCTCATTCATCAGAAAGTAAAGGAACAGCACGTTCTGAGCAGCTCTTCACAAAAAACAGAACATCCCATTTGTTTCTCTGCTCTGCTCCACAGTGTTTCTTCCTCTTTTGTAGGCCCAAAACCCTTTGACAGCACTCGAGTCCAGTTGTGTTCTGCCCTCACTTTTCCCTAACGCATATGAAGAAGGTCATTATTGTTTCTTTATTTAGCTTTACAAGCTGTTGCAAATACAAACCAATTTAAGTCTTTCCCCCATAAACACTCAGTTTTATGTAGTCCTATAACTTTTTAACCAAAGGGAGACAATTGTACTCACAACGAGTGAAAGATTAGAATAAAAGAAACTGGAACAGAAACAGTAAAAACTCCAAAGCAATTTTCCACCAACAATTTCACACTGCTATTTAACTTAAAAATATAAACATTGATTGAAACATTCACACACAGTATAACACTGTTCTCTCAATAGCCTTCCCATCACACCAACAGTATCAGGCAAAAAGGAAGACTTCTCCCATTCATCAATATAGAAGTTATTCATCCGAAGTTTATTATCTCAGGTAATTTGATCAATACACTTCACCTTTATAGTACAGTTGTCCTTGTGAGCAAAGCATTTTGCGTTTTATAGTGAGATGGTTATTATGAAGGCTATTCATAGGGAAATTCTCTGCAGTTAAAAGTTTTTCCAATTAACTACATTTAACATCGTTTAAGCCATAAAATGGTGGTTACATTTCACATCGTGTTGTTTAAGCGTGGCAGCGCTCAGCGAGCAGTTAGCACGCATTTGGCAAAAATACATCAACCAACGCCTCCAAATGGAAATCAACAAAATCGTGCCACAAATAAAATAAGGCCTTTCAAATACGAAGCTGAAAATAGACACAAAAATCACGTACTTGACAAAACCGTGAAGAACAACCTCCTTGCTTCCATCACCCCAGGAACACTCCTCAGCATCTATTCTCCTTTCGCAGTCACACGACTGCACTACTCTTCCTTTTGAATCTTGATATTTCTTTTCAATTCTTGTTTCCGTGTAATTTAGCTATGAAATTCTAATGAATCATGGCAGAAAGAGTATTTGTTATTCCCTGGGATTTAGAACTCCCAAGATAACTCTAAAAAGTAGGCAGTATTTGGGCTACCTTGTTGGCTGGAAAAGGCCAACATTCATGATGCATTCATCAATAAGGTCCCACAACAAGGTAGATAAGTTCCTTGAAATCTGAGTAAAACAAACGTTCACAGATCAGTTATTGCAAAGCAGAGAACCCGCTAAAATTTGCTCAAATATTTAGAAAATAATAGTAAAAGAATTCCTTGAGAGATACTCAGAATAAACTAGTTCATTAAAGTCATATCAGCACTTGTAATTGGCCCTTGTTGGCCAATAGAAGGAGACATTTGCAACTTTTCCCAGGAAATTATATTCTAAATCCTTCATGAGGTGGACCTTGTCCTTTTCTGAGGAAACTTGATAGCAGTCTTTAGTATTCACTAGCATAATTAGGGCTGCAGTTAATTTCATTAAATTCTCTTGCTGCTAAATGAAGCAGATTATGAGACATCTTTTATTGCAAGGCATGAAATTACAGCCTGTCAGCTGCCAATGGTAGAGTAAAACTAATGAATTACAGGGTAAATAACACGAGAATTAACCAGCCAATTTAACATAGCAGAGAACAAAGTCATTTTTACTTAGAGCTCTGGCAAACACCATCTCCAGGATACCTTTCAGATGAAGGGAGACCAATTCAGGGATCCTCCAAACTAAATAACCAGGGAAAAACCACATTTATTGTGCAGCAACATTATAAAGTGAACACTACCAATAAGTTATTAGAGATCTGTCAGGTCAGTGTTAGATATCACATCACTAAAATATTTAAACCGTGGTTTCTCCAAGCAGTTTGTGTAGTACATTATTCTTTGCACACCATAGGGAAAAGTGCAGATGTGCATTAATTTGTCACTATTATAACTAGCTTAATGGTGACAACTCTTCACAGACAGGACCAGACAAAATCCCTATTAATGAGGTGTTGGAAAGTGCTTGTACAGGACAGACAGATAATTAAAGAAAACCAAAACCAAGCCGTAGCTACTTATGTTCCATTTTCTACATCTGTCCTTCTAAACTTCTCAACACATTTTCTCTGCACAGAACCCCTGGCTATGCTTCCTCTGCCCCTGCTCAGAGTCCAAACAGAGGTGTAAATACACACTTCATTTCAAACTAAGGCTCTGTAACCCAAGGATTACGTTTCCTGCTGAGGTAAGGAGCAATGTGAGGGATTGTGTTAGCTGGGGAGCAGCTGGACCTGAGCACAGAATGGTGTGTGTCAGCATAGCTGTCTCCATCTCTTGGGGACGGACTTAAGGCTGCTATAATACCTGTGGCATTTGCAAGGAAAGGACCTAGGGAAAGAGAAATCCCACGTTATTACAAGGGCTGATTACTAACTCATTTTGGGAAATGTACCGCAATCGTATCTGCTGTACACAAATTAAAGCATTTTTAGAATGGTTTTTCGAGTTAGGTTTTCAGCAGGTTCTTAAGGTATAGCTCCTTAGGTGATATATAAACCTAACTGGCCACAGAGGGTTTAGGCAGTGTGATGGTGGGAAGGCTGGAGATGGAGTGAGGAGGGCTGAGCTCATCGGAGCTCAGATCAACATGGTGGAGAGAGAGATGCATCACATGGGGAAACACTTGCCTGTCAGGGTTTCACTGCTTATCTTGATGATTACGATTATTATCTACCTTGAGGATGTACGTGTCTCAAATTCAAGTTCTATTTGTAACAAAAACAAACAAACAAAATCCCAAGAGACATCGGTGCGTCTTCCCAAAGAAAATATCTAAAATTCAAAATCTCAAAGCATGTCGATAAAAATTAAAACAATTATGAGTAAACATGAATAACTGCACAGGAGAATCCTTTGGAGAATGCATTCGCCTATTGATTGATGCCCTGCTGTCAGAAAAACCACAAGAATTTCTGCATCATATTGTTGCTACTTCAAATAAAGATACAACAGTCACTGCTATTTCTCCCACAATACAAAGCACACAAAAATATCTGTGGTAACAAATTATTCAAAATCATGGAAGTAATTAATCGCAAGCTCTTAAAACCCAGCTTTGCTGAGGACACACAGAACCTTACTTTATATACACCACCTATTGAAATTTGTTCTTAAAACGTGCACAGAAATGCAAACTATCTGGAAATATGAGTTTTCAACCAGCTGGGTCAGCTTAATCTTTTGGGATCTCAGAGGTAAGTAAAAACAGGAGCTGTCTGTTTCAGAGTTGCAGTAGGAGAAGCCAAAAGCTACAAACAAGGAAAGCAAATCATGTGCCCAAGCACTGCTGTGTTACACAGGAGTAAACTCGTGCCACATCTGCCCAGCCCACAACAGTGATCTCTCTGGGAGCAGCACATCAGCAGCATTCTGACAGTACAGAAATGACCTACAAAAAAATATTCCTGCAGGAGACTAAAACTAAAAGAAGCATGATATTCCAATCCCTGAACAAAGGGAGGCTCTATCTGCCACGATCCAGAAATGAGTTTTCTCTCTCAGACCTTCTCCAAACACATCTGTATTACATAGGGAAGACTGACTGCTTTTTGAAGCCTTTGCCTGGCATAACCAACCTCATCAAACCCCTCTGCTTAGCACTGCAGGTCAGTATTTCTGCACGCTCATCCTGCTCTGGAAGGTAGTCCTGGCCCACATAATGCTCTAGACAGACTCTCTTAAGACACTTTGTTCCTCCTCCAGAAAAAGAAACCTCCATCTTACGTATTTTAGGTAATTATTTTCACAACATCAGAACTGTTCCGGACAGATGCTGATATTTTGCCTTCAGATTTCAACAGTGGGGAAACTTGCACTCTGACAGCTTGCATGTATCAACTCCAATGCGTTTGTTACCAAAATCTATAGACTGAAAGCTCTTAAGACCGTTCAATTGGAAACAGCTCAGAGGCATTGACAATGTGCCGAAATAGCAGAGCACCAGGAGCACCGATGCATTGCTTCAAGTTGGCAATCAATCACCGTGCTTCATGCTTAGGCACCTTAGGAACCAGGCACCTCTAGGGACTGCAGTGCTACTTTCTGAAAGATGCTTAAGATTTTTAGATGTTATTGAACGTCACCTGTTTTCTTGTTTTTGCTTCCTATCTTTGTTCAACAGCCATCGTTCAATATTTCTCCTCCTTCCTCTTACCTGTTTACTATAGATTTTGTTTCCCTTTCATTTTCACCTGAGCTCTCACAGCAGCACTATTTTCCGTGTGAGTTCTGCTTCTCTATTTCTGTTATCCATCATATTGGCATGCTCTCCTATCCTCCTCTTACCTTTATAGCCCAATGCTTTTGTCTGCCGCCTCCCCTTCTACAGAAGCAGAGAGTTTGCCACCTTTGTGCTCCGTAAGATTCAATAAACCTATTTCTTCACCACATCACACTGACAATAAGAAACGTCACTGAATCTGAATTAAGTGTCACTTAGTCTGTATCAGGAATCACTAGGCTGCAAGATTAAAGCACTAACAACTATGATCATGCACTTTTTGTTTCTCATCCACACTTAAAAACAGAGAGCAACATTTACCATACAAAAGGATGATTCAGAAAGCATTCTGAAGTTCCTTGCCATGCCATTAACCTCAGTACTGCTCAGTACCAGCAGTAACACTGGGATGCACTGCCCTCTTACAGCACCAGAACGGGTTTGTGCAGCTCAGCTGCCACACACAGCATTGGAAATCCAAAAAAAAAAATACATATTTCAGGAGACCTAACACACACAACGTGCCCTGCTGGGTTTTTGGTGGTTTTTTTTTCTTCATTTTCATTTTTAATAGCAAGAGCTGAGTGTTTGTCAGACAGGAAATACACCAACCATGTATTTCTATACTTACTCAGTTTGCATCCCAGTAATTCTTTTCTTCCTCACCCAGTACGCTCAGAGCTCCCTCCTCTCCTTTTCTCTCTCCTACAATTCTCAGAGCATCACTTTGCCCACTGTCCTTTTTGAATTTGGTCAGGGAGCAGCTTTTAAAATTGATTCTATAAGCGATGATACCTGCTTCTTAACCATTCCCTGTTCTCTTCTGTTCTGTAACTCACCTTCAGAATTTCTAAACAATTCAACCACTTGCCCTGCTATTTTAATTGATTTTCCCTTCCGATACCTGCTGCACTCAAAGATTTCTTAATTTTTCCCTCCTGAAATATTCACACAAGAGAAGAGAGCATTAGACGTTAACCTAGCAGCTTGATTTGCAGTTCTCCAGCTCTCTACCCAACCATTTAAATACTGTCACTCATAATAGGGTGATATACTGTACTATAAACCATTCTGCAAATGGTACGTCTTGGTATTTTTCTTTTGTGACAAAGAATCATACTCGCCACAAAGGGGAAAGAAATGAACTCTGTGATCGGGCTCACACAATCTGTTTACACGTCTCAATAGCTCTCCCCACTCCCTTTTTTCCCCCCCATGAAAGTCCATGTTATTACTTTTTTTTTTCCATACCGTTCCTTTAAAAAAAGAATTTTAGAGTCTGACAGCCCCCAAAGCCCAGTAAGTTTCGCTTAGAATTAAGCCTGAAATAAGCTCCTTATAACCATCCACAGCTGTGTGCTTGTGTCTCACAGTAGATCAGCTGCAGTTCTTTTCCTGGCAAACACTCCAAATCCCTACATATAATTTTACAATTAGAAGTCATTTCCCCTCTCATCTTCTAAGCAGTCGTGAGATACAAGAACCCACATTACTAGTGCAAACATACACTGATTAGTGCTGCCATGGGAAGTTCCAGAGACCTTCGGACAGACCCATCTGCCAGCAGAGCCACAGAGCTGGGATTCTCCCTCCAGTACCACCTTGAGCACTTTGCCTCATCACTCAGCTTAACATTAAAAAAAAAGCTGCATGCATCTTAGATTATGCTTCTTAAATGGCCATTCCTGATGCTCGAGTCAGATCCCTTTTCTCCTGCGACGCAATGCTGTTTTATTCTCAAAGCGCATCCACCTTTTCTTGCACTCAATTCCCAAATCTGAAACCACACTGAACTTCCACGCACATGTCACTTCGGGGCCTGGTTTGGAGCACAAGACTGAAAACCCAGTTGTTCATGTTTGGAAGAGAAGCTACTGACTTTGGAGAACTTAATCCACTTGGTTTTCTGTGTGCGTTGTACTGCAAAACCTGACTAGCACTGCACTGGGAGTGCCCATTCCAGGCACATCAACAGCTCTATGCCAATGAGGGTTGTTAGAGAAGTGTCTTCGTACAGAACACGCTCCAAAACTGGGTTGAAATAACAAAAATGAGGGCAGCTGGGTTTCAATTCAAATTAGCAGTTTCGGTTCATCTCCCATCACCCTGAGTAGATTGGTAGATATGGTAGAGAGATTACTCTACCATATTGCTTTTGATTTCACCGTGAGTCTAAAGGAGGATAGAAACAGACTTCTTCAAGCAGGCAGACAGCAGTGGCACATACCACAAGCAACAACGAAACGAGAAGAACAGTCTGACATGCAACCGGTTTGGACAGAATAAGATTATTACGCTTCTGTTAACAGATCTGCATCTGTTTGCATCAAACCTGGTTCAATTTATCACCATCTCTGGTCCTTGTAACCTTCAAGACGTGCCTCTCTCTACTGTTTATAATACAGATCACAACTGCGGTTGCTGTCTGTTTGCTTCCACTCACAACCCCAACACTGATGGTACTGCTGCATGGAAGCAGGCCTGGTGCTCAACCAAGCCCTGTTGTCTTGCTTCCAGCCAGCCCCAACTGTGCTCCAGCTCCAACTTGTTTACGATCATGCAGACTGTTTTCAATCCACATCACAGTTTTTAGCCAAATGAATCTGAATACATTTTCAATTAAGAGTCAGCAAGGCATTTTCAAAATGCTTTACTAAAATCCAAACATTTTGCATCTGTTATGTTTGCTTCATCCACTTATTCTGAATTTCTATCAAAAAAGCAATCAAGCTTTTCTGGCAAGTTTTATTCTATATATACACCACGCTATTTCTCACACTTACATTAAGCCACTCAGGAAAGCTCAGTCCTGCAGCTGTATGTTTGTGTTACTGCAGTCTTCATTTCCAGCTTTACAACTCTGGGACAACTGTATCTGAAATATCCCCATGTCATCTGATGACCTCAAATTTATCATCAAGAAAAGGATTCTGACAAACACAAGGTGCAGTTCTCTGATTTTTCTCCTTATCCGAACCCGAGCAAAATAAATTAATGATTTTGGTTAGCTTTATTTTCAAGAGTTGCGCTGCTGAATTATTCCATTTAAATTCAAAATATTTAAGTGCCAACATCTGGCCCATCTGCCGAGATGCGCTGCTAATCACCGGAGTCAGAAGGGTTTCGAAGAATAGAAGTAGGTTTAGAGAGAAGGGCATTCTAACAAAAAGGCAGTGAGCACCACAGCTGCCATGTCAGAGACTGCACAGAGTACCTACGTTCCACAGAGCCTACTGCCCCCACCACCAGCAATGCCCCTTCTTCACCCCACTGCCGTTTGCCATTAGCCATCGCTATTTACACTCTGCATAAATGGGTCCACAAACGTGAAACACCAGTAGTGCCAAAGCTTTTACTTTTTGAATGAAAACACAACGAGGGATGGTGGACCAACAGCCCCCGATTCAGACTTACACGCAATTACCTCAAAATTAAAGGGTAGCAAAAGAATTATGAAAATATTTCGGATGCCCAAGGTTTGCCTCGTTCAAAAAATTAGGCTAAAGGGCTTTAAATGCGTGCTGTTCAGTTTACTCTTTTGATTGCTTTACCACTATGTAAATCAATTTGTTAATGTTCCTTACAAAATGCATGAGCCAGTTATACTGACAAACACACAAAGCTCATTCGTAATTAGCAGTTAATTAGTAAGAAGGAACAGATGCTGTTAGAGTTTCAGCAGGCGAACAGGTTCTGTAAACAATGCTTATAAATCTAAATGAATTTATTAACCACAATGCAACTGTCAACATTTTGCTGGCAACCATACAAATATGGCGGAATCCCCAAAACATCTTTACAACATATTAATAATCATCGTGTCAACCAAAGTCTATCAGGCAGTCTCACTTGGTAACTGTCATAAGCGCTCCACTTAATCTTGTTATGTCACTTCTTCCTCCTAATTCCTCACTCGTGCCCTCAGAGGAAGAGCTGCAGCCACCCAAGTTAGCACAGACACATACAGGCTCACCTCCAATAGAGAGCAGCTCCTCGAAACAAAGACATTTGTGTCAACCAGCTTCCATGAAAGAAGAACCAACACACAACGAGCACGGCTTTGAAAGCAAATCTCGGTCCTGAAGGATTTGCAGCAATTTTCTTTATCCCCATTATCACTCAATGAGAGATCACTAGTACGAAGGCATCAGCAGATCTCGTGTACTAAAAATAACGTAAGGTCAATTATTTCCACCCACCATTTATAAAATGATGCACTCAATAAGCCACTGGGTCATTCCACAGTTTCAGTAAGTTGCTTTTTTTTCATTCTTCTTCTTTTTTTAATTCTCAAGGAGAGCTACAGATGGCTCAAATAAAGAAGAATGCCTCTTGTAAGCATTTCTGTGATATGGAGATAAACTATTAAAGCAGCCTCTATGTACAACAAGCTCAGTCAAGGCTTCTGGCTAAGGGCCAGCTCTTAGCCTAAGGGCAACAGTGAAGATACCTTAGTGACCTCCTTCCTGCCAATCTCTGCATGTCACATTGAGATGCCACCTTGATATATGACACCATTTCAGCACTGGAAAATTCTAATAAATTTTTTAAAGTCGTATTATGGCTTTTTTTATTGATGTTCTCTTTTATACCTATATTGCTTTCGATCATTCCCTCCTCCTCTCCTCCAAAGCACTCTGACACCTCTCCACCGTGTTCTGCTCTTGCTTCCAACGCACACAGGTTTTGAACACAATGCACACAGGTTTGGAATACAATGCTTGGTTTTCCTTTTGCAGGCACGCAGCCCCACTTCTTCCTTAAGTTCTTTGTTACTTTTCTTCTTACCCTTGCCTTACTTTTGCTCACTTCTTGAAGTTTGGTCATCTAAGCTGAATGTTACCTTTGAAATTGTGTCCACTGCCACAAGTGACAGTGATAAACATTCAAACGTAATTCTTTATTAAGTACACTGAGTAATCATGTTTATAATGTAATGCACCATAAAGACAGATTTGTAAGCTGGGAAAAGTTATGAGTAAGTCAGTGCCTCTCTACCACAGCTTGATTCTGTTAGGAAAATCCAAGAGGCTCCCACTGACAGTTGTAGCTTCTTAGGGTGAGAGGCAGTTAAAACATTGATAGGAAGATAATTTCTCTAAAAACTGTATTACTAATGTCTCATTTATAGATCCTCAGAGGTATGAAAGCCATATGCACATCACTATAGAATTCAATTTTCGGAAAATAATATTACTGTAAGGCTTCCATAACTCTCGAACATCACCTCAACCCCTACCAGACATTAATTGGAAACTGATAAAATAAGGACTAACTATACGTGCTGCTCACTTTGTCTATGCATGCTTGAGACTGCCAGTACAATTTCGCAGGGAGTAAGAGCTGTATCAAGAGCAATTCATAGGATGGGAGACAGAAAACTTGCATTTTAGGGCCTCTTAAATACCAGGTGGACATCAATTAAAAGAAACACTGAAGAAATTCAGTCCTCATAACAGAAACACCCAAATCCCAGCTTTCTTCTGCAACCTTTGGACAACTCATGAAGGGAAAACGGTAGAACCCAGACAGGGGGAAGAAGTAGGTGCCTCAGTGGGACTGGGTGGTGGGAGGAGAGAAACTGTCCCAGTCTGAGGGGTGCTGGGGTTCCTACCTGTGCATGCCTCCTTTGGCTAAAACCCAATGGGGCAAAACTCCCCTGGACTGACACAGGTAGGAACCTTAACTTCAGGCAGGGAGGGTTTAACGCTCGGAGCTTTGAGGGTTGTGTTGGGTTTTCAGCAGAGCAGTGCACCGAGCTGGACTGCACAGATTCACTGAGGATACCTACAAAATAGCAGGCGTTGGGCTTTACGGGTGACAAATCCATTGCAACTGAGGTAATTGAAGAAAATTGAAGAAAAAGTAATCATTAATGACAGGATCTTCATTCTAAAAGAAATCCAGGAACCTTTACGTGCTATTTCATTTCACATAGTCAGCACAACTGCTTTTCTTGGGACGGTGTCTGGAAACCACCACCAGCACAACGAAACAGCTTTCACAATCAAATGAAATGCTGTTCCAAGCAGGTGAATGCAAAGCTGGAGCTCTTCTTCTGACGTAAGGGCACATTTGATCTAATTGGAAAAAATATTTCAAGTGCACTGGGAATAGTCACTGTTAACTGAATGCAACAATGAAAAAGGAAAAAAGAGCATGCAGACCCGAGGGAATTACCAAATCAATTAACAACTAATTCAGGAACTAATTTCTGTATTGCCTCTTAGCACAAAACTGTATCTTTAATTTCTCCTGCAATAAGCATCACCATGATAGTCCTAACACACTCTGACGCTTTAAATGAGTTTACAAGTATCTCTTTTTGATTGGCTATATAACATTATTTCTTCACAGTTCAATGCAACCATAGCCAAGTGTTCTGAAATATTTAATTATACTGGTCGCTACCAGTTAACAATTTACAGAACCACAGTGAGCACAAAACATTTTATAACTAGTAATCAACTAATTAAAAACACGGCAAAAATGTGTATGTTCTGATTATAAACAATTGCAGAGGAATTACACAGAAGATTTCAGCACTAAGAGTTATTTGGCTAACACCCATACTCTTGTGTTTGTACAAGCATATCTGGATCCTGATTACTGTGATTAGACAGAAGCGTGACAGGGTAAATTACACCTCACGGTAGACATAAATAAATGAAAGTCTGCCATTTGCCAGTGCCTTGTCAGTCGTGTCATTTCTAAATTTTGGAAAGCCACCCTCTGGAGTCACCAATCCTGGATGGCAAAGAGCTCTTTAAAGCCTCCGGGAACCTGGTAAGTCCTCTGGGGCAGAGAACAGAGCAGCAGCACATGGCAGTGCCCTGGGGCTCTGTGTGGAGGAGCCACGAGCTCAGGCTGCAGGTCAGGTTACCGAGGACACGTGTGCCATTTAAAGCATCCTGGAGAAGTACAGGTCCTCCAGACATCTGCTGTTGGCTTTCTTTTGAAATGCATTACTCCAGAACAGAGTTTGATGCTGCATGCAGATGGAAGAGCAATAGGGTGAGCTGCGGAGCTCAGCACCAGCCCAGGCCTGCTTACATGCAAGCTGCTGCAGGGGGGCGCACCCTGCTCTCACTATACCAGCTTCCTTCACCCTGTCAAGTCAGATGAATTCAGCAGGAGGAGACACTAAGAAGGTTGCTTATTTGTACTCTCTTTTGGTCGACTCAAAGTAAACATTTACAAAACCTGCTGCAAAAAGCATTTGTTGTTCATGTCGATGGTGGCTCTCAGGTCTGACACTTGCCTGCAGCACTGCGGAGCTCTTCGGCTAGTGAGAAGGATTAAGCAAATCAGTTTGACTGACTGGATGTGGCACACCGTCACTTCTCAAGTCCTATTTCAAAGTCACTACCAGACTTGCCAAAATAAAGGACTCTGAAGCGCTGTTATTCTGCAGAAAACCATGCATGCTTGACTCTACACAGAAACATCCCATCTAGAGCTAAAGCTTAAAGGAAAATGAGGTTAGGAAGGGGAAAAATAGTAATCGAGAGGAGACAGCAGGACTGAGAGTGCTGAAGAGAGGAAAGGAAGGGAGCTGAGGGGCACAGAGCAGCAGACAGGCAGGAGATCAGAACAATTACACTAGGCAAAAATGCCATCCTCAACGGAATGACAATCATAAGGAATAAAGGCGTTTGTCCCACCTACCTGAGCTAAAAGCTTACAAACCGATAACTGGGGATTCAGTGAGAAGTAACACAGAAGGAAACGCAGACTAAACACTGCCTAAGCCTGAACGTGCTTAAGGGTGACAAGAAGCTGCCCCCTCCTACCTCTGCACCACTCACTCACCACAGGACGTGTGCTTGGTGGGCTGCAGGAGGCAAGCTGCTGGAGTTTACCAGCAAAGTTTCTCTCCAGACACCTATGAAGCACTGCCTGGTTGCCCCACGACTCTTTCTGTGGAGTAGTACACAGATTATCTAGGAGAGTTCACTAGCAAACACCTGAATTAAACACAAATTCTGTACCATGGCTTTTCTAAGAACATCTTAGAAACAACACGGATTTTTTTTCCTGGTTAGGAAATGTTTGGAACGTTGCTTCAGAGACACTCAAAGACAAGGACACACGTGAAAGCACTGAAAATTGACAATACAATGGCTAGGCTTCAAACGAAAGCTGAAACTCTTGGGAGTGCACAACTTGACTTAAAAGTCACTTGAAAGAATTGCTGATAAAGGATTGCAAAACACAACACCTCAAATACTGCAGACGTTATGGGACCGGTGACATTTTTCATACAAACTCTGACATTTGTTGAAAGCATTTTAACATTATTTTTCCCAAGTTTACCGTGACCTTTTATAAAATAGGAAGTTCTGTTTTTCTCCGTGCTCATCTTAAGGACAAAAGTGCCACTCAGGCATCAAAAGCTCTTCTTCCTAAAAGCAAAACTCCCACCCAGTTTGCTGGTAGAACCCCACCAATATCTCAGCCCTAAAAATGTTTACCATTTTTATTTCGGAGTAAAAAAGACAAAATGCTTAATTTCATTCAAGGATTATTTTAATGTATTTAAATGTGCCACGCTAGTGGGCAAAGAAGGTCATCTGAAATATCACCTAAAAGTAAAGACTGAATAAGATATTCAGCTTTCTCCATTAACACAGCCATTTGCAAACAGAGAAGTGAATGGATTCTGAAGTTCACCTTTGCAAGTCATGGATGGCAAATTTTTCGCTATGCCATCAGCTAATATGAAACATGAGAACATTTCTGCTCAAGCCAGGGTTTCATGTTTGCTGTCCCTAAACGATGCACTCGGGAGCTGCGCTGGAATCCGGGGGCACAAGAAGCACAGCACTGCTCACTGTGAGCAAGGTTTGGGTCACCTGTCAAAATGCAAACCCCTTTGGTGGGATGGCTTTTGGTAAAAGAGCAGTCGAGGTGACATAGTTCAGCTATACAATAACATGGGCACCTGTGATAAGTGCAAATGCCAAAGATGAGAATCTGGAAGCAGAAAGTCGAGGCAAGCTCCTGCGTATTTATTTACGCTCCAGTCTGGGAGGGAGGGGGGAGAGGAGGGAGGAAAAAAAAAAAAAAAAGAAAAAGCACACAGCTGCCATCCCAAAAACAGACCTCCCATCTGCCACCCACGATTTGCATGTCACCTTCTCCAGGCTCATTTGTACTTCATTAACTGCCATTGACTTAACAAGATTTATGCAAATGACACCATAGGAGCTCGCTAACTCCCACTGCAATCAAGTGATTATGTATGTACAATTCTCCACAGCAATGAAAAATTAATACATGACAAGCCCACTCACCGCTGAGCTGAGCTTCTTGCTTTTATTTCTCTTGTTGTCATTTTTTTTTTATTATTATTATTTGAATATGCTCTACTGCAAGACTGCAGAAAACAAAGTAATCTTCCCAAAACGCTGCAAAAACCCAAACATGCTGGAAAGTATGTCACTCTGACACAGAGCCTAACACACACCTCAGAGCATTCAACTCAGGCTATCAAGATACCAGCCTTCATTTTCAGCCTATGTGGTTTTGAGCAGAGGACATTTCATATCGAGGAAACCATTCAGCCTAATCTTCTCCCTAACACAAAAGGTGTTAAACGCAACCTCAGCGTTCTTGTTGGAAAGTTATGGCACAGCCCAAGTCCTCTGAGGAAGCTGGGAGCAGGGACTGGATGGCACATTGATGCTGCCACGTAAGCAAAACCCAGCCTCTCACTTTTGAGCAGTTTTCTTCTATTTCTCCCTTACACTGAACCTCCTAAATGTAATTCACCTTAGAGTAGCTTTGCAAAAAGCTACCACTCACATTTTGACAACACGCCAACTTTTTGTTGCTTACATTTTGGGCTTCTGCTGAAAAACTGTAGGGTTCTTCAAAACAGTTTTAAATGGCTTAGCTGAATAAAACCATGTTTAGCAGCATAGGGAAATTATAGCACTCAGAAAAAAAAAAAAAAAAAAGAAGAAAAAATAAGAAAATCATCTCCTTTCAACTCCATTGCTTCAAATT
The DNA here is from genome assembly GCF_951394365.1 of Tetrao urogallus. Lineage (NCBI taxonomy): Eukaryota > Metazoa > Chordata > Aves > Galliformes > Phasianidae > Tetrao > Tetrao urogallus. The sequence goes on from NC_136821.1 coordinate 34,897,130, forward strand.
AAAGTCAGTAAGGAGCGAGGTGTTCCCTTGCAAGGAAGCAAACTCCTTTTATAACTGTGCCTACTTCCTCCAGGCCCTCAGGAACTCAGGGGTCCATAAGGGGAAAGAAGGAGCAGGTTCAGCTCTGCTTCTTCGGACTGGAAGAAGCACAGAAGCACACCTGCCCAATACCAGTTCTTCCCCTCCACTTCTGCATACCCCTCGAGCTCAGATGAGTTTTCTTTCTGTCTTTCTTTCTTTTTGAAAAGAGAACATCTCCAATCTCCAATTAACTTTCCTTCAAGTTGGGAGACATTGCTTCTGATTTCTGGGACACCCTGGGTAGATAAGAGGAACCTACAGTGAGGCAGCACAAAATCTATCACATAACTAAGCCTCTGAGTCCACCATCTCAACGTTAAGACTTCTCTATTAGCTGTTCTTGAATAACCCTTTTTTCAAGTACCAAGGAACACGGAACGCTCTCTGAATTTCAACCCGAACCTTCCCATGGCTTTTTAAAAAATAATTATTTAAATGTGCTAACAAGCTCAATCAACAGAAGAGAGGCAGCAAGCTGCAAGAGCAAGCTCAGATTTACTCCCTACAACCAGAGGCACATCGCCACAGCTCATAAGTATTACTGCCATGCACAAACCCAAAGCACCTCCAAAGGGAAAAACAAAGTACTGACAGTGGGATTAAAAAGGTCTGGTCATTGACTCCCTTGGAAGATGAGGGTATGTGCACGAAGCTGGCAAAGGCACCTTGCTCAAGAGCAGCTTCAAGAAGTCGTGGGACGTTTAATGTAACTGGAGGTGACTGGTAATTGCAGGCTGGGATGGTGCAGCAATGTGACTTTTGGGCTAATGGGAGGAAAGACTGGAAAACACGGGGACAAAGATTAAAAAGACTCTTTTAAGAATATAATAAGAAAGCTTTTCCACAGCAACTCTGTGAATACTACAATCTGCATTCAGCTTCCTGAAAGGAGATTTCTCTTTCTATTCACTGACCATTTGTCACTGAAACATCCTGATGGAAGGGGTTTCTCATTGAAAGCAGCACAGTAGCATGACATATTACTGAAGTTTTTAGGTCTGAATGTTCCTTTTCACATCCCTCTGTCTTATTCACAGTTAATGCATTAAATGCAACAGAGATCATCTTTTCTAGCAGGAATTTCTACTTCCTCAGAGAGAGCTCCAAGTGTCTCACACCTGTAGAACGCACCAATAACAGTCAGATCAGCAATGTAACTTAGCACCACCTCTAAGTAAGAGCTATCTGAACAGTGGACAGGAGAAAGCTTCCCCAGTGCCTCATTTCAGAGCCTTGTCTGATGGTGAAAGATTTACACTAACTCAGAACAGTACAATTTGTAATCAAAAGCCACTTCAAACTAATACGTGTATTTCAACTGCCATTGAACTCTGTCAGTACACAAACACATTTCCATTTCCTCTGGAAGTTCTATGTTTCTAATTAAAAAAAAAGTTTTGTTTTTCCCCCTGCTCCATCTTCTTTTACTTCACAAATAAAGCAGGGGTGGGAGGATGAAATTTTCAATACAGAAATTCCAAGTGATTGTAGAGGATGCCTTAATTGTGCTGCAGCGTGATCCCACTTAAAATCTTATCTCACCTGTCCTAAACATGTATTTTTACACAAATTAATTTCATGCAGTGCCATTTAGAAGAGTATGCACCCATCAAATAAACACTGGGAGAGGCATGTTTCCCAATGCATTTTTTATTCTCAGCTGCACTCACAGTCTGTTTTGTTTAATTAGCATTACCTGAAAGAATCCGGTCGGTTTAACCCATCTCATAGCACACAAAAGCTGGAGAAAAAAAACGTAGCTTGTTTCAGGTGCCTGCAATCTCCTCCTCTGAACACTGAGCCAAACACGGAGCTTATCTGGTGTCACACTGCTGTGTTTGATTAAAATTTGTCTCCTAAAGATTCACAGACACGACTAGGCTTCTGCGGCCCGATGGCCCCAACAAGTCTAACTGCTTTGAGAAAGGAAATCACTACAAGCGTGAGTACAAAGCCATCTCCCCTCTTCCTCACCCCAGCATAAAACAATACACAAAGAACCTCCACAACAGCAGCACCAAACAGGAGATGGTGGACTCCTCCACAAGCTGAGCCGGGAGCCAGGTAAGGTTCGGAAGCACATGGGAAGAGGGAAGGGAGAATCTGAAAAGCAGCAAAGCAACCAAAAGAAACTGGAAAAGAACTGCATGGGAAGAAAATAAGCTGCTTCACTTGGCACTGGTGCTGCCTGCAGCATGGTAGCTCGCATGAAAGCAAATACTTGCAAACACTACTGCAGAAACCGTTTGTAAAGCACCCCATGCAAATGCTTAGCGCAGTGTTCTTAACTGCATGAATTCAGCGTAATTTAATTTGGAAAAGTAAATGATCTCATTTACCCAAACACTTTGCATTAGATTCCAGTATTGCTTTTGCCTTTCAAAGTGCGTTCTGAGCTACAATTCAGCATTCAGTTTCCGGGCTAATGAAAGTGCATCTAGGCTAGTAAAACAGACCAAAACAAATCCGTGAATTCAAGTCCTGTTGTGTAATGAGGAAGTTTAATTAAGGCCACACATTACAGCTGTAAATGTTCTCTTATATAATAAGGTCTAAATGAAACTGAACCTAATCAAAGTTACAATTCCTTCATTAGCAAATTACAAACAAGAGTGCACAGCTGACACACCGGCTATGATTATCACAACTAATTGCCTTGTTGTTACAAACCAGCCTGAAACTGTGTTCAGATGTCCGTCTGCGATAGCAAATTAGGGCCACATCAGGCTATTCCTGCCATCACAAGGGGCTCTTGTGCAGCACGCTGATTTTCCCCCGTCAAATGGGCAGTGCACAGCCCAATCAAAGCCGGCTCTACAAAGGCAGCCTTTGAAGCCAGCGCAGCCGAGAAACGCGCTCCATATGCAGGCCGGCAGACTGCACTTCATTAGGCCTGTTGTCACATTTTCCCTCTTCTTATTCTAATGATCCTATTTTAATACACATAGGAACCTCTCCTAATTGATGTCAAGTGAGTGACTTCCACATTCATCACTGGAGCACATCAAACAAGCCTTGGAGCGCGGGCCGGCCTCGCGGCGCTGCAGACCCGAAGTGCATCTCTGAGCACGGCAAGCAGAAAGCTGGTTGCATACCTGCTTAATTGGGATCGCACGGCCGCTCCCGATGCTGTCCGTTCTGCTCTCCAGGACCTTCTTCTCTTTGTCTGGGTCGCTCCCTTTCCGAGACTGCAGAGCAAAAACAAAGTTGGTGTTAGTTATTATTGTTTGTTTTTTTTTTTTTATAAAGAAGTATTTTGACATATAAACATACTCAAAGCAAGAGGGGGAAAACCTACAAAAGTACACGACAGTCCCTACATTTGAATGAATTTGAATACCTAATTACCGTTTCCAATTTGCAGCCCTCCACTTGTTTGAAATGGGATTTGGGTTTCAAAGAGTTCCAGCCTCGCTGCCTGAACAGCCAGCAGATCACATTGCTGAAGTTTATAGCGCTACTTGAAGAAGGCTGCAGCTTCTTGTTGAGAAAATCTGACATATATACATAAATATGTACCCATATGGGTAATATAACTAATATCTGTAGGTTTTTAGAAAGATCATCAACCATGACACTGCCTCTGATTGCATTCATTTAACTTTGATCTTTGATCTTTGAAATTTACAGTTCTTCTTCCCCTACTTTTCCACACTGAGAAAGTTGGAATTTCAAGAATAGGTACCTGCTGAGGTTGAAAAACACTCTCGTGAACAGAGGGAAGAAACATCAACAAGAGAAAAATTAAATCAACGTTTAAAACTTGACCTGGCTTTCTCTGAGGAGAACTGCCCTATGGAGTGAGCTCACAGAGCTCCCTTCGTGACTAGAGGAGTTTTAAGAAGTCATTCAGATCCTGGTCGATTACTGTGAAAGAACACACAAGTATATTCATTTTGACAGATTTATTTTATTTTAAAAAAGAAAGAGAAAGAAAAGGAAGAGCTGAAAGTCATCCTCCTTAATAACTGATCTGACAAGTGACAACTTCACTCCATTACTTTTCAATAGGAACATTACTCACACAATATTGGAAATGGGAAAACATTTTCATGCGCTTTTCAAATCACAGATGATGTATGAAACGAGTGCATTTGCGGTGTCCAGTGCCACAACGGAAAGCCAATGAGAACCAGAGCAGTACAAGACACCGAGTTTGATTTTTGGCATAAAGGCATGACTGAAAGGCAGTGACATCGGGACTTAATACCCATTTTCCATATTCCCCCATTCAGCAGGCAGAGGGATGGAAGGAAGAAAATGCCCCAAGCGTTGCTTTAGGGGACGAGGGGAAGGAGGCAAGGGGAGGGAAAAAGCCCACGGAGGAAGACTTCAAGTAACAGCATCCTAAGCAGCACATTTACCCAGCGGGGAGGCTGTGCTTTTCCCGGCTCTGCCGGGAGCAGGCTCCTATCACTAGTTACTATGGTTAGGGGCAATGGAATGACATGGCAGGGAATTAAACAAAGAATAAATGAAAGAAAGCAAAACAAGTGGGAGGGATGAAATCCAATGTTCAAGATCACTATTGTTCCTCTTCCTTCAAGACAGATTTCTGAATCTGAAAGTGCCACTTCCCAATAATAAAACACAAAACAATGCTTCAATGGCGCAAAGCGGCCCTAAGTGACATTTTAAAGGAACTCAATGAAGGTAGCCAAATCCTTGGGAGGGAAGTTGTCAACTTGAATGTTTCTTTTTGTCTTGTTTTAAAAGAAAGGATCCCGTCTCTGAAAAGCAATCTAAATACTATGCACTCATTTATTTATTTTTAAATCATCACATCTTCTCTTGCAGAAAAGTGACTGCAGCAGAAACGAACGCTGCACATAGCAGGGAAATGCTACAAAGCAAAACGTTGCCAAATGCTTCAAGCATAGAAATCTAGGAAGGGATGTTAGTCAAATCCCTTCTGGCTACTGGTAATAAGAGTACACGCAGTTTTCAAAGGGAGAATTCTATCAGGCTCCACTGTTTATACCATGTAGCCAAATAGAGAGGTACCCCAGACTTTCATGCTTTTGTATTTATAATGCATCCATTTCATTTTAGATCATATAAATTAAAAAAACAGACACCAAACCACACTGGATCAACATTTGCTAGGACTTTCTCTGACGTCACGTTAATGCTTCCAGCAATCCTATTTAAAACTTTACAGCAAACCAGAGAAGGTCCCAAAAAATCAAAATACAAAACAAAAACAAAACCTGCCTGAATGCCATTTGACCTATTTTCCCTTTGCACCAGAAGTCATATGCAGCCTTACGTCAACACTAAACCTTTCCCAAATCAGAGCCTAGAAACGAGATTGCTTTCAACCCAGGAAAAAACAGCAGCTGAGCTCGGGCACAACCAGAATCCTGCACCCACAGCCCAAGAAGTACCAGTACTGGTCTCTAATACACTGAACTAGAGGTTTATTTAACTTTTTAAAAGGTCATGACTGCAAATCTGCAATCACGTAAGACAGGTAATACTGACATGTGAACGGAGCTGCCTCTCACTGTACCTGAAGCTCATTCAGCCCACAAGAAATCCAACAAGAAGTAACAACCAGTGCTTTGCTGAAGTGTAAATCCTCACCTGTGCTGCACAGTAGTTTAATCACCCCTAGTTGTACTGTGCAAAAACAAAAGACATTTACCCTTCTGCTTTATTTTGAAGCCGAAGTAGGTAGCCTCCTATTGCAGAAAACATTAATATCCACCCAAGTCGTAACGATCACATACCACCATAATGTGCTTCAGCAAGCACATGTTTAAAATGGTTAACATGGTTAAAATGCTCGGTCCTATTCCAAATCAAAAGCTGTAAGAGGTTTTTAAAAAAAAAATCACATCTTCTTTCTGCTTAACCCAATTTTCTTCCAGTGCTACAAGAACTTAATGGAAGAAACTAAACGTATTACCTACGGGATGTAACAAGGGTCAGTTTGCAATTAGACAAATGCAAGCGGTACTAATCGTATGCAAGTAACAGTCCAGGAAAGAAGCACAGCAAACTAAACACAGCTAACTGACACAGCTTCACGTTTTGCTCTTAGCAGACAGGCCATCTATTTCTTTATAGACATCTCACCTATTTGTTCAGTCTGGTAATTCCAGATTACAGCTTGGCTGACATGGCATGAGAGCAGCGTTAGGAGCAGGGTCAGCAAACTCCAGGACAGGGATTACACTGTGTTCAATATGGTCACAACATAAAAGACAAAACTAATTCTGAAAGGACATTATTTTTTTTTCCCCACAGCACTTGATTCTTCCCCAGGTTATCTGGCATTAAGACAACTATCAACATCCTCTTGTGCGAGGCAAGACGGTTCTCCCTGTGCTGTTAGTTACTGCAAACCTGTCTGTTCAATCTGTTGGTAACACGCAGCTGATTTCATATTCCTCTCAGAGCTCTTCCTCGACTGCAGACGCGTATGTTTCTCTTCATTCGCTTTCTCAAATTTACACCTACTCCAATATAAATCACCCACAGTTTTCCAAATGTCAACAGCATCTGAACAGCCCTCTCAGCGCCTGATGCACACTCGAGGCAGGAAATGGTCGGCACACGCTCCCACCGAGCTCTGGTGGTCTCGGCTCGGCTCCCAGATTTATGGCTGCGCTCTCGGTTTCCAGGATGACACTGACATCTAGTGGAGTTAATAACTCACGAGTGCTCCTCAGCACAAGCCCTGCGAGCAGCAGGGAGATGCACACGCGCTTGCTATAAAACCTCGGTGTCAAAACATGGCAAGTTCTCATCAGACACTCAACTTGCATTTTTCAAACTACCTCAACGAAAATTCATCATTTGCATTCCTTTCTAGGAGGCTGAAGATCTAAATCAAAATACCACTGGCAAGATGGGCACATCAAATATGACCTGTGAGACTGTGCTGCCACTCAGCACTCCAAAACCAGGACAAAACTTTTGACTTGCTGAGGGCTGAGGAATCAGACCTTGTTTAGAAGTTTCCAGCATTTCCCATAGTGCTTCCCTGGATAGGAGCGAGCAGCCGACCAGCGCTGGGAAGTGAGCAGGACATCAGCTTTGGAATACAAAATACAAACTTTTGATGAGAACAGGGAGAACGTGGCTTGCCAAATGCAACTCCTGCATAGCTGCAGTCACCAAAGAGCTTGCACAAGAGTGTTTGTTAGAAAGCACGGTTAGAAGTGTCAAAAAACTGATTATAAAACCACAATTACACACAATCCCAAAGCTTACAGCGAGACTGCTAAAATAAGGGAACCATCACTCAAAGCTTCATTCTTGTTTCCCAGAGCACTTGTGCATAGCAAAGGTTCAATCACTATGGACCAGTTGAAGTGTTTTGGTTGGTGTTTTTTTTTTTTTTGTCTCTCAATGAAGCAAAACCCAGATATTCTAGGAAGGAAGAAAGTAAGAAGTCATTTTCATCTCCATCATACCTTTTAACTCTGGGAAAGCAGTAATCAAAGGGCTCACAGGGCAACTGCTTTCCAGTACCCCACAGAATTCCCATGGCCAACAGCTCTCTACAAACACTGGATACCTTACAAAGAAGCCCCGAGCCAGCAGAATTATTCAGAACAAGGACAGGGTTTAGGAGCAGAGGCTCAGCTTTGTCTTCGGTCACTGAAGGTGGGAACCTAAGGAACCTGGGCAGATCTTATAATCAAAGTCACACTAAGGCTCCAGAATTCATCCGCTGGATTTCCCAGCGTGGTGACTTCACTGCTTTACATCCTCAAAGAGAACAGCCCTACTGTCATTCTAAAGTGCTTTTGTTTTCAAGATCCACCTCACCACTCCTGTCTGGATTAGACCAGCTCAAGTCAAGCGGGTTGAAGCTCAGGCCATGGTCACAGAGCACGACTAGAAACACAGCAACAGTCTCTTCCTTGGCTCACTCACCGTGAAGAGGTTGGATCGGCGCTTGGACTGTTTACGGACAGGAGTTGGTGTGTTGGCAGTGGGAGGAACATCAATCCGTAGCTCCTTCTGGCTGGTGCTTGGAGTTGATGGGACAGAGGAGGAATAATCACTTAAACTCCCTCCTCCATTACTGGTCTGCAAGGATTAAAGTCAGTTTTAAACAGCGGTAACACTGCTTTCAAGAAATTGCAATCCTCAGCTGCATCTTATTTAGTCCTGGCACCTGAGAATAGCAGCCTAAGCTCAGAAACACAGCAGGCCTGCCCCTACTGCCACTTTTCCATGCATTTCCACGGCAAGGCTTTAAATATTTTTTCCGTGCCTTCATTTATTTATTTTTTCTAAACCCGAATATTTCAGGCACATTGGCATTCTACACAATATACCCCTAGATGGATATAAACAATTTCATTTGTTGTATTAGCGTAAGAGCAAGCAAAACACTGGGGAAAGGCTGTACGTTTTACTTTTCTACTTCAATTCTGCCTCCAAACCTAGAAAAAATATCTAGAGCAACAGAACTGCATAGCTGGACTTAATCCTAGTCTGGAATCATCAGCCCGCTGAGAGCTAATCAAGGAAATGAAAAAACAATCCACCAAGGCTGTAAAATGGCTCCTGTAGCAATAGGTAGCTCTTAAGACATTTGCTGAAGCCATGAAAACCATTGGCACAGGGATACAGAGCTTAAAAGACATTCCAATTTAATCAAAGCAGCCCAAACGTAAAGTTACATCATAGACTCCTAAGAAATTCAGTCACTCAGTGAGTCCACAGAGCTATTAATGAACTGATGCCACAAGTGACTAATAGCAGAAAGGCAAGGAAAACAGACTGGAAAAGTACCAAAATGTGATTAATGTTTTGATTTTTTTATTAGACATAACAAACGAGTATTAAAAACATCATTAAGAAGGATGCAGAGATAATTTACAGGTTTGTTTTTTTTGTCTGTGAGGTACACGTGCATCCTCTGAGGACATGCATGCTATGTATGGTGAGTGGGGACTGAGGCAAGGCAAAGATGGACAATTCCAGAGGCTTTTGGAGAAAAGCTCAATGGAAGAGAAGCAGAAGTACTGGACAACAACTCCAAGGTAACTTATGGGAGGGGAAATGATCTGCAATGCTCATCAGAAGGTGAAAAGATATCTTTGAAGCTATTGAGTTTCCTATAAGAAGCAAGGAGAGAAGGTAAAATAGGGTACTTATGGGATGCCTAAGCAGGATTTTCCCACAGCACTTCACATGAGGCAATTCATTTTAATTGCTTAAGCTAGGAATTCACCAGGTTGCTTCAGAGGTAAAGAAGGCAGTCCAGTGTTTGCTGTTCAGCACTGCCCTTTGCTAGTGACACAGGGAGCTGCCGTAACCTGCTTGGAAGGCACAGCAATACAAGCACTTCCGTAACACAACCCTCAGAGGTCAGAGCAAGGATCAGGATCTCAAGTGGAAGGGAAAACCCCTGAAGGAGAACCAAGCAGGAGACAATTCTTTGCATCATCCACTGAACATTTCTTTCAGAAATTTCAAGTTTTTCTTCGGTGTTTAATTCCTTTCTTTTCTTTCAAAATTCAAGAAGAGAAAGGTTAAAACAAAGAGGCATGAGTCCAAAGCTCCTGCTTGCACTAAAGGGTCAATCAATGCAGCCACAAATCCAGGAGTATCGCTTCCAAAAGTCAATACATGCCAACGTTCCTCATACTCTGTCCTACAGGTTAGGAATTACAACTCATGAAACAAACTTTCTGATGGAGAAAAGTGTCCTGTTTTCCCTTTAAGAAAAGGATATGAGATGTTATCTGCCCTTCCTTCTGAGTTAGAGAAGGGCTGCTGCCAGGAAGCCAGAGGTACGGGGGTACTGGAACTAACAGAGGATCTGACTGAGGTTTTCCTACAGTGTTTTCAGGTACAGAGACAAAGTAGCAAGCAGAATTTGGAAGTGGCCCAAGTGACTAAAACAAAGCCGATACAAGAGTAAGAGCTGGAATTATCATTTTTAGTCCTGATCACTTTAGTTCTATCAGCAAGCGATAATGAACGAGAAGAACTACCTGTGAAGAACTGACCTCAATCTACCCCACATTCACTTTCCTCTCTCTCCTTTCTGTATGGTGCCTTGCTGAGATAGCAAGTAAAAGGTCAAATGGGCAGGGCAGTAAATAACCTGCAGGAAAACACACAACAAACCTGCGAAAATCAGAGATCACTCCTCCAAAGAATCACAGGAAGGGCTGTGGCAGACAAAGGAAGGTTTAGGAGGAGAACATCTGAAAACTCAGCAGCTATGAAATGGCTTAGAAATTAGAAAAGGAGACCAAAGATGCTGAAACAAGTAACTGGTCTGAAGGAATGGCTTTTGGACCACAGTGGTAAGGACCTGCTGTTTGGTCCTTTTTGCCAAACTGAGGAGGAAAAAGAAGGAAATTTAAGCAAGTAATGAATAACAGGAACTGAAGGTGCAGAACACATCTAAGATTAGAACCATGCAGCTGAAAGGCTCAACACAGGAGGGAAAAAAAGATGAGAACAAGTGATGAAGATGGTGGAAGAAAAGAAGAACGATCATGCCTGAAGAATTAAGAAGCCTGTTCTTTCTGTATGAGAAAGAACATTCAATAGTACAAAGGAAGGACTAAAATATTCTACGGTGATCACAGGATGTGAACCACAATTTCTTGGAAACAAAAGGATGTAGCTATATATGCTATGCATGCTTCATATTACTGAAAATCTTGACAACAATGCATTTGTGCCTTTTTGTGCTAAAACAAGGTAACTGTGGTAATTTAACAAAGCAGCTCATCAACACTACACTGCTCTTACTCCTTGTCTTCAAAAGAAGAGGGAGAGAAAATACAATGAACAAGGCTCACTGGTTGATCAAAGGACAGGGAGATCCCTCACCAATTGCTGTCATGGGCAAAACAGACTCAGTACAAGGAGATGAACTTAATGCACTGCCTTCTGCTAACAGACTGAAGCAAACACCACCACCTTCCTCCACTCACTCTCTCCTGCCTTCTCCCCCCAAGTGGCAAGGGAGAACGCGGCTGTGGGCAGCTCATATTGCTCCATCTCTGCTGCTCCTGCGTGGTCACTCCCTTCCCCTGCCCCATGCGGGCCTCTCCCATGCATGCTGTCCTTCCCCAGCTGATCCTGTGTGGGATGCAGAGGCTGCAGCTCTCCAAGCACAGCTCCAACACTGCTCCAAACCATAGGGCCACCCCTCAGGCACTGCTCCAGCACAGTTCCAAGGGCAGCAGCAGCCACGGGCCTCCTGCTGCACTGCAGGTTCCTCCGCAGCTGCATGGGGAGACGTGTTCCAGATGGTCCCCATGGGCTGCAGGGGACAGCCTGCTCCATCACAGGTCTCTCCTGGGCTGCAGGGAACTGCCGCTGCATGCCTGAAGCACCTCCTGCACTCTCCTTGGTGGCTGCAGGGCTGCTTCTCTCACTCCTTTCTTCCAGCTGCTGTTACAAAGCACTTTCCCCTTCTTTAGACCTGCTCTCACAGAGGCCCACCCCAGCATAACTCACAGACCAACTCTGGTCAGCAGCAGGTCCCTTCCAGAGCAGTTGGAGCTGCTTCTGATCCGACCCAGAGCAGTGCTAGGCTCTGCCATTCCAGCCACCAAAACCTCAGCATCTGACCCCAGCACCTTACACCACCCACTTCTATGAGGAACATATTTAATAATCGTGATTAAAATAAATATTCATCACGTTAACAACACAACCCTCACAAACTTTACTTCCATCAACAAAGACAATTCTCCACAAAGATCCATACAACGTCACCTCCATGCCAACAAAGAATAACTTACTCCCCACCATTTGTCCCTTCACTGCACCACAAATTCTCCACAACTGCTACAACATCTGGCATCATCCAGTCCAGGTTTTGCCCATTACCTCTCCCAGTCACCATCCTCGCCTCCAATCCCTCAGGTGCCCCAGCTGGGCATGGCAGCTTCACATCCATGGGCAGCTCAGCTCTCCCATTTCTCCTCCTCAGCAGGACCTTGTCACAGGAATCAAATGCCACAGCAAAGATTTCTATCCTAAGCACAGTAAGGATTCTGTAGAATGCTACCTTTTTACTATTTTCTCATCCTACAGGATCATTTTATACTTACTGCATGGATGTACAGTCTCATGGATTTTGAGGTGATTTGCTTTCCAGGAATAAATCCTCAATGATAACATACTTTGGGCATTCTAGTTCACCCAGACACAGTAATCCTACACAGGCTTCTTCCATAAAGTCCTGCTGGCAACGTTTCCCTTCACGCACACCTACCTCCACTTGGCTGCCAACAGTCTGAATAAGATTCTGATGCTGGTTCAAAATGCACCATGTTTTCACTGGAGCCGAGCACTGAATTTAGGACACATGGCAAATAAATATAACTCACAGAATTTAGCATCCAAAGCCATAAAAAAAGTCAGTGAATCTGAAGAACAGTCTCGCTTATGACACACGAAACCCAACGCGCATCAAATATAAACACATCTGCTAACTGGAGACACACTGGCCAAATTTGTGGCAGTCAGAACCAACCCAGTAAGTACTCTAAAGCCCACGGGGACGTTACACACCTTAACATTACCTTTGCAATGGAGTTTTTCCACTAAGCTGCTCTCAAGACATGAAGATACCTGAGAAATCAGCACAAGAGCCACTGCTCTGCATTGCAGCTTTAACTTGGTCTTGGTCAACCAGATGGACCTAGGTGGGAAAACTATCAGCCTCAGCAGAAACATTTATCTTCCCCTTTCAGCTACCTTGGCTGATGGCTTTACGTTTCTGCCTGTAGCAAGGCAGCACATTCACTCTCAGATGTGCCAGGCTTTTGGATGTACATAATGCAACACGATCTTTTTCTCCTGCTAGGAAACACAGAGCTTGATGGTGTCCAATGAGCCTGTACAAGTTGTTGCAGAAAAGCCTAAAAGTCTTTCATTCCATGGATGTGTTATTTCTAGAATGCATCTTGCATGAATGGCCAATACTCCATTTACAGAATACCTCTAGCACCTAGACACATATAAATCTTTATCAGCACGTGGACCAATGCTATAAGAACCTCAAGGTCAAGGCAACGAGCACATACTGAGCAGATATTTGTCACTACACCGTTACAAGACAAAAGCAACTCGGATGAATCTCACTCTGGTATCCATGTGCCCAATTCTGTCAGTTGAGTTACCTCACAGGTAAACACTGCCAATAGCGACTGCTAGACTTTAAAAACCTGTAAAATGAGATTCCTGGTGACACCTTTTTTTTTTTTTTTTTTTTTTTAAAAAAAAAAAAAATAGAACACTGTCACAGTTCTGTGCTAAGAAGGGATCAAACCAATCCAAATGGCACACTTTCATAAACGTATGTTAGCTTTTACTTATCTCAGCATCACCAGTAAATAAACCAGTGAGTTCACCTTGCACGCCAGATTTGCATTAGCAGAAGGTTGGACTTATCTTTGGGACACGTTCCTATGCAGCCAACTACACAAAGGCTGCAAAATATTCACCTTCTAACTTGTATAAATCTGGCAGTGCCAAGAAATTCAGAAAGCATACAGTAAAAACCATCAGGCAAAACCAATGAATGACAGCAAAGGAAGAATAAAGTTGAACTTTTTCGTCTTATCAAATTACCCCAAAGGAATGCAATCAATGTTTTTCTGCTCTCCAAATATAACGGGACACCCACCAAAGAAAAATCATCTCAACTGCTCGAGGAGAACATGAAGGCAGCAGGTTCTACATCTAAAACAGATAAGATTGCCAGAGCTTCAGGGAGCCTAGAAGCAGTTGGAATAAAGCAAACCTTGATCAAAGGCAGAGATCCCATGCTCTATGACAGAACACATTTGTGTTCATTTGGTTTCTGCACCTTCTGTTCTTGGGGAAGAGGAAGGAAAAGTGCATTTCTGCAGAAATACAGGAAATTCCCTAGTCAGGACATTTTTTCTCTGCACACTTGTGTACAGTGTTGCTCTTGAAAGCCCCATTAGCTCTGTCTTTTATCTGACAACATTATAGGTGGGGGTCCAATTTATTCAAGGGATTTTGGTCAAACACAGGGACACATCCAAAGATGGATTGATGATGAAACTGTTTAGTCCTTGCCTCAGCAAAAGCCAGAAAGCTTTGATTGTGTTGCCACGGAATACGAATTTCACACTGGATTTCAAACCTACACACAGATAACAAGTGCTGAGATTTCAGTACGTCTCACCCTCTGCACTAAGACCAAATACAGGAAATCAGTACAGTTCAACCTTATCCTTTGGGACATATTAGGACTTGTTAATCCAAGGAGCATTTGCCTTTTCTTGTAATGAAAAGGCAGAGGAAAGATTAGATTTCTCCTGTCAGACCTATCAGACTGATAGAGCTCAAGACTGAGTACCAAGAGAACTTAAGACAGCTTGGCTAAAGTAAGCTGGCACATCCAAAAAAAGTTACCAGTGAAACTACCAATGACTTTCAATTAACAGCACGTGGCAACAGGCTTCAATACTGCACTGTTTCATGAACTAAAAGAAGATCAAGTCAGAGCCTGAAATTTAAACTGACCTCAGAAAGGAAAAGAGGCAAGTAGACTTTACAAAAACTAATAGGAATATGAATACGGTCTTGCGAGGACAAAGAAAGGAAGAAAAAGTGCCCCAATAGATGAACTGAAATGTGACCTGATCCTAGTCCTGCAGAACACACTTCCCTGCACATGTGCTCTGTGCATGTGAATAAAGGGGAATACATCTACTTACATTTATTTTAAATGAACATTAGAGATTACTTAAAATTAATCTTGCACATACAAAACATTCTGATGAATGCTGCAGTGCACTAAATGCAATTTGCACTTCTCTATTTGATTGTGCAAATTATAACACAACATTTCTCCCAAGTGATCCCCACTGTAAATAAGATAATGGTGCCCTGTTAGTTACTACTTACCACAATCAGGTCTCACAAACAGAAAAATAATGGACGATTAAGCAGACTGCACTTTTCTTGCAACAGTTTAATTTATGTATTTAGACCGTTGCTGTAAAAAACTTTTTGGAAGCCTGATGTAAGCCATAAGTAATGCATCTTTATGAGATTGCAGCAGGTAGCAAGCTCAAATGCTAGCCGTGCCTGAGCTGCAGTTCAGCAGTATGTATGTATATATACCCCATACCTTTCAGAGATGCAATGCTGATCTCCTGGGAATGCCACACTGCTGACCAGTAAGCAGTGTGCATGAATACTCTGCATGAATAATGATGCTGGGGGGGGCCTACAAGACAGCACTCAATTCTCAGGCAATATTCTTAAATTCAGAGCATGGAGAGTGCGGCATTTAAGGCCCCCTCTCTGTCATGTACTACAGGCATGTGTGGAAAAGTGCTGGCACACATGGCAAGGACGTTGTCATTTCAGTTCTCTCCCAGAGAGCTTAAACAGGCAAAGTCCACAAAATACAGAAGGGTATCAAATGTCATGTGATTTTCACATGTTTTATCAACAAACTATGCAGAAAGTACAGACACATCTTTGGGTAACCACTCGATGGGTTATCAGGTATGGGGTCACTTCACATGACAGTTTCTGATACACCTTGATCCTTGGTAGAATACATCAAAGACTAAATGTCTTCAACAAATAGCAGCTCTTCCTTGCCTTACAACTCAATCTAGTCCTTGAAGTGTTCAGAAAGACCAGAATGTGAAAAATCGTGAATGATATCCTTGAATTTGAGAAAAAAAATACTATGCATGAATTCTGTACTGCCCTGAAAGCCCATGAATGGATGTGAATTGCTTGCACCAAAGGTTACTGACCCTGGCTATCAAAGGCTTGCAGGTAAAACCCTCACCTTCACGATATAAAAAAAAGCTGGAGAAAAACAAAAGCAGTACCTACTGCAAATAGAAGCAGAGTTCTGTCACTGGGATAGGAAGCATCTCACATTCCCTGAGACAGCAGTCTGAAAATACATATGCACTCAAGCATAGGCATACCTAAGAGTATTTTCTGGCCAGAAATGTGACCTAGATGCTCACTAACTAGGACTACTAACATAAGTGTAGATACACATCCAAACACACAAGCTTTCCACACTTTGAAAACAGAAACTACTCTGTGTAGAAGTCCTTGCATGAATTAAGCTTTAGAATTTACCCCAAGGGCTAGCCTGGGTATGGTGATACTGTACTCTTTCTCCTCTGAAGGTCAAGCTCTTGAACACAGAATCATCATAGAGTTTGACAAAGTTGGACTGCCAAAGCAATCTAACTATAGAAGGAAAATCATCTTATCTGCAGTGATCTGTAACCACTACTTGTGAAGATCTTAACTCCTGTGGAGAATGCGGGTGGCAGTGCCTTCTAAAGACAGCATTTCTGGGAAACCTCAGTGAAGCATCATCACGTCCAAAGAGATGTTCTAAAGAACACGAGTCAATCCTCTTGTGAGGATCAGAGATGGTCAATTCTCCTCAAAACCACCTGGAACTTGGAACTGCATCTGTAATATTCTTTTAAGTCTAGGATAAGGACTCACTCTAACCAAGGTCCTACTGCCATTAAGTGCCGCATCAAGACAGTAAGATGTGAAGCAGGTTTATGATCCAAACATAGTCTCAGAAGACAGGCATCTTTGGGCAGAGCTGCTATTACTTCTGTTAATTATGTCAGCCAACAAATGTGGTAAAGAACATTATTTCAAGATCATAGGAATAGATTTCAGGGATCCTTATCACATAAGTTACCTTGATTTTCCCAAACAGTTCTTATTCCTGCCAAGAAGTAGGTGAAATACTTGTCTAGAATTTGGTATTTGCTGCCACTGTCCAAACTGTCCTTGAGTGGGAAACTGTTAAGAACAGAGATATTTCATGTTTTTAACCAAACAGGCTTTATCAACAAGAAGATTAATCACAACTGTTTTAAGAAAATGCAGAACAGGGATGTATTTGGCTAAAATTGGGCTGTAAAAAGTATCATCACCTATCCTCTGTAGGATGTCTTGGAAAACTATACGACAGCCAGCAGAGGAAAAGAGGTCCTGATCAGATACAAGAATAAGATCACAACTGGAATCTGTGCCATTCAAATACATTGTAACACACTTCCATTACAGCAACTTTCCTCTTCAACCACCAAACAGGATGGGTCTCAGTACTGAAGTTCTATACAGCATAATTCATCTTGGTCTAAAAGTATCAGCTTATAGAACTGTCTGGAGGAACTGGATCAGGAGAAAAGCATTTTACACAGTGGGCTACTTCAAAGTGCTAAGGGAAATGACCCGGTCAGAAAGTGGCTGAATGTCATTGATACGTCAAGAATCTGAAGAAGTTCTTCCATATGAGGAACATATTTCACCATGAACAGTTCTTCAGAAGAGTCACAATGTAAGGCTGGTACTTGGGTTGAACACGGCAATGCAAAGAACTCTATAGCTAAACTGGCATCCACACCTGCAGAGTTAACTTGATGGTGGAGGCTTCCATTGGGGTACAAAAGGAGACCAGGAGAACCAGGACCTTCATCCAGTGGCCCAAATTTTAAAAGAGCGCTTCTAAAAGACGCTGACATGGCAAGTGAGAGAAACAAATTCTCTCTCACAAAGAGAGCGTAATTCTTACTATGCTGGTTTTGCTAAAAAGCAGAAGGGTTGATAGAACAAAATGTGAAATGGGTTGCTCAGGACTGCTATGTAACACCAGAAGACATTACTGGCATTTAAGACTTAAAAATCTGCCAGGAGAGATGGTAGGTACCAGACATTTCCAACTGCTCCAGTGAAAATCAGGACAGTAGGGCACAGTTCTGGTCATACACCAAGATGGCCTATAAATCTAACTATCAAGAGTGAAAGAGCACAGTGGGAAACAATTCTTCTGTCTGCAGAAGCCTTGTATGTGAACACTGGAGCTTGTATTTATCCACCTTGTGAATATACACAGATTATCAGTTGTCAGTAGAAAAAGACAATGAGGGAAGATGTCACAGCAGAAATACAGAAGTCAATATTAATGCACGTGGGTAAAAATTGTGCACGCTGAAAAATTTTAGTATTAGCCAAATGTTCCCAAAAACACAGCACTTTGGCTTCAAGGCCAGCGTGTTTTCCTGCCATAAATAAAGGCAGCTTTCTGTTTCGCTTTCCTCTATCTATCATCTCATTAGTGATATACACTGCCAGGCCGTTAGGTGGAATCATTTCAACTGAGCATCAGCAGAGACAGGCAATTACAACTGCACGCAGTGGTAACCATAGTAAAATTCTAGTGCCAAGCACTCAGATACAGCAGGTACTACTGCTCATACTACTGAATGAGACCATTAACCACAAACACTGTGAGGTGATTTTAAAAAGCCATACAGCAAATCCTGCTACTGTGACAACTGGTCTGCTCAGAGCAGCAGGCTGCTGGGCATAATCAGTACCATGAAAAGTGGTTTAAAGCCAAAGTAAGTCACCACCACAGTTACGTGAAACAAAGTAAAGACAATTAAAAACACTGCTTTAAACTACAGATCACTGATACCTCTCAAGAAGTGCCAGCTACCTACATCAAGCAGGAAAATGAGCGGTGACATTACACACACAAGATGAAAAGCAACCTATTAGCTCATTTTTAAGGCAAGCACTGATTTTAGGCTGTACCTGGCTGATATGTACAGCAGAAACCTGGGCAGAACACACAGATGAGTGACTTGGAGAGTTTGGTAGGGATTTGCAGGGTCCGATTGAGAGCTGCTGTTTCTTCCTCGTTGCAACGATCTTCTGAGCAACTAAAAAACAAAACAAAAACAAAACATACAGGCAGATAAGCTACAGACAACACTGAAAAATATGGCAAGTCAAAAATATGCAGAATATACAAAATACAAAAGAGGGCACAGCATAATTTTTCCCATTGTTGCAGGCTGCTTCAAAAACTGAGCACAGTGCATCCAATGAAGATGACAGATGCTTCACGGGAGCCAAGAGCTCTGTTCTCCATGTGGATGAAATTGTCCCAGCCCACCAGATAAGTACACCTAAACCAGTAAGACTCAAACAGAAGGGGATAATTCTGGTGTGAAAAGTTAGAAAAAATACTCCCAGGAATTCACCCAAAATAATCAGGTGCACAGCAACAAAACGTAACAGAATATTGGCAGGGAAGTTCAACCTCTGCAGTCGTATCACCAACATCTGCCTCTGACATCATGGGCCCAGGTAATAAAATAGGAGGCACTACTTTCAGAGCAGCCTCTCCATTTGCAAAAAGAAGCTATAGTGTGATTTCTAGTTCATGTAATTATTGTCATTAATATCTCCACCTACAAGTTAACAGACTGTTTAAAAATATATATATACATAAATATTTTATATGCGTATATCTAAAAGGAAACAGAGCCCATCTGAAACACAGCAGCATCCACACATCTCCTGCAACTTTTCCATTTTAAAAAGTCACACCATTTCAGATACTACAGAATTTCAAGTATGCTGGAGTCTACTGAAATGTCAATTTATACTAGGCACAGCTTAACTTTAAACCAAATACACAAATTAATGCAGACCCCAGCTTTCAAACTCCACTGAGCATACAAACTCATGCTGGATCACATCAATACTTATTTCTTACTCCAAAAATCAAGAAACTGCCCTGACACTTTGCAACGGAGGCTACAGCCACTTGCTTTGTCTCTGCCAAACCAGTCAGAACTGCAATGATGACTGGCATCTACTTAAGAAGTCGCACAGAAACTTGCTGTGATTAAACTAACAGCATTCAATCTGTATTATTCAGAGAACATCAAAAGATAATGATGTAAATGCCTCGACGCAGTGCAAAACAGGCAGGTACTGTTTAGCAGAGTAAGCATACAGTTTCTCCTCAAATGCATTTTTAATAACAAACTGGTCCATGGCTTATGTTCTTCATGTAAATGAATGATGGCACGACCATGATTTAGTGAGAATATATTGTATAAAAAATGGCTTGTATATAAGAAGCAGCAGCTTCATTACTTACATTCCACCTCCAATAGGCCCCTTATCATCCTGAAAGGATGATATCAATTAATTTATTTTCCCCTGCCATATTGATCATAACCTTCATCAGCTAATCATGTTTAAATTACAGAGGAATATCGTAGCACTCTGTCATTTCAGAACCATTGGTTTATCGATCTGGACTCTAGAAAGCCATATATTAAAATATTTTAAGCCACATTAGTGAACGTAGAGAGCAAACCTAAGGTCAGACTTTAACATACGTGAACGGATTTGTCTTCATCACGTTGTAAAGACCCAAATTAAGACCAAAACTGAATTAAAACCACACTACCTTCTCAGCAAAATCTTCCACTCTCCACGAGGGGGGGAGGAGGGGTAATTAGTTGAGGAAAACACTTATTTCTTTCCTTGAGTCTGAGTGTAGGTGCTTGTAGCCTACATTATGTTAACTAACATCATGCAGTCCTGCCCAAACATCTCTCCAGGAATTCACCAAAAAAAAAAAAGCATTCCCAAGGCAGTCTGAACTTAGCTACTCAAATGGATTACTTGAATACCAGCTGAAGCACTACAAAAGCAGGCATGGTTTTATTAGCCCACTTCAGTGCCATTTGCACAGAAATGCACAGACTTTAACTGCCAAGGGGTGTTCCTGCTTCTTGGAGATGAGAACAGGAGGAGGATGGGATGCTCGGCCGCAGTGCTCAAACTGCAAGTGTTGTAGATGCAACCACAAAGGACAAGCTCAACATCCAAGCCAAGATTTGTAATAAAGCAAAATGTCCACATAAATCCATATAAATACGTACATAGCTAGGAACGTGAAGGGTGAGCCACAAGGTAGCTGGAAATTCTACTCCAAAGATAACAGAGCAGCACCAAGGGTAAATGATCCTGCCAACTGCAAAAATGGTAAAAAATCACAGCAGATCTAACGTTACCTTCTTAAAATTGGGTTTCAAACTTGAAAAGAGACCATTCCTATCCTCAAATTTCACAGCCTTTCCCTCAGTCAGAAAGATGACATACCCCCTAATGGAACTCCCCATCTGAGCTGCCAAACCTTCCCAATTCCTCCTCCATTTCGGCAATGAGCCCCACCAGAGCACGATCCTTCCTGCCTCTCCCCCTCCTTCATTAGGCGACCTGCTCTCCTTTCAGACACCAAGCAGTTTTTGCTTCTTTCATTGCAGTCATGGAGCTCTCACTCCATAATTAGACTGCATTCAATATTCAAGTGCTCGGGGCTACTTGCCCTTGGATATTAAGGGGATTCGAGCTTCTGAAGTGCCTAAAGGAGTACGGTGACCCTTCAAAGTTTGCGACATATGAAAGATGTGACTGATCATCTGCGGGGCAATCGCCGGACTGTCAAAAGACCCACTGTGCTCTTTCTAAAGCTACCTTGAGAGAAGAGATGAAACCTAAATCTTGCCTATCAGAAGTCAATAAAAGGGGTTCAGCATATCTCTCCTCAGCAGTGCTGCTGCAAAATCACATTTTCTACACCTTCTATTCCAGAGAAAAAAGCCCCGAAATACACAAAACTTAAAATGGCTGGCAGTAAAAACCCCACGGACCTGCTAACTCCTGCTGCTGAGATCTTCAGACGCAGTAGTTAGGGAGGAAAAATACACAGTTAAATGGTTGTGTAGCAAAAGAAAAATACACCGTAATTGTAAGAACACCAGAGACCAGCTATACTTCTCATTCAGCCCCCAAGCCTGTTTCTGTTATTACACCTCTGTCATGTCTCAAAGCAACAACTCGTTAACCACTCTGCGTTAGGAAAAATCCTTAAACAGCACATCCAGGTTCACTCTGGAGTTACAAGCATCTCTGTCACAGTCTTACTAGATCAGCATGAATACTGTTTTCCCAACTGCAGCAGCAACAACAGAACAGTTCAGACAAGCAAGCGGCTGCGTGGGACCTCTGTGACAAACACAGATCAGTAAGTTCAGGTATGCCTCTTGTGAGCTGTGGTACATGCAAATCCTTCTGTATTTCTGGTAATAAAAGCTAGCCAGTGTATTTCATTGGCCAATTTAAGACTGCTTAGAGTCAAAAGCTTTAGATTAATGTGCGTTTGAAATTGAAACATCACTCCAGAGAAAGCTATGCAAGCAAAGTAAATGCTGTTCTATAAAGTGAACAAAGAAAGGAAAGCAGAAATACTTTAGGCCTGCAGATACTGGGTGTCATCTCATCCGAACCATTATTCTGTGCTTCTGAATTTAGTATAAATATATTTGCTAAGGTATGCTTCTAGAACAGATGAATGCCAACTTAATCTGTGTGGCAAGTATCAGAAATAATCAAGCAAGAGACAGATATTTTAGCTATTCTGGAAAAAAACACAAACTGCATTCTCTCTGCTTTCACATTCAAACTAACAGAGATTTTTACTATAAGCCATCTACATAAAGTTATAAAGCAAATACGACTTATTTCCAAAGTTAGGAACTCTTCTGAAAATAAATGGAAATATGCCAAGAATATTCAGAGTTATAAACCAGGCATATTTACGTTTAGCAAATATTTGGTCTTTGGGGAAGACTGATGTCTCTTTGCTGTACGTGCAAATTTAATTTCACAAACTACAATAACGAGAAAATACGTTTTGCTTTAAGGTCTCATTAATCAAAAGCGTGTGAAATTCCTCTTCTGGAGGACGAATAAAATGTGCACGTTGGGATAGGAAGCTCTTCACTTGAACGTCTCTTCTTCCCCGCCTGACCCAGCTCACCACAACAAAACCAATCTCCCACCCTCTGCCACTTTCATCATAATATGACTTTTCGTTAAGAAAACTGCTGTTTGTATGCGGTCCGACTAACTTGATTCCCTCTGGATTGGAAGCAAAGTAAAACAAAGCAAAGTAAAGCAGGAAGGCTTGGTGGTCTAGCAGCCTGTAAGCGGCCTCGCAGCGCTTGCTTGCCCTTGCAGTGCTTCCCATGGCTCGTCAGATCTGTATGCAAACCACCACGGCTCTTCACAGACCCATTCAGTTAACTGTTGGCAGTGAAAATCTGTGCCGATTTCCACAGATGACAAACAAAGCTTTCCTGTTCCCCTCTCAGCAGCTCGGAGGAAATGGGCTGCCTTTCCCCAAGTCTGAACGCGCTCGAGGTGGGGATATCAGGTCAACCCTCTCCCTGAAACCAAGAACAAGGCCTCCCTAATGAACCAACTCCTCATTGTGTGCAATTTCAGAGCTAATCACCATTAGAAACGCTGTTGCCAGAGTAACTGATCTGACAGAGTTGTCTTTCAGCGGTTCAAAGGGCTGTTCATATGTCAACTTCTGGTGCAGAAGCATCAGGCTGCTTTGGCAGGGGCAGCTGGGTCTCTAAAATCTCATTAGCGCAGCTTCATTCAAGTCTGTACTCTGACAAGAAAGTCAGAGGCCTGAGGGGAAACCACTCCTTCCAAGAAGTTTGAGGCACAAGGTAAGGCAGCCTCATCTCCATCCACCTTCCCAAACCCCAAATCCAAAGGTACCTCTGCGCCGCACAACGGCTTCATTTAGGGAAATCTCACCTCGCCTGAGAAATGCACTCCCTGTTTTTCAGGCATGTCCTGGAAAACGTCCAGAGTGACCAACAACTTCATCACTGCTCTCCTTCCCCGAAGGCGATGAATAGGGTTACCGCTGCGCCTTTTACGCTGCTTTTCACTGAGGAGCACTTCAAATAATGGAAGGCCATACAATCCCTCTGAAATTTGGTGATACTTCTCATTTATTACTGCTAAGAGAGCAGCACGGCTTTAAAGGAGATGAAAACTGCCTTCTCGAATTACCGCTAATTTAAATAAAAATTGGTTTCCCATAAAATCACATCCAAGAACTATTTATTTTTCACTGCATCTGAGTAAGAGAAAACACTGGATTCAGTTCAGACCTGAACAGTGCAAATGACGTGCACTAAATTTTGTTCCACTTACAGAAAAACTAGCTTTCAGCTCATGGATGACTGAAAAACAACAGAAGAGACAAAAATCACCAATGCTTTTTCTTTTTTTTTTTTTTTTTAAACTACTGGGAAAAACCAAGTTTACACAAAGATTACCTCCATCTTAATGCAATCCCTCCCCTTCATGCACACATTCATGGATCACCACAATGCCTTGACAGAAAGTCTCTGCTCCGTTCACATCACCCACTAACCATTGGTAGTCTCATCTCATTGGCTTCATCCTGCTACCAAAACCTTGCCATGTAAGCCCAACACACTGCTGCCACTGATACATCAACAACTTCACGTTTCATCAGATGAAAAAAATGATCTGCTTCTGCCCTGCTGAATGCTGTGCTGCCCATCTGCATGCTGTGGGAAGTTAAGGCACCAAGCAGCATACCTACTCAGAGCGCTGTATTTTAGCTTAATATTTCATGCCTGTAATAACTGCCTTCAATAAAAATAAATTTATTCCACAATAACAGGACAGCAGTAATAGCTGTAGGAGCAAGCACTAACCACAAATGCTTTTCAATGGGAAGCATTAATGTAAGCATCCACTTCTAAAGCCGTCGGGGCTGTTCTTGTATTGGGATTTAACGTAACAATTATGCAAGTTATTTACTGAATAAAAGCAAACAACCCAGGTGCAAGAACTTCCATTTGGATTTGCTGAACCTCAGAGCCACTCCTGGGCCCACTGCTCAGCTTGTCCAGGTCTCTCTGGATGACATCCCATCCCAGGCATGCTGACCTCACCCCTCAACTTGGGTTTGCTGAGGGCGCGCTCGATCCCACTGCCAAAGTCACTGATAAAGACACTAAAGAGCACCGACTTCTGGGGGACACCACTTGTCACTGATCTTCATCCAGACATGGAGTCATTGATCACCTCTTTCTGGGTACAATCTCACAACCAGTTCCTCGCCCACTGAACAGTCCATCAAATCCACATCTTCCCAATTTGGAGAGAAGGATGTTGTAGGGGACAACGTCAAAGGCCTTACTAAGTCCAGGCAGATGGCCTCAGTGGTCTTCCCTTGTCCTCTAATGCAGTTACGCCATCACTGAAGGCCATCAGTTAGGTCAGGCAGGTCATGCCTTGGTGAAGCCATGCTGGTTATCCCACATCATCTCCCTCTCCTCCATGTGCCTTAGCATAACTTCCAGAAGGATCACTCCCTGATCTTCCCTGGCCCTGAGGTGAAGCTGGCAGGTCAGTATTTCCCTAGGACATCCTTTCTACCTCAAAAACACATGCAACACAGCCTTTTTTTTCCAGTCACCAGGCATTTCACCTAACTGCTATGACTTTTCAAACATGACTGAGCTTGTCTGGCCACCCACATCACAGAGATGTGTGTGCACTCACCTGTCTAGTACCAAAGCCATGAGATAAAGCACAGTGGTCTGCATTTACCAAGAAACTTCGGACACAGTAACTCCAACTGCTGGAATAGCCCAAAAGCCAGTGCCTCAGCGCCCTACAGAGCTCTACATGCAGCCTAAACTCATCCTTCACACCCCAACCATAAGAAATCATGCAATAAGGAGCTAGAAGCTAGAAAACCAGGAGGAACTGAGCAAGGCTCTTTAGAAATGACACAAACATAGGGAAACAGCACAAAGTTGAAAGTTTCACTGCATACATTACACTGGCTCACAGGATGGCCTGGGTTGGAAGGGACCTCAAGGATCACGAAGCTCCAACCCCCTGCCACACGTGCGGCCACCAACCTCCACATTTCATAGCAGCCCAGGCTGCCCAGGGCCCCATCCAACCTGGCCTTGAACACCTCCAGGGATGGACGGGGCATCACAGCCTCTCTGGATGGCTGTTCCAGCAGCTCACCGCTCTCATAGGAAAGAACTCCTCAAGAGATCTTGAAGTCATAACTTATTACACACGAACACAACTCTCTCACCCTATTAAACTGATCTTATAACTGGAGATTCAAAGAGTTTTCAAGAACTACAGGGCTATTTCATCATGCAAGTGAACAGGATGCATACATACAACCACATGAATTCTCAACTATGAAACACTGCTTCAGTTATAATTAAGCTCCACTATAATGAGCAAGCTTAGTGCTAATTTTTATGCAATATTTTAAATCAAATTCCCATTAAAATAAAAATAAAATTGCAATTTAATGCTACCTTTGATATTTTTGTGATACTTCCACTGAAATCACGTTTTTACTTTGGCTCTCAGAGGAACCGCTCCTGTTTTATCAGGACTAAAAACAGTCACAGAAATAAGGCTCAGCATTTAATATCTCTAATCAATACCAATGCATACATTTTTTATTTACATAGGTAACTATGATTTACACCGCATCTCTCTTATTCCTAACTTTGATGCAAATCTCTGTCTCTCAGGATTAGGTAAGCAAATACACCAATAAATCTGCTAGACAATCTGGAAAGCATCTGGCATCTAAGGAAATTAAAAAACAAACTTAAGTTTTACTCACTACACAAACTGTGTTGCAAGCAGAAGCATATGGCTTGAAGATTTATTAAGGCAAACACAAATACGACCTTTTGCCTTGCATTTGTTGCTTTCTCAGTTAAATATATCGTTACTAAGATGCCTGCTAAACTCTCAGATGAAGCAACACCTTTCCAGAATCAATGCCACAATCCAAAATGAGATATAAAGCCATATGCTCCATACCAAAGGCTAACGACTTTGCTTTGTGGCTGTTATGCACATTCAGCTGTCAAAGTCAACAGTCCAGAGCACAGGCATCGTGCAGCACGTAGCACGGATCTCACAAAACATGCCTTTGCACTTTGCCCCCCGCACCCCTTGGCACCTTAATCATTTGCTAACTGTTACAATAAGGTTGTATTAAAAATTTAAACTGCCCTACTTAACGCAATTTACCTTCAAAGGTCCATTTCCAGAGAATGAATTCAAATGATATAAACGTCGAACACTCGATCAGATTTATTGCGCCGAAGAATATTTCTCTTGATACAGATCTGACAAGTGAAGGCTAATGGCTTTGGTTTTATTACTTTCTAAGCACATAATGGGAAAATTTAGACATTTTCACAAGACCAAGCTTGGGCAAGAAGGGTACATTTACAAAGTGACAGCACAGAAGCACACTATGCCATCTCTCTAGAGATGACCGACTCAACGGCATCCTCGATAGAGATTAAAAAAAGACTTCCAGCCTTCCACCTCTTCATTACAACCACATTTTTCATAAATACGAAGAGTGCTTACAAAATACCACGTAGCAAAGAGTTTTCTTTGTCCAAAATGCTACCTTTTTATTTATTTATTTTTAATTGAAAGACAGCTGGGAGTCCTCAGGTTTCAATTAATGTCTAGATACTTATCCAATCAGTCACCAAGTGCTGTAAATTTCCTGTATTTCTCATTAGTTGCGCTATTGCTCAGCTTAAATACAAACATACATTTCTGTGAGACTGTAAATTATGAAGCCTAAGACACAAGCAACCGTACCAGCCATCAGAAGAGACATAAATGATGGCAGCAAGTCAATTGTACCTATGGTAAACT
Source organism: Tetrao urogallus (assembly GCF_951394365.1). Taxonomy (NCBI): domain Eukaryota; kingdom Metazoa; phylum Chordata; class Aves; order Galliformes; family Phasianidae; genus Tetrao; species Tetrao urogallus. Next base: position 34,924,643 of record NC_136821.1, read on the forward strand.
GAAGCTGATTTACTCCTCAGTTATAATTATCTTTTCAATACAGAAGTATCACCAACAGAGGCATCACCTGCATGCTCCCAACTCCTGGAGCTTGCATACACAAACTTGAAGCCAGTAATGATCTGTGCCTTTACTAATATTAAAAAGTGTTATGCCCCAAATCCAACCTTCTATGGAAAAAATTTCTCAGCATCTGCCAATAACATTCCTTCAATAACTACAGATAGGCAAGGGGCTTTGAAGCTCTCCCTTCAGAATGGTTTTAGCAGCAATGAAAACCATTTTCAACCTATCCAGAGGACATAGCCCAGAAGGTACTGAACAGAGCAGCACGCTGTGTGCCCAGATACCTCAAATTCTGCTGCACTGACACTGAAAAGAATACATTTACGTGTTTATTAGCAAAATGCTGTTGGTGTAAGGAAAAGACACAAAAGAGATTGATATAAGCCCGAGGAGGCTGTGGATGCCCCATCCCTGCAGGCATTCAAGGCCAGGCTGGATGTGGCTCTGGGCAGCCTGGTCTGGTGGCTGGCAGCCCTGCACACAGCAGGGGGTTGGAACTGGATGAGCATTGTGGTCCTTTTCAACCCAGGCCATTCTACGAGTCTGTATGATAAGCAAACAGCACTCGTGTGGAGCATGGTTTTAGTACTGCACTGCCACAGAATCATAGAATCACCAAAGCTGGAAATGACCTCCAAGATCACCCAGTCCAACCAACTGTCCACCTACAACCAAAATCCAACCACTAATCCACGTCCCCTCCTGCAACACCACAGCGTGCCACTGCAAGCCATCCCATCCAATCAAACACTAATTTCAAGACTGAATTTAGAGGCAAGCAGTCTTGAGAATTCTCTTTCTGTACAACACGAAAAAACCACGCGGCTTTACAATCTGGCAGCAGTGCTGGTGCTCTCTGGCATAGGCAGTTCAGAAAGGCTGATGCCACAACCATTGTGCCTCACTACATACACACACCACCCCCATGTATTCATTCAGGCTTTTAAATTCTGACTACACATGTGCTCAGCCCAGAGAAGCAGAGTTTCAATAGGATTTGCATATGCATACGGATTAGTTGAAAGGGAATGATTTGCAATGCATTTCAGAAATCCCCTTTGAAGAACAATCAATGCTAATAACAAACTTTGAAGTTTAAGATGTTTACTACACAACAGAAAACATTACAAAGGGATGTTGATTACACAAGTTTGAAGTGTTTGATTGCTCTGACAAGAGAAAAAAAAAAAAAAGTACTATTGCTACAGTAAGTGCTATTAAGTGAGATAAATATACAGGCAGGGATAGACAAAAGCTATAGAAACTAAGAGCCATATTAACGCAGTATTGGCATTTTGACAGATTTTTGTGGTTTTGCAACTTGAGATGAAAGAGCTTCAGCATGCTACATGCTAGAAACGATGAATACATCAGAACCACAGCGATTCTCTGGGAGATCCCAGCAGCCTGCCCAGGCGTGGTGCTGCCTTTGCTCACAAAGCTGACAGTTCTGCCCTGGGTACCGATGGCATTTCCGGGTGTCCTGTGGCTGCACTGCATCAGAGTCATTTTGTACCAGCTAAATTTACAGCTCAATCCACCAAAGTTAAAACTAATGACCAAGGGACAACGTACAGAGTCAAGCTGTACAGAATACCAGGTGTCAGATGGCAGAAAAGGTGTTAATACACTGCCTCAAAATTTGTCAGTACGAATCTAAGAAGCAGTTGATCACTATCAGATTAGAAGTTAACAAAAACTGAGAGCAGAAGATGCTGTCATTTCTTCAGATGTGCTCATAGAATGCAATCCCTACCTCTGAACAGTGGCACTGCTGCAGATTAACCCACATCAGCACGCTTAACTGACCTCAGCTGGAATTTAGAATCATAGAATCAGAATCACAGAAGCACTGAGGCTGGAAAAGACCCACAGGATCACCCAGTGCAACCATCCACCCATCAGACACAGACATTGCTCACACACACAGTAGTTTTTAAACATGTGCTGGAGGACAAATTAACATGGAGGGACAAGAACAAAAGTCCCAATTTGTGCAGGGATAAGCAAATGAGACAGAACAGATCCAGGAACAAAACAGCAAAGATTGAAACGCTCAGCTGTAGCCCAACAGGAATTTTCAAACTTTCTCCTCCTTTCAGAATTTGCATTCATGTCATTTTCTCATGTTAATGGAAAACAGCCCTGATCTGTTTGCAGACGTTACACAAACCTGCTTGTACCGTTTTATATCTCAAATAAAATTTACATGAACCTATAAAACACACTGTTTATGCCTCTCACCCTCGGGTCTATTGCCAATAAAAGGCAATTGACCACCAAACAACCATCATGCTTCCTGCCCCAGAACTTCTTCTCATATTTGCATTAAAATATATAAAACTACTGGACCAATCCTCCATCTTCACTAATAGAAACCTTGTTCTCTCATACTTTAATGAAATATACCAACATTGTTTCCATTTAGAGAAGATCTTGTGGTGAACTAAGTCCATCTATTCTACCCGCTGCAGAACATCATAACTCTGCATCACCACAGCATCCAAGGCTTCAAGTAGCCTTGCTACATATATTTGAGTTACAAAAAAAAAAAAAAAAGCCATATATATGTGCCCAATAAGATTAAGCACACGAGAAGTTTTTCAGAGGTTGCTGTTTACTCCATATAACCTAATGGATGACACACTGCAGCTGAGAACTAACCTTCTCTGGAACTTTATTAGCAATACAAATTACAGTTGCACCATTGAACTGCAAAGTCCCATTACTGTGAAAAGATAAAAGAATCCCCCAAAATCACAAAACCATGACGTGCTGCTGGCATTTTTAAATCAGGATGCACACAAGGCCTAAATAAGGAATAAAGGCTAAAATAAGGAATAAAGAATAACTGAAGTTTGGAGACTTTGAGCAGTGAGAGTTGAAATTTCACTGACGTTCAGATTCAAGAGTGAGCCTACGAACATTGCACAGCCATAGCAGAAACAAGGCTGAGGGCACAACAAGGTTTCTGCTGTTCTGCAAGCAGTGAGCACACGTGAAAGCAAGAAAAAACCTCAAAGTTTTACTAGGCTGATCCAGTCCATCTTTGACAAGTCCAACTAATGAGTCATCAGGGCCGCCTGTCACTTCTGATGCCGAGCTGCAGCCATAAGCACTCTGCAGAAAGGTCACAGCTGGATGTTCCTGAAATCAGAGTAATTACAGAAGCCAGAGGACCTGCTCCCAAGCTCTGCACAGCACTTTGGGTGCACACAGCTTCAGCCTCTGACTTCAGAACTGAAGCACCCCCAGGGCCGTATCGAGTGTACGAGTGAATACTGCTCTGCCTAAAAATCTGTCAGCCTCATAGCACTCAGGCTTTACTTACCTCCCATTAGACTGATTAATGTTTCTTAATGAAAATACATCCATAAAAACCGACTTGTTAATACTGATCACAAGCGACAGCCGTTCCCCGCAACCCAGGCCTGCAAGGATTAATTTGTCATCTTCCATCCTGTAATGGAGAATTTCTACTTCAAGGTACACCTTCCAGGCACAGCTGTTCCACAAAACAGTGCCAACACTAGTTGGTTGCAGAATATCCCAAGCACAGGACTTGGGAATGAAATACCTGATCATGCTCATAAGCAGACATACCATTTAAATAGTAGCTTAATTCGCAGAGAAAATAGGTAATAAAAGACTGCACAATACCAATAATGGTCCAAATATTGAAGCAGCACTGGCCTGCTTCAGACTAATGGCACAGTATGACAATTCCTGCCCCATGTTAAGAGATTTGGGAGTTATAGTGCAAGTGTGACTACCTGGCAGATTGTCAGCATCTTGCAGTGTTGTAGTAGTGAGACAAAGCAACGTCAAAGATCCCCATGTTGAAACTTCACGCTAAAAAGGAACTATTTTCCACTTTCATCACTCGCAAGTGGATAAATGGAAACTGCTAAGCTTCAGTAACAGACTCAATATTGAACTGAAATCACGTTTGCCTTTCCCTCTGTAATATAAGAGAGCTGCATAGCACATAATTAAATGGGTCAAAAAAAGCTGAACATGAACCAGGGAAAGCCATGCAATTATGAATACATCGTGAACAAAAATAAAAGCAATTCTTATGCATTAATGGTACATCAAGCTAATTCAAGAAGGCTAAAGTCATTAAAAAGGCATCCTGGGGCAGTACAGTCACTGCTGTATTGCGCTGACAAGAAATATTAAGATAATCATTTCCAATGTCATTGATAAAATCTGTTTTGATAAGCAGGAAAAACCCCTAATTCTTAACGAGGCAATCTGAAGCAAGATCAAATACTAATCAGACCCATCTTTAAAGCTTAATTCTCCCATCCAACAGTCTCAAGTTGCAAACACCAAGAGCTACAAGCACATTACTGAGCTGGAATTCTCCATTTCCTTTGTTTTAAGAGTGAAATTCAAAGCCTGCTCGTGCAGCTCCAACTTCAAACAGCATCAGAAATGAGACCTGAATGGGACAACTCTAAAGGCTACAAAGACCCCTCTGAAATGTTCCAAACTCCTCTGACTTCAGCATTCAAACTCCTGAAAGAACACTTCATACATCTCAAACAACTAAGAACAAACATCCTGGCAAATCCTCTTAGAGAGAAATTTACTTTAACTAGAAATTATAAAAAGGGTTTGGACACCTGAGGTTTATTAGTCACAGATTTAACACCCTACCAGCAATTCAAACTTCCTCAACAACAGAAGCTGGAATTGGGGTTGGCAGTGTTGGATGTACGGTCATTAGGAGTCTCGACTGTACACGTCAATCACAGCTGACACAAATCATTGCATAGTGTTGGACTTGACTAAAATGGGACTCAAATTATGCAAAACGAGACACTAAAGCTAAAATGAGTAAATCAAAACCAATCTCTCCCATTTCATCTCCCACTCCACCAATATTCAATAGAAAAGCACCTATTGCCATCAGTAAGTTCATCAAAACTGTGAGCCAGCAAAATTAGCGGGCCCTTGCCAGGTGAAATGCCTTTACAGAGCTACCAAAGCAAACACCTTGGAGCACTCCAACCCTGAGCATGAGCTCACCTGGAATTGCAATACAAAGTGATTAAATCCTAAACCCAAATTCCGAGAGCAAATGAATATCCATCCAGACACAAGCAAAGCGTGGAAATAATTCCAATGCACAGAACGTGCTCTTCATAAGTATGGCAGCAAATCCATGTCTTCATACAGCCATATTTGTGGGAGATGATAGGCAGGCACTACAAACAAAGCGATCAACAGCTTTTTCTTTCTCAGCTATGAGCAAACAAAGCAGAACAAACCTAGAAACCTGTCTTGTCCATTCAAGTACCAACGGCCTGATGAGGAGGAGGCCTGATTCCTTTAGACTACAAGGAAGAATAGGCACTCCAGTGTCACACCAGCTTCCTAGAAGATAAGATAACCCAGCAGGGCACCAGACTGGCTGCACAAAGAATCACTAAGAGCTAAACCTTTGCCTAACTGCTGTGCCACCTCCACACGGGCAGTTAATGCCTGTGAACATACAAGGTTGAAACAAAACTGGAGGACGTGTGTAAAACTGGCATACATTTCAGGATGCTAGCCCTTACTTTCTATTCAATAAACAACTTATTCTCACTGGTCAAAGGCTGAGATGAACAGCAATAATGATCAGGAATTAGATTTGACCCCAGACGTGCCTGGAAACTGTAGCACATCTCTACAGAAGCATTCTTAATTCCACTAGTTGGTAAATATTAACTTATAGTTTGATTTCATGTCAGTGGAATAGAACTTGGAATTTCTTGAACAGGTTTGTTGATTCTCTCTACTACTGAATTTACTACTGAAATTTAGTAGAGACACAAATAAGCTCCCTAAAACCTTACAAATCTATCACCTCACCTTTTCCCAAAGACAGTTCTCTCTCAAAAGCTCCTTGAGAAAGAAAAGTAGAACGTACACTCTGAATACTCCAATAAAAATTTAACTATTGCTAGCACTCAAAAATAAACATACCAACAAAAAATCCCAAATGGATTTTTGAAAGTCATATTCAGTGCAGAAAGTTTTGGCAGTGAAAACAGCAATTCCTGCAAGCCTTTCAACAGAAAGCAGCAAGCAAATTACAGCTACAGCTTTAAATAGTCTTCTCTGAGATCCTAGCAGTAGGCTGGCTACACACACTCTTATTTGGACTTAAGCATGGCATTATTTTCCATTTAAAAACTAGAATTTTCTGTATCTTTTTTCGTAAGTCATCTTGGCAGATACAGAACACCTCTGTGCTCAGATACACACCAATGTGATGCTCATAAAGCTGCGGGCCTTTGTAGGCGAACAACAAAACTAAACACGGCAACATCTCCAGAACCAAAGACTCTGGAGAAGCTGTTCAATGTAATTTAGGTTTCTAAACGCAGAAGCAATATGCTCGGCAGTACACTGCCATCACTGGAACAGGAGGCAATAAAATCCCAAGACACGTGGCTGAATTTCCACTAGAGGGTGCACCACTTTCACAAATGAAAGATTTAGCATAGCTTCTCCAGCCACAGTTCTGCCACTAAGTTAACTGCCCAAAATAGGTTACTTGTTACTCCTTTTTTAGATGGCACACAGTGAGACCTTTCACGAGACAAACTAGAACATTGCCACTCTTCACCTGTTAAATTACCCTTAAGCAGCCAACTTTACTTCTGAATACCTACACAAAACTGCCAGCTTTAAACACTCCAAGAATGCCATGCATTACTTCTAATGACTACTGTGCCCCTATCAATTGTCTTGGTTTACTTCTCATTTCTAGATCATGGAAGACACAATTTACAACTACTTGTCTAAAATGCCCTTAGTGTCTCCGTGAGCACTAAAGCAAAGAAAACTTTGCTGATATCAAACTAGCACCAAAGCAAACAGAAAAACAAGGCTGAATTAAGAAGCTCAAAATGCTTGAGACTAAAAGAGTTATTAGTCAACAATTAGTCAACCACACTGCAGGATACGGATGAGAAAAAGTCATCTTTACCATCTTGAAAGACTCTCTCCACGTTGAGCCCATAGGTGGCACAGGTTTCATAGTAAGTGCATCTCTTGAGGTCGTTTGATAACTTCCTTGCTCTGGAATCATCTATGACACGTGGGTTACTGGAACTTATAGCATCTGCAGCAACAGGAATAGAAGAAGATAAATAGATTTTATTATAACTTGATGACTTTGGCTCATAATTACCACTGCCAATACAGTTGAACTACAATAAACATAACTTCCAAAATTTTTTGTAGAAAACAGAGGACATCAATCTAACTTTATACTTTGTTACTACCTTGAATGTATTTGGGCCACCAGTTAAAAAAAAAAAAATACATTCTCACACAAAAAGACATGAGGTTTGAAGTAAGACTAGTGAGGAAAACAAGTGGCTGGTAAATATAAACACCTCAAATGACTTTTAAGCCTCCTAAAACAGCAACACTGGCTTACAAGTAAACTTCACCTGGAGCGTGAAGCATCTCAAGTTTGTAAGAACAGAATGCTTTCAGCAGGGAATCAATGGAATGGAAGGAAGAAACAGAACCATGCAGTACTGTAACACCTAGAAAGAGTGTTAGATTTGCACACACACACACACACACACACACACACACACACAGTGTTCTTCAAACACTAGCAAACAGCTGGGGAAATCTCTGAAGTGATCTACAATCAAATCTGAACCGCAGACTTCTTTTCTTAGGCAGCAGAGGGCGCTAACAACATTTAAGCAGAAATTAACTGAGACCCACCAACTCTGCAAAGCAAATGCCGGGCTGAGCTGCAGCCTGGGCTGATTTCTTTGGGAGAGCCCTCATTTCAAAGAGCATTTCAAACACAAAGCTGGTATCAAACGGGTCAATTCCAGAATCAACCTCTGCACAGTTTGATGGTCAGTGTAGCCACAAGGCTTTGTTTTATTCTCACGCTTATTCCATATACCAGCATTTCCATTTTTAGCCACATTTTAAAAATTCCCCTTGCATCGGTGCTGCAACAAAAAACGACCTTTGTAAAACAAACACATTTTGGGTCGGAAGAGACCTTTAAGACCATCTCATCCCAACCCCCTGCTATAGGCAGGGACACCTCCTTCTAGACCAGGTTGCTCACAGCTCCATCCAGCGTGGCCTGCAACGCTCCCAGGGAGGAGGGCATCCACAACCTCACTGGGGCATCCTGTTCCAATGTCTCACCTCCCTCACTGTAAAGAATTTCTTCCTGAAATCCGGTCTCAATTTCCCCTCTTCCAGTTCAAAGCCATTTTCCCCCGTCCTGCCGCTCCCTGCCCTTATAAAAAGTCCCTCCCCAGCTTTCCTGTAGGAGGAACTGGCAGGCGGCTCTAAGATGAAAGACCTCACCCCCAGGTGACAGAAATGTGTTGGAAAAATATCTCAGCTTCCCCTTCCTATTTTTCAGCTCCAATTTCAGGACCATGATGCTCTCTAGAGCAGTTCATTTCTGCTTTTGTCTGTAATTTCTGCTGTCCTAGGAATTTTTTTGTACCTACTTCCCTTTTTGTGTTTTCATCATCTGTTTCCACCCTAAGGCTTTGCTGCTCTACTTCCTTCTTTGCTCCCCACACTTCCCCTTGCTTCCTGCAGCACAGTGCTGGTTTCACAGCTCTGCAGGCACGCAGCTGAAAGCAAATCACTGACTGTAAGATGGACAAGAAGAAAGCTAAGAAAGCAATGAAAAGCTTTGGCAGCACTAAAAGGGAAGAAGCCCAAAACCAAAATTGCACTACACAGCAAGCAATGCTTCACTATGAAGGAACTCAAAAAACAACTTGTGCTACACTCCCAAAACAGCAGCTCTCTGAAGTGAGACGTCTGAAGCATAGCACCCATATGCAGGAAGTCCTATTTGATCAGAATTTATTGCAGGACACCCACTAGATACAGGGACCTACTGCATCCCAAGGCCACCACGTGGCCATTTGCCTCCCCTCTGAAACCAGTCCCTGCAGTGCCAAAGCTCTGTTGCAAGCCAGCCAAGGAAAGCCAGATGTCAGCAAGTCACCTTGCTGAATACCTGTCAGCTCAACACAAGCTCTCACAATCAGATGAGTGGGGCAGCACTGATGGGAAAGGACAGGACGTGGCACTACCAGCTTGGAACAGCCTGCATGTGTTTGCATGTAATAAAGAATGCACTTACCCTGTGTTCCCACCAGTACCATTGGAATTTCACTAGTGTTACGATAGTTAGCCATACGGCTGTAGTAGTGGTAAACAGTCTGGAAGCTAACTTCATCTTCCAAGCTGAAGACAAATATAACAGCATCCACCCACATGGCAAACTGCAGAATAAAAATGGAAAAAGCACATTGAGAGCAATGCAGTGGAAAGAGGGAAAAAACCCAATTTTTACCCAATCTTATCTTACATAGCAGGAAACCGGAAGTAGAAAAATGCAGTGACTATAATCAGGTCTTAAGAAAAAATATGTGGTGCAGTATTTAAAAGATGATGAGTCAACGTTCATCACAACTCGCATCAATATGCAAGTATCTGGGATGCACAAAGATTTTCCCCGATGCTCACAAGGGAATCCCTTGTGATCACAACCGCTATCAGTGCACGCTGATTTTCATTAACAGAGATAACATCACAGTCTCAGTTTTCTGTATTTGTGGATTATATCTCCCTAAGCACCTGACTGCCCCATGGAGCGTGTTATTTTCCCCGCTCTGTGCTTGGCATGCTTCATGCTGCTGTTTCTGTGGGCAAACATGGCTGTGGATTTACAAGCAATGCTAATAATTCTCTCATCTCTGCGTCCAAAAATATTAACTTCAGCCCCCCAATTACTTTCTGTAGAGACCCATGAATTGGACAACCAGAACCAGCTGTCTCATTCAGCTTTCTGTGTGAAAGCCAACTGCTCTCTCCTGGCATCAGAACCCCACTAGAAGACATGCACACACAGCTCAAGGCAAGGTGCTGGGTTAGTGACCATGCAAGTTTCAGCTTACAGGTGAAATAAGACAATCTAGACACATTTAACATAGCAGTAAGTGTGTACAGCACAGAAAAGAAACTGCAGCTTACCTCACTGCCTTTATTTTTCCCTAAGTGATTCCATTCCTACCCAAATTTAGACCAACGGAAACAAGTTTTAGCCAGCAGTACTCATGCCTCTTGTTACATTGCTACTACAACATGCCAGTTAGGTTAGGGACACACTGAGCACACAGAGAGCTGCAAGCAGATTCATTTGGGAAATGTTTATGTACATTTAGCAAGCTTTCTGGGTTTGTAAGCACTTACTTCAGCGCCAGCAGCTCGTGCAGGTTTTTCCTGCTCTGCTGACTGCAGTTCAGCTCTTTACTTACTGAGGTCAAAATTCTATCCTAATTATCCACAGAATTATACTGCACCGTTGCAAAATGCAGAACCTTGAGGCTAAAATAACTAGTCCTGTCTAAATTATAAGGGAAGATTGAGATGTAAACATTTTTCTCCAGATAATGTTCCACTTCTGTTATAAATATTCAGTAGCCCAAAGGTAAACTTTCTATGGTAGGAATTAATAAGGAGATTAAAGATATTAAATATATGTGCAACTTGAAATTATGCCCATGACACAATAAAGAGAACTGACAAGTAAAACGTGTCTTCTGAAAAGCACACCAGCACTAAGACCTCAGGCCTTTCATTACTTCTCTGAAGAGCCACAGCGGGAATTAAACACCCCAATTTACCTAGCAGGGATCAAAGGCAACGCCGTGCCTGCTCATGAGTCTGCAAACAGTTCAGATACACTCTGGGAAAGCAATTCTCCAGGTACCAAAATGTCTGTTAGATGGCTGTGTGTACTTACACAATCGCAGTATTAATTTTTTTGTCTTTTTTAATGAGTGAATGCTCTCTGAGAATCAAGGCCTGGCAACTGCTGTGTACGTCAGCCAAATTATTCACAGGCTAAAACAGAGAACTTCATTGAGGCTGCAGATGTATGAGCCACACTTCCTTCCAGGATGTCCCTTCCGGTCTCCGTTTCCCATACCTCCTTTCTCTTCTCCTTTGCCCAGACACTTTCCCCCACGCTCCCATCCTCCTGTAGTTCATCAGCAACAGTGGAGCTCTGAAATTCAAGCTGCTGCCGCTGGCATGGCTCCCATTCAGCTGTTTGGCAGTGGTGCAGCTCCTGCTGCTGAGCTGCTACTGAACAGCTGAGCAAAGCAAGGCCAGCACAGACTGTGCACTTGAGAAACCCTGCTGGTCCTACCTAGGAAAAGGTAGGGGGAGAGCTGGAGGATGACTGAAGGCAAGGATGCTGCCTGCAGCCAGGTGGGCAGAAACTTCTCTGGTTTCAGAATGATACAAGCAACAAGCAAAGACTTTGTTACAATAGCACGACAGTGCTAGGGACACAAATCCCCAGCTGCCTTCTTCCGATGAACCAGCTGCCTTCCACAGGGCAAGGAGGTGACACCCAGTTATACAGAAACCAGGTAAAAACCTGAGAACTCAACAGTGACCCAGAATGTGGAAAAGTGAGTCTTACAGTGGCTCAGGGAGGAAAACGTGGAAGCAGTAAGGAATACAGATTTGTACACAAGTATGAACACTACTAAGTATGCACCTATTTTACCTGTCTTTCATGAATATTTATCCTGAATTAGAATCTAGAAATGGAAACGAAATTTTGTGCAACCATAATGGTTAGGTATTCAGTATAACTTACCCATATTGCTACAGGATTTCACACCGTTCTTCAAATCACAAGTACTTTGTAAACACAGTACTTTTCACCCGAGAATAACATAAGCATTTTAGCAGCAGAAAAATGAGCAGGACACAGAAAAGGACAAAGTAAAGCAAGCTCTCTTATAGGAGATGGCAACAGAAGAAATGGGAAGCCACGATGAAGCTCCATGTGCAATGCTCACCTGTGCCTCTGGAGGGCCACCTTCATCTCTAATCAGCAGCAGATAGCTCTGTCCATCAACTACTATCTCTTTCTTGAATCTCCCACCTGTTACACAAAGCAGCTCATTACAGAAGAGAAAAGGTATGAGAGCAAAACAGAAAAAGGCTTCGCTTGTGGAAAAAAGGATATCTAAGTCGTGTGCTTTAAGGATAATAGGGAAAGAAAGCCAAAACTGCATTATAAACGTTAACTCTCACATTAGATGTGCTTGCTTTTGATATAGCCAGGTAAAAGAAAGTAGTCTTTTTTATGTAACTGTGAGAAATGCATCTCCAAAAAGGGCAAATTCGTCACGGTTGTAAGCAGAAAGACCATCCATTAGCATTCAAATAAGTTTCCCATAGGTCTTAACTTTTCCTCAAGAGAAGCCCAGTTCTTACAGTACACACACAGTGTTATGAAAATGGTACTTCTATTGTCACAGATCACAGTTAGGGGAAAAGAGTAGACACATGTTAGACAAAAAGCTACAATGGTGGTACCTGATAGAGACGTACTATCTGACAGAGAATGATGCGCTCCTTCCTAGCAGGGATTGGGGTTTCTGGTGTGACAGAGCCTAAGCCAGGATTAGCAAGCTCAGGGTGCTTCAGGATCTGGGATGCATTCTGACTCCTGAAAGGACTCAGGTCACCCACTATGCCACAAAGGTCCCCCACGCTCCCCCAGCTGTCGTACTTCTGAACTTAGCAGGCTAAGGTAAAACATACCTGCTGCGATAAAATTATTTCCTCGCTGTCACTTTATAATTGGAGTTACCTTCACGTTTCAATTCTATTTCCCAACAACCACATCAAATTTCTCACCCTGCCACACTAGGTCTGTTTAAATACTCGATGGGTGAGTGAACAACTCGCCTGTTTTACACATCAGCCCTTCCAGCAACTCAGCAAGCACACACAGGCTGACTCTGACCCTCGCAGCACTCACAGCAGTAAGCAGCCTGAGACCTGCCAATTCCCAGCACTTCAGAGCAGGTTTCAGACCACCATCACCCAAGAGTTCGTTATTTCTCTATGTTGTCAATTAATTGTACAGGCTTCATAACGAAGAGTTAAAACGAATTACTTAATACACAGCCCTGCAGAGGGATACTTCAAATCTTTAAGTAAATGCAGCATATATGTGATTGAAGAGGAAAAGCTCTGCATAATCATCATCTCCTGGTTCCTCTATCTAAACACTGAAAGCTCACCCAGCTAATTATAAAATACCGTGAACCAAATGCATTTAAGAACCAACTCATTATTCCCCTCTTGCCAACAGGATGCCTTTCAAATCTCACTACATCTTCAAACACAGGGGCATTAAGAATGTACAGAAAAAGTGAAACGGAAAGCTTAAATAGAACACTGGGGAAAAAAACAACCATAGGAGTAGCATTAAAATGCTTACAGATCACATGTGAGCAATGATACGGAATTTGCTCGAGAGCCAATTCAGGGCCAATACAATTTTCATTTATTCTAAGGGAGCAGCACTGAGAAGCACACCATGTTTAACTAAGATAGCACAAAGTTATTCAAGGCCTCCCTCCCTGTAGGAACCCACCTTAGGGGACTAGCTTGCTTGCACCTGATCCTGGCCTTTCCCAAGTGTTTAAAAGGATGCCCTAGAATGGAAAAGTTCAGTTGGAAGGAGACCACAGGGCTCACCAGGTCCAGCTGATCACTTTGGGGCTAACCAAGAGCTTCAGCACTGCCCAAATGCCTCCTGCACACTGACAGCCATGGGCACCGAACAGCTCTTCATGGAGCCTGTCCCAGTGTCTGAGCACACTCAGCAGGAAAGAAATGTTTCCTGATGCTCAGCCCGAACACCTCTGGTGCAGCATTCCATCGTTGCTGTCTGCCCTACCACCAGGGAGAAGAGACCATCTAAAGCGATTCAAACAGAGAAATGACCTTCAAAAAGAATAATAAATAAATGCATGAATGAATAAGGCTCAAAACCATGAAAAATCATGTCAGGTAGTCCCAAAGGAGGTAGCTAGCTTTGTTCCAGTTGCATTAGTATTATGACACGTGCAGCTTTTTAATGAGGAAATCTCTCAGCTCCCATATGTACCTGCCAAAAGAGGTCACTGGCATAAAAAGATGAGCAGCCTGGGCCAGCTTCAAGGAACACAACCATCACTCCTGTGATGCCCTAACAGCCATGGCAAAGCACAGAGTGAAAGACAGGCCATCAACAGCTCAACTACATCCACTCACACCCCCAGTTCCACCTTTAAAATCACAGAAAAGCCAAGCAAGAGGATGCCTACTGCCCTACATCCTGGGAAATATTTCCACGAGATACAGCCATTCACATAAAGAAATTACTCAAGCTGCACAGAGGTTTTTATTTGGGAGGATGCTACTACGTGGTTTATTTTCTCTCTACATCTCTAGACTAAAAATTGCTGTGTTGTTCTCAGTTTTCCCAGGCAAGATCAGTATCAATTCATACAAGCCAATTTTCAGACGTGCTCCCAATTTTGCATCAGGAAGCAAATACAATTTCTCCATAGGAAGCACACAAATACCTACTAGAAGACACAAGAGCAGCGCTTGGGATGCAACAAAAACACCCGCTGTGTTCTACGTGTCTTATTAGGTCAGATTCCAAACGTGAAATGCTCCAGATGAAAACCCAGCTTTGATGTACGCAAAGCTAAACAAAGTCTGTGCATCAGCAATTTGCAGCCATGGCTAGAGACCTTGCACTAGGCAGAAGGCTGGGCCCAAGGAATCAACAAAAGCTCCTTAATCTCATTTCTATGCGTGTCACTCCCACAAAGGCTGACGGTTCGAATTGGCAGCAAGGATAAAACCCACCCCTCTGCAGAAATTAATGCTCATTCCAAATAGAGCACACGTTTGTGATGGAAGATGCTCTACATTGTAAAGTCTTCCTACCACACGGGGAATTCCACAGGGTCAGGTTTTCACCCCGTTTGGAAGGCCTGGGCACCTCTTCCTCTAGCTGCTAACCGTTTCACTGAGCAATTGCTCACTGAAGCAACCACTGATTTTCATGCTATGTCCCCAGGCTCAACTTCAGTTGCCAGACTCTTTATTCAAGCAAATTGCCACAGGAATGGAGTTATTTGGCCATATGAGAAAGATAAATCTTGGGGAGCAGGCCGTCTGACAAACCCATGCAGCAGCTGACTGTCACAGCCGTGGGGGCAGGGCAGGGGGCATGAGGAGAGAGCACAGAATCACAGAATGGCCTGGGTTGAAAAGGACCCCAATGACCATCTAGTTTCAATGCCCCTGCTACGTGCAGGGTCAACAAACACCAGACCAGGCTGCCCAGAGCCACATCCAGCCTAGCCAGCTGCAGCAGCCTATGCCCAATAACACCACCTTCCAACAAATGTGGTTGTGTTATAAGCAGAGATTGTCTTTTTTCTGAAGATTAAAGACCACAGCAAGAATGCAGATTATTTCAAGAAGGGCATACTTCAGAGATGTTTTCTCTGCAACTCCCAATTAAGCTAGTAAAGCATACACAAGGCATTAAAATTAATTTTCATTCGCATCAAGTTGAGCTCAGCGATTGATGTCGATTCATATTAGCAGCTGAGAAGCCATTATTCAGCCACACGTGAAGTTTGCTTTTGGGAATTTCCTTAGTGCCAAAAAATTGTGCTAGATAATACTTAAAAAACCAAATGTGGTTGAGCTGGGGTGACCGAATAACCATAGAAGTACAAAGATTGGAAGTATTGCTTTCTCTCACATCAAGAGCCACAAGCAGTTAACTGCATGAGCTTTCCAATAAAATACAACAGCAAAGCAACCAAGTCTGGGCTTTTCAAAACCCACCATCTGTTTCTCCTGAAATGCAGATTTCAGATGTGATTTAGGAAACGCACGGATTCATTTGCTGGCTAGAATATCAGCATTCTCCTTGAAGTACCAAACAATGTTCCTACTTCCATCAGCACTCCTTTTTTTCCCTCCTTCCTAACCAGAGCCCCTAGAAGGGCTGCTGCCCAACTCCTCATACCTTGCTGTAGCCAGGAAGATGAGAAGTAATTCAGACTGCAGCACGCTGCCACCAAAATAAGCTGTTTTGGTGGGCAGTAATGACTCACGTAGATGGATTCCTTTGTAACTCCTGTTGCTGATCTTCATCCCATCTTGCCCACTTTTACAGTTAAAGCCAGGCACCCCCACAGGGCACAAGGCATGCATTATCACATTATACTGACAATTTAAAAATGTCAGAAAAACTGCCAATGAAGCACTAATGTATCATCTTGCTCTTCCACAAGGCAAGGTTTGGAGGCCTTTGTAGCTGCAATGACACTCAGCAGTGTAATTCTGAGAGGCATTCACTGACACACTTGCAGTACTTGTAGAGAAGGCTTTATCTAACAGGTCCACAAAAGCAGGCAGCAACGTGAGTGAAGATGAACTGATTTTAAAGCATTCAGAAAAATAGAGCTTATGCTTCTAAGCAATATTAACTACCCGAGTTGCACAGAGTCAGAGACTGCAATTCATGCTATGTAATACGGTTAGATAGAAACCAGGTGTGTGTGTTCATCTTGACAGCAAACAGAGACACTTATGCTGAAAGACAGCTCTGCAGAGGTACTAGTCTCATTCCCAAGAGGCAATGAATTTAACTATTAGAGTAGAGCAGTCCTGAACTGCAAAGTTGCAAATTAACCAAATGAGAAAAAGCCACCTGTCAGGGTAGAACTGGAAAAGATCCATCCTAGGCAGCTACAGGGAACACTCTCTAGCTGCCTCTGCTGTGCTGAACCAAAGGAGAAAACATTAATTGGCCCTTCTTCATCTTAGTTATCTGCTGCCTTATAGATATAAGTCTTTAGCCCTCAGAGATAAGTGTCTGTATCTGGAACACTAATTCTTAGCTAGTCCACCAGAACTACGCCTGCCACGTTACACACGCCTGAGAAGAACTTATGGTTGTCTCTCCTCCTAAGGAAGGAACACCACCAACCTACATAGGATTGTTCATTATAACAAATAGGCTTGAGATTTTAACATCATTCAATATTCTGAAACAGAGGTAAAAAAGTACCTGCGTGCTGCAAGTGAGCACACAGACTTTTAAAATTGCTAGCAAGATCAGACACCCATCTGACTGCCGCGATGAAGTAACATGTTTTCATCCAACATTTACTGCACAGACAAAAACTTTGGCACTGAGCAAATAACAGCTGAATACATTTTACTTGGTAAGGATGCCCTCTTTTCACAGTTCATCCGAGTGAAAAAACACTTCTGACAGTTTATCGGGGGAAAACAAACAGCAGTAACCTGCAAGGAGCTCCCTCTGCCAGCACTCACACAGATCCCTGGTGCTCACCCCCAGCTCCCAAGTGCCAACAGAGCTGTCAGCAACACCTCTGCCACCACGGCACCTGCAGCACTTTCTCTGTATGCTAAGCCCTGTGATTGCAGCTCGAAGGACCCTAAGACTGGCTCACTACAGCTTCCTGCCTAGCTGCTCCTGTATTCCACATTTCTCAACACCACGGATTCTGAACTTAGCCCAACAAGGCACAGCCACGACTGCCACGTGTTCGAGATGAATCAGGCAGTAACACTCTTCAGACGAAGGCGCTGAGGGGCTTCAGGAGTTCTACCAAATTGAGTACTAAAATGTAAAGCAAAGAAGATACCTATACATCTATATGGGTATGATTAAGCTAACGGTTCCATTTCTGCTTAAAAGCAGGCTTCTCCGAAAGTCTCTGCTTTTGATTTCTTTGGTTTTACTTCATTGACAGCAGGTGCAGACAGTCACTTGAACACAACACACCCACTAATTGCATAGATGCTGCAAATCTAATTTTAAAAACCTGGTTTTTTCAAGCCTGCTGGAGACAAATAACAAAAAGCAGCAATCTACTTCTTTGAGCAGGATGTAACACTGCTTTAGCACACTCCTACCTACCTGTTTCCATCAAGCACTTTTTTTTGTCATTTTAAGTACACCCAAAATACCGCTTTCCAAATGTAAGTCCACAACTTAAATAACTTAGCCCTCCTTTACTGCAATTCCTTACGAATTAAACGAGCCTGCTGTACCTTCCACCTTTCAGACACCAGCCTGAATTCAGGCGTTAATAACCAAATATTCGGGCACTACTTTTCAATCTAACAAATTATCTCCAGCCAGCATCTGCTCAAAGTTTCTGTGTGCAAGTTTAATTGTTGTTGTTGGTTTAGTTTCTGTCCTTCCTCAGTGCTCCTTGGCTTTTTATACGTGGGTTACAGCCAGCTTTCTTGATAGCTGTCCTTTCACTACAGTACTGCAATGCAAATAGTGCATGTGTAAAAACAGTAAGAAGTAAAACCCTGAAACTAAAATTAGATCATGCTACTATATGTCTGAACCCAAAAAAAGAAACACAACAGTGAGATGTGTTAAGGAAACCTGGCCAAGCCACCAATCATCATCTCTGGTCTAAGGTTTGGGTGTTTTTGTTGTTTAATTGTCTCCCAGAATGTTCCAAATAAGTAAAAGAATACAAGCTGGAAAAAAGGAGCAGCAGTTTGCAAAGTTTGTATTTTGCTTTAAGAGCTAAATGTTGGGCTGTGGTTTAAAGATTACATCCAGAATCCAAATTTAACAAGGAAGAAGAAAGACAGCCCCTTTTTCCAGCAGCAGCCACTTCAAGCTGACTTCTGCTTAATAGCCACTTCTACTGTTATTAAGAGCCTGAAGTTACAACGGCAGCTATAAATCTAAATTCCAGTTTTTACCTGGGAAGGAACCTTGAGAGAAGCCTGTTATTACAAGGGCACAAACCCCTCAGACATAAGTCATCAGAACCTTTTGAGTCGTCAGGCTGCAGTGCATGAAAGACACCATCTCAGAGATCACCCTGTCCTCAAGGCACACAGCCTAAAAAGGAAGTCCCTTCCAGGAAACCGCTTCCTCAGCATCTTCTCCCCAGGAAAAGAACAAACACCAACCTCTTCCTTAAATCACCATCGTTCCTTATTTGTGTAACGCTTAAAGCAGCAGCTGAGCAGCCTGCCGGAACAGAGCCTTTCAAAGGAGTCTCTAAACCACACTGCTCGTCTCAGGGGGACGAAGAGGAGGGCTATGGAACGGAGATCTCAGAATACATAAATGCACTCTTTTATGCTAAGCCTGAAAGGCTCCAAAGGCCCAAGAGAGCCATGTGCAGCAATACTTAAAAATCATCAAAAAAGACAAGTGTCATTGTGTCTCTGGCTGTCAGCATGAAACGCCAAACAAAAATAATTAGCTGATACAATGAAATACAGGAAAAGAACTGAAAGGAGACAATCTTGAAATCCACGTCTAAAGCTATCACAGTCAGTGATAGAGTTGGTGATGAAGAGATGAAAAAGGACTCTGATAGCTCTGGCTGCCCTGAGTGCTGTGTAAACCTTGTGAAACATCGCAACAAGGATTTGAATTCAACATAAAACACTGCAGCTTCACTATGTTTCCAACCTGGGAATTCTAATGGATGCAATCCCCAGTTACTTGAAAGGAACAGGACTCTGCCATCAAATTCACACGTGGAATTCCTGCCAAGTCTCACTATATAGGCTACATGTGTAAGGACGAGCACGATGATGATTTTAAGGAATTCCAGTAAACTGCAAGTGTTTCTCTTCACAAACTGCACGACATTTTCTCTTCACAAAAAGCATGCAAGTACACACTCTGACAGCAAATGACATGGCTTTTCATTTACATTTCAGCTGGCTTGCTCACCAGGAACAAACACAGCTTAGCCTAGGACGCATCCTCCTCTGTTAAATGTGGAATATAAATCAGGTTGTTTAGTAAATATGGCCTCCAGATTCCTACATAGCTGGAAAAAAATTAACCAGATAAAAACAGCCATTGATTTGAGCTTAAAGAGATTCGTCAAGTTCAAAACCTAATTGCTCACAGGAGGAGTGAGAAATGTGAGAGAAGCAGCCCTGCAGCCCCCAAGGTCAGTGAGAAGGATGGCAGGAGGTGCTCCAGGCACAAAACAGAACTTCCTACAGCTACGGTGGAGCAGCCTGTCCCACTGCAGCCCATCTATCTTGCTTGGAGCTTTAAAAACATCATTAATTAAATTAATAAAGAAGCTACACAAGAAAACCAAACAAAGCACCGCGCCTCACGTGCGTTGCAGCGTCACTGCAATCACCATATGCCAACTGGCACAGTACCTAATGAAGAACTTCCAACCCATCCTACCAATACAAACAGGAACTAAAACAGGCTACCATTAAAGGAAACGGGAAGGAAGAAACAGATGGACACTGAAAAAACATGCTGTAGAGCAACACATCATTTGTTCTCTTACAAAATACATCTGACTTAAAAAGCTGCCTCACAGCAACATAGTTACATCCATATTAAACATACAAGGAATCTAAAAGTCAAATTTCTCCCTAAGATTTACTTTGAGAAAAACGGTTTTCATGTTACACTACAGACTGAAATCAATTCCAAACAGAAGTAAAAGTGAGGCTAAACAAGGAGAGAACACAGCTCCATGATGTTGCATCGCTCCTCCTCTTGGTGGGGAGGTTTGGGGCAGCAAAAGAGCTGAAGGAATCATGAACCCATCTTTACATACTGAATGCCCATTGACTGGAATGCTGAAGCTACCTTAAAAGCCTAGGGGAGACCTGGCACTCATCTAATTTAGGGCAGGTTTCAGAGTAATTGTAGCAGTTGAGAAGGCAAAGGATAGCAGAGATAGAGGTCCCTTGCTGTAATCATCATTTTCATACCAAGTACGCATCATTCACTTCACTAATTGGATACCACTTGTATGATGCCTGATATGTTTTGCTGTTTGTAATCCAGCCAGTCATTAACTTCCTCTCATAACCAGTCAGGTAGCTGAGACTTTAATGCCTGGTATACATCATATTTTTTTATCCAATTCAACAAACCAACATGTTATAAAGACCACAGAGAAGGATAAATAGAAGGACTGCACTGATTGTATGGACTTATGACTAGGTAAGACAGCAATAGAACACTTTAACAAATGTTTAATGTTTACAAAGGAGAAACTGTATGTTTTTCTTTAATGCTAACTCGATTTGAAATCTTGACCCTGTTGCTTACAAGGTGAATTAGAGACCTTTAATTATTTCAGTTTTTCTGCTGTTAATGAAATGGTGTCATTAGCGAGGCTTGTCAGCTACACTTATGAGCAAAGAAATGATTTGACAGTGCTTTTGAAACCTAATCCTTTCGGGAGAAACAGCCCCAACGTCACTCAAGCACTGCATATAAAAACCCTTCAAGACAAAGAGGACAGCTGGCAATGCTCTCAAGGAACGCTGCCTAAAACATTCATAGTTCGAGAGAAGAGTGCTACCCCTGTGATTAATCAATGCAGTTACATTTTGCAAGATTTTCTTCTCTTTCTGCTTGTGAAATGAGTAAAAAAAAAAAAAAAAGCAGAGATGGCTCGTTATTCTACGAATGCTTGCTGTTAGCAGAACTACATGCTGCATGTTTCTCTCTATCAGCATCTAAAAGCAGCAAGCCTCAATGTCACCGAAACGCAGCTCTGCTGCAAGGCTGAATTATCACTCATCCATCCTAGCAAAAACGTGTAAGGCAAGGTTACAGACCGGCCTCTATCGCTGTCCCTGCGATGACACAACAGCAGCCCTGTCAGTCAGCCACTCCTTTTCCCTCTCCCATTTTTACTGCAATTAGAGACTGTTAGAAAATGGAGCAAAACGCTTAATTGCTACCTTTGGTAAGAGTTAATTCAAAACAGATGTTATCAGAGATGCATGAAGCTACCTACTACTGCTGAGAAGACAACTACAGCAAGGGACAAAAACAGTGAGATGTACTGAAGACTTGAAATCAAAAGAAAACAAAATGATACACAAAACAAAGGGAAAATGCTACGGTACAAAAACTGCCTTCTGTCTCTTCGAAACAAGAGCTGCCATGAAGACAATGTATAGTTACCTGCATCCATATCTGCAAAGAATGGAACAGCCAGTAAGGAAAAGAAGGAACCAGAAATTCAGTGTCTCAGAGATGGATTTTAAAAGTTCATAAGGAGAATAAATAAAGAAAAATTTAAAAGTATTTAGCGAACGACACTACTGTAAGGTATTACGATATTTATGATTTCAAACTACAAACGAGGATTATTGCTAAACACTACTTTTCAGGAACTAATTAATATTCTGTGGCATAACAAGAAGTTTCAGGGGTTTCGTTTTTTCCCTCTTTTTAAACCTTCAAATCCAAAGATTTAATATATTAAACAAGGGAAAAATTACATCTTTAATTTAGCTTGTTACATTTTTTACTTTCCCAAGGCGACCGGCCCAGGTCTGCAGAAAGCAAACACCAGATACAGTAACTCTGGCATCTAAGAGCACTACCCAGGGCAGTAAACTCTACTCAGTACAAGGCTACAGTTTCCCACATGGACAAATAACTGATGCAAAAGCATTGAGGGGTACTAAGAGGTTACAAAAAAAGGTAAAGTTAACTTATTTCACCTACTTATTTCAGGTTGGAGAACGATAAGGGAATATTCTCAGTGAACAGTGAAAAAAGCAAACTGGATTCTTAACTGATTCATTTTTGCATGATTAAAAATGAATAAAGATGCAGTCTGGGAAGAAAAAGGATTTGCACATCCACATACCTTCGGGTGATTCCTCCTGGACATACGTGCCAGTCAGATAGCGGTGCACAAGTGCAGACTTGCCACTAGCTAGGTTTCCTACGATCCCCTGGGGAAAAAAGGAGAAAAGTTCAACTGCAATCACCTCCAAGAAAAAGCAGTATGTTTAAGTAAAATCTTAACACAGCTTACAATTCAAAGCACAGCATGGAGACACTGCATTATTTAGGTTGGAGAAGACCATCAAAGACCATGGAATCCCACCATCAACACGACCTGCCCAGTCCCATCACTAAGCCATACCCCCAAGTGCCACATCAAATGTCTTTTAGGCAATGCCTGGCCATCTAATGTAAGGACATCTGAAAGCATACGTGTCCCACCAAAACGACTGCTGCTGCTTTGTCCCTGGCCTATATGACCACCAGCCACAAGTGCAGTGATACACACAGCAAGGCAGATACAAGCCTGGTCATCCTGCTCTGCGCAGCTGGGGGCAGGTGGGTCTGCAGAATGCATTTCCTTTGTGTTTCAGAAGTGCCTTTTGTTCTTGCTCAGCTATCGTCCACCCACTTATTCACCTCTCCCTATGAAACAGAATTCTGCAGACATCACACACCCTCAGCTTTTAAGAGAGAAGAAGGGAACTAATTTCCTCTTTTAAACAAACCCAGTCCTGCTCTACCCTACTTGTCTATCTTGACCCTAAGCAAGTCTGAAGAAGCTCCCTGCAGACAGGACCAACTCTCTGTTGATCTGCCTGTGGTTGCTGAACACAGGCAGGATGAACAGGTTACACATTAACACACAGTCTCTGTTTCACTTTCTTAATCCTAATTGGTGAGAAGCTATCCTCCTCATTAGAAACTGCTTAAACCAACAGGGCGATGTCACCTTAAAATGACCCAATGACAGCCTCAGAGTCTGTGGGTTGGGGAGGGAGCAGCAAAGACCATCATTTATTCTTTACTGCTGTGATCAACCTTCAATTAAGACTAATAAAAGAGTAGTGTGGAGGATGTCCATCACTCTACAGCTGACATGAAAGGTCAGCTCAGATAAAGCAGGAGCTGAGGCAGAGAGCAAGTGGAAGACAATTTTGCATCACTTGTGATAGCACAAGCTTTAAATGTAATGAATGGTATGGGCTACAGTGAAAGAAAAACAACCAAGAATCCCAAAGGATTTCAGAAGTAATGGCAAACAAGAGAAACACATGATCTAAGTTGGGGGGTGAGAAAAGGAGAGGGAAGAACCAGATCCCCATTCTGACCTAATGCTATAGGAAGCTTCACACTCTCAGCTAGAGAAAAAGAGCTTGAACAGGCAGAAAATGGACTGTAATTAAAAAAAAAGAGGCACAGGAAGAAATGTGGCACAAGAATCCCACCGTAAGTGCAGCTGGTACCAAGGAGCAGCCCCACCAAAATGAAAAGGAATCCACAGCCCTGGACGACGGACATCTGCCTGCTGGGCTTTGAGCTGACTTTGAAGAGCGTTTAAATGAGCAGACTGGATGTTTTTAATTTAATTTACATCTAAGAAATTGCAAGCCATGCAAACGTATGCCAAATGCCTACATCTAAAAAGCAGTGCAAATGCCACCTCTGCAGATGACTAACCCTGCATTCTCAGACGCTGCTTCCGTGGAGCAACGCTCTCTGGGAACGAAGCAGAGTTGCATTCACATCTGGCCATGACAAAGCCTTTTATCAGATCTACCTTCCCCTTCAAGGCTAAGGAACAACTTATTCCAGCGAATTATACGTTACGTGAACAACTGCAACACTGCCAGCTTTCATTGCTGGAATTCCAAAATAATCCCTGAAACTCTGACTTCATGCATGTACACATGCTAAGAGCATTTTCACTGAAGCTCCCGACTCACAGGCTGGCTTAAATCCAGGCTGTAACAACATTGTTTACCTGGAACATCACTGTTCTGCGTTACAGAGGATCCCCTCGTCCTAAGATGTACTTTTGAAACCTCGTAGAAAAGAAAAAGTGGCCAATAAACTTTAGTGAAGGAGGCTAACTTCTACAGGGGCATGACTTCATCTGCCTGTAAATCTCATCACATGGGAGGATAAATGCCGACAAGAAAAGGATACAGCTGATACCTCAAAATTCCTAATTATTGGTACACTCCACATGATCTGCTCCACAAGCAGGTCGGACCTGCAAAGCCTGCAAGATGCTCACGCTTACCTGCTAAAATCAAAGGTTGTGGAAGAGTCTAGAAAGAAGGTCTCTTGATTTAAGCAAATCAAGACTTGGGGTATGAGAAAGTTTCAGTCTCCTAAGCAACTTAAAGAGCAACACCAAAAACTAAGAAGGAATTAAGCTGCTTGCTAGTTTGTTATTGCTGGTTAGTCTGTTGTCTTCAGCAAGTGGCTGACCAGAATGCTATATTCACTGAAGCAGTAGCTTCACTTCTTAGAAGAAGCTGACTTCATATTCTCAATGCAAGCTTCCCCCTCTCCCTCCCCATTAGCTTTGTATCACAACAGAACAAACCAAAAATGGCAATCAAACCCCAAACCCCATCTCTAAGTCAGCAGATCAGACATACCACTTACATTGCCTCCTCTGCAGATAAACAGTCAGGCTAAAGCTCTTGCTGAGTAACACAACTTCTGAAGAACTGGAAAGAACACAAATTCTGCATGGTTTTGCTAGGAAAATCATGATAGCAAGGAGCGTTTTGTGTTTTCACTTTAGAACAAGAAGCTCTAGACCTTTGGAAATGGCATATTGAAGCTACTTCTGACCTGCCTTGTAGCCAGTGTAGCCACAAGGCATCTGTGAATCCATTTGACTGTTAGAGTCACACAAACTCACCTCAGACATCAGAACAAAAATACAGCAGGTTTGGATTTTTTTTCCCCCTAAAGTGGCTGAAGAGGCCTGACAGCACTGAGCAGCACAGCCACTCACGCCATGCAGATTGCTACAGCCTGCAGAAAACCCGGGTGCTTACTTTAGAGCTCCATAAACAGGATCCAGGAACATCAGCGATGCTCCAGAAATTGACACGTCTCACCCAGCCAGCTAACACACTGCTGACAATAACAGAAGTCTCACAATCAGTTCTGTTGCAGTATTTGGCTAGCAGAAACAAATATAACGCATGAAAGAAATCCAGCCCGATACACATTAGAAGGGGAAGGGGAGACAGGAGGGAGGACCATTATTCTTTCTGAAAAATATGTTGCAAAATATATCCACCCATTCGCTTTTTTGTTCATATTCTGGTGTTATTTTTACGAGCCTTTTTTCCTCAATCCTGCATTTTCCCTGCCCCTCTAGACTCAATTTGTGCTCCCTTTAAACGTCCGTAGATCCTGAAGGTATAACCACCTGCTACAGAAATGAAATGTCAACTCCAATGTAAGGACTGCCCAGACACTGCAGTAAGCAACCTCTCCCAGCAAGCCCCAGACCATCTCTTCCTACAGAGCACAGTCCACTCCAGCAGGGGTTCCTTCTTAAACCAGCAGCATTAAGACTCTGCACTGCTGCACTCAATGCTGATGGGAGCAAACACTTCTCACTTCTTGTACCTCTCTGACATGCCCAGCACAGACACAACACAGTGACAGTGCTGCAGCAGAAGAGAGCAGTCAGGCTTCAATACTACCTTTTAATTCCTCTCACACAGACAGGAGCTGATGATTACTCTGGACTCACTACGCAGACCTCCTTCCCAAGGGCAGATTTACAGGAAAGGGGGAGCAGACTTCAGACCTAGTTTGCCCTTTCTGCCAGAGCACAAGTTCACAGCCCCCGTTGGTGCAATTAGCTTCAATAATTTGCTGCAGTATAATCAAATTATCATCTCTGCAACGGTAAGAGTTCTGCTTTTATCAGTATTACACAAACTAAAGCCTCAGACAGCAATCTTGAGGCTCACGCATGCTGACCACTGAAAATCAATTCTCTACAGCAGCTGCACAGCAGTTTATTTTCATACGGCTGCTTACACAACGTTGGGGCAAGAGATTCAAGATGAAAGCGTTCACACAACGCAGCCTTAGGGCACAGTTAGTTCTTGTGATACCAAGACTCTAATGCTCTGAGATTGTTTGCATTCTGTATTATAGCACAGGAACTACAGCTTTGGACTCACCTGCAAGCCACAAGTTTATTTCCAGGTGTTAGGAATTGGCAGGGCCAGGAAGGGGGTGGGATGAACAAAGAAACTCTCTGCAGATCCTGCGCAGCATAAACTAGCTATTACCACCGTGCGCTGGACTCCATCCAACACTTCTCAGTCCTAAATTCTTTTTATTTTCTTCTGCCAGATATTTTAGGAGATAATTGTCTTCTAATAGCAGAGTTTTACGCACCAACCAATTCTCTTCTGCTCACCCTGTGCACCAGTGGAATTAAAACAGGAATGTAACTCCAGGCGGGAGGAAGCTGTTTCCATTGGAATGCCATTGCAAGCTAGGGCATTTGTCATGTTAACTTTAACCTAAGCTTTCTCCATAAGCATTATCATCAATTCCAATTTGGAAAGAGAAATTTGCCATGTGAGAGCTCGACTAATGAAGCATAGCTCCAGCTGTCCATTCTTGAATTGATGTGTTTTTGTCCAATTCACTTTGCCACTCGGCAAGCAGATGCTTAAGTTGGAGCAGCTCAGGCATTTAAAACAAGACAGGAGTGATTCAAGCACAAACTGATCCAGCCTTAAGACCATCAGAAGCAGATCACAGGTGTCTGTGTTATTACCAACTACAGTATCTGAAATACCACAGCACTTTTTATAGACTGAGAAATTCATCGTATTTAATTAAATCTGGACTTTCATAGGGTAAACATCACAGTGATGTTTGATGTCAACAAGTAGATGATTTCAGCCTTCATCTCCAGCCTCCGTGTTTATAACTTTAAAAAGGAAATTCGGGAAATCCCCCCAATTTTCTGTGTTCTTTTACCTTTACTTCCATTTATTTGTGAAACTGCTCAGCCAAAGGAAAAACTATCTTAAGCAGCTATTGAATCATTCTTCACTCTTTTAACTAAAACGTTTTTAATTCCTTAAATGAAAGTCCCAAATATTTCTCTTTTCATTAAGTATAATAAAAAGCTTTGAGAAATATAAGCAAACAAACCACCAGACAGAACATTTATTTTTAAGTTCCTTTAAGACAGGGAGAGAAGGCATTTGGTCCTTGAAAAAACTGTGCAAGCAAGATAAAAGGAGCTTTAGATATCACCTGCTAGCATTCAGTTCGCCCTCTTGTAGAAGTGTAAGACCTCCCTGTCCAGAAGATCACACCACGAAGCTGGTGCTAGTAGGCACATAAGTTCAAACAGAAATAAAACACACAAGTGGATCTTTGAAGCATGCTAGCTGAACCAAAAAAACACATTCGCTTCAGAGTTTTATTTTGAAGCAAATACTTCACTTCTTAAAATCACCTTCTATGCTTATGGTAAATTTAATGAACCTCAGAAGACTTTTCACTCCTGCACAGCATTTTCAGAATGGTTTTCAGAGAAAGAAGTAAATACAAAACTCACCACTTTCAGCTCTGGTACGGATCGGCTTAGTGTCCATTCCTGGCTATTTACAAAGGCATCTGTAAAAGCAGAAAAACAGTCACCCAGTCAGTGCAGTGACATTTAATGGTCTGCCACCCCAAATTCCACATTAAGGCCTTGGACATTCCAGAGATCACAAGACTGATAGGCCAACACATTGAGTTTTGAGAAATCATACAAAACCTCAAGAATCTGCAACTAAATGTTATGCAGAATGGATGCACTGCCTGCAGCAAGTCCAGCTGTACCACCTCAGTTGGAATGAAGATGACCAGTGCTAACTCCAGTCCTGTGTTACAGAAAGGATCTCCCAGTGTGTACCTAGTCCAGCTGCTTCCCATCCACCATGCTACAAGTTCTCCTCTACAAGGAAAGCCTTGGATGGCTTGTCATGTTCTACATCAACAGCAGCTAAATGAATGATGAATCACCATCAGTGATTAGATTACGACTTGTGGTCATGAGACAAAAGATTGGAAAAAGATCTGAAAAATTCACTAAGGACTGCACTAAAGAGCAGCCATCTAGACTTCAATAACACACAGAGACATTTGCTACAACATTAACTATATCTCTTAGGGCAGAAAGAACTGATTTCTGGTAAATCAGCAAGTGAAGTTCCATCACTGATCCCAAAAGAAAGCCAGCGCTGCACCGCACTGAGGTTCTCACACACAAAAGAGAGGAAGAAGGCTCTTCAACAACCAAAAGTTGTTCTCATTTCGTTCCTTCTGTAAAGGCCCAGACAACTAAAGGGAAAAACACAAACGCGTTTCAGTTCGGAATTCAAGCAGCATTATTCTGAAAGATGAGTTAACATTTTCCAAAGCAATGCAAAACTGATTACATTACTGTGTGTCACAGACTACTCCCACCCAGCAGATTAGATTCAACTCTACAGTAATTAAAGAGCACTGAAGAAGTACCAGTGTAACAGATGCAATTCTCGGCGTTACAAGAAATAACAGGTGAAAAGTTATGCCTGCCTACATTACCCATAAGCATGCAAAAGCTTTGAACACAGCTATTTTGGGACTGATACACCAACCTGCAGAAGAAGGCAATTGCATTCTCCCTCTGAATCCAGAACATGGAGTATCTGGAAGCAACTTTCTACCCTAAATGGAATCCTTACTGGTTTAAGAAACCGTGAGTTGCAAACAAACTTTCCCACTGCTTAAATAGAAGTAATCTCAAAGCAAACTTGTACTTTGCATCACATCTCCGTTGCTCACTATACACGTTACTCTTGCTCAATATGACAAAGATGCATTTGACGTGAACTTGGAAGCTTTCCCCATCTTTAATGCATCACTGCAACAAGATCACTGCAACACGATGCTTGCAGATACTGCTTCAACTATTAAAGCAAGCTTTAATAGTTACTGTTTTATCCTTCATATCATTTATGACAACAAAGCTTCGGTTACGAAAGAAAGAACACCAATTATTACTAAATATCACAGAATCATTTAAGTTGGAAGGGACCTTTAAAGGTCATCTAGTCCAACTCCCAAGTGCATTTTGGTTAAGCAAACCAAGCGTTTCTGAGTTTAAACACAACGGTTTCAATTATCGGGTTAGCAATGTGTTGAAGCAGCATGACAGGGTGAAAAATGAACAGCACATTGTAGTTATCACCTCATCTTGAACTCAGAATGAGCTATTTGTATCAAGCAGTAGGTGAGCATTCGTCAAACATGATCTCATCTCAGCCTCAGACCAAACTGCAGGCCCAGATGAGGACAGGGTAACAAGGGAACAGAGCTTTGAGAGGCTGGATGGAGAGAAATAAATGCAAGTCTCAAGAGCCATCACAAAACAGCCTACTCCAAAACATTCCTCGCTTTTAAGTAATTTGGTACAGCTGGAATACATATTTACTGCATTGCTTGGAAACTACCACATTAGCATATAAAAAGGCTGTAGGGGGTCAGGCCAAAGATCCAGCTCTGGCAGTATCCTGTTACTGCAGCACAGCCCAAGAGCAGATACTGCAGTAAGAATTACGATATTTAGAAAATAACATGTTGTTCATGCAGGCTGCTGGCAATTTAGTTTGATGACATCCTGAGTCATGTGCGTCCCTCCATGTGTGTCAGGGGAAGTATGTGCCTCGAGTCCTATTTTCTGGCATACAGAACACAATTTGAAAGCTAGAAACAAGTAAATATTCCTGTCAGGCCAGATGCAACATAGACCTCTCTATAGAGCACATTGTGAGGGCCTGGCACTGCTGCCCAGAGAAGGTGCTGCATCCCTGGAGGCACTCAGGGCCAGGCTGGATGGATGCAATCAATTCCAGATCTACACACCTAATTTGTCACACCGGTCTCAGAGTCACTCAACATCTAATTCACCTCCACCTTTTAGAACTAAGATTAAATAAAAATTAAGCTCAGACCACCTCTTAAGATATATTCATGTTTGCAGTTTATAAGATAGCCTGACAAACCAGGAGGATCTCTCCTACAAACTACTGTTCACTGGAACTGTGAACTACCCAATAAATGCTCTGTGTTGTGCAGTTGGCTGTGTCCAATGGTTCATTCTCATGCTGTAGTTTAGTCTTAGTTAAAAAAAAAATAAAAAATAAATTTAAAAAATCCCCCACCCCCAAATAGCCACTGGTACTGGACGGTAACACGGCCCAATAGATTCAAAGGACTTCACACAGAAATTGGTGTGTTTCTTCCCCTGTGTTTAGCAAGCCAACTTTTTGGCAGGGATGAAGGATGACATGCCTGTTGCCCCTTTCCCCATAGCTGAGTATGCATTCTTACTTTCTCCATTCCTACCCACAAAGTTCACCATTTCACGTGCAAGACTGCAGCAGCTCAGCAAGAAGAACTAGCCAAACCTGTACAACACAAGGGGGTTCTGTGACCTCCAGAATCTCAGGTATCAGAGAAAACCTATCTCAGGCAAATATTATGCCTGTCTTTACAGAGAAAGGGGATTCTGGAATAAACGTCAACAAGCTTTGGCAAAAAGCAGCATTGTATTTTAGCTCCACGTACGATTAGAAAAAGCAAGCAGATCCCCACAACTGCTCCTGCAGAGGCCTGCAAATAAGCCGACCTGTCAAGCTGAGGGGTAGACTCACAAAGAGTGATTTACAGTGGCATTTTTACAAGGAATAATGAATTACAGTTAAAAAAAGAACGAGTCAGGAAGGAGTATCTGGTTTTAGCAAAAAAGAGATTAACGTGCCATATTTGTATGAATGCTGATGAACCAAGCTAACGAATTTTCCTCTAGAACAAATGCCTCACAGTAGTGATTTACTCCGAGTTAATCCCCAAACCCATGGAAGTTAAGGTGAAAAGGTCAAATACCTGCAGATAGAACAAGACAAACAAGCCTGAGGTTTTGCTCTTTTTCCCTTCCAAGGGCTATTTGGGGGTGGGGGATTTTTTAAATTTATTTTTTATTTTTTTTTAACTAAGACTAAACTACAGCATGAGAATGAACCATTGGACGCAGCCAACTGCACAACACAGAGCATTTATTGGGTAGTTCACGATCTTATCCTGCTAAATAAAAGCCCACCACCAAATGCTGATTTAAGTATACTGGAACAGATTTGCATAATGAATAGAACCACATGTATGAAGTTGATCAAGTGCCTTGTTTGCATTGCTTTCCAACTCAAGAATTGAAGTGAACTCAACCTTCGCGTCCAACTACAGGCTGTACATACAAAAGGAATGACTTCTGTCAATAATTAATCACAGCTGTATGTCCCCTTCATTTAACTGCTGCATCGGTGATCAAAAGCTTCAAAATGCACAGGTGCCAATCAGCTACTTTTAAAACGTGCACCAAGAAGATAACTTATGTTGCAGTTTCTTAGCCAAGCTTTCCTTCCCACATCATAGCCTTCATTTTCCCTTGTTATTCCCTAGCCCACCTTCGAGTATTCCTACTACATGCAGGTTCTCCGCTCCACTCACACATCACTGTGCTGAAACACAAATTACAGCAATATTCTCAGCTGGTTTGAAGCCTCTATGCAGGAACTCAGCTCCAGCCAGAGGAACCTTCCCTACTAGACCCCAAAACTCAGACCCAGGTGCACGTGCTATTTTGCTTCTGCATTAACACAGCGTTGTGGAGAAACACTGGGCTCTGATGATGATTCTTGGCAAGATTTATGTTCTCCATGGCTTAGTCCAACGGCAGACTTCCAGTCCTGCTTAGAATATCCTTTCAAAAAGAGAAACATCTTTCTGCTTTTAGGGCCACGAATAATCACTAAAAAACCAAAGCACCAGCAAAATCCAGTCTCAGTTTGTTAACTTTACTCCCAAAGCAAGCAGTTTGAATCTTGCATCATCCAATCCTAACTGATGTAAAAATACAAAACGTTCCATTATTTGCAAATATTTAAGAAGTGCAATTGGGCACAATGAATATTAGGAGATGACAGGATCAACAACTCAGTGGCCCATGATTGAAGGGGCTATAAATGGGGAGATGGCCACATTTGGGCTGTGGATGAAAGATTCAGCATGAGGGGTTGGGAGACAATTTTCAAGCATTTTATCTATTAAAAGAGATAAAAGAAAACCTCTAAATTATCTTTTTTTCCTACCGAAATTCTTAGCTCCTTCAGCAGCCATACATCATTGCCTCCCAACACTGATCCGACTCAATACATCCCATGAAGGTGGCAAGGGAAGACAACAAACCACCTCCTGCAGGTACTTACTCCTCTCCAAGCACCACAGACCTGCAACATACAGCTGCCAATACCAAAATGAGATAAATCTCTTGCACAGCAAGCTGGCCACATTCACACTTCTGCTGCCTGCTTGCTTTCTTCCAGCATAACAGCATTTCTAATCCACCACACTAATGCCACAGCAGACTTTGGCTCACTGATACCAATCAACCTTGAGCTCTGCAGTCTCATTGCACAGAAGACAAGCATGGTCCTCAACTACTTCATCTAGTCATCACTCCATTCCAGCAGGGACGTGGGAGCCTGGAATGCATGGACCAGATATCACTAAGATTACAGCTCCTACGGCAAACCTGAAGTTATTTCCATTTAGAAAGGAGTCACTGTGTCCTTAAAGAGCAAGAAAAAAGTGTGTCAACTGAGGTCAGCCGTTCCCAGCTCAGACTGCCTGTCTTCCTGCTTTAGACATGTAAGAAGGCTCCAGCTCACTGCCTGAACTGCATTACACACAAGAGCTACTTGGCTCTTCCAGGCTAATATCTGAAATAGCTATAAGCTAAAAAAGGGTGGGCTTTTTTCCTCTCCCTTTTTTCTCCCTGCAGACACCATGCTTCCCTAGTATTCCAGTAAGACAAGCTGAGACCAGGGAACTTTCTTCCAGAAGAAGACACACTGCCTCAGGGGGTGCAACAAGAAAATAAGATACAGGTCAGACAGACCTGTTAGCAACAACTCAAAGCCAAACTTACAAAAGAACCCAAAGGAATTATTTGATACAAGGAAATCTAGGTGAATCCCATTTACTACTAAAGGACACAGTATCAAGACCACAAATAGACCACATTATTAATAACGACAGCTGGAGCTGATCAGATTTATACCACCCTCACCATCCTTGTCAATCCCATTACAGAAATCAACAATGACACATATGAAATAAACAACAACAAAAGCCAACCAGATCTGCTGATTAATACTTTGGGAAAACCAAATGCCATCGTGATCCCCTGCAGCCTGCCTCCCCAGAACCAGCACAGGAGTCTCTGCCCCATTCACTGCTCTGCTAACCTTGGTTTGTCCTTTATTATCACTGAAACATCTCACCCTTGACTGGTAATTTAAACCAAAGCCTGAGAAGCTCACAGATTTCTTTTCATCTCATCGAGATGAAAACCTAGTGACAAACCCATCCAAAAGGAGAGCTGAGCGGAGAGCTGGCAGAAGTCTTTACAGTATGACATAAAAAGACTCAAATCTGCAATGATTCTTGGAAAGCTTCTTAATAAGAGTTTCCCTCAGGCTATCCCAAAGCTCCTTTGCTCTCCTTTTAAATTAGGAAAATCTATCAAAAAAAAAAAAAAAAAAAAAAAAAAGAGGGATTTCTGTGGAAACCCTCAGCAAAAGATCCTTTTCTATTCGAGAAGAACAGGAGCTGCCAAAAACACAGAGCGAAGCACCGACTGCGTGATGGCCTGATCCTACCCCCTGACAGCTCCTGCATCACAGGCAATATTTTAAGAGTTAATTTCTACACTGAAGTGTAAGAATTAGAGAACAAACAGGTAGAAAGAATATGCATGCAAGTTCCTGCTTGCCCGCAGAGATGGAGATGAATCCACACACCTCTTTTCTGGAGTCTTATCAAAGGAGCACTTTTAGAACGTATTTCCCCAAGCTTGCGTGCAAATTCTCTCAACAAAGAAGAAAACACACAACTTCTGGGATGAGGGTTCTGATATTAATGCAACACGAATTGTTGAGAACGGGGCAATCTCTCCAGCTCAGCCCCCAGCACTTCAGGTCAAAGCACCTTCAGCTCCAGCACAGTACCACTCTCCTTTTGGTACTGATCCTCTCTGCTTATGCACTCAATTCTATAACAAAACTACAAACAGCAACATGAAGCAGTAAGAAATGTTTGAAGACCAGCATGCTGAAGCTGCTTTTGCTCCTCCCTCTCAGCCTGACAGTGCGACAGCCGCAGCACTCCATCGCTCGCCTTTGTATCCTGACTAGAAATTACCACTGCACCCACACAACTGGTGAATTACTCTCCCCGCAGCGTAAAGCCCCAGGCTCCTCTTCCTTCCCAAGCTGTCATTTATTCCTTTCTGTGTGTTTTAACAGCGCAGGCCCAAGGCAGCAGCCCAGCTCTCACCCTCCTGCCCACACCTCACTGATCAGCTTATGAGCATCTTGCAGAAGAAGTCGTGACAACTGCAACAAACCAATCCACTTACAGCCCGAAAATGAGAGGTTTTCACCAACTGTCAATTTCAAAGCCTTCGCCTGTTCCATCTGCCGGAACGAACACAAATACAAATGCTTTACAGCGGTCAGGCTTACCACTGCTTACTAATTATCAGATGGGCACCTCGGCCCCCAGTGATCTGAAAAAACATGCCCTGTAACTAAGAACTATATTAAATGGATATTTAGGTCAAAGCCCAAATCCATCTTCCCCCAGCAGCCGACAGCTGCAGCACACTGCCTGCGTGCTGCCATGGAAACAAGAGGAGCTCTGGCAATGGAAAGAGCTGTGCAACCCTAGCGGACAGCAAGTCAGCCTTGTCTAATATACACCTTTGGGCTCACCAATTGAGCAGCTCTCCTCTGCCTGCTTTGTCCTTAGATGGAACAGCTCTGACCGAGGCCTTTCTCCTAGCAGTCTGAGAGCCAGGATATTTCTCATCACGAAGAGCTTGCAGCCTCCCTAAATGACATACACAGTGTGGAAACACGAGGACCACAAAGTGCTTCAAGAGGCAGGGCTCTGCAGCCCCTTTAAGGAAACAGGAAAATCCCACCGCTAAAATCAGGGTTTTCTCCTGAGGTAACTGCCATCAGATAACAGCAGCACACTTCAGAGAGCGAAGAGCAAAGACTGTCAGGATTAGACAGAAATTCCAAAGAAATGCAAATTCCTTTACGCTCAGCACCGTTCCTCTGAGGAAATGTGGCACAAAACTAGCAGTCCCTTTCAGAGACGGGCAATGACAACCACAAGAAGAAACTGAAAGGAACATAAAAGCAGACAGAAACAGAAAATTAAAGTAACGTCACAGTAAGGCCAGTCCCAAGCACGTTAACAGCAGGAAAGGCAACGATCGCTTCAAAACAAAAGACATCGTAGCAGCACTCCTTGT
The DNA here is from genome assembly GCF_951394365.1 of Tetrao urogallus. Taxonomy (NCBI): domain Eukaryota; kingdom Metazoa; phylum Chordata; class Aves; order Galliformes; family Phasianidae; genus Tetrao; species Tetrao urogallus. The sequence goes on from NC_136821.1 coordinate 34,960,657, forward strand.
CTTTTTATTTATTTTCAAAGTCCTTAGCCTCTCTTTTTTACCTGACCCCTCTGGCAGGCATTTAGAGCAGAGCCTCTGCAACCACCATGCACACGCTGCGCAGACCAAGCGATGCTGCTGTGTAAATGATCAGAAGTGGGGTGAAGTAAGAACATTTCTGCAATTAAGTGGCTAGAACAACCTCCTCACCATGCGTGGCTAAAAACTACATCGCTTCAAATGCTTATTACCTGCGACAGGACAGAAAACAGCACTCCCCCCTCCACGTAGGGCTCTGGGTTGTGGGGGTGCCTCAAGGTAGGTCTGAGTCCTGCCATGAAACTCTATCGCTATTTTCAGGCAATACAGAGCGTTGCTTTAAACACCAAAACCCCAGAGAATGCAGCCGAACAATTAACCAGAGCACAGCTCGACTCCAGGAAAACAAACAAAGCCAATGCAGATGAAACGCCTGGGAAATGCCTTGTTTTGCTCATCAGAAAGCAGGTCAGTGTCAGAGGTGAGCTCTGTTTTACACCGTATCTTTGGGGAAAGCCAGCGCCAGCACAGGAAAGATTACATCAATTGTAACGAATGAAAACCCGGTGATGAGATTTTAAGCTGCAAAAAGCCACGCTCGAGACATCACGGGAGTCATAAGCATTTTATAAACCCATGTTGGAGGAGCAAAGATGCCCACAGCACCCAAATGGGTGGTGGTTAACTCTAGGTTACGTTTTGTGACTAAAGACATAAACAAGGAATTAACCTTCGTGTCTGAATATAAACGAGACTTCCTTACAGCGGGTGACAAAGCTGAAGAGGGACAGATTACACAGTAAACAAAAGAAGAATCAATGTCAAAATATAAATTAAAAAAAGATGAAGTGGGAGAAACATGAAGCAGGTTTTAAATGAACATAGAAAAGGCTTTTATTTGGCAAGCCAGAAAGAAAGCCAACACGGAGATGCCAAGTACAACTGAGAAACTGCTTGGCACAGTTTTACGTTTTCCAAATAGGTAAGAATAAAAGACAAAGCAAAAAAGAAAAAAAAAAGGAACCACAGAAAACCGATGACTACTTGGTAGAGAAGAAAATAGGTTTTTATATGTAAAACAACAACAGTTTTCAATAAGATATTATTATTTAAATTACAGCCAACACTATAATGTAACTCACAGATGATCTGCATTCCTATTCTGACCCAGGTTGGCAGCTGGGAATTACAAGGTGTTACCACACCTCCTCCCCACGTGCTCCTCCAACTTGCATCAACACGCAGCTCAACTAAAAGAACCCTCTTCAAATAAAAGCAACCCGACACATATTTTATCCATCAGCTAATAGCCGAGCCCTTAAGTACTGAATCTCACACAGTCCTACAGGGGCTCACAGCTCAGTTACCTCTTGGATAGCAGAACAAAAGAGAACAGCATTTGGCTGGTTTTGAACCTGCCTCCTGTTTCCCAGTTGTCATCAAGAAGGGCTCACCAAGAGCAAGTCCATCTCTGCCCTCCTCCTCTCCCAGGATGCTGTAACCTCTTTGTCTTCCCCTTCCTACACAGCACAGTTCCTCCACTCAGCTCGCTTGGCCCTTGCATGGATTGAACTTCCTGCTGTTCTCATGCACTTCCTTCTCCTATATTCATTTCCAGATGCAAGGACCACCACCACCCCCCAGAGCCCCAGCCATGGGCACGCTGCTCTCTTTCAATGGCAGCATGACAAGGTGCTCTGTTTTCTGCCCCTAACACTACTTGCTTTCAGCTCTGCAGAGCGCTCCATTCATGCTTCCCACAAAGCTCTCACAGATGCAAAGATGCAGAGCCTTTGATGAATTATTTAGGACTGCTCTATTCCCATGCAGCTCTTTGCACTCTGCCACATTTAAGTTTAATCTGCCAGTTTATCCACCATTAACCATCCCAAGGTCTTTCCGCAGCTCATTTTTTGACCTTGAAAAACAAACAAACAAACAGGAAACCATCTCCCTGGTTCACCCCCTATACCTCACCCAGGAGGTTTGCCAGTATCTTAACCCAAAACTGTTGTAGAACATGGGTTTGCTGATGATTTTTTCTAAGGGAACTACTTATTTCCAGATTTCCCACTTTTTCCATAACTATACACACAAGAGAAACCTCCCTTTTATCTGATGGCAGCTTAACTCACGCCTCCAGTGAGAGCAGCTCCTCCAGTCTTCAAATGAACCGTACTTAACAAATTTCCCATGTCCTCCTCTCAAGAACTCCAGCAAATTTGTGAGCTGTGATTTCCCCTATAGAAGCCAAGCTCGCCCTTCCCCACTACATCATTTATCCATAGCACTCAGGCTTCTGAACAGCCTCTGCCAACCTGATGGCCACATGCTCAGCGTGATTAAAGCACACCGAGGCAATTCCTACCACAGGCACACCCATGCAGCCACAATCAGGTCAGTGTGGTTACAGGGGTGTGATCCAGCCTCTCAGCCCACAAACCAAGACTCTGCTACACGCCTGCTTATCAAAATGCTCCTTCCTTTCAAGTCACCCCCGAGGAAGCGGAACAAACTGTACAACCAGCACTGGTGCAATCTAGGATGCTTCATTCTTCTACCAAGTACCAGTGCTGTCCTGTACCAGCTGGTGAAATCACAGCACTGGGATGCAAAAACTCACAGTATCAGGTTCAATTACTTCCAAATCTCTCTCACCCCAACCTCTCTGCTCACCACTTCAAGTCTGTGCTCCAGAATCACAGAAGCATTCAGATTCACCTTCTCACTTCTTTCAATTGTGGCTACAGATAGCATATTCGTACAGAAGTACATCTAGAAAAACATTCCCCTTCTCCACAAGGGAAATTATGACTTGTTTATGCAACACATTTCTGAAAACATTTTTTAGAACTCGAGTCATGTCTCAAAGATTGCTATGCTGGTTGTCAAAACAGAGTATTTTTTTCCCTGACTCCACCATATGTAATGCTAAGTCCACTTTCCCTAACTTGATATCACCCATGCAAGATTTGGAGATGATTAGTGGAAAATACACAAATGAGACACTGTTCTCCAGAGAGCAGCATAGCAGGAACAATCTTAAGTTCTTCTATTTATTAGCCTGATGCACATCTAACTTGTTTAAACAAGGCTTTTGTCAAATGTCAAAAAAAATGTTAATGCAATCCAAGGCATGCTCTCAAGGGGAATTTATGCTGAGCTGGAACCAACTTGCAAGCCTTAGCTTCAGCCACAAGGAAACACTGAAGGGGGGCCCCTCTTCCCAACTGCAAATAGATCTGCTAAGATAGAAAGGTTTACTTACCAAGAGCTGTTACAGGGAGCTTAAAGCAGGAAATCGGGGTTAGGACACGTATTTGAAACACATCAGTGTGAGGTCAAAGACACCCTAATGCTCATGGGACAAAGCAGCACCTCAGTGCTCCCCTCTGATCTCCATCGCCTGCATAGTGATTGTGAAGCTGCACTCAGCTTCAGCAGCTTGGGGAAGCAGTGCAAATGCTCACCTCAGGTGCTCCTTCAGATGCCTTACTAGGTTTTGCTTTCTTTCCCCCCCAGAATAAGGATCACGTCCACTTATGTCTATCTCACTACTGTTCTGCCTAAGAGAAGACCAGAAACACTGAACCACCACAAAATCAAAGTATCATTAAAAAGACCTGTGCATCTCTTAAGTGCCCCATGCAGCTGAGCAGGAGAAATGGTCCTGAAGGCAGAAAGCAGATGAGAGGAAAAAGGACTCGGGGCTACCATTATCTTTTGCCTTAGAAGTACATACAGCAAATGTTAAAAAAGTTAAAGCTAAAACAGCCCATTAGAAAAGCGGCTTCCTCAACCGGCTTCCTCTTTAAATGCACCTGCTGTCACAGGACACTCAGAAAACAGCCTTACATAAATAGGAAATATTTATTTTGGAAACAAAGCATCTGTCAGATGAGGGTTCGACTCAGTGACTATTCGTGGAACAAAGCCTTTCATCTTCCACTCACGGATCAAACATCAGGTTTGTAGGAAACCCAAAGAAAGCAAACCAATTGCCCAAACCCCTGGATCTCCAACCAGCAGCTGCAACTCCACCTCCTCCCCACCACCCTGTCTCATCCTTGAGTTGCTCACAAGTCTGGAACAGGAGCAGGAAAATCTGTGGAAAACGCTGCTGTGAGCATCACGCTTGCTCACGTTAAATTCAGCTCCTCACAAGCCTCAGCAGCTGCTGCACACGCAGCTCGGAAGGCCTGCCATGTCACATCAGATCTGTGAAGGGAAGGGAGAGCAGCATCCCCTCGCTGCTTATCAGCTCTGTGCACACCCTGCTCACAACCCCCCTTCGCCCTGTGTGAAGAATCAGTGCAACGGCTTGGATCACCCGGATCTACGTCAGCGCAGACCCACAGAGGTCTCTGATGCTGTTATGGCTTTTCATTGGAATCAAAAAAATCCAGGCTATGCACAAACATCAGCTTACTAGTACTTCTCCACTCGATGTTTATGAAGCTGAATTTTAGCCTGTAAGTGGCAATACTTCCTTTCTTAGAACAACATTCAAGCAGGAATTAAACTGTTCCTTAGTCTTCAGAGAAATCTCCCCCTGTGGCTACGTTCTCATTTGTGTTTCCTGGGCGATGCCAAAAAACTCCAGCTTGCTTCCTGAGCCTAGCAAGTCCCATCACCTGAGGCATGCACTTTGACTCACGTTACTATACTAGGAATGCTGCCTTTAAAGAAGCCTAGGCAGAGTTTGCAGCAGGAAACATCTCAGCTACACCTCAGGGACCTGTAGCTTACTTACAAACCTGCTCTCATGCTTTTAGCATCCAATATTTCACAGCATTTGAGCGAGACCTAAACCAGGTCTAGGAAAGGCAACTGGAGGACACAATGAACCGGCCTGCCAGGCTCCCAGTATTTTGACAGCCCTGCTCCCAAGGATGGCAGTGATGAGACTGGGTTTGACACACTTACCTGACTACGTGTGCTGATTTTTTGCAGTTAAAACAATTTTAGTTCAACTTTCCACAGTGCTACGAAAGGGAAATGTGTACAAAGAAAGGGAAACTAGAAACTGCCTTTATGATAGCAAATGCAGAGTCAACCGAAGCGGTTATCACATCAAGTCAGCTACTGTTGCAGATCAAAATTGTTGGCTCCTCCCTGTAAAAAAGGATTCCTTTTTTCCCAGGCAAGGACAGACAACAGGACAACCACAGTGCACGCTGCAGCTGCTGCCAACAGCTGTACCAGATCTTCTTTGGGGTTCTTTTTTTAAACTTTAGTTTTGAACTGCAGTGCCTAAGAGTTCACATCCCAAACCAAACACAAAGCAAGCCCCCAAAATAAACTTCACTGCCTTACTAATTAGAGGGATCCATTCTCTCAGGAAGGCTGACATAAACCACTGCTGTGGGGTTACAGGAGTATTTTTAGCGCTCCGTTCCTCCAACATTTCACAGGGGCAGGAGGAGCAAGCCAGAGCCTGACCATCCATGCAACCTCATGAAACACCCAGGAAGTGGGCCATCATGTAAGTTCATCTGCAATGCCATGGGGCAGCTGTGTAACGCACTAAACCTTGACAACACAGGATTTCTTCTTCTCCAGTACCAGGGTTTTCATCCCTCGTTCTGCTGCCAGTAAATGCTCGCAGCTGTATTCAACTGCATCGCCCTTTGCTGTGAGCAGGTCTCAGGGCTGCCTTGCTGTGCTGGGTCAGGCGCCGACACCCTACGTGACAAGAAGCTTAACAGGCACAAACGTATCAGCCACCAGCTAAGAAGGGTTCCTGCTTCATAATTTTCAGCTGGAGATTTAATACTCTGATAATGAATGTGAACTGCGGGGTCTGCCACACGGCAGCAGCGAGATGCATCTGAAATGCAAATTACATGAAATCTAGCTTTCTGCCACTACGAGACTCACAGAAAACATTGCTTACTGCACACGGTGTACCACAAGGGTAATATCACATCATTTACAAGAAAACAAAGCCTGGTCTTGACAGTGAAAGGCTTGGGCAGGAACGAGGAGGGAAAGATTTTGGAACGGAAGGAAGAAAAGGTATTTCCAAGTTAAAGGTCTTCACCTCGCTCTAGGAAATTGTGTTCACTATGGTGTGGAGTAAGGAAATTCCATCTCACAAGCAAGAGCTACCTGCTAAGCATTAGCTGGAAGCCAGCTCAGTAAGAAAGGCTCAAAGTTGCTGACACCACCAGGAGCTGGAGCTAGGCATGGCAAGGATGCTAGGCCATCACACAGCATTCTGCACAGGGCTAAGTACACAGCTCCAGGCTGACCTGCCAGACACTACTTTATGGGTACAAAGAACACAAACTCACATTTGCAGAAAGAAAACCTGATCAGAAAGACTGAAAAAAGCATACAATAAAACCAAATAGGAAATAAAGTTTACATACACAATGTAATTACCTCCAAGACACTCCAAGCAACAGAAAAGGCAAGCTGACTGCACCAGGCTACTCCTGACCAGTACAGCAACAAAGGGAACCAACCCTAAATTGCATAAGATACTATTTTTCCCTACATTCATGCAGAAGTTGAACCAACAAAAAGCAATTTCAGCTGGAGGAAGCAATCTTAGGTACACAAAAGCCAAGCTTTCAAAGGCCTGATAACAACCCAAGTACAAATACCTTATTAAGGGCATAACTGAAGCCACAGCCGTTCCGTAGGAGTTTGTGCTTTTAATAGGTAACTCTGAAACATCCATTTGTCAAATCTGTTCTGAAGATTTTCGGTCCACTGTTGCATGTAAGTGTACTCAACTACAAATTCCTCAGTGCAGCCTGGGGGAGATGAAGAAAAAAAACCCACAAAGCCAACCAAATTTCCAATCTAGCACCCAAAGCACACTGGAAAATGAGCCTAAAAACTGCCCCAGCTAGAGCCCTGAAGTGGCAATCTCATGTAGTGAAACTGCAGCCTTACAGGTTGGGCTTTTACTTTTCACCTCAAAACTCTGCCTCAGTAATTCCTGTAAGGTTGTTCAAACTCCATTCCAGATGTCTTTCACCTCCAGAGCTCATTAACTAGATGTGCTTGTTGACCATACACGAAGGAGAATAAATGGGCAGAACTCCAGTTATAATCCTAGCAGCAAAGCATTCTCACTAGTGAAATCTCTCACTCTTCACAATTGCAATGTTCTTCCGTGCTGACGGATAAATAAATAAAACACGCCAGAACTAGCAAAGGAAACCTAAGCCATTTTGTAACAAGTGGGGGAATCACAAAATTTGAAAGGCAAGTCGCTGGAAGGCAGCAGCACTGCAGTCAGCTGGCTCCAATTAGCACTGCACCTTTATCACCTGCAGAAGAATTTCCTTATGGGCTGAGAACCACCCATTACCCATGCCTCTGCTGACTCACCCCAGTATTAAATCGGGCTGGAAAGGGTGGTGCTCTTCTATATATGCAGACAGCATTCAGCACTGACTTGGCAATACATACAGTTACACGCCAGAATATCTGTTACACAATCAAATCACAAGGAACAGTTCTAGGAGCTTGTACTTGTGTTACAACCCCATTTTTTTTTTTTATTTTTTTCCCAGTTAGTATAATGTACTATGAAAACAGCAAAATATAAGGACTTTCAGATAATCTGTATTGCATGCTTCCAGTCCACGTGGCTCAACGTGCTGAGCTTATCTACCAAGTGCCCTCCTATCCACTTGGTGCTGGGAACTCGTTGCAGAACACTGCTCAGCTCAGGCCAGATCACCAGGGCTATGGACAATGCTGCCTCCTCTAGGACCAGTTGAAGCTGATAGATATAAAGCTGAATACATTGATATTGACTGAATAAGTCGATAGATATAAACTGAGTCACAAAAAAAGGTGAAAAGGCACGTAGCAATCTTATGCTGGGTCACTTTGCTAGGCTGCATTACAAAACTGACTAGTGAACAGCAGCCTACTGTTTACACAAAATAACTGGATATCAGACGATTACAACTTGAAGCATTACCTACCATGCAGGTCAGCTTGCTCTCCTCTGTCAACTTTCACATCACTCCACACAGACAGCCTGCAGCAGATGCCTTCAGGCCCCGTGAATTCTGCCTCCCTGCCAGCCAGATGCTTTGTTGTGCTACTTCTCATTAGATAATTAATTAGATATTCATCATTACAGATGACGTATGTTCAACCTTGCCTGTTCTACCCCATACACATATCAATAATAGTTTGTATTACCAGTTTCTAAATAGCTACAGCATATATACAACCAAAGACAAGGGGAAAAAAAAAAAACGGTGCAGGCTGCCTCCTACATCAGCCATTTAAAATATACAGAGAAATACAAATTAAATGACCCTCTTACTCCTGAAGCTTCTACCTGACCAAGAACCTGAAGACCTCTACAGCTGTACTGCAGTTCAGAGTGTATCTGCATGAACTGTCTCAGCTCCAGTCTGCATCTCTGAGATGTGCCTCACAACTGCTCCCAGCACGTCTGACTGGAAAAAACAAGACATCAAGAGTGAAAAATGCACAGTGCCAAAAGACTGCTTGTTTCAGCACCTCTGCATCTGCAGCTGATTTTATTGGACCCACTATCATATTTTCCTAGCGTTACCCTGTTGGGTGCATGTTCCACTAAGCAAATATGATGGTGGTAAAACTGACTTAAGTGATTTCATGCTCTGGAGTATAACAGAAGGGTTTTTAGAACTCAAAGCTTTCTTAGCTCCAAAGCATAGAAAAAAAAAGAGAGCACGGGAGCAAAGGGACAAGGCACTGCCTGACTCCACGATCCCATCGGGCAGCTCGCTAGCCTGGACACACACACATTATTTAATAAGCACAGGGGCTTGCTTGAAATTAACACACTGCAGCTAGAGTTTAATTTTACACGTGTTTATACAGCACATAAAGTAGCATATAATACATAAAGAAAAGACAGATGACAGTGCTTAGCCATGAAAAAAGGTAGAAGGGAATTTAAAAGTACTCTTCAGCCAGGTTGGAAAAGATACAAGCTGACAGATAAGCTGAATTCCAGCAGAGTGTTGGGATTACCAGAGGGCTCCTTTGTAGAAGCTGTATACAAAGAATGAGCCCACTGATTTGAGCCGCAAACCCTTGCTTCACACGTTCTGGGTTTCAGTGGGAATGAACACATCCCACCCAGGGAGGAGCTCCCACACAGCAGCCCCCAGAACCAGGCACAGGGAATGATTTTAGGAACACAGTTACGCACTAGAAGCAGGGCACGTAGGGACAGGGCACTGGCTTTGAAGGGAGCTAGAAAACAAGCTTTGGTTCCATCTCGTGCTCATGAAACAGGATTAAGTAAGGTTCCTGTAAGTCAGCAGTATGCAGTAAGCAGCTCCACCACCCAGCACTGAGCAACACTGAGCCCTCAGCTTGGAACTGCTTCCATCGGCAGCAGCTCCACGTGAAGTAGGTGTTCTGCCCTGCTCACAATTCATCCACGCTATACACGGGCAACATTAAATTCACTGTAGATGGTGTTTCAGCCTGGGGCCCTAAAAATATAAACCAGCATGCCTGCTTGAAACACTACGCTTCTTTATTCGGGGATGGAAAAGGATTTCTTATCAGTCAATTCCTCGCATACTTTGCAAGGGTAGAGGTTAAGGCAAGCTGAGATACGTGTGTTCTGTAAGGATAAAGAAAAGGAGCCCAGTCCCAACACCTTCCTGCAGATAGAAGGCACAGCAGTTACTGCAGAAAACCCTGAGGCATGTTGCCTACACTTCTGACAACATTTCTAGAAGCGACTGGAAAAACAGCTTCCTCCGTTGCTCATTCCTTTTCTAACTGAGCTGAATAAAGGTATTCCTAGGTCAAGGCTCACACTGTGTCCACAGGCACATTAAAGACCAGCAGGGATTTCATAATCAAGTTTGAATGGTATCAGATGCTCACATTAAATACTAACACAGGTCTGAAAGCACAGTCCACAAGCACAACTGAACCTCAATTTTAATGGGAAAAAAACATACAGGCACAGCAGGGAGATAACGTGGCCTCACACAAGCAATTATTTAAAACTGTAATTAGCAAAGCAACTAAATCCCTCTTCATTCTGGATACCCGAATGCAGGTTTCTGCTTCCCTACCAGCCTAACCCCAGAGAAGACCTCCTTCCCTGGAGCATCCTGGAGGTCTCAGGACACGAGCAACAATCACAAGGCTTGCAGATGTTCCAACACTCGTGCACAGTGGAGGCAGATGCTGGAAGGCAGTTACACCACCTGGCTGGGCAGCATCACCCGCTTCCTGCCACCGACATGGATTCACAGGCAAACAGGAATTTATGGAACTGTCTGGTAGCAAGGGAGTAGAAAATGAAACACTCACAAAAGTAACCAACAGGCTTTAAAATCTCCGGTTAGAAATCATCAGCTCACTCCTTGCAGACCTTGTGATTTGATTCTGATGTTGAGATGTACAAAAGTGTCCCTCCAAGTCAACGCTTCACAGAACGAGGCTGAGGCTGGCAGGACCTCCAGGTCCCCCTGGGCCACTTCTGTTCCTGCAGGGACTCCCACAGCAGGTGCCCAGCACCACGTCCAGGTGGCTTTGGGAATCTCCACAGAGGAGACCACACAGATACCCATTTTTCTTAACATGTTCTTCCCTGCAGCCTACTCGCCCTCTCCTGACCCCTGCCCGTTGCCCACTGACACGGGAACCCCTGCAGAACAGCATGGTACACATACCTGGCTGCCCGCAGGATTTGCTCCATCGCTGCTCCGTTCATCTTTATTTAGAAATCACTTAAGAGGGAAAAGAAATTCAGCACCGCGTGAAGTTTAACCTACTTATCAGCCTTGTTTACTGGCGGAATTACAAGCCTTAAGATGACTGCAACGCCCTGTAATAAGCCTCTACTTATCATAAAGTCTCCTCCATGCTTCAGGTTAAAAATAGGCAAATATGAAGGGCTGGAGGCTAGCAGGTAATGCACTTACACACACACACCAGGAGGACCTCCGCCAAGCCGAGAGGCACAGCACCCATTTCCTGCAGGGATCTCAGGCACACTTCTAAGACTGAACATAATGCAAACCAAAGCAACTTTGCTTTTGTTCTTCCCACCCATTATGTTCACACCACGAGATGAGAAGGGAAAAGGAAAGGGAAGGATTCCCACATCTCAGCCTTTGCAGAGACAACAGTCGTTGCAGTCACACTGCAGAATGGCACAAGGAAGGCTTACCTACGGAACAAAACACTGATGCTCAGCCAGTGCAGCACAGCTTACCGTGTGTTCTGAAGCAAAAAAAGAAATGGGTAACACAGAACATTAACAAGATACACAGACCACATGAGAAAGAAGGGAGATGGGAACACATTTCAGCAAACAGAACCATACAAACAGATTTTGAAACACAGTCACATCACGTACCGGTATGTCTCAGGGAAAGGGTTTGGTGAGGTTCAGAAGCAGCTAACAGATGCTGAATTCATGCCCAACTTAACATCCCTAACACCTTGATTTCCCTAAGAAAAAAATCACCTTGAAAGTGACAGGTGGACATTCACTGCGATTAAAACACAGCACCCACTACACAAAAGAGCCTATCAAATACAGCTAATGGATTACTTGACAACAGATGTCATGTATGTTTTAAAATATATGTTATTACTCAGTTTACCCTAAAATTAATCAAAAAGCTTAAAGCAGAGTACCTTTTTCAAAGGGGAAAAGCATTCCCATACAGGTTTTTCCTGCTCCTTGCAGGGGAGTTGGACTAGATGACCTTTAAGTGTCCCTTCCAACCCACACGATTCTATCATCTTTACTGCCCTGCATCTGGGGCCATAGAAGTCTGAAGGCACTTCCAGCAACAGGAAGGACAGACTGCTGTCCCTTCACACCATGACAATTCAGGACACAGATGGATTTGTCTCTCACCTAAGCACTGCCACAACATAAGAAGTCTTCACCCCTTTTAGCTATTCAGGGGAAAAAAAACACCTTCAACTTCAAGCAATACAGAATGCACATGGATGTCAGTGTGCAAGACTACGGATTGGCTAGTAAAAGTTCATTTATTTTCTACTTAAGCAGTACTTGAGCATTTGAACCTGCTGTCCTCCGTGAGCGCAAAGTAAGATTTTTCAGTGCAGGACTTTGAGATTGAGGCAGAAAAGCTGTTGCCTTGCCAACATAAATATTTCTGTATCGCTCCACAGAAGAGCTTCTGAATGAGGATGTTGCATAAGGAACAGTTAGGCCAACACTGCAGTTTCCCAGGCAGCTTAACCTGACACAAATGCAGTCCCAGTCCTGGAAAGGCAGATGTTTCAGACAGTTGGTAATTCTGGTGCTCATCCCAAAGAAGGCTTCAGTTCTCAGGAGCCACAGGGAGAGCATCTCCATTCTGAAAGTGCTCTGCAGCACTAGGGGAGCTGAGGGTCCCTGATTCTTACAGCATTCATTCTAAGTAGAAGTGCCACTTTATAGTGACAGTAAGGGGCAACACAACATCATACCATGCCAAACATCGTGCTCCTCAGACCCGAATGTGTGCACCCACAGCAAGATGCAGGGAAGCTGTGTAAGGGCTCCGTGCCCCCTGACAGAGGCATCACACACCCCTCCAATACAGCTGCACTAAGTGGTTTAGTACCTGTGTTTCAAAACAGTTCTCCCTTGTGCCTTAAGCATAAGCACTGCCATAAAGACACTGCTCACATGGGAATAGGCAGGGGAAAAAAATATCACGTGATGGTATTGCAATCTTCTGCTTAAAATGCACATGCATGCATGTATATACACAAGAAGCCCAGCACAAGTATAACAGTATTTCTGGAATCCATATTCTCTAGCCAACCAGCCAGACAAGCCTACTACCAAACACATGCAAACAAAGAGAGAGCCATTATAAATAACTTGGAAATGCCAGGAGCTGGCAGCAGTCAGCACAATATTTTAGTTCCCCTTCAAATCTGATTGCAAAAACTGGCATTTACAGCTTCCAGCAAGGGAAGATCTGCAATGGGGTTTTCTCTCAAAAATGAAAGCTTCGCTTACAGACATTCAAATTTCATTGCAAAGAACAAGAACCCCCTGCTAACACTAGAAAAGGAGGAATTGCAAAGTCTATCCAACAATTGTGATGATTACTTGTTAGGAAGCACGTACAAAGCTGAAATTAAGTTCAAGTCCAGAAGTGAGGGCACGTTTACCCGTTTATCCAAAAATAAAGTCTTGCTTGGTGCAGCTAGAACTGAGGGAGCTAAACATTGCCTTCAGATGTTCTTTAACTTAGTAGCTCCTTCTATCCATATTTTCCTATTGGAAAATAAAGTTACAGGTAAAAGGTCTTGGTTAATCAACAAGTAACGGCACCTGTATTCATTAGATACAACTCTATACTCCCCAGGTGGAACAGTTACAACCAGGAAGCACAGGAATAATGTACCTAACTCGTAAACGTCAGTTTCCACAGCTGACATTATAGCCAGATCACATGGGAAAGACTTCATAAAGACTTTTCTACAGTCTTAATATTGAGATTTACCCTGCTTTATAACTTCAGATGACTGACCTTTACATCTTTGTCTGTGCAAGATGGAAGTCAAAACAGAAACAAACACTATCCATGAAGATCCTTCCAGTGCTTGAAGGGAGCCTATAAACAGGAGGGGGAGCGGCTGTTTACGAGGGTAGATAGAGATAGGACAAGGGGGAATGGTTTTAAACTGAGACAGGGGAGGTTTAGGTTGGATATGAGGAGGCAGTTTTTCACACAGAGGGTGGTGAGGCACTGGCACAGGTTGCCCAAGGAGGCTGTGGATGCCCCATCCCTGCAGGCATTCAAGGCCAGGCTGGATGTGGCTCTGGGCAGCCTGGGCTGCTGGTTGGTGACCTGCACATAGCAGGGGGTTGGAGCTGGGTGATCATTGTGCACCTTTGCAACCCAGGCTGGGGAGAAACAGCAAGCCAGGCTGGGCTACAAACTAAGGCTCACTTACAGCACAGTAAAGACCTGAAGTTTTAATTGAGAAGAAAGCCAGTGTGAAACCCTCTCAGAGCAATGAGTCTGTGCAGGCTGCAGGTGGAACAGAGGCTGGCAAGGCTGGGAGCAGCCGCATGCCCCAGAAAGCAGAACCTCCCCATCAAGGAGAACCTCAACAGAGAACAAGGGCCACAGCTTAAGTCTTATTGGTGTACTCAGAGATAAATAAAACTGCACAGAGCTCCAATGCACTGCACGCTTGTTATTTTAACGGCACTCGCTGCCCGTGTTGTTGTAAGGAAACATTTGGTACTGTTTTGTCAATAAAGCAGAAGTATTATGTCAAACACTGTCATTACATATGTCAGAAACATCAAAATCATTCAATGCTCCATTCTAAAAATTCCATCAAGATAATAGCTTATGTTGCATGCTTTTCATGAACAGAACAGATTATCATTTCTCAAGTTCAATACACTGACATTTCTCTTTCCTCAGACGTTGGAAACCCATTCTGCTTTTTTGGCAGAAGCCGCCTTTCGCTGTGTTTACTGCAGTTGCCTAGGGGAAATCCTAACACCAATTATCAAAAGCAACACTATTACATTAACAGCCTGCATTAATGGCTTTTTTTTTTTTTTTTAACCCTACGTGGCTCAAAGTGAACACAAACACACATACACCCTAGAAGCAGATCTGCACTCTCCCTTTTCCAAAAAGCCGTGCCAAAGAAAACACTATTATGTTATTTCAGCACCCTCTCACAGATCAGTTTGTAACCTGGAGGTTGTAAATTCAGTAATCAGCATTAAATTAATTGATACGGCAACATCAAGAGTGGCTGCGGTCTGCAGAGCAGACCCAAACCGTTCATTCAAACGCCCCCAGCTCATTCCTCTGTGCTGACCTACGAAGTCAAGATCTGAATGCAACTCTACTAACGAGCTTGCACTCTGCAACAGACAACATCGTGCTATGGAACCAAATGCAGCCACTGAGAGCTGTCTACTGAACTCCTGAAAAGTACAGTGGTTTGACAGCTGATACAAGCAATTCCATTTTTCTCATGCAAAAGAACTGTTAAATCTACTACATCATTGCCAATGGTTGAAATAGAGAAATCTGGAGCTCCCCTCAGTAAGCAGCACTTATGAGTAATTTCAACCTTTCCCTGGGTCTCAAAAGAGCCCATGTGCTACTCTGCTTCAGGAAAATCAAACATTCCTTCCTTAGCTTGACGCTCACTAGCATTAGTTAACAATTTCAGATTAAATTTACCTTTCCAGTCACGCTGAGCATCCTCAAATTCAGGACGAATAACAGCAATGAAGACTACAAGAATATCACGTTTTAATTGCCCTTTTCCTTGCACAAATTGTGCTTTAGTCACCTACACGTGAGCTCCATTACACCAATACAACTTACCAACACTGGTAACCCAAGCAGCAGGCAGAGATAAATACATATGGAAACCTAATTTACACAGCCCAGTTATGGGAGTGGAAATGAATGCCTCTCCAACAGTTTTACAGAAGTATTCATTGATATAACACAAGAAAGCCATCCATTACTGCCATTGGGAACCCAACCAACAACTTGTTACAGACTAACATAGAAATTCCATATTTCTTTTTAATTTTAACACAATGACTGCTAGCATCTGGCACACCCCTTAATATTGTGCAAACATCAATCCATCTCATTCTTTAATTCAGCCAGTGACCTTAATACCAGTTCAGATCTTAATCATCTGGTTGTGTCAGTGCAGCTGGCAACCATTCTGCTCGACACGGGACCTGCCCAATAAATTATAATGAAAACCCCTTCAGCCAGCACTTGACAAAGCTTAACCAAAATGCAATTCCTTCACCTTCTAGATCTTACTTTCATAACAACACCTACACAGCACTCATTCACAGTAACTGAAAAAGTAAGATGAGCACCAGAAGACTTCCAGACCACTTAATGAAAGGCCTTCCCAGCGTTAAAAGAGAAGCACATCACCAAAAACCTTCAGCTACGACATGGGAAGCTGGAAGGAACCCATTCCAACACGTTTCCACCATACAGTTCAAATTCCACACGCGCTGAAGCTCAGCCTGCTCATCCATGAGCTCACAGGGCTGGCACAGAAAGCACCAGCAGCACGCACATGTAAAACCACAGCAGGGCAGCAAGGAGACGTTGCAGAGCTCACAAGAATTCTCAAATGAAGCTCTGCATCGAGACTGGAGGCCTCCAGCTGGTCACTCCTCAGTTTCCTTCTCCTTCCCACAACCATCAACTGCAGAGAACACAAGGTAAGTGCTTAATCCCAACACATGGTAGGTCTGTGCCACGCTCCTGCTCCCACCAGAAGATGCTTCCCCACACTTGAGCTTTCCTTCCCAAAAGTAACTCTTAGAAAGAAATCTGATCAACGCTTTTAAAGACAGTTTAATGGCCGTATCAAGAATAATTCGCCTCAAATCTACCTCCACCCATTTCATAGCAACAAGAAAAAATGCACAGATTTAAATATTCCTCGCTCTCGCTTCACAAATCTGGAGCTTCAGCTTGTTCTGAACAGTATTACATGACCAAGGTAATTAGGAACAGATTTGCAACATGCATCACGCAGGCAGCACTGGGATATCTGAGCGATTATTTCAAGTTGAAAATGTCAAAGGCGTGCTTTTCAATTTGTACGTTCTCTATGGACCTTGGGTAGGTGGTAGAGAGCAAGTACAAAGTCATATAACTCGCACAGCACCACACAACGTCACGTGGGAAGCAAGTCTCAAGTAATAAACTCTTTACAACTGGTGACACAGGACAACAAAACATTTAATTAAGGATTCCTCCACCATTACTTTAAAATCCAGGCACAACCCTGCCAGCAACACACCAATTTTGCTTCAGCTAAAAGAAGCCATACTGTTGACACAACAAGACTTTACTGAACAGCAGCTCATTCCAAATTTAAAACACTAAAATACATCTGGCACGCAAATCATAGCATGTCATGAGACTTTTTCTTCTTAAGAAATACCAGGGGAAATTAAGGACAAAATAACTGAAGCTTTCTGGAAAGTCACCAATAAGTAACAGCTGAAACTTTGCACAGAGGGCTCTGCATGATTTTGCCTTCTGCAACAGGATGACGTTTTTCTAATAGCAGAAGCCTTAGCTGCACTTGTCTGGAAAAAAAGCAGCAGAAGATGCTGGGCAGACAGGAGCCCTGTTTGCCCTCTGCAGCACATGGGACTGCATCGCTGCTCCTGGGACACACATATGCCTTCTGGAAAACACAACTGAAAGCTCGCTTCCAGCAGATAGACATGACACTGGCACATCCACAAAAACCCTTCCGGAACGTCTTGGCGCTGAAGATCACTGGTTACTGGTTAACTCAAGTCTTAAACTTACCCCAGACTGACAGGACTGTGTTCTGTGGATATATAGCTGTGTTTTCCCCTTTAACAGTTTAAGTGCAACGGCACGGGACAGGCAAGCACAGCCATATGAAGCAACTCTCTCTTGTGGTTACCTCAAACTTGAACCAAGGTCAGACCACAATTTCCACCAAGACTACTATGAACCCACATAAATGCCTCTACATCAATAAAACCTTACACTCCTCAGTTACTGGCTCTAAATACACAGCTTTGCTCCCCACACTTCATCCCTGGACACGCTCCGAGCAGCACCAGTGGGCTGAGTGGGCTGGCAGAGCTGGGAAGCAGCTCTTGCTCCAGTCTCACCCCATGTACTCAGGGTGCAGTGAAGCCCTGGCACTGCTGCCCAAAGAAGCCATGAGTGCTGCATGGAGACCTTCAAGGCCAGGCTGGATGGAACCCTGGGCAGCCCGAGCTGGTGGGGTGCACCCAGCCCACGGCACGGGGGTTGGCACTGGATGGGTTTTAAGGTTCCTTCCATCAAGCCATTCTTTGAAGTTCCCTAGGTGAAGCTCTCTGCTGTACCTGTGCTCCAAGGGATGCTCCACCTGCTGAACTGATAGTTTTACGCTTAGAGAAGCAGCAACCTGCAGATCACTGACAGCTTTGATCAGCTCTTAGCACTCAAGGTACAAGTACCATAGTTAAATGCTTCATCCCAGAGACCTTATAAAGATTTTTAAAGCGCAAGTAGCGTCACAGGCTCCACAACCAGCATTTCTGGTCTGACACGTCCCAGCCACCACCACCAGGATACCTTCAGTGCCTCGCAGAGCGCAGACAGTCACCCTGACTTCCATCCTACAGCAAGCAGGATGGAAAATTTTCCAAGTTCTTCCTGCATCCTAGGGACACACAAACCCCAGCCTGACTCCACCTGCCATTAGCAGCAACTGGCTGGTTAAGTACTTAGCGGAAAGAAGAAGATAATTGAAAGAGCTTCTGAGCTCGTGCTCTTAAAAACACCAAGCTCAACCGAAATACTTTGGAACAGAAGTGCAGGACTTACAACGCATTTACATCAACGTTCACCTACTCCCTCACATCAGCAGACATTTCTAGCCACCATCACTCATCTTTAGGATTCCAGAGGTCCATACAGAAGGAGGGAGGCCCAGCGCAGCATGGCACTGGGTCACCCAGTGACCTACATACTGCCAGCCAGCAGCTCAGCTTCCACAGCATAATTGAGCAGGCTGTGCTTCTCTCACCCTGCCATCCCCGAACACGGGGAATCCACGAAGTGCAAGACACACCTAACGTGTTCTCCTCAGAACCATGCTGCGCATCTAAGGAGAAAACACAACCAAGCACTTAAAAATGAGCAGTACAGCATAAAGCACCGTCCGCTCGCAGCCCCGTGCTCCCAGAGCTGCGTTTCCCTGTCCTCACGCACAAAGGCCCCTTAACACCCAGCCTCAGGAGCAGGCACCTTTGCGGGGGGACCCATCGATGCTCTCCGAGCTGGACTCGATGTCAGCGGCGGCTCTGCGGAGGCTGCTGAAATACGCCCTGGACCTGGAGAAGCTGCCGCGCGGGGAGCGGCCGTGGGGGCCGCCGAAGAGCGTGGAGGCGCCGTCCTTGCGGGCGAAGATGCCGCTGAAGAAGCGCAGCAAGCGGTGCTCGTGTGCCACGGGCCCACCGGGCGCGCCCTCCCGCCCCAGGCGTTCTGACAGCCGCTGCAGGTCGCTGTTATCCAGCGTGCGGTTCTTGCTCTTGCTCCGCTCCCAACGCTCCAGCTCGGAGAGCGGCTCGGCCTTGCTCAGCACCTCACCCACGTCCAGCGTGTTACGCTTCTCGGCGGCGGGCGTCTCCGCGGGCAGAGAGCCGGGCGCCGCGGCCTCCTCGCTCCGCGCGGCCGGCGCCGGCAGGCAGCCGGAGCTGCTGTGCCTCCGCACCCGGCCCGGCGCCCGCGCCCGCAGCAGCTCCGAGCCGCTCCACTGCCTGAAGCTGAAGCTGCGCCGCAGCACGCCCGGCTGCCTCCGCGGGCTGCGCCCCGGACCCGCGGCCTCCGGCCCGGCGGCCTCGGCGGGAGCAGCGGCGGCCTCCTGCCGGTCGCCGGGGTGCCGCGGCCAGCCGAAGGGCGGCTCTGCGGGGGGCCGCGCGCTCCTCCGCGGCACCTTGAGGCGGCCCAGCTCCAGCTGCCCGGTGCTGAGGGTCCTGAAGTTGCGGAAGCCGCGGGGGCTGGGCACGCGGTCCTTCTCCTCGCCGCCCTCCTCCTCCCGCTCCTCGCCCTCCTCCTCTTCCACCAGCAGCAGCCCGGCGCGGGGAAGGCTGCGGGAGCCCGGCTGCCCGCCTCCCCGCCGTCCGCGCCGAGCCGGCTCCGCGCCGCCGTCGGGCCCCAGCAGCTCCTTCTTCACCATGGTCACGGAGATGCGGTAGACGGTCTTCCTCTGCGGGGTGCCCCGCTGCATCCTCTCGGGAGAGGCGGCGGCGGCGGCGGGCGGCTCGCTGCTGTCCAGCAGATACATGGCTGCTTTCAGCCGCGCGGCTCCAGCCCCATGCCGACCGAAGCGCGGATCGGAACTCTGCGGGGCGAGCCCCGCGTCACGCCCCCGCCGCAGCGAGGCTCCCGGCGCTCAGCCGCGGCGTTCCCGCATCGCCGGCTCGGCGCGGGGGGCGGCGCGGCTCACGGCCGTTCACCGCCCGCACGCACCGCCCTGCAGATCGCGACGCGCGCCGCCAGCAGCCAGGTCCGGTTTTCAAAGGATTAGAGCGGCGGCAGCCTTCGGTTTCATTGTTTACGGCGGACCGCGCGTTTGCGTATTTTGCGCCCCTGGGCTGCCTTGTCTTTTCTCGCGGCCGAGTAAATCCGCTTAGCGCCGGCTGCGCGGGCAGGGCGCTGCCAGGGGACGCGGCCGCTCCGCACCGCTGCCGTTCCCGCTCCGGCGGCGGCACCGGGCGGCGGCAGCCCGGCCCCAGCCCAGGAAGCCGCGGCCCCGGCAGCCTCCGGCCGGGCGACACCAAGAGCCGGGGTGGAGTTGCGCTGCCGGGAGCGGAGCGGCCGTTCCGAGCGCCAGGCAGCGGGCCCGGCCCTAAGCTGCAATTCTGCTGTGCTAGAGCCGCACAGGAGAAGGCAAATGCTGCCCGGAGCCTCCCGCCGGGTTGCACTGCTGCTGAACTGATGCACATCCTGATATCTCAGGTGCGGGGCGAACTGAGAGCAACACTGCCTTTTTGACACCGAAGACTCAGAATTAACCCAGCTCTAAAAACAAAGATGAAGGAAAGGGAGAAGGTAACTGATCAGAACCGAAGCCCAATGCTGTCAAGGCAATGATAGGCAGGAAGAGCTTCAGAATAAGGAGAAGAAGAAAAGCTTTGCCTCAAGCAAAGCAGCCAAGCAGCCTGACCGCAAGACACACACGGCACAAGGGGTGGCGATGTCAAGGTCACTGCCGGCCGGGTGGCTGCGTTCTCACCCCAGACCCTTCACCGAGCGGAGATGCCGCGCTTAGGGTACCACAGGCTGGGACGCATGCGGAGCCGCCGCCCGCTCCACGCCACGTTTTGCAGCAGCCAGGCGCAGGCTCCCCGCTCCCAGCCGAGCCAACCATTTTTCAGCCGCCCTGCACGGCAGAGCCGTGAGGAGCCGCTCCGAGGCACGGACGCAGAGGCACGTTCCTCCAGCTCCGCTCGCAGCCTCGTCCTGCCGCTCGTGGCCGCGGTGTAACGAAAGGATGGACGTGCCGTGGGATGGGAGGCGGGCAGGCTCCTGTTAAGCAAAGCACCTCCTCGGTTCTCCCAAACCCCCTTTTTCCTACCGAGGCTGTGCTTTGGTCGCTGTGCTGTTGCCAGCACGGACCTCATGCTGCACCCATCGCAGCGACCCGCCCCCCAGCCACGCCGTGCCCCGAAAGGCTCTGCAACTCTAGCGCAGAGGCAGCCGTGTGCAACCACCGTCCCCATGCAGGAGGATGCCCTGGAATTCAATTCCACGTGGCTGCCAGCCGGGCCACTGACCGCTCACCTACAGCAGAACGCAAAGGGGAGGAAAAGCGTCATTAAGGCAAGTCTACTGCCAGCGAGTAACGTTACCGGGAGCCCAGACAAAATGTGGCTTCTGCAGCAGCAGCACCTGATGCCTAGTTTCAGTCCCAAAAACAATGTGATGGGTTTCCCTGTTTCGCTGCAAGCTCAACTCCTGTGATGCTGTTTTGCTTACGTGCCCACACTTCACTTTCTTTTTTTGATAACTTCCAGCCATTCAAATCATCACCATGCTGTCTTTTCCAACCACCCAATGTCACGGGTTTCAAAGCAAGTTCGCCTCTAGACACACAGTATGATTCCAAGTATGCGTTCCTTTAACAAATTCTTCATGGAAGATGAAATTAGGTCACCTGAACAATTCTCACCCCTATTTTAACGTGATTTCACTTCTCTCTTCTAGAAATATTGCGTTCCATCCGCTGTTTGTCATTACAGATCAGTGCTCAACGAGGAAATGAGAGGAGGCATCTGGATGAGAACAGCATTCTGCTGGAGGGTACTGGCAACACAGAGACCAAACTCCAGGTCTCTCTCAGGCCATGGGGTTATTACATTAAACCACTGATCTGTGTTCTTCTGTCACTACGCACTTGTCCATTAAAATCTGCCCCAATTCACCGCAGGCAATTTTTTTGCTAAGACAAAGAACAGAGGCATCCCACAAGAGGAGCTACCAGCGAGATGTCAGTACTTCTGTCAATAACAGCCTTACTGTCAGCACCATGGAATCACATTCCTGCCCTGAAAACATTGGGTGCCAAGCAGGAAATGGAAACAGGCTGATGGGATGTGCACTGAAAATGCAACACAACTCTTTGTTACCAGGAGAGAAGGAAAACTGCTCCCAGTTCTCCCTGCAATGCTAATGCTGAGTTACCTGCTCTTCTTCTGCTGGTACCACCAGCTCTTCTGCAAAAGCAGCAAATTATTGGCTCCCTGCAGCCTTGCTATCTGCTCTGAGATGATCCCAGAATTTGGCTTCCACTTCATGTTGTTTTTTGTTTTTTAATCAAGGCTGCCAACCTGTATCGTCTGCCCTTAAGAAATATGAGTTCTATGATTTGCTTCCACGCATGCTGGCAACATAACCTACACAATTCTGCTCACCATTCTTTCCAGCTTTAAGACAAGACACAAGTCAGCACTGACACTTCTCAGATACCAACACAGCAAGGCATCCTCTGTTACTGATGCTCAGAAAGCACGGAGGGCAGCATGAATCACAGAATGACCTGGGTTGAAAAGGACCACAATGCTCATCCAGTTCCAACCCCCTGCTGTGTGCAGGGTCACCAACCAGCAGCCAGGCTGCCCAGAGCCACATCCAGCCTGGCCTTGAATGCCTGCAGGGATGGGGCATCCACAGCCTCCTTGGGCAACCTGTTCCAGTGCCTCACCACCCTCTGGGTGAAAAATTTCCTCCTGATATCCAACCTAAACCTCCCCTGCTTTAGTTTAAAGCCATTCCCTCTAGTCTTATCAGCATCCAAGAGGGGCTGAAGGGACTGCCCTGTTTGTCTGGTGCCCTTCAGCCACAGGTAGGCAAAGATTCCAGAGCTTCCATGAACAAACAAGATAACTCACCTTTTTTACACACCCTGTGCTCCCTTATCAGGCTGTTAACAATGAAAGTTCACATACAATGTCACTTCAAAACGTCAGTTTAAGTACACAGTTTGTGAAGGTAAAAGCCACACACAAAAACACACCTCTGTAAGTTCCAAAAACCTTTCTACCTTATTTTGGATATTGCTTTTGTTAAAATCAAGTGCTTTTCAGCCCACTCAGTGCCTTTAACCCTCATCACACCCAGTAAAATATTCCGACAGGCAGCATCAACACGCAGTTCCAACTGCTCACACTCAGGACCGACTCCTGCTTGTTACATTTGGTGCAAGCAGCAGGAAAAAAATCTCTCAGGAAATGGGAAAACGTTCCTGCTAGCTATCAAGTGTTACTCATTTTTAGGCAGGCCACTTTTCACCTCCAGTCATTTACATACTTCGAAGAGATTGTACTGCGGTGAGGAAAAAACCTATCAGAACTCAAACTAAAATTTAAGCTAACAAGGGTTGGAAGCATGTGAATTGTTCATTAATGGCACAACCCAATTCAGTACTGAAGACCATAGAATGGCTTGGGTTGGAAGGGACCTCGAGGATCCTGAAGCTCCAATCCCCTGCTGCATGCAGGGCCACCAACCTCCATATCATTTAATACCGGACCAGGATGCCCAGGGCCCCATCTAACCTGGCCTTGAACACCTCCAGGTTGGGGCATCCACAGCCTCTCTGGGCAAAGGTCAACTTACTCTCTGCATGAAGCCTAGACAGACTTTTTCAAATCCTATAAATCCAGAGGCTTCAGATGGTATGAAAATGTACTAAGATGAGGAATAGGCAACCTCTCAGCTACAGCATCTGTAGCACAGCTATCATTCTCAGTACTGCTGTTCCATATTCCCAGGCCAAAGGGCACTCAGGGAACAGAGGCTTGTGATGCATCTTCTCACAACTTCAGAAAAGTGCTGTTTCAGATTCAAACTCAAGTCCACTCTGAACACATACCCACACATTTTGTTTACTCTGCACAAACATCTGCATGCTAAGCCTATGATTTGCACACAATTACACAAGCACCCCTTCTGCTTCCATACAAAGGCAGATGGATGGAAATGGCCCAGACCCCTGGCCCTCCAGTTACTGGATTCAATAAGCCACCTGTGCATTACAGAGGACTCGCATTAAAAGCTTGCTTAATGCTGTTCTGTAACTGAGCAGATCACAGCATCTGTAGAAGCTGTTTAAAGCCCCCATTTTCAAGCAATCTAGTGCAGTAGAAAAGAATTCAATAGAAAATGAACACAGTAGGGTTTTCAAGCCACTCTGGGGCTAACAGACACAAAGATGTCTGTGATAGGTATTGAAAGCACCAGACCAAGCCAAGAGGTACGTAAGTGCCTAGAAGTGGTGAAACTGACCATGCAAAGCCAGCAATCCCAAACACTTCAATTCATATATAACTTGCTAAGTCTCCATTTACCCAGCAACTCCATCCTATCTCCTAACTCTACCTCCACAGCTTGGCCACTTTCTGTAGCTCCAGCCTGGTTCTGCTGTTTCAAGAGCATCCTGAAGGGGCACAGGAGCCCCTGTGCTGCACCGCAGTCCCTTTGGCTTCAGCCAAGAACACAACATGCAGTGGAATCCTTGTGAATTACTTACAGGCTTTGTCTCTCGGAAGCACAGATCTCGCTGTGTGAAAATCGGGCCAGTTTTCTCAGCAACAAAGCAAAGACAGAGGTGAGAAGCAAACTGAGTCATCACAAGCATCCACTTCAATCGTCTCCAGCACTGAGTACATACAGAGCTACACTGAGACACAGATTTTGCTGCAACATCTAAAGAGGCCAGAGGAGTGACTGTGTGTGTAAAGCTGAGCTATCACAACGCAGTTGGCAGCTGTGCTCCAGTGCAGTAGAAAGGTACAACACTCCCCTACTAGAGATGGGCACCATTCCACATACTCTTACACCACATCACTGATAGGAAACACAAAGATGGACACCATCTACCAGCTCAGTATCTACCAGGTACTTTTAACACGAAAGGCTCATCTTTGATCACTTCAGATCTGCATGAAATAGAAGCACTTCTTACTAACCACGTGGAAATGCCACTCTGCCTATGGACTTTGAGTAGACCAGTTCTGAAAGGGTAAGCAAGTTCTCTGAGCCTGTCACTCTACAAGACCACAGCAACTGGTCATTTCCCCCCACCTCCCCTTCCTCTACTCCTGCCCTCCACCATTTGTCAACTAGTTTCCATGCCATTAACAGGATAAAAAAAAAAAATCCAACAATTTTCTTACATGCAAAAAAGAAAAAAAAAAGAATGGGGGCTGGAAAAATCACTTCCTTGCTTTTGCTGTTTTAGCTCCAAAGCTAAGCAAGCACAGCTGCTCAGGAAATACCATTGTAATGAACACATTATTGAACATGGAAGAACCTATCGAGATTTCTGTCAAAAATTTCACGTGCGGCTAACAGGCCAGAAATCAGATGGCTCTTCCAAAATAATTCGCTGCCATGTTTAACAACTTCATCTTTCGAGACTAAGGCACATGATTCAAATTCCTTTTAAAAAAGGCCCTGTAAAAACTCGATTACAGCCATTTCAACAGGCACACGTGGGTGATTCTACTAATGTGACCAGGGAAAGAACTGGGAAGCTTCCATGTGCTCCACGTGCAGAGGAAGCTCTGCCTGCCATGAGGGCTGCACCATGGAGCTCCCAATTACAATTTCTCCCACTCTGCACGCAAAATAACCAATTTCACACATCCTGCTTTCAGGCTGGCTAGCTCATGGCTTTGCTTTGCTTTTCACAGTGATGTACCACTCTGATGAACACATCTCCAGCAAGACTCTGCTTCCTTGCAAGAGCAGATGGAGCACAACTGATGCAGAACTCCTTTCCCAAGCAAATCTTCAGAGTTGCTATTGCTTTCATTTTGTTGTCCTTCATGGCATATCCATCCAGGCATGTCCTACAGCCTAGATCTTGCAACACAAAGGATGCTTTGCAAGTGAACTTGCCCTGTAGACTACACATTCTTCAATTACTAAGCTGAAGTAACAACATTTTACTCGCTTTTCCATTTTTCATCCTATTGATCAACTACAATTCATCATCATCTTATGGAAGCTAGTACTGCAACATTTAATCTTGCAATTTCTGGGGGGCCTAATTTATTTAGTGTATCTTGTGTGGCTAATTACTCACCTGTACTTGAACAAAGCACCCTCAAGTACTTACTCTCATCTTCCTGCTTGACAACAGCATCAAGAAAAAAGGAAGTCTCACATAAACCCAAAAATATACCAGAGAGCCTTTGGTGCTCTCTGCTTCTCTCTCGTTGCCCCAAACTCTCTGCTTAAACTGTTTTTGATGAGCTGCCACACCAAATTCATGTTAAAACAGACACCTCCAGCCTTTAAACTCCACCACACATTGGTATCTCATCCATTTGCTCACTTAATCTCAACTAATGCCACTGTAACAATTAAGTCAAGTCAGTGGGCTTTTTGATTCCACGGAATCCATGCTTAAAAGCAGATAACCATTTTCTCATCACAGGAGCTTTGTGACCTAACAGGTGCTTGAAGAGCAGCTTATAGAAAGATGATCTCTAAATACAGATATTTGAATCCCTTAAAACACCATAAAAGCACAGCCTTCTACATCAGCCATTAAAAAGCCTCATGAGATGCCAACTATCCCAACAGACCTAAACTAGGACGCCAAATAATTCTGTCAACGCAGGCAATACCCAATTATTCCACAGCATGAGAAGCTGAGAAAACATCACCTATTCCTGCTATTCGTGTTTAGGAATCAAAGGTGAACATGAAGCAAGAGGTGGAACATGACATAAATGGAAAGAACGCCACGGAACCACTGGCATGCTCCATCTTTGTCTACAACTGCTCGTTTTATCAGCAGTACAAGGAAGGGGCAACAGATGCACAGACAGTTCTGCAGCATTGCTTTTGGGGAGTTCCTCGCTAATGTCATCAACTGTGCATTTTCAGATTTTATTCAGGACAGATGAGGATCTCTCGTTGCCAACTAACATAAAAAAAATACACTTGCCAATGACAAGGCTTTACTCCTGCCACGTTCTGTCCTACAACAGCTTTGTTATTGTAAGCAAAGCACGTGTAGAAACAAAAGTCATTCTATTACCTAATTCTCTTGATGCAATTGCAATTTTTCAAGTTCATCCAGCAAGGTCAAGCATCCAGGAAGCACACGAGTTGTGCAACACATTCCCCAGACAGCAGACCCCAGCTCTTGGGGTAGATTCTCTGCTCCAACACAGTGCCTCTGCCATCAGGTAGGCACCTCGAGTCACACCTCATCCCA
Source organism: Tetrao urogallus (assembly GCF_951394365.1). Classification (NCBI taxonomy): domain Eukaryota; kingdom Metazoa; phylum Chordata; class Aves; order Galliformes; family Phasianidae; genus Tetrao; species Tetrao urogallus. Next base: position 34,987,951 of record NC_136821.1, read on the forward strand.
ATGCTGAGCTTCTGCCCACCAGCACATTCTGTACTGCTAATAGATAGAGGAAATAACTGAAGCAGACAAAACCAGCTAAAAGTATTCCCCTCTAGAAAAAGTTACTTGTTTTGTTTGTTGGTGGTGCTGTTGCTTTTAGTGGTGGTGGTTTTCTATGTACTTTCTTGCGGTGGGGAAGAGGAAGATGTAATTTGCAATATCTGTTTTTTCATTACTCTGTAGAAAAATCTACTGTTAGCACCATTTTTTTTTTTTTTTAATTTCAAGTTGGAAACAGCTCATTACTGTAAGAAAAATCAGATGAATCAAATTTGTAATTGTGCCACATAAACCAAAATACAGGTGGAACTGTATTTATGCTGCGACCACTAAGTCCTGGCTCTGACTAAGGAGAAAGCCAAGCTGATGACAAACCCATTCGTGAGAAAAGTGCCATCTCCACACTTTGCCTTGTTGTCTTTAAAATACTATTTCCAGGCTTCCTTCCTTCATCAAAACATTACCTGCTATTAGAGAGCAGCAGCTACCATAAATGAATCTTTCACAGCCATAGGGAGACTAGTTTAGCCGAGGGAACAGTTCATACTAAGAGAGCAGTCAACGACATCATCAGACAGAGGATGGATGCTCATTTCAACCAAGAGTTTCTTTTAGAGACTGCTGGTACATTTTGTTTTTCAGCCCCTTTCCTATATTCTTTCTCTAAAAAAATTTGTAGAAGCTTAATATACTTGGCAAAGCAGTTCTAATATTAGCCCATACCTCAACAGCTTCACTATGAGGATCTCAAGGGTGACAGCCTGGGAATATCCACTGCTTTCCTCATTCACCAGGCTAGCCAACAGAGCTCATCAGGTTGGGCAGGTATGACCGCTCCTGCTATTTTTCTTTCGCATGTGCCTGGTTCCTAGGATGTGTTTCATCACATTTTCATTGTCTTGGGGCACTTCTCCCAATTGCTGTGGTCAAGCAAAGATTACAGAGCAGCCTCACCACGACATCTGCCAGCTCCCTCAGAGCTCGTCAGTGCATTCCAACAGGACCCATGGACTGCTGGATGTCAGATTGCACACGTACTCTCCAACTTGATTCTCATCCACAAAAGATGCATCTTCCTTACTTCACCTTCTAGCCTGGTTTCTGGAACCTGGCATTCCAGAGGCGGTGGTGAAGCTGAGGCTAAGAAAGCATTCGATATCTCGACCTCTTTATTAACACTCATCATATAAGCTTCCCTTCCATCAAGGAGAAAAATTTCCCACGCCAAAAATCAATGTTCCATTGCAACATTGGTGAACAACAAAGGCGAACAACGTGCACACACTACAGCCCTCACTCCTTCAATATATTAGAATCCTAGAATGGCCTGGGTTGGAAAGGACCACAGCGCTCATCTAGTTTCAAAATACAGGGTCACCAACCACCAGACCAGGCTGCCCATACTAAAGCAACAGAACTTGTGACAATTCCCTTTGGGAAAACAGACTGCTGCCTTAGAAGTCCTTTATTGTCAGACCTGGCAGCTCAGACTGAGTCTCAGGTAGCTTATGCTGAAGCATTTCCAATTGCTGACCGGGGCTACCTGCAACTACCGTGCATTTCATTGCACTTCAAATGAAAGAACGTGTGCAAAATCTTGTTATTCCTGGGAAGCAAAGCAATAGTACAGAGAGCCTACAAACAAGAAAATACGATGAGGACTATTTAAAACATTTCTGTAACGCGAAAAGAAAATCTCTTTGAAGTCACACTGATAGCGCAATACTGTGTCTTGATGTAATTAAAAATTAATAAGCCTAAATAAGCTAATTTTGGAATATCATTTACAGAAGAAGCACCGTGTCCAAATTGGCATTCTTTACAAGACTCTTTTTCAAACATTATGGAAGTGAAAACAAACAAACGCTCAGTATCAGAACTACGAGGACTTTACACCAAGCACCAGATATGACGGGGTGGAAATAGAGGTCATTCAGTAACGCGGCCACCATGTGAAAGGCTGCTAGGCTGAGTTCCCATTACTTCCCAGCCAGAGCACTGCTCAGTGGAACAGCAGTACTACACCCACACCAAGACAATGTTTCACCCTGAAGCCTTTCCAGTTTGCATGGAGGTGCTTCCCATGCCATATACCGTGCTCTTTACCCATGATCATACATCAGAACTCATCTTCACATGATTTCCAGCACTTTCAAGTCACTCCTCTTACTATTTTCTAAGTACAGCAGAAGAGCACACTGACTTAAACAGACGTATATGAAGCTAAGCCTTGTTAGCACTCCTTCCAAGTACAAAAAAGGCACAAAGCTTCTGAAATGAACTAATACAGTTCTTTCTACAAGCTTAATCAATCAGTATCGATCTACTATTGCCAACATATTCCTAATCACTCAAATATTTACACAGGCACGCTAGCAAAAAGTCACCTTCTTGATTCCACTTAAAGTTGCATGTGCAATCTTGTATTACTTGGAGGAGGTTGGAGGAGACAGGCTCAATGCACTGCACCAAGTAAAAACAACGGCTGTAGAGAGCAATGGATGTGCACAGTACCCCATGTTGGTATTCAAACAAGTAATTTCAAAAGCAAAAGGATTCTCAAAGCTGGAGCTAGCAACAAGCTTCGAGATAATTTCAGAGTATTCTGCAATTAACATCAAGATACACAACACTTAAAAGCCATGCTAGAAGCTCGGGTTGCTCAAAGCCATCCTACCACTCATCACTGAGCCTCAGTTATCAGATCCAGCACAGCAGCCAAGAACCCAGTAATGACTTCCCAGTGGGGAACGTGAGTTTGAGAGCTGAATGCAACTGGAATTGCCACCCAAACCAAGATGCAACTTCACCTTCTACAAACAGGCTAACAGTGATCAAGCAGACTCTCAAAGCAGAAATACATCCAAGATACTCAGCAGTTTCTGCCTGCGCACAAATGTTTCTCTTCTTACCATTAAAGACGTCATGCTAGCTTACTACCTTAAATATTTGAATGCACAAGGATCCAATTGGAAACATGAAGAAGTTGTATAAACCTTACCTCTGCTCTCCCCAGTCATACGTAAGACCTCAGGTCCTATATGGCTTCTAAAGATTACCTACTCTAATTCGCTGCTCAAAGCTTTTCTTGGTATCTGATCAGAACCTCTCCTTTTCCAGCTTGCTCTTGCCTCTCGCCCTTCTGCTGCACATTTCCTCAGCCTGGCAGGGTACCTCCCAAAGGAGCCATCACTAGGAGCTTCCCCAGCTGCCACGACCTTCCAAGACAGACCACAGCTCTACAATTACACAGGACACTCCTCAGCATTCTCAGAAGCATCTCGTTGGGCCAGACGTAGCTGACAGAGAACCTCTGCTGCCAAACTGACCTCAATTCGCTCTGCCAAGCAAACAAGTATTCTTGCTTTCAGCAGTGTAATTTCAGGGAGTGAAAACGAGTACATTCACATTTTAGGGAGCTTACAGAACTAGAGGCAAAATAAGAAGTGATCTAAATATTTACATTCTTTCTACTCTTTAACACACACAGACACTTCATTCTACAAACACTTCCTTCTTCTCACAGGCCTCAAAACGACCCACTGATAAAGTGAGATGCCGATGCTCATACCTGCTGTTTTCACACACCAAAGCATCTCAGCTCATGAAGGGTTTCACGCAGATACTTACAGATGAAATGTTTGTTGTTCATTTCAAAAGCTCATGCCTTTTCCAATACAATCCTAGCTTAAATATTGCCAAATATGTACATTCTGATTTTTACAGTCTTGCTTATCTATCTTTACATATTTATACGCACAATGGAGAGAAAAACAACCAAGCAGTTTTGCACGCATTCACAATTTACTCTGTTAGGCAAATATAATGCTAAAGGTTATTCTTAAGACAGCAAAACAGATGTTCAGTCCAAAGGCAATTTTTCTCAAGAGGAGATACCCAGGAAGTTTGTCTTTCCAACATGCTCCAGCCCACAGAATTTCCCACCACGCTTATACAACTGGGAAATCTACAGCAGCCTCCAACTGAACTGGATGTAACAGAAATACCAGCTCTGAGGACTCCAGCGCTGTCACTCGTAACGTTATGATTCTCATGGAAGTGCTTTATATTCGGCATACCAACTTGATTTACAAGCTTGAAATCCAGCTTTCGGGTGTCCAAAATCAAGGCTATTGAACTTCTCAAACTGAAATGACAATCACAGTACTGCTGTGCTTCTAAACAGCATAACTTTCCACTGGTAAGTTAAATTCCATTGGAGAAGCATGGAAAATGGCCCTCACGATAGCAAGTTAGACATCTGCAGCTGAATTACCTAGACAAATAAAATACACCACAAGTTCCCACTGCATTTATCAGATACAGGAATCCTCTTTTCCTCCATTTGCAGATCATCAGAATGGTTCAGGTCAGCAGGAACCTCCACAGGTGATCTAGTCCAAGGAGGTGACTAAAATCAGGTATCCCAGGCCTGGGACTGTTTGGGTTCTGAGCACCCTTCCAGTGAAGGCTCCACCACCTGGGCATCCCATTCCAGTACCTGATCACGGCCAAGAAGTATCTTCTTGTGTTCAGACTACCTGCTGTCCCACCAGCAGGCACTAATGGAAGGGGTGTGCCTCTATCAATCTCCACCCATCAGGTACTTCAGACATACTGGGGAGGGCCAAAGAGCCTTCCCTTCTCCAGGCTGAAGAGGCTCAGCTCTCTCAGCCTCTACCCCTACAAAAGATGCTCCAGGTCCTGAATCATCTTCTGGATCCGCAGAAGTGAATTCCTACCTTTCTTGCCCAGCATTAATACTAGGACTCCAGATATGGCCTCACCAGTGCTGAGCAGAGATGGCTCACCACTCCCAGCCTCCTAGAGAAAGAAATGAGCTTGGGCCTTTCAATGCTGACAGCCACAGTAATCATTAAAAATAACCTAAGGCTAAAGCTAAATCAAGCACTGCTATACTGCATTTCTTTCTACTTTTTTTTTTTTTTTTTACATCTAGCAGGACGTTTGTGTGCCAAATTTCATCTCTTACACTTGCCAGACTTTTCTTCATTCAGCATGAGAAATAAAATAGTAAGGTAAACCCACAATACCATAACGTTCTTGTAACACACATTACTCGCTTGTAAACACTCGGAAGTTATCTCTGGCTCATGTTTAGTGGTTTTCCATCGCCAAAATGAAATACATATCAGGATATCTTGCTTGGCAAGCATCCAATTGCAGCTGCAAATAGTGGTTTCAGTTACATGTGGTAATAGAAAGCTATGTTTCAAAATGAAGGTAAAACATCACCAGAACTAAGAGCATTAGGAATTCAGCTAGGGTTTCTTGGATCAAAGCCTGATCTGAGATGGACTGCCCGCTCAAACAGTCCTAAACCCCTCTGCAGCTGTAACACGTCCTGCTTCCAAGATCTTTTGCAACCCAGCAGAACAGAAGAGCTCTTCAGCAAGCTGCATTATCAGCAGTGTGTTTTCAGGTGCTTAAAACAAGAGTTGAAGAGGACAATATATGAGCAAGAGATATAAAGTTTGTGGCTAATTATGCAACACATACTCGACTCCTGATGCTCAGCCAGGCAGTACCCAGTGGCACAAAATTTCCTTGAAAAGGATAATTATTTGCAGAATAATTTTAAGTAGAATCAAGTAAGCTTGGAAGTTCTTTTGTATTTCACTTCTATACTGTAAAACAAAAATGGACAGAACCATGACAGCTGACCCGGACTGGCCAAAGGGATGTCACATACTGAATGGCACCACACTGAACTGTAAAACTGGGAGAGCTGTTTATCATTTGTAGTAATGACATTTAATAGTTGCTTGTCATGAAGCTGATTTATTTGCTCTCAGATTTGATTTAGGTAGACCCTTCCTTGCTGTGTGTGCTCCCTGCTTTGCTATTTATCATCTTGGGGGCTGGTTAAAGGTTGCTTCTGCTTCCACTCCCTTGCTGCATGCTGTTTGACACTCGTGTAGGACATGACAGAAGCACTATTCACATCTGTGCTCAGTGCAGCCATCATCCCTGCATTTTGAGAACCATCTCTTAAAAGCAAGTATGCTTTTTAGCTTGCTCCTATGGAAGCCTATGGAAGCACAGGGGATGAGACTTTCCCATTCCCTCTCAACTAGAAAAAATGAAACAAGCTTTCTTAGACATCGTGGGTTTCTGGAAAACGCATATTCCGGATTGCAGTCTGATTGCAAACCCTCTCTATCAAGTGACCCAGAAGAACGATCTCACATGGAGCCCTGAGCAACAACAAGCCCTCAAACAAACTCAACAGACCGCTCATGCAGCAGCCTTTGGGCCTGCATGGGCAGGACAAGATAGAATGAAGAGAACGGTCCCACCTAAAGCCTCTGGCAGAAAGCCCCAGGGAAGACTCAAGGTCAGCCTTAAGGTTCTGGATTCAGGAATAAAGAAGATTCGAGGCAAAAGCACAAAAGGAAAAACCACTTTCATCATACTTACTGTTGGCATTAGCTAATACCTCAGGTATTCTGGACTTAGAGAAGGGGAATCCTGTGGCACGGATAGCTCCCAGATACGACTTTTTGGCTAACACACTGTATTTTGGAGACACCAGCCTTAGACAGACTCTGGATAAATTAACACTGGTAATAGTATTAGCACTGTTGGTAATAAGCCTACCCAAAAGCTTGACTTGGTTTATTTCTAGACAGTTTTCAGTCTAAACAACAGTTTTATGCTTTGTAAATCCACCAGCGGGAGGACAGGGCCATAAGGAAAGATGAGCAGACCTGACTAGGAGACAAGAATGTTTTGCAGCCACGGGATCAGCTTAAGGCAGCTGCAAGCACTGAAACAATCCACTACTGCAGCAAAATGCCAAGTCCATGCAGCTAAAAGATTGCCACCAATAGCACTATCACTGAAGACACCATGGTCTCCTCCGCCAGCCCAGCTTTTAGATATGTCCATTTGAAGCTGTAGAGCTTAATTCCCAAGATCCCAGTCTTGTACACTCTCTCACCGTGGCAACACCCACACATACATTTCCCCACGTTTGTCACAATACTCAATTAAGCCATCTTCAACTTTGTTACAGCCATCCGACCTTCATTTATCATTATCACAATATTACCCAGCACCCTGAGGACTTTTTTCACGCCATGCACACAACAGAATATTTCTAGACTTATGCAATTACTTCACACAGGCAGGACAAGACCTGCATTTCCCTTTGCATTATCAGTCAGGTTTTTGCCATACCAGAACACTGCAGGTAATTGATATTCTCCTTTAGTCCTAACATTGCTACACGGAGCATCAGGGAAAAGGATGCACTGACGTGCACACATCCTAGAATAAGAAAGTAGCATTTTGTAACTGCATTCCAACAGCTGAGCATTCAGGGCTATGAAGTTCAGAGAAATACATCAGCTACCTAAAATTGCTTTCTCAGTTCCCTACCCATTATTCAACCAGAAAGCAATTCCTCACTTCATCCCCCTCTGCAGTCCGGGAGCATTAATCTTATTTTCAGCAAATTAACTGTTCTCTGTCCTTCTCATGAGCAAATCAGAAGACTGCACTTCTGCACTGAATTTCTGATGGGAACATCTGCACATTTCCCTCCTTGTAGCTATTTTTTTTTTTTTCCCCTTCATGGAGCTTGATGGAAAGATTTCCCATTTTGACCATGATAGCAGATAAAGGAAACATTAACCCAGTATGGTTTTCTTCCCCCCCCCCCCCCCAAGACCATCAGCCCCACCACAACAAGCTTTCAAAAGCATCCAGAGGGAAAAAAAAAAAAGAAAAAGAAAAAGAAAAAAGATATTTTTCCACCTTCCTTGAAATTAAAAAATCCTCAGCATTCAAATGCAAAAAAAAAAGAAAAAAGAAAAAAAGAAGAAATACTACTAAGCCAAACAATGGCTCTTTTCGCCAGCCACAAGGGACAAAAGCAACACTCTTCCACTGTCTACAGGAAACACAGTTCGCTTTGCTGCACGTTGATAACCACTGAACAAGAAGAGAAAGCTTGCTGAAAGCCACGTGCTTGCTGGAAGGCAAACGTGAGGACATCGGCCAAAATAAACATTAATGCATGCCCATGGAGGAACAAATGCCAACAGCAGATGCTGAACAATGGGTAGCAGCCTTGGGTCCTCCTGCATCGTGAGGAGAACTGCTTCTTAGGCAAGAAAGGGTTTGAGGTTCCTGGATAGCAAAGGCTATCTAAGCAAGAAAGCTGACAGAGCACAAGCTCAGCAGAATTCCAAATACAGGCTTTTGGGTTGTGTTTTTTGTTCGCTTTGCCAATACGATGCAGTTTGTATCATTAAACCAAGAACTTGACAAATTGATTTTCTCACTGCTTACTACAGAAACACAGGGAGGCATGAGGAGCAAATACAAAGCAGAGTAATGCACAGCTCTGCACTGAGCACTGGGGGGGGAAACAAGGCGAAGGCTGCAGGAGCCGGGTCAGCCTGCACAGAGGGGATGCAGGAGGGGCGCAGAGGGAAGGAAGTAAAGCAGGCAGCCGATAAGATCACGCTCTGCACTCAAGAATCTGAAGTGACTCCAGCTTTCAGCCCAACAAGGAACACCTTCAGAAGGCTACGGAGAGAGAACAAGCACAGATCGTGCTACAAGGCTGGCTGTAAGCTCTGCTACCGAGGCAGGAAAATTAACTCTCATCCCCTGCCCACCGCTAGGACCAAAGGTGCCTGCTGAGGCACACTGATGAGATAACAAGTTGCACTTAGGATTTATTTTCCCAGAGCAATTCCAGCGAGCAGTAAATACACTCACTCCATTTCCCAAAAGCCATTTAAGGCAGCAGAAAATACAGAAACATATAATTTCAAATATTAAATTGCCACTCATCTCATCTTTCTGCAGGCCTCATCTCCACTGAGCAGAGCCCACTAGTGATTCTGACAGTGCTGGAAGGGAGCCCATTGCCAGGCAGCTGCTCTGCTGTACTCACGTGTAGGCTCCCAAAGCCTGACAGAAGTTCAGGCCATACAACAACAGCAACGGTCCCAAAATCAAGCAGATGGCAGTTCTGGTTGCAGAAAGCATGCATTTGCTTTCCTACACATATTAGGATATTCTATGATTCCAGTTGCTTAACAGGAGTGCGGATGTGCTTTGGTGGAGGTCAGGAGGTCAGATCAGTGGTTGGACTGCGTGTTCTTGAAGTCTTTTCCAACCTAGATGATGCCGTGCTATGAAACATTTCCCATTCCCCTTCTGTAAAATTAGATCGCTAGCATGCTGTACATTTTTAGCTCATCCGCATCATTTTATGACAGACAACACCCCTTACCCTCATTCCAAACCTTGGACTCGTATAACTTGGTAGATAACATTTTTTTTTTTTTTTTTTTTTTTGCAAAAAATAAAGTTCCACCATCTCAAACTCAACAAATACCCATAACACTGCACAAAAATACCACTGAAGGGATGGGAATCCCCCCCCCCCCATCATCCTGGATGTGAAGCATCGTTATTCACACTGTGTTTGCTTCAGTCCTGAACACACTTCAAGTACAGCAGCTACTGTATAGACAAGTAGTATTTTAGCTCCATATTCAAAATTAAACTTCTGTTTACTTTCATAGAGAATTAAAAATGAAAGAAGATTGCCTTTACATGTAAGGGATCTAGGAATCCACAGAGCACACAAAATAGCCAGAAGGCAAATGCTTCTAAGAAGTAGGTCAATCCTGCTGCCTCAAAATTATTTACAATCCCCCAACAACACGCTGCAAACGTAGCAGGCATTAATGTTAGAGGCATTATGGTCAAACCAAGCTCGCCTACTTAAGGATAAGAAACAAAAGCGTCACATTTCAAAAGCCATTCTCAAATAATGCTGGCTGACTTTAAACAGCTGCTTCTCTGACAGCGCTGCGTGCGCATAACAGCAGTTTGTGTTACATTTCAGCAAGATGCTGGTCAAACAAGCCACAACTGTCACAAGTGCATTATACAGAACATCTGTGTATCTCCATGCAAATGTGTTTTATTAGAATTTGGATCAGTGCTTCAGAGAGACTACATTTGACCTCATACAACTTTGTATTTTACTACTTCTCGGTGTCTTTTAGATGAGAAAAAGCACCCCCATCCAGCCTCCGCTGTCGAAGAGCTGTGCAGATTCTGCCAGCTCCCAGAGGCTCAGCTGACGCACCCTGCCTCCCCTGCTCCATCAACAGCAGGATGCCAATGCCTGAGCCTTCACTACAACACCTGGCTCCATCTTACCAGGCAGCACTATGCAAAAATCCCTGCTTACAGACAGCCACGATGTGCTGAAGGCTTACTGAAGCCAGTCCTTCCGAAACCTGAAGTAATACTGATGTAACACCTGGCTCTCGTTCAGCCCCTAGCCTTTACTAAGAACACTGAGCAGATACATGGCCCAAAGCAGCAAACCGTGATCACCTCACAGAAGACACACGACTTCCTAACATTACATTCACCTGGCAACCCAGAATGCTTATGCAGCTGCAATGCCTTTGGATCTCAGTCACATGCATGCTTCCACTTCCCAGCCAACAAGCAGTATCTTTTCAGGATGTAGTACTAGCAACAAGGAAAAAACATGTCACCAGTAGCATTTATCATAAGTAGGATGCGCACACTGTTACCTGGGATGACCTCTCCTACCACACTCACAGGCACCAGATGGGTTTTAAACACAACACTCTCCTTAGCCTAATACTACTTAAGCATTTCCCGCTGTGGAAAACAGATGAAGTAGTACTTGCTAAGAACAGAGGAAACATGGTTCAAGCCAACTCCTTCCTGAAATGGTTTTAAAAAAAAAAAAAAAAAAAAAAAAAAAAAAAACCACCAAAACCCTATGGTTGTACAAAAAGCTAGCGCAGAATCAGTCCACAACAACGGCTTCAAAATAAATCCCTTCTTACTTCATGAAGCAATACTGAACTCACAACTACAGGAAGCACTAAGAGCAGCTGTGCCCAACCTCAGAGCCTGCATCTGAGCCACGCTGGGTACTGCTCACCTTGCACCTTCCCCAGCCCCACGCTGCACACAAGGCAGCTGGGCTATACAGCTTCTCACAGCAACAAGTGTGGTTTCAATGCATTCAGACAGCAAGAAACAAAAAGCCTATATATATATTTTATTTTAACATATATATTATTAATATATATTTAAGCTACCAGAACAAAATCCCAACAAAATGATGCTCTATCAGTCAACTGCTGGCTTAGGCTCCCCCAGCTCCATGTGAAGTCATGTCTGCCTGTTCCACAATCACAGCTGTGTATTCTATTTAAAGAGCAGTTTTAAGTCCCTGGGATGTCTGTTGTTGTTTGGCTTTGTTTTGTTGGAGGAAGAATTAAGACTTCATTTACTCTTTTGCAGTAGGATTTATTTGCAGCATTAACCAATCAGGTCTTTAAAAAAAATTTATCAATTTTGTGTAATTCTTGAGTGAGAACATAAGCAGGAAGAAATATATTTTACGCTGAAGGATGCTAAAGCAGACAGAAAATGCCTGGCACGTTTGAAAGCCAGGTATCCCATTCTTCTCTTTATGGCTGGAGGCAAGAAGGGGAAATGCCCTGACCCACTTCTGTGGAAACCAATATAGCCAACCCATGGCTGAGGCTCGCAAAAACAGAATGCAGTCCTGTTCTGTTAATTCATTTCTGCAGAACACAGTTGGTTTTCAATTCTCACACGCCATATACACTCAAAGAAGTCAGTTCTGACAAAATGCTTTAAGATCAGTGGTGCGAGCAGACAAGAAGTACCACCACACGTTTTACTAGAAGAGCCTGGAAGAATAATGATAATAACACTCAGAACTGACTTTCAGTCAAGGCTGGTAGGTACAATCCCTGCTAACAGCAGTGTCTGTGCCATCCCCAGAGTTACTGCGCTGCAGAAGTAACACGAGTAAGCACCAGCATACACATGGAGTGCTGCTAAGCTTTCATATTCTCAGAAGAAATTATCAGATTAACTAAATTACAATAGGAAAGGCAAGGTACTTACATCTATTTACCCTTTCTTTGCATCCAGCTTTGTCCTTATTCTTTCAGCAACACAAACTGCAGCGTTTTTATTTAATTACAACAGCAAGGAGCTACCGACACAAGCAACAAGTAGCTCAGCATTCAAGGCAAACATTTCATCTTTGTAAAACCTAATAGTACTAAGTAACAATTCTACTCTGCTCTTTCAGATTACAGATGCTGAGACACACACACCCTTTAAATACCTTGCATTCGTACCAGAGCTTTCTTCTGTCTCAGAAGATTTAAAGCCTGACTCTTTTAAGGTCAAAAGCCAGAACTGCTTTCCCTGTTCTGTCCTCTGCTGACCCGAAGACTCAACACATACAGACAACTGAGCAGAAACTCCATCCCTCATCTAAACTGATGACCAAAGAAACTTCCCTGGGTCTCCCCTCCCTTCACATACACTGTGCTGTAAGTGTAGATGTGTTTGTGTTTATATATCCCTGAAAGCATTCTAACCATCTGTATGAAAGGGTAATTGGGAACTCAACTTCAGAGCACCCAAGCATACCGTTCTCAACAGAAACCTATCATCACACACATGAACACAACATTACCCAAGAGACATGCCAGCACCAGCACAAACCCTCGAGCCAGTCGCCACTGCTTTAGGATGGAACACTTCCCATGGCCTACACACAAGCAGTACTGCTCTCTGTTATGAACACTTCACCTTGCTGACTGGAAAGCTCACAATCAGCAACAGACTTTGAGCAAAAGTAGTTGCTCATCACTTCTCCTGCACACAAGCTCATAAGAAAAGCATGCCAACAGGTGGAAACAAAACTTACTTCACAACTCCTTACCTCTACGCCGTGTTGGTTGTCGAACCTAACACAGGTTACTTCATTTCTCTTCCCACAGTTTGCCTAAAGGCAGAACCAAAACTAACCAGCACTGCACTGCTAAACATGTAATGGCTACAGAAACAGATGCGACCTTTTTCATCAACACTTTCCTCACCCTTCTGAAGTCATAGAAAGTCCATCACTTCCCATATACTTGTGAGTCTTCCTCTCCCCTTCTAAGAAGATTTTCATTTTCATTAGCTGTTCCAAAACCACAATTCAGCTGTGTATCTCTCCCTATGTCAGTTCCTGGGTTACGAATGCTAACCCAGGAGCAGTACTCACTTGCTCTACCAAGCTGCAACAGCCAAGGCTGTTTCAAAGCCGAGGCACCTGGGAAAGGCACTGAGAAACTAGAGAAGCAACCAAAAAACTTAAGGAATGTCCTCTCTCTCAGCACACAAATCCTATTACCTACTAAATACTTGTCAGATTAAATGACTAACAGCAAAGAATATTTCGCATATCATCTGGAAAGAGCCAAGCCCCTGAGATCTCATTATCAGGACTGAGTGCCCCAGCTGACATGAATTATTTACTGCAAAGCCATGCTTTTGATTATGCACATGCATTACATGCTGAAGGTGCATCTGTGCCCCAGTTTTAAAACAGTCATGTGAAAACAGCCAGAAACCAAACTAAAATACAACATTCCTTCCACAAAGCAAAATGATGCTCTTGGCTGATAAGCTAAGTTTACGTGTGATAGTAACAGATGCTTTCAATACAACCCGAGGTTAAACAGCAATAGGCTGGAAGATACCAGCATACTTTCTCCTTTTCTCTTGATGCATTGACAGAAAGCAGAATTCACGGTTGTAAGCACAGGTACCCAAAGCATGGGGCAATGTTTCACTTATCTGAGTCACAGCTTGCAGGGAGACAGTCATTAAAATGCACTCATTCTCATCATGCTCACCTGCTTCTCCCCACTAAAGCATGACTTCAGAAGAAAATCTGCCTGTTACAGACAGACACTGACAGTTCGTGGGCTGCAGCACTGCAACACCAACAGGGCAATTTTGGGTGTCTTCATAGCGCACCTTCATGCCTGTAACAGCCATCAAGGTGATCAACGCGTATGAATTTCCTATCTTCCATTTTAGTATTAAATCCATGTCCTCAGCTTAGATAGAGCCACTAATTTCACCTAACGCATGGTAGAATACTTGCGATGCCAAAACAACTCAAGTATATACGGACGCAATGTGAGAAACGGATAACAATTATCAATCACATCAATACCAGGGTGCTTGTTCCAATTACTTTGTTACGTAGACTTAAGGTACCAGAAGCTAAATGGCCATACAACTGAGTTCACTGAAGAAAGTCTCATGAGTTATAGTAATAAGCAAAAGAAATGAGAACCAAGCAAAACCAAGTAGAGGAGAGGTGACCTCTACCTCCCTGCATCAAAACCTGGTCCTAGGAAGAGAATATTGTTTAGATAGCATGTGAGATTTGAAGAAATGAAGCAGATTAACCCTGCATTTCACAGAATTCAGACTTCTTTTTGCCAGCGTATCCATCCATTCCCCTTGCTCTTCTCAGCAAATGCCCAGAGCTGTAGCACAGGAGATCAGGAGGAGAAAAAGGAAGCCAGCACTGGCCACACCACAGCTGAGCCAGGAGGACCCCAGAAGGAACATCTGGTTACTCCCTCACAGCTCCTTACCACAGCTGAGATATTTACAACCATAACACAACAAGGAACAATCATCTTTTTTTATTTTTGTCTCTTCTAGTTCCTACCATTCACTTTTGAAAGCCCCCCCCCGAACAGCAGCTAACAGCCCCATGTCAAGCACTTTCCCTTTAGAGGCTGGCATCCCATCCTCTCCTGCTACAGTCACCAACTGTTTCCTTCAAGCCTCCTCCCAGCAGGTTCAATTAGCAGCCAGCTCACACTCGAGCACATCTGGAAGGTACACTGCCACAACTGTTCATATGTGAGGCACGGGCTGTCTCTGCCCCAGCTCTACAGGAAAGGAGGAGACTGCTGAGCTCAGCTACTGCATCTGTAACAGCTGTATTTCCACAGTGAACTATTAGCCTTGGTCAATGTTAAGAACACCCTGTGATTCAAGTGACTTTCATTGAGCTTCTCAGCATTGCTACACGTTAATGAGAAATATGATTCTGTTACTGAGCTCCTGAGCCAAGCCAGGACAGAGAGTTTTTCCTCATCTATTACTGCAAGTTGACAAACAGATTGAACAAGTGCTATTAAAACAGAACTCTCAGAAATACCATTGCTTTCCATACAAAGTTTACACAAGCAGGAAGTAGAACTTGAGGTTCCTCTGACCACATCAAAATCCACAGCTGAGACACACACAGGCTGGTTCCACATAGAAGCTCCCCTTATCAGACCACCAACACAAACCCACACCACATTCAGGTGTCTGTTATCACTGGGGACTACTTTTCCCTTACCAGCAAACCTCCAAGCCCTAAGAGGCAAAACAAACACAAATGAGCTAATAAAGCTACTGAAGTTTGAAACTGGAATTTCTATGCCAGTTTGAGTTCAGTGTTCAGAAACTTCCATGCATTAAGCTGCTACTGCGTGCACTATTTGGTACAACGTTAAAGAGAAAAGACTTGGTGAGAAAGACTAATTATCTCTTGTATTTTTATGGCAACAGCATTCGTTTATTTCTACCATTCAGGCTCATTTTAAATAGCTCAAGTGCCAACATGGGAAGTGTTTCCCTTGAGACTCCTCTTGGGACAGCCAGGACATAAGTGAATTCCACATCAAGATACCCATCCACACACGTGTACCCTGCCACACATCAGCATGCTGAGAGCTGCATCCCTAAGTTAGAATCTCATCTTTCCCTGTAGAGTGAAATTCATTTGCAAAAACACACCCAGATGCTGCTTGCACTGTTACCATGGCTCATCTCCAATGGGAACTTTCCACAAAGCCATGTACAAGTCATGCAAGTCACAGGACCATGTAAACCAGATAGATGGATGACAGTTCTACTTTTACATACCGAGAGTTAGTACCGACCAATGTAATCCATGACAATTTTAGGCAAATACCATTTCCTTTTCAGGCATGCACTTTTTCTTCACAGAAAGTCTCTGAAGTCACACTCACAAGCATCTCGCTAATTAAAACTGGTCTGGGAACATTCAATTCCTTAAACATACAGCTCACTTGCTGTCTGAAATCCCTCTAAAGCCTTGCCCTCTAACAGTAAGTCATACATTCCATAACGACTCTCATGGAAACAGTTTTAATAGTTGGAGATGGCACTGGAATGTCCCTCCAAAGCATAAATCAGCATCTGTTGCAGGACATCAGTGCTGTACTTAATGCCATTACTTTTCATACCTCTTGGTCATTTTCCAGTAGCTGAAACCTCACCCTGTACAATTACACACAGGGAGTTCAGAATAACCTCAGATTTTCAAATAGGAAATCAGTGTGGCACAAGAAAGAGTTTTATGCATTAAGGTATCCTACAGTCCTCTGAAAGCCTTCACAAAACTATGCAAGTTAATTGGTTCTTGCAGAATCAATTGAAAGCATCTCCCCAAGACAGAAAGCAGCCACGGAACTGCAACACACCAGCTTAATTTACAGGGTCATCTGCAAAAATGACTTACAAAGATTGTCCTGATGCCCTTTAAATAAAACCAGCAACACTACAGCGGCACAGCTGCTGTCATCCCCGAGATTAAGAATGTCCAGCTATCAGAGAGAAACGGGGCCATAATTTGATGGTTTTTAAGTAAATGAGAGGATTTTGTGCTGTAAACCAGTCACAAAGTCTTGTCCCACAAGCTCAGCCTCTTCATACTCAGACATGCAGCCTAAGAGCCTCAACTCTGCTGAACCCAGTTCCTTCCTGTTATCTAATTTTAAGCAGCTGGACAAAACGTTACAAACCAAGAGGCATGCTAGAAAATTGCTGTACAAGAACCAACTCTCACCATGACTCAGAGTTCAAAGAGCTCCAAAACAGAATTACAGCATCTTAATGACCTGCATAAACCAGGAAAGAAGCAGAAGAAAACCTATAAAAATCCACACACACAGCGGGTCGAGATCAAGCCCTACTAAAAACAAGCCTCAATTTCTTCTCCGAGTCCAGTGAAATGCAGAGTGCCAGTTCCCATGCCTGCTGCACATACACTGCTTCCCTCCTACTCCCATCCCACGGGACTGGTTTGATTTAAATATCTCATTACCTCCACCTGCTGGTAGGACTCGTCACTCGAGTAAGAAAAAAGACTGCGGCACTAACAACAGAAAACAACAACAACAAAAATTAAAAGCGCTATTTCATTTTTTTTAAAAAACTTTCTAAGTTCAGAAAAAAAAAATCGACAGTGAACGTAGTAAAAGAGGAGAAGGCAGAAATTGAAATAAAAAAAAATGAAGACCCAGAGAGGTTGTGGATGCCCCTCTGCATCTGCAGGCATTCAAGGCCAGGCTGGATGTGGCTCTGGGCAGCCTGGGCTGCTGGTTGGTGACCCTGCACACAGCAGGGGTTGGAACTGGATGAGCACTGTGCTCCTTTGCAACTCAGGCCGTTCTGTGATCCTGTGATATGATGAGATGCACGCTGATACAGCTCACAACACACCTTTCTGATGCGTAGGATCCACTCACTGCTACCAGTGCAGGAAATTTCTCAGTTGAAGCTTAACAGCAGGGATCAGCCAGATGCTGATTCTGTTTGTTCCACAGTTAATGCACACCTTGATTTAAGAGATATCATTCAGCATTCAGCTTTGCAGCCTTTACCAGTAACACATTAGATGTGTTCCTCTCCATATAATGCCACTAATGACGTGGTTCTTTTTACTCAAGAAAGTACCATTAGCCTTCAGTATTCTTACACCTTATTTTTCTGTGATAACCCACACATATTTCATTGCTTCAGCTCCAAATCCTACTTTTTTTTAAACTCATGCCCACATTTAATGCAACAGAATACACTAATGTGCTGGTAATCCAGCAGTACCATACTAAAATGATGGACAACTTCACCACTGTAAAAAAAAAAAGTCATAACCATTATTTTGTTAAGTAGTGCTAAGTTATAAGCAGTTATCATATTTACTTACTCTGAATTCAAATGCTAGATTATGCTCAGAATATCCATTTGTAGTGGTTTCTTTCTACAAAACTGAATGGAAATATTCAAAACACATGCAGAGCCTCAGGATGAGACCTATCAGACCCAATCCTCCTGTGCACCTGAAACATTTCTTTATATTTCCAGTATTGCCGACTCCTAATTCACCCTCCTCCCATCCACAACCAATTCCCAGTGCTGTCACTAACCAGAAGGGGGCAACATTTCAAACAGTATATGAAAAAACACCCATTTTCTCAATGAACACTCACAGAACGTGCATTTTTCCAAGCAGAAGTGTTTCAACTTCCACAGCAAAGTCAGAAACTACCACCTATGGAAACCAACAAAGGCAGAACCTTGCTGTCTTATGAGCAGCTCCTTCAGCTTATTTATCTTTGTACGTCATGCTCTGCCCAAACCATTTCAGGATGGTACCTTTGGCTGATTCACCAGCTGAGCTGCAAAGGTCACCAGAACACTGCAATGGTTATGTTCCTGGTGCCCAAATGCCCAGCAAAACACTGCAGAGAACAATGGTGAGAAGCTGCCCTGGTTTGCAAATAGTTTCATGGATTTGAAATAGGAAAGTGAAGTGACGGCAAAAGGACAGTGGAGTTTCAGAATCTACAGGCACAAAGAATTTGAACACTATCACAGACTTTAAGCTAGGGTTCATCATGTTATGTTCCTTGTACCTTCCCCCTCCCCCCCACTTACCCAAAAAATTAATCAGGCTTTACTCTTTCACCTTCAATTTTAGAAAGCATGATAAACGGCAACTGAGAACTTGCAATGGAGCACAGTGTTCACTTTTGAAGGCAAGAATACCACAGCACACACCGATGTTAATCAGTGACTGTTTCAAGCTACTCCCCACGCCTAAGAACAAACCTGCGCCCATGAACTACGGCTCTGCCAGAGCCGCAGAGGAGCCCAGCTTCAGGACTCCAGCACCACCCAGCTGGTGGCAGCTGTGACAGCACACAGCAGAGCAGCAGAATGAAGTGAGTTTCTCAAGGCTCACGGGATAACTGCAATCTAGGAGAAACTCTGACCATTTGGAATTGGGACCTGTGCTAGGCAAGAGGCTGGATGCATTCAGTAATGCTTGCATCAGCTGATAATGGTGTGAGAAGGAAGGAAAACAGATATACTGAGTTTTAACCCTTCCCAAAGAACTATTTTTAAGGTGCATCATAAGAAAACATGAATTTCATTTCATACTCAGAACATAAGCCAACATGCCAGGGAAGCAATCCATGTTTCTAGAGCTCAAAGTTCTTCTCCTGGCACAGGGGAAAGAAGGAGGCACCAAATGAGGTCAGAAGCTGAAGCAAACAGGCCACGCCGATTTCCTACTGCTGGTGTGGATGCTCTAGTCCTACTTTCATCTCTCCCCACTGATCCGCTAAGAAATTCAGAATACAAACTGTCCTCTTCCTTTCTGGCATTACACCAGTTCAAAAGCACCAGAAGCTGAGGACGTGAACTCACATTTTCCGGTGTGTCTGCATAAGATGTCCCTTAAGGCTGATAAGGAGACAGCTCTTTTAGGGAATAAAAACATCACGAACCAAAACTAAGATCAGAACATCACAGTGGTGTATTTCTATGATCCCTTCCAGCTGTTCTGACAGAGCTGCAGTTCTGCTGCAAACTGCACATACACTTACAACCAAGAGCAGCAAGAGACTGTTAAGGAAATATCAAGCACAGCATCATCTATCATAAATGTAATATCTATCATATTGAATGCTAAACTACAGTCATTATTTTCAGCACAAGCAGCATGTCAGACAGACACAGGGGATGTTCGAAATGAAGCCAACACTCCCTAACAGCTTCATCATACAGCTGCCACATTCCCCAGCAATTTTCTCCTGCAAACAGCGCTGTGTCAACAATAAAATAAGTTGTTCCATAAATATTGCTACGTCAGACATCAATCTTGACTTAAAGAGTCCTCCACTAATTTGAATTTTGCAGTTCTCACTATCCACCAGTTCTATATATTATTATTCCTTTTTAATTGAAGTATTGATATTATCTTCTGCTTCTTTTGGCCGAGAGTTCATCAAAGTAAAACAAAAGCCTACTAAGAGTAGCCGCCATAAGTTACAAAACCAGTGCTAAGAAATGAATTTCCTTTCTAAAAAAAATGAATTCAAATGAACGTCAATATTCAGCTTCACCAAAAAACTCAGCATCTACAGTTTGCATCAGCTGTAGAACCAGCCATCCTGTAGCTATATGATCAGTTTGCATTGTGATACACACCTGAAGTTTGTGAGCAATTCAATTTAGATTGAGGTTTTTGGTCACACAAACCTTAAAGAGAGTAATGCTGGAGTACACTGAACAACTCACTCTGAGGGAACAAACTTTTCCCTAGAGACCCACCTCCAGTAGTTCAAAGGAATTCTCCAGGATGAGAAATGGATGCTCTGCTGGAAGCCCAGCACCACCGCTCACAACACCCTGTTCAAAGGCTGAAGTTCCCAGCTCCACCAAACACAGCGTAAACTAAAGCTCTAAGAGGTCATCAGAACCAGCTTTTAATCACAGAATAGCAAGCTCGCTGAGGGCACACTCAATCCCATTATCTTTGTCATTGATAAAGATGCTTGAAGAGCACCGGTCCCAAGACGGACCCCAGGGAACATCACTCATCAGCAGCCTCCATCTGGATGCAGAGCCATTGACTGCAACCATCTAATTCTTTATCAACCAGATTGGCAACTCCTCAAATCTGTATCTGTCCAGTTCAGAGACGAGGACATGGTGAAGAACCATGTCAAAGGCCTTACACATGTCCTAATAGATGACATCAGTTGCTCTTCTTTTGTCTACTGATTGTCTGTTGCCTATCACAGAAGGCCACCAGATGGGTCAGACATGATCTGAGTCAGCCAGCATGGCTTTACCAAGGGCAGACCATCTCTTCTCCTCACATGTGCCTTAACATCTATTCCATGAAGACGTGCTCCATGTTATTCCCAGGCACAGACACAAGATGTGGCTCTTGATCTACCTTGTCCTAACTCACTTCAGCAGAGACAACCCAAGCAGGGTGCCCAGCACCAATCCAGGTGGCTCTGGAAGATCTCCAAGGATGAGACCGCACAAGTCTCCAGGCAATCTGTGCCAAAGCTCCATCATTTGTACAGCAAAAAAGAGCTGCCTGATGGTAAAAGAGAACCTCCTGTGCTCTCATTTGGGTGTCACCTGCTGACTGACTGAGGGTACAATCTGCCTCACCATCCACATCATGATCATTTTAAACAGGATGGCACCCAGTATTTTTGTTGGACCTCCTCTAACGCAGGGACAGACTACTCCTGAGCTTAGAAAGGTCATTCTTGAACACTAACTACTGAGTATCTCCCTGGAGTACATGCTTAAAAGCCCTCCCCCTCAAGAAAGCCATACTCTTACCATACTGGGTTATGCTACACTAACGCAGCAAAGTTATTCTACATCATATGTATCTAACCTGCTAGAAATCACTAAACTTAAATGTCTGTTTTGGAGAGCGTAGATTAGGAGAGCCACCATAGATGTTGGTTTTATTATGCTATACCTCCCTTTAAACAATGACTTGTTTTGTCTTTCTCAATATTCTTAAGTTATTTTGTGCCAGTTTTGTCATTAGCAGCACAATACCTGTAGGAGCATCCAACCTCAAACACCTGGTTGAAAGGATGAGCACAACGACAGCCCCACACAGCCAGTCCTTGGTTGAACAGCATGGTGCTTTGAGTTCTCACCTGTATGGATCTGTACACTGAAAATAATGACCTTGAGAAATGATTCAGAAGTGGGTAGCTAGGCATTCTTGATCCACTGTGTTTTAATCACGGCTGAACTAGATAATCTTAGTGATCTTTACCAACATTAATGATCCTATCTGGATCAGAAAAACTTGTAAAAAAGATTATGAGGCCTGGAGCCAACAGAGAGGGCTGGGGGAGTCCCACCCCACAGACACCCATTAGCAGATTATGTTCCCCAATAGCATGTTGCTGGAAGAAGACCTTAACCTCAACTGCTAGTTACTTTTAGAGCTCTACTACAGTCATTCAACAAAGAAAGACTCTCACCTGAACATTCGCCTGCTTCCAAACGACATCAGTATTCTTGGTACAGCAGCTCCTCTTGGACAACCCAGATGCAGTCTTTCTGCATTTGCTAACATACCAATGATTACTGCTAATTATCCCTATTTATAGAAGTTCATGCCTGAGGATACTGGAATAATATGAGTACACAAAGTTCAACTGAAAATAGATGCATGAGCCCTTCTGTTCACTTTCTTAACTGCATAATTAGCACATGTTCCAACAGAAGCAGTGGTAACTGCTATTTAGACAAGGATTCTCACCCTATCGTAGCTCTTCCTCACATAAGAGGAATCAATATTTCACCATGAAAGATAACGAGACACATCTGCCTTCCTAACTGCACAGGCACACAATCTATTAAAGCAGTCTGACCTGCCTTCAGCACATCATACATCTTGCCTCTGTTGTACCACTAGACATTACTTATATATTGTCCAATTAAATAACAAAAAGAGCAGGATGACATTTTGTTAGCAGTATCCTTACAACAAGAATATTAGAAATATTGCTAATCACAGTAGATAACTCCATCCCACCTTTAAGTGCCACATTTCATCTGTAATTAACACGAGCAATGAGTTTTTTTAAAGCATTAAACATAGAAAATTGCATTAAAGCTCTACATTAAAAAACTCTGACAATACTGTAATGCTCTGCTGCTCATTAGAGCTCCCTCTTCCCTTAGTTTACTGTGCAGATACTAGTATACAAGTACCCCCAATTAATCACGGAAGTTCCTGCAGAAATGAAATGCTCCAATTCTTCTGAATAGCCTGAACATCCAGAAGTTCATCAAAATTCCTCTCCCCGTTCCCAGAGACAGGATGCTTCTAGCAGCTTGACAATATTCCTTTTGATACAACAAACCTCAAAATTCATTCGTAAATCCACTATTTATACTTGAGACCAGCCCTTAACACCGCCTCATGCTTTCAATCCTAGCAGGCATTTGTAATCTGCACAAGAAAACAAATGAAAAAAAACTATATAACTTTTATATTGCTGTCTCATCATCTAAGCTTCTGAAAGCGAAGAAATTCCTTAGAAGTGTAAAGAACTCTGGCTGTTGAACTGATTCATCATCAAGATAGGAGGTAGCGATGCTGCTGAGAGCTGCAGCGCCAAAAAACTGATATAAAAAAAAAAAAAAAAAAAAAAATCAACAAAATCTTTCATTCCATATCACAGTGACACACCAGCTGACACAATCAGATTATCTAGCCACACTACCAAACAGAGTAAATAGCATCAGCAAGTACTTACATTCATCCACAGCTCAGCAAAGAACTGATAACAGCATTAGAGCACTGATGGGTTCAAATCTCCCTTTTTCTCTCGCACTGTACCACACAAACATGTTGTTTTGACCAATGCGGCCAAGGGCGCGCTGTGCGGATGGTAATCAGTGCTTATTTCTGCCAACAGCAGAAAAATGTGAAAGGTCAGGTTTTGGATTTCTTTGGCATGCTTATTTCTAAAGTTTCCATGTTTGTTGTCACAGAGATGACTCGAAGAAAATACCACGAGAAGTGGTGCATTAGCAGGTCCTGCAGCAGGCTGGGAGTGCTGTTCCATCCTTACTACCCCTACATTTACTCCCACCAGTCAGTGCTGTGCTGTGAAGAACCTCTGCACGTGAGGCTTACAGGGCACGTCCTTTGATACCAAAAAGGTACCAAACTAACACGCTGACTTGGGTAACTCTTGACAGCAAGTACAAATACCCTGCTGCTGACTGTTGCATAACCTGCTCTACCTCATTTACAGAAACATTCCTTTGTGATACAACCACTGAAATATGTAGAAGACCCAGGGAGGGGACAGCAAAAACAACTTTCCGTTTTTTCCTTCAAATATTTTCAGGAGAATCTTATCTCTAATTGCAGTGCTGCTCTCCTACCACACTACTCCTTACAAACATCCCATTTTTTAGCATTAAATTAGACTGGGCCAGCCAGGTAGAAACAAACAAATCTTCCACACGTCATTTCACAAGGAATCCAGTGCTGGCGATTTCCCCTCGCTCCTCAACAGATCAGAGTCTGACTGTTCTCTTTCTTTGGTAGCAATCATTGACAGTCTAGGTTTCAGTAACATCTTCCAGTAACTTGGAAGAACAAGGACCTTTTAGCTGCCAACCTGAACAGAAACATCCTACTTCCACTGTTCTGCACGACACACTACAGACAACCAGCTGGTTATCAGAGCTACCCACAGCAGAGAGACTCTGCTACACAATCATGACTCCATGTTTGGGTAAAGTTTAGCTAATACACATCACAGCCACCTGCAATACCAAAAATCAACCCCTCCCTACAACTGGCTCTACCTGGACACAGCATGCACAGGGTACGTCTTAACGGGGCTTTAAGAGGAGGAAATCTTGCCATGTAAAACCAATATTCTTTTCATTACCTCAGAAAGAAATGCTGTGAACAAATGGCACTTCTGAAACATTTCACCAAATTCTGTACTTTTTCTCAAGTTTGATGAGAAAATTGACTTCCATATCTTTGTGCAGCTCTTTCTTACCAGAGGTCTGAGTACTTCCCAAGCTGTCCACACAACGCGATGAAGCCAAGCATCAATTTTATTTTGCCAGAATAAGGAGAGAAAAGGTTAAGGAGCATCAAACAGGAAGCTTAAGGCATCCAGAGTCTGAACACAAGCTCATGATGCCATGATTTCCTCTGAAAGTATCATGCTTTGAAAACTACTTTGGTCCCCACCTTGGCTGGCATCTGCCTGTGCTAAAAGCCTTTTTGTATGTAAAGTCATGCTGAGGTGGTCTGAACACATTTCAGCACTTGCTCTTCCTAAAGCTGTAAAAATAACTTCTCTGGCAATAAGAATCTCAATAGCATTGAGAAGCAAATCTCTCTGCTTCTTTTCTTCCAAATATGAGCAAAACAAGCACCTGGGCAGAACACGATTCCATTTCAAATCCCTAAAAATCATCTGTTGGACACAGAGCTTTACTGTAGTAAGAAGATAAGGAATCCCCCTAACCTGCCCTCTCAAACCAGGCTCACAGAAATAGGGCAGGCCATGAGTTTTCTGTAAACTGAATTGTACAAGCCCATCAAATATTAAAGGGCACTGCAGATGTCTGCAGTCATTTCTAAAAGCTTCTTCCAGACAAGCAACAAGGACACATAAATTACATCAACTGCTTCCAAACGCTCCATTTACTTTTCTCCAGATGTTTTTAACTGAAAATAAGTGCGTTTCTCCTGAGTTTTTAAGCTCAGAGCTCTTTTAAAACTGCTAACAATGCATTTATTGTCCAGACTTTCAAAAGAAAAAGCTCAACCCAAGCTTCACAGAAATCCACTGCTCTCTGCACAATCTTAAGCAATAGATGTATCCCAACAAAGCATTCCTGAAGGCCTCTAGACATCAGCCACATCTTCAGGTTGTCACTTCCATAACCAAAAGCCTCAATACAAACATAAAATTACATGCACTGCATGTATTTGATTTGCTATCCTCTTGAAATCCCTTTGCACAGAGTTGCATCCTTCCCAATAAGAGCTGCAGAAGTCATCTTGTTCATTATCCGCATGCACACAATGCTGCTTCAAACACATTGCAAAGACTACAAATGATGCTGTCAGAGAAACACAGAGCTCTTCTAGATTGCAACTTCAGCCACCCAATATATGCAGCTTCTTTCGCATTTTCCTCTTGCATAAGAAAAAAACTCCAAGTTATCACAGTTCCTGCCCATGCAGTCAGTCAGCCAGGTGCTCTGCAGCCTTGCTGCATGCCCACAGTGGCTCACACAAACTGACCTAAAAGCTCAGCAGCTTTCAGACCAAGGCTCTCCAGGGGGTTTTGAAAACAGAACACAAACTGCTATTGGTATCCATGATCAGCGACACTGGGTATTGAGCACAAGCCCCACAAAAGGCCTCCTATTTACTTAATCCAGTGATAAGCCAGCTTTACATTGCAGTCAATACCTCTTGGAGAACAGCTGCCTACTATCAGTGTAGTACTCAGCCCGATGACCGGTATGAAAAACGCTTCTCAGCACAGCACTGCATCCCACTTGTCTCTACCTCAAACTTCAGAGGGAAGAAAACTGCGTCAGGCTTCCAGAAGCAGCCTCACAGGTTAAAAAAGGTGCAGGTTCCACTCAAATACCACCCACATCGCTGCCAAAGGTTATCATCGCTGCACAGTCCTCACACTGACTTCACATAAAATCATTGGTTGACAACTCAAATTGATGTTTTTACACCTATAACCTGAAGTTGTGAATTTAGTTTTCAATTAACCAGACTTATCACCACAGCTGTGAATATACAGTCTTAGGAACCTTACATTTGGACTGTGACCTACTGTTATCTTGCACATTTAATCTGCCAAACAATCCAGTACAAAGTCCAGGTCATTACATCTGCTTAAGCAGAAATCCACATTTGGCAATAAGCCTTCAGCATCTACTTTGTTCAGATGTTGGTTATGCTTCATTCAAGTCATTACAGCTTCTTCCTCTCTGGAACAGCAACTGATACTGCCAAGTCTCAAACTTCTGAAGCCTATCAGGTTCCTCGGTGTTCACAATTTCACAAACAGCAAAGTTAAAAGGTATATACAGCCAGCACCACCGAGGCTTACTGTTGTTTAACCAGTCTTTACTAAGTGTAATAGGGATATTTCATAAGCACTCATCGCCACTGCTTGAGCTTCTTAATACAGGTCAAGCCAATTCCTGTTCTGATCTGTTAGCTTTTATGTTTCACCACCTATATCCTTGACAGAGAAGTTTAGAGCCACTTTTATGTGTGTGTTTTTTTTTTTTTTTCAGTCCTGGCCTCTTGCACATCTCAGATCAGGCAAAGTAGACAAGAGGATCCAGACCTGGACAAGCAAAGCCTATCTTCAAGGGGGCTGTTCAATTTAGGCTAAGTTGAGCTGTTCAATTACTCCATTCCCTACTGAAACCTGCTCTTAACAGCAACAATTCCTAGAGTTTCAGTTATTTATTTCTGCATTTGCTCCCTAGCTAACAACCAATTCACTACCTCTTCTACTAGTGCAGAGCTACAGATAGAAAACAACACACTTAGCACGTGTAATGCTATAATGTGATGGAAAGTAGAGCAATAATGGCAGGGTGGTACAATCCTAAACTGCAGCAAATGAAGATAAGCCCAAATGCAGCAGCCATGGATGCAGAAACAAAGGAAGAAAATTTGCTTACCTTTAGAAGGCCTGAGGTAGACCAGGATCTCCAGCAAGATGCCCTTGCATCCACTACCAACCCTTAAATGAGGTCTGGGAAGGGGTGGAACCTGGCCCAAGCCCTTCCAATCACTCAAATGCACTGCATGCACCTGAGCTCCCCTGGGTTGGCTCTGCCTTCCCACCAGGTGTTTAATCACTGCTTCAAACCATGACTTAGCATTGCCACTACAGAACATTTGTCTTCAATAATCCATTTTTAAGATCTCACAAGCTTCCATACTTCCCATTCCGCCCACCCATCTTCATTAGCTACAGCACAAAAAAGCCACATCAAATGAAACTCATTCTGAGAGGTGGGTGGATCAATACAATAACATGGCAATTGGTTGCTTCACCCTTCACAACAGGAAGAATCACTAACAGCAAAAAGGCACACCACACCAGTCCCTTAGGAAAAGGTCTCAAGGTTATACCTAAGCCTAAAAATAACCCAAGACATCAAATTCTTACTAACCACCTTAGAACCAATTAGTGCACTGCTTTTAATACCAAACACAAGTTGAAAACACAAACTCAAAGTGGAGCTTCGGTACATTGGCATTTCTCTTAGGTTGTCTTTACCAGTGCTTAAAAATAACAATCTGACATTCCCCCACAGCAATTATTATTATTAAACTTAAGGAAATGCTTAATTATTAGCCCAATTCTGTCATTCCTGAAAGAAAATAACACAGCCATGAAGTTCCCATTAGTTATGGCAGTACAGGAGTCTCCTGATATCTTGAGTTTGAGCAACCTAACTGAGCTGTTAAAAGTCAATGTAAGCTCTTTCCACTGCACAATTACTAATCCAATAATAAAACTCTTCTTCTTCCTGCTCTGTCACAATAACTTGTTCTTCATGCCTCTCCCAGAACGCTATGAATTCAATACATCACATACCAACTGCTCAGAGAACGTAAAGGGATCCGGTTGCTTTGAGATATTTATTATTGCAGCTTTTATTGCCAGCAGTTACAGCCAAGCGTGCCTCTAACAAAGGCTCAGAACGTATCACTGTTTTGCTTACAACCTCCTCCTGCAAGCTGCTCAGTCACAAGCAATCATCCTTAGACATCTCTCTCTCAACAAGCAAAGGAGTTCTCTGGATTTGCAGAACCTAATGAAAAAGAATAGCTCTGAGCAGCAGGCAGCAGTAGGGTCACAGCGATGGCTGCCTCTGATTTGCTTGTGTGATCCACACACAGACCTGTAATCACAGGCTAAAAAGGGTCTGAATGTTTCCAAGTAAGTTATGGCTTTGAATGGCAGAACCTGGTGAATGCCTGTAGTGGTGGTATTTCAGTTTATAGATAGGTGATAATTCACTACTGTTCCCTATCCAATCTGCCCAGTCCAGAACCAAAGCAGAGTCAGAGTTCCAGCTCTGAATGAAATACCTCCACTAGAAAATGCTGCTGCTTCTGCCTGCCATTCTCTCACACAGCTTAGCTGCTGCTCAGTTCACATTTAAGCCAGGAGAATTGTTTACCCTTCAGATCGTGTCATTACGAAAGCGATCCCATTTCCAAGGCTTCCTGAAAGCAGCTGCTACACCCTTCCAGCTCCTAACCAAAGCAGGGCATGCAGGACTTCCATTCATTCCTCCCACAGCCAGAAGCCCGCATGTAGCAACAGCACACTGCAGACGGGAGAGCTTGGTGGAAACAACACTGCTCAGAGCCTGCACAACAGCAGCAAGGGGCTGTAAAACAGCAGAGACCAATTCACACTGTTCTAAAGCCCAAGATCAATAAACTCCCACCAGGGCTAACTACGGTGTCTGCAACCGGCGGCACGAAGCACCAGCCTCAGGGCAGGGCTTCCAAGGAGCTGAGCACATGCAAGGTGCTACAGCTCCCTCTTACAGCGGCATGCAGACACCAGAGCAGACAGCCACCTGTCTCTGGTCTCACTGAACTGCTCTTGACCCTCGATAGCAAGATCATAGACCGCATGCCCAGCTGTTCACCCACTGTGGGACAGCAGCACACAAGTTCATTCTGCAAACATCACCAGCTCCCAGGCATAGCGCAACCAAAAAAACCCACACAAAAACCACTGTTTTCATCTCACCTCATGGTGCTCTCACTCTTACACCACGTGAGGCATATTAAACAAACCTCCTGCAATGCCTCAGAATCCCATAAAGGCAGCAAAACAGGCGAACTGCTACAGCCAGCACACACAGAAACCCAGCAGTACCATCACTCTTATTTACAAACTAAGACAGCAGCAACCTGCCATCAGTTTTTCCATTGCTGCTCATGACAAATAGAATTCCAATTCTTTTAGTGCAAACAACACAAGTTGTGAAATCAAAGTAAGTTTACAATATGCTAGCTCATCTTTCAGAACATATGCACATATACTAATTCCTACTGCATTCTCATTGAGATTGCCGACACAAAACTCGTTTGACACACTGAACCCTTGTCTCCCAGGATCAGTTCTGGCATCTGCTGCACATTCACACAGTTGTGTTGCCTTCGTGCTGCACAGAAACCTAACAGCAACGCTGTCAAGAATTCCTGAGCATCAACCAAGATAGAATTAAGCAATTCAACACATACACACGCAAAACCAAACCGAAACAACCCCACACCAAGCGTCCAGGGAGTGAAAAGTGCATTTATTTTCAGTTTACTATGTAGCTACTGCTGGAATTTCAAGAACACACATTCTAAAATTAGCAGAAGTGAATAACATGCATTTAAAGAAGGCCCACAGATGCCATCCTTCCCCAGCTGATCCAGCATGCCCAGGTTTCTCATGGAGTGGAAGGAAAGGCAAAACTAGAATTTATCCAGCCTTTAACTATCTTGGATGCACTGGAACAGGTTGCCCAAGGAGGCTGTGGATGCCCCATCCCTGCAGGCATTCAAGGCCAGGCTGGATGTGGCTCTGGGCAGCCTGGGCTGCTGATTGGTGACCCTGCACACAGCAGGGGGTTGGAACTGGATGAGCATTGTGGTCCTTTTCAACCCAGGCCATCCTATGGTCTTCCACAACACAATCACTGCCACATCTGAAATCACCGTGTGTCACATGAACGCAGTCTGACTGATGCCAATAAGAACACTCGGAACTCTTCCGACTTACTTCAGAAGAAAAGCAGGCATTTTGTCTATAAGAAATCATTTCAGACAACACAAATTAGATTGGATGGAACTTTGATTTCTTGCTTGTTCTGATTTGATGTGACTCTGCCAAAACACTGACTGGATAACTAAAAAGTATTACATCAAGAAGGCTGGTCTAAGCTGGACCCTTATCTTTTTTCAGCCAGTAAAGTTTTGTGGGTTTTTTTTTGGCAAATTGTTGCACGTAATGCATACGTTGGCAGAACTCTTGTCTAAAACATGCTATGCCCTTCCATGCTAATTTGCAGGGGAAAAAAAAAAAAAAACAAAAAAAAAAAACAGCAGTTCCACAGCAAGCTAGTTCTGTAGTAAAAAGAGATGGGGGCAGAGGAGGGGCTGTGTGCAAGGAGACCAAGACTAACGCACCTGGTACTCAGTCACTCCCCCACTTTGGGATAAATAAGCATTTCCCATGAAATGCTAACAGTCCAATGCATTACAACTGAAAGCTCTGCCCAACAGTTACTCCTGATGGCTGTTAAAAGCACTGCATGGTTTACTACAGTCACCCATCACACAGAAGCCAGCCTGCATTATGCTACACAAAGTAGTCAGCAACAAGCAGTGTTTTCATAAGATAACAGTTCAACTTCAGAAAAGCGTCTCTTGCTTCATTCAAGCTTGTACTTGCAAAATGCACGAGTACACAGTACATATTCACCAAGTTTTAGAGACCTTCTGTTCTTCATTGCAGCAGGCATCAAGTTTGTACACCCTGCCTTCTGAAGGGGCCCGCTCCCAGCTCACACATCCCAGACAAACAGCTGCAGATCACCAAGGTCCACCAAGAATTCACAACAACCCAGAAGTACTGAAGACCACTGTTCCTTAATATTTACAAACATTAGCAGATACTTAATGAAGGCAGCAGATGCTCAAGTTAGCAATAACTTCAGCCATGCCCCATTGTGTTCAGCTCAATATGTTAAGTATCTAGGTGTGTGTTTTACTGTTTTCTTGGCACTCTCCTGAATGTTAGAGCTCTTCTTGCTGAAAGAAAAACTGTTCAGCTGCATGACTTAGCATCATCATAAGGATGATACATAACATACTAGCCTTTGGGAAGATAAATTGAAACTTTAGACTGTTAGTTATACAGGCAACTCTGGTTCAACACATGATTAGTCACAAAACACACAAATTATTTATTACAAGTTATTTTGTAGCCTGTAGATCAGCTCAGTGGCAATAGCTTCTGTGTAGCATTCAGCTTCCTTCCCCACTGCTGCTTAAGGAAAACGAGGCATAGGTGTAGGCTAATAACAAACTGAACAGATCCAGCAGCTCTCCAACACCACAAAATGCTATCCCAAACCTTGCTATGTGATCCCACACCTGCAATAGCTCTGAAGCTCACCATTTTTCACATTAAAGCTTTAACCTTTGCAAGAGTAAACACAGACTAAGTTAATTTGGTTAATTCCTTTTTATGCGAGTCAGCTTGGCCACTGCATGAAAGCCACCACGTTAAGGTAAACTTCATAAGTTACCACGAAAGAGTCTTATATCCAAGTAAGCACCGACTTCTCTGCTCACTTTCAGGCTGGTCTGACAGCACAGGCCTACAAAGTGCACTGCTCCACAGCACGGACAACGCTTCACCCAGGCTGCAGCAGACTCCCCTGCTGCTTGTCATTAGCTAGGTACTTTACACAGCTCTTCATGCAAATATGCCTGTCACCTTTCACTTCAATACAGCATAAATTGCTGTTTTTCTTCCCCCAGAAGTTGCATCACACCCAAAGTCACCAAATCTTTTAAAGCAATTTGTGAAGCACACTGGTTTGAGTACCTCTGATTTATTACAGCAAGTAAAACAACATCTGGCCTCATCCACTGACTAGAATTAAACAAACCTAAATGAAAATACACAAGCCAGGAAGAGCCTTACAAATGTACACAGCTGTGCTATCACCTGTTTGTAAGCACTGCTCTTAGGGCCAGGGACTCCCCAAAACTCAGTGCCACCTCCTCCCAAGATGATAGCATAGCCATACCCAAGCTTCCAATGAAGAGCCACTGAGCAAACCTTCCTACCCACACACTAATTCTGCTCCTCCCCCAAAAAGAAGTTGACACAAAGCCCATAGGCTACCTTGCTGCTCCAGGCTCTTTACAAACCCTGGCAAAACTGATTTCTCCCATTTGCCTACCAAAGTGCTTTAAAAAAAAAAAAAAAGACACCACCTATTGGACTGGCCTAGTGAGCAAATCAAGGGATACATATATTAGTACTTTAATTCTAGTAGCATGCCATTACCTAACATCAAGTAATCCCTAGTGGAGCATACTTGCACTTTTTAGGTCACTGAGGTGCTTTGTCTCTTGCTGCTGACAGCCCCCATTCAAATTACAGTCAAACAGCAGTATTTAAGTGCATTATTTTTCCTTCCAATTAAGTAGTTTCAGCTGTCTGCAGTCTCATTTTAGTGATTACTGGCTTGTTCCCACAGCAAGCCTCAAATTAGAAAACTTCATACTCATTAGTGTCTAAATCACCTTGGAATATTAAAGTTCAAGGTAGATGTGATATGTTTTGTCAAACAGATCAGTCAGGGATTTTCAGCAAACACATCAAGATATTTTGATTGCACCACATTATCTGACAGAACTACAGGTGCAGAAGAAAGGAGATTCTGTCCAGCTATCCCATACACACAGCCAGCAGCGTGTGCAACTCTTGACACTAAAGAACCAGCTACTGCACTGCTCTCCTCAACCAGGTCTTTCCTTATTTAGGTGAGAGTTGTCTCTAGATTGTCTCTAGACTCCCACTAACCAATTTAACATTGGAAATGGTTTTAAGTTGAAGGAGGGAAGATTGAGGTTGGATGTCAGGGGGAAGTTCTTTACAGAGAGAGTGGTGAGGTGCTGGAACAGCTGCCCAGAGAGCTGTGGATGCCCCGTCCATCCCTGGAGGTGTTCAAGGCCAGGTTGGATGGGGCCCTGGGCAGCCTGGGCTGCTGTTAAATGTGGAGGTTGGTGGCCCTTCATGCAGCAGGGGGTTGGAGATTCATGATCCTTGAAGCCCCTTCCAACCCAAGCCATTCTGTGAACATTCAAATTCCCCCACTGGCCTAGAAATGCAAAGACCTTTCAGCTTAAGAGCTGATTGATTTGCCTAGTGAACAGTTAGCACACACTTCCTTTACCAGAATCAGACACAGCCAACACATTCTGATTGCCTCGACACCACTAAATAAATGAGCCTTGTTTTATTCCCATGTTTTACCCACTGCAGTTTCTGCTGTACTGACTGCCCTATTTGCCTGAAAACAAATTCAAATACAACATCTTGTCTCTTGCTACCCAAAAATGCATAATTGTGTACCATGTGCATTCTATCTTTACTGTAAGGAGAACACAAATAGACAAGTCGAAAAAAGGTACAAAAAGACTTCCAGTTCTTCATGCTGTTTAAACAACCTCTACTGTGAGGCTGCAAAACCACTTTGCTTTCCCTGAAATGCTACAATGACTAAAATGGACCACATTTCGGCATTTAACAGCTGGTGGTTTTTGTCTTGCTCATGTTTGTACACTGACCAGATTTACAACACAGGTAACGCCTCACTTTAAAAGCTTTTACACAATAATTTGGAGTTGACCAGCAAGCGAGTATTACGTACATGCAGTTCACATCAACTCTCTCCTCAATTAGCATAATAAAGCAACCAGCAACCCTCTAACTGAATTCACTCCATTATGCAGGAAGCAAGATGTTCCAGTAAGCAAAACATAGCCGGAGAAGTTTCATCATTTCATACATGCAAAATAGTCTTATCTAGGTCTCCTGGTGTCAGCTTAAATACCAGCTTGAAATGGCATTACACACTTATCACAGCAGGTGTCACCTGTAAATATTTGTGCCTCTACCCAGGCTAGCACTGTTACTCAGTGGATTAATGCACATCACTTCCCACCTCCCTTCCCTGGCAGAGAGCACAAGGTCATGCACCTGTGTACCCAATACATCTCTAGCCTCAAGCAAGTTGTGCCCTTTTAGTCAGCTCCACCTTACAACACAGTTTAGCAAGACAAGTCCCATCCATAAGCCAGTGCATTGTTGTACATCTCAACGCTATTAAAGGCTGCAATCCCGTAGCAGTGAAGTAGCATCAGAAAGTAATGACGCAGATGAGAGGCCAGCAAGGTGCAGGAACAGCTTCCCACAATCTGCCTTCACATACTCACCTCCAATGGTGAGCCTGCAGATTCACACCAAAGTCACAGAACTGCCACAGGAAGATGATAAACATCCATAGGAAAGCTGTAAATGCAGGTTCAGTGTGTATCAGCTTCTCCTGATACTTTGAGAACTGCAGTAACATTGTTGATTTTGACCATTTCACACAAGGCAAAGCAGCTATGCGCTGTTAGCATCCTATGCAAAAGGATCTGATGCTTGCCCAGGAACCCACAGAGCCTTTCAACCCCAAACTCAAGCAACAGACACACAAATTCTCCAGAGGCTTCTTTCATTGCAACCAAAACAAAAGGAAAAACCCTACTGTAAGACTTGAGGGTACCCTGGAAATACTACCAAAGTTACAAAGCTGGATGCATCACCTAGTGATCACACAGCTCCTACCCGGTTCTTACCGGGACTAAGATAGGAGGGTTTTCCAAGAGCATCCCACCTTTGCCTGACCATAAGCACCCACCAGCTCTATTGGTGCTCCCAGCAGTACAAAGACCACAGGAGCTTACAGAAATATTAGTTATCTCATCTTTGTGAAGCACCCACACCTAACTCATAACATTACATTAAGCTTAAAGAGAAGATCTATCAGTATTTAAGCAGAACATCACATCAGCTGAACTACCCCTTCACACCCTTTCAGAATACCTAAAAGGTTTTGTTTTCAAGAGATCTTTTCTGTGTTGTTTTTTTCCATCTCCATGACTGATTTTGCATTCTTAGCATTCGTGCAGTTTGAACAATAGTAATTAAGACAGCAAAGCCCCTGCTTTACAGCTAAATTCAGTTAGTATCATCTCCAGAGAGCACCATCCATTGCCTTTTTAGATCATTTTCTATCTTAGTGCAAATCTTTAGTCCCCAGTTCCACCCATCTGTCCTTCAGGACAAGCATTGCAAGGAGCTGAGCTTCTATCCTCTGTCCCAGGGTAATCCCCTGCATTAAATGATGCTTCCAAGAGCCAAGCACTTTCAAATAATATCTGAAATGTCTCCTTGTGTCTCACTTACAAACCCAGAGAAAGTCTTAGTGTCATCAATTATGGATCTCAAGAACAACACATTAAGCGAGCAGAACAGAACATTGCAACTGCAGTAGTAGGAGGTCATACTGGGTGACACAACCATTCCAGGCTTTTGCTATGGAGGCACCCAATTACCAACAAATGACCAATCTCACAACTGCTTCAGCACTCACCCACGCTACACTTGTCATCCCCTTACCTTCCTTGCTGCCCACAAGGTCTGTTTTCCATCACTACCATTTATTCCTAGTGCCAGACTATCATTTCAGTATCCTAAAATCACCAGATTCATTCTTTTTAGACTCTGATGACAACAAAAACAATTTCGCACTCAAAGGCAACTACTTTTATGTGTCAGTAATGAGGGATGACATCTGCTGTCCAGTTATCCAAGAACTACTATTCTGCATATAAAATATAAACAATAATATGAACAACTCAGATAAGGCAGCTGAAGTCTAACTAATTTGTCTCATTGTTTTTCCACTACACTTATTTTCAACATTAATTAGTACAAATGTCAGTCCTCATCTTATTTAAGAACCTAGGACATCTTTTTTGAATTACTGACCAGGTGATGCCTTGCTTTTCATAGAATCATTAAGGTAGGACAGACCAACAAGATCATCTAGTCCAACCGTCAACCCATGCCAGTGACCCCCACACCACAGCACTCAGAGCAACATCTGCCCTTCTCCTGAACACTTCCAGAGATGCTGACACCACCACCTCCCTGGGCAACCTGTTCCAATCACCACCCATCCTGAGAAATGTTTCCCAATACCCAACTTGAACAACTCCTGGTGCAAGTCGAGGCCATATCCTCTCTTCCTATTGCTTGTTACATGGGAGAAGATGCAACCCCAGCTCACCACAACCTCTTTGCAGGCAGTTGCAGAGCGATGAGGTCTCCCCTGAGCCTCCTCTCCTCCCCACTGAACAACCCCAGTTCCCTCAGCCGCTCCCCATCAGACCCGTGCTGCAGACCATCACAGCTTTGTTGCCTTTCTCTGGACACACTCCAGGTCTCAGCATCCTTCTTGCAGCGAGGGGCCCAACACTGAGCACAGCACTCCACAAGGGGAGGTCACCTCCTGCTGGTTGCACTAGTGAGCATACAAGCTGGGACGGCACTGGTCATCCTTCTTGGCCACCTGGGCACTGCTGGCTCACGGTCAGCCAAGGTTCACAATTAGTTAACTCAGATACAAGAACTTGTGAAGATAAGTGGCATAGATTTAAATGGCTGCTGCCTTGGCAGCCAGTGCCATGCTTTTAGCATATTTCCCCTGGAGAAGACAGTTGCTGTGATACCTAAAAGACAGGCTTCCTGGCTTTTCTTCTGAGCATGCTAAGCGGAAGCAGTGAAATAACAGGATTTGTACATTCTCACACTACCAGCTACCAGAAAATTCTGCAACAACGACTATCTTGCTGTGTCTGCTCTCCTGCTGGTTATGTTACTGGGAAACATAGAATCAGAGTGACTTCAAACAGAAAAGAACTTCAAGATCACCAAGTCCAACATCAATCTGACTTACCAAGCCCCATTACTAACACACATTCCTCAGCACCATATCATACATCTCCTAAACATCTTGCTGCTGGCCGTGTGGTTTTGGATACAAGCTGAGATGCCATCAGCCTTCTTGGCCGCACATTCAAGTGCGGATGCAAAATACAGACAGAGGTAAAAATTCATAGAAAACATCCTAGCAGGAAGAATAGTTGAATTTAACAGAACATAAGCACTACCAACTTAAAGGCAAAATGGATTTTTCTCCAGGTTTTACTGTTAAATTACACCAAACAGATTTGGTCCAGGCTGTAAACAGCCCTTAAAATAATGCAAAAAAAAAAAAAAAAAAAAAAAAAACCAAAAAAAAACACAACAAACAATCATCCAGTATGAGTCAGAAGCTTCTCATAAACAAATAAAAAGCCCACAGACATACTGCAATACAGCCAAAGCTACACATTCAATTCCAGTAGTGCTAAGAGTCACTTTCCTTGCCTGTATTTACTTTCTTAAGTAAAGGAGGAGAAATTAGCAAATAAAATAGCTGTCTAATGATTAGGCTTACATTCATTATCTGACTACGTAAGCAAATAAAGCTGCTAAACAGGACAATTTATACAGCTCATTCATACCCACCCTGCGTTTCCATACTCGCTTCCACAAGCACTGAAGCAACAGGGGAGGGAAGAAAAACCCACCAAGTTACTCAGTGTTAGAAATGCACTGTCATTTTAATAACCCTTCATTTGTGGCATTAGACAGGCTCCAGGTATATCACATTCCCACAGTAGCCCAAACGTGTCAAAGTAAGAGCCTGTTGTTATTTTATTCCTAACGTTCATCACAAGATTCACGCTACATCTATATTCTTACCACAATTAAATCAGAACTACACATTCACTACCAACAACTCTGGTTCAAGAGCCACCCAGAAGCCTAAGAAGTTGTTGGCAAAGTCATTCCATATATATCCTCAATGTTAAGAGCCTTTAAATTCAGTTTAAACCTTTTAACTCTAAAAGCTGTTCATCACACTCCGCTCACAGGCTGGAGAGTTCACAAATACAGCTGAACTTTACCTGCTCATCACATTTAAACACCACATTTTACAGGACAGCAAAAAGGCTCGATATCAGCGTAATGCTACAACGCAATGGAAAGCACAGCAATAATAGTGAAGCAGCAAAGGCCTACACTGCAGCAAGTGAAAACAAGCCCAAATAGAGCAGCTATCAACACAGAAACAAAGGAAGAAAGCTTGCTTACCTTCAGAAGGCCACAGGTAGGCAGGGACCCCCAGCAAAAGATACCCTCACCTCCACTGCCAACCCTTAAATGAGGGCTGGGAAGGGTGGATCCTGGCTACAACCCTTCCAATCACTCAGGTACATTGCTCGCACCTGAGCTCCCTTGGGTTGGCCCTGCCTTCCCACCAGGTGCTCAATCACCACTTCAAGCTGCGGCTTACTATTTCCACTACAGTCATGTACTTTTCTCATGGGTAAAGACAGAAATTCTCTGTTGCAATGCCATAGAAAACTGAATATTGTTGAGATTTGGAGAATTTTTATTTTATTTTACTACTTCTCAGGCACTGTTCCCAAACTCCATCATTCTCCAAAATAGAAAGTGTTGTTTTCCAGTCCCTTCTTCAGCTTCACAGACCTAGTCTGAACTCATCCTTCCTGCAGTGAAAAGCCAAAACTGAACACAATATTCGAGGTGCAGTCTCACCAGATTCCCTACGTCTCATTCATCTGATTTAATCACATTAATTTAATCCCTCAGCACAACAACAAAGCCCTTGCCCTTGCTCTCACAAATCTGAAGAAAAGATCGCTGTGCTGTGAAACTGTTCCCCAGACACTGTCTCAAGAAGTTACCCTCATGTCATCATCAGCCTCCAAAACCATTCTTAAATGTTTCAGACCCCAAGTGAAGTGATTTTGTATCATTGATTGGAACGTTTGAAGCATTCCTTTTATCACTTCAAATCCCGTGGAGCGATTCACAGTTTGAAAAGTCACAACAATAAAAACTCTTCAACCCTGTGAGTGCTACTGAGGTTTAAAGGTGGCACTGTCTTACATAATACTCTCTTCCCCAGGCTTAATTATTTGCTTGCATGGAGATCCATGGATACAACATCTCTTAAGTCTGTTTCAACAAAATAGCTAAGTAAAAGCAGTGACTGGTATTTAGTTTTGAGCATGACCATAATTGTTTTCAAGCTGCAGCTTTGCTACAGCTCTTAGCAAAAGCTGATTGTAGTACAAGCCTTGGCAGCTTCCCACCAGCTATTCGTAGGCCTGCTGGAAGGCTCAGTTTATTAAAGAGAGTAGACTTTACAGCAGCAATTCACCTCTCCTTATCACCAAGTTGGTAAGTTAATGAAGAGAGTCCGTATTTTCAATAAATAATCAGAATCATAGCATTATCTAGGATGGAAAAGACCTCAGAGATCACAAGTCCAACCATCAGTCTGACCTACTGAACCCCACCACCCAACCATGTCCCCAAGTGCCGCATCCACACATCTCAGACACCTCTGGCAATGAGGACTCCATCACAGCCATACTGCAGAGAAAATACCACCAAGTCAAAAGGCTGCAAGGAAAGCATGGCCTTGGTGGGTAACAAAACCAGACTGGAGTCCCATGCCAGTCAGTGGCAGATGCTAATTACCATTCACAGAACATTTATCATTTATTTAACAGGAAAGTTAGCAGAAATCTCTGGAACACAGCTCTTCTAGGCTGCATGCTGCTTGCTATGACTTCCTGAAGTTTCAAAGCAACAATCCCCCCAAAAAAGCCTCAAGAAAAAAAGAAAAGAAAAACCAAACAACCCACAACCCACAGACCACAAAGGAGATCTTCAAATCGTTTTCAGGGCACTCTCAAAAGAGTTATCCTGAGTCTGGTTGCTGAGGTTTTGTTTTAGTAGTAGAGATCTGAGATACTACTTGCCCTCTCTCTAGTTAGAGAGATCTGCTCTGACCCCACACTGCAGCAGGATCTGCTTTGCTGGGCTCACCCCTGTGTGAAAGGATGCAAACTATCCTTGCTCAAAGCCCGAGGTATCAGTATCTGTTAGTAACAAGTATATCAGCAAAAGTATTTTGATGGACTCTCAGACAAGAAAATGTTGACACTTCAACTGTTTTAAAGCCCCCTTGTGAAGGATTAGAAATCAAGTTTTTGCGGCGCTTCACTTCCTTTCTCTGGGTTTGCATCATTCTTTGAACCTCACAACAGCACAGCTCTATCTACAACCTGCCCTTACACATCTATATGCACAAACCAACAATGCAGCATCTTGAAAACCCAAGAGGTTTCTGTCAGTTTGAAGACCGCTGAAGTCTATTCATGTGTTTGTTTTACACGGTTTCTTCTTCCTCTCCGTTCTTAAGTACAATACATATTTGATATAAGAAGCATCAAATTCTGATCAAGTGTTGATGCATCTATTTGTGGAATTCAACTCACAAGCCACAGAACGCACGAAGGCAGTTTTCACTTAAAGGCAACAGCCTAACTGACAGCATCTAAAATGTTTCAACCACTTATTACACGTTTCATACAAAGGAACCCGTTTTTCTATTTGATTTTGCAGCTCTGAAATGCAAAAGCCTGAAAGTAACTGATTTCAGAATTCTTATACGTGGAACAACTAGTGAAGCAGCCCCACACTTCATATGTGCTTTTACCAATCATCACACCTAAGTCAGAATAACACAAGGAAAGAAACCTCTGCGCAAAAAATAACAAATAAAAAATACTCAGGTGTCCATTCAGGACCCAATTTAGGAACAGTTGGCAGCAGCTGCTCTTTTAAGATTATTACCTA
Organism: Tetrao urogallus; assembly: GCF_951394365.1. Taxonomy (NCBI): domain Eukaryota; kingdom Metazoa; phylum Chordata; class Aves; order Galliformes; family Phasianidae; genus Tetrao; species Tetrao urogallus. Next base: position 35,029,044 of record NC_136821.1, read on the forward strand.
CAACTCCTGTATTTGAACAGAAAGAACCACTGCTGTTGTAAGACCCATTTAATGTTGTAGTATTTCAACTGCCACTGATCCAGCCAGCGTGCCCAAACACTTCTCTGACAGAGCTCAAATCCTAGAAAGGAGTTTGCACTGCCAATGAAACTTCTTTTCTTTTTTTAATGGAAGGCCAAATAAGTCGATGACACCATAATGAAAAAGAAAGGCAGTAAATAAGTAATGTCTTTCCTTCACCAGAAGTCTCAAACTGCTTTAGATTCCAAGCATGTACTCTTCCAGATCTGTAAAACGTCTCTCAAGCACCGAACTATTACATGAGCTGATCAAGGAGCATATGTTGGTCGGAGTTACAGCTTAAAGCAGCCTGAACTAATGAGGCTACATTCTTTAAAGGGTACGGGTTTTTTTCCCCACTGGAAAAAACTGCTTCAGCACTTCGTATTTTCTCATCTCAGCCTGTGCCAACTACACCGCAACTCCTCACTATCAGTGAAAAAAGAGCAATGCCCTGAGCTTAAAGGGCTTTGCACTGCTTGGGAACCATCACTGCAACATCAAACTCTGCAAATCAGCAAGGACTTCCCAGGCAAAACAAACCCTAACTCCCAAGTTCTTCTCACATGCAATAACAAAGAGGTTTAGCACAGCGTTCAACTTGGTGGAGTTACAACCCAGGAGCGAAGAGGATTTCTGGGCGCTTGTTGTTGAATATACGCAATTTTCACGTATACAGAGTTACTTGAAGAGCTCTCAGAACAAAACAAAACAAAAAAAAAGAGATCTAAAATAGACACTTTTTCTAGATAAATCTTTCCCATGAATCAGATCTACTGGTTCCATGACTCAGTGTACAACGCAAGTTTGACAGCAAATTGTCTACAGAAATTTTACTCATCAGCTTTGCCTTTGAAACACATTTACAGGCTGCTATTTTGGTTTTACAGCCTCTGAAACTGACAAAGGAACCAAGTTACGGTTAGGTAACAAATCAGCAATACATGACAAGGCTGACAGCAGTCACATGCTGTGAAGATAACTACACACAATGCTTCACATTCTCCTCCCACTTCAACACAAACCTGGCTGCACCACTATATCCCATGCACCAGCACATCTACAAGCACAAGAACAGGCATTAATTACCACTAAACAGTTTTGGTTTTTTGCTGAAGGACATCCTTTAGCCTACAGAAACCCAAACACCAGGGATGCTAAGAAAGGAACAGCAGTACCTGTGTTGTACTTCCCACAATATAAAGTTTCCAGCTCCTCAGTGAAAGAGGAGAGGGGCAGGAATGGCTCCCAGGAGCTGACAGCCGCTCACCATCGTTTCGAGGAAGTAAAAGTACATAGGCAACCTGCATAAGCCTCCAATGCCCATTCAGTCCCAGCGCAGCGTGCCTCCAGCGCTGCTGTTCAATGTGTGACAGGCACTGCCAGCCCTGCTGACCCGCTGTGTGCGATGCTAAAGAGGATTTCAGCCCCCCTCCCCCCTCCACAAAACGTTGTTGATGGTATTAATGTTTAATACCACGCTGTCTGTTTGTTCGTGCTGCGCTGCTTACCACCAGGATGAATAAAGCAGTCTTTCAAGCAACAATCTCAGCCACTTTTTCGTGACATATGCTCTAAGGACAAGACAGGCCAACAAACCAAGATCGCTTTAACCGGCTCTCCATTTCAGATGCTGTGCATCTTGAACGACGCCTGCTAGCTCGAACACCAGAGCTGGGCAAGCTGGTCTGGTATTAAATGTGGAGGTTGGTGGCCCTGCCTATGGCAGGGGGGTTGGAGATTCACGATCCTTGTGGTCCCTTCCAACCCAGGCCATTCTTAGTTCTGTGAATCCCTTCCAAGCAGCGGCAGGCTACCTCCACACACAACGCGCAGCTTTACATTACTATGCAAAACAACTCCAATCCCTTTTTAAAACACGTGCTCCTAGCCAACCTCGTCCACTCTTTTTACCTGCAGCTGTAGTTCAGGAAGACACCCGCACACTGCACAACGCAGGCGATTTATTTCGCACACGCTGAGCAGTTCTTTGGGGACAGACGCACGCAGACCTGAGCTCACGAGGCTGTTGTCTGCCTCCCGCTTCCACAGCCGCCGTTTTGCGCTCTGCAAAGCAGCCGCACACCTCGTTTACCCAACCGACCGAACCGCGGCGCGCGGCTCAGAGCCCAGCACCCGACGGCCCCCGTTTTCTCAGCGCCTTCCGCACCATCCCAACAACTTCGCGCTGCCCATCCCCAGCAGGCCGAGGGCCCCGAGGGAAGGCGGCAGGAGGGCGCACGGCCCGGCCGCCCCCCGACTCACCCTCGATGGCGATGACGTGCTCGCGGATCTGGTTCTGCAGCACGGGCTCCTCGACGCGCTCCAGCAGCTCGTAGATGGAGTAGATGTTGGGGTGCACCGATTCGAAGCGCTGGATCTCGGCGCGGATGGCTGCCGAGTTGGCCAGCTGCTGCTGGTAGTTCATGGTCCCCCCTTCCCTTCCTTTCCTTTCTTTTTTCCCTCCCCTCCCCGCGCCAGACCTCCGCTCGGGCTGCGCCCTCCGCCTCGCGCCCCGCCGAGGGGCTCCGGGGCCGCGCGCGCCGCCGCGCCCCGCCCCCTGTCACTTCACGGCGGCGGCGGGGCAGGGCGAGCCGGCAGCCCCCGGCCCCATGGACGACGGCGGCGGCGGGGTGGGGCGCCTCGCGGCTCCGGGCCGGCCGCCTCCTCCTCCAACTCCCCTCCCAGCCTCGCCTTCGTGCGCGGCGCCGGAGAACGGCGGCAACGGCGCGCTCTCTCTCCGGGACCGGTTCCCCCACCCCCCCCGCTCTCGCTCCGCCGCCCCCTACGTCTTTCTCCTCCGCCTGCCTCACGCTCACGCAAGCCGCACCCCTCGCCTTACCTCACCGCGCTGGCCGCACCGCCCCGCGCGCGCGGAGTGAAGGTAGGTGGCTCTGGGAAATGTAGGCGGCAGCCGCCATCTTGGCCTCCCCCCCTCTGCCGCGGGGCCGCCCTGAGAAGCGTCAAAGTTGGCCCAAAAAGCGCGTTGGCCTAATTACTGATAGTTACAGTAATTGTTTCCCCGCTGGCGAGGCGCTAATTGACGCGCTTGCAAAATTATCCTCACACAAGATGCTATATTGCACCAAAAGCTTCGTCTCGGCCCCAGCAAAAGAGAGAGCGATGTTCAAAACAACAGTGCGCTCAGTCAAAATCGCCCTGTAATAGTAATAAATATCCAGTCAGGATCAATTCCGAGGTAACAAAACACTGCTGTCATTAGCGCTAACGAGCTTTAAGTAAAACAAGCAGTATTACTTTCACACAGGCTGTACGCGCAGTTGGGAACACACCTCAGGGAGTTCATTTCTGCAATCAATATTTGATGGATTTCAGTCCCAAAGCTGTAAAAATGGAAAGTACAACTATCCGCCTGTTTCACCAGCAGTTAACTGAGTAACATCTATAACAGACTTGTTTTACTCCAAGTGCTTGAGCAAATTATTTGCAGACACGACTCTGTAACAACAGCCTTGCAGAGCTGTTCAGGTTTTCAAGAAGAGTTTTTTGTCTTTGGAACCATCTGTGAATTTGGGCTGAACCTGGTACTTCTGAAACCGCTCTGGATGTAGTGCAATGAAACACTGAGAATTGCTAGTGTCTTTGGTGTCTCCCTTGCATGAATACGACACAAACTGCCCTTATGTCAGCAACCAGTGAAGAGGACAGGGTTGGGGACAGAGAGGAGAGGCCTTGTCCCTGGTACACGGTGGGTGAGGAAGCAGCAACCAGCAAGCTGGTTTGGTAATTTAAACCAATGTTTTCGTTACCAAAGAAAACTTGGTTTCCCTCAAACCATTATATACTGCCAGTTTTCTCATTCTGATACCCAAATAGGGAAGTCTTAAATTCAAGATGAGGGTGTGTTCGCTGCTGCATGAGTTGTCTTCTGCTCATTTGAATAACTGGGGGAGAGAGAGCATATGTTCATAGCTATCTGTGTTCTCTTCCCTCTTCTTTCTCAATAGAGATTAGTATAATTCTTGTTAGCTTTCTTGGCTCTGTTTTCTAATCCTGGTAGGAAACTCCCACTATTTCAATCAGTTAATGGTTTGCAAAAAGCTACTAAATGCAAGCTGTAACACTCATTTGCTTCCCTCTGTCCAGTTCTGGAGCAGAAGCATTACCTCTTATCTCCTGGTGCTTCCAGAAATGCCAGAGAGCAGAGAAAATGCCAGAGAGCAGAGACAGCAGCTTCCATTGCATGTGAGGCTGACCATTTCCACCGCGACCATATATGTGTTCTAACAGCTCTAAAGTGTATGATAGTCTAAGACTTGACTATAAACAAATGCAACGATTACACACAAATAATTGAAACATGAGAATCCTGTGTTAATATCAGTTTTCTAATTGTATAAAGCAGTGGGTACTACGAAGGTCATAGAATCATTCAGGTTGGAAAAGACCTCTAAGATCACCTAGTCCAACTGTCAACCCATCCCACTGTTCCCTCTGACCACGTCTGTCAGTGCCACCTCTCCACTGTTCTGGAACACCTCCAAGGTGGCCCTACCACCTCCCTGGGCAGCTGTGCCACTGCATCACTGCTCTTTCTGGGAAGAAATTGTTCCTAATATCCAACCTGATTCATAGACCTTCTACAAAGTTTTATTTATCCTGATTTTTTCTTTTTTGCTGCAGAATAATAGCTTGCATATAGTCTGTGTAAAATTAAAGCAATCAAGCTACTACTGCAGTTTACTCGGTAAGAATGCCATGACAGTAAGTGATATTTTCCTATGCTTGTAGCTTGTTTAGCTTTAAATGCTGCTTGTGTTGCGCAGAGTGATGCTGGATACTTTCCTTAGCCATAAAACTCTGCTTTAGGGAGTCTGGCATTAGAAGTTCTCCATCATCCTTCAATGTGGGCTGGGCTTTGGCAACACTGTGTGAACATTAATAAATCTAGATGTTTTCCTTTGGTCTGGGCCAAGGCTAGCTTGGGTACTTGACAGCTTTTCCTTCCCTGCTTTTGCCAAAGGCAATATAACCACTGAAACTGGGGCTCATCTCTTAATCTGTGGAGATCGTGAAACCCAAATAGTTTTTTTTCTTACACGTGTAGAAAGGCCAATGGGCTTTGTGTAAAGAGTACAGGGTACACTTCCAAGGCAGATCAGTACTACGTGCTGGAGGTGGGGCAGGGCCCAGCTTTCCTCTCTGAGCGTGAAAGCTTCCCAAGGATGGTCTTCCCATTGCACCATGCTCCCACAGAGCTGGCTTTGTGGTTAGATACATAAGCAAGTGCCATCTGTGCCAACCTCCTACTCCTCCTCCCTATCTGACAAATCCAGTCATTGCCGTGACTACAGAAGGCTAAATTGCATGGTTTCGTTATGATTTCAGTGCTGAATACCTTCAAAGAATAACAATAAGCGGAAAGCAGCATTGAATCAACATCTCAAACAGATCTCACTCCTCTCAGATGATTTTGTTTACCCACCTCATTCTATTCCCTGCAGTCTAACTCTACAAAAAATATAGGAAAAATGTTGAGGAGATGCAATTAGTAAACCTGGTCTTAAAACTTGTGCACAATTAAATTTGGCTTTTGGAAAGGAGCCCAAACATGTTAGTAAAAAAAAGCAGCAGTGGGACCTTAATGAAAGTATGGCTGTAGGAAGCCTCTGTAGAGAAGTTACAAATTGGGCTCACAATCCATGAAGCTGATATTTATGTACATGTAATGAAGAATTCTCATGGCATTTCTTATGGCACACTGTTACATGTTAACTGAAAAGAGTTGAAGCATCCTGATCTGGTCTGTAACAGGATTTAAAGTACATACACTCAAAAATCACAAATAAATAGAGACAGGGCTGTTTGCAGACCCAGCTGAAGGGGATTTACTGATAAATGGAGAACATGAGAACTCCCAGATCATCTGAGGGAGAGTGGCTGTAAGAGATCCTAGCTGGCAGTCAGAAGCAACATTTCAGTTAATTTGGACAGTTTCACAGCTGGCTCACGGTCATACACCCTCACCATTCACGTGATGACCATAGGCATGAGCAGTGTTGTTTTCAGTATGCAGGGTGTGTCAGGAAAAGTATGGGAGATAGGGTGTTAGAGATGCATCATTGTGCCTGCTAACACTGATGCTGCCACAAAGACTGAAATCAAAACCAAACAGAAAGCAAATATGGAAACGTCAAGTTTTCCAGAATTATTTTTGTCATATTCCACAGTGAAATGTCAGTATGAAACTTAAATAGGTTAAGCATCCTCTGGTAGTAAATTATGTTATTTTACTGGGTGAAGATTTGGGTTAGTCAGTTACTATTACAGAGTGATTAGATTGCTCAGGAGGCTTTGAAACAAATGTAACTAATGAATTAACCTCATTCAGCGTGCAAAATCTATTCTAGGATAATTGCCAACTAGTTCAAACAATACTAATTATGGGGTAGCAACAACAAGCATGTTTCAAAGCAGTAGCTCATTCCTCAATGTTCCTGTCATAAAGGGGAAAATGCTATTCTACACTAAATCTGCTTGGAAAAAATAAAAATAAAGATGGGATGGCAAACGTAACCTGCATTTCTGAAAGTTGGAGCAGGAATCAAATCAGACAGGACAGAGCCAGGCTCCTGTCAGATGTGCTCAGTGCCAGTACCAGAGGCACTGGGCACAAATTGGAGTGCAGAAGGTTCCATCTGACCATCAGCCAGCACTTCTGTGCTGGTGACAGAGCAGTGGCAGAGCCAGATCGATCTCTGGCTGCCCAGAGATCTATGCAGTCTCCTCCTTGGACATGTTCAAGAGCCACCTGGATGTGGTGCTGGGCACCCTGCTCTGGGATTCTCTGCTGGCCAGATGGATCCAGAGGTTCCTACCAACCTCATGTTGTTCGTCATGAGGTTGTGACTATGATTCTCGTTAACCTAAGTTTCATTGTAAAATTAGCTGCAGTATTTACAAGTTTACACAACTATTATCTGCAACAAATCAAAGACATTAATCTGATCTGGAACTGTGCTGTAGCTTCGCTCAGGCTGATGATCTCTGTCTTAAAGCAAGGACTTAAAGCGTTCACGGTGAAAATAAATGATGTCTTCAGATAAAGAAAGATGTTTATAAGAGCTAAGTTCTACCCATGCTATCTAAAGCATAGACAGCTTCATTTTAGCAAAGACTTAAATCGCACGCAGCAAAAGACTTGTTCAATTGCAGGTTATGTATCAAATGCTATTGATACCTTTTAGTCAGGGCTCCATCAATGTCCTGAGTTTTATACTAGGATGGTTTCAGTGACAGCCTCACGTCCCAGTTCCAGGATACTCAGCACACCATAGAGCTTTCATCACTTTATTGAGCTCTTATCGTGGCTAAATATGATTACTCTGGAAGTGTCCGAGTTTGTTCCTGCTGTCACATTTCTTGACAGACAATCAATATTTGATTCACCGCATAATTCCATGTTACGCTCAGATCTCACTTCAGTGGTGTATATGCTGACAGGGCTTTAAATGTTAGGGAAACTGTAGGCTCAGCTGTTACCTTTGAACTTTCAAACACGCTACTGACTTCATGCAGAGCCAACAGGAGGGAGGTCACTCCCTATGATCTATTAGAAAGCTTTCCTTGATTTTGAGTAGCATGTACGTGCGTAGGGCTGTAACATCATGTGATAAGGTCTCCCTGGCTATCTACCCCCGTGCTCCCATCCCTTTCCAGAAAGGACAGTAGCACAAGAGTCTTCGCAGTCTTTCTGCTACCACAAGTATTTATTTTGGTCTGAGGACATGAGAGAACTCAGAACCGCGTGCTTTCTTGCCAGTGAAGATCACATGTGATTTAGCCTATAGAGCATGACGCTACGAAAGTGGCTAACTCAGTATTGCTTAATGTGAAGCCCAGGTGACAGATTGCACATTTTAGATACTAACTTGAAACATACAGCTGCAGAACACAGCTATGCCTCTCAGCATTTGTCATTTTCTTTCTGCCCTAGATACTTGCGTGTGCTGCTCATCAATATTAATACCAGAAAAACAGCCAGCAATGAACTGAAATTATCAGGCACTTGGCTGCAGCTGTACAACGGGCTGCCTGGCCAAGAAGAGCTCTGTGTCAGGCAACCCCAGGTTCCATGGGAAATCACGATAGATGAGCAGAGACACCCACCTTGGTGCTTGTGCTCTCAGGGTGGCTATGGACTCTGAGCAACAACACCAGAAGTCCACCCTGCTGCTTGTCACAGATGGGTTTGGCCCTGTATGAAAAGCAGTAATTTATAGAATGGCTTAGGTTGGAAGGGACCTTAAAGCTCATTCAATTCCAGCTGTGGGCTGGTTGCCCCCCACCAGATCAGGTTACCCAGAGCCCCATCCAGCTTTGAACACCTCCAGGGATGGAGCACCAACAGCTCTGCGCAGCAATGCCAGGGCCTTGCTGCTCTCTGAGTAAAGAATTTCTTCCTAACATCTAACCTAAATTGCCCCTCTTTTAGTTTAAAGCAATTCCTTTGTCCTATCACTACTGGTCAGCCTTCCTCCTGCCTATAAGCTCCCTTCAAGCACTGGAATGTTGTAGAGAGGTCTCTCCTGGAATCTTCTCTTCTACAAGTTTAAAAAAAAAGCCCACATCCCTCAGCCTTTTAATTCTTTTGATGGTATTTATTCCTGTACTTGATGTATGTATTTGACATCAGCATAACTTGCAATAGTCTTTATGTGGAACTTGCCCTTCGAAATCTACCCTGGCAAAATAATTCCAGTTTTCTAGCTTTTAAACTTGAGAAACTCCTTCATGGAATGACCTGCAATGCTCTGCAAGCGGCACCTCCTTCCCAGCACTCAACTGGGAATCAGAATCACAGAGCGGTCCCTCCAGGGCCATCAGCTGTAATCTAGGATGCAGTTGCCACAAAAACTGATGGGATTTACTGTGTGTCTGTCTAAGTTCTCTGAGCTGATTAACGGCTCAGTGGTAACTACTCACATTTTGGCTGTGAAAGAGTGTCTTAGCAGAGACAGGGCTCCTGTGGCTTGTTTGCACTGCAGTGCGGTCTGTGCAAAGATCCTGGGAAGAATTCCCTGAGAGGGGGCTGGTATTCACTGCTTGTGTGCACCACCTTACGTGCCCCCCTTTCAGTACCTATCTTTTTCTCAGAAAGACACAATAAAAATGTCTTGGCTATTTATCTAGATACAAGGAAGGGCTGTTGGCACGTTTTCACCGTCACATTTTGCTTATGGTTTGAGCAGGTTTGTCTGACCTAGTTCTGGGCTTAACAGTGGAGTCCTGGAAACGTTCCCAGCTGCTCAAGTCAAGCTATTCCTTCAGCAGTAATTAATTGCAGTTCAAAAGTCCTTCACCAGCCATGTATCATAACATTAACATAAAAAACACGTTCTCTGTGATTCTAAGATTTGAGCATCCTACATTTGAGCAAGCTCCTTATGGCAGCAGGACTTAGATTCACAATGGCACCATTGGACCCTGGTTGTTGGTTTCTTCCCACTAAGTACATAGTGAACTGGAAAAATCTGTTTCCTGTGTACCCATTACTGAACGTTATCACAGGATAGAAGGAAGCCTCACATCGTTTTTCATCAGCTGGGCAAGATTTTTCATTCTAGTGTAACTTGCCATCATTTACAGCAAAATTATTTGGGAAAAAATAAAATGAATTGAAACACATACACAGTAATAACTTAAAAACCATGACACTCCTGCAGAGTGCTTAGCAATTATTACAGATAAGAAGGTTCATCAGTACGAAACAACTAGCAAAGAAGGAAACTTTGCTTGGAACTAAGGGTACCTAAATCACAATCATTAGATCTAAATCACGTAAAGGATGTACTACAGAAATGCCCTGTTTTCGACGTAGCGTTGGCTTTATCCAGACCCATACAACTTTCAGTAAGTTCAAACTACACAAGGGACCTCAGGTCCTAAACTTTGACAGTCCCTTGCTCTTACAGTTTACAACCCAGGTTTTCACATTGCTCTTGCTGTTAAGAATATTCAACCTGCAATTTAAAACGTTCTGCGATTCCTCTTAATAGGTGAACCATCTCAGTATGCCATTTATTACACACATCCTTAACAGACAGCAGGATGCTACTCTAACACCTATTGATTCTACTGCATTATAAATAGCTAGAGGTTTGCCAATGAAATTCTACTGGAGCATGTATGCTTAAATTAGCTACCAGAGAACTGAACCACAGGGGAACTCCTCTTGGCTCTGTAGGTCCCCTGATGGTTCCTTGGAGACTTTCCTGGACCCGAACTGCATCAGCTGTCCTTGGTTCCAACTTACTAACAACCACAGAGCCAATACCACAAGCTGGCACAGCGTTCAGACTGGAGCTGCTGGTTACCTGCCCTGGTGAGGGTTGATTTTCTGACACTTGCATTTTGAGGAAGGTCAGTTGCTCCTAGCTGAGGTGCACAACCTGAGATGTGTGTTTGGTATAATGGAAGAGCAACTCAATCAGTGCAGTGCCTGGCTTCACAGCAAATGCCAGAAAACCTGTGTAACGAGTGCTTCTTTATCTGCGAAGAGACCAGGACTGAGATAATTATTTGCTTAAGAAGTCACAATAAATCCTTCCCTTCATAGTTTACATCCCTTTCTTGGAATCAAACAGCTTAATTTCCTTAATGCCCTGGCCTAGCCTCTCAGAAACCAAATTATTTCCTTCCCAATTGTTTGCTTGTGTAGAATCAAAGCAGTAAGCTTCAAAATGAAATTTTAAAGCCTAGTGTTATAAAAGACAGCATTAGCTATAAGACAGCTTTTTTTTTTTTTTTTGAGAAGGTCAGAGCTCTGCCTCATTGTGCCAAGGGGCACCAGACATCCTTCACCAGAGAGGTCCTGTGTAAAATGGAGTTGTACTGCTAGCTAGCTCCTAACAGAAAGGCAAAAAATACAAATGACCTAACAGAGTACTCAGAAGGATCTTCTACTTGGATTGAACATGTGTTAAGAGAAACAAACTTGTTAGAAGTTGTAACACAATAATGCAGTGGTAAGGACAGCAACAACGGTAGAATAGCAGAGCCCCAGGCTGCAGCAAGTGAGGATGAGCTCAAGTACAGCACCTATAGGCACAAAAACAAAGTTAAACAAACAAACCAAAACAACCTGCTTACCCTTAGAAGGCTACAGGAACACAGGGATCTCTAGCAAGATACCCTCATCTCCAATGCTAACCCTTAAATGAGGGCTAGGAAGAGGTGGATCCTGGTTCTACCCCTTCTGATCACACAGGTACACTGCATGCACCTGAGCTCCCTTGGGTTGGCCCTGCCTTCCCACCAGGTGCTCAATCACTGATTCAGGCTGTGACTTAGCATTGCCACTCCAGAAGTAAAGAGGAATAGAAAAGTTTGAAAAATAAACAGAATTAGGTACTTAAAGAACTGTTAGCAATTGAAAAAACTACTAACACTCTGAATTTGAAAAAGAAATCTCCCAAAAGATGAACGTTGCTCACAGGGAGTTTCTGTAAATGCTACAATAATCAAATACAGTAATTTGTCAGAATTCGGATGTACAGATTCAGATGTATTCTCTGTGCTGATAAACGTTTCCACTCCTTTGTAGGGGCTGACTCGGTCATTTTAGCTGCCCTTCAGTTGTTTGCAAGGACTGCCTTAGTTTCCTGACACTTAGAGAAGGAAGGACTTGTCTCCTTTGTCTGCATCTGAAGGTGGCTGGTGAATTAAAAAGAGAGCTCAACTGTAGTCCAGTAGCTGCCGAAAGAGGTCTTAGGTATTTTGGGCACAATGCTTCAGTTAAAGTCAAAAAACATGTGTTACAGCCTTCAAAGAAAGCAGAGTTGTTAATTTTAGAGCAGCTCCCGTGGCTCTATGGTCTTCAAAGTGTTCCTAAGGTGACAAAACTACTACATAACCACAGAGTGAAATGGTTTTAAGGCAATACAAAGCTGAAAGACCTCAAAGCTTAATTTGGAGGGGACCTGAAAGATCACCTAGTTCCAAACTGCTGCCATGGACTGGGCTGCCACCCACCGGATCAGGCTGACCAGGACCCCATCCAACCTTGTTAAACTTAGCCTTGTTAAGCCTTAGATTCTCACGTGCCCACTTTTCAAGCACATCCAGGTCCTTTTGGATGGCATCCCTTCTTTCTGTTTTGTCAACTGCACCACTCAGACTGGTGTCATCAGCAAAACTGCTGAGGGTACACTTGATCCTAACAACTTGGTTGTTGATAAATATATTGAAGAGCACTGGTCCCAAGACAGACCCTTGAGGGACATCATTCATCACCAGCTTCCACCTGAACGTAAAGCCATTGAAAACCACCCTCAAGCTGCAACCATCCAATCGATTCTTTATCCAGCTTGTTGGGGAACTGTTAGGCCATGGCTAGAACTGGTGATGAAACACCTGCTGAAGGGGAGTGGCTGGCCCAGGGAGTACAGGCAAATTATTTGCACCTGTGCTCCCCACCTGACCACAAGGGGTGGACCCAGAGGGAAGCTACCCTGAGCTCATATAAGAGCCAGCCACTGAAGGAAGAGTATCTTGTAGAGCTGGGCTGCTTCTTGTGAGGGAGTGTTTTGTGGCTTAGGAACTTCTTCACCAGCTGGCTGAGTTTAACTTTTGTTTCTGTATGTAGTTATTGGTTTATGAATGCTTTAGGGCTGCTAAGAATTTGTTAGAAGCAATTTTGTTTCTTTGCAAGTACAATGCACTTAGAGGGTTAGCTTTCTTGATTCTGTTCTTGCCTACCATGATGCTATCGCTGTATCCTTTCTAGGCCACCTTCCTTGTTTCCACTGTTTTGCTTTTCCTTTTCTTCTTTTAGCTACCACTTAATTGCAGCAGTTTCATGCTTTATCTGTCTAATTTCTTATTCTGGGGGTAGAGAACTCTTGTGCTTTCAGAAAACTATCCTTGGAGAATTACTAGCTCTGTTCAGTTCCTTCTTCTTTGAGGATGGTTTCCTGGGGGCTCTCATTCACCTATTCCTTAAACAGCCTGAAGTTCAGGGTCCTGACAATATTCTTTGCTAGGTGTATGTTCCTTGAGGTCACAAACTCAACCAAGGTGCTGCTGCAGCCTAGGCTGTTTCTAATCTTAACCTCTTCTATGATCTTTTCTGTGTTGGTGAGAACAAGGTCCAGCAAACTATCAGTCTAGTGGTCTGTCCAACACCTGAACCAGTCATCAGGGGATTCTAGGAGTCTCCTAGATTATTTACAGATTGTTTTCTTGCTTTCCTGGCAGGTATGTGTGTGGCTGGAAACCCCCTGCTAGGATGAGAGCCTGATTGTATCTCCTCTTGCAGCTGAAGCTCATCAACAGTGTCCCTTGCAACAGTGTCCCTTGATATCAGGTGGGCTGTAGTAGACCCAAACTGCCAGATGTCCTTTATTGTTCCAGTTCCTAATTTCAACCTAGGTGCTCCTAGCCTTTCACAACTGTTTCTTAAAGGTAGCTCCTTGCAATTTACTCCCTTCTTAACATAGAGGACAACTCCCTCACCCTTTCTGCCTTGTCTGTCTCTTCCAAATATCTCCTAGCCTTTAATCATGGTCTTCTAGTTATGAATGTCATCCCACCATGTTTCTGTGGTAGCTTAGGATCATAGTTTTCCAAGTGCACCACAGTTTCCAGTTCTTCCTGCTTACCTGTGCTGCGTGCATTGGTGGGCTTTCAGCCTCGCTGTCTTCTTGGAGGAGCCCTCACAAAAACCTCTGGGACAAATCTGAAGCTTTCCTAAAGTACCAGTGTTCCCTGGCTCTTTTCTGTTCCTTAGCAGTATATCCCCATCCCCCACCAAATCTACCTCAAAGCCCTAGTGATGAGCCCTGCCAGCTTGCTGCCCAGTATATTCCTGCTCCTCCTGTTCAGTTCTGCCCCATCCTGTGTTAGCCTTCCTATGTTATCTGTTGTGTTTTGGATCGTAGAAGCCAAAGCTCCAGGTGTAACACTACTAATGCAGCCATTCATTTAACTGATCTGTTCTGCTTCTGCCTGGATCCCAGTTTCCAGAGAGGCTGAGGAGAATGCTTCCTGTGCTTCTGAAGCCTTCTGGCTATTCCCATCTGATGTGAAGTCTCTCCTGATATTTCTTATGAAACTTCCTAGCTGTGTCTTATCCTGGCTTCCTAGCTTTCTTAGCGTCGTCTTGTCTACAGTTTTAATTTGTGCTACTACTCTGAAATGAAAGATCAAGTGTAGACCCGGTCTCCTTGAACTCAACTGGCTTCAGGAAACTACTGACAAAATGGAGTTGTATTTTGTAGGTGAGGGGCTCAGGACAGATGTGTCTGTGCCATTTGCCCTTACTTCAAAGTAGAATGCATCAGGCTTCTATTGACTCAGATCTTAAGGCTGAAAACCAGTGGAATTCTGGTAGTAGTTCTCAGGACAGTAGATGGGATGAAGTAAGAGAAAAGTATGTTGTGGATTATTACTTTTTTCAGTCATCTTAACTTACAGATAGCCCAAGGACGGCAATGTGATAACAGTTGAATTCTGATGACCTCCATAGGGAAAGTTTGAAGCTATCACTGCGGGCTCCTCAAAGCTCCTAACAAGGCTGCAAGTCCTGGATCAGAAAGGCTTGAAGTCAAATCAGCCACCATAAAACTTAAAGAGAAAAATATCTCTTGTGGTGTCTAATAGCTTCAGGTGTACTGTCATAAGAACTGTAAACACTTAATTTATCTAGTCAATATTTGATTTTCAAAGGTGGGGGGGACCTTTTGGTATTCCCTGAGCCAATATTTTTTTTTAGAGATGACTGTAATGTTAAGCCATATGTAAGAAACCTGGGACAAAGTCATTAAATATGAGATTAGATAATGCAGTAATTCTTCTAGTTTTTAAGACTGGAAGATGGGATTGGAAACCCAGTCTTAGAGCTGGTAAACACTTGCACGTTTGCAGGAACTGTGCATGCTAAACAGACCTGAAATTGCTGTTGTCTTGAGAATGTTTAATCTGGATGGTGAATGGTAATCTTATGTAAGATACTTGATTGAAGTCTCAAAACTTAATTTCAGTTTTAAGATAAATAGCTTTATTGGAAGTAAATGCTTTTGTTAGTAGTATACTGCTCAGAAGGACAAGAAGGTTGCTATTTTCTAGCGTTCCTTAGCTTCAGTAGAAGTGTGACTGATTGGAGTGGGCATATGGTGTGAATCAGAGACCCCTTGTGTTATAAAGCCTAGGGGGCACACTGTGCTGCAAATACACTGATTTCTGAGTTACTGCTTCAGGAGTATGATTGCTCAGCAAGGATCTCTGCAAGATGTCAAGGTGTGCTAAAGTGAAGGAAAATGAAGAGCACTTCTTCAGTGGCGGTTACAGATGCATGGTATCCTGGGTTCTTAGACTGAATCAACTGTTCCTGCATGAGTATTATCTGTAGGTTTGTTGCTGGGATTCATCATCTGTTACAGAACTCATGGCAGCACACTGTTTTTCAGGTGCCAAACCTCAAGAAGAAAGCATGATGCACCAACTCTGCATCTTAAGTCTTTTGAAAAGGTACCAAAAAGTCCTTTCCAGCCCCTTCAATTCTGTGAAACATGCCTCTAAATGAAAATAGGGAAATAGCTGGGGGAAGACAAAGCAGAGCAAAGCAACTTCAAAATGGCAGCGTTGTGAAGAAATAAAGGGAAGTGGGAAGCCACTTCCCAGAAAGGAATTCCCTTTGAGGCAGTCAGGCCTTTTACAGGAGTGCGTAATCTTAGATTGACTTGAAGCTTCCCCTGTCAAAGTAACCAAAGCTAAGATAAAGTAGTGTTTCTGCTTCCTCTAAATAGTCTGCTTAGAAACCTTTCAAAGGCATTTTTCCATTGTGTTGCAGTAGGGGAATCCCTGCTATCTCTGACCTTATAAGCAAAGTTAGAATCAAGTTGGAAGTGTGGTATTTGGGATCTGGAGCTAATTGTGGTAACTGGTAGCATGGGGCTGTGTGTAACTGTAACTGCTTTTTGGTTGAGACTCTACCAGGTCTGGAGAGACGATCAAAATTTGATCCAGACTTCTGGTTCTGTGTTTAGGTATTTGTGGGCATCACTCACAAAACGAAGTGACAGCTGTGTAATACATGGATCTGTGCTGGCTCTGTAAGGAAAAAGCTTGGTCCATAAAAAAGCATGGCAGTGTTCTTGTGACTATGAATCCTCAACTGCAATGCATGTCTCATGGATCCCCTGGCACAAGTGTGCTGGGAAAGAAGTCTGAGCTGCCGTGGTCCCTTGGACGGAGCTCTGGATGGTGTTTACCTTTGGAGGGGAAGGTGACTTCTGTCACTGGACAGCTGAGTGGCAGCAAGTGAATTGCTGTTATTTCCTTTCAACACAGGGGATGTTGAAATGCTTACAGAGTGTTTTAAAGTGCACCTGACTTCTTGCTGTACAATGTAGTTTGCAGGTATGGTTTTAATAGCACCTATCATATTTGATATATATATATAGAAACGTGGCATGGGAATGGGCAATATAAGGCATGAAACAAACTGGAGTGTTATCCAAGGGCGAACACCAACAAGCTTGCTTCCAGCTTTCACCTGTCTACTAGGACAATTGTCTGGAAATGGTTAATGAAATGCTTTTTGGAGGTGTATAAAGGGCTCAATGTCCAAGTTGTGTGGCACCTGGGTGTTATAAATTGACACAATGTGAAAGAATAACCTGTAAACCAGCCAGAAGTGTTGAAAGCTGCTCTCAGCTGCTTCAAAGTATGTGTGTAGTAGCGATAGAAACATGGCTTTGTTGTGGAGGAAATCTCCCCAGCAGTGACCAAAACATGGCTGGTAACGAGAAGAATATATATAAAAAAAGGTGCAAAGTGGGGAATAGCATCCACATGACCTCTTCACCCTGAAGAAATTAATTCTGCTCCAAGAGGTTACTGGCCTCCTGACAATTGGCCTTAAGAGACTGTGTGGGGTCTTCTGTGACTCAAGTTAAGGCTGATGTTAAGGTAATGGCCAACTCTTTTATTCGTGACCCAATGAGCTTTAACAAAACTATGAGTTTGTCAGATATTTGAGACTGCAGATTAATCAACTGTGCAATTGTAATGAGTTGCCATAATGTGTGTGAGAGAAGAGCAGCTTTTGTGTCTTGTCAAACTCCTTGTGTGGCTCTAAGTAAGGAGTGTCAGCTGTCACTGTGTGGTACAAGCTTCAGTAGGGTGTCTGGTCAGTGGGCTGCCTTCTGCGGAGTTCTGGCAGTGATATTCAATTCAGTGCTTGTTTCTTTGGAGTGAAGGGTATAAGTGTGTTAAAAGGTGATGGGGCCACTTCTAGGTGAGCTGATGAGATCTTTCAAGAGAGTACTTATCCCCCTGAAGTAGTTTACACTTGATTCAATTGAAAGAAAGCATCTCTATACTTTACCTGAGCTCTTGCTTTGAGACTTTCTGCTTTCTAATGATAAACATCTTTGCAAAGACCAGAAGAATAGAGTTACTTGGAAAAGTCAGTTTGGAGTTCAACGTGTTTTGATGTTTTCTATGGGTAGATTTTATTGCCAGTAAGTCTGTTGTGAGGATATAACTTTACAACTGGAAGGAGCAGATTTGGAGAATACCAAAGCTTTGTCAGGAAGCTCTCTGAATATAGCAGAACCTTGGAGGAGGTCCTCACTGGTTTTAGTTTAGGCATTATTCTGTGCCTGTCCCTGGCAACTGTACTGCTGTTAGGCCTCAGTGGCACTGGTTGATACTGAAGGCATTCAGCAGCCATCAGGCCAGGAGCCTGCTGAGCTGAGCTGGTACAGTGCTGATCACAGAGCTTTGACCCCAGTGTGGAGATTGCCATATTCTACTGCAGTTATTTTGCTTTTCAAATCTGGCTTGATGTCCTTCCTGCTTAAAGATTCTTGACACGTGTAAATCAAGAAGCCAGAGTGACGAATTTGCAGTTCTGTTAGTGAAGTTTATCACTGTATTTTTTTTCTACTTGCTTCAGATCACTTATGAGATTGGGAGTGTGAGAACTGAGGTTAACAGCTGAAGAGCCAGGTTTGCAGCCATGCTGCATGAACAGGAAAACAGACAAAGCAATGCAGTGTGGTTACCTACTTCACTCAGTTTTAGTTTCCATGTGCAAGGAGCTCTCTTCAGATGATTTAGCATTCTGAATTGAGCTTATGGTTAGTTCTATGGAAACACTAGCTCTCTGGCAACCAAGCAAAAAGGAACTGAATGGAGAATCATACTGCTTTGCATAAATCATTGTGTGTGTGCACTTCAGTACTGCATCTTGAGACAGGAAGAGAAGTTGCTCAATGAATGGAGCTGTTAATCTACTTCAATATGAGTTTGTTTGTTTTTTTTTTTAAGTTGGGACTTATGTAAGTTACTAAATACAGAAAACCATATCTGAACTGAAACTGGATGATGGGGGAGTCGTGATGTAATTTCTTTGTGTTCTTCCCTAGGCAACTGCTTTTGGCATCAATGAACTTGGATGTTAGAAACAGTGACCTTTTCTGTGGCCTGGCAGGTGTGGACAGTGATGCAATGATATATTCTTGAGTGCACATCTAAGGGTTTAAAACAATAACTCTTTGGTGTTGGTGTTAGGTTGGGTATTGACTAAATTGGGTTGGCTAAAGGAATAGCAGTCATGCCTATTTAAAACCAAGCAAGATGCAGCTTGCCATCACTAGCTAAAAGGACATGCTCATTCTCTGCAGACTTGGGAGAAGGGGGTGGCACTACAGCCATGCACCAAGAGAAACATGCCCTGTATGAAAATGTATGTACTTAGTAATGCCCTGATAAACTCATCCAGGCTGATTAAGCATACAGAAACATTTGACTGACCTTGTCTGCTGGAGGGGTGAGTGGATAGAATAAAGGAGATTTAAGTCTCTGAACTGAACATATTTAATACATTGGATTGGAAGTCAGTATCAGTCATCCTTTCCATTTGCTGGATGACTTGGTCTCTGTAGAGAAATATCCATCCCTCTGAGGGTTTCAGGAGATGCAATGATTCTTGTTATTTGAATCCACTTAAAGCTCCTTTCCAAAGGGCTGCCTCTTTCTGTCAGTTTCAGAATGTGATGCAGTGCAAGTAATGTGGGTCCCTACAGAGCAAGGATTTCCCCTGTATGTTATGGCCAGTAGCTGATGGCATTCCTTAACGTGCCATGGATTGCTGCAGCTCAAGATCATCCCTGTCTGGGTTCTGCATCCCAATCGTACAGTTGCTGTCTTGAAGGTACTGTAACCTGCTCCTTAGCTAAATGACAATGCTCTGAATGTGGGCAGTGGCATGCAGCTGTTGTGCATAATCAAACACTGCATCTGATTGAATGAGACTGCCTGATGCTAGGCTTGAGGAAGGTAGCGGGCTCAGTGCAGGTGTAGTGCTACCCAGGTAAGAACAAACTGAGGAGAAACAGTAATCAACTCTCACTGAAAGCATGCCTCAGTGTAATAACCTGCTTCTGAGAAAGGACCCTGAGGAAAAAGTAAGTTGTGGATGTAGATCTCTGTAGGAGTTTAATTAGTATTTAGTTGTACTAACTAACTTAGAGTCCTTCAGAGAAGCATAGTTGCCTTTTCTCTTTAAAAACTGGGTTTCTGCTTTCAAATTATCTTTTTCTTCCTGACTGGGACTGCTAATGATGATCTAATCCAGGTAAATGAATGCAATAAAGTGATGTTCGTAAATGCAATCAGCCACTCATCGCTTGGATGAGAAGTGTGATATAATAGCACAGGGTTGCAAGAGACTGACAAGAATGTAAGCATGGTACAAATCTTTTTGTAACAAAAAGTCTTTTTACAAATTCTAGCCTAGAAACTAAGTCACCTTTGCCCTGTAAGGTTAGATAGGTGCTTCTTGCTTCAGATGGAGTTTCCAGTGACTTCTAAATGAGCATAGCATCAAGTGAGCAGCAGCCTAGTCAGTAATTAATAGATCTAGTTGCATGTCCCTGTCACCTCGCTGTCTCAGATATGCAGACCAGATTGAGGCACCGAGCCCTTAATGCAGCTCCTAAGTAGCTTTAACTGTAGTGCAGGGATGTTGAAGGTTTCATTATGCTGGTGTTTATGGAAGCTGAACACTCCAAGTAGTGTGATAATACAGAGGTCAAAATTCATCCAGCACCCAAACCTTATTTGCTGGCACAGGAAGGCAAAATAGAAGAAGGATGACCAAAGGGTTACTGTATGTAAATAGCTTGTTTTTGTTTCTAGCTGTCTAGACAGCTAGGCAAATGCTAAGGTATTCTCAAGGCACTGGCTGTGAGATGTTCTAACTCTTCTTGCAGCATGTGTGTGATTTTTTTCCCAGACTGCCTTGTAGTTAAGAGTTCTACATCCAACACACTTGAAGGTTTTACAAGGTTGTGTCATTTGATAAAAGGTAAAGATGTCCAAGATTACAGCAGGCTTGGTATGCTTCTAAAGCGGTGCACTACATGGGGAGGTAACTAAAGTTTTCAAAATAAAAGCACAGTGGATCCCTTGAACATATTTGTTTGAATGACTGCTCTAAGTGCGGATTCTACTTCTATTACTGTAAATGTTCTTGGACTTAACTTGGAAACAAAACAGAAGGAGAGTTCAGAAAAATGTGATACCCGGCATTAAGGTACACATACTGCGTTGGGGTGACAGCACAAACACGAGCATAGTCTCATAGCTGTGCAGCTGTCTTGCTCTTTTCCCTCTCAGTTCCACTGTTTGTGTCAGCCTTCTCCAATCTGGTGCATGAAGTGTTTTGTAGGTGTGAGAGCAAACACCAGACTTCACCAATATGTTTTGCCATGCCTTACGTCTATTGCTTTGATGCCCTGCTTACAGCTAGCTAAGGCAACAATCCTATTTAGGTCTTAGTTTCTGCCCCTGACAGACTCTGCCAGCGTTAGCATAAATGATGGCTGAATGCAGAGTTGGTGTAGGGGACAGCTTGGCTTGCTGAAGCATTCAATTGGAAGATGGCACCAGATACTGTGCGCTGCAAGTAGATGATCAGGTTTCATACACAACTAAAAAGTGTTCTACTAAGAGCATTCCACTATCCTTACCCAAAAAGAAAACTACTACTTGAGTACAGAGAAAGTAAACCTAAACAATAACTTTAGTTATTGCCATAGTGCAATACAGGCACAGGAATGCAGCAGCCTGACCTAAATGAAATGACATGCTGAGCTGAGAAGCTTGTCATGTTGTCTGTTCTGTATCTCTCATTGAAACTTTCTGTCCATTTCCTTGCATGGGCTCTGTATTAAGGATCTGTCATGCGAGATGCCAACTGACCTCACTTGTAGGTGTTAACATGTTATATTACTTGATACTCAGCTATGGGTTCCTTCAGCCTCTGCCCCCATTAATTGCTTCCACTATTTTCAGTGAGCCTAGCTCCACTTCAGCTTGAGTTTTGTGTTCCAGCTGTATTCCCTGAACTGTTAATAATAGCTGTGTTCTGGATAGGCTGACTTGTAGTGGAGCTGTATGCTTTTGGCAGAGGGAATTTTCTTGCTTGGGGGCACCCAAGAAATTAACTTCTTCCATTCATTTTCATAATCATTGAATAGAGGCTATTCTAAGTAGGATTCTGCCGTGGCTTATAGGGGTTCACTTACACTAAGGGAAGTAATGTTTATTACTCAGTCAGGAAACAACTTAATCTCCCATAAAGATGCTTGAGTGATGTGAGCAGAGAATCTAATCTCCTGTATAGGAATGCTATGGTGGTAGCATAGCTTAAATCTGGCTGGCAGGCCTGTCTCATAACCGCATCACGAGTTTCCTTTCAAGAGGGATTAGTAAGTGAAACTACTAAGGGTTTATAAAATGCTCAAAACTGTCTGAGAAATGTCTGTGTCTAAAGAATACATCTGTTATCCACATTGGTTGGCCAGTCTGCCTGACTGAAGTTGCCTTTTCTTTGGCTGTACCTATTTTTAACCAACTTTGCTTGCAGTGGGCATGTCAACTTCAGTCTAACTGAATGCTGAAAGTATTTCACAGTTATCAGCATCTACTCACAGCTTCATTTGGACCCTTTTTTTACTGCATTAAAAAGACAGTGAACAAAATGGATTGGTTCTAAGTTTTGGTGCACTTAGGAATCTGAGCACAAAACTCTTCCTTTTCCAGCTTTCTTTCCCCTGACATCATCTTTGAATCAACGATTCTTCTCCGAATGGAACCATCCCAGCTGACAGCCCTGCCTGTGCTATCTCTTCAGTGCTCTTGAAATGCTTCTAACTCACTTCCCACAACCATATGGCTGTCTGGAGGCTTTAAGCTCTGTACTCAGTTGCGCTTTCACTTCCACGGGCTGAAGAGAAGCTTGCTGTCTGCTATGCAGGCCAACAAAACAACCACATCTTCCTAATATCAGAGAAGGTGCAGGCTGATTTCTCAGAAATGAGCTGACTAAAAGACTAACTACAGCTTGTGGAAAACAGCAAAAGGTTTCAGAAGAAAACTGAAATGCATCTCTTGGCAAGAGCAATGAGGCTTTTCAATCAGTGGTGGAAATACTGGTCAGTAACTACTGTAACGAGTGGCTCCAATGTATGAAGTCAAATGCATCGTAGTACCCTGGATCTGCTGCTATCTAGTTTCTTACAGTTCCATATCATTTTTAAAGAGCATTATCACGGTACAACTCTGCATGCTGATAGCTGAGCTTTAGCCACTGTAGTGGGGGCTTGAGGCAGAGATAAGTCGTTTTATACCTTTAACTCTTCAGGCATATGTTTGTTAGGTAACCCTCACGCTGGGATGGCACTAAGGAATATTCTTCCCTCTGTTTGGGGCTGTAGTACAGCAGGAGGCTTTGAGTGTACTGCCAAGTAGGGGTGTCATACCTCTGAGAGCTCTGTAATTAGTGAACTGCACTGGTACAGAATGCTACAAGGCTAGTACTGCTTAAGGAAAGGCAGCACTAATCTAGGTTTTATGTAGCAGGTTTTCCTTAGTGTTGGAAGTCAGTGAGTTGTAAGAAGTTTCTGAGTCATTTTGCAGCTATCGTTGTTGCCACGTAGCTGTGCTGTAAAAGAAGCCACACAACTTTGGGTTTAGGTTCAGGCGGAACCCAGCTAAGTGCTGGCACTGTATAACACAACAGCGTTCTGCTTTGTCTGCATCACTTATATGGGCTGGGAGGAGTGAGAGCAGCATGTGAGTGGAGAATGCCATATGTTACCTATCAACTGTGGTGTTTGCTCACTGCGTATTTACTGATAACACAAGTTATTTACTGATCAAATGGTAGCCTTGAGTGTGAGATGATCCTAGATGTCACACCAGAGGCTAGCAGCAAGAAGAGCAGGCCAAGCTTTTACCAGTGACTTCCTGCAGTTTAAATTTTATTGTCCAAGACAAGAGCAAGCATGATATACAGCCACATGCAACTGTCAAGGCAAGAAAGCAACTATCCAGAAGGCACTTGATGTAGGAAAGCTGTACTATTCAACAGCACTTAATTGTTCTGTTTTTTAAGCTTTCCACAGCGCTTTTGCAGAGACAAAGATGAAGTAATGCTTGAGTTTGTTCTAGTAATTTCTTTCTTGTGTTGGAAATTATTTTCCCTGTTGGGGTTCCCCTATGTGTGTATAAGTGTATGTTTGTGCACATTTATTTTTTGATAGTGACACGTGACTCCTGTTGCTACTGTGCTGGGGACCTGCTTCAAGTGATTTCGTGTTGACTTTGTTCAAAGTCAAGCGAATGCTGGAAAGAGCTGCTTGTTGGTACTTGTGCTGTACAGCAGGATCTGCCACTTGCAGAGAAAATGGTATGTAAGATATGGACTAGGAAGGTCGAAGTAGAGATGGCCCACTGAATTG
Source organism: Tetrao urogallus (assembly GCF_951394365.1). NCBI lineage: Eukaryota > Metazoa > Chordata > Aves > Galliformes > Phasianidae > Tetrao > Tetrao urogallus. Next base: position 35,052,881 of record NC_136821.1, read on the forward strand.
CACCATACTTATTAAGAAGGCAAATTCTATCAGAAGATGTAGCAGAACACCTAAGACTCTGCCTTAGAGGAAATAGAGCAGCTCAGCTTCCCTGGGCTATTTTTCTCTTTGTTACTATCTCACATCAAGAAGCTTGCTGCTAATTATAACTTGAATTCAATCTTTGCTAATTAACATGGGTTCCAGTGTTGCAAGATAATAATGAAAACTTCTCCTTTATGGCTCCGAATTCTTTGCAATTGGCTTTTTGAACCATACCAATTCTACAAAACCAATGTCAACTATAATATCAGTTGGGAACTGAATCACAACTAGGATTCAGGACAGAATAAATGTGTTATTGAAACTTAAATTTAAGAATAACCAAACAACACTGGTTAGATTGAAAAAGAAATCATCTGAGCACCCATTTTGTGTTGCCTTCATTAGAAAATTTGACTTCAGATGTGTGTAAGCATAGTATTTTACACAAGGGAACAGCATGATAAATAATTTTCAGATTTGAAATAGTAGTGCTACTCTTCAGCTGCTCTTGGTGTTCCTCACTAGCTTTTCTCTTGAGACTTAATTAAGCAGAATTATACTGTCCATCTTCATAGGAAAGTAAAGGTATGCTAGAAAGATCTGTTGGCTTTGCTTTGATTGTCACTTAAAAGGCTGAAGTAGTTAGGTGTGACACAATACAAATTGCTATAAGAAATCAGCACTGTTCATGATAACTCGTGATTCTTGCCTTCGTAGCCCTGTGGAGCTGAGCTGCAGGAGGTGCAGCCGCAGTTCATGGGCTTGGAAAGCGTATCTACAATAAGTAGTTCAGTGTAGTCGGTCGCTGCAAAGAAATTCCTCTGCCCACTCCTTCCTGTTGCCTTCTGGATGGGAGATGATCCCTGTGAGATGTTGCTCTTAGCTCCTCCTGACAATGTTTTTTTCCATCTGCCCTTATGCTATTGCTGTGATACAGATACATGATCTGGTCATGTAGATGCATGAGGCACACTCATAACTCGGTGTGCCCGTGGGCCGGGCCAGAACTGCCTCTGCAAACACGGTGTGCTGGTGTGGGTGAAGCAATTGGACACCTCAAGCTGTTTTTCAGTCCCAGCTGTGATGCTCTCAGGATACTTCTCACTTTCCTGCTGTGGTGGGCAGATTGGAAGCTTAAGATGGCCATATCTGGCAAGTCTGTTCTGCAACTTCCGTGTGCTCGAGGTGTTCAAACCTTATTTGGCCTTAGAGTGTGAGCAAAAGACTTTGTCCATCAGGCTTGGAATTATGAATAATGGTTCACGTGTTCGTGCTTTGAATTGGTCATGTTAGGAAGTCCTCAAGTAATCCAAGTCTTTAAACAAAAATTATAAGACTGCCATCTCAGTTGTTGAGTACCTCCATTACTGCTGTGCAGATTTCAAAAGTATTTATAACTACCCTTGTGGGTGGATCTGCAGAAAACCACAGCTTAAACATAGATCATTAACAATGAATTTGTGGCAGTTGTTCACGATATGTTTATTTTTGTATCTTCTGATGCAATCATTGAAAAACTAGACTTTTCATGACCTTTCTTTCCCAGGAAACTGCTTAATCAGCTTTAGTAACAAGTCTTTTTTGCTGGTGGGTGGTGTGAAGGTGTTGTAGTCTGCTTTTAGCTCTTACTGCTCTAGCCTGGTAGTAATAGGCAATAAATTACATTAATCTCCCTGTGCTGAGTCTGTTGCCTCGTGATGGCAACTGATGAGTGATTTCTCTATTCTTAATCTACGAGCCTTTTTCATTCTGTTTTTTCCTTATCCTTTTGAGGATGGGAAGTAAGAGTGTGGTGTGGTGGAGCTTGGCCACCCATTGGCATTAAACCACCCCATATAGAAAAGGGAAATGGAATCTAACCTTTCTCAGCGTTCTGCTACCATCTAAACCTGAGATCAGATGCTGCTCTCAAATAATCTTCTTGTGTTCCAGCTGTGTTCAGAGAGACCTTTTAAAAATCTGTTAAATTGTGGCATTCAACTTCCTCCTTATCTGTGTCAACAGGATTTCTTAGTCACTTTTCTATAGTAGTTATGTTTCTTCCACACTTCAAAATATAATGCAGTCCACGATCCAACTTTAGAAGTATATTTCAGAAAGGGGTGAGAAGGTGTATTTTTGCTGTCCGGACAGGACAAGGATGGGCCAGATAAATAAGTGAAAAATACAAAGCAGTCTGAGAGCTTAGCAATCTTTGCTCTTGGTTTGGGTTTCTGGAGCTGAAACTCTGCGACTTGATAGAATGAGAAAGCTGGGCCTCGGGCAGAGCTGTGTAATCCTTCTTACTGTCCTCAGAGGCCTGGCACACTGTAAATAAGCAGACAACTTGCTCGGGTTGTGCATCCCAAAGTAACTTGGTGTTCTTGGCTATCTGAACAGCACAGCTTGTCCTCGCTTGCACTGAATGGTTTAAAACTTGCCATCGATGATGATAGCTCTCTTCAGTTGGCCAGACCCTCAGGTAAAATGGCCAGAGCTTGTTAATCTTTTATCTTAATTGCCCTGTGAGACGCATTGTGCAGTTGTTTTCCTGATTCTGTCTGGTCTTCTGAAGGCTCTAAAACTGTGTGACAAAGGTTATGTCATGGACCAAATGTATTTCTTGGGTCAGTGCCCAGGAAGCCAAGTCTGGCACATCCTGCCCTTAATTTGGATGAAGAAATGGAGAAGTTAGTAAGAGGAATTGTCTTTTATGTGAGAGACACAGGAATATTCATCCAATATTCATAAAAACTGGAAGAGAATATTCTGATTCATCCTATGTGTGTGGAAGGAGAAAATCAAAAGACAAAAGGGTGGTTTGTGCTGGCCTTATTTTCCTCATGCGGTCATTGCTGGAACTGGGCTTTGCATTAACAAACCTGTCAATAAAATATTCTGTAACAGCTAGAGCAGCTCATACTTAATGGGAAAACATGAAATGTTCCATTTGGAAACAACTGCCCTTTATGTAAGACACATTTCTTCTCTTCCCCTTCTGTTCGAGGAATCTTACTTGAAGAATAAAAAAAAAGCCTCATCTGTTCAGACATCCTCTGTTCACGCTGCTTATCCCCCAAACCAGGATCATAATCCCTTGTTTGGACAACGTAATCAGTTGCACAAATATCAGTTGAGATAGCACGGGCAGATTATAGCTTCCAGCAGGATGATGGAAGATGGGTCAGGCTTTAAATACCTCTGCCTTTATGCAACTGTTTTTTTCCTAAGGATAAAGTGAGAGGGATGTAAACAAGAATTCTTTAGACAGATGGCCTTTAGTAACTTCTCCATGAGGCACTGGTTGCTTGTAAGTAAGGAGTGGTGTGGAGAGCAAGCCCTGACTGAGAGAGAGGGCTTCCCAGACCTGGGGTAGGAGGTCTTGCTGCATAACCTGGGCGAAGCTTTGAACCTTAGCTGGCAGCTGACTCTTGAGGCTCTTTAGTGCAGTGGTTGTTAACTTGGGATGATGGAGGGTATTTGTAGGAGCTGTTAACCATAGGTTGCTTTATTTCCTCATTTGACATGGCAGGAGGGTCATCCAGTTGTGAGTTAAGTATGGGGTGCAAAGTAACATGACAAGCATGTGTTTCTAGTCCTGATTCGGGAATAGATCCTTGATGGTCTCTAAAAGTCCAGCCTGTTTTCCTGACAGATCTCTCTCTGGATATGCTTCTTACTTTAAGTGAGAACAAAACCTCTAGATATATCTCTAAAGACTTCACCTGGAGCATGCTGCAGCTGGTACGGCTTTCAGCTAGCTCACTTCAACTACTGTCTGTATAATGGTGCAGTGGGCTGCTATCCTTGTCAGCTCAGTTGCATCACTCACTTCCAGCTTTGTGGTAGAAGTTTGGGGTCAAAAAACAAACTATGAAGATTTCAAATATATTTCCTTTATAGCAGCGCTGTTAGAAAGCAATCTGCCTTGCAGTGGTTGATGTGAATTTTCTGACAACTGTCTGAAGGACTAATACTGCTGCAACACTTAGTTGAAATGGAATCCAACTATTCTAGACCATTTGTTTGCTGACTTGAGCTTGATGACTTTTTTTTTTTTTAAGGTCCTCCTTTAAACCACAGTGGTTTAGGGAGGTAGATCTGGGAGTGGGAGTGAACGGGGTGCTGGCTGCATTGCTGCCTCTTGGCAACTCATGCAGTAGGTGTTCAGAATATGATAGATACCATTCTTCAAGATTACCAGGTATCCAGAACTTCCTTCTGTAGCGCAGCTGTTTGACTTGCTACTTCAACTTAAGCTTCTGTAATTGTAGGAGACTGTGGAAGTGATCCTGGTCCTGTGCAGCAGCTGAGAGCAGTGAGTGATTTCAGTGCGGACGCAGCTCAGCTGTGAAAGTGCCCGTGAGCATAGGACAACAGCCAGGAGAACAAGTGAAGTGTGAAACTGAAGCAAGTGGGAGTGTTACAAGAGGTGGGTATGCCATGAGTAGCACAGCATGGGGCAACTTGAATATTCACTCCTTCCCTTATAAGAGACAGGAAAAAAAAAAATCGAAAGAAGCAGATGGGTCTGACCTTTCGGTTTCCTGTGAGATGACAGATAAAAGCTAGAGTGGCAATGTGAAACTAACCATAATTACAAAATGCTGAAGTAGATATGACTGCTTTGGGAAGTTAATTGCCAGTGCTTGGCTACAAATGCTTTTAAGATTGTCAACTTAGAGGTAAAGAATATGAGTTGGTAACAGAACTTGCTTTCTAAAGAGTACCTGCCTCTTTCGCCTTGTCCCAGTGCCTGTCTTGCAGTACTGTTTTGTGTTGATGAAATGAGTGTTTTTGAATATAGATGGAGAGTTAAGTGACTCTAAATGCCAAAGAATGGCACCAGCCTAGACGTGGCATGCAGAATTACTCTAGGCTGTGAATAGACTGCTGGTAGGGGAAATAATGTGGAAAGGAGGGGGTTGGTTAGGATGAAGAGTAATGTGTTTAACCCTTCAGAGAACTAGTGTGAGCAGAGCTCTGGAAACGCTTACTCAGCCATCAGCAAATGTGAATGCAAAGCAGGTAGCATGCAAATTATCAGCTGGGCTGCTGTGAACAAATGCCTTGCTATATTCTTAGATATCTTGCTGGAAAAAGGATGCTGTTCTTTGGAACCTAACAATGAATTCATTTGTGTTATGGGTTTCTTGCAGCTGTTAAAGCCATTGGCTTTAGGTACTTGTACAGCAAGCACTGCAGGTAAAATAAAATGTCATTCTTTGGTCTTACTGATAAGCTCATCTCCTAAGCCTCACACAGGAGGCATTGATGGAAGATAGTCAGAGGCCAGAAAGAAATAACTTGATTTCACTTGTGCTATCAGACAACTGCTTTTGTATGATCGCTGAGGGCCTTTTGCAGAACAGGACTTGGAGACAACTGCTGCATCTTTAATATTGGGGTCTGACATATACACAGCTCTGTATGCTTGCAACTCAGGTGCTTCAATTAGATAGGAAAAATGCAGCAAGTAACCATTGCCCTGTTGGAATGATTGTCACTGGAAGAGAATTAAATGAATAAATGCATGCAGTTAGTAGATGAGCACTTTTGCAAAGTGCTTCTGTACTCAGTCAAACCATAATGAGTAAAGATACTCATTTTTCCAGGGGGAAAATAAAAAAAAAAAAAAAAATCAACAAAAACATGGTTTGACTGCATTTAGCTAAGTCTTCATGAGATGTAGTTCTAAACATGCCTTTTTATCTTCAGCATGTCATAATAAAATTGGGCACATGGGGAAGAGATTATGAGCAATGAATTAGGAAACTCGTCTGGCAAAGCGTTTTTTCACCTTTTACCACCACACATGTAAATTGTGTAGGCTGCATGCCCGGTGTGGGTGGAAGGCTTGGAGATGATTCAGCTACATGGAATGTAAATGAAGTCCTCTGTAGTGAAATAAGTGGGAATGTTTTGGGCTTTCTTTATGCTGTAAAAAGGTAATTCAAAAGCTGCTTCTAACTCCTGAAATACAGTTCTCCTGTAAACCTTATCAAAACCTTATTAGGGATGGATAGAGTTGAGGCTTTTGTTAAACCTTCACCACAAAATATTTGTAAATCCTTGTTGCTAAGCGTGACTTGTGAAGTGAAATCTTGAGTGTCTGAAAGGCATTGCAATAGTGAATTTAATGTAGAAAAGTTGCCAGCCCTAAACCAAAGGGCTGTGGGCAGCTGGCTTGTAGTGAATTCAGTATTTGGGTAATGGTGCTTTAATAACCTCAACTAAGGACTAAAGAGAATAGTGAACAAGATGGATTACTAGAAGTTGAGTGTGAGTCACCTGGGCTAACTTGCTGCCCTTGTAGCTCTGAACTAGTGATAGGAACTCAGCATGAGATCTACCCAAGGCAACAGTTGGACATCTGTCAGTGCGTACTCAGCACCAACGAAACCATCCGTGTATTAGCAGCACTGCTTTATTCACAAATGCAAAGCACAGCACCATACAGTTATTATGAAGAAAATGTATTCCATCCCAGGCCAAACCAGTGCAGATGGTTAGGTGAAAGCATAATGATCGGCTCTGGTTTTGGCTTTCAACATAATAAAATGTTTTGGGTTCCTGTGGGTTGTGCCTATGTAGGAAAAAGAATTCGAGCTGGACTAGATGTGATAAACTTTTGCTCAAGGGATCATCACAGTGCATGAACAGGAGAATACCTTTAAGTGAGAGATTGTTTTCTTGCAAACAATGCTGTGTGTTGCAAACTCCTGAAAAATAAAACTGTGGCGTGCAGCTCTGGTGTAGGGTCAGCACTGGGAAGCAAACACACATCTGCATAGGTGTGCTGTTGCAGTGATCCCCATCGGTCAGTATTCATCCATTTCAGCAGAGCAATGTGGGGAAACAGATCTGGGCAGAGCAGATACAAGGATACTAGGAATTGAGTATAAAACCTTGATTCTCATTACAGCAATACCCACAGAACAAATTCATAGGTCCTTAAAATATTTTATTTTTCACTGTATTTTTCAGTGGTTGATTACTGAAACGTTAAAGCTTCCAGAGTATGAAACTTAAGTAATGTTCACAACATAGTATATGTTCCTTGTGGTATTTTCTTTTGGCACTGAAATAATGTCTTATTCTCCAAAACTGCCCCAATGTTTTCTTCCTGTGGATTTCTGAGAGCAGCTGGATCTGGACATAAAACAATTGCAGCTTTTGAAAATAGAATGGGTTGGGAGCACCAGTGTCATGAGGCACAGCCGGAAAAGAATTTTTGCAGCAAAAAAGATCTGTTAATGAATTCTGGGTATTTATAGCTCTGCAAGCTTTCCTGCCGAGTTTATCTCCATGGGAAGTTATTAGCTCAAAAGTGAGCTTAGTCACAAGCTGCTTATAGGGAATATTTCTATTTATAATATTCTTATGTCAGTAGATGATGCTTCTATGGATATTTACTAGTCGAGGTGGCCAGCACAGCTCAGGTCAAAATTCATTCCTTTTTACATAACTGTCTTAATGGGGAAAGAGCTCCATGGCTATGCCAGGTGGAGAAACACGTGCCCTGTGAGGCTGGGATGCAAGTGAAGAGAGAGATTGAAGCCCTCTTGCTTGCCCAGTAACCCTATATTTACACTGAGCAGCAAAGCAGGGGGTTCCCATGGCAAAGGGTGCAGGGTAATGGGAAATCTATCAGTGCTGATGTTGTGTATGTTATTTTCTCATCCATTTACTGCTTTATCTGATTGGTGGTTGGTGGAGCAGATATTCCTTTTGCAATGCAGAATGACTGGGCTGTCCATATGTCAGCAGAGGAGAATGGCTCAGAGCATAAACTGATATTTAAGGCTGTTCATGCATGAAATAATTTGTTTTGTAATAGCAGCGGAAAGCCTGCTTATGCATCAGTGACATGCAGCAAGCCTGTAGTCACAGAGGAAATAAAATACAATTGTGACTGTGTATGTTCACAAATGTGAATTTAGGCCTAGATGGATTTTGGTGGGTTTCTGTGCATGCAGAACCTCCTTCCTGAATCCTTAGCTTGTTTTTCGGAAGCATCTTGCAAAAACTTGATTCTTCCATCCTAATTCTAGCTTTAGAGCTCTGCTTCAACTTCCTATCTGCTGGCTCCTTTAGGTATCCTGGTGAGGCTTGACTTAGAGGAAGGCCTTAGGTCAGTGATATCTGCCTTCCTCCAGCATCTCCTGAAAAGAGGTATCAGTGCCTCCCTGCTAAATGCAGTGGCAGATGCAGGCACAGATAGGTGAGACCTCCTAACCCTGAGGGTGTGCCTGATAGGTAAGGCTGGAACCACGCGTAGATTTCCAGTTACCAAGGAGGAACACTTGTAGTCTGGGTCCCCAAAGCTGTCACAGTTGGCTGCACGTCTGGCTACTTAGCCTCCAATGCACCAAAGCTTTGGAGCCATTTTGCTACTGTTTGTAAATACCAGATGTAATTCAGAAGGAAGCCTGGTCTCAGGAGGCTTGCCGGGCACTGCCAGCTAGCAGTAGAAAAGCAGCCTAGCAGTTCTAGGAACTAAAACAGGAGAAATAGAGTGGTATTTGGAATGCTATATTACATGTGGCTTTTGATTTGCTAACCAGTCTGACGGATACTGCAGCTGCTCAGCTCTGTGTGGGCAAGCAACTGCTGTGCTAAGCAAGAAAAGTCAACACCTGGCAGCAAAGCCTGGCTTCCAGAACAGCAGTGCATGCTTCAGCACCAAGTCCTGGGCTCCAAACAGTGCAACCCTCTCGGGGAGGACATGCCTCAGGGTTTCAGTACCTCTATAACCAGAAAGATGAGGTTGTATTGAGGGCACCAGGAATCCTGTACTGGGCACCAGCTGTTGTGCTGAATTGTACTGAACAGAAGAATCCAATTAGCCCTTCCAGAAGGTGCGATGTCACAGCAGGCTCTCCTCCAGTTCAGCTCATAGCAATCTCTGTTTGCTGTGGTTAAAGTCATTAGTTGGGCTCCCTTACCAAAACCTCTAGAATGCCACTCATTTACTGTCACTGGTTAGTGTTAACTGCTGCTCAGGACTCTGGAGGGTGCATTTTTCTTCTATTGCATATGCTAACTGGCATTCTAGGGAGCCCTTAAGGAAGCTGAGGTTAACTCGAGTTCTTTGCTGGTGATGCAGCACTGTGATTCATGTAACCACAGCAGTTCACCTAAACATGCACTACAGTGCCTAAGGTTTGTGTCAGCGTATCTCTCAAAAAGAGATGTGATTCATGAACCTGAGAACCCTGTGCTATTATCTCCCATTTGAATGAGCCCGACTGAAATGTTCACAAGAGCCTGCAAACCCTGCTGCCAGATTGTTGGGCTGTAAAGCATCAACGCTGTGATTTATTTTGGTTTTGATGTAGACTGGGGGCTATGTGGTCTCTTAAGCCTCTTTGAGGACATGATTCAGCCTTATTTCAGCAAGAAGAACTGGAGCTGTAGATGTCTTCATTGCTAAAAAGCCACTGGGAAGCACTGGCTGCTGTAGACAAACCCTGTCATAAGCAGACCTTACTTGTGATGTCTGCACTGATGAATCCCTGACTCCAGACAAAGCTTGATCTGCGAAGCCATTGCTCTGATGGTCAGCATGAGAAGTAAGGCTTCTAATCCCCATTTATCTACTAGGTATTTCCTTCTTTCAAGACCAGAAGAAAGTTGGTACCACATAAATGGTACTCAAACTTCCCTTACCCGAAGTGCTGGGAGATGTCTGTCAATCCACACCAAGCGATGCTGTGTCAGTCCTGAGAGCGAGGAGCTAACAGCTCCAAACAAAACAAGGCAGTGACAAATTTGTAATGCTGATGTAAACTGCTTTGGAGCTAACCATGTCAGTGTGTTATGTGGAAACGTACAGTGATGCAAACAGGACACAGGAGCTGGCAGTATTTCATGCTTTATTACACTCCTCCCACATGGAGCTGGCTTTAATTCTAGCTGCACATGCAGTTTTTGCCCCCCAGCCTCTCTGGTGTCTCATGTTGATATCAGCGGGAGCCTTCACCAAATACATTTGTCTTTGTAGTGATAGGTTTTATAGAATTTGGCTGTGTGCCACCGAAGGACCTCATGGTTTCAGAGGAGTTCAAGTGGTTCCTCTGTATAATTACTTCTCCGAGGAGATTAAGAAAAGCTTAAATCTGGCAGCATGAATGCCTTGTTCAAGAAGCAGTGGGTCTTTCTTACCCAATCTGACAGGAGAAAATTAAGGCTCATTCTGGTTTCAGTGGAAACCAGAATGCTGCTAAATATAAATCCGAACTTTAGCTGTCTTCTGCGGAGGAGAAGCATCTCAGTGTCAGCTTTAGATAACTACTGTTATTTGCCCTGTTTAACCCCAGTCTGAATTGGTTTGGACTGCATAAACATGCAAGAGGACTGCAACTTGTTTATTCCCTCTGAAGAGGAAGCTATGAAATGTTCCCTTTCTGAATCACACTGAAGATGTGTGGAGGAGCCCGGGGCAGGCATCATCAGACAACTCATAGTTCTGTTTTCCAGCGGAAATGTAAGTGAATTAAAGTGAAAGTGGTTATCTGTAATCTATCCAGCCCATGCTGTTAAGTTATCACTTGATGGAAAGGAGAAGGCTTGTACTAGCAGCTGATGTTTCCTAACCATTACCAATGACAAATTAAAGCTGCTTGTAAATGCCTGAGAGGTTAAGTAACTTATCAGCTCTATGATGTTGAATGGTTCATATTAGGGACAATTAGCTGCCTCCAGAAACAGACAGTGACATTGTACTTGTCCAAATGTTATCAGAAAGGAAAAAGTATTCTTCTGTGTTATTCCAATATTCTTGTGCTTTTTGCCTCTTTTTTGGTTGGAACTGGAAACTTAATTAGGGGATTGTCTTTTTTTTTTTTTTTTTTTTTTTTTTGTTCCCCTGCAGAGATTGTTGAGCTTTTAATTGGTACAGAAGAAAAATAGTCTACGCTGCCACATAGAACTGTTCCAAATAATTCAAGGAAGCGGGGTAATTGTTTGCTTAGCTGACAGCTTGAGGAATGGAACTGGTCTCTCCAAAAGCCAAAGTAATGCTTCAGGTGGTAAAGGCAACCAAGTAAAGGCAGGCCTTTAACTGTTTGTAGGCTGGAAGAAAACATTAGAGAAAGGGATAACAGGAAATGGAGGTGGTATTTCAACATGATGTCATATGAACCCCTACAGCGTGTGATTGTCCCTCAGAGTAGTGCTGACTCTACTGCACTACTTTACTTGAATAATTTCCTTGACAGAAGAGACTATCAATATACCAATCTTGGAAGTGCTGATTTAACTGCAGGACTGTTATCTTGAAGTTCTTAAAGACCAACCTCCTGTCTCGCATTCTCTGATCCTTACATAAAGGTATGCTTTCCTGTGAGCCAGCTGAGAACTAAGCCCCAGGCCTACTTTGTAGAGGCACTTTGAGCAGGACTCACTATGTGTTTGTGGCTGAGGATTTGCACTTGCTTTGCTCTAAATTTCCAAGGATTTCAACGTTTAGAATATATTCAGTTGGAGAGGACCTGCAAGGATCATCAAGTTCAGCTGCCTGATGTCTTTAGGGCTAACCAAAAGTGGAAAGCATATTATTAAGGACATTACCCAAATATCTCTCATCTGGCATTGGTTCCAGATGTGGACCCTGACATTTACCCCTGTTGGAACTTCATACCATTGGTGATTACCCAATGCTTCTGTAGGTAATCATCTAATCAAGGTCTCTGCAAGCTCTCTTCCCTCCACGGTCTGGGCAGCACATCGCAGTTCAGTATCATTGGCAAACTTCTGAAGGAAGCACTCTGGTCCTGTATCCAGATATTTTATAACGGTGTTGAACAGAACTGGCTCTAGGATAGAGCCTGGGGAACATTGCTAACTAGATGTAGCCCTGCAGACTACAAGCTTTTGAGGGCTACTGTTGAGCCAGTATAGTGTGGGCCTATTTATCTCACAGTTGGTCAATTTGGCAAGAGGGATGCTGTGAGGGATTGTACCAAAGGCCTCCCTGAAATCCAAAATGATTACACCCACCTCTTGCCCTTTATCCACCTAGATGGTGCCCTTATCACAGAAGGAGATAACCTTACTAAGGCAAGACTTTCATTTCATGAACCCTGATAAAAGGCACGCAGAGAACAAAGCTTTTAGTATTCCTCAGGATAATTTCTGTGATGTGTCCAGGGACTGAGATTAAACTGACGTGTTTGTTGTTTCTTGGGTTGTCTACGTGCCCTTCTTGTGGATGAGAGTAATGCTGCCTAGCTTCTAGTCAGCAAGGACCTCCAATAACTCCTAAAATACTTGGTAAATTGTTGAGAGGTGTCCAGCTATAACATCTATGAAATCCTTTAGTACTGTGGCATGAATGCCCTGTGGGCTTCTTAAATAATGTGTACAATACAGCTGCTCTCTCACAACAGCAACCAGTGATGGAAAGTCACTGCTCTACTCGTCGTGGACATCCTATGTCATTACATACATTCCTTGCCAGCTGAGCTCTGGCTTTTCTGGTTTTCTCACAGCAGGTGCAAACTGCAGCTCTGTATTCTTCCTGTCAAGTCTGACCTTGCTTCTGGAGATCATATTTTCTCTTTCAGCCCTACTTCTACCAGGAATTTCCTATTCAGAAGGTAGTTCTTGAAGTGACCAGCTCTCAGGGACCTCTAAACCTGATTCCCAAGGGACACTGCTAACCAGCTCCCTGTTTGCTCTCAAAGTCCAACATGTTTACTCTGCTGACCTTTTCTGCTTTCACAGCTGAAATTTTGAGCTCCACTATTTCACAATCACTGTGCCTGGGACCACCACCTGTCCCACAAGGCCATCCCAGTTCTCAAACAACAGTACTAGGAGAGCACCTTTCCTAGTTGTCTTGCTCAGTACTTGTGACAGGAAATACTCTCCAATATGCTTCAGGAATTTCCCACACCCGCTTATTGCAATGTGGTATTTCTTGTTCATGTATAAATACACAACATGCTTTTTTATTTTGCATTAGTCCTACCAGCTGGCAGAGGGGCATGGCTGTAGGGTGAGCGTCGGTGCTTCTTTGCTGCCACGACAGAATGGTGTTAAATGTGCTGCTGCTGGGTGAGGAGATTCTCAGGGCTGTGGCCTGAGCCTGCTGGTGGCAGAGCAGGCAAGCAGAGAGGCCGTGTCAGAGGGGCAGCTGGGGCAGCATCCATAAATCTGAGAGGTAGCACCAGTGCCCTGTCACAAGATGAAGGCCAATTCAGGCCTTGCTGAAGAGTGAGGTTACATTGTACTGCTATGGGAATCAGTTCATAGGCCTTCTTCAAGACTTTGCTGCCTCGCTATTTAAAAAAAGAAGTGAGCTAAACTGTGCAGAAGTGTAGCTATAGACAGTGGGACCATTGAGCTGCAGTGCTCAGTCTATGGCTCAACAAAGTTCAAGCCTGGCTCATTTCCTAACTTGTGTTTTGTCTCTTCTCTCAGAAGAGGTTAAGCTGGTGTATTCTCTTTTTTTGGCATTCAGAGAATGGAATCGAGCAATTTGTGGACTGGGTGGGAAAAGAATCAGTAGCTCAGTTATTGTTCTTTATTGCCAAACACCTTGGCAGCAAGAGATCCCCGGATACTCTGGGTTCTTGCTCCATGTCTAAATTTGATCGAATCTGCATAGACTTCAGCATGGCAGCTGGCACCAATGGGGCACACAGGGCACTGCTGTGCCAATGGCCGGGCCCCTGAGTGCAGTTGGACTTCATACAGGTGTAGGGTCTCTGTGGGTCTCTATGGCTCCCAGCAGCCAGGTAGAAGCACAAGCAAATAAAAACACTTATCCTGGCTTTGATCTATGGCCAGGGAAGGGGAGCAAGACTTTTATTGTCAGTTCAGAGTGCGGAAGAGAAGCTATAAAATTTTTGTAGTGAAAATAATACATGGGGCTGTCATGATCTGTGTTGTAAGAAAGCACTCACTGCACACACAGAGCTGCTGCCTTCCCCTGCCTCATAAAGAGGCTCTTGTTACAGCTCAGGCTCTCAGGGCAGCTCCCTCTCTCTGGGCTTCAAAGAAGCTGCTGAGCCATGAACAACACAGGTTAAGGTGACCCTAGGATGAGAAAGTGCCACAGCTCATAGTCCCAACATCTGACCTGCTTCTGTCTCGTTCTCCATCCATGCAATGTGTGTGACTTTCTGGCTGTCCTTGGATGATGTGCTCTGGTGATGCATTCCATCAGTTGAGTGCATCCACTGCATGAGTCTGCACTGCCTATGGTACAGCTTGCATTGTGAATCTTTTCCCATCTGTGGGCGTTAGGTTTTAAAAAGGAAAATAAGGGAAAGAAGGAAAGAAAGACAAAAGAAGAAGTGTAGTAAAGGATGATGACAGCAAATGGGGAAAAGGAAATGTTAGGTAACTATTGTCCTCTGAAATGGAAGGTAACTAGCCTGCATGGCTTCCATAAGATAATATGGAATCAACAGTGTGTGCTGCAGCTGGGATGGCAAGAAAAAATGCCAGAACAGAAGCATGAGATTCTTCTGCTTGTTCTCAAAGAAGGCTAGCTGGGATCTCAAGTGTGAACCAGGAATGGAACTTGCTAAAGTGAAGCCACCAACTCTTTAAACTGGAATGGACAGTAAATGGAGGGAAAAACCCCAAATGAAACTAAACAGAGTTGTCCAGGTTGGGCTGTGGTCCAAGTTTTTGCTTTTGTCTTCTAGTCCAGATATATCAACAACTCAGAAAACAGATCTAGGAAGGGCACACTGTGCTTTTTGTGTCTGGGGAGGCAAAAATAGGTAGTTATTAGTAGTGAGCTAAGTAGCCTTGCAGTGAGCAGATCAGGTTTAGAGGGGAAATTTTCCTTTTTGAACAGAAATGGTTATTTTAACTGTATATATCAGTTGATTGCACTAAAAACCAGTTCAGTTGCAATGAGGAGTGGCTGGAACATGTCCCCATGCTGCTTGCCCTAAGTGACCCCAGGGCCAGTGCGTGGGTTGGTAAGAGCACACTAATTAGCCTCCTGAGTGACAGAAGATGTATCTAGAAAAATCAATTTAGGCTTCTGTGAAAAAGATTTCCATGGTATGGGAGGTAGCAGAAGGCAGAGGTGTAGCTGGAGGATAAGGGCAGGCAGAGAATCATCGGTATGAGGATGGCAGACAAGCAGCAGAGATGGGTTTCCTGAACTGCGGACTTATGTGGCTTTGCTAAATGCAAATTTGCATGCTTTGCTGCTGAGAGATCAGTTTGGTTGTTACAGGCTTTTTTTTCTGGACAGGAGGAGGAGATGACTGTAAAGCAGTTTGAGGGACAGAGGATGGAAGGCAGGTCAGAGCAGGTCATGGGTAAAATCTGCAGACCGACTGAGACTGAGCAGAGGAGAGCCGGGGAAAAGAGAACAACCAACAGGAAATGAAGCTACAACAATAAACCTTATCCTGAAAAATGCCAGATTGTTTTTCATTCCAGAAAGAATATCTGTCTCCGTTCTCAGGGTAGGACTTCATTTGGTGGGATAGTAGAGAAAACAGCTAGTTCACTGGGGAAAATGAGACGTGCCAGATGTCCAGATGCTGGTGAAGTGCTGTGCTCATCCTGCTGAAGTCAGATTTAGCATACGTGAAAGTTAGATTTCTGGGACTAAAGATCTGAGGTAATAAATGATTTCTGCAGACAAAAGGATATGCTAGTCACTGCCCTATGCCTGTGAAGCTGGATAGGCTGGAGCCCAGCCCCCTTTGCACGCACTGTTCTGCAGGCTCGGTTATACAGAGAACAGCATTTGCTTCCCCCAGATGTGCATCTCGTAGCAAGAACTATCCCTGTGTGCACTCAGAAGGAAAATACTTGCTAGAGGAATACAGTCATGAAGCTGAAGAGTGAGAGAACTGCTGGTAGTTCCCACAGCTCTCTTGAGACTGAGGTTTACTTGCTTCCTGTCTTGATGTAGCAGCCCTGTGGTTTCCTTGGGCTGGTTTTGGTGCAACATATGCCTTTCTGGGGAATAAATAGTTATGTGTTAGTTTGTGTATAACACAATAGTAACGGCTCAGTGGATTTTAACAGCCTTGTCAGCTGGAGCACAAAGCCCTTTAAACTCCACATTCCAATTCTAAGAACTTTTCAGAAATGACCTTGTTACCTCACTTACAGCAGGAAAAACACAAGATTCAGCAGTAATGATTTATAGCACAGCAGTGTTTTTAGACACTGCCTGGCTTCGTGCTAAATGCTTTCTTTCATTCAAAGGGACTGAGACAACTGATGTCTTAGCATGGGCTTTGATGGTCTTCCCATGAGTTGTAAGGATTACATTTTGATCACAGTGTTGGATTAGGGACTGAGGTTTGTGTGCGAAGATGTTCTGGTGGATTTAATAAGAAGTAGAACCAGTAATTCATACTATGTAATATGGTCATGGCAAGACTTAAAGGCTCTGAAAGCTTTGCCAAGTCAAGCTTTGCCTTGACAAGGTTGATATACTTGCTGGTAGGTGACTCCTTTTTGTTTCAAGATTTGCTTCTGGAGAAAGGGAGCGACTCACGTAGTGGGTCAAGCCTCCTTTACCCATTTGGTTGTTGTCACTAATGTAAAATAAGGACACTTGAACTCCCAGGCTGACAAATGATTTAACTATCTGCCCTTTAGACAGAGGGCTGTTTGTTCTGCTTTGCCAGCTATCTGTATATTACAGATGCAAAACATTGTGTGACTTACAGAAATGTTGAGTCATTTCTCTTTGCCGGTCAGTTTTGGTGACTTTATAGCCTTTGCAGTCATGGTGTGACACTGGGAGGACTGCATCTTGATTTGCCAATCTTTGGACCCAACCTAAAATGTATGACTTTTGGGATTGAGGCTTAAAGGGTGTCATGCCAGGACAAAGGAGCTCTAAGAAAGATGAAAATACTTGTGGTTTCATGAAGAAACGTAAGGAATGTGGAGTATTTCGCTTCGATTAATGTCAGTCTCCAGCTGCCAGCTCCCAACAATTTCCTCCAACCTGAGCAGAAGTCTGGCAGGATAGCAACCAAACTAGCAAATGTTGGCTCTCAGCCTCTGTCATGATGTTATGTGTTGTTTTTTCTTCCTAGAAATTCCATCATCTTTGAGATAAACTGGTTAGTAGTATAAGATAAAGGTGACTTAGCCTTTCATAGTCCAAACCTCACCCTAAACCCCGAGATAATGTACAGTGCCACAGAATCTTTTCTACAGATGGTCAATGGCAAAATATACAAAAAAGGGACCAAACTGCAACTGCAAAGCATAAGAAATTTCTGCAGAAGAGCGAGCTGGGGCCAAATTGGTTGAAAGAAAGGACAAAGTTGAAAAGGAAAGAAAGAGCAGCAGAGGGATGTCAGCAGAGGTCAGCTGCCACCCCTTCCCTGCTGATATCTTCAGCCACAATGTTGAGTGCCTTGTCCTTGAGGAGCCAGAAGGATATTTCCCTAGGTCATGGTGCCCTTCCCTAGCTGCTCATTGGAAAGTTTTTCTTGTATTTAGCGTCCGTTGCCAGAATTAATTTCCATCATCTGTTCTCAGTGCTTACCTACTGCTGGCTGTCAGAGCCAAATATCTCCTGCGTGCCTATGGGACTTGGGAATGGGGAGGTGCCTCTGTAGTCCTGTGTGTTGCAGAAGTAGCTGCCCTGCCAGAGCACTTGGGGTTTTGGCTTTCCCTGGCAGTCAACTAGGAGTTGCCACTCTGTGGTCAAATGGTACCCAGACGGTGAAGGACATTTTAATACCAAATCCACGAACAAATCAATTTGCTGCAGTAAGCTACTTAGTGGGCCCATCTGCTAGTTGCTAATTTACAGACTGGGCCATCTGCCACTGTCACAAGCTGGTAAGACTAGGAAAGTTACCCAACACAGCCAACAGTTTAGCTTTGTTTTCCTTTTTTATTCTCCCCAGCGCTGTGTTCTGTTTCACTGCTAGCTGATGGGAATGGCAGTGGTTTCTGTTCTGAAATTGGATTTCTCAGACTTCGGATAATCTCGTGCAGCAGGGAACTGCTGCTGCTGTGACTCAGCAGCTGCTGCTGATGTGTTTGTGCAGCATTCAAGCTGCTGACAGTGGAGTGCAGTGGTTTAGGAAGCTGCGTCTCTATGCAGTGCCAGCATATTTCAGCTTGCTGTGACAGGATATGTGGAAAACTTACTTTAAATGCGTGTTATTAAAGCTGGAGTCTTCTCAGCCACAGAGTAACTTCTGCTCTAATGGAAACAAAGAGATAAGGCTGCTGTGATGTGGAGAGCAAACGAATTAAAAGCTGTAGATGTGATCTCCAAGTTGGTTTTGAATATGTGTGAGGAGTGAGAGATGGAAGTGTGTTGTAAATTCTTCAGTAAAGGTCAGCTCTGAAGGGAGACATCCCTGCAAAACGTGCCATGGCATCACAGGACCAAGTGCTGCTGGTGCTTTGGAGGCTGCAACAACTTCAGAGAACAGCTGACCATGCCTGGAGTAGGGTTGTTTCTCCTGGCTCCGTGTGTATTGCCATTCATTTTCCACAAGGTAGTCAGCACTTGGCTAGTTTTCCTTCAGATAAGAATGCAAAGCAAACACCAGCTGTTGGGTGTTAGCATTTCTCTGATGTTGTGCCTGTGCAATACTTAGTTAAGGCCAGCTGATGGGCGCTTTCCGCTATGGGAGTGAACTAGTGGTCATTTTTGCTCGAGGTCTGCCTGGCTAGGTCTTGGCAGATGCTGACTCTTACAGTGCTTACAACTTGGATTTCATTTTCCATCTGAAGATGACATGGTGAAGCTGAGCTAAGTCTCTAATTGCAGTAGGTTAGGGTTAAGGTTAGCCTTAGTCTGAAAACCATTTTCCTTTGAGAACATCTTGAAGTGCCCTTCAGGAAGGATCAGAATTTAATCCACACTTGTTTCATTCTAATTAACTAACATTCTAGACTCTGACAATCTGAGTGGTAGAACTGGAGATGCACAGGATTTACAGTCATCAGCCGTTAGCTGTTACAGACGGTGGAAAGTGAGGCAGTGCAACAGACCAAACACTGATTTTCTGAAGGTTTGACCCTGGGAACTCCTTTGAGCTTCCTTGGATTAGGATGGTAACTCATCCTAGAAGGGAAAAGCCCTCAGCAACAACAGAGCTTGCAAACCCAGCTGTTCTATTGACAAGGTGAAGACACAAAGCCTTTCCTTACTGCCAGAAACTAATGGTACTCTCCCTACTGGGACAAAAGCTTTCTACTATGGAGCTGGGATTTGTTTTTCATCCGAGCGTGTTTTTCGTCACTTACTGTTATTGAACGAGTTATCCTTGAGGGGAATATTAATTGAATTCTCTGTCAGCCTCTGCTTTAAGAACTGGGAGGACCCAGAGGAAAGATTGCCAATAGGGTTCCTATGTCTAATGTGATTAAAAAATATTTGGCTGCAGAAGAGAGAATATTGTTGTTCTTGCATTGTATTTCTCTGCGAGGAGATAACGTGGATGCTGACTGCTGAAGAGACAGGTCATACATGTTTAATTTGAACAGCTATAAAAAGTAGCTTGCAGTAGGGCTGCCTATTGGAAATTTAATAAAGAAAAGTTATTACTATGGCTCAGTATAATCCCAAGGATATCTCTTCATGTACTCTTCTTGGAAACTAAGCTGTCAAAGAAGTTAAGCTAGGAAGTTGTTGTGTGAATAACACATTAGATCTGAGAGGCAGAATAATCTTTTTTATGAAGGGATTTGGGAGCCGAGCACTGATCTTTGCCATATTCACAAAGCTCACATATCAGTGCTGCTCGACTGTTTCATGGCTGGGGACTACAGGCTCCAATGAAGCGACCAGCCCAAGGCTACAACAGGTCCTTGCTGTGGTTGTGATGGGTGCAGTGATCATTAAGCCCTCCTTATCTCCTGATACTTTCCTACTAAAGACATAATAAACAGCTGTAAGACTACTAAATGCCTTTCAAGGCTTTAGCTTGTGTTTCTTTTTGAAGCCAGGGATATGTTTTGGCCAGAAACCTGCCCTTGGGAGAGGCACCATGCTTCCAGCAGCACCTGAATCTGAGGAGATCAGCCATAGCACCAGAAGCTGTGATGTCCTCTCCTTGTGATTTTTCCACCTCTGACTGTATGTTGAGAGCATGCTATTGAGGCTGTGGGCAGTTTGGAAATGATGCGACAGGGGCTTCAATCTCATTTGTGTGTATTCTGCTTACTTCCTTCAGTGAGAGTGTATCAACATATGGCCCTGCATTTCTTGCTCTGGAAGATGCAAAAATGCTTAACAGTACTCCTTTGTCTTCAGATTAACTTAATCACTGACTTATTTTTGTGGTTATTGCTGCCCTTGTTGTAAGACTATTTTCTCAGTAGAATTTCAGGTGTGTCTTTAACCGATGTTTTTCACTTGTAATTTCCAAGAGGTAAAATCTTGGCATGTTTAGAGTATCCTCAAAAGTTCTGAGGGGAGGCATATGCAAGCTGTGCAAGCGCAACGTCAGCTTCTGAACAGCAGAGAGTATTTCAGAGTGAGGAAAAAGATGCTTGCAAGTAGTGATGTATACCCTCAAACCTGCTTACGAAAACAAGTAATTTCCTCATACTGAGTCTGGACCTCCTGTTTGATTTTTTGAGAATTACTGCTGCTTGTTTGTCTTTTTGTCATTGCTGCTGTGTGTGAATAGCTTGCACGTGCCTCTTTTACAGTGGCTTGTAAAATAACCAGATAGAAGCTCAAGCAATAGGCAGTTAAAATCAGTCTATGAATATATTCCAGGATATTCTTGAGGCTAAAAAGTTGGGAAGAAGGAGGGAAGATTTAGGTTGGATGTTAGGGGAAGTTCTTTACAAGGAGAGTGGTTGGGCCCTGGAACGGGCTGCCCAGGGAGGCTGTGGATGCCCCGTCCTTGGACGTGTTCAAGGCCAGGTTGGACGGGGTCCTGGGCAACCTGATCTAAATGTGTATGTTTGGTGGCCCTGCTAGGCAGGGGGGTTGGAACTACATGATCCTTGAGGTCCCTTCCAACCCGGGTGATTCTGTGATTCTGTGATTCTGTGATTCTGATTCTGATTCTGATTCTGTGTGGGAGGACCTGAACACTTGGTTGGGCGTCGGGTAATAGGTAAGCTCCATGGCAAAGCTCCATGGATGGGGATGGAAGTCCTAGACACAGACCCAGGTGAGAGGTGCCTTGTTCAAAGGCTGGACTGCTGGTGAAATGGTGTGCTTCACTGGAGACGAAGCAATGGAAGGTTCAGAAGTCAGCTGAGTCTGAAAGAGGGAGCAGGGAAAATGTGAGGTAGTTTCTTATCTTTCTCAGTTGACACTGGGTTCATACACCAGCATGGGAGGTAGAGCCTTAAGAACTGGGAATATCCCATCTTCTCTCAATTGGGTACTTTGAGACATTTGGCATGCCTTTCTACAGGGTGGAGTGATGCTGTGCAGCCCATAGTAGAGCTGGGTAAGGCTGAATAGGGGACAGGGCTTAGCTGAGAACAGCCAATTTGGGAAGCTGTCACTGTATTTGTCCAATAATATTTTAGAAATAAACCTTATAACATAGCTTTTTAGATTTCTAAATACAGACACCTCCTGGGGGTCACAAGGCTGTTTTCCAGAGGCAAAGAGCAATGAACTATTAACTTCAGTCATGTTTAGACATTAGAAAACATTTCACCCAATGTAGTATAAAAACATCTACGTAAAAAATTGACTTATCTTAGGGTTTATGTAGAACTTGAAGTGAAATTATTCAGCCTAATGAAGCGATGTAATGCTTTGATAAAGGTGCCAAGTAGGAAGTGAGGACTGTGTTTGTATTTGTTTTTGCATTGAATACATCTCCACAGCTCTCTGCAGAAACAGGGGCAGAATAGAAGACAAGCTGACTATTTCTTGGCTCAAGGCTTTAAGACTGGCTACTGCTTGCAGCCTCAAAAAAGGCCTCTTGATAGGTGAATGGGGCTGTGGCTGGTGGCATTTATGCATTTCACATGGCAGGCTCATTAAGATGCCACATAGCAATGCAGATGTTTGCTGTGCATCTTGTTGTATTACAAAAAGGTGCATCCCTGAGCAGTGATGGGAAGGATGCACCTACTGTGAGAGCAGTGCCTTTCTTTGCAGTGCAGAGCTGCAGTTCATAGGGACGGCAGGCAGGTCTTTGGGGTGAGAAGGACTTTGCCTGACAGTTTGCCACAACTTGGGCTTGCATCTGAAATCTGATATGTAGCAGCATACGAGCAACGAGGTTCTGCTAACGTTAAACACACAGTTGGTAATGAACATGGTTGTGCTTCAGGGAAATGCAGCAGCAAGGGAGAGCAGTGCTTCTGTAGCACAAAGCAAAACCCTTCTCTGTCTGCTAAAAATGGTCATCTTTGTGTGTGGTCACTAAACAGTGCTGATCCTGTCAATATAAGGCAGAAGGCCCTTGGGATGCACCTTCCTGGCATCAAAGCCCAGCACTGCAAACCAGCCAACCTTCCCTGTTTTATCTCCATATTAAACCTGACAAAATCATGAGGTTGGTTTAAGGGCTGTGTCTGCAGATCTAACATCCTCCTCCAGGAACCTGGAAGTCTCGTCACTGGGAGGATGATAACGCTAGAGTGGTTTTCTGTGTGTCCTCCTCATTCTGTTTCCTCTTTTAATGGCTTTCTCACCAGTGCCTTTTCCTACAAGAAAGTGTTATGCTCCCCAGCAAACAAGATCAATGGATGGCCATGATATTTTTTATGCGGGGGAAGGAAACATTGCTTGCCTGGTTGACAAGGCTCTCCTTTCCTGCTCTGCTCTCTCATCAGCTTAGCCTGTAAATTGGCAGCCCTCCAGGCTTTAATTTCTGTTTAGCTACTGTGTTTTGACATTGCCGTGCAGTGACAAATGTTGTGCTCCTTGTGAAGCTGGTGGCTTCTGATGAACTCTTTCAAGTCCTACATTGACAGGTGGGTTCCTGGGGTTTAACTTGCCCATCAGTTTTCCCTTTGTTAACTACCAGATGGCACTAGAAAACACAGAGGAAAAGCATGATGGAACATCTAATGACCTGTAATGTCACTGAAAGTACCAGACAGTGATGTTAGTACAGGGCTGCCTCAATGACTAACACATTTGTGCTAGGATTGAAGCTTAAATCACACTGTGCTAGCCCTTAGGAGGGCATATGTGCACCATGCAATGTTGAGCAGGCTTTCCTGAGCAAAGCCTCGCTCCTCTCCTTTTGCAGAGCTGCTTGCTGCCTGCAGCCAGGTGTGGGCAGCACCTTGCTCACGGCCTGGAAGGCAGCAGAAAGGGGCTAGGCCTGAAGGCTGAGGGCTGTAGCCTGAATTCTTGCTATCCTGTCCCAGCCAAGTGCTTTTATGTACTTACGGCTTCTAATCATGTCTCAGAGACAGAGCTTTAAAGGTAGAGTCGGCTATTTCCAAACTGCAGTTTGAAAGCAGCGTTATATGTAGCTGTTTTTTTATTACTAGCAACTTCAGCAGCTGAAATTGGACCCCAGAGCTTCAAAGCAGCTGCTCAGCTGAGGAAGTGCTGCTGAATAAAAGCTCCCTGCTCTGCTACCCTCCCCCTGCTTTTCTACACTACCAGCTGTGTGAGCCCAGCAGCAAGGAAGAGAGTTTGGCCTTGAAGTGAATCTAAAGAGGAAAGAGAGAAGAGGAGAGGTGGAGTTAGCAACAGCAGCCTGCAGCATGGGAAGATGAGAAAGCAGAAGCAAAGAGACAGATGCTTGAATCTCTGTGTGGGTGAGCTCTGAGGAGCAAGGTCTGAATAGAGGGGAGGGCCAAGGAGTTTAAAGAGTGAACACACTCAGTGCAAAGGCAGGGATTGTGTTCCTTTCTCTTTCTGGAGGATCAATCGAAGGCAAAAGGTAAGGGGGACAAGGAGGAAGCGAGTGAAATCGGTGCCAAATTCCAGTTACAATATGAACCTTTAACAAACAAGGACTGTGAAGTGGGAAGAAATGCTGACATCTTCCAGCGTAATGCAGGAAGTAAGGAAAAATAAAGAGGTACATTAGAGTATGGTAGGCACGATAGTCCCATTTTGTGACAACCTGGTTGTGTAGCTCTGTGCAGCTCTCACTGGCAATACTTCTCTTAACCCCTAATGCAGCTATTAGTGCAGTGTCAAGCATTATGGTCTTTCAGAGGATGAAACTAGCTGGCAAATACAACTTTTTTTTACTTTTTTTTTTTTTTTTGGAACATGGGTTTAGCAAAAACCTGGAGACAAGAGGATGGCATTTACCTTTGATAGCACTGCTGGCTTCTGCTGAGAAATGTGGCTTTTAGCTAGGTTTAAGAGATTCAGGTTGAAGCTTGAGGCAAACAAATCAGAACCATCTCTTAAATACACGGAGTAAAAACCGTCAGTTCCCTTTGAGATGCTGCAAATGACTGGATTGCTTCTTGTCCTGAAGTCCCAGAGGGGATGGAAATTAAGGAGCAATCTTGTTACCTCTTAGGGTAATGCCATAGCCAGTCTGCAATCCCATTCTGTCAGAAGTGCTGCTGTGATACAGGCAACTGCTCCCCTGCTCCTACTTTTTCATAGAGCAGTATTTGCCCCCGTGGGAACTGGGGAACACAGAAGCAGCTGGCTCAGCTTTTCCATGGTGGTGAAGCAAGCACTCAGTGTGGGGTCCTGTGCCTCAGCCAGCATCTTACCACGAAGACATTTTTATCTGATGCTTGTAAGGCTAGTAGTAGGTTTGGGGTTGAGTGGTTGTTGGAAGTGAGTGCTCAGGGGGCTGGGGCCATTCTCTTGTCATGCTGTGGAGCAGCCATGAATGCAGCCCCTCCAGTCCAGCTGTATCAAGCTGGGGTTACCAAGCCCATGACTGCTTTGGTAATTCTGGGTAACCACGGTGCTCTGCTTACCCTTTCTTTCCTTTGGCAATGGCAACAGACCAGTGACTCACTGAAAGAAAATACCGATGTTTCTTTAAGGATTTTGAGGATTTAATGTGCCTCTGGATTATTTTGTTCTGTCAGGCAGGTACTCCTGAGGTGTTAATAGGAAGGGGCTAAACCTCTCTCTTATTATTTTAGTGTTTTAACTGAGGAGTAGAGAGAGACAAGGTTAGTGTTGAGAAGTCAAAGATAATGGGATTTTAAGGTGCACAGTGCTAGCGAAGCCATGAGCATCCTTTTGGAAGAAGGTTAGCTTTTTACTAGATTGGTAGTGGGGTGGGAGAGCCTGGGGAGATCTGAATAGGAGCACGAATAGCCTCAAGTTACACCAGGGGAGATTCAGGCTGGACGCTGGGAGGAATTTCTTCTCTCAAAAAGTGGTCAGGTGTTGGGTGGCACTGCCTGGGGATGTGCTGGAGTTGCCTGGAGGTGTTTAAGAAACGTTTAGATGTTGTACTGAGGGACATGGTTTAGTAGGAGAATATTGGTGATAGGTAGATTGTTGGACTGGGTGATCTTGGAGGTCTTTTCCACCCTTGGTGATCCTCTGATTCTATGAGCTGGTCCTGGGAGGTTGGACTCCAGACTGCAAAGGTGCCAGCTGGAGAGTGTGAGGAATGTGGATGGATGTCTGCACGAGCAGAAGGAAGCAAAGCCGTTCCTTCGTCTAGGTACAGCTGTATATTTTCCCCTTTTTAGCAGTGAGTTCTATTTTCAGAAAGGCTTGCTGTCCCTTGTGGTTTATCTGTTTGGTAGGTGGTAGACACAATAAACCGAAACGTATTGCTTTCTTCTCGCCTCCTGGAGCCTGTGTATTACAGTCTCTGGGAGCAGAGTAACTAAGCTGTAAGATCTGCTTTCAACATACTGAAACTGTAGGCTTACTTTTAATGTGGCTGGCTTAAAAGCAGCACAGTTTTCTTTCTGCCTTGTCTAGTGGCAGGACTCCAGGCCCTCCCGGATTCTGACTGTGGTTGTGGTGGCTTTTGGAATTACAGAATAAATCTCCATTTTTCCTTTCCAGCTCTTCCTTGGGGAACTCCTGAAAACTCTGCTCTCTGAAAGGCATGTTAGAAGCCTTAAAACGCCCCCATAAGAGTATCAAAGTGTGACGTGAGAGAATAATCTGCATAATCAGATTTTTGGTTTTATCTGGGCTTTTTGTTCAGAAAAGGCCGCGTCCTTTGCTGAAATCTGGACTCTGACCTCTTACACCCCTTCTTCTGTTTATTTAATGTGCAAAAACAGTCTCACACCCAAACAATCTGTGAAACCTTGTGGATTCTTGAAGTTGTGGGGGCCTGAAATAACTGATTTTAAGGCAGAGGTACTGAACGGGAAAAGCAATAATTCAATTTGACTGAAAAGGATTCAGGAGTCACTGGATTGTCTGGGTGAGGTGTTCTCTCTCCTGTGACTTCTTGTTTCTGCAAATATGTGCCATAGGTGGGTTTGCGTCATCTCTTGGTTTGCTTTGGCAGCTCACAGCTCCCTCCTTCTTTCCCCCGGTTTTATTGCTCAGTACGATGCCATGTCACGGCCATGTCCCTTCCCAGCCCATTTTACACCCCCAGCCCCTTGCTAGCAAAGCAGCATGAGAAGCAGCAAAGTCACTGGCATGGTGTAAGCACTGCTCAGCAAAGCTGAACCATTTCTGTGTTAGCAGCGCTGTTCTCGCTACAAATCAAAATCATGGTGCTGTATGAGCTACTGCAGAGAAAACGAGCTCAATCCCAACCAAAATAGAACACTGGGATGGAGAAAGTGGGTGATAACGGATGTTAGCAGGCTTGGTTGGTAGCAGATTGTGGTAGATTCCACTAGAGGCTTTATGGGAGGTGGGCAGAGGGTACAGACCTGTGAAATATGGGTACATACAGTGTGCAGCTGAGACTGAGCCTTGCAGTTCTTTGCCGTGAGATCTCAAAAAGCAGGTGGTGACAAGGTGATCCTGGTTCCCCACAAAAGCAGTTTGGAAATAAAACTGCAGTGTGATTGGACACAAAATTTAAGAAGCAGTAACGATGTTTTGTGCCATCTGTGGCACGTTAGGTAATATAGTGAAAAGGGCAACCAGTATTTGACAGCTTATTGTCTCAGAGAGCCTGGGAAATGGTAAATCCGAGCTCATACTGCTGTGCTTTGCTTTGGGAGCATCGTGGAAGGTGTATGTCTTCAGAGGGAGTAGCAAAAGAGTACACAGTGCTTTCTGTAGTTGAGCATGTTTGTGAAAGTATGGCTTTTTGGAAGCCTGGCCCCGAACACAGCTCAGCTTTGAAGCTCACCCTCTGCTGCAGGTTCAGCTCTGCTTCAGTTGCAAAAGCAGCATTTACTCTTTAGCTCTCTGGAGCCACGTATTTTCTTGAGAAATGTGGAGTGAGTCCTACTTACAGTAGTAACTCTGATGTGTATTAGTCTAATATTAAACTTAGGCTGTCCAAAGGTTTGCCGAGGGGCGAAGCCTCCTTCTTGCCGTTACAGCTTTTTAACAAATGACCTTGGGAGGTACACCCATAAAGATTGGGTTTCCACTGCTGCAAACACCGTGCAATAGGATTTACACAGGCATCCCAATTCTGGCTGAGTTCAGTTTCCTTGTTGTAGAAGTGACCTACTTGAATATACACTGAGTAATATAATTACCATCTGGAAACAGCTCACCTTCTGTTGCTTAATTATGTTTTCCAAGTATACTTAAGTCGATTTCAAAGGAACTGTGTTGGTTGACATACTGGGTTTCCTCTTCACTGTTGTATGAAAATTGCCATGTAATTACACTCTAATATAACGTGCATGTATTATTATGGGGCTGTGATTTGGGTAATGTCAGTATATTTTGTAAGTGTTATGTATGTTCTCCACAGAGAATCAGCAATCCCTTTAATGACAGCAGTCTTTTACAGCTATTCATTACTTTGATTCTCATACACTTAAGGTCCATAATACTCCTTCAATCATCTTGTTAATTTTCTGGAAATTGCACTGCTGGTTGAGGTGAGGTGTCTAATGATTGTCATCACGCTTGCAAAATAAAATTGTGCTGGTGCACAAGCAAGGCTAACGCTAATAACCAGCTGAAAAACTTCAGTGGCATTCTGGTACTTAAATGTGCTTCAAGGTGTTTGCTATATGTTGGTTAAAAGAAGAAATTGTCAGTAATCCCATTACTGAGCTGATACAGGTTCAATTAAATATGTTAGAGCTCCACCGGTGCACGCAGGAGCAGCAGCTCTTTATGTAATCTGCTTCTTCTGTTAGGCTTACATGAGAGGTTTGCCAGGGCACTTCTCAAAATTAAATCTAGCCTAAAAGGATGAAGCACCTCTGGAGATTACCTTTGTGTGGATTACTTTCCTAAATAGGCAGTGACCCCAGAGGGGCAATGGGAGGAGCTCTTCAGTCCTCTGCTGTGATGAAAATGTGTGGCACTAAAACCCTTACGTGTAATTTTTGCATTGCTAATCTTGGTGCCAGACTTAAAGGAGAGTTTTGTCTTTTTTTTTTTTTTTTTCCCTCCTCCATGATGCTTAACCTGCTATGTGATTTCCCTGCTCTTAACATGTTGCATATCAGCCCCTTTTCCTGGTGAGCAGATTGCTTTTTTCCTCTGTGCTTTATCTCTCAGCAGTGTGTCACTGCCTGCTTTGGTGCAGGTGTGGAGCCAGGTGTGATCCTTACTTGATTCAGCTTAGGTGCTTATGTATTGTCATCTTCTGTATGCTCATATTTCAGTACAGTTCTGTGCTGAATTCCTTTGCCTCTCTGCGTCTGGGAGAAGAACATAGTGGCAATGCAGTACCAGCAAGATTCTACAGTGAAGAAGGCGATGAATTTTAATGTAACACAGAAAGAAAAGTATTACAGAAAACAGAACCTCTAATTCATTAGAGGATTTGCATTTCTTTTTAATGTGCTTTTTGACTTGCTGGACCACTGCACTGTAGAGATAACTAGAAACTGTACTGTAGCGTGTCTAAGTGCTGCTCATTGAGATAGCAGTGCTAGCTTTTGCTGTCCTGTCCTCTCTGAGTCCCAGAGATCCATGGCTGAAGAAATAAGTTGCAAAGAGAGGTGGAGATTTGCCAAGACCTTTTGCAGCAACTACTATGTGATGACTGATAGTGCATTGCCTGGGAAGGGCTTTCTGAGCAGCACAGTTCCTGGAATTTAGAACTGCACTGTCTTATTTTCATCCTTCCAGATTTCCATGGCACATCTTGTGTAAATGAAGATGTTCTAGGAAAAATAAATCTCTAGTTATGTCTTTGTGCTAATGAAAAAATGCTACTCTTGCCATATATTCCTGAATTTAGCCAAACTGAAGTGACTGGACAAAACAACCTCATCTGCTTCTGAGCTGTGCAGAGCCAAAGAAGATGAAACTGAGTAGGACTGAGCCATGCAGAAAGTGCATTTCTATCATGAATTTAAACATCTGTATGTGGCTTTGGCTCAGCGCTATGCAGACAGAATGAAACTGGCTGTGAAGAGGACAAAGAGCTTGTCACAAACACGTGTGATTGTTTTGTGATGCTGCACAGCAAGGGCAATGGCTTTGCTGACCCTGGGCCAGACAGCTGCGTCAGTTGCTTTTCTGCAAACATGCAGCTAATATCATTAATGTCATAACATCATTACAAGCTTCTGTGTGGTTGCACTGCTGTTTTTATACTGTTCTAGTCACAGTTCAGGCACCAGGCAGATGCAAGTCAGACATTCATTGTCTTGCTGGCTGCACACAGCTGTGTGCCTGTTTGGAGCTGGGCAGAATATAGCAAGGGATCCTTGGCAGCATTGTCACTATTTTCCTGCCTCTTAGTCCTGTAAGGCCAGCTACTGTCTGTCTTGCATCTTCTCTGTACCAATTTCATCTCTCATAAGACTGCAAAGATTGGTTAATTAATATCTTTTAGTCTTAGATCTCTTGGAAAACTGTCCTTAGGGACACAGGAACAGAATTGAGCTGGCAGTTCTTTAAAGGACATGCTTCTGAGAGCACAGCAACTCTCCATCTTCCACCAAAGAAATCACATAGAAGAGGCTTCCCTTGCTGGGAAACCAGCGAGGCTGAACAAAGTCCTGCTGGTCAGACTGGGGGATAAGAAGGAAATGTAGAGGCAGTGGATACAGGGATGTGGTGCCTGGTAAGAATACAGGGATGCCGTCTGTATGTACAGAGATGGATGCAGGAAAGCCAGAGTGCAAATGGAACTGAACTTGGTGAGTTATGTGAAAAATAACAAGAAAATATTCTATGGGTATGTTGAGAAGAGACAGGGAAATGTATTCCCTCTGATAAATGAGAAGGGAGAAAACGCTTCTACAGACATGGAGAAGACTGAGATACTCAACGAATTCTTTGCTTGGGAAGATCATGGAGCAGATCCTCCTGGAAGAGATGTCAGTGCACATGTGAGATAAGGAGGTGAGACAGTCTGCACAGCTTCACGGAGAGCAGATTGTGCCTGGCCAATCTGGTGCCTTCTACGATGCTGTAACAGCATCAGCCTACATAGGCAGGGCAGGGGAGATGTTCTCTGCCTGGATTGGTGCAAGGCTTTTGACTTCTATTAATGGGAAAGAGATGGGTTTGAAGGCTGGACTGTTAGGTGAATAAGGAGTTGGTTGGATGGTCGCAGCCAAAGGGTTGTTGTCAATGGCTCTGTGTCCAGGTGGAGACAGGTTACAAATGGTGTCCCTCGGGGCTCCATCTTAGGATTGATGCATTTCAATATCCTTATCAATGACCTAAGCAGTGGGATTGAGTGCACCTTCAGCAAGTTTGCTAGATGACGTCTAACTGAGTGGTGCAGCTGATACAACTAAAGGAAGGACATCATTCAGGGTCTGGATGAGCAAGTTGTTGCACTTGATTCGGGGCAATCCCAAATATATGCACTGAGTGGGAGAACTCCTTGAGAGCCCTGCAGACAAGGATTTAGGGGTTCTGGTGGACAGTAAGCTGGACATAGCCAGCAGTGTGTGCTCTTGCAGCCCAGAAGGCCAACAGCATCAACAGAGGGGGTGACAGCAGAGAGTGGGAGAAGATTGTCCTCTACTCTGCTCTTGTGAGGCCCCATCTGGAGTACTACATCCAGGATGGGGCCCTGAGCAGCTTAATCCGGTGCGTGGCAACCCTGCCCATGGCAACGAGTTGTACCTAGATGATGTTTAAGGTATTTTCTAACCTAAGCCATTCTATGATTACATGTACACAGTATCATGACTTTCCTCCTGGGCAGAGTACAGAATAAAACCATCTGAGCTTCTGTTTATTTGGTGCCTTATTATTAAGGCAATCCTTAAAAATAGAGCAAACCTTAAAATCCTTTAGCGATCCTTCTTCCCTGGGGAAAACTGCTTTCTTTCAAGCCATTCATCTTCTAAAATATTTGCCTTCTCTGTTTCTGACTAGAGCGTTGTTTTCCCTTGGGGAGCATTAACCACTGCTGGCTGCCAGGAGCCACCAACCTGCTGTCTCACTCCCCCCCAGCAGAACAGGTGGAGGAAACAAGATGGAAAAGCTTGCTGGTCAAGGTAAAAACAGGGAGATCCCTCACCACTTACCATCATGCTTTGGTCTGCATGTCTCCTCTGATCCTCTGATATCTCCCCCGCGTCTCCCTTGCCACCAAAATCTTGCCATGTTAACCTATCTGATCTTAGTATTAATGTAGCATCCTGGTAGGGATGTTTTTCGTGTCCTTGGTCAGAAGGTATGGAAACAGTTTCTTAAATTCTTTCCTGCTAGGAAGGACCACTTTGAGCCCCCACAGGCACAAACACCTCATGCTATGCCTCTATGTTCTTCTATCTGAGATGATTGTCTCTTCTACAGTCATCTCTATTTCTGTAAAGCGGATGTTTTGCCAATGCTGGGACAGTCATGGCTTCCCTAATGACTGTTTTCTGTGCTGCAATTATGTCAGCTTGTGTAGGAGTAGCAGAAAATAACAGCTATTTAACATGAGATGATCCATTCAGCTGCAGTGTCAAGAAGTCTTAGTGGTGGGCTCAAGTTGATGAAAAAGGAGGTTTTCACAGAGAGATGAAATGGGTAGGAAGGTGGGGGGTAAATAGCATTTTCCAAATAATCATTTGTCTGTTCCCTTTTAGAAACTGAACACTTGGCTTAAATAGCATCCCTCCCACAACATATTTGCAGTAGTAAATACTATGCCATGAAATCTTATGCCTTCAGAGATGGTCGCTAATGCTATTGTGATTGCAGGACCTTGACTGTTCTGGTCAGCTGTCTTGAATTGAGGCTGCAGTCTATGCTGCTCCTTGCTAACAGTCTTAATCTTCTGTTTACAGTATGAGCTCAATCATCTGTCACAGAAATAAAAATAGAGTTGAGAGGAGCAGGAAAGAAACAGCTGTTGGCTTTGCACTTGCCCTTTCGTGCTCGTTTTGATCCTTGTATCCTGCTGTTCTTCATGATCCCACCCCTCCCAAACAAGTATCAGGCTTTCTCAGACTCACACATGCAGATTATTTCAATAGATTCCCCCTGTAGTTTGCAAATATTTGTGGATGTTGGAATGAGCCTATAAAACTGAAGTCTTTTACTCCTCTTGCAGAATTGCAAGTTGCAGTTTCTGAATCTTGTAGTTTATACTATTAAGTATAGAATTTAGTGTAGAATTTAGGATCTCAAAGCACGTTTTTGACTTGTGAAATTACCCTTAGGTGCTGTCTTCTGTATGATAGGTGATAGGCAGTTTTATCTCCACAGTGGCAAGGTACCTTACCTGGCTGAGGTTGCTTTCTTAGTATCCAAAAGTTCCTGTAATAGCCTTCTAGAATGTTGCTAGTGATTTCATATTATCTGTGTTGGCATAACTTAAATACTTAACTTTGGGAAACCGTGAGGGTAGTTGCCTTGCAGTGAAATAATTGGGGAGAATAAGACTCCATGTAGAATCTGGCAGCAAAGAAAGAACATGGGAGGCCTGGTTCTCTCGAGTGTCCTAGACCAGTCTGAAATCTGAGGTTAATGCAGCTCAGTTAGACTTCTGGAAATATTTTTTTTCTTTACCTGAGAATAGGAAAGATGAGATCAAAACAGATCCTTTAACGAAAAGCATTATCCTTGAGTTGTCTATCTAGAAGAGTGGTATAAAAAATTAAAATAAATCTACTGTACTTGTGTTCTGATGTATGGTGTTTGTAAATAGAAGTAGCTGTGCTTTAATCAGATTGTACAGCACTCTCTTCCTGGTGCTGGACCAGGGATTGATGCATAACCATCAGTGTGCTCTGAACAGGCCTTTATGCCATTAGGGCTAGATGCCAGAACTCTACAATGAGCCATATGAACCCAACAGGAGAAGCTGTTCCACTGTACTGCACCCCAAATGGCTGCCAACTGGTGGCTTTATAAAGCAGCCATCGCGATGTAGTTAGTGTGGTTGGCTCAAACAGGCTATTTGGGCAAATGGATGTGAGAATTTGATTTAAATGCAGGTTGCAAATATGGATTAAGCCACTCAGACCTTCCGAGTGGTCTCCAAATCACCTCGGTTTCAGTGCATTTTAAATGAGCATCAGCAGTTCAGTAGGAAGAGCTGAGTCCCCATCGTTCGGCAACGCAAATAGCTCTAACCTCTGTCACCTTTCCCTGTTGGGATGTACTTCTGTTTTTTAAATCCACATGGCTGTTTCATTTAAACTTGTGGTCGTGAGTTCACTTTTATGGTCTGAATGTTCTTTGGGGATTTTGTTTATGTTTTCTCATGAGGAAAGACATAGCTTGTTGGATAGCTAAGATGAGAACCTACAGGGAGAGCCATGCTTTGAAGAAGGAGCTGCGATGAGATCAGCATATAAATGTTGAGATGAGAATATTTGGAGTTTGAGGTTAGGATGCTTGTTATAATGCCAAACAAAGCAGACTGTGCCTGGGATTGCAGAGGTAATGGCACTGACTAACCTTAGCTCATGTCTTTCTGTGCAGAATTGCTTGGGGATTTATATTACATCTGCTATTTGATCAGCTTTTGTATTGAACGATGTCTGGGCTAGGTCAGACAAAGGTACTTCTGTGGCTCAGTGGGTCTGAAATTCCTCACTGGGTCTTCCTCCCCTGTGCTGAACCTGGAGACCGACTTTCCCTAAGGGTCAGCTGGCTCAGAAAGATTGTGACAGCACTGCTCAGCTCTTGTTTGGAGTGCAGCAGTAAGAAATCAGATTCTAAGTGCTGTGTCAGACATGCTTCGAGTGGGGCTCCATACTGCATCACTTCTGGACCCAGGCGAGCATAAATCCACTTCCTTATCTTTTATGGGCTTCAATAGTTATAAATAATGGTGATCAAGCTGAGCAGTTTTTTCTTGTACTTGCACTAATAGATAATATAAAGCAGGCTGGGGGAAGTGAGCAATACTCAATATTGCTATGCCCAAACCAGGGAGAAACTAAAACATTTAACCTGCTTTTTGGCTGTTCAGTTCCAGAGATAAAAAGAAAACAACAAAACAACAAAGAACCAGTTGCTAACCTTCTTTCCCTGGTATGCATTGGACGCTTGATCCTTCAGCCTGCAGCTCTGGAGTGTTCAGTATGACTGATCATAGAATCTTAGAATGGCCTGGGTTGAAAAGGACCACAATGCTCATCCAGTTCCAACCCCTGCTGTGTGCAGGTCACCAACCAGCAGACCAGGCTGCCCAGAGCCACATCCAGCCTGGCCTTGAATGCCTGCAGGGATGGGGGCTTTGAAATAAAATAGGTGCTAGGTTAATGGGGACTACTGTGTCCTCTATGACTTAATTACATGCGATTTAAGGTGGGTGTTTGTGAGTTTTCTTTTCCTTCAAATGTGAATGGCCTTGTGTACGTCTCTACAGTAGGAGAAGCAGAGTTCAATTCCTCGTTTCAACCAGGGCGCATTGAATAGGATGGTTGTATCAAGGTTTTTAATCAGCTTTGGCACACTCTCTAGTGGCATGGCTAAGCACGATTTACTGCTTTTAATGTAGCAACTTTGCTGAGTAATTGCTGTGTGAGCTGGACTCAGAGTCGATAGGTTTGATGCCTCACGGGCAAATGCTTCCACGAATGCCATCCTCGGAGTGTGAATCCTAAGCAGCTGGAAGGCTACACCATCAATAAATCATGTCATAATAAAGCTGGCATGGTTCAGTCTTGGTGAACTGCAAGCTTGCTGCCAACTAGGTAATCTGTGCTGTTTGGTGTGCATCTGATGAAACGTCTGCCCATCTGCTGAGTGGGTCCTCCAAAAGGCTAAGGGTAAGATGGAGGATTAGAAAGAAATGCAAGTGGACTTTCATCCCGATTTATTGTGGCTTGCTTGTGTGGTGTTCCTGGCAAGATTTATAGAGGAAAAATGTAATTGGATTTCCAAAGAAGGCAGAGGATAAGGCAAGCAGGAAAAGCCTGTCTGGGAGTGTTATATTGCTAGGGGAACTGGAGGCAGTCTGGGTGAAGGCACAAGGGGGTAAGTTCTCTTCTAAGACCTCGATTCAGGATTTGGCATTTACGAAGTAAGCATCTTTCCTGTTGGTAAATACTCTGGACCTAAAGGCTCACAGTGGAGAAGAAAATATCTTAAGAATGTTCAGAAGTTGCCTCTGGCAATGCTTCGTAAGCAGGTTCTCAATTCAAGCTGTAAGCACATTGATATAGGTGGCAGCTACTCATTCCTTAAGGCAGATGTGTGGCACGTGCTTCGTCCAAAATGTTGACTGGCTAAAATATCAGCAACTCAGTGAAGGAAAGCAAAGAATGGCAACTGTGTGAAAGGGAATTTAGGCTTTCCTAATGGCTGCCTGTCATTACAGTGTGATGGTATGTGAGCAGATATCAATCCAAAATATTTTGGGCTCCCTTGCTGCCTCAGAGCAGGCTCTGAAGTTGTGATCCACTCACGGAGTGTTGAATAGCTCAGAGCCTAAGATTTCTCCTTTTTGGACTGAAAGACCATTCTCTGCCAGTAACATCCTCTGCAATTACCATCCTACGCCCAGCTCGGTGAGGTAAGTGGCATAGGAAGCCTTGTGATGCCAGGAAAGTGCAAGTGCTCTGTAGATGTAGGCTCTTTTAAATCAGGTCTAAGCTACCGAGCCCATTAGTAGGAGGATGCCAATGACATTGCAGGTAGCAAATGAGGATATGAATTACAAATGAGGATATGACTCAGAGGGCAGATGCACCTGGAGGGGTCTGGGCTTCTGAGGTGCCACTGCCTTGTGATGTGCTTTGCCCTGTAGAGGATGCTCTCTGGAAGAATAACAGAATGCTACAGATAAAATTTCAATCTCTACAAACATGCACCTGGCACTGGGCTTAAATATGTATTTTCCACAAACTGCATTTACTTTTGGAATGTGTTAAAACAGGAGGTCTTGACTTCTCACGTTTCCAAAGAAGAGATAAGATCATCCGTGCAAATATATTGTGTTCTGTGGGAAGTACCGGGCTGCTCTCTAGCTGCAGTGGCAGTTTCCCTGAAGTTGCAATCCTCCCTTTATCTTTCTTCAGTCCTCACTCAGGCCTGTCTGTTGTATGTTGCTGTGTTCTACAGAAATAGGCTTGCTTCCTCCAGTCTTAGGTCTGATGAGTTGGATGACTCTGCTGACAGCAGCGTTGTCAGCTGGCTTGCAGTCAGGCTTCAATAAGCCAAGGCACTGCGACCCTTTCATTTATCTGTTTGGCTGCACAGGAAAGGCTTAAAACAGCAGGCTCCTAAGATCTGCACTGGAATTGTTTGCAGATGTAGAGACTTAATGGTGAAAAATAGTAAACCATCCCTTTAGAGCCTGAAGAGTGGTATCTAAAGCCGTGCCCTCAGCACTTTCAAGCCATAAATAAGAGTTCAG
Source organism: Tetrao urogallus (assembly GCF_951394365.1). Classification (NCBI taxonomy): domain Eukaryota; kingdom Metazoa; phylum Chordata; class Aves; order Galliformes; family Phasianidae; genus Tetrao; species Tetrao urogallus. Next base: position 35,089,576 of record NC_136821.1, read on the forward strand.
GCATGTTTGACTAAGGAAGATTATTAGCTTGGCAGGGGAGGGAGGTTGTTTTCTCTGTAATTTAAAAGATTGATTCCTAATTACCTGGTTGAACATTGCTGTCATGCATGCTGAGTGCCTGAATGCAGTGGCTGAAGACAGAATAGTTCCCTTTGGGAGAGTCATCACAATTGCTTGGCCAGCAAAGTGCCTGATCTCATCACCTTTTGCTGCAGGGAAACATTCGAGTCCTGGAGATCAAAACATCTTTTCCACAGCGTGGGAAGGAAATGAAAAGCAAAACTGTTTGTTTCACACATTCCTGGCCTGTGCTTGCTTCTGCAGTATCCCAGCACTGTCCAGCGGTATGTTAGGTGACGTGGGGAATGTCTGTCACGTGCTGTTTGTTCTGTCATCTTTTTCCCAGGGGTGAGTGCATGCTTTAAGTGTGTAAAGACAGGGAGCTTAAGGAAGTGCATGTTTTATCCGTAGACGTAGCCGTGCTGGGCACACTGAATGGTGCTGCTGTTACAGAAGGAGGACGGTTTTGTGGCTACTTTCACTTTAACATGATTTAATTTTGCCTAAGTTTAGTTTGTGGTGCTGTATAGTAAAGAACTTATTAAAAGGTTTGGTGGGGGGGTTACAGAAACCAAATTGAAGTGAGCTTTATTTCACTTTAGTGATGGAAAGCCCTTCTTCTGGTGTCTGCTGTCACATCCACTTTCTTTGTCCTTAGCCTATCAGAGCCAGCCTGGCACTGGTGCCTCTTGCTCCACAGCCATCATATTAATGGGATGGCAAGATATTACAGCAAATCCCTGTTGGACAGGCAGCTTGTCTGGCAGCTGACCCCAGCCTGAAGGAACGCTGTCTTGGGGATTTCAATTGTGTGTGGCACCACAGTGGTTGTCAGGCAACATCGATCATATTGAGCTGCAGAGTTCAGCAGTTCATCCTGAAAGGGCGTCCATGAAGGTGTGCTAACGCAGCCACGCTCTGCTTCAGGTGCTAAAATGCTTCCTGGGAAGAGTTCCTCAAGCAGCCGTCCTGAACTTTGGCCCCACCAGCATGTGGGGGAAATGTTTGGTGATGCTGACAGTAGAGCCTAGCATTTTTCAGATGGGTGCTTTAGTCTGTGCATGACTCTGTGCAGCAAACAGAAGTGTTTCATTTAGAGATGGTGTGAGGCAGTGCCTGTTCTACTAAACTGCATCTTAAACTGTAGAAATTCTGCCTGAAGCTCACTGAGGTTGAAAGGTTTGTTCAGTGAGAGCAGGAGATGAACTGGGAGACAAGGAACACTCCAAAGAGGCTGTGCCCTAAGCCGCAGGCTGGAGTCCCACAATCCCTGCACATGGCACATCTGCAAACGCACCTGTTAACAGCACTACTGAGGAGCTAGCAGGTCCCTGGCAGCCCTATGTAAGGTTAGGGAGTGAAATAGGGAAATCCAAGAGCAAGGGCGCTGGAGTTCTGCTGGGTAACGGGTTGGCCATGAGCCATCAGTGTGCTGTTGTGGCCAGGAAGGCCAATGGCATCCTGAAGCACATTACAAAGAGGGTGGCCAGCAGATTGAGAGAGGTGGTCCTCCCACTCTGCTTTGCCCTGGTGAGGCCACATCTGGAGCACTGGGCTCAGTTCTGGGCTTTCCAGTTCAAAAAAGACAGGGATTTCCTAGAAGAATCCCAGCAGAGGTTCACAAAGGTGATTAAGGGCTTGGAGCATCTCTCTTAACGAAGAAAGACTGAGTGACCTGGGACTGTTCAGTCTGGAGAAGAGAAGGATTAGGTGGAGTCCTATCACTGTTCATAAATTTCTAATGGATGAGAGTCAAGTGAATGAGACCAGATTCTTCAGTGGTGTGCAGTGATGGTCTTTGGCCATGGGGAATGGACTCACCTTTCAGCGCAAAGAAATATCTTATTTAAACAAGTTCACTTACTGTAGAAATTACATACTTCCATGTAGGTATTTGGCTGAACTTGATATCAGTTAATTCTTGCTTCCTGGAATATTTTGGTGGAGAGTGGGGTGTGCATGTTATCAACACATCTTGTTTGCTGACTCTGCTAGTTGGCCTTTGCTAGATGATGTATTAGAAATGGATAAGGCACGAAGTGTAGTTTGAGGTTACTGAAGGTGCTTCACAGCTGAATGGCAAAGTGTTTTGCTCGTCTTTTCAGGTCTTTGCTCATCATTTCAGGTCTTTGCTCAGAGCAGAAAGCGAAGTTTACCCGCGCCAGCACTGTGTTGATTTGCCTTGCTTGCTAATGCCTGCTTACATTTTTTCCACTTGCATGAAAAAGCAGCCTCATAAATTAGAAGCACTCAGTAGACAATATGCTGCTCCTAATTATGTGGAAGCACAGACAACAGTCAAAACAGTAACAGGAAAACTACCAAAGCAAATGCAGCAGGCTGCTAACTGCCAAATTAAGGTCTCAGCTCTTCATTGTAACTAAATTTGCATGTTGATGAGATTTGGTGGCACGCTTCTGGATTACTGTCCTCCCCATGGAAGAGGTGGACTGCTCCTGCTGTGTCAGACCTGCGCAGAAGTGTCAGCCTGTAGGACACGCAGAAGGACAGTTTTGAGGTTGCTGTTAGCACACAAAAATAAGCTCAAATTCACATTCCGTTTGCTTAGTTCTATGTCTGCAGTCTGAAATGGCATGCCATTGCTGGTTGCTACACATCTGTGCTACAAATCCTTTTTAGGATCAAGTCGAGGAGCTCAAGAAACGTTTGGATGTGGGTGGGTTGAACTGAGTGATCTTGTAGGTCTTTTCCAACCTTGGTGATTCTGTGTGGCATCTTTATTTTTCCCATGAGAAAACATGTTCCTTGCTCTTCAAGTACTGCTAGACAACAAAAGCCAGGATTTAAACTGAGACAGGGGAGGTTTGGGTTGGATATGAGGAGGAAATCTTTCACCCAGAGGGTGGTGAGGCACTGGAACAGGTTGCCCAAGGAGGCTGTGGATGCCCCATCCCTGCAGGCATTCAAGGCCAGGCTGGATGTGGCTCTGAGCAGCCTGGTCTGCTGGTTGGTGACCTGCACATAGCAGGGGGTTGGAACCAGATAATCATTGTTGTCCTTTTCAACCCAGGCCATTCTATGACTTATCCTCTTGAGTTTCTTTTTCTCTGTATTACAGCTGCATTGTGACTCCAGCTTACTGAACTGTACTTCTTGCAGCTTTAGATTGGCCCAAGCCCTAGGGATTGCTCCTTGCCAGTGCAATTTCCAAGGTTTGCAGCTCAGAAATGTTGGGAGCTGAGGGGAGTGCCAGCAAAGTGCTCCTGAATTTTTGTAGTGTGTGAGAGACCCAGGAGTTTAGGAGAAAGCAATCACTGCACAGCATCTTTGCACGAGCTGTTGGGGTTGTATCATTTCTGATTGATATGTTTCTTCCTCCTGTAACACTTAGGTTAATACTTAGTGATGATGATGATGGGTTGGCAGTTGGGCTGGATGGAGTTCTTTTCCAGCCTTCATGGTTCTACACTTCTATGGTTAGTACATATCCCTTAAAGCCTAGTAGGTGTGAAAGCTTTCAATCCCAGAGCGAGGGCTCAATGCGTCCTTGCTGCTCTGTGTCAAGGATTACTTGGCTATGGCACTACAGCAGCCACTTCTTCTATTTTCTCTGTACAGCCATGGCACACATTTTCTCATTCAGCACTGTGGGCTCTGTTTTCATTTTGTGGCTGAGATCTGTAGCAGAGTACTGCCTGGACAAGGTCCTGGAGGAAATTTATTCTCATTGCAGTGGTGCTTGCCAGGATTTCTTAGCATGAGGTTCCACAGTAGAATGTACATTCTTCATTATGTATCTGTAATGAGACTTAAGGTATGGATTAAATAAGACTTTAATTGAAATGCTAAAGTGTCCCAGGGCAAAGTAGTAGCATAATTAGAATTGAGGCACATACGTCTCTTCTATGTCGCTGGGCATTGCAACAAAACAGGAACCAAGATGTTTTGAATGGAAACCACAAAGCGTCTTGTTGTCATTTGAAGACCATAGCTGTGATAATGCTGAATGCCCTGCTTGCTATTCTTTATGTACCAAGGCATGTGTATAATTGCAGACCCCTGTGGGCATTAGTTACGGTGGGTTCAGTCCTGAGCATGGCGCACTTGGTTTGTACTTACTGCATGGGGCATTGGATCATTCAGCACTGATTGCACAAAGCTCCTCTAACAGATGGAGGAGCTCTGCCACCAGGTATGCAGGGGAGGATTTCCTCTGTGGAAAGCAAGCCTTATTTTTAGCATTGGAAATGCTGTGTTTCTTAAATCTCCCTCTTTGAGATGGAGACTCCTGTGGTCTGGCAGAAGGTAACTGTACACCTGCCCAATTCCTCCACGGCTGGCCAGGAATGCTGACTCAAGGAGACCAGATTAAGTGATACGGTGCTGGGTGGCTGAAATCAGCTGTGCCTGTTTCCACAGGGTCAGCTCGCTGTATTCTGTGTGCCTGAAGTATCCCCTAACACTGGGTGTGAGCTTCCAGCTCTGAGCTCTGGTTTCATTTCATCTCAGACTGTCAGGCTCCTGATGTGAGCAGCTGTAACATGGGCTTCAAAGAAAACGGGTGTGATGGCATCTATTTTGGTCTCCACTAATGTCATGTTACTACTGGATTTTTAAGCAACTCCTAAGGAAAGGGTATGGCTGTATGGACCTACATTTTCTTATTCCCTAATCCCAGACAAAGGGAATAAAAAATTACAAAGCAGAAAAACTCCTTGCTGCATGGAAGGAGAAAGCTCTACATAAATCCCTTTGGCCATTCAGAGATGGAAGCAGATGGGAAGGCTTTTAGTTTTGGATTTAGAGGGAGAGCACTAACAAAGACATGGTTACTACTACGCTTCTTTGCATGTATTTTTTTTCCTTCTAGTTTTGGTTTTCGGTGCCGTACATGCATGAAAATTCCCTTATATTTAAGAAACGTAGATGGGAGGCAGTTGTCAAACTACTTCTTTGTGCTTTGGAACGTGTCCATGTCAAGCTTGAACGGCTCGGAAAGGACTTAGTTGTGCTCTCAGAGCCTTATACGTGACCATCCTAAGCGCTGGTATTTTGATTATTTATTAGCTCCCTGTAGAGTGAGATGGGAGAGTTAAAAGAATCTGATGCTGGCTCCGTATGGACGCAGAGCTCTTATTGCTCGAGCTGTAGCTGCCTCCGAATGGACAAAATTACATCTTGCTGTAGTCTGAGTTTTCTAGAAAAAACAAAATGCTGCTCTCTTTGGCACTTCTCCATCTGTTGCATTGCCTCTTTTCCCCACCTGGAGGGTATGTTTGTCACTGCTGCTGCTACATCAGCACGAGTGTTTCTCTGTGGCACTGGATGAGGTGTTAAGGAGGACACTGACATCTCTGCATCTGTGCTGAAATGCTTTGGCAAAACTGTGCATTTCCTCTTTTTAGTGAAATAAATGGCTGGTCTCCCTCTCCTGCTTTGCTTACCCTGAGGAAGGCTGCTATTCTGCTGACATAACGTCTGTTCTGTGCTGTTTGTCAGCTGTTCCCTCCTCTGCTGGTTCACGTACTGAAGCACTTGTTTGGGTTTATTAGGAGTTGAGTGGTCGTGTAGCATTGCTTAGCGCGTGTTTGCTGGACAGAAAACCCCGCTGCTTAATTACCTGTGAGTGTGGAAATGCTCTGCTTGTTTCCTATGGAGGTGAGACCTGCTAGCATTTCTGCTGGGACGTGGATTGCAGCGAGTGACTTCAGCCAGCAATTGCCACCTGCCTGCAGGATCTCATCATAATGTCTAGAGCCAATTCAGGGAGGTTCTAACAGAGCTGTGCATGACAGAGAACCCCAGGCAGGGCAGTCGTGTATATGAGGGGCTGCTCCCAAAGTAATGCCTCCTATTTTATGATATCAGCCCGCGACATCAGAGGTGAATGCTGGTGGGATGGCAGTAGAGGAATGGCACTACGAGCCAAAGTCAAAACAGCAGGCAATCGAGGGGCCCCGTGTGAATTCTCCAAAGCTGCATTGCAAGCACGTGTTTTGCCTGAAGGTGGCAGAGTAGAAGGTTTTGCAATTACTGTGCTGGTAAGTTAGCGCTCGTCCCCAAATTAATTTGACTCTCAGCCAAGTCAGGTGTTGGGCAAATCAGAAAAAAACAGATTTGGGCCTTATGGGTTCAACTGAATTACGCTTAAGGACTGCCAAGTCGGTGACCTTCCCCAGCACACAGTGCTATCACAGAATCCCTGATCATCTAGTCCAACTCCCTGCAATGAACATGGACACACACAGCTCTTATCAATGGAGGGAAACTAATCCACCGAAGGCATTACATTTTTTTGTTATAATACAATGTCTGTGTGTGTGGAAGTGAGAAATGCACGCAAGACTTTTGGAACTTTAGCCAAAGTACTTAATTTGAATAACACTATGCAGAATAATTCAACAAGCCAATTTGTATTCTTATTTTAATTCATAAGGAAGTGATAAAGGAAAGTTCTTTTTCCTGTTTAAATGCTTCATCAGATTGTGCTGGGACAGTCTCTCAAGTATTTGTCCAAATATGCATTGCCTAACTCTTTACACTTTGTAGAGCTGGCAAGAGAAGCCAAAATATATATTCAGTCTGTTCCCCTTTCTAAATACTTTTTTTTGTCTGTAAGGCAGGCAATGATCTAACAAGTGCTTGAGGTGATGCTTGTCACAGATGCAGCTGCTTTGGCATAACAAATACAGAGGTCCTCCTGCTGTGCCTTTCTCCTGTGGGCTGGTTGAGGTCTGTGAGCTGGTTCATGTTGTGCTTCAGGGGGAAAAGTGCACCTGCAAGTCATGTCAGACATAGGTGGTGTACGTGCAGTCAACTCTGGATACAGCACATGGCTGCCCATTAGGCAAGGCAGAGTCTGCACATGGCAAAGTTAAACAGGCATGCATGAACCATGAGCAAAGCTGCTTCCGATGACACTGGCAGATAGCTCTCAGGAGAGCATTTTGGTGATGACAGTGAGTGTATTTGCATGTCAGCAAAGGAGGAGGGTGCTGTGCTGGCTGTGGACAGGGTACGATGGGATTCCCTTAGGGATTTCAGTATTTGGAAGGCTTGAGGCTATAGGCAAGGTCCAAGGATGGGTCCGTAGCCCTGGGGGAGACTGCAGCTGGATGCTCCTGGTAGGTCTGCTCAGGGCTGTTCAGGGCCCTGGTAGCCCTTATTATGATGGTCTTTGTGGTCGAGTACTTTGTGGTTAGTATTTCTTGTTTTTCACTCAGTGTCTTTATCGATTTTTTTCGCCATGCTGATGCTACCTGGAAAGCTTGCTGCTGCAATAGCTTCGTAAGAGCGGGAAATGTTTTCAGAGGCAGATATTGACTGGGTCTCGAAGTCCTGGTTTCTGACTATTCACGTTCAAGCAAAGTTCCCAGTATCACTTTGAAAAGCAGAGACAAAATACGCCAGGCAGCCTTTTCTGTTCCTCACATAGGTCAGCAGTGAAATCTATGATTGCTCTGATCTAAACTGCTGTTTTAGCAATAGGTGGTCTTCTGAGGGCTAAGCTGCTTAATTGAAGATGCTTTTGAATGGTGGGGTTTGTGTGTGTGTGTTTTGTTTTAATGCACTGTGACTAGGGCTGTCAGCTGAGGATTCTATTGCAGAAACAAATTCAGGCTTGTGCCTTGTGCAGATGGGGAGTTTGTAACATAGGCAATCTGCTCCTTTTGCAACTCCAGTTGTAGTATCAGCTCTACCCTCGCTCCTCCTTGTGGCCATTTAAAAACATTGTACTTTTTTAGTTTTCAGTGTGAATATAGTTTTTTCCCCCCCAAATTAGGCTTCTGTCCCTGGATACGTGTGCCTGAGTTTGTGACCTGGCAGCCAGCTGCTTGGTGTAATGGTAGTCTTGCACAACAAGAAGTTTCTGGGCATCATTTGGCTTCTTCTTTTCTATGTAAGGATTGTGACAACAGTGGGATGTTTTATCTTTTTTTTTTTTTTTTTTTTAATTTTATTTTACTTAAATGAGTAGAAGCCCTATGCAGGTAGTCTTCTGTGATGGAGTTGGAAGGACTAATCTGAGTTTTCAGCTCTATAGCAGAATTAGGTTTCTAGAATGATGTGTCTGGCTTTAAATCTCTGCTTTAATGATGTGCTTTATATCACCTTTCTGATACATGACCTTTCAAGTTGTTTCACTGTGCTTTTTTTTTCCTCTCCATTAACAGCACAGAATCCATTTAGAAAGTACATTGATATCCCTTTGACCCCAAGGTTTGGGGGTTTAGGTAATAGGATCCTGTAATGGAAAGATTAGCTGAAGTACAGACACAGTAGGTGTCTGCACTACTGCAAACTGTGAAGAAGCTTATGGTTCTTCCCCTTGGAACCAGCACGTGCAGCACTGAAGCACCACTAAACATGGGCTGATGTGCACTTAGATGCTGGGCAGTCTCTTCAGAATGATCGCTCTCTATCTCCCACAAGCAGGCAGATGCCCAGCCAGTCTCCAACAGGGATAACTTTCCCCACCAATACCCCTACCCCCTGTATTACTGAGCACAACACTCCACAGCATGGTATATCCCTTGGGTCAGTTTAGCTCAGTTGGCCTGGATGTGTTCCCTCCTTATCTCTTACATGCTCCAAATGTACTCTTGGGAGTCAGAAAAAGAGAAAACCTCAACTCTGTGTGAGCGCTGCTTAGTGACAGCCACAACACCACTGCGTTTGTTATAAACACAAATTCAAAACACGACAGAACATGGGCAAAACAAGTTGGAGCAACAATTACGTGCCCGTCCATTCTTCTTGCCTTATTCCTGTACTGAAAGATGGGGGTTAGAGAAAGCAATTGTAGGAGGTGAACGGAAGTTGTCTGAGGGGAAAAGGGGGAAATCGCATGTAGGAAAGATGTGTGTTGGGGAAAGAGCAGGCTCACAAGAGAAGGAATTGTTTGAGGCCATGTGGGAACTATGCAATGCATTTCTACTTCAGTAGGTGTCTTCCTGGTACTTGAACTGTTTTTTTTTTTATCACGGGGATGGTCAAACACTGGAATAGGCTTCTGAGGGAGTCAGCAGCACGTTCTAGTTTAGTATCATCAGCAATCTTGCTGAGGTACCTCTCCAGTCCTGCATCCAGATCATTGATAAAGATGTTGAGCAGAACTGGCCCTAGAATCGACCTCTGGGGAACGCTGCTGGTCACCAGCCATGCACTACAACCCTTGGAGTGCTGCTGTGGAGTCAGTTTATCACCCAGTGCAGCACAAATTTGTTCAAATTACAGTTGGATAGTTTTTCCAGGTGGATGCCATGGAGGACGGTATCAAAGGCCTTGCTGAAACCCAGAATGATTACATCCACTGCCTTCCCTTCACCTGCCAAGTGGGTGACCTCGTTGTGGAAGGAGATCACATTACTAGGCACTTTCTCATATTGACTGTGCCAGATAACAGCTTTATGCTTTAAGCATCTTTCAATATCCCTCAGGAAAGTTTTCTTCATTACTTTTCCAGGAACAGAGCTCAAGCTAACATCTCTGTAGTTTTCTGGGTATTCTCTTATGTTCTTTTTTTATGGCATGGGATAGTGCACCCTCAGCAAATTTGGATAGGGATTGAGTGCACCCTCAGCAAATTTGCAGATGACACCAGGAAGAGCAGTGCTGTCAATATTTAGAGAGCTGGGTTGCCCTTCTGGTCAAGCTAGCAGTTGGACTTCATGAACTTCATGAAGTTCAGCAGGACCGAGTGCAAGGTTCTGGGGCAATTCCAAATATCAGCATACAGGGGGTGATGAGTGGATCAAGAGCAGTTGGCAGTACTGGTATATGAAAAACTGGAACACCTTTCCTATGAAGGAAAGCTGAAACAGTTGGGTTGTTCAGCCTAGAGAATAGAGGGCTCTGGGGAGACCTCACTGTGGTCTTCTGATACGTAAAGAAGGGCTAATTAAAAACAAAAAAAAAAACCACGACAACTCGCAGACTTTTTGCTAGGGTCTATGGGGGCAGGACAAGGGACAATAGTTGGAAAGTAGATTCATATTGGAGAGAATGCAGAAGTTTTCATGATGAGGATGATGATGAGACCCTGGAATGGGTTGCCCAGCCAAGATGGGAATGTCCTATCATTCCAAGTGTTCTAAACTGTGTTGTCTGGGACAACCTGGTCTAGTTGAAGATGTCCCTGCCTGTGGCTTCGGGGTTGCACAGGTGAGCTTTAAGGGCTCCTTCCGACACAAACCATTCTTTATTGCTGTGGTTCAGTGATCTTCGAATTAGAGGAGACACTTCTTTTCATTGAGACTTTCACAGTGAGCATTTCTTCCTTTCATAAGCCTGTGGTGAACTGTTCCTCTCTGTTGTCCATAGGAAAACTAGGATAAAAGCAGCTTTCTGCCTCTCTGAGGGGAGTAGGCTGTCTTCTCCTTTAATGTTTCAGAAGCAAATGTCACACCGCTGCCTGGATAAAGAATCTTTGCTCCTCTACACACCTCCTTTTCTGCAAAAGTATCTACTAGGTAATGCCTATAAATATGTGTAATTTCCAAGGCTTCATGTCTTTCAATAGCCATCTTTCTATAGAGAAGAATCATTGCAGACTGGCTTGATGTACAATTCTTTTTTCCCATCCTTAAAGCTTTTGAGCCTACAACTGTCCTTGTACACCTCTAGCAACTGGTGAAGGAAAAGGTGTTATCTTCTGACACAACCATGAAGCAGCGTGCTCAGAACTGCTGGAGCAAACCCTGGGCTGGAGAACTGTTGGACTTGATGCAATAGAGTCAATTTATTTTAACTGTAAAAACAGCCCTGTTGAAAATCTGTTCAGCCCTACAGTTCTGATAACGGGACAGGTTTGTAGAGCAGCTTAAGGGCTCTGGGAGAGGAGGAAGCAGTCTTTCTGGTCCTGGAAATCCAAACTCCTGCGAAGACAAATGCCTGCCTCTCCTATCTATCTTCTGGTGTGTCTTTCCCTGTGTTTATGGTGAATCAGCTCCGCATGGGTATGTCTGTTTGCTCTTGGTTCTCCTCCCTTGTCCTTAGCACTGTGACAATAGGAACTGGTTTAGAGTTAGATTAGAAAGGGAATTTCCAGGACTGGCAGCCCAGGGGCAGGGTGATGCTTAGAGCTGGCTGCTGGGAAGAGGGCAGAGAGCATGGAAGGGATTTGAGTAACAGAGGTCAGCGCTGCTGCTGCTGTAGAAATGGATTTCATTTTCTGACACCGAGTGTTGATCTAGCTCCTTCGCATTTAACCCTGCTTTCTATGAGGTGGAAAATGATTGCCCTCTTATTCTTGCTTTGTTCTGTTGCAATGCTAAATACTCTGAGAGCTGCTTCTCTGTGCTGATAATGTGTGGTAATGGGATTGCTATTTTAAAAAATCGATACGAGTATCACACTAAAAAAAGAAGGGTTTATCAATTAGTCTGTCAAGGGCTGTTTTAATAGATCTGTCTGACACTTGAGACACTTTCCCTAAAAGTATGCTTTCAGTTTCAAATTACTTTTTAAATGCTGTTGGTTGCAGATTCCAGGCTAGCTAATACAAACTGTTAATGGTGAAAAACTTTCTCAGCAGTTCCAGAGAAGCTGGAAATCATAAATGCTTTCATGATTTTTTTCGATTGATCAAGAATGTGTTCTCTCACAGAGCAGGGAGTGGCAGCTCCTAACACATGCCTTATTTTTGTGGCTTCAGCTTTCTGGTAGACCAGAGAAGCTGGAAAATTGAAGCTGATGTGAAAGTTTAGAACGGATCTTTCTGAAGCTTGCATTTGCAGTATGAAAGGTTGAATGATGCTGGCTTGATTGAGGCTCTTTTGAGATGCAAAATAATTTGCTGGCAGCTGCATTTGTAAGCTAGATGTTTGAAGTTGTCTTTATGTCCATTTTGGTCTGTGTGCTTTTCTTTATTTGGGAAAGTATTCCACTTTTACAGACCTTTAAGTCAGTTGTGGAGAGGTAAGATTGTGTTAGGATCCATCTGTTCCCTCATCTCTTATATGGCATTTCTGGGTCAGTGAATGGCTGAAGTCTTGGATGAGGAGGCAGTTAATTGTTTTACTTAAGCCTGTGCTTGAGGCTTGTGGGGCTGGACCAGGTGGAAGGGATTGATTTGTATAACTACTTTGCTGCTGGTCTTCTGTAATTCTTAGAGCATCGTTTATTTGTAGCATTTACTGAAATCTTAGAAGAAATAGGTGTTACAGTGGGAAGAGTAATGACAGCCTCTCAAAGAATGCCCAAGAGCGCAGTGTTTGAAACAGAGCTTGTTCCACAAGGAGGAAACTGTATTTGAAATGCTTGGCTCCCTGCAGAAAAAGAAGGGAAGACCATGCCCGTACCCTCTGTAAAACATAAAATCCACAACAGCCACTTTAAAACATCGTAACTCTGCAGTGTTCATTGGGGAACGTGCAGTTCAAAGAGACACCGTCATACTGGCTTCCCAAAACAGGTTTTGGTGGATCTTATCTCTCCCAGGCAGATGCTGATCTGCAAATAGGAGAAACCAAACAGTTTTAGAAGCCCTGTTGAGCTCTGTGCCATCTCATCAAACAGTTGCTGACCTTCCTCACCAGTGCCCTCCTCACACGTTTCCCCCTCAGCTTCTGGATTGAGAACCTCCCCATGCCCTCACTACACTCTCCGTGGTTTGCAGTCAGTCAGGTGGCTCAGGTCCTTGAAACAATGGTATATCTTCAACTTGGAGGGTGGTCAACTTCTGTTGGAGTCTATTCCAGGCACAGAGGTAAGAAACATCAAGGAGGCAATGAAGGGAACAGTGTTATCTTTAAGGTTGTAGTTGACAGAAATGACTGTTATTTTAATAGTGGGTGTGAAGATAATGTTTGCCTTTCGTTAGCCTTGTTCTTTACCAGAAAATGATACCTCCTTCAGCACTGTGACTGTATGGTGAAACTGTTTTCTGTAGGGAATGCTTCCAGCTGGCACCAAGATTGGCAGAGTTCAGAAGCTGGAGAACTGTTCCTGACATTACTGCAGCTGAATGATGGACCAGGGACTCGTGGCATTCCCAGGGAGAAGGTATCCAACATAGATACAGTGCAGAATAAGTGTAGCACCCAACTACATCACTTGCTGCTCTTAGGAAGAGGCTTCTGGTTCTGGGGCTGAGTCATTTTTTAAGCTTGTGGATATGGCATCTTGGAGGAAAGAATGAGTGCATGCCTTGTGCTGCTGAACTGCTGAAGATATACCAGTTGTGATGCAAGTGTGCCCAGTCGTGGGGAGATTACAAAACCTAACAGAAGTTTGAATTCTGTATGCAAGACCAGTATGTTCTAGAGAGTCATTTGTTGTCAGGATTGATGGCAGTGTGGTGTTTTTAAGCACATAGGCTTGGTAGTGGCAGCTGATGAATAATTAACAGAAAATTATGGTCAATGAAAGAAATATATCTTTGCTAATTTATAATGACTTGGTAACTTCTGCATATATTTTCCATGAGTGTCTTTTCCTTGGAGGAGTCTGAAAAAGGGTTTTTAGGGTTTGCTTGCTTTCAGCTATGGTTTTCAGTGGATAATGACTGAAACTGTGTCCTGATCAGTCTGACCATCCCCAAGGAGTTGCATTCCTTTAACTGTCTCTGTCTCCTTGCCTCTCTCTCTGCGTGCTCAAATTCTTGGCGCAGCTGGTTGCTCTCTCTATTAATGCTGCCTTTAATGCTTCATATTTTATGACCGTCCTTAGCTCAAAACTTTTCTGAGCAGTCTCATCTAGGATGGCAGTTCTCGCTCAGCTTGACCTCAGCTACATTTTCTTGAAAAGTTTCCTCCCATCAGTGGGGAGAAGGAATTGGTCCTACTTTTCTCAAACTGACTTTCCAGTGACAGTAGAGAATGAAGGATTTTAGTATTTTACAGGGCTCCAGGAGTCAGATCCTCCGTGTGGCCACAGATAATTCAGTCAGATTTTCCCACCTCAATTCTGGAGTGTGGCTGTTATTATTATTCCTTTTTTTTCCATGAACTTGGCAAGAGCTCCTGCATCCTCTGTGTTCCGTGCCACCTGAGTTTCTGTGACTTTCTATTTCACCAGGTCTGATTGAACCCAGCTTCTATATTACAAGAGGTAAAGGTGTCCTTGCCCTGGGTCATGGTTTAGTGGGCATGGGTTGATGGTTGGACTAGATGATCTTTAGTAGTCTTTTCCAACCTTAGTGATTCTGTGACTCCTTCTCTAGTAAATCTTATTCTAGGTTAATGAAAGTGTCATTAGCTGTATCTGACTAGGAGCTGGCAGTAGGAGAGACAATTGTATTTTGTTGATGGCAGTTGGGATGTAGATATTAGTTGGTACAACAGAAAGAGATCACTTCTCATTAGACTTGTGGAAACTTTGCTTGCGAGAACTGTGCTTAGACCTGGGAAAATGTGTACATTGCCTCTTCTGCCCTTGGAATCGATTATTTTTATTGATTGAATAAACCTGTGTAGAGTTAGTTCTTGGTGATGGAGCCACTTGAAAGTGTCTGTAACTGCCCAACACGGAAAGAATGAATGGGAAACATACCCAGGCTGTTCTCCGAGGTGTGTAGGAACAGGGCAAAATGCAATGGACAAAACCTGGAAGTCACAAAGTCGCAGTTAGATATTAGGAAACAAATTTCAGCGTGAGTGAGCTCAGATGCTGGAAAGGGAGTCTAGAGAGGTTGTGATACCCCTTGCCTTTATGCCGTATAATTGTATGTATGTGATCTCATGCAAAATCTCTCCTTTCCCTCTTCTCAACATTTCTATCCAATTAAGTGCCTAAAAGCCTGAGGTGCACAATCACCAATCACTCTGAATGTTCATAAGCTGAAAATGACATTATTTTTTTGTGGATTTATTTCATTTGTAAGGCTTTTACAGAAAGAATCTGATAGTGTTCTGTTCATACCTATTAATATTTCACACAAAAATGTGCTTTTAAAGCTTTCTGGGCTAGCATGCACATCAGTGATTTCACCCATTTTTTTCTCCAAATGCGCCGCGCTCTCACACTATAAATAAATATCAATGTCTGCATTTAGGAATTGTTAAAAAGGATTTTAAATGCTTGTAGAACAACAGAATAAGTAATGAGAGAGGGTAGATCTACAGCTTTCTGTTTTGTCATAGCCCCATTTTCATATTCTGCTGTCAAGAAGTCTTTGTATCCTTGCACAGGAACACCTGGAGTTATCCAGGAGAGCTGCCCCGTTTTGGTGATCCCAGCAGCACGCTTGGAAGAGGGATTCTAATAATGTTGGGCACTATTAGTAATCCCTTTTTGAGCTGCTCTAGTATCTGTGATTGTCACAGCACTGTAATTTTGCACTGGTGTGTCATTTATGTCACTGTAAACTTGATGAACCACTGTGTTGCATCTGGGTAAAACAGTGGGTTAAAAATAACAAAATTGTTTTTGGTAATTAATATGAAATCCTAGTGACTTGAGCAGCCAGCTGGATATATGACTTTCCGCTGGAAAGAAATAAGAATCACTGGAGCTTCGAATCCTTTATACAGCTTTGAGTGATCTCCAACAGTGCACTTGCCTTCCTGAACGCAGGGAGGAATGAGCAAGTTCGTTCACAGAGCTGTATCTTTACTATATCTACTTCTTCTTTGCTATGAGAGTGGTGAGGTGCTGGAACAGCTGCCCAGAGAGGCTGTGGATGCCCAGTTCCCTGGAGGTGTTCAAAGTCAGCTTGGATGGGGCCCTGGGCAGCCTAGTCTGGTAGTAAATGTGGAGGTTGGTGGCCCTGCATGTGGCAGGGGGGTTGGAGGTTCATGATCCTTAAGGTCCCTTCCAACCCTGGCCAATCTGTGATTCTGTATCTCTAGAGCAATGGTCTCTGCAGGGGCAGCTTCAGCTCTTTACGCTTTCCAAGATCCGTAAAGACTCCAACCTGTGATAGTTCGAATAGTTTAACTGACTTTTCTTGGAACAAAACCACCTTCTGCTGCTGCTCATTTTACTGAGCCTTAATATATATTAAACCTTAATAATTAAAGCTTAACCTCAAGAAACATAATTAGACTGTAAGACCCAGTTAAGTATAATTTCTGGTTATAAATAAGAATTGAAGCCAACAAATTGCCTGCAGTGTCCAAAAGCAAAGAGTTATGGTTGTGGTTGGTAGGTGCGCAGAGCATCTAAGTGCTTAGCTTGGAGGTGCCTCATTTCCACACGACTTGTTTTGACTTCCTATCCAGAAGCTTAAGGTTTGTAGCTCTTATATAGCACTGGTGGCCAAGAGAAGTGCAATCCATGCACACAGGAAGGATTCAGATCTCTCTTGGTCACAAGTGGGACGTGGTTTTGGGGAAATCCATCCTTGTCCATTTGTTTAATCTGAAGAGTTGACTTTATTTCAAAGCATTTGTGGGATACTTGTTGCTGTTATATTGATCTTTCTCCTTTCAGAATCTTAAGAAGTTCTCCTTAGCCACCAGTAGGAGAGGTGCAGGGGATGAAACTGAAATGACAGTTTATCCTTCTTTCTCCTCGGGTCTGTCGTGTAGTTCGTGCCAATTATATCCAGCATGCTTTTGAGAAAGTGCTCAAGTCCTGTCTCATACTTTACATTAAACAATTTTAATTGCTTTCTCTCCCTCTCTCACAACACTTCAGAAATGCTGTGTCTGAATTGGAGACGTGATGAAACAGATTTGTTTTCCCCAGAGGAGACTGGGCTGTTTTCTCCTCCAGGCTCATGCTATTAAAAGGGTAGAGTCATGCAGGCTGTTACCCCTGCTGAAGGTGAATTTCTGCTGTTTGGATAAAAAGGGAAGAAGCAGGTCATTATAGAAAGCCATCAAAGAGGGAGGGATGCAGAGGGCAAGTCACGCGCAGTAAATGAGCTTCTATGTGAAACTGTATCAGCAGAAATGCGTTAGCCAAGGCAAAATAAATCCAAAGGGGATTTCTGTGATAGAAATATATGGATGTATATTTTGTGAATCTCCATGTAACCCTTTGTTTTTGTTTCTGTAATTAGAAAGTGACCTGGCTGTTCCACAAGAGTGGCTGGCACCTTGTTCTCTCTGCTGATCCGTGGGGATAATTTAGATGAGGAAAGCATGACGATGGCATAGAACCTTTTTGTCCATTTGATCCATCGTGCTTGGATAGTGCTGCAAAGCCCATCTGTATGGTTGTGTGAGCTCTACTGTGAGTTTTGGGTGAGAACAGGTGACCTCAGTCTGTGTAGCCACTGAATGCTGCAGCACCAGTGTCAAAACCTCCAGAGATATTGTTCTTAAACAGTGCTGATTGCATGTGGCTCAGAGCTTAGCTGAAACAATCTTGTCCCTAATGTGGCTTTCATGGCCAATGCTTGGTAATTTTAATGCTGTCAGCCTGTGATACTTGTTGACATAAAAAATTGAACTCTGTGCGGTGAAATGAGGCTAACTGTGTTAAAACCTACAGAAATAGGATTAATATTTTGGTCAGCTTCACAGGTGCATTGCCAATTCTGCCTTTGGGCAGTAAAAAGCCCCATGAAGCTCTGATAGGTCCTGGGTTGGAAGATGATTTACTGTTGAGCTACTGAACCTCATAGCACCAGACTTTCTGCACAATAGAGACTGCAGGGTTCAGAAATCCCTGTAGCACTTCAGGCACCATTTGCCTTAGATCTGCTCCTTGCTTTACACTTTGCTCTTTTTTTTTTCTGTTTTAAAGAATCAGAAGGTTCATTTGTGTACAGAGATCTTTCTTCTTTACAGTCTTTGGAACAATGGAAAATACTTTTATACTTCTGTTTCTTTTTGTGTTTTAGTGATTTAAGTGCTTGCCTCCTTCATACATAGTGGCATAGGTAGTCTTTAAATGCTGATCCTGAGGATGAGAGATTTTATATCTTTGGTCATAGGAGCACAGTTCTTTAGCCAGGGTCTGAAGAAGAATCCATAGTAGCACCTCTTTTGTTGCTCAGAAATACCTTAATTTAGTCCAAAATAGGAGTTATCTTGAAATACTCCTCGGTACGTTCTGTGGAGTGGGAAGGACAGCAAACTCTATGGAGTTTAGCATGCTTCCATTGAAGTCTCTGGTGGAAATAGAGACCTGTTTTACTGGAATACAGTAAATATTAATGTATTTGCTACCACTTGAAATAATTGATGTGGGTTTAGATTATTTAGAGGTGTATTCTTGGATAAAGAATGCAGAAATACTGGGAAGCACAAATTGTTGTCAGGGAAGTAGTTCTTGTCTTTGCTTAATACTGTCTGTCTTATGCTTGGGGCCTGCTCCCTTACTTAAGGTACAGATAAATTTACTACATTTGAGAACCATAAAGTTTTCCTAAAACCTCTTCACCAATTTTCCTATACCTAGGACCAGACCAAAGAGTTTGTTTCCCAATTCTGAAGTTGCTTTTTAAAACAAAGGATTGAGCTCCCCATTTATCTGCTCATTCGTTCTTCATCTCGAGAGCTATCAGTCAGCTGGGCTGCTTTCTCAGGGCTGTGGCTAAGGGACTCAATGCAGGCATAAGCCACAGGTCAAGATGCATCTTCAGTGCTACCCTATTATGGGTGCATGACCACGTTGCTTCTGCTTGCCTCTGAAAACTGTGTTCCTGTGAAATGTGATTGTTGATACAGAACATCACCAGGAATTGCTTTGAGAGCCATTCTTCCCAGGCAGAAGATGTACAGAAGTGTTGTAGCTCCCTCTGAGAGTTAGCTGCAAGTCTTTGATTTGTTTTCTTATGCTTCTGAAGGGTAGTGGATCATGATGAATTATGCCTTTGAGCTGAGTGCACACATAGAGCAAGCAGCCTTAACTCCCTCCTGACTTGAACAGAAGGTCAGTGGCCAGTGCTATTCTAAGGGAAGTTTCTCTCATGGATGGTGAAACTGCATCCTACATTTCTGGGAGGAAATGAAACAAAGGGAACTTTTTCCTTCAGTCTGACATTGCTCAGAAAGAAAACTGCAAACTGTAGTTGCTTCCAATGGTTTGAACTCTTAATCATTTTTTTACTACCAGGTTTGGATAGACTTCATGGGGTAACAGGTCTTAAAAGAGGTGAAGTAGCATGCATATGTCATGATTACAGGCTGTATGGCTTTGGTGAGGGCCTGGAGTTCCACGTGGTCATCATTTTGTGATCCTAGCAGCTTTTAGTGTCTAAATGTTTAGTTTCTCCTTCTCTTTTGTTCCTTGTTTTGTGGGTGAACTGATTGGATACCAAGTCAAGAAGGAAAGAAAATGGTGCAGTGAAGTCCATGGTAGCTGCCTGTTTGAGGCCAGGTTGGATGGGGCTCTGGACAAACCTGATCTATACCTGATTTTGTGGTTAGCTATGCTGCCCATGGTAGGGGGATTGGAAAGAGATCATCTTTGAGATCATCCCTTCCAAGCCAAGCTGTTCTGTGATACGATTCTATGGAGCTGCAGAGTGAGGTTAAGCCTCTAAATGAAGACCTCTGCAAATGTGCCGAAGTAACACGAAATTTTGGATAAACAAATCTCCATCGCAGATTGCTCTGGGGCCAGGCAGCAGAATGGAAAAGCCAGATTCATTCCCTCTTCTGCTGCTGCCTCCTGCCAGTCAGTTTGCTTCCTCCTGCTGCACATCCTCATCGTCACCACACGACCGCTCCCCACCATTACATCTGTCCTAAGTGGGTGGTTAAATGGGCACACTGGGGAGCTCTGCCTTCTGCAGAGGGAGCAGATCGGGAGCATCCTGGCTTTCCAAGCAGTTGCTGTGAATTTCATGCCAGTAGAAATGACTTCTACCAAAGTGGATGGTTTCATGGATGTTGATTTTTAGAACTGTGTTTTATCTTTTGATGCACTAACATCTGATTATTTATTCTTACACCTCTGGCTTTGTAGTAGTGCTGTTGGTAGGATAAATCAGCTGCAGTACTGTTATCAGTTTCTAGAGTACATTGGCAGCAGGTGGAACAGAAACAGCTCTCCACTTCCTGCAAATAACCTGCAGCAGTTATTTATTTCCTGCATCCTGCTGCAAGTATGCCTTTCTTCATTATTTATTGGTGAATGAATAGGTAAGTAATCCTGCCATTGATTATTCCTATGCATTTTCTTGTTGTCTGTGCTCTCCCTTAAAAGGAAAGCATGACACAGATTAAAAAAGGTGGGGCTTTGCAAGCTGAAGTATATCAAAACCTTCCTCTTTGAGTAATGATTTCAGTAGAATTGCTGGGGCACATTCTGGAGACTCTGGTAAGTGCTCTGCACTCTGCACATGGTGAGGCTTTGTTTTTCCTTTGCTTAAGAGCGTGTGATTTTTGTATGCTGAAACTGAGGTTGCTGCACCTCTGAAGTTCAGCACTACTCTTACCTGTTTGGAAGACTTTGCTTAAAGCCTGCTGTTAGGATTCTGTTGCTGCAAATAGTGGTTAGATTGATCTGAAACCTTTCTGAAAATGGAAGCGAGTGTTTTCAATTGCAGGCAATATTTTTAAAAGCCTGTTTATTAAAACCTCTATTAAAATTTATTGTTTACCACTTCTGTTCTATTTTTTCCATTGGTTGCTTCCAGGCTAGAGATTTCCTTCGATAATGCTCCTTTACGTGCTAAGGAAGCCGTATACTTAGCTGTACAGCTTAGAAGATGATTCTGATTTTTATCTAAGGGCTATTACTCTCTGGAACGTGCTGGTTCCAAACAGTTACACTTTGATGCAGTAGTCTGTGCTGTAAAAAAAATGTCTTCCTATCTATTTAGTGGATTAGAAGCATGATGAAAAGTGAATTGTGTTTGCCTGTTGCAGAGGCTATAGCTGTCACATCTCTTACAGTATGTACAACTGCTGTTATTTCTGACACTCGTGGAGTTAACAGGTCTCTCTCCCAAATATCAGCTGAACACAGTGCTATCAGCACAGCTCTTCAGTACATAAACTTACAAGCAAATCCTTTTTGCTTGTCTCTGGTTTTCAGGGTTCTTTTGCACCATCGCTAACTTTTCTCACTTTGTTTGCAGCGCGTTCCTTCTTGTCAATTATTTACAAATGCAGCGAGACAAACTTGAAATTCTTTAGTGCTCCGAATGAATAATTTAATGCCCTTGTTTCTATTTAATCTTCTCTGCTTACAGTTATGCCCATGGTCCATTTTCAATGTTAACTTACAAGGCAAATCAACAAGTGAAGTAAAGCTCGGCCAATAAATGCTTCACAAATCCAGACCAACACTCATTTCTCCCCGTGGATCTTTTGTCTTGAATTTTGCCCTTATAAACATTTTTCATCAAAAATAAATCACGTGCAGTAACGAGAATTGCACGGTGGATTCTTTATAACTATGCCTCCCAATGCAATCCTCAGGCACACAGCTAAATAAGTGAGGTGGTGTGCATTTGCAGTTGCTTTAGACAATCCAGTTTTGGGTTATCTGCTTTTTTATAATGATAGTGAAGTACAAATGTTTCTGTGAAAACTTGCCTTTTTCTTGCTTTGGGAGTTGCTCTTATGATGACTGCTGCTTCCAGCTGTCCTTGACTGGTAGTCAAGGTAGTTCTGCTTTTAGATAAAATCTGTGAGTAAATGGTTTATTTTCCACTGGGTTGTTTCTGGTGCTCAGAAATAACTATTCTCACTCAGGGGTGATTTTTTAGAGCTGGAGGATGAGCGCTGCTGCACCTGGGAGGCAGTTTTTCTCCGTGTGGTATCACCTGAGACACAAACCCAGTGTACACAGTGGGAGGAGAGGCAGGAGAAAAGGCAGCATTGAAAGCAGTGAGATTTCAGCTCTGTGCCTTAGCTGAGGCTGCTCCACAGAGGGAAGCCAGCACCCTTACATGCTCTAGAGGGTAACTGCAGTGTGTTTGGTACTGAGACTGACGTGTTAATGAACTTTAAATTACTTACTGTCCTTATGGTTGCATCCTTTGGCTGTCATTAGTGGAGCAGGTGACAGATGTGAGGGCTCTGAATTGAGGTGCTGTGGTGCTGCATCTGCTCTAAGTTTCTGGTGTCCTCCCGGTCCAACTTCTTTTTTACATGATGGCTCATTTTCTGTGATTGGAAGTGTTACTTATTAGTATCACACACCAAACTAAGAAGCTGCTCATTGTATATGAGCACTCAATAGCATAGCGTGCCCATCTGAGATGGCAGGGAAAGAGAGAAATGTTGGGATGAAGTGAGATGTATGTGATGGAATATACATTCCTTTCTCAAAGCATGTTGACTTGGAATTCTTTCTGAGTGGGGAAAGAAAGATGAAAGTCTTCTTGTGGAATGAAATAGGAGAAAAGATTTCCTCTGAGTGCTAGTTTCACATTTTAGCAATCAATTCAATGTGAAGTTTTTATGTTGAATTTGAATAAGCCCTCCCTTTACCCCCTCCCAGGACACCTTGTCCTTGCTGATCCTATCTGTTGAAGGAAATGACCATGGCAGTGAGCCTTTCCCCTCTGCCATGCCATTCCAGGTTTCTGCAGGCACCATGAGGCACCGAAGAAATGGCAATTTTGAGAGTTCCAGACTCCTCAATTCCAGCATGTCTCGCAGCATAGATGTGTCGTGCAATGACAGCGTGAGTATCAGGACATGGCTGATAAACTTGGGAGATGTTTCATCGATGTGTCAGCTTTGCTTTCATGGAGGTTTCCCAGTCAGACGGACCACAGTTAACCAGAGTTTGGAAAGTATCATCAGGTTTAACCTCTGTAACCATCCATGCAAATGGAGATGTTCTCTAGTCTACAGCTGACTGCATGGTGCCACTGAATTCAAGTAAGATGTTTTCTATGTGGGTCTTCTGGATTACAACTGCTGAAATTCAAGTAAGCTCTCTAGCAATTCGTAGGGTTTAAATTCTGCTTTGGTGTTCAAGTTTTTCATGGGGGGAAGCCCCACGTTCTGTTATATTGTGCTTGATAGAGAAGTATTGATATCACTCTTTTATTTGAGTGCCTGTCTGTGATGTTTAGCTGTCTTTTGTGTTTTGTCTGTTTCCCTCAATGCTTTCTCTTTCCTCCCTGCCAACCACTTTGAGAAGGCAGACTTGAAAATCACACCAATTTCACTTTGTGCTTGAACTGACTGTGCTGTTACTGAAGTCTGTGCTGTTTTATAACCTGCTGAAAGTAATTCTTTTTTCCCCCCAAGGATTTGGTCAACTTCATTCGAGAAAACTTTAAGAAGAGAGAATGTGTCTTCTTTACAAAAGACAGCAAGTCAGTGTAAGCAGCCATTTTCCTCTGGTGTTGCAGATGTTGCGTGTCAGGAGCTGAGGGTATTGCTTCTTGCTAAGCCATGTGGCAGGGGTTATTTGGGAAGCAGACTCAGGAGTCTGAATCTAGCAGTGCAACCTCACCTCAGTCTTGCTTGTACAAGTCCTCTGGTTGTCATTGCTTGTTTGGTCTGTTAGCATATGTCTGGGATATTGTTCAGTCGTGGTCAGAAGAACTGGAATTCTAATGGTAGGATAGGTACCCTGGGGTGCTTCTCCCAGCCCTACAAAGTGTTTTGATCACACACTCTCTATATTGTAATTTATAAATTACATAAATTTAATGCTGTGCTAATATAACATACATTATAAGATTCATTTTTATGAAAGGAATCTACAAAGAAGATCAGATCCAACTGCCTGCCCGCTTCTGGGTTATCAGAAATTGAAAGCACGTCATTGAGGGCATTATCCAAATGCCTTTTGAACACTGGCAGGCACAGGGCATCCACCACCTTGCTAGGAAGTGTGTTCCAGTGTTTGACCACACCTGGCCCATATCCCTGTAATCTGCCCCCTATTATTTATGTCCCTGCCTCCATGTCTATACTTTTCCTTTTTGTGCTACCTTTGACTGAGAGGAGTAAGAAGTGTATTACCTGTGCTTCCAAACTTTCATCATTGTGTGGAGGGATATGTTGGTGATTCTGAGTTGCCTTGTTGCTACTCAGCAATGCAAGAGCAGAAGCAGATGTCCTTTCCCTCTCGATTTGACCACATATTAGACCAGTCAGACCCTGGATTTACGTTGAAAATGATTATAATGGACAGAACAGTAACTTTTTACTTTTCCTACCTGGTTGAGAGTGCAGAAAGGAGAAGAAACTATTTGTACCCTTAAGTTTAGTGGCTGATGAGGTCACCTGGTGGTGTCTGATGCTGAAACCTGCTCTGACTCTGAGCGTCCTGTAGGCTTTCAAATTAAGCTGCTGATGTTTTAACTTGGGTTAAGGTAAGGAAAGAAGTCACATAGGCCCATTCACTCTTCTTCCAGGGGCAATTTGTGTAAGTGCGGATACCCTGAAAGTCAACATATAGAGGGCACTCAGATCAATGATGATGAAAAGTGGAATTATAAGCAGCACACCAAGGAACTTCCTACCGATGCCTTTGGGGACGTTCACTTCGAAAATATAGAAAGGAGAGGAAAGGTAAGTCATCTTCTTGAAGGGCAAATGTCAGGCCCCATGGGAGTCCTGAATCCAGTGCCAGTGGGGGTTCCTAAAAACAGGGAAGGTGAAGCTGAAGTAGATTTTATTCATAAAGAAATTGGAAGAGTTAGGCTAGAAAGGAGCTGAGATGGTCTCTTTAGCTGTGATAGCTGGAACAGGGAACAATTTCTTCTGTGTTATTTGCTTTATAGACTGGTGTGTGCATGTGTGTGTGAAGGTGTTTCCAGGTGTGACAGAAGAATTTGTTTGGGGTCTGGAGGAAATAGTTTCAGCTTGACCTGTGATGTCTGTGATGAGTGTATCTGCATGCTGTTGCACTGCCCACTCTGTGCTTCTCACTGCTACTGAAACATGATGGTGTTGAGGCACGACTTAGCACCCTTTTACCCATCTTTACTAGTGAACCCAGCACAGTAAGCTTAAGTGCCTGAATGACTGAGCTCCTGATAAAGGTGCTTTTTTTCCTGACTTTCTGACTTTAACATTAAGGCAGGGTTGTTTCTTAGAATGCTGCTCCTTTTCAGTGTGGATAAACTTATACTTTAGAAAGAAAATGGTGGGAGACTGCGCACCAGTGTGACTCCTGGGGCAGGAGCATGGCTAACATGCTTTGCTGTTGAAGCTGCAACAGGATTCGGGAGATAATATAGAGATTTCACATCTGGAAGGACGTAAGACCTTTTTTCTGAGGATCTGTGCTTTTCAGTACAGAAGCTGCATGCACGTACCTGGTTGGTGTTCTCCAAAATCATCACTTGTGTTTTTAATGGCGTTATCATTGCATGGCATGTCGTTGCTGCCTGCAGAGCTTTCTGACCACTCACCTTTTTCTCCCCCCCCCCCCCCCCTTCCTTTTTTTCCTCCTCCCCTGCACCTTTTTCTCCTTGCCCCTATCCCCCAAATCCAAGGTAATTGAAGACCCTCTTCAGTGAGGGGCAGGAAGATTTACGCTCTGCATCCCGCTCCCAAGGTCACACCATTATTGTGGTAGAGATGCCAGATGTGAACAGGCCAATAAAAAGTCTACCTTTACTAAGTCCTCCTTCAGCTCGTTTATTTCTGCAGTATTGCTCAGAAGCTGTGCCATCCAAGAACATGCAGTTTCTGTATTTAATGTTCTGGCGGCCTTCAGCCTGGATGAAAGCTTGCTTTGCTGAATACCTGTCTGAATTCAGCTGCAGAGATGCCTGTTATTGCCTGTGTGTGATGGTCCTCGAGTCTGTGGGCATGCACTAGCTGGGTGCATCAGGCAGATGGCACTGTTGGATTTTGGAAATTGCAAGCTGCGTTCAGCTGAGCGGGTTACAGCCTGGCATGGACTAGAGGTGGAAAGAGCCAGGTGGATGGTGGGGTGCAGAGCCTTGTACAGGAGAAATGCCTTCTACTGCAGAGCTTGCATTGGCTGTTCTGAACCATTTGCAGGAACTAGGCTTGGGAACCTTCCTAGAACATAGGAGTGTGTTGTTTGATTCAATTTGAATGCCTTTCAAGTTGTTTTTTTTTAGCATAGAAAAAATAGAACAGTGAGCTTTTTTTACATAAATGGAGAGATGGTAGGACTATCTGAAACCAGTTATCTATGTTCTTTATGGCATCCTGATAGACTGTTCAGACTTTGCTGTGAGTTTGATGTAGTTTTGTTACAGTTAGAACTGCTGTACCACAGACTTGCTTGGTGTTCATCCTGTGGATCCAAGGTCTATGAGTGGAAGGTTTGGGAAGCCTTACAGTGACTCTTCAGGCCTCTGAAGGGAGGATTTCAGTATTGGTCAGGGGGATCCTTTCCTCCTTGGGCGTGAGATGCTAGGAGTTGTTTCGGTAGATCTTTTTCAAGACTTGTGCTTGTGCTCTTTCTTCTCAATGCTTCTGAATTATGCAGTTATTTCCATTGGGTTTCTCACTTCTAAAACTATTTTTACCTGCCTCACGCATTTACACTCAAACATTGATTGTTATTGCCCATTGATTTCTTCTTACAGACTGCTACCTGTGCCATCTGGTGTCAGCATTCTTCCACACCACCCTCATTCTGGTCATACATCGTTCAGTCTCCACAGAATAGCTACTTGTCATCATTATGAGCTAAAGCTAAGACAAACACAGACAGTGCTTGCCAGATTGCCAGACGGCTGCTGTCACGGCTGTAATCAGTTCACACCAAACTGATTCTTAGGATGTCGATTCGTTACAGAGACAGTGAACTTCAGGTTGGATGTTAGAGAAATTTCTTCTCTGGAAGAGTGGTTAGGTGCTGGAATGGGCTGCCTAGGGAGGTGCTGGAGTCACCAACCCCGGAGGTGTTCAAGAAACTTTTAGATGTTGTACTAACAGAGGTGTTTTAGTGGGAAATACTGGTGGTAGGTGAATGGTTGGACTGGGTGATCATGGAGGTCTTTTCCAACCTTGGTGATTCTATAACTCGATGACTTTCACTAGTAGTGGCAAATATGTTTCCTGTGTCATGCAGTTTATCTTCTGTGCAGTTGAAGATGTATGTGGCAGAACACAGGGTACAGTCACGGCACTGCAGCTCACCCAAGTTGCAGTTTTGGGACTGAAAAGGCAGAGCTGGGAGACTTGAGATGAGCAGTGTTCTTCACTATGCTGCTGGTTGTAAGCTACCACTCAGTGCTCCACTTTAAGACCATCCCTTATCTCTAGACCTGATCTACAAGTAGAGGAAAGTACCTCAGAAATACCATGCTGTAGGTTGTAGGGAGAATATAAGGATGCCTTAGAGGAAGAAATAAATACTTAAGCTCCGATTCTTCATCAGTTCACTCGCTGCCCACCAGCTGTTGCAATGAGAGTGTACGATAGAGAAGAAAATACAGTTCCTGGTCTGTTTCCAGCTATCAGTGTTTATCTCTTGTTATTTTTCTCTTATTTTTTCTCACTGAAGTACATCCGTTTGTCATGTGACACAGACCCTGAAACACTCTATGACCTCATGACACAGCACTGGCACCTGAAAACCCCTAACCTTGTCATCTCTGTCACTGGAGGGGCAAAGAACTTCGCGCTCAAGCCCCGAATGCGCAAGATATTCAGCAGGCTGATCTACATTGCCCAGTCCAAAGGTAAAGACCTGCACATGGATTTGCATTGCTACACCTGCATAAGGTTGATGGAGAGAAAGCAGCTAAGAGGGTCAGCAGGGAAGCAGAGTGTTCGTGTTGTTTCTGCTTGGCTGGTGCATGTGGGACAAATGTTATCTATCAGTTTGTAAGTTACAGAGTTGAGAACTAGTCCTTCGGATGCCCATGGCAACGTAAGGTAGGCTGTGTGGCATGTATTTTATATTTAACTGAAGGATAAATGCCTCAAAGTGTCAAGTTTTGAATGGGAGTGGGATTGTGGTCTTTGAAAGGGAAGGTATTCCACTGTATCCTCCCATGTTATCCCTCCACATTGTCCCCAGGGGCCTGGATTTTCACAGGAGGCACACATTACGGGCTGATGAAGTACATTGGGGAAGTGGTCAGAGATAACACCATCAGTCTGAGCTCCGAGGAGAATGTGGTGGCTATTGGCATAGCAGCCTGGGGCATGATTTCCAACCGAGAAAGCCTGATTCGCAGCGGTGATAATGAGGTAAGAAGCATGAACAGTCAGTGGGGAAATAATGACAGGGCTCTGCTCTAAATTATGCAAATTACATCCTTGACTGCTGCTCTGAGCAGTGATGGGCTCAGCTGATGCTATCAGTTATGTGATGACTGACTTGAGCGATTAGCAAAGAAGTCTTATTATGTTATAGTAGACCTGAGCTTGCTGGACTTTTTTTTCCAATGAAATGTTTGTGTAGAAACACAACAACAAACTTAACAACACAACAGTTAGCTTTTGTGTACCTGAAACAATTCAACTTGGGTCCAGCTTTTCTTCAGCACGCGTTGCACGGAGATGAAATACCAAGTGCTCTTTCCAAATCAGAAGGGTGCTAAGGTGTTCTCTTATGCAAGATGGTCTCAAATATCAGGTCTGGTGGGGGGGAGGATCATCTAGTGATTCCAGCTGTGGGCTTAGCATGCCTGCATGCAAATTCAGCTGCTCTAACTTCATGTCTGACAGTTATGGAATACCTCTTCCACACTTACTCTAGCTGTGAAATCCTTGCGTAGTTGCCCACAGTGGGGATTCCCATTAACTAAGACACCTTGTGCCACCTGTCCCTGTTGAGGCAGTCCCATCAGTCAGATACACTGGCACATCTCCTTTTATATCTTGTATAAGCTAGCTCTTACAAGCATATCTAAAATCCATCCAGCTAGATAAGAAAACTGATGAGTATACTGAGGGCTCCGAGATGATTTGGGGATTGGACTAGATGATCTCAACAGGACCCTCCCAGAATTTTCGAGTCCCTCAAATTCTGCAATTCCCTGATGTGTTGAAAGTAAGTTTTCTGCAGATTTAATGTTTCCAGTGGCTGAAGGAAGCATACTTGCCTCCTGCATTGCTTGACAGAACTTCTGAAAGGACTAAGCTGTTTGAACTAATTTCTTTCTGTTCCATTACCTGAAATGAAGTTATGGGAAGATCATCTCAAATCTGTACTTGTAAAGAAAACAAGATATTTCTGCTGTGCTCTTCTATGATGTTTCTCTCACAATCTTTTGTTGCTGTTGGGACTGTTAGTGTCTGGAGTCAGGACTCCTAAATGATAAAGAATAACTGGTGTTTGGAGGTTCAGCTGCCACTGGTTTGACCTTCAAAATTTGTGCATGCTTTGTTCTTGCTTTTCTGTTAAACACTGTGCTTATGTTTCTAGGGGTACAACTTGGCTCATTACATAATGGATGATCTCAAGAGAGATCCCCTCTATTGCCTGGATAATAATCACACCCATCTCTTACTGGTTGACAATGGCACCCACGGGCACCCAACGATAGAGACAGAAGTACGAACTCAGTTAGAAAAGTACATTTCGGAGCGAGTCATCCCAGGTAGGTGTGGATGTCAGGTTGCAGACCTCCTCCTCCTTGGAACTTGCTTGCTCTGGGGCTCAGTGCTCATTCCAAGGAATGAAAAAGCAGTAGAATCATCCCTTGAATGATAAGTGGGAGGAGTGTGCTATCTGCATTTCATATCGAGCGCTTTCAAGAACAAGCAGTCTTCTTCAGAGCCATCTCTTTCCCCTCACTGCCATTTTTTATGTGACAGTAGTCCTCTGTAAGACACAACAAATAATCTGCTTTAGCAATGCAGCCCTTCTTACTCTTCCTTCTCTTGGAAGCTGACTACTGACTTCTGCATGTGGCCCAACTGGCACTGAGTTCCAGGTTGCTGAAGCACAGCTACACAGGAGCTGATATTATGCTTTTTAAAAAAATATCAGTGATGATCCATCTGCATCCTGCTTATAAACAGTTTCTTCTTTGTCCCTTCTTTGCTAAGAAGGAAAAAGACAAAGGCCTTGGCAGCTGCTCTTGACTTTGTGTCTCTTAAAAACCAGCTGGAGTCATGTGGTTCTTAGCTTTCCTTTACCACTGAAAACGTGGAATCAGCAGTTCTGAATCTTCAACTTTTGATAAGAACCTTGCATCTAGACTCCAAATAATCAAAGCGATAGGTAAATAGAGAGAAATCAGATGTTTTGGGGGCTTCAGAGCTACTAAAATTATGTTTGCTAGGAACAAAAAAAAGCTGGAGAAGGCTGATGCCAGCTTAGCAGAATGTTAAGCACAACTGAGTTTTCATTAAAAATAAGTTGTTATTGATAGATTTACCAAAATCAACAGTAAACTGGTATCAAAATGAGTGCACGAACAACTCAGAAATGATGTCGTTGAACTGAGGAAAACAGGTTGGTCAAACTGCACTAACAAGTTGAATCTTTTTTTCTTTTGGCCTGTTCCACAGAATCAAATTACGGTGGGAAGATTCCAATTGTGTGTTTTGCTCAAGGAGGAGGGAAAGAGACTTTGAAAGTGAGTTTACTTCTTTCATTTGTTTCTTTCACTTTTTCCAGGAGTGACATAGGAACGTTGCTCTTGTATATCAGAAGAGTCTTTGTCAGCCATGTCACTATTGACCTTTAGTTTATCTGATGGTTTGGTTTGCCAAAATTTGCCTTGCACTTGTTCAGTGGAGATTAGTATTTTCATTTCATACACTGAGAAGATCAGCTTATGTTGGAAATACTCCAGTTTAAAGCCTGCAAAAGCTGACCTTATTGCTGATCCTGTGAACCATGGGCCACATCTAGTTTAAACCTAGAGAGCTGAACAAGTGAGCTAATACTGAGGCTAGTCAAATTGGGTGACAAAAAATGTTCCTAATAATTCTAAGCACAGTCTCTGTTACCATTTCATTGCTAACATTAATCAAGTAGTCTGTATCACTCTGTGAAATCGTTACCCTAGCCTTTCTGTAAGTTTCCTGGTGTTTGATTCTACTTGTGTGATTAATTCAGTTTTGCCCACAAGCATATTGTAGATGAATGCAGATGCAGAGTTCAATATGCTAATCAGAAGTCCAAAGATAAAGACGAGATGAAAGCATCCATTCAAGTTTTAGAGTGAAGCTTTGCTGTAACTGCTATCTTCTTTTAGTTTCAAACAGCCAACTTTTAAGAGAGGATTTTACTACAACTGAAGGAGTTGTACTGAATGCTGTGTAAGAACAGCTGGTTGAGAAGCATTGTGATTGCCTGTATGGAGAGACATCAAACCACCATGATGCATAACATATTTACTAGCTATCTAATCGGTATGATAAAAGCCACGTCAAATTAAATGCTTCGTTCATGGAAGGAGGATCCTCTGAAATGTTACTGGATGATGCTTCAAGGATGGGTTCATGCCAACCATAGGGTTTACTCATTAGTGTTAATAATACATTCAGACATCTTTGTCTGCCTTCTTGCTCATTTGTAGATAAAATCAAAACCTATCTTCTGCAGGAGTAAACTGAGTCTCTGACCAGCTCAAAGTGATCAGCAGGTTTCATGCTGCAGAAGTCTGTTGTGTAATAATATTGGCTTTTTCTCTAACAAATAAAGCTGGAGCCCTTGTACTCACCTTTAGTGTTACTTAAGCAACACTTGTCCATAGAAGAGTAGTGACTGTCGGTTTAAGTCAGATGTTGAGAAAAACATCTTCACAGAAGGGGTGGTCTATACTAAAATTACCAGGCTTTCTTCCTGAACAGTATTCTTGAATAAATAGTATTCTCGAATAGCACAGTGGTGCTGCAAGTCGTCATCTTTCCTCTTTGCTCCCTAGTCTATCCATGTGGCCATCAAAAGTAAAATTCCCTGTGTTGTTGTGGAAGGCTCTGGACGGATAGCTGATGTTATAGCTAGCTTGATGGAACCAGAAGACACTCTTACTTCCTCGTGTGTCAAGGAGAGCTTGCTGAGGCACCTGCCTCGCACCATTTCAAGGCTCTCAGAAGAGGAGACTGAAAGCTGGATCAAATGGGTAAGTAGTATGTGCTGTTGTAGAGAGCTGGTGAAGCTGAAAGTAGCAGAAAGGTAGAAAGGAAACAAGGTTAGGAGCAGCCAGGTTTTGGGGGAGCAGCATGTGCTGCATACATGTAATGCAGCTGAAGATGTAACAGTGCACATACACCAGCAAATTCATTTGCCTTTTTTTTTTTTTAAATCTTTGACCACAGATGGAACCCTCAGAATTCAGCTGCCATGCTGACTGTTTATTATAAGAGCTTTTTTTGGAGACTGGGGAGACTGGAGAACTAAGGAGAGCATCTCCTATATTGCTCAGGCCAAATTCAGGAAACTGTTTTGACTTTCCATTTACCTGATCTTCTGACTGACCTGGTTTTAGATATACTTTTGCCCTCCTAAATAGGGACGAAAAAATGGAGCTCTAGGAAAATCTTGATGTTTTTCTGAAGTCTTTGTTCCAACAACACTTCTGCCCTGTAGTCCGTTAACTTAGGTTAATTGACTTCCTCAATTAAAAGCCAGTGCTTTATCATAGGGTCTGACTCAGTTTTCTGTTTAATTATCTCCTGCCTTCATGGGAGGGAGCAGAAGGTGGGAAGTGATTGCATGTTCGTAATGGGGGTGGAAAATGATGGGTTGCTTCTTGTAAGTCCCCTTCACTCACTTTTTCCCCCTCTTTATTTAATATTAGTTACTTTTTATGTATGTACCATTGTAAGTTGTTTGCAAGCTCCAGATAGAGATTCAGTCGGTCATACTTTAAGAGTAGTTCCTTATTACTGATACTGTGTCTTTTGGGATGTTTGCTGTATTCAGAGGAGAACTAATCTTATACTTTGGCAGCTTAAATCTCATCTGCTCCTGTCTGGACTTGTGTAAATTTAACAACTCTACTTGGAAACAGGACTGATGAGAAGGAAGTTGACTACAGTGTGATGGAAGATTTCTTTTAAAGAGGCTCTAGGAGATCAGCTGCTAAACATTCTATATTGCTTTGAGTTGAAACTTCTTTTTGTAGATCAAAGAAGTCCTTGAGAACCCTCATTTACTGACAGTTATCAAAACAGAAGAAGCTGGAGATGAAATTGTGAGCAATGCCATTTCTTTTGCTCTGTACAAAGGCAAGTAATTGTCTTTCTGTTCTGTCATTCTGTGTGTGTGGTATTTTTGTGTGCTGCTTTTTAAACAGGCGGACAAAGATGGGTTACTCTGGGATTCTGAATAGTGGGGTTTTGCCCTGTGCAAACGTATTTTCATAAACTGAGTGTTCTGCTGAACCTGGAAACCATCAGTCCTTTTGCGTGCAACATTTTCTTAAACTTGAAGTAACTGTCCCAGTGGGAGATGGGTTTGGTTTAGCATTTGGTTTTACTTGTGCTCGTTTAATTTTCTCCTGCAAAATTCCCTATTGAAATTAGTATTGAAGACATAAATGAGTTTAAAACAAATAATAAAAATAACAAAATAGTACCATTTTCTGCATGGTATGTGAAACTGAAGGTGTGATGTGTATGCATGAGGCACTAG
The DNA here is from genome assembly GCF_951394365.1 of Tetrao urogallus. Classification (NCBI taxonomy): domain Eukaryota; kingdom Metazoa; phylum Chordata; class Aves; order Galliformes; family Phasianidae; genus Tetrao; species Tetrao urogallus. Next base: position 35,122,888 of record NC_136821.1, read on the forward strand.
GTGTGTCTGTAAGCTTTGAGAATCCTCTAAAACCCAATCAGGAAGATATAGATGAGTCTGGGGAAAGATGCCTGATACAGGGCTCTTGTTGAGCAGAGCGTGAAATCAGAGATGAATAAGTATGCCAAGAAGCTCTTCTGTCTCTGGTCTTTTACCTAGAGGATTGTTCCTCCTCAGCAGCTTTCAGCACCAATGAACATAACAGAGATAACTGGAATGGGCAGCTGAAGCTGCTGCTGGAGTGGAACCAGTTGGACCTGGCCAGTGATGAGATCTTCACCAATGACCGAAACTGGGAGGTACAGTACAGTGATATGGGCCAGGGGAGAAGGGGGAAGAGAGACATGGTAACAGCAGCCAGTGTCTCAGCGTCCCACCCTCTGTGGTGATACTTAAGACCACCTTTTCCTCCTTGCACTGGTATCGTAGTCAGGTCATGCCAGAAGTATTGGAGGCCATCCAACAAGTGCAATTACATATGTGAAAAACTGTTTCTCATGAAAGTGTGCCAGCCTGAAGGAAAATGTGGCAGTTAGCTACAGGTATCAGTCCCCTTAGGTAAGCTTTTCACATCCCATACGACTGCTGATATTTACTCTTCCATTTCTTCCCAGTCTGCTGACCTGCAGGATGTCATGTTCACAGCCCTAGTGAAAGACAGGCCCAAATTTGTTCGTCTCTTTCTGGAAAATGGTCTGAATCTGAGGAAATTCCTTACCACAGAGGTTCTTAGAGAGCTGTACACCAACAACTTCAGCAGCTTGGTGTTCAAGAACCTGCAAATCGCCAAGAACTCCTATAATGATGCACTCCTCACGTTTGTGTGGAAGATGGTTGAAGACTTTCGGAGAGGTCTCAAAAGAGATGATAAAAATAACAAGCATGAGCTGGAGATACATCTTTCAGTGAGTGATTTCCATTTTGCATCCCTGAAAAGGAGGGGAAAAAGAAAAAGGAAAAGCTATGTTTTATTTCTAGTATAGCAGGATTTACTTTTAACAATCTCAGCCTTATTTTTAACTTAACATGTGGTCCCATTTTACCAATACATGTAGGGATTGTTTAGCTATGAGCAAAATGGGTGGATGTATTTGAATGTTGAGTTAAAATAATTTCTATTGCAATCATAATCATGACATATCAATGTCATAATTATGCTTATAATTGAAACCAACATAAATGCAGAGTCCAGTACAGAGGTGCTAGCTGGGCATGAGTAATCAGAACTTATAACCTGGTACAGACTGTGGTATTTTGTACCAATCTGCTCTAGAGCAAAGAAGTTGATGGTGTAGAACTTTAAGGACTTGTTCCAGAAAGCAGTTTAGTTGAACTTTGGTCTGAAGAATTGTTGCTTTTTTTTCCTTCAGACTGAGTGTCCTATCACAAGACATCCACTGCAAGCTCTGTTTATCTGGTCTGTTCTTCAGAATAAGAAAGAGTTATCCAAAGTCATCTGGGAACAAGTGAGTTGAGTTGTTCTTAGCTCCTGTTTGTAAACAGCACAGTGATGCTCCTCGTCTTCAGGTTGTTGGCCGTAGACAATTGCAAGGTGATTCAGTAAGTAGGTTTACTGTTATCCATTTTGTGTTTGGGCCTGGATTTCATACTTTCCTTCCATAATGCTGGATACATGTCAGCAGTCCAAACTAGTACTTACACATAGCTACATTTTCTTGTCTGTTTTCAATCTTGAATGCTAAGTGCCCCCCATTCTGCAATATGAAATTGTTGTGATCCCAAGTATTTGATTGAAATCCGTTTCTAAATTTGATTAGACATTTAGATATAATTGCATCAAATGCATAATTCACAGACTGCAACTGTGATGCTAATGCATGCAAAGGTGATGGATGCTCCTGCTCACATTGGTCTGTGTCTCCAAAGCAGAGCGCTTCCTCCCTGGAATATACTAACATAGTCAACTGGTCCAGATGGCTGTACTGTGAATACAGGATTGTAGTTCCTGGCAGAGCAGACCCTCTTCTGTGCATCTTCAGCCAGACATGCAAAGCTGATATCTGACTGAAAAACAAAAGAAACTTTTCAGACTGGTCACAAAGTTGTAACCAACCCACTACAGAGATAGTTACCATTTGTGTCATGGAACTAGATCTTCATTTGCCAGTCTTGACTGGGAGCACAGCAGCTGCAAAAAAGGGGGTAATGTTTAAAGAATATATCACTTTCCCTCTTCAGAGGGGTTTGCGTGACTTAACTCTCTCTCCACAGACCAGAGGTTGTACTTTGGCAGCTCTTGGGGCCAGCAAGCTCTTGAAAAGCATGGCGAAAGTGAAGAATGATATAAATGCTGCTGGTGAGTCTGAGGAACTTGCTAATGAGTATGAGACAAGAGCAGTAGGTAAGTGCCTTCTTTTAAGCCCTTTAGAAATTTAATAGAAGGGTCAGAGATCAGGAAACTGTTCCGTTTCTTTGAATGTTACTGGCTTTAGCGATCTCCAGATCTGATGTACAGCAGTGCTTGCCTAACAGTGTTTTTATTTTGTGCACATAATGCAAAATGAAAGCAGAATGCAAGGAATGTAGTTCATTCAGTTTGCTGCAATACTTCCCAGAAGGCTGGCCTGATTTGTAAAGAGGAGTATGACGTTTCAGGAAGAAGTAGAAAAACCCTTTATTTAGAAAACTAGTTATCCAGCATGAAATCATAGAAATATAGAATGATTTGGGTTGGAGAAGGGACCTTTGAAGATCATATAGCCCGAGCCATCCCACACTATCTTTCACTAGATCAGGTTGCTCAGAGCCCTGCCCAACCTGGCTTTGAACACTTCTAATGATGAGGCACCCACAACTTCTCTGGGCCACCTGTTCCATTAGCATTGTGATTTTCACTGCTTAGAACTGTTTTCCACACCATCTGTTCCCATTAGAAACTGTTCTGTCTGAACAGCTTGCCTCCAAATATGAGTGTTCAGGGATTTTTTCTTTTTCTTTTTTTTTTTTTTTGGTGGAGAATTTCTTTCCTTAGGAAGAAGAGTTACCTGGCTGTAATGGCAAGGCTGAAATAGCAAGGACAATATAGAGTAAGAGAAACTTTCTTCATGAGAGCTGGTAATGTTTGGGTTGAGAGGAGTCATCCTTCCATTTTGCAGTAGTACTGCAAAGTAGGAGTGAGACTAAATTGCAGATAAAAAGTATATTGAATTCCTGAATTCTAAACAACAACATCCTAAGCCTTTGTTATTCTGAGAAGAAAAGCACTGCTGCCACTCATTGAGAATGCAGATCTAGATCATGCATTCTAGGTCAGTCATTTTTCTTTTTATGACCTTTGGTTTCTCCTGTTAAAAGGGTTGTCAGTGGTTCAGAATTGAGTTCTGCATCTCATGAGCTGGAGTAACGAGTATTTCTTATTTAAAGAGGCTAATTGGTGTCAGATAGTTGGGGTAGGGCCCATCATCCCATAACTTGGAGCAAAATACAATACACTGTTGCCTTTAAAGACTTCATTACAGGTTATGGCCTTGTTCTCTTGACTGATCTGCTTATACAAATGGCAAGTCTGTAATTGCATTGTCAAGCAATTTGCTGTCATATCCACAAATCAGATTAGATAATGGTTAACGTGTAACAGCCCATGTTATGCAAACATTGCTGTGCATCAGATCTGGAGATCAGATCTGAAAATATCTTGCTTGTTACCAGAAAGTATCTTCTGCTTCACAAGGTGAAAACCACTTAGACTTTCTTAAAGGTATCCAGGTCTCTTGGGTCTGATACAGAGAAATGACCACTGAAGTCTGTTTTCAGGACTGGCCTGGTAATACCAGCTGAAGGTATTGCTGTATGTATGCATCCTTGCAGTTATGGTTAAAAGCTGTTTGAATAACACCTAGGGAAATATGTTGCTGGAGAGGAGCACTTCCTCAGTTCTTAGTGTAGAATGCACCTTAACACCATCCCTGTGTAAGGTGACTTTTATATTACAGTTTTTCATCCCAACCCGAATTCTGCATGAAAGCTTAATGCGTGCAAGTCTGTTATGTGTAAAGTGTATGCATATGTTGTTTTATCATGCTGAAAATTTGGAAAGAAGTCTTCGGTCTGCATGGTTTAATGTTCCATTTTGTAAGTCAGTGAGGGAAATTGCATCCCATTTGGTGGAATACTGAGTCTGAAGTTGGAGCTCAGTGTGTGATTGTGCTGGAAAGTCTATGTACAAGTATGCAGCAAGTGCTGTATGAACAAGTGTTAATGCTGCAGGACAGGATAATTCCTGCTCTTTGAGCTTTACAACTGTTTCCAAATGGGGAAGAGGCTTGGAAGAGGTTCCTTCTCTCCTTATGGACCTGCCTGTTTCCTCCAGAGCTGTTCACCGAGTGCTACAGCAATGATGAAAACCTAGCTGAGCAGCTGCTGACCTATTCCTGTGAAGCCTGGGGAGGGAGCAATTGCCTGGAACTAGCAGTGGAAGCAAAAGACCAGCAATTCATTGCACAGCCAGGGGTGCAGGTAGTATCAGTGCAAAGGTGGTGCACGTATCACTGTAACTCTTGTGATCTGGTTGACTTTAGGAAGAAAAGCAAATATTCTTGCTGTCAAAATGCTGCATCCACATGAATAGCCAGTGTAAACTCCACCGCTCAGGCACTGTCCTCATGCAAGTCAGATCCTACGGGAGTGCTGTGAAATGCATCCCTTCTTGTGGCTTCCATCCCTCCTGGAAATGGCTGAATTGTCGAGAGGGGAAGATTATTTAGAGCAGTAGGTCATAAAATAAAATAAGAAAAGAACCCTGATGATAAAGACTGCCCAAAGTGGCTTCTTCTTTGGCACAACTTCTGTGTTCACACAGTGTGGATATACTGCCTAGTGTAAAGTGCCTCATAAATCAGTTCAAGGCCTGTTTAGGCTCACATTCAATTCCTTGTCAGATAAACTAAAGGATGACTGGATTAAGGAACCAGCACGCTGTTACTGATGCTGCTGTATTGTTGATATAGGAATAATTGTTATTTTGTTTTAAATCTGAAGGTTTTTTTCTTCTAAATCAAACTTGCTGTGATAGCATTCCTAAGTTATTTTGTTGTTCTTGAAACAAACGAGAGTATTTTCCTTTTCCCTGCAGAATTTCCTTTCCAAGCAGTGGTATGGAGAGATTTCAAGAGATACTAAGAATTGGAAGATTATACTGTGCCTATTCTTTTTCCCTTTAATAGGCTGTGGTTTCATTTCATTCAGGTAATCAATTGGATTCTCATTAACAGAATTAAAGCAAGTCAATTGATCATAGAATCACAGGGCAATTCAGGCTGGTAGAGATCTCTCAAGATCATCCCCTTGCTACAGCAAATTGCCCAGGATTGTGTCCAGTTGAGTACTGAATAGGAGCTGTGATGGTCTGCAGCATGGGTCTGATGGGGAGCGGCTGAGGGAACTGGGGTTGTTCAGTGTGGAGGAGAGGAGGCTCAGGGGAGACCTCATCGCTCTGCAACTGCCTGCAAAGAGGTTGTGGTGAGGTGGGCTCGGCCTCTTCTGCTGGATAACAGCAATAGGACGAGAAGTAATGGCCTGAAGTTGCACCAGGGGAGGTTCAGGTTGGATGTTAGGAGCAATTTATTCTCAGAAAGAGCAGTGCTGCAGTGGCACAGCTGCCCAGGGGGTGGGGGGTCACCGTTCCTGGACGTGTTCACAAACCGTGGAAATGTGGCACTGAGGGATGTGGTCAGTGGGAATGGTGGGGTGGGTTGAGGTTGGACTTGGGGATTTTAGAGGCCTTTTCCAACCTGAGCGATTCTGTGATTACCTTGACGCTGCTATCCTGTGCTAGACTTTGCAAGCTTTCTAATTTTCACTTTGATAAAGAGCGCAAATATTTCCAGGCATAAAAGCTGTGCTTTGAGACCTTTTCCTTCTTTTAATTCCTCAGGAAAAAACCTGTGGAGAAGAGTAAGAAACTCTTCTTGTATTACGTGTCGTTCTTCACCTCGCCCTTTGTAGTCTTCTCATGGAATGTTATCTTCTACATCGTTTTCCTGTTGCTCTTCGCCTACGTGTTGCTCATGGATTTTCAGAAGGAACCTACCATCCTGGAGATCATCCTTTATGTGCTGGTCTTCATCCTGCTTTGTGATGAAGTGAGACAAGTAGGCAGCTCTTGAAAACCAAAAATGTTTAATGCTAGATTTAAAGCCTTGTCTTGTCGGTTTCCTCCCTCGCTCATAGCTTAAGGCAGTGCAGTCTGCTTTAAAGTTAGAGAGTAACTGCTTCCTGGGTTGTGCATTCTGTCCAATGTCTGGTTCCTGTTTACGTCCCAATGGCTGCAGGCTTTGGGGCTGTTGAGCTATTTTACACACAGCTTTGGGGCTGTGTGGGTACGTTGGTGCCACTGGAGATACTTCTTAAGGGCTGCTTGATTGAGGTTGCCAAAGCAGTTGAGAACTTGGAGACTAGATTTAACAGAAGATTGACCTAGATACACACCAACAAACACTGGTTTTCAAGCAAATTCAATATTGTGGGGACCTGAATCACAAGGTGCTGGAAACGTCAGTGTGGTTTCAGTGTACAGCTGCCTTCTGCTTGCCCTATGAAGCAAACAAGAGCTTCTGAGTGATGTGTGAATCAGACCACTCTCCAACCAGATCTCTCCCATGAACCTAAATGACTTGACTTAGTGTTGATGCTACAATGCTTAAATTTCTATGTAGTCTTTTTCCTTTTTAATACTCATGGTAGTACCTTATTTAAGCCAGCTTTACTTGCTAAGGAAAATGGGATGAAAGTAAAAGACTGTCACAATGAAAACACCAATGGTGTTTGTTTCTGCTGGTTTAGGTTCTGGTGTCTCTGGACCTGTCAATGCATTTCCTGTGTGGACCCAGCAAAAATCCAGGGGAAAGGCTTAGGGGTAGAAACCTTTCTTCCTCCCGATGCCACTATTTCTCACTAACCTGAGCAGATAGAACAGCTTCAGATCCCAGTGATTTCTTTAATAGCTAGCAGCCAGACTGTATCAGCTTGATTATGGGAGTGGAGGCAGCTAAAACAGAGACTTTACTGAGGATTTAAACTTGAAGCTCATATCCTCACTTCAAAGCTATTTTGCTAAAGAGCAGAAGGCAGAACAGAGTCCCAGCCCTACTGGCTTCTTGGGATACTTTCTCCCTAGCTTCCTCTGAGATTGAGTGGACAAGTATGGGTCCAATTCTGCTATCAAAATATTATCTTTGTCCTTAATAATTACAAAATAGTTTTGTGTCATATTTTGCTTTCATATCAAAGGAAAAGTCAGAGTAATGTTGCACGTGGTCCAAATGTAGATGCTGCAGTCAGATAACTATATGGAGGAGAAAATTGGTCCTTTGATAAGTAATGTGACCATGGAGTTACCAACTACTAGAAACATTCCCTTCCTGCTGTCTTCTTTGCCTCCTGGATGTAGCCTCCATCCAGATGAGTGGGCAGATGGAGGCGTCAGGCTGCAGCCTGCTACATTTAATACAGCTATAGGGCAGCGCTGTGCTCATTTCTTTGTGAAAGACATTTGGACCCTATGCATCATGTAAAACATCAGTTCACTGTCATTTCTAGTTGTTTTTTTTTGCCTTACTGAAAGCAAGGCAACTCATGTTTGGTGTAGGAAATTCTTAGAGTCAACCCAGTGTCACAGGATTGCTGTCTTCCCTCTGCACTCAACCTTTGGTACCTTAAATAGTAAGAAAGGGGTGTGTATGGGTCCCGAGATGCTGAAATAGTATCTGGTAACATCTTGAGCCTTGCAACCTGCTAGCTGCCAAATACTTGTCTATCTTTAGCAATGCATGAGCCACCAAGTGTCAGAATTCTGCCTTGTGAAGGGCTGATGGTCCTCCGGGAGTCAGGAGACTATGCTCCACATAGGCTGCAGCACTGTAAGCACTTGTTGAACCTCCAGTTATCTGCCACTGCATGGAATTACTTTCAACAACTGTATGTGAATTAGGGGGTTGGAGTTGATTTTGTTGATTACACAAGTCAGATCACTCTAAACATGAATAAGGTTATGGAGCTAACATTCTGTGGAGCCTTTGTAATGGAATTTTTTTAATAATCAGAGCTCAGGTCTAGTGGCTCAAACTATCTCTGATTTGAATCCAGAAGTTGGTTGCACACATTTTCAATCCAGGATGCACTACCAGTCATTCAGTCTGGGAAACAGTAGAGATTCTTACTAGCATGGTAATTTAGAATTAGAGAGTCTGGTAGTTAGAAGAATTAATTACATCAGCATCTTTGTTCTAAAGCACATGCATGTAGCTAGGGACAGGTTACTTGAATGGGCTCTGATGAAAGGGAAGCCTGAATACTTCAGTTGCCCTGAAGCAGTGACCCTGCCTCCCCACATTGTTTCAGCTGCTCCTGGTAGGTCAAAGCAAGACTCCTTTGACCCAACTGGCAGCAGCCTGCTGGAGCATACTATGATCTACTCAAAAGCTCCCCGAGGAGCATTTGTGTTCATTCGTGTGATCCCTAAGCACATTGGTCTCAGCCTTCATCAGGAGCATTCATTGTAGCAGCATCCATGTGATAGGGTTGTGTCCTCTGAGCACAGGAACCCACATTGTGGTGCAGTGTCTGCGGTCCACTGCAAGAGCATTAAGTCAGTGAGCTCTAGACATAGAAAATCCTGACGTGTAAGCAGTGAAAAACGTGTTGCCAGTAACTTCTGGCATTGCTGGGTTCCTAAAAAACTCTTTGGGTAAATTGGAAACAATCTGGTGTATGTATTGTGTCTTAGAAAGTATTACCTGAGCAAGGAAACAAACCTTACTGTTGCATTGGCAGAAGATTTACCCATCCAGTTGGAGAGATGGGGGGAGCAAGTACTCGTGTATGAGCACCTCAGGTAACTGGCCAGTGCTGTGTGACTGTTGCTTTCTGCTCTTTTTCCATTCTAGTGGTATATGAATGGCAGTAAGTACCTCTCAGATCTGTGGAATGTTATGGATACCCTAGCAATCTTCTACTTCGTAGCAGGGATTGTGCTCAGGTGAGTGGCGTCTTCTCTTGTGGCCATTCTGTGACATCCCTTTCTTTCCAACTTTTGACTGTAACTTGTCACAAGATTTTGGCAAACATGTTCCTGAAACTCCCTGTTCTTTACAAAGGCAACAAATACAACGACGTCTTGACTATAAATTGTTAAAATCAATTAAAGAAATAATAAGGTGATTGGAGGAGCACCTGCATGAAACATTTTCTCTTTTGTTTAATGGAGGTTGAGTCTTTCCCTTGAATCAAAGTCAACCTCCCTAAACTCAGATCTTTCTGGGCTGTTGGGACAACCATTCTTAGTCTGGATTTGCATAAGCATGTTTACAAGAAGATGGCTTAAATGGACATAGATTTAAAGACAGTGCCTTCAAGTCTGGCAATACAAAGCATAGTAAGCTTTCAGGATAAAATGACGAATGTCCCAGATAGTCAGAAGTACTTTGGGATTTTTCCTGGCTTCTGTTATTGACTATTCAGTATGGTAAACTGGACTCTGACCTGTAGTGTGTTGTGTTTGAGTGAACTGTAATTTTACTTACAGTAGTGTAACAGAATGTCCTCAGTTCACATAAGCTGCTTTACACGAATGGGTGGGTTAACAACCATGACAAAGATATGATGGTATTGTAATTGTTTAGTCAGCTATAACTTAGTTCTTGTTACCTCAGTGCAGCAGAGTGGTTGTTGCACTGTGATGAGGCTTAAGGATTACCTAAAGGTGCCTTGCTGTTAATATTAGAAAGAGACAGGAGAAGGCAGTGGTATAGCCAAGAGAGAATGTGTGTAAACATAGCAGGAGTTAACAAGTTTGATGATAAATATCAAGTGGGACTGGGTCAGAGTGGGCTTGAGACTCCGGGTAGCTGTGTTGTTTTCCAGTGATTCACTTTTCACTTCCCATTTCAGTTGTTCCAGTGTGTTTTTATGTTGACTTCTGTATGCTTTAGCCAATGCTCTTCTTCGCTTTCTTTTGCTGTCTCCATCAGGCTTCACTCATCTGATGAAAGCTGTTGGTATTCTGGGAGAGTCATTTTCTGTTTGGACTACATAGTTTTTACTCTGAGACTGATCCATATTTTCACCGTTAGCAGGAATCTAGGACCCAAAATTATTATGCTGCAGAGGATGGTAAGATTCTGGCAGCTGTTCAAGAGCGTTTAAATAAATGATATGACAAGGTGTCATATCAGCACTGTTCTGCTGATGGCAGCAAGTTCACTCCTTCTGTTAAATCTGCTAAACAGAATTAATTAAGATTTGAATAGGACCTAATTAAGAGCAAGGCCTTTTCCTCTGTGCAAGATTGAATTTCAGACTAAAAAAAGATTAAAGAACAGAAGAGAAATCTTTCTTCCTCGTAGCCTTTTGTCTTATGTGTTTCAAATGTTTCAGTGGCATATTTCGGTCACTGGAGGAAGGTTGGTCTGCAACAACAGGAAGGCTTAACTAGGATATTGCTAGTCTTCACATATCTGTCTGCCACTGAAAGCTGGAAATGTATGAAACCACTAGCTGAGTGCTGGGAATATTAATGCCAGCCTTAAGCCACCTGACATGGCGTTTACAGAAGTGGTGGCTGCTTTCACCTGGCACTTGGCTGCAAGGCTTACTGGTGTAATTGTGCCACAAATAGCTTTTATGTGTGGATCTGTTTTCTTGTGTAATGGAGCCTGTCTGATGATGGTGGGCCAATCTGTATTCAGAAATTTCTTGTTTTTATGGTTCTGTAAATGTTTTTGAAGTTCCCTCGTGGGAATAGTCAGTTATTTCTGTACGTGCATGTTGGTGGCTGTGAATTTGCATGAAAATGATGCTAACTTCATAGAGTTTTCTGATACGTGCTCTCCACTCTCACGTCATATCAGGGAGAAAAATGAAATGTGGGACGCTGACACATTTGCTTGTTGTCCTTTTTCAGATGATAGATGTCTTCTTCTTCCTCTTCCTCTTTGCTGTGTGGATGGTGGCCTTTGGTGTGGCCAGGCAAGGCATCCTGAGGAAGAATGAGCACCGCTGGGAGTGGATATTTCGATCAGTCATCTATGAGCCATACCTGGCTATGTTTGGCCAGTACCCTGATGATGTTGATGGTAGCTATCTTCTCTGATTGGTGGAAGGTTCTGTCCTTTCAGTGGTTGCCCAGTCCGTTGTTTGAGTGGGAGAGGAATAATTCTGTCATCTGTGGTCTTCAGGGGGTCAGCAGCTGACTCATTTCCCAGGCTGAGGCCTTTGAAGCAAGGCCTAATATGAGAAATTAATTCCATGTCTAATAGTTTCCAGCTGTTCAGTTCTCCTCTGCTACCGCTTTTGTCTCTAGGTGCCAGCCTTCTTTTCTGCCTAGATAGCCAAAGTAACTGTAATAGTAGCTGAGCTGTAATATTTGGGGCACAGCATCTGCCCTTTTGTCCCCTTTTCTCCAGAGCAATAAGGAAGGTTTTATGTTTGATTGGGGGGGGGGGAAGAGGACGCAACACATGTTGTGTTCTGTTGCACTATCTGGGACTGAACCAACAGAAACAGAGGGAGAAGTTTCACTGTTTGCTCTCCTCTCTTGCCCTTTGAGGTACCACCTACAACTTTGACCGCTGCACCTTTTCTGGGAATGAGTCCAAGCCTTTGTGCGTGGAACTGGATGCCAACAACCAACCCCGCTTCCCAGAGTGGATTACTATTCCCCTTGTGTGCATATACATGCTCTCAACTAACATCCTCCTTGTGAACCTACTCGTGGCCATGTTTGGGTACGTAATAAAGGAGTGATCATCCAGCATTCTTGTTGAACCTCATCTCACTGGTTTCAGACCAGTGATCCAGCCTGTCCAGATCCCTCTGTAGGGCCTTGCAACCCCCAGGCAGATCAACCCTTCCTAATAACTTGGTGTCATCTGCAAACTATTAAACAGCTCTTAGTAATCACCAGCTGGAAGGGGTCACCATGAAGCCTCCCCTCAGCCTCCTCTGCTCCAGGCTGAACAAACCAAGGGACCTCAGGCACTCCTCATACATCATACAGCAGTTCCAGTTAATAAAACCACATCTTTATTATCATAAAAAGATTGCTGTAATAAGTCATCAATTTGGTCTAACGCGACTGATAGTTTGGAAATTTGGGATTGCACTTATGATGTAAAACAACAGATAATTTTCAGCAGCACACTTGCCAGTTAAGGTCCTACATTATCTCGTGGAAGGGTCCATGAGGATCTCAACACAGGCATTCTGAAAACACCCACTTAACATTTAATGACAGCAATAGAAGTTCAGGCACTCTGTGAATTGTTTGCTCTCATGGATTTGGCTGTGTTGGGATTATGCAGTACTTGAGTACAGTAGGTCTGATCCATGCCAAAAACTCTAATATCTCTAACAAAAACTTCAATAGCTTTTTTTTTTTTTTTTAAGTGGCCTATTTTTGGGGTTTCTTTTTTGCTTAGAAATACGTTAGCTGGTGAATTGATGAGATATAGTATCTTGTAGTGAAGCATTCTGTTCTCATGTGTTTCATGTGTTTAGACTGAAAGAAAATTGCCTGGAGCTAAGATAGTGAAAACACATGGAGTATTTTCTCCCTTTTTCTAATTTTTGAGTTTATTTTTTACTTTATCTTTTTTTTTTTCCTCCTCTACTTTCTTAGTTCTAAACGTTTGAAGGATTACACAACAAAGGATTGCATGAAAATGATGCTAACCTCGTAGACTTCTCTGATACATGCTGTCTACTCTCACATCATATCAGAGAGAAAAATGAAATGTGGGACGCCGACACAACAAAGAATTACACAAACTTGTAACCAGGGAAAATGACTGGCTCCAGGATGACCTTACAAAAACACGTCCTAGTACGATAAAGAGAAATATTGTAACTTGCCTCTGAGTTCCTTGCTGAATAGCTAATGATACCTGTGTTTTCTCCTCTTTTGCCTGTCAGTTACACTGTTGGATCAGTGCAAGAGAACAACGACCAGGTGTGGAAGTTCCAGCGTTACTTCTTGGTCCAGGAGTACTGCAGTCGCTTGACCATCCCCTTCCCTTTTGTCATCTTTGCCTACATATTCATGGTGATGAGGAAATGTTTTAAATGCTGCTGTAAGAATGAAAGTAAAGAGCCATCTATTTGTTGTGAGTAGGACGGTTTCTTCCTCCTTGAAAGTCAGCTCAGGGGCAGATGCGTTGCAATTCTTTCATGATGTGCTGTGTTTAAGCCACATACTTTGGGCAGGACATACTCAAGGGCAGTGTAGAACCTCGAGGAGGTGGATGGGTGGAAATGGAGAGCAGCTCATTTGTGTTCTCCATCAAATGCAAAGCCACTGGAGATCTTTTTGCCAAGATACAAATCAAAGCCTCAGCTTCTTCTCAACTCTGATCTTCATTCAGCCCAAAGTTGTGCTCTGTTTAGGATATGGGAAATTATACTGCTAACATGCTAAAATTCTAACAGGAGGTTTCAAAAATGTTGCTTTTGTTGTGATTCTTAGTCTCTGTCCCTCAATAGCTTTGGGTTTGGTCTGGTTAGAGAGCTTTTGAGTTCTACCATGATACCTGCTCCGCTTGAGTACTGCGCAGTTATCTAGTGCTTTCCTGTCTTCTGGGGCAGAATTACTTAATGTGCATCAATTAAGATCAATTAAGTCTTCGAATTATTTGTATCATTTTAGGACTGCTTGTGATACTTGCTAGCTTCGAAAGTTGTGTGTGTGTGTGTGTGTGTGTGTATTAGAGCACTGAATAAATTCATTCAGAGGCTGCAGCTGCTGAAAGTCATCTGCATGTTCTGCACAAAGAAATTAAAATAAACTTTTTCTGATCAGCTTCTGGTAGGGCATTCCTCCTGCACGGTTCCCAAGTGCACTGATGCCTGGCTTGGTATGCTCTAAATGTTGAGGTAACTTGTACAGGAGGTGGCCTTAGTCTCTGATTACTACTCTGCCTCCTGGAATTTCTTTTTCCCTTACTATCTACCAGCTGAAACAGCTACTAGCTGCAAGGGCAGCCTGACAGCTGTTTTCTTCATGGGCTCTTCCATCTGCTAGCATGTGATTGAATGAACTACGGAGACTTTCCTGGCCCTCTGGCAAGTGGACAAACCACCTCAAAAGCAGAGGAATGGTTTAGTCCCCTAGCAATCCCCTTATTTCCTTTATCAGAGAACACAGATATGAATTGTTTTAACAAGCTTTTTTCCCCCAACTAGTGGAATGTCTTCAATTATTAAGTGCCATTTAGAAGCAGAGGAGAGATAAGTTGAGCTAATTGACAGACTTATTTCCCTCCATCAGCATCCTGACTTTTGCCGTGCAGCACAGGCAGGATTTGTTACTTCATTAGGACAAAGGCTATATATCTTAGGGCTATAAAATTCCTTAGTGCTGACTAAAATGGTCTTGGCTGTCCACTTCCCTTTCTGGGAAGGTTGTTTAACAGATATTTCTGCACAGATGATGCACAGTTGTGCATCTTGTAGTGACAGCAAATATAAGAATTAATTAAAGCCAGAATGTCACTTTAGTTGACATGTTGATGGGAACTGAGAACTGCACGGAGAAAGCACTGAATTGACTTGCGCTGTGTAGAGGAATCAGGGCTGAAATCATTTGTTGGCTCTTGGCTGCGCACCTCTGTGACTGAATTAATTGCTCCTGAGGTTACATCAACCTTGGTGCTTCTTTAGAGAGCTGCAGTTGGTCTGGAGTTGCAAACAGATAAGGGTGTCTGTAATTGATGTACACGCCTTATGCTGGCTTTTGAAGGGGAAAACTTAGCTGAATTTTGTCGTTATTAGGACCCATATGGTTTGGGCTAATCCAGTTGGAGCAAGATAAAGTGCAGAAATATTATCCTAGAGGACTTTGATGCCTCCAAGTTTGTCTTGCTCTTTGTCACTGTTTAATTTACAGCATCAGCAGGAGATGCTTTTTAAGAGAAGTCAGTATTACAGCATTTTGAAATGTTTGAATTGAATGGTAGGTTATACACATTCCTAACAGATGTTTTCTGAACAATCCACTATAGGAAAATGCAGAAGCAGTGAATACAAAGAGAAAGTTGACACCCACGTAGGAACTTTCCTATGCCTGGTGGAATGGCTGCAGTTTCACAAAGCCCTAACAAAGAGTCAAAAAAAAAATAAGAGAGACTTTTGTTTGTTTTTGTTGCTGTTGCTGTTTTTAACCAATTGTGATTGCCAGGAGCATGCACTATAATGCATTAGGGTCATGTTGATCAGAACGTTCTCAGAGGTGGAAACAGGGCTGTGAATGTTCTCTATGCAGGGGAGGTAATAGCAAGCACTAAGCCAGTCTTTGTGCATCTTGCCAGTAGGGACACAAATTGACCGAATCTGATGTTTTCTCTGTATTTTTGTTTTTTTACATACATTCCCCAGGCTCAAAAAATGAAGACAATGAAACTCTGTCATGGGAAGCTGTCATGAAGGAAAATTACCTGGTCAAAATCAATACCAAAGCCAGCGATACCTCAGAAGAGTATGTCTAGCTGCCTTTGTCTTCATTCCGTTAACGTTCTGTTGAGTATTTTTAGTGATCCCAAGTTTTCAGCAGCTCTACATTTTTACAAACTATTGTGTATATGAATAAACCCAGTATGAACTTGATAAATAAACCCAGTATGAAGCTGCCTTTTGGTTTTTTTAATAAGATGATTCTTTTTTTTTCTTTTTCGTTTTCTTTTTTTTTTTTTTGTCCTCTCTATTAGTTGCTGCACGTTGGCTTCAGAAATAGTTGATTGGGCTGGTTGGTAAAATGCTTAGACTACCAAATTGTGATGCACTGATTATCTTTGGGATCAATCCCAGCATTTTCAGACTAATAGTATAAGAGGAAAGATAAAGCTAGAAAACAGCTAGAAAACATTACCTGCTATGTGTGATGGCTTAATTTTGTAGCCAGCTTCCAAGAGCTTCAGAATTTCTCCAAATCAAATGTAAGAGAAGAGCTGATAAGAATAGATGGGGAAAAAACAGAATAGATGGGGAAAAAATGGAGCCTTCCATACTCTATCCCTGCTGTGGATGTTGCCATTTATGAACATGTTAAGTCTACACAGAAAGACTCAGCACTGGATAATGTGTTAAAAACAACAGGTCATGTTTTAAATTTGAAGAGTCTTGACAAGAAAGATGTAAAAGTGCAGCGTTAAGAATAATTTGTATGTAGTAATTTAGTAGTAGTAGTAGTAATGTAGTAAAATAATTTGCAGTAAACGCTTACTAAGGGTAGGTAAACACTTTTTGGCCAGTGAGGAGTAGATGGGGTGGTTAGCCAAGACTTCTTTAGTATCTGGATTCAGCCCTCTCTTCTGTGTCTCTTTCTGTTCTCAGGATGGTGCATCGATTCAGACAACTGGATGCAAAGGTACTTGTTTTTCATTCTGCTCTGGGGGATGTGCCTGTGTCTGATAAAGCAGATAGCGGCTCACTTGGAAAATGAATCATTTGTCGTCTTTGTTGCTACCACCAGGATCCCATTTTCATGGTGCTTTTTTAACCTGCTCCTTTACCCTTGATTCTGTAGTAGCTTCATATTGTGCTGGAGAATGAAGTAGAAAGATGCTTACAATAGCGTTGGAGAAGTGTTTTGCAGTACCTTTGATTGGATGGGCAGCAGTAAAGCCAACTGTCCACAAAACTGCAGCATTCAGCTGTTTATATGACCCTTGAAACACTGATGGGAAGAAGCAGCATTACACAGAATACATCCTTCTCAAATACATCTTCTGTCAAGTTCAGCCTCTAGGCCAGATTGCAGCAGGGATCTCTGCCAAAGGCCTTGGTCAGGGTTATCTAATGAATACCAATTCCGGGGCTGTTCAAGATGGCCTTTATGCTGTTGTTTCTCTGACAGTGCATCTGCATTGCTGTAGAATTTGAAGGCAGCTGCATGTGTGAGAATGTTTTCTCCAAAGTGACTTTTTTTTTCCCATGAAACATCCCAATGACTTCCCAAAGGAATAAGATCTCACTCTCCCTAAATTGTGGTGCTAGATACTATTCCTTGGCTTGACATCTCTGCAAATTTATATTGCAGGTGTTAAAGGAAAGGGATATTAAAAAAAACACAACCATTTGGGGTCCACAAAAATACACTGATCAGCCATCTCTGCTTTGGAGGAGCAAAAGGAGATGGGAGATAGTTTGGAGCTTTTAGCTGCTTGATGCCTGCTTGTTAAATAACTAAATTACATATGTATTAGGGCTCACTGCATTAACTGAATAGCTGAAAACTGTAATTGGAAGAGTCTTTTCAAGTACTATTGTATTTGAGATAATATTTTGCAAGGCAATTGCTTGTATCTCATATTACTTATTAGCATTACTTTTGTGTGAAAAGCAATATTAACAGTGCTTCATTTGCTGCCATGGTGTGACTACTGAATACGAAGAGCAGTCAGTTACTGCTATCTAACTAGTGGCTGGCACCTGCAGGGTAGCCAGGTAGGCAGGAGTTCAGATTAGGGGTTTTATGCTGGTTGTTGCTGATGTTGTATGGCATTTTCTCGGGCATGTTTGTTGTATGTTGTTTAAAGGTACTTAAAACTGCTTGCTTTTCCTGTTCACTTTCTACCAACCTGAGCTGCAGTCATCTGCTGGAATGAATTAGACTGACTTGTTTTTTTAATTCTTAAGCTCTCTGATTTGAAAGGCCTCCTAAAAGAGATTTCCAGCAAAATCAAATGAACGTGACTGAAAAGCAGCTATCTGAGCAGGGTAAGCCCTCTTTAAATCCATTCTCTGACTTGAATGATTTATCTGTGATATTAAACTAATGTGCTTTTGGAAGTCCAACTAGAATTAATCAATTAAAAACATAACTTTCTACCATGGTTTCTAACAATTTTTGGGAAGGTTTAGAGTAGTTATTCTGCTTTCTTGGTTGTAGAATAGCAGACTTTTGGAGATCATCTCATCCAAGCTGCTCAAACAGCACCAGCTCAGATCAAAGTTAGCTGCAGTTTGGGACATTAGATACATACAACATCCAGGGCTAGCACTAAGCTTCAAGGATGATGATAGAGTGGCTGGGAGAGTGTTTGAAAGAGTGATGAGTGACTGGAAGTCTTAACAGCATAATCTAGAAAGGAGAGAATCAATTAGCCTAGGAAAGAACTGAGAAGATGACCATTATCTTCAGCTGCTGTAGTATCATAGGATAGTTGTGGTTGGAAGGAACACTTTGATCCAAACCCTGCTTAAAACTGGGCTAGCTCAGATCAAAGTTTCAGGAGGAAGGAAACCATACATTCTTCATACACACAACAGGCTTAATTCACAGCGGGGCATTTCTAAGTTAAGTGACAGGAAATGTTTTTGAGCAGTAGCACTTGTGATGCCATGAAGCAGTCTGCTTTGGGAGCTTTGGAAACCCAGTTTGGCTAAAAGCTGCCTACAGTGTTTTAGGTATATTTAGTCTTGTCTTCAGAATGGTGGACAGAACCGGTCTCTGTGGAGGCCCTTCCAACCTGTTTATGTCAGACCTCATGGGAGTGACCTCTGGTTGTTACTAATCAGTGTGTTGAAAAGATGGAGTCCCTTTCCAGCTCATGCCCACTAAAATGTCTACGTGACATCCTGGATGTGAGCATCTGCAAAGACATAACAAGTGAGGCACTGGCACAGGTTGCTCAGAGAGCTGGTGGATGCCCTGTCCCTGGAGACGACCAAGGTCAGGCTGGATGGGGCTCTGAGCACCCGATGGAGCTGTGGGTGTTTCTGTTCACTGCAGGAGAGCTGGACCAGGTGGCCTTTAGGGGTGCCTTCCATCGAATGATTCTATGATGTGAGGTGATGCAGAGAGTTCACTGATTCAAAGTGTTTTGCAAGACATCCAAGGTTCCAAGTGGATAGAATGAGGGTGAAAGCAAATCTACGATCTCAACTCTAAAATTTTCCTTTTGCTCACACAGGTTCCGATTCACCAAGAATCTCAAAGCTGGCAGAAACCACCACGCAAACAGTCACCAACTCACCAGAGTGTCAGTGTCTCAGTTCTGTTTTTAACAAGACAACCTTTTCACCTTGTTGGATGACGATGGTAAAACGTTAAGACTGTTTCTCTCCTGTCAGAACTCCTGCATTACTCAAGCTCATTTTCCCTTGCTTTCCCAGAAACTCAGTGACAGAAGATAGTTCTTATCAGCTTCTGTTAAAATTCACTCTTACTTCCAAGTGTACTGCTGCTGCTGTAATCACTCTGCTTTTGAATTTCACTTGAAGGAATCTATTCATGGGTTTCCTTTAGCGACTAATTGCTTGTCTGAATAAATCTCCCTTTCCTCTCCTTCATGTAGTAGCCATCTCTTCATGTACAGCCTATCCGCTGAAGTCTGTAATGCTGGCATCTCAGGTCCAACAGCCTTACCTTGGACTGCAGATGAACTTCCCTCTTCTACCTGTAAATGTGTAGCTAGCAATGCAGAAAATCAACTGTTACAATCCTGCGTGAAAAGGATGTAATTCATACAGAAGTACTTTGGAAACGCCTCATGTATAATCCTTACTTGTTTCTATGGGTGGGATTGGAGCATTGTAATTTGTTTTTTCTTTCAAGCATCTGTTTGCAGATGTCTGCATTGTGGATTTCGAGTTGCGAAGAGGTTGTTGGCTAGCTTCAAATTTTGTTATAGTTGCTATGCTCTGGCTGCTCTTGCTGTTGTCTTTCTGAAATAGCAGCTGATTTGTGTGGCATTTGTGTGATAAAACTGGGCGCATTACCAGCTGTAGGGAAACCACTCCAAATGCCCCTCATTTACCTCGCAATATGTATCCATCTTCATCTCCAGCATCTAGGAGCAATCACCCAGTACGTTTGATTCTGAAGACTTAGTTTTCCTTATCTCACTATGGCACCTTTAGTCCATGTGCTTTACCATGGCATACAGCTGGTTTGAGGGGCATCAGGCAGGATGTATGAAGGCAGGACATAAACAGCTAGGTAGGTGGAGAGAGAATTTCTCTGGAAGCAGAACATTTCCTATGGCAAATCAACCCATCTAGTGCAAAGAGAACCATTTACTGCCCGGCTAAAAAGCACAACAGGGCAACAGAAGGATACAAAGCATGGATGTTTTGGGGGAATGTTTCTACCTCTGAGATGCAGCTGACTGAGGTACAGCAAGCTGATCAAAGAGGCCAGTACACGCATGCATTCTGCAGGTAGACCTTTAAATCTGACCCCTTTTTCTTACATATCAGAAAACACTCCAGATCGTCCTGCTTCATTGTTTGCAGAAGCTGCTCTGTTTTCTTCTGTAAAAGCAATAGTTTTCCAGGGAAAACTGATGACGCCTTGACAGAAGGGTTACTAATTATTTCTTGCTGCTTGACCTTTCCTGATGTTACTGTACAGCCTGCTTTGTCCCGGGGTGTAGAGCATTACAAATAGTAGTGTTCCTGATTTTTATATATATGGAAATTTCAGTATTTTCCTGTAAAAAGGATTAGGAAGAACTTAGCAAGACCTTCATAGTACTCTGTGGTATGTAGAATCACATTATAAATAATTAACATCGATTTACTTTCTAGAAATTATTTCTTGTGTGATGTTTGCATATCTAGGATGTGAAAAATATGCTTTCTGTACATAACTTTAATTTATAAAACCTGCAGGATACATGCCAGGACTCATAGTGAATAATTCCTTTGTGAAATGGTGAATGTAACATCGAGATGAAGTCTGAAAGAACAAAATGCTTGGGATACCTATTCCTGCTTCTCCACCTTGTGTGTGTGCGTGCCTTTCCTTTGTGGCAATGAATCCTTGGACAACTCAAGCCTTGAGCTTGGCTTCCTTCAGCTATGGCCACCAGCTGAGGACTGGGAGGAGTGGGGATCTCCTCCAGAGACAGGAGGGGAAGGAAGGAAGGAGCCCGCCTGGCTCCCTGCTGCCTTGTAGAAAGGAGATGGATGTGGCTGAAAGAGGTCTGTGGGCTTTGCATGGATGGATGGAGCCCTGCAGCAAGAATGGGGCTGCCACAGTGCCCAGTAGACTTCCTTGCTGGTTAAACTTCTCCAGAAAAGAAAGAGGGGGGGGTTGGCTTGGTGTTTTTTATGTTGTTGGTCATTTGGTTGTGTTTTTTTTTGTGGAGTGTTAAGAGAGAGAGCAGGGATTAACAGCAAATCAAGGTTCTCCTGCAGAGTCCAGGATTCAGCTGGGACAGCTGCTGTGACAACAGCAGGTTGTCTTCTGAGAATACATTCAATGGACACAACAGCACAGGACCAGTGCAAGCAAACTTCAGTCTCCCCCCCTACACAGGATGAAACAATTGCTGTGACAGCTTGTTTAGTAAGCCCTAGCATTTGTGCTCAAGTGAAACTGCAAAACTTAATGCACTAACACACAGTACCATGTGGGCTGCAGTGAAGAACACCAACTCTATCTCAGACAGTCCCAGTACAGCAAGATGTGATTTGGAACAGCGTGCTGCACATTTAAATAAACTTGATGAGATAGTCATGCACCTAGAAGAGCTTGCAAGCGATGAAACACAGAGTTCATTTGGAAATATTTACTCAGCTCTGCTGGAAGCTGATGGTGAACTGATGGGCAGATATTTGCAGATGAACGCTTATGTACAATGTTTGGGATAAGGAAAAAAGCCTTGAAAATTATCAGTATGGTCAGCAAAATGTAAAAAACAAAACAAAAACTAGGAAGATGTATCTCTCTTTCTTTGGCTTTCCAGGTAATGGTCTTTGAGGCTGGAGGTAAAGTTTGTCTTGCATCAACTACAGCATTTTACCAGTGACCCCATAAGAACTATTACTGCTGAGCTGGCAGAAACAGGAAATATAAATATTTAATGTTTCAAAGGCTCAAGGGAACGAAGAGAGAGACCTCTGAAGTTCTGCTGCAGGCTGTGATGTTTAAGAGCAGCCGCCCAGTGTGCAGTGTTGAGATTTTGTTTGCTGCAATGTGTGCTTTCTATTGCTTCACTCTCAAAGTCCACAGCAACGACAGTAAGAACCACGCAGGTTTATGCTGCATTTCTTAGACCAGCATGGATGGTGCACCTTAGCATTACAGTGCAAAGGGGTTTGGGCACTGCCTCTACACGCTCATTGAATTTAATCTTTGTAAATTGTTGTGATGAGCTCAGTTTCCTACAGCTTTCAGTCCTGAGACAGAACAGCTCAATGAGTTCCCTGGAACTACAGCAGATATTGCAAAACATGAAACTTCCAGAGTGCAAAATCTGAACATACAAGATGGATCTGTTTCCATCCTTTCCGTTCCCACTGTGGGTATGGGAAGCTGAGGTGTCAATATGTTCATTTGTTTTCACTTCACTGTCCTTTTGGCCATCAAATCTTTCAGTCTTGCTAGTGCTTTAAGAGAAAGCTGAGAATGGCACAGAGAAATGCAGCCAGCGTGGCATAGGGTACCATTTCAGGAGAGTATGTGGGCAATTAGAGAAATTGGAAAAAAGAAAGACTTGTTCTCCTCCATCCCAGCTGACCCAAGTGGGCAAGAGCTGAATGACTTCTGACAACCCATGGACTGTGCACTGGTGTACCATTGCCTCCTAGTTTCTCCAGGGACAAACAAGATCCAAAGGGAGTTGAAGTTGAGTCTCTGTTGGTGTCTGTGAACAATGGCTCAGGTCTCAAAGTCTTTGTTAGTTTGAGCAAAATCTGGAAGACTTTTTCCTGTTGCTATCGCCTATAGTCAATACAGCAATTAGGCTTCTGCATAATGAGAAACAAGTTAACCACAGAGAAGAACTTTTAGGGAGCCTTTTGATTTTGCCAATGCCAGAGCTAGGAAAGGAAAAAAAAAAAAATGCAAATAGCCAGCTTTTCTTTTACCTAGAGAGACATCATTAACTTTTATCTGCCAGGAAACAAGCCATGGGGAGTAGTTTCTGGGTGGCTGATATGGTGTTTGGACTGTTTTCAAGAGTACAGATGTAGCAGCGCTGCACAATTTACATTTTTAATGAAAATGTATATTGCAATGATCAGAATTTCGGAATGATTGTTCTCCCAGTAGTCTGGGAACAGCTGGGAGTGAAAGTGGTCTGAAAACAGTCGTGTAGGAGAAGTTTAATAACTCTGATGTTCTCTTTTCTTAAATGGTGCGTAACTGTTTTCAGTGTGCGCTAAGTTGGATGTATCTCCCTGCCTTAAGGTGCTTGGCAAGCCTGTAGCATTGCCTGGTGTTGTTGTGACCAAAGTGCAGGACCTGGCACTTGGTCTTGTTGAAACTTACACAGCTGACCTCATCCCAGCAATCCAGCTTATCCAGGTCCTTCTGTTTGGCCTTTCTACCTTCTGGCAGAGCGGCAATTACTCCCAGCCTGGTGTCACCTGCAAACTTTCTGAGGGTGCACTCAATCCCATCATCCTGATCATCCACTGATCTCTACTCTCTGGAGATATGTCCAGCCTGTTTTCAACCCCCCTGCCCAGTTTGTTTTCAACACTCTCTGCCCAGTTGGACAGGACACAGCAGGCTCTCTTAAGAATCTTGAATCTCCAGCTCAGTTTAAATCTTCAGCATTGTGGTACCTTGTCCTGGCTGTAGGGGGAGGAATATTATTGGCCTTCCCATGGCACAGAGAGCAGTTAAGGAGATCTGAAAAAGAGGAAGGACAGGCTTTGCTACAGGTGAGTGTGTCCAAGAGCTTGGAGGGAATCTCTGTAGCTGCAGTGAACAACGAGAATGGATGTACAGAGGAGGCTCTGACTTCTGATGAAGTTTCAGTCAGTATTTTGATCATGTTCCCAATGCTGAAATTTAAGTTGGCTGGCAAAAAAAAAGTCAACTTCATTTTGGAAGATGCACTCACATCACAGCTTGGGTGGGATGGCACACACGTCTGGTGTGGCACTACCCCGTAACGTGGCTCTGATAAGCTTCCCTTTTTACACTCTCTGCTTATCCCCCCCCCACGCAGGCATGGCTTTTTTTTCTAGCACAGTCTCTGTTTTCATGTGCACTTTTAGCAAGTGCCACATGAGCCCTTTCCTTGTTTGTAGCATGACTTTTGAATCCGGTGACATTCAAGGCCCACACGTGGGCAGCTGTTTATTATCATGTCTTACAACTACATGGCCTTTACGGGTCTTTGTCCAAAAGTACTTTCAGTATTAGTGCTGCCTACCAGAATCCACCCATCTGCCATGCAAACAGTCAGATTCCTCCAGCGTGCAGCCTTGCGGTTGTCTGCCATCCTGCAATCTGGCCTCTTGTGAGAAGGAAGGAGCTCCTGACAACTGTGTCCTTCGTCCAGGAAAGATGAATAAACTGTGGCAATGCTCTGAAGTAAGAGCTGGTGTTGGATTATGAGCACTGTTGAACTGTCACAGCTGTGAACTGCATTTGGCTCATCTGGAAGATATCCCTGGTGAGAGCCAGGGACAGGAGGAACTCTTCTGATGACTTTGCTTGGCTTAGTTTTGCAACATCATTATTTATCACTTTTGGAGTGCAAAGCCCAGACTGAGGAAGAGATGAATTGCTTGTTCTTTCAGCATTGCTTGGAACATGACTTGCTTTGAATAAAGATGGGAGTAGCTTTCCTTTTTTGACTGCAAGTGCTTGGAGGTTTTTCCCCAAAATAAGAATATGTAGCCACCACTACAGCACAAGTTATGAATGCAGCAATGAGGAATGGCAGGGAGGTGTGATATTGGCATTGCTGAGTATTGATAGGATGCTGAAGGCTACCTTAATCCTAACGTAGTCCACCAAGGACAAGCAAGCAGACGCAGTAGTCTCAAAGGGGCAACCTGTAGTCAAGAAAGTATAAGCAATCAATCACAAATATGGGAAAAATTGAGCAAAAAAGCAAACAAGGGAGGATGAGGAATGGCCCTATAAGTGATATTTTGGTTCATTAAGGCCTGACTGCGTATTAAAAAACGCACTCATCAGTATTGAGGTGAGGCTAAAATGAGACAGCAGCAACCTCATCCTAAATCTAGAATCTTTGAGCCCCATAATACACACATGCAGCAAAGTTGCAGTAGAGGAAGCAATTAGAAAAGGGAAATTGTTCTGTAAACAGCACTATATAAATAACTGCACTTCTGTTTGGGGTGTGCTTGCTTTGTTAAGGATCACCAAGGGCCTGACTCCACTCAGAATTAAAATAGAGGCTTTGCATGGATTCTGAATCTTCTTATTGACTGTGTGCATTGGGCCTGAACCCCACTGGGAAGAACAATTCTTGGTGCCCAATGTGGGGCTCCCAAAGCAGCCTTGTCCAGTCTTCTCATTGGTGTTGGCAGTGGAGGACAGAATGTCTGGTAGAGCCATTAGATATGTTGCCTGCACTTGGAAAGTGAGACCAGCAAGTGCTGAATGCCTTGTGTTGGAGAGGATACAGAGAACAACTTGCAGCTCGGCATTAGTTAGCTAAATGCTAAGGTGTCAAGTCTGCCCTGTCCCTGTGATTCTTTACAAAGCTTTCCACACTGAAGAAACTTTGTGATTTTTCAAAAATCCCATTCATCTATGTGCAGAGAGTGAGTGCTGAGCATTAGGAGGATCTGATGGGGGAAACCAAGTGGTCTCAGGCACTTGTTTGGTTAGCTGGGCTCTGGTTTGGCAAAAGAGGTCAGGGCAATGTGGGACTTCTTCAGGTGTGTGCTAATTAGCAAAGGGCTTATAAGGTAAATGGGCCTGGAGTCTGCTCTGTGCCTTGTGACTGGAGGATGTATTCAGTGCTTAGTCCTGATGGGTCATGGCATCAGCCATGTCCTGGTGTGTGGATTCCCATTCTGTTCCTAGGAAATCAGGGGGTTCCAGTTCCAAAGTGCTTTCTGTTGTGCCTGGGACACAAAAGTGTTGGTAATGGACTAAGGAAGGTGTTGTCTCACCCGCTTTCAGGCTAAAACTCATGGCTAAAAGTGGAAAAAAATGACTACATCTGCCACTGCCTGTGGAGCTATCAGGTATCTAGCGCTTCTTTTTAACCACAGTGCTAAGGAAAAATACTGCAGTCCATCTCTTATCAGAGAACTACTGCTAAATGGAGAAAAGCTGACAACAAATATTTACTCTCAGATCAATTCTGTTTAAAGTGCAATGTTTGTAGCAGAGCTTGAACACAGGAAGGTCAGATATAGTATCAAGGCTGCATGCATATAAAGACAGGAATATGCAGTGGACACTCTTGCTTAGATGGGGAAAACGCGAGAGGATTTTGAGAGGCACACTATGAGGAGCTTGATTTTTGTCCTCACTCTGAGCGTTTTCTCATGTTCAGGTAAGCTGTTCAGAATTTTTCAGTCCTTTTTCATATGGCTTAGTTAAGAAAAACAGTGAATTCTAATGGAACTGTGTGTCTGCCTCAGGGTTTCCAGTGTACGATTATGAACTCCCTGTCACAGAAGAGGCTCTCAATGCTTCTATTGCAAGGATCAATTCTCAGTCTTGGGGGCCAAACCTGTATGGTGTTGTCAGGAGCCACGTTAGACATGTGAGTGCACAGGCAACAGAGATCCTTTACCTTAAATATGCTTTGCTGACTTGGAAAACTGGTTGGTGGTTTGTTTTTTGTTTGTTTTTTTTTTTGCCTAATCTTGGAAATGCACATTTAGCTGGAGTTCTCTGATGCGTCTTGGAAGAGTGTGGTCTGAGGCACTGTACAAAGCTATGGCTTTAAATATTCTTTGTACGTGCAGTTTTAATCAAAAGCATGTTTGGAGCTCAAATTGACCACCCCTACAATAGAAGACTTTGATGGATATCCTTAAAGATTTAGCACAAAAATTAATTTAGAAAAGAGCTGGTGTTTCTCAAATACCTCCAGCTGACTGTTTTGCTTTGGGCATAAAATAATGTGGATTCCATCTGATGGAGGTATTCAGTGCAACTGAACATCTGCCCTCTGGGCGAGCACTCTGCATAAGGAGCTGACAAATAGTGACTCTACAAGCTGCACCAACTCAATGTTCTGCAGTTTTGTGATTTGCTTTCCAGGCTCTGCTTGATTTGGCCTTTCTCTTACCAGGTTGACATGTGGAACAGCAATGATTATAGACTAGAGCTGCAGCTCAGTATTCGTGAAACAGAATGCACAAAAGCTTCAGGAAGAGACCCGTTTACATGTGGCTTCAAAGTAGGGCCTTTTGTGGTAAGTGTCTCTGGTGTAAGTGGGAAACTCCCCTCAGTGCAGGGTGATCTCTGGACAGGTTGAAACACTACTGATTGGCTCTCAGAAAAAAAAAAGCTCAAATACAACCTGCAGAATAGAGTGGATATTACATGGGAAGGGCCATGTTGAGAAACTCTTATTTCTGACCAGTGAGGAATACATGAGCTGCTCTGAGCTGAAACAAGAGGATGCTTGCCTTAGAATGGCATGAGATAAAAGCGTCTGTGTGCTTTGCAAACAAATCCTGTAAGGAAAGCATAGCTGCTTTTACAAGTTAGAGGATGGTAAAACTGGTACTTGACCTGATTTATTTTCTACCATGCATGTAGGCAAGAAGTCAGGAACAAGGAGATGAGAACAGAGTTGGCAGTCTGTATAGGATGGTGTGCAGCATCCTCACAGCTTTGTGCTGCAGCATGTAGTAAGGCATGTTGATGTGAGGTAGGGATGTTATGCTGTTTGGAAGGTTGCAACAAGGAAGGGCTTGGCGACTAACCACAGTTCTTTTACTCTCCAAATTCTTGTCTCTTTTACTTTATGAATGACTGCCAAGTTCACCTATTCTTCCTGGGCACAGAGTTTAGGGAAGAGGAAGGATTTTGGGAAGGCACTAAAAAGGTGGAATAAAGGCTTTTGTGGTAAAGAATGAGTTGTGCTACCAGCAATTGGAGGCAGTTTATGCACCAGAGAGAGAGGCAGGTGTCTCTTTGGGTATTACTACTCTTGAGTTGAGTGGCTTTTGTGTACATAGAAGGAACAACACAAAACCGATGAATGTTATTAAGTTTTCTTCCAAATCAGAGGGATTGGTGGCTGTGAAGTTATTACTGCGTCCTAAACGGACACTATCCCATAGCTCCCTCAAATCCCAATCAGAGGGCACCTGATTAGATCTACCTGTTTTAGATTAGATTAAATTTGAGTGAAGGCCTGGAATTGGTTCATCTTGATGTGTATGCTGAACATATTCATAAAGATTGAATGTAAAGGGAGGTGGCCCCACCTTAGGCACGACGGTTGGGTGATTGAGAAGACACGTCCTGTTTCTCTTCTTGTTGGTGCAATGCAGCATGAAAGATGTGAGGATGTCAGATTTCCATGCTTGGGTGCAGGCTCTGCCAGAGTTTCTGTCAAATCAGAGAGACAGCTTCTTTAATGGTTGTTCACCTTCTAGAGGTGGAGCTGCCATCAGCATCGCCCTGGGTAGATTTTCTGTTCGTGATAGGTGATGCTACAGCCATGAAAAGGTTTGGGAGAACATTTTTCCTAACACTACCAGGTTCAAAGCTTCATGCAGGTAATATGCAATTATGGATCAGTAAATTGTGTGAAGTTATACACCGCTAGAATATATTGACCTGGCTGACAGAATTTGTTAGGCATGTTGCTTCAATTTTGTCTTCTTGGAATTTGATTAATAACCCCCTGTGAAGATTTCCCACTTAAACTCCTGTGGAGTGCTTTGCACTGTAGCTTTGTTCCACCAGATTCACTCTATTTTTATCTGTTACAGCCAACTGCAGTCTGCAAAAGTGTTGTGGAAGTCTCCAGTGAGCAGATTGTGAATGTTATTGTGCGATGCCATCAGAGCACATTCAGCTCTGAATCGATGAGCAGCGAGGAGGTAAGGAAGTGAAAAACTGCTTTTTTGCTACCTGGGAACATAAAAATTCTGCTTATCCTCTTTCAAGGAGAAGTCAGGTATTTAAGTGTCAAGTGAATCTTTACAACTGGCTTTGACACTCTGAAGCAGCAATTCAAGGACTTTCACATGTCATATCACTTAGCAGTGTTCCCACGTTGACAGTGGAAAAACTGAGGCGTGAGGGAGCATGGAATTTGCCCATAGTTCATCACTGTGTCCCACCCAAAATGTAGCAGTCATTTAAGTCTTGAGTATTTTTTCTGTGTGCTGTCACGTTGCCAGAGGACACTCCATCCCAATGGTGGCATGTGCCACGGAGTCTTTATTCTGTCCTTACTCAGATGTCTGGTAACCTCCTTGTTCTGTGCTTTCTGTGCTGTGGAAGCTTCTGACATCTATTTAGAGGCAACTGGAAGTTTACAGCATAAAGCTGTTTGTCATTTGAAATCCAACTGCCTCCTCTAATGCTTCATGTTCCTTCCTGTGAGAGGCTTGACCTTGCTCGATGGATGCCTGAATGGAGTATGAATCTCTGTGACAGTCTGGCACATCCACCAAACGTGACACTCTTTCTCCATTGAAATATACACCATGCCTGTGCCTGGAAAATAGTGATTGGCACATCTTACAGACAGAAACAAATTCTGGCTCTGTTATCAAATCACTCAGCTGAGCATGTAATCATAGTATAGGTGAAGAGAGTTTGCTCCTCTGAGATTGATGATCCACTCATCTTTACTTTTGAGCTCTCATCCAGTTTCTAAGATATGATTAAATGCTGACCCAATCACTAAATCCTTGCTAGCTGCTTTCAGATTGTACTAGTATCCAATTTTTCCTTGAACTTATTCTTGAAATTGTATGCCTGCACTTACAACATAGGCCTGCAATGAATACTGTGCTTGAGGATTATATTCAAGGAGTGAAGCTAGTTTCACAAGCAAGGTGGTAGAGGATCTGTGGGCAGCATTTTCAGTTTTGGAAGCTGCACGTGGCGAAGGATTCCATATCATGTTCTCTTTATTTGAACTGCCAGCTTTTGTTCAGAATCTCTTCTCAGACGGAGATAGTAAATGCACCACAGGAATTCTTGATTTGCTGAGCAGAAAGGCAGTGTGTGAAGTACTGAAATATGTACAGCAGTTTTACATGTTCAGTCTGTCCTCTGTGTTAAGCGTAACTCTCATTTAATTGGGCACTAACTATAAACACTTGCTTATATAAGCAGAGCTCTTCCTGCAAGTCTTCTTTAACTGTCACTTAAAATTCAGTGCTGCTGCCAATATTCCTGCTGGGGGATGTATTTCCTACAAATTTAATAAGGAATAAATGCTAAGGAGAATTATTGCACATGAAAAAGAAAGCCTTTCTGAACAGGGCTGCACTGCAGCTCTTGGTCTGTGGGTTGTAACTCAGTTGAAGAGATCTCAGGTTGGCTCACTGTGAATGATGTTGATGTAGTGCTGGTGGTATTTGGGCAGGAGAGGAGCTGTGATTGAGGTTGAGGTCATACTACTGCGATAGGAACCTATACAAAAAGAATATAAAGAGCTTTAAAAACAGTAATTTGATGAGTCAAAGAGATGCCTTGTGTAGCTAGAACAAACTAATTCGGCTCTCTGAGTCCTGTTCTCTTGGCTGTATCTGCACTAAAGGTCAGGTAAGGTATTGGGTACCAATTTCTTTTTGAAGAAACTGCTTTAATTTACAGATGATGCATATGCTGATGACGGGCCCAAGCAAGCGAGGCAGCAGTCGCTCTGAAGGTAAGCCCTTTCTGCCATGCTGGACACTCCTGGCACAGGTTGGTTTGCCATTTGCATTGGCCACGTGGAGGTCATCTGTCTGAGAAAGAGGAAAATACAAAAGGCCAGCTGTTTGCTCAGGTCACATCCAGCTTCTGTTACTGTGGAGGGGTGCTTCTCACTGAGAAAGTGGTGAAGGCATGGGGCTGCAAGACAGGGCAATGCTGAAGGTATAAGCTTGCAGCCGTTTTCAGAATTGATGGATTTGTGTTTTCATAACCTGTACTTGTGTGCCAACTTACGGTTGCCTTGATGTGCAGAATGCTGAAGAAACTTGCTTGACAGCATGCAGCACTCATGCATGTCTCCATGTTCTTTCCATTTTTGTTTCTGAAGCCTTCTCATCCAGGGGAAGAGGCCGCATCAATGGCGACTGGAATAAACCTGATCGTGTTAGCCCTGGCAAGATCGAATAATGCAATTTAGGTGAGTATCATATAATCACAGAATGGCCTGGGTAGAAAAGGACCACAAAGATCATCTAGTTTCAAGCCCCCTGCCACGGGCAGGGTCACCAACCACCAGACCAGGCTGACCAGAGCCACATCCAGCCTGGCCTTGAATGCCTCCAGGGATGGGGCATCCACAAAACAGTACACTTGGAGTACAGCTCCAAGTGAAGACTTTATGCACGCTAAGTTTGCAGGTTTTGAGGCAGAGTGGGAAGGAGACTGCTCAGGATAAAAGACTCCTTTGGGAACATACTTCTTGACTGGGAGCATGTTAAAAGCCATTGCACCAGAGGCTTGCTTATGGGGGAAATCATGGTGTGTCACTTGGCAGTGGGAACTTGAACAGGGCATTAACACAGATAGAGATGAGCAAGTCACTTGCCATCTTTGTGCCAGTACTATCTTCCCACCTACAGCTTGTTCCCAGCTTCAAATGTCTTTGAGCTGAAACTAACTTAACAGGGCCTTGAGGCTGCATAGTTCAGAAAAAAAAAGAAGAAAAAAAAATTAGTAGTAAGGTATCCAAAAGAACAGAGAAGCAGTTTGCCCAGGGCAAGTGTTTGTTGTAGAAAAGCTGTGATGGAGGTGTTTGGAGCTCAGGTAATGGAATAATAGTGAAAGGTACACTAGATTCAGTGGAGCTGGCAAAGCTTAACCTACAGAAACCACTTTAGCTGACCTACTTCTGAAGCTCTGTGTGGGAGAAGCTCTCATTTCTGCTGGTGTGTTACCGACCATTTTATGGAGTGAAAAAAAAAGGCAAGTGTCTTTGAAAGCATTTTAGCAGTAGAGAATGAATGTCATGCTCAGGCATGCTAAGGTGATTTAAAATAGTTGGAAAAGGGAGAGGAATTATTGGACACTATGTCTGTGCAATCAAAAGGGTTTCACACACTCACTAGCAGGTGTTTGTCCCTGTAGAAACTGACTACAGAATGGAATGCTGCATGTGTGGAGCTCAATTCAGGCCCTCTGCCTTTGAAACAACAGTTTTAGATGTTATTTAGCAGTGGTGACTCACCAACAGCATGTTATTCATAAACATATCTGTGGCAAATCTGTGTGTGCTGAAGGAGACGTGGGGCACGTCTCTCTACTCTCATAGAAAATAGACATGAAAGGAAAACACAGTCATTTTGTTAAGTCAGGTCTTTGTAAAAATGCTTTCATTAAATCTGTATGCTATTTTGGTTTAGCCGTGAGCCTGCAAAGGTGCTGGTTTTATTCCTCTTAGAGGGATCTCTGACTTTTCTGAATGCTTTTGAACTTCCTCGATGATATGCAGTGGTGTTCTGGCACACGCTCTGCATCCAACACATATCAAAATTATTTCACGTGTTTGAGGTCAAGGGAAGTTATTCATGACTTTTCTTTTTTCCTTGTGTTTCAGTAACTGTGTGAACATGGCAGGCAATATTGCAAGCACATCTATGATGGCCATGTTTGCTAGGTCATAGGAAATACGTGCTGTGCTGTGAGATAGCAGTAGCTCATCTGGCGTGTTCTCTCAGATGAGAATATTTTGGAGGAGGCTGGGGAAATGGATTTAATAATAGAAGGCTTTCATCTCTAGCTCAATAAACCTGCTGTTGACAGGCAAAGCTAGACAAGTTCAGGTAAGAAATGAAATGTGATTCTTTTTTATGCAATGGTGTGGGTAACTGACCGCTGCAAGAATTGCTAAGGCAAGCTGCTGAAAGAACATTTCAAGCTGGAGTTATCATTTTCTGAAGTACATCGTCTCTTCTTTTTGGCTACAGGAATTATTTCAGGAGAATCCTGTGTCAGATTGTACGCAGCAAGCTAGGCTGTAATGGTCTCACAGGTGCTTTCTGTCTCTGTTTCTATTTATTTGAATGTGCCAAATATTCAAGAGGAAAAAAAATCAATGCAACTGTTATATAAAGGACGTTTTCAGGTCTGCAGTGTTCAGACCTACCGACCTGCTGCTGCCAGCCAGGAGTTATCAAATTGCATATGAAAGAACCACACCAATGACTAAAGAGCTTATTTCATTGACAAGTGCTAATCAGATTTTCTGGATTAATTTCCTAGTGCATCTCTGGAACTGGGGAGGCTGTGAATATTACTTGTCGTGCTGTGGACTGGCCTCTCCAACAAATAACTCGGGCACGTGAGCAAGGGACAGCAGGAGAGCCAGCTGCTGTGCAAAGCTATTGCAGCTTAATAACCCGAGCCTGCAACAAGTGTTAAAGTCGCTGATTAGATATAGCACACATCTAGCTCTGCCAGCCATGAGCCTTTAGTGCAAGGTGCAGTCCAACCTGTGCCTTATACCTGCAGTCACCAGCAGTGCTTGGTTTCCTTGAGCAGAAAAATAAAGCATGTCATTGCTTGCATTAGATGTGTGGGTTGTGAAGAGTTCTCTTGCTGTCGTTAACCACACAGGGAAAGTGTTTTGTTTGTTTTAACATACAGCGGGATTCCTTCTGCACAAAGACAAAGGGCTGTGATTTCTTCCTGGAGTTTTCTGCATGTTCTTAAAATGATCCTCTGGCTGAGTTCTCATGTGACATAGCTGGCTGGAATGTGATGGTGGCAGTTGGCCTGGCAGAAGCCAAAGTCAATAGACTGTCATCCTTGGCTGTTAGGGCTCTTTCAGTGAAAGAATGACTGGTAATATTGGGCCTCTTCCACTCATACCCAAGAAATCCAGGCTCCCAGTCTCAGAGTGAACTGGATCCTTGTTTCTCCTACTTCCAGAAAAGCAGCAGTGCAGCAGCATGCATAGCTCTACTGGGGCACAAAACTAGAAGCTTTTATGCCCCGTGTTATTACAAAGCCATCAGAGGGAAGGGAAATCCCTGCAGAAGGGAATCTTTTGTGTAATGCATGAGCTCCACATCCCAATCAGCTCTGAGAGCAAAAGCTAGAGCCCATTTACCTCCCAATGACAGGCAGCCATTGTATTCCTTTTGCCTTGGAGCCTGTGATTGCAGAGCTCTGGGTGTTATCTGGCATTTATGACAGGCGGTAGGAGAGAAGACAGCATGCCCTCATATGTTCTGACCCTTTGTCACTATCACATGTGTGAACATTTGTTTCTGGCACCAATCTGACCTGTAGAATTGACTTCCAGAGAATTTTCACATTGCCATGGTTACAAACATGATGGAGATACAGTGCAGGCGCTCATGTGTCCTCTTAGGAAAACGGATCTCAGATTCCTTTGTGCATGTTTAATTCAAATGCATTTCTCAGAAGACCATACACCTGCTTATAACCTCAACCACCTCTGCTTTTGAGACTCTCCAGTCTGAGTTGGTTTGTATCCACTATGTTGCTTGTGCTTTTTCTAGACCCCAGAGCCTGGGTTTATCGCTCTCTCTCTCTCTTTTTTTTTTAAAACGCTAATTAGCAATTAACGTGACTTTTTTGGACACGTGGTGTTTTGCGTATGCAAAACAGATTCCTCATTATGTGATTGTGATGATAAATAATAAGCAATTCAGTAAAGTTGAATATCCTTTTTTCCTGGGCTGTTTGGTTAATTCTGCTAAGCAAGCAAATTTTGAGCTATGACTTTTCTCCCCCACCTCCTTTTCTTGGATGAGATTGGAGGATGAGGAATATCAAGATTCAAGGATCATGGAACGAATCATAGAATGGCTTGGATTGAAAAGTACCACAATGATCATCTAGTTTTGACCCCCTGCTAAATGCAACTCCTGCTAGGATGCAACATGTGAAACGCAAACCTGATGCAATTTCCTTCTCTTTTTCAGGAAAAACTATTCTGTGATGAAGTGGGTCTTTCCTTAAAACCTCCTTCTCCTTTACAGCCAACTGGCCATTGGATGAGTTCGTCAGGTGCTGAATGGGTGCTCAGTCAGTAACGTTCTGACATATTGCAGCTCATCAGAAGGACTGTCTCAGACACCTAATATAACTCTGTCCAGTATGTGTTGTACTATCTCATAGCAATGATATTAAAGGATCAAAGGATCGCTGTTGCATCTTTGTGTTCTGCATTGCTCTCCAGGTACTTATAATTTTCTGCAATGCTTGCAGCTTATCATGGATTATTCCAGTGTATCTCTCTTCTGGAAAACAAGTCTTTTCAGTCTTGTCCCTTTCTCTGCACTCCGTGCATGTGTCTCCCATCTGCAGTCCTTTAGGAAGGGACTGTGCATCTTGGCTTTTTTTTTTTCTTTTTTTTTTTTCAGTCTTTGCCATGAAGAATGAAAATCTAGTTTGCTCTCTGGTTACAATTAGGACAAAAACATCAATGGCAGGGATTTGTCCATCACTCATGGGATATACTGCCAGTACACTGTTACTGCGATGCATAGGATATTTAGATTATAAATACACAGTTATTGTCTGAGCTAAAAAATCCTTCAAGATGTTCAAGAATGAAAAGTAGGGTTGCCTTTGACCTCCAGATGTGACCCTCATGATGAAGGAGTAGGAAAGGTCTTCTGATCCGTTAGCATTGATGTTATGGGTGTCATAGAGTCATAAAGCCATTAAGGTTGGAAAAGGATCACCCAGTCCAACCACCAGTCCACCCCCACCATGCCCACTGACCACATCCCTCAGTGCCACATCTCCATGGTTCTTGAACACCTCCAGGGACGATGACCTCACTGTGAGCAAGAAGTTCTCCGAAGGGAGGATTCTGTAGTCATGTCTCTTGGTCACGAGGGCAGGATCTGCAGTCAGGCATCATGGTAGCACATGCAGGGGCTGTAATATTTCTTCTTGACTGATTATAAACTGCAATGAAAGGCCACCCCTCTCCACTGCACATGGGTCACCCGTATGCTAATCATCTACGTGCACCTCGCTGCAAAGTTTGCAAAGCAAACACTTTTTTTATTTTCCCCAGAAAAATGGATTACAGGTACTTTAATCTCCTTGCTGTATGTACACAAATACCTTCACAGCCAGAAGCTGATGTGACATCTGCTGTGCAAATGTTGCTCTGGGGCTGCGGAGTAATATTTTGTCTGCATTACTCAAGTCTTCTGTGGTCTCAGTGCTGACTCAAGCACTTGTTATTCCAACACACTAATGATAGTTGCTATGGGTGTTCCCTTCCAACTCTGCGTGTCTGTTCTGAGAAGCATCATCCATGTCCAAGAGCAAATCTCACTGGGACTGGTGCATGAAACCATATCAGCGTCCTGATTCTGTTTGCATTCAGTGATGTCTTCACTCCCATGGGCTCCAAGTACTGTGAAAGACTCCAAAAAATGCCCATGTCAGAGGGAGCCAGCCCTTTTTGCACTCTTGCACCAAGAAATATTTTGACATACTGTCCAAATATCTGTTCTGCATCTGCATGCTCTGTTCTCCACGGCCCCTCTCTGCAGCATCTCATTTTATCCCTGTGGAAGAAGGAAAACTGTTGACTTTTTATTCTCAATGAAAATCTGATTAAACCTTCACTCGTGGCAGTTGGTTCTTTTAGAATTGCAGAATGTCAGGGATTAGAAGGGACCTTGAAAGATCATCAGTTCCCCTGCCAGAGCAGGAACAGCTGGATCAGGTCACACAGGAACATGTGTATTATCCTATGTAATGATAGGCTTAGAGCATGTTACCCTTAAATCCATGTTTATGAGCAAAGAGAAAATATACACAAAAACAAGAAATTGTTAGTGTTACTGAAATCTTAACAGTTGAAGAATTTGTTCTCATTCAATTGTTATAGAAGGGGAAATATATATATATGTGTATACATGCATACACATATAATGTTTTAATGAAACAGTTAAAATATTATAGTCACACTTCCTAGCACCTTCCCCTTTTCTTGCTTCTATGCTCACTCTTCCACTGCTTCTCTGGGCCCATAGGTTGCTGTCTTCAGCCTGGTAACAGGCATGCTTAGGCCATTTGCCAGCATCTGGGGGCATTCGCTAGGATGACTGTTGGCTGCTGCTGCTTTACCACACTGTGATTCATCTGGGTCGTCACATGTTTTTTGCTTTTGCAAACCATGTATTCTGTGTATGAGGTACTCTACACATGTTACTTGGGGAGGGGAGGGGGGAAGGGGTCTCAATGCCCTTCTTGCCCTTCCATCAACATGTGGGGAAACATGATGTAGTGGGCATGGCGGTAATGGGTTGACAGTTGGGCAAGTTGATCTTAGTGGTCTATTCCCACCTTAGTGGTGCTGTGATTCTATGAGATACCTGGGGATTTGTGCTCCAGGGCAGCACAGCATTTCATTTCCTGGATCTTCTCTTTGCCATCATGTGCTAGAATTACTGGCAATTGTGAAGCGTTTGGTGCTACGTGAAAATAGTCTAGAAGTGTTCTCAAAGGTGGAGATCATCTTGAGCAGCAGCTGGGGGAAATAAGCCCATGCTCAGAAGAAGCTTATTTCTCATCGTGGAGGAATGCGAAGATTTCCTGGCATACACCTTACTGTCAGCAGCTTAATCTCAGGTGAGTGACAAACTAGGCTGACCTTTGGACGATCCCTCTGAAATGAAGGATAGGCCTTCATAGTTGAGCCTGTTTCCTAATCTGGGGCAGTGAGATGTCGGGACTTGAGCAATTTTCAGCCTCAACTCTACCACAGAATGCGCACTTCTCAATACATTTACAAGTGCAGATTCAGCACAGAGGCTCAGGAATTCTTAAGGAAGCACAGCTGTGCTGAGGATGGAGTACATCCCTTGCAGCAGCCAATTGGTAGATGATGCTGAGCTGCTGAGGATGTTTGTGAGCCCAGCTCTCTGCTTCCACATCCCACTGGTAGCAGTGCCCACTAGGTGTCAGGATTAAACAAATGCAAGGTTGATGCAGTGGAGAAAGAAATTCTTCTGATTCTTAGCATTTTTTTAAAAATTCCTGACTTCTACCCTGCTGCGCCATAAAATAACCTGTGGGGAAGAAGAAATAACTTGTGGGGATAGACCTGTTTGTTTGAAGGCTGGAGAGAACAGGGGAAGAGAAAGGAGATGTGCAAAAGAGTCATGGCCTACCCAGAGTGCTTGCATTATGTGAGCTTATATTCTGCTCCAGGCACAAAGTTAATTTTACTTTTTAATGCTGAAGTCAGTAGCCTGTTCTCTTTCCTCCATGACAAACTGCTGCTTTTTGATGAAATAGTCATTTGTCACATTATCCATCCGTGAGTTGCCTTGGACTAAGGCTGTAAGATGCCTTTGGTGGGAGCAGGATGCTGGATGTGGAAAGGGCTTAACTGTAGAGCTGCAATTTCTAGAGGCTCAGGTTTGATATAAGGCTGTGGGACCTGGAGATTTTCTGGGCCATTTGATGGAGGTTTCTGCAGCTGATTCTACAGGATTCATGGGTCAGGGAGTACTTAGACACAGCCTCTCCACAGCCTTCAAGTACTGCTTGTTTTTCAGACCTTCATGCTGAAACCAGATGCAGCTGCATGTACCCACCTTGACCACCAACATGTGGTTCTAGGGATTCATCTGGATGTTCATTGCAGAGCATGTCAGGGGGAGGTGAAACTGGAACCAACAGGGAGAAAGTTGGAAACTGGGATGTTCTGTTGGCTTCCAGAGTCTGGAGAGGTTCATGGCACTAGCTGGCTACAAGATCTGGGGCTGAAGCAAAAGGCAACCTGAAAAACTGAGTCTGGCAGGATCCCAGGGACCACAAATAGTGATTAATGACAATTTTAAAAGGATCTTGTCTGTTTTCTTGAGAGTGAATCTTTTTGTAGGCAGTTGGGTAGGTGCTGCTGCTGGCTGAGCCTCCAGATCTGGGATAAATACTGAAGAGAAAGAAACAGCCTCCAAAAGTAAAGGCTATTAATTTAAATGGGAAGAAAAAAAAAAAAAGTGAAACAAAAAAACAGAAACCAGCCCGTAATCTCATTAAAAACAGGCACTGAGCAAAGGTGATCAGAAATATTTAATCCTGGAAATTAAAGCATCCAGCCTTGCGTCCACACTGAGCATACTGACTGAAATGATCTAGGAAGTGCATTTGGCACATGGCAACATCATGAAGTCTTGCCAGTGTTGTTTTTGCAGGGAAAATTTTGGATGCATCAGGAAAGCAGAAGCCTGATGTAGAGTTCCCAAAAGCCTTCTGACAGGCCTTTGTGGAGAGAATGCCAGAGGAGTGACATAGGCGTGATCTAATGAAGCATCATGGCTCAAAAACAGGCATGGACAAAATTACGAAGTGAGTGGATGGCACCTGACAAGTGCAGCTGGGGCAGAGTTGGTGGTTGCAGATAACCTCTGGGAATGCAGTGGATGGCTGTTGGGTGCCTCCACAAGCATCGTGTTTGTTTACAAAAGGGCTACGCCTGTGGGCAGCAAAAGCCTCAACGCCAACCATGAAGGATGTTGAAACTAGATGAGTTTTGAGGTCCTTTCTAACTTAAGCCATTCTGTGACTCCACGTTTTCCTTGTGTGTCTTAAAGGTTTCTAATTTTCCTTGGTGTTTGTATATTGAAGGTGGTTTTGTTCAAAAGTGAGACATTGTCAGGTATTTTGTGAAATATGGAGGAGAAAAGAAAATGGAAAGATCTCTGGTGTGGTCACTGATGCAGGGGCTACGAAGGAATATCTTACACTGTTCCTGCTTAGCACAATGGCCTTAAAGAGTATTTTGAGGGGAAGAAACACTGAATTTATGAAATGTTAGAACTGATAACAAGAGCTTTTGATTTGATTGGTTTTCCAAGCTAGTTTAAAAATGGTATTTTATGAACTGTAACCCTTTTATCTTGTTGGAAGGAAATGAAACGAACGCTTTTCCATCGAACTGTTTCACTATCTTGAGTTCCCTAAATGCTTTTAAAAGATGTACCAGCCCTGATGGTGGATGGCCAAAGCAATGCCATTCTCTTTCTGTCACTGGAGCAAGGCAGCAATCATTTTTCAACATGTGAGCATAACCAGAGCACTTTGAGCTAGGCTAGGGGACAGTATCTGTTGAACCCTACGTAGCCAATAAAGTAGAAAGATGGGAGGATTGCCAGGGCTTGCATGGCAAGGGCACAACTGACCTCACAGAGGTGTGTGAGCATATATAAGAGATTCTTCTTGGATGCTGTCCACCTGTAGTTCAAAGAGTGTCACAGATTTAGTTCTTTCACTACAAGAGAGTGGAAAAGGGCCTTAGCTTTCTGCTTCAGAATCCTTAAGAATCTCCTTAAGAACAACTGTTCATTGTGACTGTATCATAGTAAAAGGACTTTCTCATTGCTATCTCCGATTTTACAACAGGCAGCGTTCTGACTCTTCTGAATTTCTTGTTCTTCTCTGGCTGCAACAACTCTCCTAGAAGTTGCCAGTGATCTTGTTTCCCTAAAAATCCCATCTTGAGGATAGCCTAATATATACTGAGAATATTGCATGGTCCCACTATGAACAAAAGCAGAGATACTCAGTGTGGTGCTCCTGCTTGCCATTGGCTGACATTTGCAGTGCTGGCTCTGCTGGAGAGCAGCTTGGAGCAGGAGACTGGAGTTCCACTGGGACGCACTGGTGGGCTGCAGCCTGCCATGCTTTGAATGCGAATGCTGCCAGTGATTCAGGAAGCTCCATCTGTTTTGTATTCACACCCATGCTTGGTTTATGCAGCATGGCTCAGGGCTTCAGAGGCCACTCTGCCCAAAAGCGTGGCTTGTGAACTCCTGGAGGAACTGCAAGACTTGGATCTGGATCTTAAATCCCTGGAATTTAAATCTCTTTTCCAAGGATAGTTGATGCATCAAGGAATCAGTGCATCAGGAATATTGGGTCTTTTGGCCTGCCTGGTGCTTTCTGGAACCTTGAGGTTCAGATCCTGTTCTGCTTTGATGCCAAGGCATAGAATCACAGAGTGGTAAAGTGTGTTCTGAATGGCTGAGTTCTAGTGTGGGCCAACGCTCCACCAGTCTCCCTTACGTGAATCCCACCCATATAATGTAACCCCAGGACATGGTGTTGCATGAAAATTCTGCTTCATGCAGCAAACAAATGCTTTGCAGTTATTAGAGAGCTATACTTACTCGCCAGCAGGGATTGCTGCCCAGTTGGCACCTACTTGTTCTTTTGAGCTCACTTTTAGAATAGAATTGAGCAAGTCAGTCACCATCTGGTTCCAAGACACTAAGTTTTGTGGAAAAAAAAAAATAAAAGAAATCCTGGCTCCCCTCCTTTCTCCCCCCGTCCTGCTCTTCACTGATTCACAGCCAGTTCAAATGTGCAAGTGAAATGCAAGCTGAACACACAAAAGGCAGGGAGACGAGGCAGTTCTGAAACTAGGTTAGAGATGAAATGAGCCTGATATTTGGCAGTTGTAGGCAAGGTTGGATTACCCTGGGGAAAGGGCTTGAAATGATTAATGGAATGGTGTTATTAGCCTATCATGGGATTGCATTACTGCTTGAATTCTGAAGACAGAAATTGAGAGGAGCTGTGTGGGTGTGAATGATGTGCTGTGGAAGAGAGAGCGCAAGAACAGTGCTTCCCAGAAGGCAAGTACATCCCTTATGGCAACCTCATGTTTGCTTTGTTGCACCCGGTGGGGTCTAAAATATGCCCTTCTCTACTACTTCATTAGTGATTCATCATTTACTATTGGGTAAATCCATTTGCACGGCTCTTCTTTCTCATTCTAGGTGGCTCAGAAAGCAAAGAAGGCATTTCATTTTACAGACTGATATTTGCTCTTAGCTTTGTTGCCATCCAGAGAACACCTGAACAGAGCAGATCTTTTATTTTTCAGTCGGGTCTGCTGGTCTTCCTACTGCCTTCTGGAACCTCAGGGTTCAGATCTTGTTCTGCTTTTTTTTTTTTTTTCTGGCAGATTCTTATTTCAATAAAGCAGAATGTTGGTGTAAGTTGTTCAAATAACAGCTAATGCTGTTAAGTGGTGTTGTGATCCAGTAAGAGATTGATCTTTGCTTATAACTGCTGTCAACCTCTTGGAGAGGGAAGCTTGGAGAGCAGCTTGCAAGAACTCTTGGTGTCTGCTGTTAGATTAATAGATTGGGGCTTGGAATAACTTAACTGTGCTTTTAAGGGGTTTTTTTTTGGTTTTGTTTTTGTTTTTCACAGTTAAATATGCAAATACAGCACTGCTGATTAAGTCCAAATGTTTACAATACAAAATACAGCTACTCAAACTCTTGTTCAGCAGGATTTAGTTTGAAGAACCAGTTTCTTTGTTCCCATCAAATGACTTCCATATTTTCAGAACTAGAGACTCATGCATGAGATTTCTGGGGCTCCTGTGCCCTAACAAGTGCTTGCCTCCTATTGCACAAGCCTATAGCTTGAATTGCATCATGAAGATGCAGTCTCCCAGAAGTTGCAGCTGATGGGAGCAGCTGGAGGCTGAGTATGCGTGCTCACGTACGTGTATATGGTCATAGATATAAAGGTGGCTGCCTTTAGAAAATTTTCTTTTCCATTTTTGCCCTGAAGTTCTTCATCTGTTGTCAATTAGGAGGATGATGGACCTTCTGCAGAGCACTGGCAGCACCATTCAGATTAGACAACTGAGATGGCCTTTGCACTTGCAGTTCTGTTGGAGAGATACAGCTCATTTTTCAATGTAAGGTTTGTCTTGCCTTCTTTGTACTCTAATGAGAGCATGAACAAAGTTGGTTATTTCAAAGTCCTCTGTCAGGTATGTTAATGACTGTCACCCCTCACCCCCCCCAAAAAAAAAAACCCACAGCAAAACAAAACAGTGGTATTTCTAGGATTGTTTCCAGATGCAAAGATGTTAACATTTTCTTTGATGATCTATATTACATCTCCTTCTAATCAAGATCCCAATGATATTTTGATTAGGAGAAAAGGATATACAGAAGTATTACTTGAGCTGGAAAAGAGCTATTTCTTTTGTTAAGTGGTGCTCCTTCAAATAAAACACTTTTTGATGGCATGGGATGCCAGTCACAAGGAGACACCTCCTACCCCATCAGGAGAGAGAAGAGTAATGGAGAACAGCTTCAGAGCTGCCTGCTCAGTGTAGGAGGACAGCTATGGCCATCCTTGCCTTCTAACAGCATAAGAACCCTGTGTAACCCTGGTGTTTACCCATGGGAAACAGCTGTACTTACATTCATGGCACAGAAAGAAAGTAGTGAAATTTGCGTTTGCCTTAGAGATAAACTTTTGGAGCAGAAAAAATGCATTTGTTTCCAGCCTTCCATTGGATAGGGTCTTTTCTGTATTGAATAATGTGGAGTCCAGTACATTAAATTCAATATTTATCTTGGGCTTTTGGTTTTTAGCAATAGGCCACAGACAGAGGAGCTTTCTGATGGAAGGAGCTGGTGGCTCAAAGCCTTCCTGTGAAGGGCAAGCTCTTGTAGCACAGGTAATAAGCTAAGCCAGGGAAAAGGGCTACTGAGTGAGCCCTGTGGTCTGCACCCACCTCTCCTGACCCAAGAGATGATTCCCAGTCTACAGGAGTCCTATGGCACGAATGAGGTCTGAAAGGCCTTAGTGCTGCCTTTTTGTCTCCCACCAAGCTGTGTTGAACTACAAATTCCCACAGCTGGAGGAGAGAAGATAACAGCAAGAGAAATGACCTCTAATTCTTAAACCCACTGAGTGAGATCTTTACCTGCTCCCAGAGGTCC
This sequence comes from Tetrao urogallus, assembly GCF_951394365.1. Taxonomy (NCBI): domain Eukaryota; kingdom Metazoa; phylum Chordata; class Aves; order Galliformes; family Phasianidae; genus Tetrao; species Tetrao urogallus. Next base: position 35,166,469 of record NC_136821.1, read on the forward strand.
TGCTCTCCTAAGCACTGCCCAGCTACAAAGTACAGTGAGTCTGTACTTGAAAGGAAGACTGCAGAATGGGCAGCCAGCTGGGCTGACTTCATGCACGCAGCCTGCCCAGGGCTGCTATTCATGCTGTCCAGACAGATCTTCTCCTGTCTGCTGTCAGCAGTGCTGTGAGTTCCAGAGCCTGCCTGTGGCACTGACAACAGATGTCTCTAGCAGTTCAAAAGCTTACACGATGCTCTGAGTTTCCCTCTCTGTGGTGTAAGCGGAAGCACAGGAAGATGCTGCTAAAAATATGTGATAAATCTTCTTCTCCGTGTTTTAATACGTCGCCTAAAAAAATCCACTTGGCAGCTTCTCAGCACTGGAAGAAACCTCAGCAGCCTTAATACCAGATAGGACAGCACAGAAAGGCAGAGGCACAGCTAGAGCCGAGCTGTCACTTTAAGCAGGGATCTGACACGAGCTGGGTCCTCCCTCACAGACTGCTCACAGCAGTGTTCCCTAATGCTTTTTTGGTAAGATTACAAATCCTTTGCCTGCAATTTTTAATCTAGGGTTTAAGATTTCTAGCGCTCATTCCTGTAGGGTAATGAAAATCTCACTGGTATTCTCTTCTCTGATGCTTAAATATAGGCAGTGTACTGAAGGTCTCCCATAAAATAGTTTTTTAATTATAATGGAAAGCACTGTGTTTGGTGACCTGACTTGTAGCCCAGCCAGGTTCAGTGGTGTGTTCAAGCCAGAATCAAGCCAATGCTACAGCCAGCTGAGATTCAGCTCTGCTTCCCACTTGCTTCTTACAGTGAAGCCTCTACAGAGTGACAGATAGCTGTCATGTCTGAAAGAAGCAGCAGGAAAGTCAGGAGCAAGTTTGCGTTGGTGTTAAAGCGGAGCTCCTGCAATGCATATTGTTCCTATGCAAAATAATGATCTTACAGTGCAACTGGTTCTGAAGAAGCAGTAGCAAAATCATGGTTGTGGACCATGAATTGACATTGCCCAATGCTTTTTGGGGATGCATACGTGTAAGCATGCAGCTCCCACTGGCACTTAGAGTAGCATACATGAGGTGGCAAGTTTGTCCTGCTTGCCAGGTTATCACCATAAAGATAGATAGTGCAGCTACAAAAAGCAAGTTTTTGAAAGCAGCATTTCTTTTTTTCTTTAAGAAAAAAATCTAATGTCTCAGGCAGGTTTTACGACTTCACTCATGCAAAGGATTCCTAGCAAATCAAAGATGATGACAAGATTGAGCCCTGCAGAATCTAAGTTCCCACAATTACTGCTGCAAAGAAAGCTTCCAAAATGCTGTCCAAGTGGATTTTATTGCCTTGGCTGACAAGTGACAGGCAGCAAACTGACTCAATTCCAGAGTTAGTCAGGTTTGAACTCTGGAACTTTTTTTTTATTTTCACTTCCTGGGAAAATGGCATTCAGTCATGTAACTCAAAATGAGTGACAAAAGTGGTTTGCTTTAAGAAAGCTGAAGTGGAACTGGGCCTGTAAATGTAATGGGGTGTTTGACAGTCGCTCTTCAACTCCATTTTCCAAACTGGAGTAATGATGAGTATTACAGCTCATTAGAGCTCAGCCTGACTCATGCTTGAGAGTCCACCAAAGCTGGGATGGTATTGGCTTTATCCATAGCAATCAGCATCTCTACTGCTGCAACAGCATTACTGACTCGCATGCAAAAATCCCAGCAATTCTTAGTTTATATAGAGGGAGACAAGTTCAGTTTTGCAGAGGTAAATTGCAGTTGGGTGGTGCTTTTGTCACATAATAGGTGTGTTGCTCCTGGTGCTCAGGGCAGCATGTACAGCTCTCAGCAGAGGCAAAGCCACGGGTTCATAGTTCCAGGAGAACAGCAAACTCTATCTCTCCTTTGAGAGCTGCAGAAAGGCCACACAACAGCCATTTGTGATGGTTTTATCAGCAGGTGACTGAAAAGAAAGAGCAATGACTCAGATTGTGTGGGTTTGCTTGAATTGTTAAGGATGCAAAAGATTTGCAGTACATGATTTAAAAAAACGAAAATTATCTTCAGGCAGAAAAATCAGAAGGTTGCAGAAGACAGGCCATACACTTGGTAGATCAAGTGATCATTTTGCATCAAGTCCAGCTGTGTCCCAGCTATTAGCTAAAGTTACAGCAGTTACAGCAGCCACTATCACCTGCTCCTAAGAGTTGGAGACATGAGCACTATTTGAATTGACTGTTCATCCAACAGAGAATTTGGAGAAAATTAACTACAGATGGAAATTTCTAGGGACTCCTTAATCCCTCTGCTGGGAAATGGAGACCAGAAGACTAGGTTCAAGTTGAAGGGTCTGCTCCTGCCAAAAGCGCTTGGATGCCACTTCTGACTGCAAAAACACCTCAGTGCTTTATTCCAAGGGCAAGGTATATGTTCCCCAGAAGGACTACTGATCTGTTCTTCTGATCTTACTGAGGGATCTGCTATTTTGGTGTGCAGAATGCTTGAACCTGACTAGCGAGGCTGGCTGTACTAGGTTAGATCCGAGACCTATCCATTTCTGTACATCTTTTGTGACAGAAAGCTGGCAATGCATACAGCATGGGACATTCCTATGCTGAGGTCCCTCTGAGTTGGCCTTGGTAGTTTTCTTTGCATAGTGTGTTCAGTTACAGAACACATAATCATAGGAAACAGAACATAGAATAGAATACAGATATATATAATCATAGAATATATATAATCATATAATATGATTATATAATCATAATATATATATGATATATATATATATAATCATAGAATACAGAACACAGAATCATAGGAAAAGACCTCTAAGATCATCTAGTCCAACCTACCACCAGTGTTGCCCACTAAACCACGTCCCTAAGTGCTACATCATTAATCAGTTTCTGCAGTATATCCAACATCTCTCACCACACAGTCAAGGCCAGCCCCTCCTGCTGAAAGCTAGGAACACCTTACTACTCCTGCCTACACAGCAAACTGGTTCTCAAGTTGCAGCCTGGTGAGATAAATACTGGAGAAAGCGACTTCTGAGAATGGCCCTAGTTGGCAAGGCAGCAGTAAATGCCACCATTCACACTATTAGAGGAATTAGAGGAATATTCCTATTGTTTGTGCTTGAAGAAGGATAGCAGGAAGAGAGGTTTTTTTCTCTCCACTAATGGCTCAAGCAATTAGCAAGATTTCCACTTTCATGCAGGGAATGATCACTTTTCATTTCTGCTGAATTTCAGAGTATAGCTTATCAGGGAGAGCAACACCAGAAGGAGGGTCAACAAAGTTCTTTACTCCAGAGTGCCAACTGAAATACTTTGATGTTCCAGAGCCATGGAGCTTTTGTTCAGTGAGCCGTCCAGCTCAACTTGGTGTGATGTGGCATGGGGTATTTAACAGAGATTGGCCCAGGCTTTTCTCTTTTGGAACAAGATCTCAGCTGGCTGAGCTGAAGCAGCAGCTCCTATAGCTGAGGCCCATAAACAGCTGTTACTGCTGTAGTATCTGCCAAGAGAGAAGGGAAGTGTGAGGACCATAGGCTTGAGTTTGTTTCGGATATACTACCCTGGCTGAGCAAAAAAGCAGCCTATTTTTATCAGCACAGAGAACATTCCTGCCCACCTCACAGGAAAATCGACCCTGCTACAGATTTCTTTTGCTGCTTTCCATTCCTGGGTGAGGCAAGAAAACAGAACTTCTGCAATGCCTTCGGGTTAAGTGCTAAAATCATGAATGCAGTTATGCAAATGTTGAAGTAACATGTACTCAAAGTGACAGCCTATTAAGCTGTTTTAATTCTCCGTGTTGTAAAGGATTTAGTAAACATGACAATGCAAAACCAGAATGAATAGGTGGTCAAAAAGTCTCAGGGATTCCCAAGGCATTCTGGAACAGATATGGGATATATTGACTGGAAAAGGTTACTGTTTAGCATGGTATTTCTTCATGCAATGTGGTGACTTTTGCAGACAATTACGCTCTACTAGAAGAATAAATTTCAGTGAACAGTTGATAAAATTCATAATTAATGAACTTGGCTACCACAGTTCTTACACTGTTCAAAAAGAAGACAGCATTTCACACTTGTTTTTCTAAATGCTAATGAGTTTGCCATTAATAGAATAAAATGGCATTTAGACATATATTGCCTAGGGGGAAGTATACTCTTCAGCTTTTTAGTGTCTGTACCAGTCTGTTTTCAGAGATAAGTCAAATTTGGCCTTCTGGGCAAGAAGAAGTAGGAAGACTAACAACAACTTCCTCCTCTATTCTAGTTTATCCAGAATGTAATTTCGAGAGCAAGACAAACTTATGCCAGGAGAATACCCAAAGCAAAAAATGGGTGGAACTGTCTGTGTGAAACAGCTGTCTCCTCTGAGATCAGTAGTCTGTATGCCTCCCATGACTGTTCTGCTGGAGAAAATAGACCTTTGCTGTGGTTTGTGTGGAGATAAGCCCTGTCCCATTCAGGTAGCAATGTGGGTGTTGGTTTGCAAGCTTCGGAAAGGCTCTGACTTTCCTGTGTAATGAGAGAGAGGAGTTTTGAAAAATGTTCCACCATAAAAGCTTTGGTGGATACCCACAGAAATACCTGGCTGGTGACCACAAGAAGGAAAAGCAGTAAGGAGAAGAACAGGGCACCTACTATCAGTGAAAGATCATCACCTCTCCTCTTTCTGCTGTGGTGATGAGGGGAGAGCAGCAAATATTGTCAGCCTGGACTTCAGCTAAGGCCTTTGTAACTGTCCACTGTAAGATCCTTACAGACAAGCTGTTGATGTAGTGTCACTGTGTTCAAGAAATGATCTGGATGTTTGGATGAGGTACTAACGGACATGATTTAGTGGGGAAATATGGACTGGGTGATCTTGGAGGTCTTTTCCAACTTTGGTGATTCTACGATGGGTTGAAAATTGGCTGAACAACTGAGCACAGAAGGTGGTGGTCAGTAGAGCAAAACACCACCTGAGGGCAAGAAACTAGCAGTGTGTGCACATCAGTGTAGCTTGGTTCAACTCTTTGCACTGTGTTTTCTGAAAAGAGGCCCATGCAGCATCCTGCAAAAGGTGAGCTCAAACATTGGTGCAAAGCTCCTCGTCCAAAGAGGGCTTGCTGTCTCACCGAGTAGAAGTTTGAGTTTCTCTTGGTTGGCTAACACCAGGAAAATGGAATGGGATGGAATAATGGAATGGCACATGGAATAATGTATGGGCTTTAAAATGGCAACAATAAAGACTTGGGCTATAGCTTGACAGCATGGATAGAGCTTTGTGAGATTGCACTGAGGTCAGACAGATTACGTGCAAGGTTGTAGAGTGAGACTAAAGGGAACTGAGTCAAAGCCACTAAGTTGACCAGTAGAAAATTAATTTCTGTAAGACTTTACCTCCTGTCTACCACCCTAGGGTTAGAGACAAGCCCTATCAACGGCTGCCTACCCTTCACAAGACATCTGCAAGGTAAAGCACCGTGCCCTCTTTCTCACTGTGTAGAAGCAGCATCATTTTGGGAGCCAGTGGGAGAAGGGGAGGCTGCATTCGTGGAAGGAGTGTTGGAATATTGGCAGAAAAAGGAGCTCTTGCAAACCCATATTTCTGGCTAGGCTTCCTAGGCTTCCAAGGAAAATACTGAGCTTTATCAAATTTATAGTTTGCAGAAGAACTCATGCATCAAGTGAGCCACTCTTACAGACAGCATTTTGGAATAGGTTTGTTTTCTTGCTGGCAGGTTCAGTGATCCAAGTAGGTGTGTTTGGAGGATAAGCAGTGGAGCCAGTAATTTGCTGCAGGGAACTTCTACCTGGCTGAACAGTCACTTGGAGTACTACAGTGCTGTCCAGTTTTTGCCTCTCTTGATTTCTCAGGCTAGCATTAATGGATTCAGTGCTTACTGAAAACCACAGAAGGCTATAAATTAGCTCTGGCTGCTCCGGAATCCAGGAGAATGTTAATGAAACAATCAAAGCTGAGAAAAGGTGACCTGGGAAAGTTTAATTAGTGAAAATGAAGGAAATTTCAGAAGCCAGCTCAAGTAGGGTAAAGAATCGTAATGTGATTAGATGCTCACATCTGTCAAGCCAGAGCAGGGTTTTTAATCTTCAAGCCAGCCTTCAGATTAGCTATGCCTTGGCAGGGATATCATAATTTATTATTTTTCATCTAATTGAGTGAGGTGGTTGCCTAAAGTTTGGCAAGTATATATCACCCAGGGACCTATCAGGGAGATCAGAGCATTTTCCTTGCCTTCAGATCTTAGGGTCTGCGTCTCAGAGGAAATAAATCTGTCTAAGGAGGCTCAATTTTTTCTAATAAAAATTACTTCACTTCTTCCCCACTGTATCTGCTGTACTTGTCTACCTTGCTCCCTGTTGTGCTGAAAGAAGATGGCTATGCAGTTTTGCACAGCAGCATGTAGGAGCCAAATAAACTCAGGTGCTGGGTCATGCCCTGTGTAGATGCACGTGCTGCCAATCTCAGGAAGACCTGGTTGTGCTCACTGAGGTGCTGTAACTTCCATTTACTGAGCTGTGAGACCAGGCCAGGACTAGTAAGAGGAAAGAGAAACAAAGGAGCTGCCTCATAGGTGGGGGCATCTAATGTGGATATGAGCACCTGGTTACCTCCCTCAGATCTACATATGTTGGCATAGGGTTTAATATTCCTCTGGTATCCTGATCCTCTTACAGCCTAATGCAGTTTGCAAGGCATAAAGGAAAAAAATGCCCAACGGATTCAAAGCAGGATTCAAAGGAAAAAGAATGACTCATGGACCATTTCAAATAATTGAAAGATTCAGATACGTAGAGCTCTATCAAGAGGTTGGAAGGAGTAATACGACACTGTCAAATTTGTTTTAGAGCTGGAGTTTGAGCAGCCTCATATAAAATTACAACCTATGAATTAAGCCCCAAAAAGATAACACTATCTAGGTCAAGTCCACATCTCAACTTCCAAAAAACTTCAGCTTCATTCAGCTTTTTTAGGCTTATATTTAATTCCGCTGCCTCAGGGGAGGAAATATTATTTCATTTTTTAAAAAGCCTTTTTTTTTTTTTTCCAGTTTTTCTTTAAATTCTTTTCCCTGTCACTCTCTTTCTCTCTCTTTTATTTTTAATGCAGAGAGCTTTTATCTTTGAAAAGAAAAAACTATTTGCCCAGCACTGCCTGTATTAGAGTCTAGTAGAGAAGATGCTTTGCTGGACAGCCACTATCGTGTCTGAAAAGTCATGGCAGTCTGCTCGTTGAATAGCAGAGTGGCACTGAACACATTGCTAAGCCAACAGCAGTAGAAGGTTCCTCACTCCTAGGCCAAGACTTACTTGTGGCAGCTTTCTTTACCATATATGTAGCATTGCCCTTGATCTTACATTTCTGACACAGGCCTGTGAAATGTATTGGCTAGTTGTACAGCTTCTCTGGTTCCCAGAGCAATGAGTGCCTGCCTTATTTTCAATGCTATTCTAGCTTACATGAGCAAAGCTTGAGAGATTATGGAGGTGTTGGTTTGGTTCTGCTAACCACAGATCATGTATATTCATATACATTAGTTTCTCATCACACAGGCTTATGCCCAGAGATGTAGAAACAACAGCATTGTCTTGCAACTGTTTTGTTCATCTTCATATAATGAGCACATCCTATCTAGTGCAAATTCTGAGGTTAGGGCTTTGAAGAGCACTAGCTGTAATTGGATAGATGATCAGATTAGCTTCTGAGGCTCAAACTGGTTGACAGTGGACAGAACTGAAGCAAGTCATGAGCAGAAGTTTCCATCCTACCCTCCCTCAGTGACTGTGTGGCTATGCATGATGCTATAAGCCCAGACCATTGCAGGACACTGATGACTGTACACTGCAGTGGAGCAGTGGGCAGTGCCAGTCATCTAGACTGCTCGTATCCTCTGATGGTCCCAATTTTCCCACATAAATGGTTCAAACCATTCACTGCCCATTGAATTCACACTTAGGTTTGATGCCCAGCTAGAAGAGCATGAAACACATTTGTGTTGTATGACTGAAAATAGCAGAGCCACAGCCCCTTATGGCCATATGCAAGTTGCCCGTTGCACAATGTATTTTGGGGTTTCTGTTTTCAGACACTTTGCATCTGCCAAACAGCAAGAGCCCTTTGTCCTTTGGCCGCTGCTGGTCTGCCAGAAGCCTGCTCCTGTCCAGGGCTTTTTGTGCTTTCCTGCTGCAGTTCTGCAAGGCATTGCAGGTGTAACAGCCAGTGACCACCTGGCAGTGAGAAATTTGTACATTGTCTTTTTGGGCTGTTTCTTGGACTCCTTGCACTCAATTGCCCATTAGTAAACAAGGAAATGAGGTGTTTCTGCAGGGTGCCAGGTGTCACAGCTCCAAGACACACAGCTGATTAGGTGATACTACACATCTACTGGAATTTCACCCTGGATTGACTGATCCTCCTCCTCCTCCCCTGCTGCCCTGAGATTTTCCTTAAGCAAACAGCTGAATTTGAATAGTTTTCTCCTTTACGAGGCTGCTACAGCCTTGCAGAAAATAGACACTTCTGTTCCACGGGCCTCCATTGGCCATGTATCCATCTTCTGCATACTGCTGCAGTGAGCTGGAAAGGACAGATACAGATTGTTCTGTGCCTTTCCTCATTATTTCTTTGCATTTGCCAGGAAAAATTAATTTCCTCCCGCCTCTTATGGATCTCTGTTTGCTCTCTATTTTGGTAATTCCAGACTCTAAACTTTTTTTTTTTAAGCGGTAATGCTGCAGAAAACAAAAACAAAAGACTCAAACACACAAGACTTAGGAAAATGGGATGTATTTCTGTCCTGCTTCTAACCATATTACTTGTAACTGGCTGCACTAAAACACTGTTTTAAAATACCTCTTTATTTTTACTGTTTCCAGAGATTGCAATTTGAGACAGGCTCTAAATTTATCCGATTGCTCTACCTTGCCTTAAACTTGATCTCTTGGCATCAGGGTTTGTTTCAGCTTGCTGATCAGTGCAATGAGGCCTGAACCTTTCCCTCTCAAAACATTCTCATCTTGTTCCATGATGCAGTGACAGAGCACATTGCTCATTGGGAGTCCAGGCACAGCCCCTGTCCTTTCCTGAAGCTGCTGGCAAGTGCAGGCATAGGCTGACTATATCACACTTCCTTACCACCTTTCCATTCTGATTTTGCTTTCCCCGGTGACATGCATTCTCTTGCTGCAACCAAGAAAGCACATTTACTTTTGAAGTTTCAGCTAAGCTGGCAGCAGAGTAACAGCTTTTCAGCTCTCACTTGATGTAATTATAGAAATAACTAACTGCTCTCCCTTTCTAGGCCCAGGAATATTTGCACTTCCTATGACCTTTCAGTAGAATTTGTGTTGTAAGTAGTTGTAGCCACACATTGTTTGCCCCTGGCCTGAAGGCAACAGTGAGCTTTTTATTGTTCTGGAGTGATAGCTACAAAGGAAAAATGAAACCTCTGAAGTACAAGTCCCAGTTAATCCCCTGTCTCAGCACAAAGGCATTGCAGAGTTTTTCTTCTGCAGCGAAAGCGAGAACTAAGGAGACCTCATGGGTACAAGGAAGCTGCAGAAAGCCCAGGGTGTGATCAGGGAAGTTGGGATGTGTGTGAGGCAGGAAGGAAAAAGCAGTGCCTGTTTCTGCTCCCTCTGACCTGGGGCAGTAACAGAGGAGCTCATCATGGTAGTGCTGGCTGTGGTTGGTACTAATAGAAGGAAAAGTGGAGGCAGGGACTTGCTTTGGCCAGTAGCTGAAATTGTTAGCAGGTTTGGTCATAGCATTAGTGAATGGAGTGAAAAACCACGTGGTTGGGGATGAAAGAAAGATGTAAAGTGTGGCTTGCTAGCAGGAAGATAGTTTCAAGTTTAAAGATAAATGTTGAAGCAGTGGGAGGATCTAGAAGTCTAGAAGCAGTGGGGAATCTGGCAGTCAATGAAGAGGTTGCAGCCAGATCTTTCAATCCCCAGAGGCTGACAGGAAAACTTCCCAGTATGTTCTGCTTTCCAGGCAACTTGGGAAACTGCAGGAAAGAGGGAAAATTAAGTGGAAAGGAAGTTCTTAGAAAAGGGCACAAAAAGCTCCCTTCCCCCTTAGTGATGGAGCTGTGACCTCTGGCTGCCCCAGTTTGCTGCCTCTCAAACGGAATGCTGCTCATCTCTCGGGTTATAGCAACACCGCTGAAGGAGCAGCTGGCTCATTCCATGCTCCCTTACTGCTTCCCCTCTCTGATCTGCTCCACCAACGTGGTGTAAGGGAAGAAAACCATCATTTCCCCCTTCCAGATCTCTCTGCTGGAGCTGTTCAGTGTGGAGTACCTCCACTTAATGAAACAGGAGGCAAGTGGCCTTTTTGACTGCATTTTCCAGCAGATTTCTGGGATTTTTCTTTCTCATCCCTCCCAAGGCTTCCTACATGGACAATAACCCTTCCAACATGCAGATGGCAGCTTCCTATGGAGAGCAGCAGGCATGTGCAGAAGGCTGTATTTTACTTTATTCATGGAACATATGTATATGTCATTTGCAGGGTGTTACTCTCAGTATTGTATTAAAAATAACCTCAGTGTTAGAGTTTTGATTTTCACCATTTTCTTGCCTGATTTCAGAGTCATTTTTATAGTGTTTCACAGCATAAAACTGTAGTTGAGAGAGCTAGTCTAGCTTTCTATGAAATGTATAAAATCAGACTCTGTGTTTCAAGTTGATCATTAAAATCACAAATAGACTTGACTGATTCTCAAACTGCTGGAGTAGGCACTGGACAGTTACATCCTGGGTTGAGTTGGTGCCTAAAGCACAGCCAGTCTGCAATGAACGGTAATGCTGCTACTCAGGTCATAAGTGGCAAAATCTGTCAGCAGAACATCAAACTGCTGAAAGTAGGCAAAAAAGTTAGGAAAAAAAATGTGTATTTTTAAAGGTTCTCGTTTTTCTTCCACTGTTTTATGTGACAGCCTTCTGCCCAGAGTGCTGCAACACTTGGAAGGGCTGCACATCACGACTGCCAGCCTGTAGGGGGTAAAAATGAAGTGGGAGGGAGAACAGAAAGAAAAATGAGCTTTTTGAAGCCCTTCATGGTGGCAATCAACAGGCTTCCAGTTCATGGTCAATGGCTCAATGGCTCAACTGGCAGCTTGGCATCTAGCTGGCGAGCATTGAGACCCCATAGTAACAGGGTCTTGTGTGTCATGGAATCATAGAATCATTTGAGTTGAAAGGGACCTTTAAAGGTCATCAAGTCCTGATATCAGGGTGCTTGAAGGCCCCCAGCAGGTTGGAAGCCTGTGATTGCAATGCCTCTTGTAGCTGGATGAAGAACGCTTCCTGCCAGGTGCCCTGGCACCCTGGTTAGCTGGGGCAATGCTATCTGGATTCCCAGAGCCAACAAGGCACCCAGGTGCTGTCTCTGTAGCTATCATGTCAAAGAATATATAAATTCTAGCATCAACTTTACCGTGGAGTTATTAATGGAAATTATCACACTCATTTAGTAGCTGCCATCACTTAGTAGATTAACCTTTATCATGCACCTTTGCCATGCCAGCAAAATAATTACTTTTATTAGAAGCTGCCCTTGATCTAAAGCCATGGGGGAAGCAATTAAATTTAACAAAAAGCAAAAGCCGTGACTTCTAAATGAAGATGGATGGCTTTTGTTATCTGTTTCATAAATTTTATTGAGTACAAGTATTAGAAAATAGTCAGTCATCTCGTGTGTGTTTGGCTTTTTAACATGATATTAGACTTTTCCACTCTAGGGCTCAGTTGAATGTCAGCAGTGCTTGCTCAGGGACTCAGCTCAGAAATAAAGCTTAGTATCGCTTAAGCTTATCACAGATGACTTGCAGGGGGCTTGGAACTTGAGCTGCCATTTGCTTCTCAAACCTTTGACACCTGTGCTCAGCATGAAGCTGAACACTTGTGGTTTCTTGGATCGCCCGATCTCTTTCTATGTCCAGCTGATTAGGTGGTGTTTTACTTTAAACCAAGATGCACTTTTCCTAATTAAGGTTATATAAGTGAAAGGGTTGGTCAGCGGATATTGTATGTACTTGTATGATGACTGCATGTTGGTTTGCAAGCAGTTCACAAACAGCAGGTACCAAGCAGATACCAAATGTGTATCTATTCTCAAATTGCTGCAGAGTCGGAGCTCTTGAGGAGAAAATCCATCCCAGTTCTTCCTTTTAAACTACTATTGTGTGTGCTTGGGAAGATTGACATGAATATGGATTGGCATTGTGACTGCTGAGAACACTGCTGTGAGCAACAAAAGGCTTTTTTTTAGTCAGATACACGTATCTGCTGGGGAATCGTTTCTTCTGTAATGGAGATCCATGGTTGTTGGAGTCTTTGTGGACTTGCATGGTGTGATGGATCGCACAAAAACATACAGCAGGCTGCCAAACCAATTTAAACTCAGGCTGTAATAGTGGTACAAGGACAGCAGAGCGCTGCAGTGACTCCAGGCTGATTCCTACAACCCAAGCACTGCGCTGAGGTAGCTGGCATGCAAAAGTGCACACGCAGCCTTTGCATAAACAAATTGCCCTGTGTGATCTGTCAGCACAAGTTTGGGAACATCAGTCCTCAAAGAGCACTGTTCCTTGGAGTGTGTATCAGACAATTAGCTTCAGGTTCTCCTAAGACAGGTAAGGGTGTCCAATTGACTGTGACACTGCTGGAGGGGGAACAGGACAGAGCTTTGTATTACTTTGTTTTCATCTCTGCCACAGAACACAGAGTGTTTGCTGTCCTTATTTTTGATCCGGTGGTGTCATTCTTCGTGGGGAGGTTGATTGAAATGGCAAGGATGCTCCTTTACTTGTGGAGTCAGTTGTTTCAAATCAGAGAGCACTTCAGGCTGCTTTTGTAGCTATCTTTTGTGGAAAAGGTGATAAACAAGTTTCTGAGCAGCTCTGCAAAGCAGCCATAGTGCGGCAGTGAGCAGCTGGCTGCACATATGCAAGGACTCTTAGGGCTCAGCTCTGCTTCAGAGCTTGCATTTCCCTTTAAAACAGACTTCTCAAAAGCAAGAGAAAAACGTGTTTAGCATCGAAGGGGCTGGAGGTAGGATGCAGCCTGTCTGCAAGTTCTTGGCACCTAGGAAAGACTTGGAAGTTTTGTGTCATGTGGAGAAATAATGGCCTTTACCATGCTTATGTTGATAAAGATATTTTTACTAACTGGGGCAATATATTGACGTAAGAATATTATAATTTATGTATACAGTGAAAATTAATCTGGATTAATTTAGAAACTAAATATGAGTAAAGTCACTTGTTTGGAATCAGAGTGGCTTTTTATTTGATTTAGCTTAATGGGCTTACAGAGTTAAGTGGCTGTTCTCAGAAAGATGTTCATGCCAATAGTGTCTGTGGAAGCACGCTCTGAATGAATGCTCCACTCTCTGTCTTTGCTGTTGATGAGCCCTTTGGACTCGACCGTGAACAGAACAGTTTGTTTTAACAATGTTATACCATGTAGGTAAAGGGAAGTGACCTCTGGGCTTGCTCTCACCTAGAATGCTGTAACTGGTGACCACTGTGGGTGACAGCATCCACTGCATCAGGTGATGGGAGTGCAGGAGTTGCTCTCAGCCCTGCGATGCATTGAGGTCATCTCCTCTATGCCTTCAGTTTAAAGAGTGGGGGAAAAGACTGGGTCAGTCTGAACGGTGTGAGGAAAAGGGCAAGAGAATCCCTTGTTTGCTTCCCCTCTGCTGAGAGAACAAGAGACAAACAGCAATGCTGGAAGCTGGCAGATACCCCTGATCAAACGAACTTCTGCATTGTATAACCAGCCCCTGGGATTTATCATTGTAAGACTCTGACAAGCCAGGGCTTCAAGATTCCCAAGAGGATTATGTGCATAAACAGCAATAATATCCCTTGGAATAAATATTAAAGTGAACTGGGGATTTGAGAGGGATATAAGCATTCATGTCTGAGGCACTGCACCTTCAGCTACTCGTGCTTAAGCAGCCAGATGGGAATTCTTCTCCCAGAGACACCAGCCTCTTCAAACACAGGGGTTGCAGAAAGCTGTGGCTGCTGGAGGGGCTGGGACCACATGGCTGGTATCTCTGAGCCCAGATGTCACTGTCTGTGCATCAACACATCTAGTGCTGGATCTTACCCCAAAGAGCCATTCCTAGCCTGAAGGGATGGATGGCCCTTCAGGTCGTGGTCTGTGGCTAGAAGGAAATTGAAGGTTGCAATCTTGAAGGGGAAAAGAAACAGATCTTACCATCACCCAATATAAGGACTGAAACATCTCTTTAGAAAGTACCACAGACCCTGAACAAGGGAACCCATGTAAACAGGACTCTATGAATGAAAGAACTGAAAGGTCAGATCTCGAGGTTGCACTCAAGCCGGATCCCTTTGAGATCCAACCAATTGTAACTCAAAAAACAAAAAAAGCCCACAAGATAGACTGGTGCGGGTGCCCCCCAACCAGTAGCCTCCCACCCTACATTACATGTAATTCCTATACAGGGCAGCTGAACTTATGGATATGGTGCAGTGGTTTAGACAAAAACCAAGAGAAAGTGTACCAGCATGGCTGCTCTGGTTATGGGACATGGGGGCAGAAAGTGTCATAGTAAATGGACCAGAAATTTTAAAACTGGCATCCATTACCACTCACCCTGCCCTTAGGCAAATATTATACACAACAGTTCAACATAATGAGGAAAATCATTCATTAATACAACAGCTGATGGCCACATGCTAAATAAAAACGATAGAACTTTAAACACAAGTTTATGGTCATCTACAGAAGACTTACAAAAATGTACTGGAGAATTAGGTATGAAAGTGGCAATCTATGAGGATGCCTTTGAAAGTCTAGATCTGATAAAATTTTCAGTGGGAATGAGAGACTTCATCCTGCAACAAGATCTACCACACCAGTGTGGTACTTTGTTATCTATCCATACTGAACTTGCTAGTGGCCTTGGAGGCCATAATACAACAGGGGGATCTGGGGGAGACAGGGTGCCTATGGGCCAGATGCAATGTCTGAATGGTGGTGGACAGGTCAGAGGTCCATCCATGACCACGACCTCGGAGACCGGCCCCTGAAGTAATCCAACCTGGACCCGCTAGGGTCTCAAGATAGTAAATGTTCTATGACCTGATTAGGGCAGGAGTTCAATTTAAAAGTACTGACAGACAGCCTAATCAGTTTTTTATATTACAATTATGGAGATAACTGACAAACAAACATTTCAGCTGTCCCCTAAAAGGGAAGGAATTAGAGTCATAGAATGGATTCCACAAGAAACGTGGAATTTCATAGTCCCATCAAAAAAGTTTAAACTCCTCAAGTGGCCAGGGCAGCCGTGGCCAAGCCATCAAAGGAAAAAGACTCGGGGATTGGCAATCTAATGGCTTGATGGGAGGGCCAAAATCCCCTGGGACAGGGGCTCTAGAGGGGACCTGTGTTGAAATGACAACTCATAGGTCTGAAAGAATATTCAATGGGTTATGGCACTAGTGGATAATAGATCAGAAACATCAGCAGGTTGTGGTAACCCAAATAAATTTCCAGGCACTAGGGCAATGATCAGTTTGCATTCACATGGGAGGCCAGGCAGTGGACTTCTCAAGTCCTTCCTCGGGGGTATAAGCAGTTGCCTAACTTTTGTCTTAAACTGGTGGCGTATGACCTGGCAAATTGGAACAAACTGTCTACCACCAAAATGTTCCACTATATTGATGATCTGATGTTATCTGACTCCACGGAGACTAATAAGAGAAGGCAGTAACCTCACTAATTGCCCATTTACAAAGGATGGGCTAGGAACCCATGGAAAGTACAAGGACCGGGGCTATCAGTCAGATAGGTTTCTAGGTGCTGTCTGGTCGAGTAAGACCAAGGTCTTAGCTAGTGCTGTCATAGATAAAGTCCAAGCATTCCCAGTCCCCATAACACCAAAAAAGTTGCAAGAGTTTTGGAGTGTATTAGGATACTGGTGATCCTTTATACCCCACTTAGTGCAACTGTTAAAACCTCTGTGTTGATTAACAAAAGAAGGCCAAGTATAAGACGGGGAAGAAGGAAACAAGAGGCTTTCCAAAGCAAAAATAGCCATTAAACAGGCCAGGTGCTGGATATATTCAGTCCAACCCTTCCAGCTGAATTAGATATCTATGCAACTCATCTCCGTTAAAAGAAAAATTGCATAAGGTACTTGGACCAGTAAATGTATCACAGAAACCTGAGGACATGATGGTCACTCATCTGGAGAAGAGTCCCATACAGGAAGGGAAATATCCTGTTCCAGAAGACACCTGGTACATAGATGGATCCACCAGAGGGACCCCAAGCAGGGGGCAGCTGTCGTATACCATCCCTCAACTGAAACGTTGTGGTTTGAAGAGGAGAATGGAGTGGATGGTTATAACTCAAGAGCCCGGTGAAAACACACTGAACATCTGCACAGGTAGTTGGGCAGTCTGCTGAGGGCTCACACTCTGGATAGCACAGTGGGCCACTCAGGATTGGACAGTCCACCTATCTGGGCGAAGATATGTTGGTTGATATATGGAACGTGGCAGATTCTTTCTGGGCTGAGATCATATGCCTGTTGGGCTGTCACTGGTCATGGGAGGAGGTGAGTCTATTTTTCTTCTTTGTTATATGCTATTGCTCTGTAGTGGTTGTATCCCATTAGAAAGCACTGCCATCGCCTTCTTTTGCCATACACGGATGAATGACTGTGATTAAGACTGTGGACACAGCATGTCTTTGTAGGAAAATACCTGCTAAACTCTCCATGGGTTGACATCTTTAGTATTGTTACTGAAATACAATTTAAAGCAATCTGGAGTGGGAGAGATAAGAGTGCTTTAAACAAGCTTATATATGAAAGAAACAATCAAACTCATAGACAACCTGCATAATACAAATTGTGTAGTCAAGTACATGTGTGATAAATCTTTCTCTGCGAGTCATTAAAATAATAGACCTCCTTCATGTCATCTCCTTTTTATGTGAAGGAACAATATACAGTCTCTCTGGAGATGAGCAATGAAGCACTGGGCATGCAGTTGAATTAACAGTGTATTGGGGAAGAACTAAAGTGAAAAATATCTATGCTGTATTTTCTTTCTCTGCTTCTTGGGAGCTGAGCAAATAAGCTTTTGCTTGTGCTTAAGTCTGTCCTGGTATGATGTGGACAATATGATGGTACACACTGGAAATGGCTGCATGTGAGACAAGTTATTTTAGGATGAGCATTGAGCACTATTTTCTGAAATGTGGGATCTTTTGAGGTTGTGTGGGTTTTTTTGTTGTCTCCTCCCCTCCCCTCCCCTCCCCTCCCCTCCCCTCCCCTCCCCTCCCCTCCCCTCCCCTCCCCTCCCCTCCCCTCCCCTCCCCTCCCCTCCCCTCCCCTCCCCTCCCCTCCCCTCCCCTCTCCTCCCCTCCCCTCCCCTCCCCTCTCCTCCCCTCCCCTCCCCTCTCCTCTCCTCTCCTCTCCTCTCCTCTCCTCTCCTCTCCTCTCCTCTCCTCTCCTCTCCTCTCCTCTCCTCTCCTCTCCTCTCCTCTCCTCTCCTCTCCTCTCCTCTCCTCTCCTCTCCTCTCCTCTCCTCTCCTCTCCTCTCCTCTCCTCTCCTCTCCTCTCCTCCCCTCCCCTCCCCTCTCCTCTTTTTTCAGCAAGCTATGTGCTCTGTGCACTCCAAACCTCATCAGTCTTACATATAGCTTCATTGAGACAATATGCTTTTGGAGAACGTGTACGAAGGACTCTCTCTAATGTTGTCTATACGTGAAATGACTTAAAACTTTTTTAGCTTGATTTTGGTGGTCAGCTTATTGGTTGTCTACTTATTCTCTTGTTTCAGAAGCTGGGACAGTTGTTCTGTTTGTTCAAAGTCTGTTTTTCTAGATCCTAGATAGGAGTTTATTTGAACATGCTGCTGTCTAGCAATTTGAGTCTTTAAAATTATTTTTTCATTCACTATTTGGATTATTAATTACCTGCAAAACTCTGTTTTGATTAGCATAGCACAGCTTAACCCCACATAATTTTCTAGATATATGTCATCCAATAACTGATTCCCTATTGGTAATTAAATGTTGAGGCCCGTTGATTGACTATTAAATTTAATCCATAGCTCATGTTATTAGTATTTTAGCACAAAAGTAACTCATATGGTAATACCCAGCTCTGCACCACTCTTTCAAGATCTTGAATGTTTAGCACAGCATGAGCTCTCTGAACTAAATTTATAATTAGAAACTAGTAGAAATTGAGTTATCCTAATGAACCTACTGTAATTAATGTCATTGCTACCCTTTAAATGCTTTTAATTGGGTTTCGTCCTCTACAGTGTGGCATCCAGGATCGATACTGAGAGTCTGTAGAACAGTGAACTGGAGACTGGGTAAAAAGTGTAAGGTATCCTTAAGTTACCTTGAGACTACTTTCAGTGAAAGATTTTTTCAAGAGTCAAACTGAGCAGTCTGGGGGTTCTTTAAAAAAGGAACTTCAATATTATCAGATCTTAGTAGTTGGCATTTGACCTTAGAATGGAAAGGTTGTCAGCATAACTTCAATGCTTCCTTTAGCTTGGTTTTCTAAGCAAATGAGATACACAATTAAGTTGTCCCTTCTCCTTATACTTCAATAGCTTTCAAACTCAAATTGAGTTGAAATTTACTAGAAAAGTTATTTTCTCTGACATGAATCTTGTGAATACAGGCTTCTGTGTGGAGGGTAAAAAGCTCATCAAGTATCTCTACAGGAGGGCACTGTGGTGTGGGCTCACCACTAACATCTACTTTCCTGCCAAAAAGCTGACTGTTTTGTGGACAGGAATGAATGAATGGCTGGGAGATGGGGCTCGGACAAAAAGCATTACTGGATCTGAGATACGCCTCAGTGCTGGGAGGCATTCCTTGTGGGCTTTCTTGAAATGCCTTCTGGGGTGCAAGAGCTGGGAGCATTTGTGTGGCTCCAGAATTAGGCAGAAAATCAATGACTGTTCAGACAGTGAAAAAGGTATTTATCACATTAGCTATTTGCAGTGATGTCGGCCACAAGGATGCAGAAAGCAATTCCTCTCTTCATTATTCTTAGCAGCATTATTTTTGCTATTGTGAAGATTCTTTAGGCTCTTGTGAACTCTGCTGGATACTGAATTATCTGAGTCCCTCTATTGTCAATCAATATAAATCAGGAATGAAATAACTGATTGCATCAAATCCCTCCTTGCTTTTCTTTTGCCTCATGAAGACCACGTCTTACCACTGGTATTTCACCCCAAACTTCTCAAACCAGTCTCTTCTTGACTATGTTCAGTCTGAAACTTCCCCCGTCGACCACGCAAGTCATTACTTTAGCTTTTGCTTTGTCTGTGCATTAAAAGATCAGTGTGATTGCTTGCGTGGAAGAACAGGATTTCATTTCAGTTGTCTTTTCATATTTCCTGCCCAGATGATGGTCTCAGTCAGCATGGCTCTGCAGGGAACTCAGCTTTGGAGGCACTTTGGGTAAATTCTTTAAGATAAGACTTACAGTCCTGGGAAAGCTTTGGAAATGTCAGGATGAATCACACAGACTGCTCTCCTGGTAAGAATTTATTTCACGTTTTATAGGAGAGGAGCTCAACAGCCATCCTGTCAGACACTCGTCATTCAAGAGCAGGCAGCACGCATGCTGGAGATAACAGCCCTTCAGCCCTCCGTGTCTCACAAAGATAATGCCATTTCAGGATACCCCCCTTCCCAAACAGGTTATGAGCTCTGATTTCTGTATTCTAATCATGCAAATTCCTCCCAGAGGGTTTCAGTGATATCAGCTAGGTCAAATTTTTGTTCTGTAAATGAGCAATTCCCATTTCTCTTGTTTGTTATCCAGGCTTCTCACATTGGTGGAGAAGCAATTTACAGGATTTTTGTCTCCTCCCTCAGTGACTTAATTAACATTATTCTTGACATCTTGACTTCAATGTACAAAATGAAGAGTCATCTGTTGTCTCTTCTTTTTCCCCTTTGCTCTTTGTTTCTCCCCATTTAAAGGCTTCCTTCCCTATGCAACTTGACAGTTTACCAGAGGAATGGAGGTGCAGCTGTTTTGGCCAGACTTGCTTCTCAATGTCCACAAACTCAATTTCATGCCCACAGGTCTTTGTAACAGCAGTTACCAGCTGGCTGCTAGAACCTCCCTATTGATTTTTCATAACACCTCCCGCTGATTTCAGGGTTTCCAACTGCTTTGATGGGAATTCACCCAGATTTTGGTGTGTGCTTGATCAGTATTGAAAAGTATTTTTATTTTGATGTGTTGTGACCTGGTGATTGAGTTTTTTATACGTCAGCTGGTTTCTGACCCACGTGAACTACTGCTTTTAAAGGTTCCTCTAGAGAAATTCTCTCTCTTTAAATACATACAGGTAGCCAAAGCAGCCTTGATCTCATGCACTACTGAATTGTGATTAGAAACTAGGGCAAGCACAGAAATAGGATCTCTTGCTTTAGCCAGTGAGCACTGAACCTGACTGGAGGCTATCTTGCTCTGAGTGCTGTGCAGGTGTAAGTGCAGAGATGAGTAACCTCCACTGACTGATGCTTGAAGGACATTCTCAGCACCCCACTGTGGCTATGATATGGTGATGGACAGCAAGATGAGGATAACTTGGTCTTGCAGCTGGTTTCCATTTGAGCTGATAGCATGACTAGGGCTCTTGTGGGGAAGAACAGATTTAAGGGAAGGAGGTAGCATTTGTGAATCCAAGGTGAAACTGCCCAAAATAGCTGCTTTTGATGCATCTGGCTACAGACTTGCCTGGACACTGTCTGGAAAAGAGAAACTAAGGTTGAGGTTGTTCAGTCTGGAGAGGAGTAGGCTTGGGGAGATCTCATCTTTTGGTAGTGAAGGGGGCTTTGTAAGAAAGGTGGGGAGAGACTTTTTATTAGGACCTGCAGTGATAGGACAAGGGATCATGGTTTAAACTGAAAGAGAGGAGGTTTCTGTTAGACATTAGGAAGAAATTCTTTACTCAGAGGGCTGTGAGGCCTCTGGCACTGCTGACCAGAGCTGTGGGTGCCCCATCCCTGATAGTGCTCAAAGCAGGGCTGGATGGGGCTTGGGGCAGTCTGGTCTAGTGGGTTGCAGTCTTGTCCTTCACAAGGGGGTTGGACTACATGACCTTTAAAGTGCCTTCTAACCCAAACCATTCTACAATTCTATGATTCTATAAAACAGTGATGTCCTGGGACTCATGAGCCAGAGCAATCAGAAGGGAGAGAGCATCACAGGATTCATATTAGACAACCAGGTTTTGCAGTTTTGTTTTGAAAGGAATGCTTATCAGGAGAGAGGGATTGGTTTTGCTACCTGACCTATTCTGGGTCAGCTGCACTGGAAGACTTGTAGGATTCAGTTATCTTCTGTAGAAAAGTGACTGGAATGGGCTTTTGGGTGTTATGGAAGTCCTATGGACTGAAAATCTCCCAAATGTCTGTCTTGCTCCCCAACAACGTATGATCTGTCTTGTGTCCTCCACTTCAGTGAGGAGAGCTGTTCTTTTGTGTCAAAAAACCCCAACTCAGTACTGCTGTTCTTCTGCCTCCCCAGAACACAAAGTGAGGATTCTGTATGTGCTGCTCTGTGTTTGGATGTCTGCTCAGGAGGCTTCCCATTTTGTTCCTGCCCTTTAAAGTAGCCTTCATGTGTAAGAGATGAAGCCCTTGAAGAGAATGGATTGGCTCCTTTGCTGTAGAAACAGAAATACTTCCTAGCATTAAAGACTGTGGCTTTCTTGCAAGAGGGCATATAATTTTCATTCCTATAAAGCAATTCAGCCAAAGTAGTGTCAGGCAATCCAACTCAAAAGTGAAAAAGTTTATTTTCCCCCTCTC
This sequence comes from Tetrao urogallus, assembly GCF_951394365.1. Lineage (NCBI taxonomy): Eukaryota > Metazoa > Chordata > Aves > Galliformes > Phasianidae > Tetrao > Tetrao urogallus. The sequence goes on from NC_136821.1 coordinate 35,188,335, forward strand.
TGGCTTTGATGGATGTTGTATATTAGTTGCAAGCTAATACAAGGCTTGTCAGGCACCCTGAGGTCTCAACATCTGGGTGTAAATTTCAAACAGAAGTTTCTAGCCAATAAATATAAACCTCTCCTGAAGTGATTTCTTCTGAGCTACAAACACTAATTTCAAGACATCACTTTTAGTGCTCAGTGTCTGGTTTTATGTAACATTTCATAACTGGTACTTGAGTGCTGGCTGCACTATACTTAAGTCCTAAAAAAGAGCTATGCTCAGAGCTCAGCATCTGATGTGAAATTCATAGAGTCATAGAAGCGTGGAATGGCTTTGATTGGAAAAGACCTCAAAGATCATCTAGTTCCAACCCCCCCACAAAGGGAAAGATTGCAACCACTAACTCAGGTACTGGATCAGGCTGCCCAGGGACCCATCCAGCCTGGCCCTGAACACCTCCAGGGCAGGGGCATCCACAACTTCTCTAGGCAGCAGTTCCAGGGCCTCATATTTACATGTGTGTTGTGCTGACATGCTATATACGTCTTAAAGATGTCTCAGAAGGCTGAGATTGCCTCAGTGTGGACATATGGGCAGGGTGCCTCCCTACTCTACTGCCTCTCCTCAGAGGAGAAGGAAAGATGGAAGTTGAGGTGGTGGAAGCTCCTCCCTGTATGCCTACTGTTTTCCCCAAAGATGGGAGAAGACAGTGAGAGATGACACCACTGGTGCTTGCTAATGTGTGGAAGAGAGTTGCTGACTTGTGGCATCATCCAGGACTGTGGGGAGATGGGAAGAAGAGTAGACTTTTGGGTCAGACTCGTGGCCTGGTAGCTGTTGAACACCACCTTGTTCATCTCCACCCATGTGCTTAGATGCAGCAGAAGATGGGGAAGCTCCTATCCAGGTACAGCACCAGGCTGCAGGTCTCAGCCTATACATGTCTATCCAGTGTAAGCCTGAATAAACAAGCACTGGCTTTGCACAGTTGAGAAACCTGGACCCTGCAGCTGAATGCTCCAGGTTTTTCCCAGGTTAGGTGAACGTTCTGCAGTGTAACAAGGGCTGAAACAGCCCAGAAATAACAAGCCATAACAATGACATGTTTTCTCTCATGTCCTCTTTATTTTTCATAAACAAAATGTATATCTCAAAACTGAGAGCAAGCCTGTTTGAATAGGGCTGTTATTTAATCAAGGGGACTAAGGAGAGCTCTTCTCACAAGGTCTCTTTCCAGGTTTTCATACTGTGGTTAGCTGACTGTTCTTTTCCCATGCGGCTTCAGACCTTCAGAGGGCACAAGCTCTCTGCAAACAGGGCTCAGATTTGACTGGTGTCACCATTCAGAGTATAATATACTTTCTTTTTGATTATTAGAGTTGGTGGCTTCTCTTACTGTTTCTAGTTTACTAGGAATCGCTAACGTGTACAGTTTTTCCTGCTGTATACATGTAATTCTGCCATCTTTACCTGTGTTGTATGTAGTAGTCATCCAGCAGTATTTTCCATTTACCACATGAATGCCTAGAATCATTGCAGATTGTAGTTCTTCACATAGCTGAACAGGATGCTCAGTTAATATGGATGAAGTAGCACTTGGGAAATAATGGGGACATGACAAAGTTTTCATCTCTGCTGAGGACTTCTGTAGCTACTTAAGTGTTTCTGTGTTGCTTACTGGTTCTGAGCTGGGCTAGAAAGAAATAACACACCCATTTGCAGTTCCCCTAAATCCACCACAAAGCTCTGGTACCACTGCAGCACCACTTTATGCTTCCAGCTCTGGATAGTAGTTCCTTTCCCATTGGTTGCACTGGCTATTAGGGCAGGAGGAATGGATCCTGATGCTTTCTTAGGTGTCTTTGTATCCCCATATTGCTCCCTGCTGGTTTAGCAGTCCACTGGACAACCACTGATACTGGACTTGTTCCCAAGCAGTTCCTATATGCACACATATGTTTTGAAGGGAAAATGCTGGGGTTCAATGTAAGTGTAGTGGATGAGGGAAATGCAGAACACAAAGGGCAGCAATCAACCAAGCACATTCCAAAATTCACTTGAGAAACCATTCTGCAAATTACAGTCCTGAAATATCCTAATTAGGAGTTCCAAACTATCTCAGGAGGATCACAATTAAAATATTCATGATAACTAGGAAAGCAAGCATGTCTTCCTTTCAGCATGCCTGGCTTTTTTCTTTTTCTTTGTAACACTTCAAAGGCATTTTGTTCCTGAAATACAGGATGCTTGTTCCCAAAGGGATACACTTATATTTTGGTGTCCTCCCAGGTTGTTCTGCTTAATTACAGACAGCAGATTTCCCAAATTCCTGTGTGGTTCAGAGGCCCATGTGTAATCATGTGGCGAGCTCTTTATCTGTCCTGATGCTCTTAAGGACAACAAAAATGAATGCTGTATAATCAAGGCAGGAAGCAGAAATTCCTTGGGGGGAAGCTATCCAGGGAGGTGTTATCCAGCAAGTGGCTGTAAGGGAGGATGGACGGATGAAGGCATGCACACAAGGTGCAAATCCATCAGTTTGCCATTGGTTCTTTGCTGCAGACAGTGCTTTTGTCCACTCAAAGAAGTGGATGATGTCTGTAGTGACAAAGATTGGGGGAAAAAAAGCTTGATCAGCCAACTTGTTCTGCATTTGAAGTGTTACTTCATGCTTTGTCTCATTTTTCTTTGTAAAAATGCTGATTTCCCACAGCAGGAAAACTGAATCCAACATATGTCTTTATAGGAATGTTACAGAAATCATCCTGCTGCAGCACAGATCCTGCCAAGGCATGAGTGCCTGTAAAAACCTAACTTTTTTTTCATGGACTTTTTCCCCTCTGCCCCAGGTGGTGACGGTGGTGTCACAGATCACAACCTCTGACTGCCCTCAGTAGAGATGTCACTGAGTTTCTCCTGCAGAAGGGACTGATTCCTGATAGCACGCATGGAGCCATTTTGCTTCCAGTTTCCTTCCAATGTTTATGTGCACTTGCTCATCCCTGTCTAATTAGAGGCCAAATCTTCAATATCTCTCTTATTAAAAAAAAAAAAAAAAAAGCACCAGAGAAGCACAGGCCCTGTATTAAAAAATGGGTCCAGGTTTATGTTCTGAAATGGCTTTGTCTTTTTCCAGTAAAAACATCTCCTGTGCACAGTCTGTGTTAAGGGGAACAGTTTTTCCTAGTCCTTTTTCTGGAGGACAGCAATATGTTTAGTAAAGTCCCAGTGCTCATGAGCAGAGGGAAACTTCACCTCTGCATGTGTCACTGAAGAAAGGTGGATTTGCTGAAATGGTTGGGGTCTATATGAGATTATATTGGGCCCACCATGGTGCACTGGGAGGAGGATCATTGTGATAGGACCTCAGGAGGGTTTGAAGACCAATGTGATACACTGCAGTTCAGCTCAAAAGCATGGAAGACTCTGTAGCCCTCTCAATAGAGCTCAAGACACAATCTCATTTTTCTTTTAAGTGCTACTCCTTTTTCACCTCCTTTTCATTAACCATGTCCTCTACAGGTAGCAAAATCCTTAAGCCAAACACCTACTGCAATTTAAGTGCTTTTATGCATGTCTGTCAGCACCTTTCCGGATAGCCTTTGCTTCCAAAGCATGGTTCATCTTCTGACTAAGGTCAGAAATGCTGTTTAGCTATTAACTGCTTTGAGGCAATCCTTTTCTCACATTCTGGTGTCAATCAGAGTCAATGTCCTTTGCTCTCTTAGCCTAAATTTTTTCAAAGGTCAGAGGTAAGCTGTAGAAGTTTTGTTCCAGGATGCAAGGTTGCTCACCTGGAAATGCTGTGTTTTGAGTTCACCTTCTAAGGTGCTCTGAAGGGATCTAGTTCCAGCCTGAGAACTCGAGCGTCTCAAAATGCTTCATTTCCTAGAGTCTTTTCATGGTTAATTTAATGCGAGCCACTCAACTGAAAACTAGAAAATGACTTTTTCACTGGGTTTATTTTACTTGGTCCATTGAGCCTGCCTACTGTAGTCAGAACTCACCTGGCCAGGATATTTCTAATCCCATTCCGGCACAATAGGAACTTGGAAAGGATTTCAAAAGCACCAAATATTTCTTGCTGCTTTTTCTTTCCAAATGAATGATGGGCTTTGACACATTGCATCCTGGAAGACTCTGAAGAGACGTGCATGGATCCACAGCGTCTTAGCCTCATCTCTATTGCAAAGCAGATTGCCTACTTGGGGAAGATGACAAACTAGACTTTTTGCTTTAGAAAATACCTAGTGGATTTATTTGCCGGCAGATGGTGCTCAAGAACACGCACCAGCCGGGACATGGAGGTATGCAGGAGCAGAACCCTGCTTGTGCTGTCCCTTCAGAAGCTCCTGCTTTCCTGGAAGGCTTTCCCCCCCCGTGAACGTGTTTCTGTGGGTCTGTGCAGAGGGCAACAGACTCAGCTGTAGTTTTGTCCTTTGCTAAATTCCAGGCGCTGCTTTGCAGAGCCATTGGCATCATGCTGCTGGGCTCCTGGCAACTCCGTGAGCTCCACGTTTGAAGTTTGCTGCTTATTTTGGTTGGTTTGTTTGTTTCATTAGAAAAAAAAAAAAAAAAAAGAGAGAAAGAGAGAAATAAACTGTGCTTCCAGAAATGTTATTCCAAGGGATTAATGTTGCAGATAAAATACTGCAGGGTAGCTTGCTATCAGTAACCCTAATCTGCCCTGGTGGTGGCTGCTTCCTGCCCTTGAAGTCTTGGAGATCAGATGTTACTCTTTGCTGTGGACTTCTGGTGCACTTGTTCAACTGAGGGACACACCAAGGTGATTGTCACCACAAGAAGACTGAGCAGGGAGGTGGAACCTTACATCAATGATTCTGGGGGAGGTATTGAGTATGGGGAGCAGCTGAGGAACTGGGGTTGTTCACTGTGCAGAAGAGGAGGCTCAGGGGAGACCTTATGGCTCTTTATGATTCCCTGATGCAGACTGTGGTGAGGTGGGGCTTGGCCTCTTCTCCACCATAACTAGCTGTAGAGCTAGAGGGAATGGCCTCAAGTTGCATCAGGGTAGATTCAGGTTTGATATCAGGAAAAATTTCTTCTCGGAGCAGTGAGGCACTGGAACAGGTTGCTCAGGGAAGTGGTTGAGTCACCATCCCTCGAGGTGTTTGAGAAACATTTAGGTGTTGTACCAAGGGATGTGGTTCAGTGGAGAAATATTGGTGGTAGGAGAATGGTTGGACTGGGTGATCTTGAAGGTCTTCTCCAACCATGATAATTCTATGTTCTATTCTATGATGCAACTCCACCTTTCTCCACCTCTGTGCCCCCACCTCTTTTTCATGCCCAGAGAGGGCACTGTACCTGAAAGTATTGATGTTTAAGATGTGAGAGGTCTGGCTAAGATAAGAAGTTTATCCTAACAAAAGGAACACACCTTTCAACCAAAAGCTGTGATTTATTCAAGTTGGGATCGTGGCTACTGCAATGCCTGTAGAGAGGGGATGAAATGACATGACTGTTACCCACCTGCTCTGAGCCACAGAAGGATGTTGCCAAGCCAGGAGCTGTACTCCAGCCACTGGTATTAGATTTGGGCTGAAAGATCCTCAAGGCTTTTTTCTTTCCTTGAGAAACTCTGAAGCTAACTCACAAAGCAAAGATAAGCTTCATGAGAATTGAGTGGCAAACACAAGCCTGTCAGATCAATATTTCTTCTTTTAGGTGTAAATTACTGTCTGGAGTGAAATCTAAATGGAGAAGGTGACAGGTGAGCCTCGGAGGTGCATTGTCAGGGTGGTGGCTGACAGGGCGAATGCCAGTGATGGCAGCTGGGAAGCACTGTGCCTGGCACTTCTGTGTTTGTACACAACAGTTCTGGAAGGAACAGCTTGTTAACTCTTCCCTAGATTTTGGGAGACCTGGAGTTGTTGCCTTGAGTTCGCAGATGCTGGTGACAAGGACTCAAGGCTCTCGTGCTGCTTGTTGTCTGAATGTGTAGCCACGTCCTGGAGCAGATAGGGGAAATGATGTGCTACTAATCAACCATCCTGTCCTCTCTTACCACTGTTACCTGCATGTTGGTGGCTTTTGGAACACACCTGCCAGAAAAGTGGCTGAATAAGTGCAGCACAGGTGACAACCAGTACCATCATTAACGGGTCCCAAGCCCACTGCCCAGTGCTGTGCCCTCTAACATTGCATGCAAGTCTGGAGAGGAGATGCAATATGCAATTCAGTTGTGCCAGGGAAGGTTCAGGTTGGATATTAGGAAAAATTTCTTCTCAGAAAGAATGGTCAGGCAGTGGCACAGGCTGCACAGGGGCTGGTGGGGTCAGCATCCCTGGAGGAGTTCCAGAACCGTGGGAGTGTGGCACTGAGGGATGTGGTGTTGTGGGCATGGTGGGGATGGGTTGATGGTTAGACTAAATGATCTTAGAGGTCTTTTCCAACCTCAGTGATTCTGTGAAGTCTGTGGTAACTGCCCACAACACCAATGTGTGCCAGTTCTGCATTTAACTAGTGATAAATTCTCTTCCCACATTTCTGTGCTGCTCAGAGCATAGAGCTGCAAATGTGTTCATGTGGATATTTGAGTGTGCATAGCTGTACTGGTGGTACTAGGTCTGCAGAGATCTCATGCTGGCCCAAACAGGGAGAGAAAGATTTACTTGGAGTGAGGATCACGTCTTGTGACTTAGGAAGGACTTTGGTAAGCATTGCTCTGTTAACTCATTAGTTTCACTCCCCTGGAATATTTTGATGGAGGAGAGAAGTAAAAAAGACATTTTGATACTGACAAAGGGCAAGATTTTGAAGTGACAAACTGCATTGACTTTGAAGTTTGAAGTAAATGAATGGCTGTGGTTTGTTATGATCACAAAACACATCATGCCTGGTACCTTGACTGGAAAGTCAGCTTGGATTTCTCCTTATTAGCTCCCAAAATGACAGCTAAGGTGCCAGCTCTTGCAGTAAAACAGAAGGTAGGTAGCAATGCCAGCCGTGAGAAAGCAGAAGGACTGAAATGCTTGTGGGGATTCCACAGTGTTGTAGAAAGAAGCTGCATGTGGAAGCTCCACTTCCCCAGTGATGAGATGCCTGTAGCAGTAGTTTCTGTGTGGTTTGGGCTGCTGGCAGGTGGCTGTGCTGTATTTGAGCAAGATAGAGTTTAGCCATAGCTGCATTAGCTGTGACAGACCTGATAGGAGAGTTCATATACAGCATTAGTTGAACGCACTGATCTGTCAGCTCTAGGCAGTCTGTTCTTCCACTAGAAAGCCTCCAAATAGTTAATGTGCTGTTTCTGTCTCCAATCTTACACTCTTTGATGGTTTAGCAAATTTTCTAAATATATATATAAGCTTTTCTGTGTGCATATTGAGATGGGAGGGGAGAGGGAACCTAAATCACAGCAGGTATCTGTAAAGCATTGCTGCCTGCAGTGGGTGGTAAAATCAAAACCATCCAGGAGGCCAAGTGAAGATGAGAGGGATCAGCGGAAATAGACCTGCAGCTCTCTTTGCAAATGTGCCCAGATATGCTTGGATGATAGGTTTGCTTTGGCAATTACAAGCCACAGGAGGTAACTGCTAAATTTCCCGATAGCCCTGTCCTTTGGACTCAGCGTCTCAAGCAAACCTTCAGGAAGTGGGGACTTGCAGCAAACAACAGTGTAGAACTCATGCAATAGCTTTCTTCAAGCACCCTTGAGCCAGGTTCACACAGAGCTGATCCCATGTCAAGGGCTTGCACTGAACATCTGTGCATTAAGTTGCTGCAATATATAGCACCCAGTAGCCCACATATCATTCATAAAATCTAGCTTAGTTTGAAGCCAGAAGCAAAGAAGAGTTGAGTTTCTTAGGACACAGGCTCTAGAATGCAATGGTTGTCTTTGCCATGGGCAGCTGTTGGCAGACAAAGTTCTGAGGCAGTAATCTTCCCAGTAGGACCTTCAGGAGAGTAAACCCAAAGGCTCTGCAGAAGTGAGAGTCTGATACTTCGTACAGGGCAACCCCGAGTGGCTCATGAGAGAGAATCAGAGAGTTGGAGAATCATTTGAGTTGGAAGAGACCTTTATAAAGTCATCTGGTCCCACTCCCTTGCAGTGAACAGGAACACCTACAGCTCCATCAGGTGCTCGGAGCCCATCCAGCCTGACCTTGGGTGTCTCCAGGACAGGGCATCCACCACCTCTCTGGGCAGCCTGTGCCAGTGCTTCACCACCTGCATTGTAGAAAACTGCTTCCTTATATCCAGTCTAAATGTCCCCTATTTTGTTTTGAAACCATTTCCACTTGCCCTATCAGAACAGACCCATCTATCTATCTATATCCACACACACACCCCAGCCTGCAAAACCCCCTTGACGACAAAGACAGGAGCATCCCTTATGTGAGGTTTAGTTCTGTGCGCATCAAATCTTCTCTGGGAGCAGGAGATTTTGGATATAGTTTGACAGCTATTAGCCTGTCTTCATTAACGTGACACGGAATGCAGGAAGCGCTGCATTCAGACCCTGGTTTAAGTATGTAATGCACATTCAGGAAATGAATTGTAATTTATGATGAATCCCGTACAACCCAGCAGGACTGCACCATTTGGCTGCTTTTCTATGTATTCATCTCCTAGAGTTGCTTTATAACTTCTCAATGTTTTATTTCACACTCCACATTTCCCTGCCGAGCCCGCCAACCTGGAAATTAGACTCCAAGGAGGCTTACCCAACCAGGGTCTATTGATGCTATTCTTAGCCCATTTCAAACAGTCTGCTTGTTACTGCACACTTTTACTACATCACTCATGAACGTCTGTCTTGTCTACATCTCCTCCTTGGACTAGGAGTTAAGTGAGAGAGCCTATCTCTGTCACTTGGCTGTGACAAAATGAAGGTGAAGCTCCCATTCTCCTTCGTACTTCTGCCTCTATTTGTGCTAGGTCCTTGCTCTGGCAGGCTATCTGTCTTGTTATCTGGCCTGTAATAGTCATGGGCCAACTTCCTCTCTCTTAAGACAGACCAGAATCTGGGTCACCTCTTCTTGGCTGATGTGTGGAATTAAGCAGCATTTTTTTTTTTTTTTATAAGCTTGCTCCCTGTAATGAGAAAACTAGTGTGAAGCAAAAGGTGCCTTTGAAGCCTCAAGAGATCCTGGAGAGAGGGAAAGGCAGAAAAAATCCAATCCAGAATTTAATTGACATTAAGAACTTGCCTTTTGTGTATTAAAATTCTGCCACCTTGGCTGCTCTCCTGTGATTATTGCTGGAATGAGCAAGAATCCCTGTATGTTCAATTTGCTATTAGCTAAGGATGCTGGTGTTGGTTTTCTAAAATGACACAGATCAGTGGTTTTCCCTCAAAAATAATCATATCTCAACACAAAGCCATGCAAAGTCTCCCTGCCAGTGAGGAGCTGGAGGTGCACAAGATGCTGAGAGAGGACAGAACCAGGACAGCTGACTCCATATGGCCAAAGGGATGTCCTGTACCAAATGGCACCATGCCCAGCCACAGAAGTGGAGATTCCTTTGAGTGATGGTGTTTATTTTCCCAGTAAACCATTACATGTGATGAGCTCTGTGTTCCTGCAAGTGGCTGAACATCTGCCTGCCAATGGCAGCAGTGAATTCCATATTTTGATTTGCTTATGCATGTTTTTGCTCTACACACTGAACTACCTTTATTTCAACCCAAGAGTATTCACACTTTTGCTATTCCAGTTGTCGTCTTCATCCTACTTTGAAGAGGATAAGTGAGCAACTGTGTGGTGCTGAGCTGTTTACCAGTGTTGAACCTCAACTCTGTCATTCATGGGCTCATTTCAAGAAGTTATAAACTCTGTGGGTGTTTAAGGTTGCTTCAATTCTCTTTTATGCTGCATTCCACTTCATTCCAGAACACTAAGTTTATTGACTACTAGAATCAAAATCTTCCATTTCCAAGATGATCTCCCTTCTTTTTGAAACCTGCATCATTTTTCTTTCTTTGTAAGAGTTTGCAGTTTCAGGTAAGCTGGATGTAATCTCTTCAGGTGTTCCAGGCAGCGCTTCATAGAGATGTGTGAACAAAGAGTGTATCAGTTTGAGTACATCAGAGTTCATAAAACACTTACAAATCTTAAACTAAAGGCCAGGTTTTCAAACCTTGCGTGTGCAAGGAATAGTATTCCTCTTTGACCGTCATATCTGACAGCTGAGTTTTTATTCAAAGGGGAAAAAAAGCTATCTTGTATATCCAGCTGTAGCAAATAGTAGCTCTGACTCCAGGGCAGGGTAGCCTTACAGTATCAGCACTTTTTTGTTTCTGTGCTGTAAGTCTTGGAGGGGTTACAGCGATGAATGTATTTTGTGTCTCTGCACAGTGTAGAAGCTGAATGCAATGAGAAGAAGGCTCAATTATGGATGGTCACTTTGCAAGCTCTTCCCTTGCCCTATTTCCTGAAGAGATCTGAAAATATCACTGCCATCCCCCAGCGTGTGCAAATGGCCTTTTGCTCAAATCACCTTTACAGTGCCCTCCACATGGCAGTTTCCTTCAGACTCTGCAGGCCTTTCCTGAGCAGGGCTCTCTGCAGATCCTAATATATGAGGCTCTGCAGCTTAGGGCTTCAGTAGATTTTCCTGTACTGTATATAACAGTGATACATCTGTATCAAGGAGGAGGCCCCACATCACTTGTCTTGAGCTCTCTTTGAACCATGGTGCCTTCCTGTTGCTGTCTTTCAACTGCACCCCCAGATTACTTTCAGTACATAAGAAATACAGCTTCAAAAAGTGAGGCTACTCTAAGTCTTGTTAAACTAGCTACAATTTTAGTCAGTGATGATACTTTCATTGATTTTACCATATATTTTATCACAAAGCACTGCAGGCTACACACATTAAGCAGCACTCTCTAAAATAAAGCATTTGAAGGTAGAAACAGATATGCACATCCTAAGTGAACATCCATCTGAGAAGGAGGTGAAGTAGAAATTTGTTCTGGTTGTTTTCTTATGCTGGCAGCAAGAAGAAGGGTGGTACTGGACTTCAGCTAAATACAGAGCCTTGCTGCATCAGTGTGACAGTAAAGAGCACATACCTCCAATATAATGCATTATATTGCTTTGTGCCAGCCTTGGGTCTGCTGGACCCAAATCCAGAGCATGCTGCAGTGTTGTGGGCTCCATGTGATATCACTGCTCCACTCTACAGCTTCTCCTCTTGCCCCTTGCTGTCAGGTGTCCCATTTGCCCATCCATCCTCCTGGGCCAGCCTCCATAGCTGCTGCCTGACTTCTCATGGGAGTAAAACAGGCTTGCTGCCTCCTGGGCATCCTTTGGCCAACCATAAAACCCTCTGCAGTCCTGCTGTGCAAGCAGACATTAACAGCAAGGACTTCTGCAGGGTCGTGCCACTGCCTACCCCAGTGTTTCTGCCCAGCATGAAGCTCTGGGGGACTTCTATTGTATTTCTGCTCCAGTGAGTTCAAACAAAACGAGCTTTGTGTTTGTGTCTCGTGTCTTAGTTTTAATGAAGGCATGTTTTTGCCTGTGCTGCATCAGTGTAGCAAAGAGCAAGCACAGTAAGAACAAATGGGCCAGGTCCTCCCTTCTGAATCACATTTAAGTGCAATAAATAATCAGTGGCTGTTAAATGCTTAATGCACCAGAGAGCATCTTGCCAGCTTGGCTCTGGAAGAATCTTGCCTTCCTGCGGGTCTGGGGAGTCAGCTGAGGGGATGGAAAAGTTTCACAGCAGTGCTTACAAGCCTTAAATGCTAACAGCGATGCCACTGCTGTGCTTACATGGGGATCTTAGTAATGAGATGGAGCCAGGGTTCCTGCAGACAGGTGGTTGTCTTTGTGCTACAAAACCACTGTGCTTTGTTAGATCGATGACAAAGCCTGACCTGGGGGGACTTGTGTCCTCGCTGAGATGATTCATGGTCTCCTCAAGCCCGTGCACATGCAGCTTGGCACTCAGATGTCACGGGTTTGACATCTCATTGGTATTTCAGCAGGATTAACTTTTTTACTGTGGGGTACTTACCAGTTAAAACCTTTCAATTAAAACAAAATGCGTGATGTGACTTGAATCGGATGTTATAGCAGATCACTTACATTTTTACATCAAGTGCTGAGCTGTGAAGAAGCACTACTCACTGTTATATGGAATGCAGTCCATTAGCTCTGGCATGAATGAGACGGATGGTGGAATTGAGCCAACAGAGGGAAAAGGGGAGGGGAAGAATTCACATGAAGTGAATACGGCTTGAGGCATGGCCTGGCTGGGAAGTCTTTGTCAGTACTTGCAAGAACTGGGTGTCTTAACAGAACTAAAATTCTGAGAACAGCTGAGGAGGATGCTCCAGAGCACAGATAGATGTAACTTTGGCCTTGGGTGACGTATATTCCGTATTTGTTCTGCTGGACCATTGGCTGAAGGCTGTAAATCTTTCTGCTTGGCTCTTTTTTTGCAAGGTCGTGGACAGATGTAGCATGGATGCACGTATACAATTAATTGCAGTAATTGTGAAATGTAGGTGGTCCAAGCAGAGCTCAGGCACAGACATTGCTTCTTACTGAAACAGCAAGTAAGGCACTGTCTTTGCAGGCTTTGAGGCAACATCTCCCAGACGTATCAAAGCCACAGAAAACAATGGGCCGTGTTTGGTGTTGGCTTCTCAAGTAAAACCACTTCAGACGTGTCCATGTTTCTTGGTGCTAAAAAAAGAAAGGCAGATCAGCGTCTTCTTGCCAGTTGGGAATTATGGACTTTGTGCTGGGGGCCAGGCTGCCAGACCACCATGTTCTATTTATTTCCCATAGCAATTTCCTTGGCTTTTAAGAAACAAGATGGGCAGGCTGAACACTGTAATTACTCCTTAGGTTACCAAGGCACTTTCTCCACCCTGCTGAAAACTTACCACACGTGTACTGTACCCAAATCTTGCAACAGCCAGGCTAAAATGTTTTTAGAGGTGATAGTACATCCACCGTGCTTCTGCTTGAAGGTCAGCCATGAATTCTGTTGACCTCTGCTAATAAATAGTAGAACTAAGGAGACTCCCTTATCAAAGGTAGGCGTGCTGCTTCTGAAGGTTCTGAAATGCAGTCACAGATGCACCTCAGTATTTGTAGCTTGCTCCAAGCTGCAACTAAATAAACTGAATAAGCTGCCTGCATACAAAGAATATTCTTTGGTGCTACGTAGTGATGACTGAGGGATTGAGCAAGCCCAGAGGCACTTGAATTTCTTCTCCCATAGGCACTGTTTCATCCTTCCTCCTCCTCACACTGCATGTTGCCCCAGCAGCATCATTCTCATGTACTATCCCAGGCTCCCTGAAGGCAGGGAGAGTGTTTCCTCTTAAGTGTGCTGAAGAAACAATGCATGGTGCTTACTATCATTCTGCAAAAGATGAGTCATTACAAGAGTCTCCTTATGATAACTGGGGAGAGGGAGCTGCTGCTGCTGCTGAAATATAGGTCAGACTGTCTGTGCATAGAGAGATGAGAACTTGAAAGACAAAGATGGTGTCAGGGAATGTGAGTTGGGTCCAGCTCTCTTTGTCCAAAGCAAAAAGGTGCCTTCATCCCCAGCCAAAGGCTTTCCTGTTGCAGGCCTCATGGTGCTGATAACTTCCTGATGCTGGCTGCAGAATGTACAGGACACATCTGCTCTCCTTCCTTGGGTGGGTGCATCAAAGCATGGGCGTAGAGCTCTGCTTGTGTGCACGTGGGATAAATCAGTGCTGAGTGCGTGCGTGCAGTGAGATGCTCAGCAAAGTGTTCAGCTTTCTCCCTGCCACGTGGGGACAGCTCTCTCTGTTGTGGCGTTGCTCTGCATGCAGATGACACAGATGTGGTGGGGAAGATTCATTTGTGAAGCGCCTTTCCTTCACTGCCACAAAGCAGCAGCTTCTGGGACACATTTTGTGGGGGAATTCAATCCATCAGGGAGACAACAAAGTTAACCTAAAGAGGGGCTTGAGAGAGAGAGAAGACAACATCTCATTAACAGTCAGCTGGAAAAATCTGCCCAAGATTAACTGCATATTTTGCAGGTCAGCTTGTTGTCATTAAGCCTGCTTGAAGCCAAAGTACAGGCAAAGGTCTCTCAGTCACAGAGAGGGGAAACAGATACTTGTACATATTTAAATACATTTTGTATGTATACATATGTGTGTGTGTGTGTGTATAGATACCCAAAAGTGAGGTCTAGTTGTCTGTGAACATCTCCAGCAAGAGGAAGAGCTACTTGCAGGTTTTATCGACTCCTGTGCCTTCCTTGGCACTTGGTCCTCACTGGAAAACTATTTGTGATGGTAGTCAGGGCAGGAAGCAGCAAGAAGCCTAATTTAACAGCCTAGTTTTCTAGGAAAGGGGTGAGACACGTGCTCATACAAGAGAGGAAGGACAGAGTGCATTTCCATCGCACCGTATCATGTTCGTGCAGAGCAATGGTGGGAACCAGCAGGCAGAGCAGCTGGAATGCAGAAACAGCAGATCAAGCAGAACAGGCCTCAGAGATGGCTTATGTTTGCTTCAAAGTCCTCTCCTGGGGATCTAAATATCAGCAGTGTGGGAGATCTAGCGGAGCTCCTTAGTGACACTTGCTGGCAGGAAACCTTCAAGCCCACTTCCCTCTGCCTTTCTGGAGTCCTCTTTAGCTACAGGCTCTCACTTTTTGTCACAGTCCACAGGTGTGCCCCAGCTCCAGGATCACAGGTTGAGAACAGTGGTGACATGCTGCGAATGGCTCATGCTGAGCTCTTTCACGAGTGTGAGACTGGCCTCCTGCTTGCAGGGACTCTGCTGACATCTTACTGAGCCCTACCTCCACGTTGCGGTGTCTTGGAGTGTTGCTCTCAGCTATTCTTTGTAAGTTGAGTGTTCAGCATTTTCAGGATTTCAGGTGTGTGTTTGTGTGTTTTCAGAATAGAACAGGCCTGAAGGAAGGGAAAATAAAATGAAACATGTATTGTTTCATTTCCTTCCTGCCACTCTCCATGCGACACCATCCCCTTAGCTAAATAAGCCATAGATGAAAGTTGCTCCAAGCTAAGCAGGGAAGTTTTAAGAATTTTCAGACCTGAGGAGAGGATTACAGGTGTCTTTTGAGTTCTTGGGATTTGAGAACTGGATCTGTCATCTCCCTCTGAACAGACCTTCATTTTGACCCTCGTGCACACTGTATTTGCAAGTCTCCTTGGGTGTACCAGCACAAACCTGTAATTATTGAGCTGAAGAATGAATTGTGCTGATGTTTCACACATAAACTGGTACTGAGGAAAGAGCTGGAATGGTTCCCACAGTTTAGAGATGATGCCAGTATTTCAACTGCTGGTGGACTGGGGCCTTCCAAGTAGTGCTCTTTTTAAAGGGGCTAGGTAGCCTATTTTTGTCCTGGATGCAAAAAATCACACCTAGTTCAGTGCAAGGAAAGGGCTGTGGACTAGCTCATCCTATCTCAAGATGACGTGAGCCCCTATAGCTGTGGAGCTCTTGTTTTCTTTTGCCATTCCAGCTCACTTGTTTGATTGCCTGAAGGGATGTGGCAGTAACAGTCCCTATAAGTGAATCTAAAAAGCAAGGTTGGAAGGCCTTAGCTGTATCAGAATTTAATGGATGATTTCCATTTTTGGGGAAAGGAAGGGCAGCTTGGGATCCCTTCCATTGTGCAAAGATGAAAGCCTCCTGGTCCCATGGAGACAGAAAATCTGCATGAACTTAAGAAGAAACAGTCTGGAAAAGCAAACAGTTCTTATGTTGAAAATGGATGCCTTGGAGGAGTCATTTTGTATAATGGAGTATGTAGAATTATGCAGAGGAACAGTGGCAAGGTTGAACTGAGAGTGTGGGCTGATGTATCACATCTGCATGCTGCCCCATTCATGGTTACTCCTTGGAGAACAAAGCTATTCCCCTTCTTGTACCGCCCTGGTTATAGATTGGCAGCTTTATCACAGGGTCTGAAAGCTCAGAGCAAAACGTAATTGGTTTCTGATGCAGAGAATAATACTGCATGTTTGTATTTGGGATACAGATGATCCCTTGTGGTGCAAGATTGCATTTTTAATTGTCACAGTAGCCACATGGTGATGAAATATCTGCAGTTCAGAGACTCAGCTCTCAGATGGTGTAAATTAGCAATAACTGATAACAGCTTAAGGACTGGCTTGTATGCTGCTTGCATGTCTACAGGAAATAAGTAAGAAACATTATTTTTGGAAAACAGGAGTGGGCATGGTTGAGAAGGCATGGCGCTGTCTCATCTGTTTGTATGTTGAAGGCTTATTTGAGTCCTGTTACCTATGGCAGAATTAAAACAGGACACTGTTTTTGGCACTTAGGGACAAGGTTTAGTGGGTGTCAAGATGAGCTGGCAGTTGGACTAGGTGATCTCAGAGGTCTTCTCCAACCTTAATGACGTATGGTTCTACGGTTTGTGTCCAACAGAGAATCCCCCAAAATCCCTGAAAGTGATCCCTAAGAGAAAAGGCTGCTGGTCAAGTACTCAGCAGGAGGAGGCCACCGCATTTCATGCAGCTATACAGAAATCCTCTGCCGTGGCTGAGCAGGCCAGTGATGTTGCACTACTGCTACCAGTGCCAAGATTGTTAAGGACAGCTTTGGGGTTGTGCTGGGAGCAAGAGCTTTGGTATCTCCTCAAATAGAACAAAAACCATCCAGCTGCAGGTGTGAAAGGTCATGGTCATAGGTGGTAGGCTCACTTTGTTCCAGGAACTGCAAGCGTGGCAGCGAAAGAACCAGTTTCTGCTTTATGTCTGCTGGCATGTAGCAGTGTGGCTTTACTTTTAAACTGGTTTCTCTAAGGGCTTCTCTCCACTGCCAGTAGGTTCATCTCTAACTACTGCTGAATTCTTTGTTGTCATTGCTGTTGAAAGAAAACATTATTAACAGAAATCAAATGAGCCTGAACTGCACCTGTTCATAAGAGCACTAAGCAGAGGAGCAGAGCTCAGCAGGTCTGGCTGCAGGGATGCTCTTGCATTGCTGAACAAGATCAAGTGAGCTGTCCATCAGGGAGCTGTCTGGGTGTGATGAGTTCCCTACAAAAATACATGGTGGTGGTGGTGGCTGGAGAACAGAAATATCTGAGCAGAAATGCTGAGGAATAAATATCCCTGGGGGTGTGTGCAAAAGCCTTGGGACATCAAGTGAGGTGAGAGTCTGAACTGGCTCTGGATAGGCTGCTCAGTGCAGAAGGTAGTCCCTGAGCAGCCCCACCACCACTAACCCAGGGAGCATACATGCTCTGTGAGTTTTTTCCTCTGGGAAGGAAGGCAGGAGACTGTGCCCTATGTTGCCTTTGTTGTGTGCTTTGCTCCTGTGCTAACAGCACTCTTTGAGAGGGCTGAGTGCTCCCCAGACAGCCTGGCTCAGTGTCTGCAGTTGTGTTTTTTTGTCCTTCACCCTCTGCAGAGCAGTGCTAAACAAATGTGAGTTAGAGGTTATGAGGAAGTGGCACCTCTTTACACAATGAAAAGCCTTCATTTCAAAGTCTGCGTAAGGAAAACTCAAACCTTCAGGCTGTTCTTCTCTCCAAACCCCTTCCTGTCTCTCCCCACCCCTGCCTTCATCTCCATCCCTCTACTGAGGGATGTAAATCTGCTAAAACATTCATGAAGATGACTGCAGCTTTCCGCTAAAAAGCATGGCCCAGAGAGAGGTCATGTCTGCAGATAGTTAAATCAATACGTTGTTGAGTCATTGCAAATTGAATCGGTTGCTGGAGAGAGGGAGCCCTCTCAGGTCTTACTGATGCTTGATGGCTTAGAGGGCAGCACTGATCTGCAGCTGGCCAGCTGCTTTGGGGGACCCTGCATGAGGAGGAGGAGCCGGGAGAGTCCTAAAAGCAGTATGTCTACTCAACTGCTGATGTCCTGCTGCTCTCCAGCTCGTCACAGGAATGCCCAGCTTCTGTCCCCGATGTCTTCATACAATATGCAGCTCTCCTGGGGCTGAACAGCAGGTCACCCCTGGCTTGGCCATTTTGCTTTGCCTCTTGGGTCATGCACTCTCCTGTGAACATTGCTGTGGTATGCGTGTTTAATCCTCAGCACTGCTGAGCCTAGTACAGGGTCACCCTGATACACAGCAAATTTCATTATCTCTAGGCTTTCAGGCCGTATTAGACCCCAAGTTAACCTCTGGGCACTCCCACAATGATGGGTCATCAGATTTTTAACCCACAGGTATTTCCAGACTGTTATCTCCTTTAATCATCACTCGCTGAACAAGCCTTATTGAACCCTTGTGAGTCCCTCCGCATCAATCAATCCCTCCAGACCCCCGTTGTTTGTTGTTAATCAGCTTTGAGCTTGCTGTGGTTTGTCAGCCTTTCTGGGAATGGCCTGCCTCGAGCTGAATGCAATCCAGATGCAATTACCAGGGTCCTATGGAGAGGAGGGAGTACTTCCCCACTCCACAGGTCAGGGCCTGTCTTTGCACAACTGCTCTGACTTTTTTTTTTTCCCCTGCCATATTGCTTAGCTGTGTGACAGATGCAGGCTAATCTGTCAGTGATTCATGCTTCATGTGGAGCAGAAGTAATACTCAGAGGTGGTTCAAAGAGAAGGAACTGTCTGCCCTGTACAGCTGGGCAGCAGAAGGTAGGCAGCAAGGCTGGCCTTGGTTGATGCTGCTAATGGATCTTCCTCAGGTGGTTCTCGTGACAACTGGGTCCACCTCACAAAAAGGACATCAAGCTATTGGCTGCAAAGATGGGGAAGGGCCTGTAGGGCAAGGTGTGTGAGGAGTGGGTGAGGTTCCTTGGTTCGTTCAGCCTGGAGAAGAGGGAGCCAAGGGAAGGAATCATGGTGTACAGCTCTTCATAGCTAATATGTTTTGCTCCAGACAAAATGTTCTGCCTCACTAAAACAATGTCTCTAACGTGTGTCCTGTGTACAGCCAGGCCCAACGGGTGTCTTCAGGTCCAGGGTACCCAGCAAAGGAAGGAGTCTGCTGAGACACAACAGGCTCACCAAAATCTCCCCACCAGCAGGTGGGTCCAAGGACTTGGACAACAGTCCAAGTGAAAAGTCCTCAGAAATGGCTACCTGGGGTGGTAAATAGGGAACCCGTAGAGGAGATGGGAGCACTGGAGAAAGGTGAAGGAGGTCATCAGGTTAACTGACCCTTATCTCATACCCTCCTGCAGCCTCTTCCTGACTCCATGCACTCCTCCACCCCAGACCTGCCACCCTAGCAAGCTTTCGCAGATCCTTTGCCACCCTGTCTAGATTTTCAGCATAATATCTTTACAGACTGAAGTGCTCAGAACATGAAGGACTAAGGGCCCCTCTTCAGCCAGAGTCCTTCTTTGCTGTCACCTGGTTCATTTAGATCGATGCAGCTGTTTGCTATCTGATCTGACATGGCTGAGCCTTTAAACTGGTGGTGCTGTCTGACAAGGTAGGCTCTGCAGATAGGCAGATGCTTTTCCTCTCTTGTGGAGATAAGCAACGTAACTAAAGCTTCCCAGCATCTAATTAGCTTTCATTGACTCCCTGTGAGCAGTTGTTAGTGGTGCAGAAGGCTGTTAACTTTATCTCTGATTGAAGAGCTGACAAAGTGAACATGAGCCTCTCCTTTCTGAAGGCTGAGTCTGGCCATTGAAATCAAGCATGTATTTTAGCATCTGGACTTGTGGATTTTCTCACTGCACAACTAGGCATTGTGCGTGTTACCATTCACATGTCCCAGTCATGTTTCACCCACCTATTTATACTCTGTCTAAGCTTTGTTTCTGCTTCCTGAGATGCTTTTAAAGGGAGAGAGTACCTTCACTCTTTTGTTGCACGAGGAGTTGAATTTCTCTAATGAGAGTTTGCTTTTATTTGCCCCTTGGAACAAGACTCACTACAGGTCTGAAATCCCTCCCTTCATTCAAACCTTCCTTGCAGCCAGGGTGCATTTACAGCTTAGTTCAGGCAGCAAGACGAAAACCTCAGTGAATTGTTTTCCAGAACAAGTTTGGCATTTTTGTGGTTGAGCACCTGAAAATTCTGGTAAATCCTGTTCCTGGTAAAGCAAAGCCTGCACAAAGTAGCAGAGAGGCACCTTGCAAAGTCCTGCTCACGTGCATAGATGGAGGTGAGCAAAGGACAGGATTCTGGGGGCAGTTTGAATCTCTGGAGGTGCTCAAGACCGAGCTGGATGGGATCCTGACCTAGCAGTTGGCAACCCTGCCCATGTCAGGGGGGTGATATTTAAGGTCCCCTCCAAACTAAGCCATTCTATGATTCTTTGATTCTCTGACTTACTTAAAGGTGCTCTGTTGCTGCATCACCCACTGTGGAGATGCTTCCTTTGCAGGCACAGCCACACTCTCAGAGGAGTGCCTGTCAGCATTGAGTGTCCTTGCTGTCTCCTCTGATTATGTTGTCAAAGGCAGGAGCTGGGTAAAAGCAGCCTGCTCGCAGGAACAGCCAGCAAAGAGACATGGACAAGGGAGCCTAACTGTGCTCATCACCACTTCCAGGGCTGGTGCTCCCTGAGACTGCCCTGAGCTCTATAGATTTTGCAGCTCCATTCTGATAGTGTTATTATCAACTCACTGATCTTGGTGCCTGTGACCAAGGACATCTCTACCTCAGGGTGCCAAGGCAGTGCAGGGCACTATAGATGGGTTGGGCCCTCGTGAGTTAGGGGAAGAGGTGGCTGTTATCAGCCCCTTTGTCTGGGACCTCACACCTTGCTTCTTATCCAAATCAAGCCTGTGCCCAGAGCAGCAAAATCCAGTTCTCAGGACTGGGAAATGTTTAACCAGAAACAATAAGGCACAGGCTCTGTGTCTCCAGCCCTCCAAAAAGCACAGCTGCTGTGTGCGTGAGGGTTCAGGCTCAGGATGGAGCTGGAAACCAAAGCTGGTGCAGTGTGTTTGCTCTATTCAACAGGCAGGAAACTCACATCCAGAGCACAGAGCAGACAGCATGTATGGAGCTGGAATGGCAATTTCCATGCAAGCAATGCATGTTTTAGGAGGAGAAGCAAGAGAGAGATTATGGAGAGAGATTGCAGTACCTCTATCAGTATCTTTAGAAGTCCTTACATTTTCATTTGGAGGGGGGGGGGAAATGTGGAAGGTAAGGAATGCCACAAGTCTGTATATGAGCTTAAATCGGGACAGAAGAGTTTTCATCCGTTGCCACTTACTTGTCACCTTGTCTGCAGCAAAGATGGAATCTGCCAGCCCCCTCACCCAGACTTCACACTGGCCTGTAGGACGTGGCAGTGCTGGGATGCTGTGTGCATTAGGGATGTCTCATTGAGGTTACACTGCCATCAGGATCTGCTCTGACTTGCTCTCCGAAATCAGAATGGGTATAAACCTATGTGCTGCTGATGCCTGCTTACATTATCCCAACATAAAGAGATGATTTTTCTTTTTTTTTTTCCCCCTTTTTTTTTTTTTTTTTTTTTTTCTGGGTGGTGTTGGCATTCCCCCAAGCACAGGAGACCCAGATGGAGTGGTAACACAGCGAAAACCTGGGAGAAAGGAGGGGATGGGAAAGGTGCATCCGTGAAGAAGCTGATTTGAAAATAGGATAATGTAAAGCAGCGTTGAAAAACATTTTCATTCCAGAAAAGGACAGTATGGGGACTGATAAATAAAAATATCCCTGAAGGCCAGATGTATTTAGGTTGCGCTTTGAAAGGTTAGCAAGTCTCACCTAGAAATGCTGAGAGGTGTTGTGGGGGGCTGCATGCTGAGCAGTGCGAAAGCTCTCTGCCTGCTTTTCTCATGGGCGCTGCTCTGGGCTACTTTATGGAGGCTCAGAGAGGCAGAGAGTTCACCCCGAAGCCTTCAAACCTCAGCACTGAGAATTTCTCCTGACACATCTCCCGCAAGGCGTTAGGCAAACCAGCTCTCCAGCGTATCCATTCCCTGTGATGCAGATAGGGGAAGACGTGTAATTAGGTAACCATTTCTATGTGACTTGACATGGGCTCGCCTTGCTTTGAGGTTTCACAGCTGTGAAAGCCCCAGTGGCATCACCAATGCCTGGCCATTTACCTAGGTACCTGCTGCATTGCTCTCATCTAGCTGAACAGCCAGCAGGGCATGTGGCCTCTTGCACCCCATATTATCGTCCGACTGAGGCAGCTATTTGCTTCTGCAGATTGCTGTGAAGAGGGAGGACAGTGTGATAGATACTGCACAAACAAAATGAGATGCTCTGTGTCCTAAGGGACCCTGTAGAAACTCAGCAAGTGCACGCTCTGAAAGGCATCCCAGGCACAGAACTCCCGTGAACAGCATCAGATAGAGGGCTGCTCCTCAGTGCTTTGAAAACTGATCTCACTCTTAGGAGCGGTGAAAGGGGGGGAGAGGAAAAGTCAGTAGGAGAGTAGGATTAAGTGTGTGCAGGGAGCTGTTCCTGCACACAGGGGACAGCAATGCAAGCAGCCTAGTTACACAAATATGCTCTGATGTGGTCCCTGCCACTGCTGCAGAAGCCCAGCAGAATTCATTTTCCTTTCTGTAATACACTGATATGTTTTATGCAGAGCTGGCTATGACCATGCAGCAGGAAACTTCAGATTCATGGCAGCTTCCAGCCATGATGCCAGGAGGAACATGGGCTCAGTGCGGATGTGAAGGACACTGTTTTCCCTCTGAGCAGGAATAACAACCCAGCAGATCACATATACAGTGGGAAAAGCTTACATGCACGACACACAGCTTATGCAATTATGCTGTGATAGCCATTGGCACAGAAGCATGGATTTATGTTCCAGCCAATGTCTAAAACAGTGAGTGCAGGAATTCAGTCTCCTTGGTGATAAAACCAACCAACAGAAAGCATAAAAAAGGAGCTAAAACCTTCCATGGGACCTACTTTTATGCTCAGAGCAGAGGACCATGAATTAGCATGTCTCTTATCTGCTTATCTTATCACCCACAGAAGTGGGTGAAAAGCAGAGGATACTTTGATTTTTTGGTTGTACAGGATGGACAACCACGTATCCATGATACCTGTCTTTATGGTATCCATATTTTGTGGTATCCATAAAAAAAAGAGAGGACTTTTGATTGCTGTAGACAAAGATGAGTGAGAAATCTGGGCTAGGGGGAGAAGTAACAAAGCAGCCCTTCAGCTTTTGGTCACCGAGTCCTTGTTTGATGAATGCCCACAGATGCAGTCATTATCAGTGGGAAGCCACTTGATGACCTGGGTGAAACGAGTTGCCTTTTTCCTTTCAAACCAGATGGCTGCTTTCATCAGAGATCGTGCTATTAGCTGACATTAATGGGAAACCCTCAGGGGGCTTCAGAGCAGGAGGAAGTGAATGGCAGACGGAGTGGAAAGGCTGATTTCCCCGCCTGTCCATCTGGAACAACTCCTTGCAGCCCACCAGTGTCTGACCACCATGGGCATCCTCTGGCTAAGAGCAAGCCTGGCATAGCTCCTGCCTGCTCTTGTATTTCAGCTGTGTCGATAAGCAACACAAGGCGTCCCAAAACACACCAAGGAAGCATCCCTGCAGGTGTTTAAAGTGGTTTTAAATCACCAGTTAGCTGTAGTGATAGACCTCATCAGGGGAAAAGATGCCAGCGTAGCCCCCATGTGAGCAAGGAAAAGAAACTTGGAAATGTTCTGCATGTTCAGCTCCCACCTGCAGCTCCTTGAAGCTCTCTGAGTGTCCTTGGGCACCATCCTTACCATGCAGTCTTTACCTCTAACCTCACAAGGAAGATGAGTTTTGCTATAAAGAACCATTTGCCCTTCTTACAGAGCCCTAAATTAAAACTAGCACTAATTTGAGAATCTCTGATGAGAATACAGACCATCCATGTTGACACACAAGGCAGGGAAAATGGTTTCCCCTTGTGTAACAGCATCCCCCTCCAGAAACAAGAGAGCCATCCAGCCCATGCCAGAGCCCTTTAGAGCACATGCAACATAACATAGCAAAAGTCATCACAGGTTGTTTATTGCATTAGCTCATTCCAATTTTAAATATTAAATGTTTAAATATTTAAATAAATATTTTTATTTTATTAAATATTAAATAATATTTAATATTTTATTATATATTTAAAAATATTTAATATTTTATTAAATATTTAATTAAATATTGCATTAACTCATTCCAATTGATCACTGGAGGGGGGGAATTTCATGCTCCTTTTCACGTGCTTAGAGTTCTCAGGAGGGAAACACATTCCCAGCATGGTGCAGTCATCTAGGGTCACTCCAGACCCGGCTTTGGGCTGTTGCAATATAGGATGGGCAGCAAAGCCAGCATTTGCTGAGTGGTGGTGGCCATCCTTACCAGCAGAGACTTTCACTAACAGTAGTGAGAGGGATCTGACATTTACCCACTGCTTAACCACATCTTACCATGAATGTCTGGTGCAAGGTGCCACTTGATGGAGGCACGTGTTTGAACCACATGGGGCAGCTCTTATTGCCTCCCAAGAGGAAAGCACCCCAACAGCAGTTTTGTTGCTTACATCCCAGTCTTGGGATATGGCCCATGTGTGGGCTTTGTGCTCTTCCACTGTGAGAGCAGTCCTGCTCTTCTCAGTGCTTTTTGGAGGTGGCCATAGACTCAGCCCTCTGCTGACAGCTATCTGCACCCAGAGAGCTGCACCACGTCCTCAGCAAGCTTTCCTGCAGAACAAATGCCTTGACAATGCTAACTGTTTTTGCTTTAGTTCAACAAGCTGGAAAGAAAAATTAGTTTTCCCAGGTGGAAAATTTTCCATAGAAAATGTTGGAGCCCTGTGTTGTGTGTTTTTTTTCCCAATAATGACTGCTGTGACCCTTCCCTCCCTGACTTATTCTAGTAATGCCCCAGGATCCTAATTAAGACTGAGCCCAGCGGCTCTTGGTATTGTGCAAACACATGGGAAGGCTCCAGCCCTTCTCTAGAAAGCTTCTCATCTAGTTTGGTTTAGGCAAATGCATCCATTGATACTTTCTTTACTTTTTCAACAGTGCTACAATGGAGGCTTTCATCTCTATCACTTCTGTGTATTCCAGTGTCATGCCCTCTGCTTTCAAAGGCTTAGGTTTGCCTTTAATTGTGTTGAGAACTTTTGTTTCTAAGCCTTTATTAATGGATTTTTCTCCTCTGCCAAAAGAGGAATTTTGTTTCTTTACTGGCTTGTCTTCTAAAGCTGAAGTGACAGTTCCCTCTTCTCTGCGAGATTTACAAAGCTTATCTTTTAATTTCAAGAGCCAAAAAGCAGAAAAAGGAGGGAGGGAGGGGGCTGGGGATGAAGCATCAGCATGCCTTTCAAATGCTGTCGCTAGGAGAAGGCTTAATGATCTAGAAATATATAAACTGTGCTTTCAGGGTTGCTTCATTCAGTTAAGAGGCTGCTCGTGATGGACTCCTGCTAAAGGATGGAGCTGGGAGGGGGCAAAGCCACTGATTTCAGGAAGCCCCATTCTGCCATTTGAGAGTACCCAGCAGGCAGTCCTGCCCCAAAACCCATTGCCATCATGCCTTAGCACCAGGGGCACAGCAGGGCTGGCAGTGTCTCACCTCTCTGAGACTCTGGATGTGGCCAGGGACAGAGCATGAACTCA
The DNA here is from genome assembly GCF_951394365.1 of Tetrao urogallus. NCBI lineage: Eukaryota > Metazoa > Chordata > Aves > Galliformes > Phasianidae > Tetrao > Tetrao urogallus. Next base: position 35,213,839 of record NC_136821.1, read on the forward strand.
TGCACCGGTATTTTTGGAGGAAGGATTTGCAAGTGCTCAGTGTGGGGTGTAGGCCACAGTCCAGTAGGTCTTCAGTCCCGTTAGACGTGATGCATTCAAGGATCAGAAATCAGAAAGCAAGTATGGTTCCCATATTCCTTTTTCTTTAAATTGCAACCCTGGAAGCAGCTGCTGTTGTGCTGCATCTCATGACTCAGAGGATTTGGCTCAGTACGGGGAGAAAGAGCAGTTGAGACTTTTCCAGGGCTCTGTAGAATAAGCTGGATCAAGATGCTGTTGACTGAAGTGGACACTTACAGTGCAGTGTCCCTAAAGACACTGCAGGATGTCTTTCCTTCCTTGGCAAATGTCTATCAAACCTAAGACTCCATGAAAGAAACCTTTCAGGCTGAACCATGCAATGCTTTCTACCGATGCTCTAGTTTGGACCTGTGCCTGTCTCTGGACCATGCTGCAGGGCTGTGTAAGCCTAGTGTACATCTTCAAGTGGGTCACAGCAAGCGTCCTTAATACAAGTCCAAGCAGCATTACATGCCAAGAAACCACTGAATCCCTCAGGTTGGAAAAGACCTCTCAGATTCCCAGGTCCAACCCCAGCCCACCCCACCATGCCCACTGACCACATCCCTCAGGGGCACATCTCCACCATTCTGGAACACCTTTCAGATGTCCAGTCCTCAGCCCTAGCAATGAAGGACAGGAGGTGCAGAAGCCCCTGACTTAGAGTGTATTAAGGAGTCCTGGGCTGAATCACAGAGGCTCCATTCCATGCAGCAGAAGGAAAATGGCTGATTTCCTGCGTACAGCTTGTTTTAACATCATGTGCAGCTGGTGAATGCAGTTCATCTCCTTCAGCAAGGCCTTCCATCCTCTCTCGACTCTATCTAGGCTCTGATACTTCATTGAGCAGCGTTGCATAAATCTTTAGGCAAACAGTTGAATGTTGTAACCTCATTTGGTAAATTGGGGGATGGGGGGGGGGGGGAGCTTCAATTTAATTATTAAATAAATAGGAAAACAGCCTTCTGTCTAGCTCAGCTGGCAGGTTCTGAAGAGACTCAAGCAAAGCAAAGCTGATCAGCTAGTTCCTCGCTGTCGGCTTTCCAGCCTGTTGGCTCCTTCTCTGGAGCACCCTGATGTGTGTTGGGAGCTGGGCTTCCTGCAGGGCTGGGGGACTCATTGCCTTGGGGAAGGAAGCAGAGACCCTCCTGGAGTAGCACACTGCTGTGCCTCTAGGGCAGCAGAGCTGAGTTCCAGGCAGTATCACATCCCTGTCCTTCCTTTCTTGAAAAGGATTTAGATTTGAATCCCAAAGTAGGGCATTTCAACAGAATTCCTATTATTTTTTTTTTTTGCAAACATCCAAAAGATGCAGCTTTCATTTCAGGCAGCGGAAACTCATTTGAAATCTCAAGAGCTGCCATGAAATGGGATCATCATTTGCCAGGCAGCTCCGATGCCTTTTGTACCTTACAGCAATCATAATGAAATCTCATCCCAGCCTGGCATTTGAGCTATATAGTGCCATTTGTGAATATTGGGATGCTAGCTGAAGTCCTCATTTAGTGGAGCAGGCTGTATTTGCAACTCTGTGATGACTCCATGGTGGGTTTAATGCCAAAGATGATAACTCTAAAATCAGATAGCAATGTTTAGCAGAGAATGTGCATTCCCAACCAAGGCTTGTCTTACTTTTTCTGATCTTGCTGTGCACTATTTTTCTTTCTGTTTTACTTTCCCTTCTCCCCACACCTGTCTCATTTTGCTTCCATTCCCCTGAGCAGGAAGGCCAGCAGAAGATCAGCCTTTGGTCTTCTCCAGCAGCAGTTCTAGACCCAGACACTAACAGAGCACGTCGGTATAAGGATTGCTCCACTCCATAGCCATCTTCTCATACTTTTGTGGGCTCCAATAAGCCTGAAACACCCTGTTCCCAATTGCCTGCCCTCCCTTCTATGCTAAATGAGGAGGAGAAGGGAAGTCTGAATGAAGCAGCTCATTCAGCAGCTCAGGCAGACATTTGCTGCAGGGCGGTGCAGCGGCTTACACTGCAGTTCTCCCAAAGATAAAACGTTGCATCTGAGCCAAGCAGCTTGTACTAATCCAGACTTCCAGCTTTTGAAACTATAAAAATCTCACTGAAAATGAAATGATCAGAAACCAACAGCTGCTGTAATTCATCCAATTCAGCTCCTGGTCTCTGTGTTCTCTGGGTTCCCAGTGGAAACTACAGACATCAGAGAAGCATGACTCGTGCTGAAAACAGGTCAGTTCCCAGGTAGGGAACTCAGTGATTTCAGGGGCTTGGGGTGAATAGTTATTTACAGTTACACACGTTGGTAGAAAAGCAACATCTTAGCTCCACACCATTCAAACAAATAAGTTATGCTTCTGGATAGATTTCCTTCTCGTGCTGTGCTTCTTCTTCAGCCTTTGCAGAGTAGCAAGCTGTTCTCACTCTTAGCCCTTGTGTTCTATCACTACGGGTGCTGCTGATGTGGACAAGGACACAGCAGTTTCATCAGCTGCACAGAGCTGGCCATCATTCAGGGACACTGTGATGCTCTGTGGGTATGGCAGGTAACCACTTCTCGAGGAGAACTTGGAGATCCTACACTGGATCTTGTTGCAATGTCAGCCTGTATCACATCAGGACAGATCAAACAGCGTCCGACTGGCTTACAAGGCCAGCACCCCCTCTTGGCATAATCCATCCCCCTGGCCATGCATATGAATGAGAAAAGGAAATGTTATTTCTATAGTGACACATCCCTGAGAGCACCGAATCTGGATTTATTGAGGTCACAAAACTGACTTAGCACTGTGCTACCCAGACTGTAGGATAAATAGAAGTCTTCTATTTATAATGCTGCCAATCTGACGCGGCTCGCAAGCACTAAAAATAAAACTTAGTAAAAAATAAGTTGAATTAATGGATGTTCTTTTTGCACTGTCTATGAACCTGCTCCTGAACCTGCAGCACGCTGCATGCTATCAGTGTTTGGCAGAAATCCTGCACAGCAATGCTGAAATGCCCTCTTTTGAGGGCAGGACAGCAGTGCCCCTACTCCTCCGATTCTCTTGCCATGCACAGAACCTGACCTGTCCTTGTGTCTGGAATGAGGAGCCCTGATGCTCTCTCCCAGCACCTGATTCACAGCAGTGCAGGTGGTCCCACTGTGTCCCCATCCCTGTCATCTCTGCAAGTCTGGGACAGCAACTGTTAGTCCTGATAATTGAACTACACAGAGGAAACCTAGCAAAAAGGCAGTTTTTTCCTATCACGTGCTTCTGGTTTGCCTGCATGAGGCCAGATCAATGCAAGCTAGCACAAGTCACACCCTCTTCTCATTACCCTTGCACAGGCTTGCAGCTGGAGCATATTGCAGGGTGGTTGCAGCTGGAGGCAATTCATTTACAGCTGAGCTGGAATTCAAGTGGCTGTTTCCCCAGAGTCTTCATAGTGATGTTTTCCTCTCTCCTCCTGCTGGGTTTCAAAAAGTGGTGGGGTCCATCCTGGTCCGTGTGTGTTGGTAGGGCTTGGACTGAGCTGGAGATTTGGGCAGGATCCTGGGCAGCTCCAAGAACAAGATCTTGTAGCAGGGCACCCTGGGAGAACTGTAGTAAGCTGCACCTTCCAACTACATTGAATTTGATACCAAACCCTTTTTTGTTGTTGTATGAACACTTCATAGAATCATAGAATCATAGAATGGCCTGAGTTGAAAAGGACCACAGTGCTCATTGGGTTCCAACCCCCTGCTATGAGCAGAATCACCAACCAGCAGCCCAGGCTGCCCAGAGCCACATCCAGCCTGGCCTTGAATGCCTGCAGGGATGGGGCATCCACAGCCTCCTTGGGCAACCTGTGCCAGTGCCTCACCTCCTCTGGGTGAAAAACTTCCTCCTAATATCCAACCTAAACCTCCCCTGTCTCAGTTTAAAACCATTCCCCCTGGTCCTATCAAAGCTGTGTTTAACTCACTTGTGTAAAATATGTATTTCTAGTGGGTACAGTTTAACTTTCCACATCAGCCTGCTCCCAGACCTTGTGACTCACTGGGGTTATAATGTTTAATTCAGCTTCTCAATCTCCTTCTCTTTTGTAGGAAAGCAGGGACCTTGATTTTGTCATTGACACTGTTTTAGACAAGTTCATAGTGCAGATAACCTGTTGCTGTGCTTTAGCACCAGCCTGGGTTCCTCTACAATGTTTTCTGGTTTTGCATTTATATTCAAAGCTGACAGGGCTCATCTATCCTGCAGTTCCCAGCTGTTGGGGCCTATGAACATCACACAGTTAGATATTCCTATGGCTCTGCTGGAAAGGCAGCAGGGGTACAGATGCCAGGGCTAGCTCTCCATCAGCCCTCCTCTCAAAATGTCTGGCTTTAAGAAGTGACTTAACCAAGACCATCAGCTTCTTGCTGACCAGTGGCCATTGAGGACTGCTTGCCATGGGCTGCTAGAGCCCTGCCACACAGGACAAGTCCTGAGCATCAAAACCTCCCATTTAGTGCTCACTTGTGCCTGAAGGACAGGCTGAGTGCTTCTGGTTGGAAGAGCAGCAGTATGCAGCCCTTGGAGCTGGGAGGTAGCAGGGCTCTGGCTTCATTCCCAAATGCAGCAGAGGGAGACGGATGTCAGGTTTTTGGGTAGGTCTCCCTCTGAGGGACATGCTTTGTGCATAATAGAAGTAAGCCATCACATTTTCCAGTTTCAGTGTCAATAACAAACCACAGCTCACAAAGTCAGTTACTCCCGTGAGTTTCCAATATCTTGGGATTCCCAAGGGTGAAGCGATCTGATAGAAGCCTGCTTAGAGCTGGGTCCACATTTCAGATGCCTTGAACCCCCTGAGACTCATCCGTCTTACAGTCAGCTGTCAAGCCTTTGAAACTTGTCCACCCTCCAAGAAGGGATGATTCCTCAGCTACAGTTTCTTCCCACAGGAAATCTATACGGTAGTGCTGGCACAAAAAGATCTTAGGGTGTGTGCATCAGGTATGGTGCAGCATGGTGAGAAAGTAACAGATCTTGACATTCCCATACACTCGTGATCAGGTTTGTTGGCTTTCTGTTTTGTCCTTTTTGATCTGTGACTTCATCAGTTTGCAGAGTGCACATGCCAGATACATGTAGGGGAAAACTCATAGCCAACTGAACTTGTCCCAGATGGGTTCTCATGCAATTGCAAGACCTCCCAGAGAAATACCTAACACAAAGAGATTGTCTTTGACTCATCCTTGCTAAAGATAATGGTAGAGGCACGTTCCAGGACTTAGCCAGGATCTTAGGATCAGCACTGCAGATCCCAACATTGGGAAAGCATGGAATCAACACATTTGTGCTGTGGTAATGGGCACGTGGCATTGCTGTGGCCAGGCAGAGGTGGGTTTTCTGCTATTTTTTGGCCCTGAGCTCCTCAGTAGGTTCTCGTAACACTGATAGAAAGAACCCACTGAGGAAAAGCTCAGTTGTCTCCTTTCTGACGTTCTTCCCCCAGTCAGTGTCCCAGCTGAAGGTGAAGGATGCTGCATCTGATGTTAAGCAGCTGCTCTTTCAGTAATCTCAGCTCTCATTGGTATTTGACACTGCTGTTTCTAAGGCTTATGGGAGAAACAGAGTGCCCCAGCATCACCCTACAGACCACCCTGTCTGCAGTCGTTTTGTGTGAGCGTTCGTTATGCACACACTGCTCTTTTGTGAGGTCACAGATAGGGAATTTTGAGACCATTCTTAGGGTGCTATCACCAGGTTCCTGTTTAGATCCGAATCTTGAAGATCTGCATCTGATGAGCCTAACTGATGGGTAAGACAGTAAAACCTGAGGTGAGATAAAAGCAGCAATCCCAGATTGCATTTATTTCAAAATGGTGTCCCTTGCAGGAGTTTCAAGCCCAGTGAGTGGGGTAGTGCTCACCAGGCTGGTAGGTGGCAGCTTGATGCCAATTGCACACTCATACATGTCATACAGTCACCTAGCAAGGCTGGGCAGCACCAAGAAAATATAAGGATTTTCTGCTTCATTTAATGAATAATTCTGTGCCCAGTTCTCCCACTAGCTAGACAAGCTTAACCCTTGCACTTCCACTAACCCCACTGGCATGCATGAGGGGCACCAACAAGTACAGAAACTTAGCTTGCTCAGTTACACCTCTGTGCAGTCTGCTCAGGGAATGAGAGAAAATAGGAGCCCAGAGGACTAAATGTCAGGGAAGGAGTAAGCTTTGCAAGTGCTTGATCCTCAGAGCTCATTTCTTAGCTGAAATGAGAAGGGTGTCTGGGGGAAGCTCTTTTGCAAGAAGCACATTCGTCCTGTGCTGCAGCGTGAGGAAGGATGTATCTGTAGCAGGGAGACAGCTGGTGGGTGGGTGGAGGGAAGATGTGGAGCTTTGCAGCAGAGCAGGGCACCAGTTTGCAGGGTGGGAATTTTCAGGGCTCTGTGAAGGACTTCACTTATTTGTGTTGAGTGGGATTTCACTGGCAAGGAAGATTTCTTTTCCCCCTGCCAGGTCTCTTCCTTAACCAAAATCCAGCACTGCTAATAGTCCATTCCGTGTGCTCTTCTTCTTTGGCCTTTGCTTATCATCTGGTCTGCTGTCACAACCAAGGCAGGGCTTCAATTCAACACAGCTCGGCTGTAATCTCACCAAGGCGCTGTGCTGTCCTTTCTGTTTTCACAGTCCCCGGGTATCTTCTCTGCCCTGAAGCCATGGGAGCAGGAAACCCACCAGCTTCTTAATCCAAACCCAAGGTGACAGAGCAGGGACCTGAGGGGAGAGATGGCTCTGGGATTTCTGGTGGCATGATCACAAAGAAAATGCATTTCTGACAGCAGTGAGTCTAACAGGGTTTGCCAGCAAAACAGCCTTTCTTGTAGGACTCAGTGGCTTTCTGTGCTGTTGACCTATTCATTAGTGGTGTTGGTAATTATAAGGGAGCCCCCAAGCAAACTGCAGGGGAGGCCCAGCTGGAGCTATATTGGGCAAGTTTTCCCTCTTAAATTGTCCCCAGTGAGGTATGCTTAAAGCCAAGGGAGAACTGCAATAAGCAGTTTGGTAGCTAGAGCATGAGGTGTCCTTGTGTCTGCATGTTTATGTCCTTCTGTGCTATGGATTGGCAAGGCTCTTCAAAGGCATAGGGCAGAACCCTGCAAGTGTAAATTGTGCTGCCAGTATATGCTGTATATGGTGGAAAGAAAGAGCAGATGATCTGTCTGCTCATCTGAAGGGACATCTGAATATCGTCTGAAGGGCACAAAAATAGGCCTGTCCAGGCTACTGGATGTTGTAGCATTTACTCCCTGGTCATGACTGACTTTTCTCCTGTCAGCAGTGCACTGCTGAGTTTTCTGATTGCCATAGAGGAGCAGGCAGTCTATTCTGGAGGAGAATGCTCTCAGGCATGCAGTTTGATTTTTGGATGGTACTATGTGGAACCCGGAGCTGGACTCAATGATCCTAATGGGTCCCTTCCAACTTGAGATATTCTGTGGTTCTATGATTCATTCAAGACCACAACAATCAGTTTATCTTTCCCTGTTTTTTTATTGATATTGATATAAGTGATACTGATATAATCTGTCGTGGGTGCTAGGGGTTGGGTTTTTTTTGCATCACATCCTGGTTCCAGGTGATTTCTGTGCATATAAGCAAGCACTACACGAACTAAACAAACAGAAAGGAGGAAGAAGGAATGTCGAACCCCCAAGCTGGGGTCACAGGAGGTCAGCCCTGCCAGTGGCATGCAGCAAAATGAGGTCTTCACCCAAGGTTTGTTGGTGGGGCAGCAGGGATGGCTTTAGTTATGTCCCTGCTCAGATCTCTGTGAACTCTAGACATAATTGCAGCGCCAGGTTTTTGGGCGACAGTCCCAGACAGAGCACAGTGATGATCCAAGCAGTGCCCAAAGGAGTGTCTCCTTGCCAGGACGAGGCACTGAGTGCAGTATTCGTCTGATCTACAAGTACAGCTCAGAGCCCCATTGATGTCCCATACAGGTTGGGGTGTTCTCTGAGTTCCCTGTCCCACCTGAGCGTGCATTTCACACAACTGAGATCTCCATCAGTATGTTTTCCCTCGAGCTTTCTGTCCTTTGCTTAGTGGAGGAAGGGAGACCTTCACTGCCACCTCTGTCTTGCAGATGATGGAGTGAGTTTTGTTTCTCAGGAGAGATCAGGTTGCAGTCAGCACAAACATCACCCTTTGTCTCCCAGCAGATGGTGGGTTCCTTGTTCAGAGCTGGGAGGGCAAAGCAGGGAGGGCCCATCCCTCATACCCCTTGCCCCACCCTTGCCATCCGTCATTAAGAATCCATCATTCAGTTCCTGTGTGGTTTCTTTGGATGGAAACAGATGATGCAAAGCCAAAGGCTGTGCAGGCAATTTCACTCAACGTTGTCACAGGGGCATGCTGGTGCCTGTGCTTTGCAGATGTGTTATTAATGTGACCAACCTTCAAAACTTGCTGCTCTGCTCCAGGTGCTCTTTGCTAGTAGGAGCTGCTTCAAATCCATGTTGCTTTTCTCTATAGCCTCTGGCCATGTATCTTCTGTGAATTGGATCCTCCCTTTCCTAAAGCACAGAGCCTCCCTGCAAACTCAAACACTGGAATTCCATAGCAACAGCTTCGTTTTCTGTCCTGCTGGGTGGATGCTCGCAGAGCCTGCTCCTAGAAGCCATCTCCTACACCACTCCAGATGTGCCCAGGCAAGCAGCAGCTAGGACGAGCCCACCCCCAGCAGAAGGTGCACTGGGTTTTGGGGCTGCCTTCTCTGGCAGCAGCCAGGCATCCAAACACAACGCTTGGCTAGTTCTCCTGTGAATAACTGTGTAATGGATGGTGCCATCACAGAAATAGATCTCGCAGATAATCGTCTTCCATGGTGGAAATATTCCACTTATTTTTATCCTTGCTTCCTGCCTGTTAGCCGGTTAATTATCCCTTACAGGACTTTCTCTGAGCCTCTTTTGGGAATGAAACTTGGCGAATGCTGCCTGAATGTCCTTGTCCATTTAAATGAGAACAGAGGATTCAATTTTAGTATCTTCTGGAAAGAAAAAAAAAAAAACAAAAAAAATCAACCAAAAGCTTTTTTTTTTTTTTTTTTTTTTTTTTTTTTTTTTTTTTTTTTTCTGTGAAACTGGTTGTTTTTAAATCCGACTGTGATAAGCTGCCAGTAATGCAGCTTTCCTCTCTGGATCTTCTTTCCATGTGCAAGCAGGGCTCTCTGCAGAAGGGACATGAAGAGTAGGCACTTGTACTCCAGCATAGCTCTGCACTGAATGATGGACACCTGGGCTTGCTGCAGAGCTGCCTGTCCTGTGCTGAAGCCATCATTCAGCCCCACATGGGCAGGGTGCTGTCGCATCCCTCTGTTCTCCCAGTCATCATGCTCTCTAATGGATGTCCTCGTGGAAGCATTTAAAAATGCAAACCATCTCTGTTGCCATAGAAACAACTCTGCTGGATAAGGGAAAAAGCCCTGGGAGGTCAGAGATGATTTTGAGCAACTGGGGATAGCACAGGGTGTGGACAGCAGAGTGCAGGTGGCAGCCAGGATCCCCATATACCACTGCTGTAGGGCTGTGGCAGCCATAGAATCAGGTGTAGAGAAATTCCTGGATCAATTCTAGCAGCTGGAGCTGATGCAGGTGGCTCTCCTGTGCTTGAGGAATAGCCACAACATTATGTAGAGCCATCTACTTAGGGCCTTTTAAAGTCTAGGAGTTGGACACTGTGATCCCTATGGGTCCTCCCATATTCTATGATTGCTGCAGTTGGTCAAAAGTGGAAACTGCTAACAGGGCATCCTGCCCATCCTCACGGGCTTCTATGCTGTAAGGGCTAACGGAGGAGACAGAAGCTTCCCCCACGTAAAATCAAGCATCTCAGTTGGAGAGACTGTTATAAAAGCCTGTAGTCCAGGGAGTGGTGCAGCCCTGGCACAGGTTGCCCAAAGAATTGTGGATGCCCCATCCCTGGAGGCATTCAAGGCGAGGCTGGATGGGCCCTGGGCAGCCTGAGCTGGCGGGAGGCAACCAGCTGATGGCAGGGGTTGGAACTGGATGGGCAGTAAGGTCTCTTCCAGCCTGTGTCACTGTGTGAATCTGTGAAAAGTGGGACAACTGGTGCAAGCCTCCCATCCACAAAAAGGTTTAGGTTAAGTGTCCATAGCCCTCTGAAACTGCAGAAACCAAGAAGGCATCCTCCTTCTCCTGCTCTACACTTGCCTCCCTCTCTTCTACTTCTCTGATCTCTGCAGGAGAACAACTTCCCTGAGGGGCTCAGAGAGAGCCTGGGGCTGCCATGTGAAAACACTGGGCACAGAGGCTGCCTCCTCCCCACTGTCACCCATCCCTTTGCCATAAGCTTGCAGGGATTGACTTTCAGACTTGCCAGTTCTCCACTTGTAGACTGACCCCATTAACTCAGACAGGGGGACTCACAGGGTACTGCTCCCCATGCTATGCTGGGGATGAGACCTGCCAAATATCTTGTCTAACATTGCCACCATGGCGGGGGAGCCTGTCCAACCTCCTGAAGCCATAGAATCAAGTGGGAACACCTGCTTCCAAAACCACAGCTGGCAGACGGCAGAGATCAGCCGGATTAATCTCAAGCAGCTTGTGCATGTGGTTTTTATGCAAATACATAAGGAAAGGTGGGTTATCCTTTTAGGCTGCTGGCACTGCAATAGGAAGCTCTGCCTATGGAGTCTGGGATGAGGCACAGTTGCCGAGCCTGTAGATTTCCTTCTGTGCTGGAGCTTTGTGTTAGAACGGGTTGGGGAGGGAGAGCATGTTTCAAAACTACAAGTCCATGCCAGGTGAGACAGCTACTGTGTGAAGTGCAGCCTCTGCAGTCTCCGTATCATGAACTCAAATGGCCTCTTTGGATCAAACCCAAGGGAAAAGCTGCCAAGGCTGGAAATGTTCTGCTGGAATTGCCCTCCTCTGTCTGATTGCTGCCTGTTCAAAATGCACTGCAGAGGCAAACTTTCAGACCAGAGCATTGCCTTAGTGCTTGCTTGAGCTCTGTTCAGCCTCCCCACCCTGGTGTAAAGCAGAGGTAGTTTCTCTGTCTCTGAGGCACCTGCAGTGCTGGCTTTTGGGACTCAGCCCTCCACTCTGACTCTCCTCTATTGCTTCTTAAGAAGAGATGGTCTAGATGAGTGAGTCTATAGAGTGTGTGCCTCACCCAGGGGAGTCTCTGAAATGCACTCTGAGCACAGCCATGGGGGAAAAAATACCTTTTCAGCAGTAACTCAGGCAGTAATTTTCCATACAGTAGGCACTTAGGGAGCATGTGCTTTCTGTGGCTGTGATATACCAAGAGCAAGCATGCAGGTTGGTGAGGCTTCACATATGGCTAAGAGAGACATCAGTCCTTGATAAGATTAATATGATAGGATTATTTTGATGGGAGATTGTTTCCAGTGTTACTCGCCATCAAGGTACTTTTAGGCAGTGCCTGGAAGCCAACCAAGTTACTGCACCTTCACAGATTAGGGAGTGTAACTGAATCACAACAGCAAGAAGCATGCTTGCTGCAAGGCTGTGGGATGTATGAGGGAGAAAGTGCTCATTTGAACCAATTTCATAAAGCTTGTTTTACCCTGTACTGCAAAAGGGTATGGACACAAGCACAGCCAGCACTGTCAGAAGACCTGATGCTCCACTGCCACTTGATTTTTCATCCACACTGTCAGATCAGACTTGCATGGAGCAAAGCAGTCATATATATATCTTAGAGAGCTTGCGCAAAGTGCTGTAGAAAAGAGGAATTTTCTAAGGGCATTTCTAAAGGGTCATCATCTCTCCTTTGCCTGCAGTATGTTGAATTAGCACCTCTCGGTCTGGTAGAAGCTTCTGCCAAGAGCTGCGAGCAATCAGAACAGAACAGTAAAAGATGCTTGTTGAAGGACTCAGCAGTGACCCTTTTGGGGTATGTGCTGTTGGGGTGGAAGCAGTGTGACAGCATGCATTGCTCATAATGCATTCGTGGGAGTTGTTCTCTTAGCAAGAATGTGAAAGGTCTTGCACTTCTTGGGCCTGTCTGAAATCTAACAGTCCTTCAGTAGTTCAGAAGTCATGCTTCTCTCCCTGCCCCCTGCCTGCACTGCTTATACGGTCAAGTATTCTGTCAATGGGAGGGCAATGTGAACTCCCAGACTGAACTGCTTATTTAGCAGTGTTCTCCACGTTCCTGTGGGTTTCAGTCTGCACTTGTGGTCAAATATCTTAGCTTCAGTTAGTTGTTATTATTTCATTTTGAGGTGAGGAGCTAGGGAGAATTCTGGTTCTATGGAAATCAGTGCTATTGTCCAAATGGTCAAGATCCTGCTTCTTTTCTCCCTTGAAGGACCACCCTGTCCATGCAACAGAGGTCCAGTTTTCCTGAAAACAGTAAATCATGTTATTGCTCATCACTGCTATCACCAACGTGGGTCAGATTTGGTTTAGTTTTCACTTCAGACTTTCAGTGTAGGTTTGAACCCATTCTAATTTCAGTGAGGTGATATTGGCTGTGCCAGAGATGTTCTTCACACAGTGATGTGTCATTGGGTATCTGTATCGAAGGAATAAGACCCATTAATTTTCTTTCCATGCACAGACACATCTGCATGCTAATCTTCTAAAAGAAAAGAGCTAATTAGTGTAGAATTTTCTTCTGCAAATGTAGAAGCATCACTGACTCCTACACATAGCTCAACACAGAATTGCTTCCACCCATCTCCACAGACTGAGGGCAGTTGCTCTGTTCTGGACCCAGTCCCTTGTTTCTAGCTCCTCTGATCTACTGACCAGACTGCTTAAATTGAAGAATCCATTTTAGTCAAGGAAGGCTACAGTAATATTTCAAGCAAGTGATCGTGTGACCAGCTCAGCTCAAACTCCTTACTTTTTATTGATGGGTGATTTTTCTTTCTAACAAAGTAGGCAAAACCAAGCATTACTACAAAAATTTCGAGTGGGTGGGAAGCAGTTCAAAAAGAGAGTCAACAGGATGTGCTCAGAAGCAAACAGCACTGCTCAGGGCTTCACTTTGGAACCCATCTTCATTAATATCTTCGTTAATGAGCTGAGCACACATGGAGGAGTGAATGGATCACTTCTGCAGATGAGATAGCTGAGAGCATTGCCAACATGGAAAAGAATCTCATTGTCACGCAGGAAGGATGGAGAGACCTTGGAGACTGTGGCAGAAGCAGTATGAGATATTGTAACTCATGGTGCATTCGGATCTATTAATAAAAACTTCTCTCATTAGCTAGATGCTCATAATTGCTAGAGGAAGAGGAAGTTGGATAGTAACTAATTGCAGGATAACTATAGGCACAGGCGGATGTTACTAATGCAATCCTGAGAGATGTATTTTGCAGAGGGAGATGTATTGCTGCCTCTGTGTGAGGCTGATTAGACCTTCTCCAGCATGTTGGCTATAGCTCAGGAAGAGTATAGGGAGTAGAGAGCCTGTCCTACAACGGGACAGTGGGCTCCATGCGCGTACAGTTCTGTCCCTCACTTGCACCTCTCTTGGGATATCATTGGAGGGAAAGGTCCACACATTGGGATGGCATGACTTGGGACAGGTGGACGTGGACTGGATACGGATCAGGCATGAGCTGGGATCTCACTATGGTTCAGAGCTGTATGGGAAGGAGAGAGTTCCTGGATAAACATTCAGTCCCATCCTAAGGGGTAACACAATGTAACTACAAAGAAGGATCTGTTGTCTTCACTCCATGACAGCAGGCACCTGGATGACCCCTGATGTCTGTTTCACCTCAGTTTGTCCAGGCACCAGTAACTAGGGCATTCATTAGCAAATTGCTCTGATGTTTATTCAGCAACCACAGAGCTCTGCTTGGAATGGAAATGTGCATCAAGCTCCCTTTTTACATTTCAATGGAAAAAACAGAGATCTCTCTAATATCATATTTTCCTTCTCCATGGGTGCCTATTCTGTGATTGCATCACTTCTGATAATGGGAGTTCTGGCAGATGGTGCACTTTTTCTCTGTGTCCAGAAAAGAGAAAAGTAGGCAATATCACAGGCTTGGCCCCTTTGGCTGTGTTTTGTTGACACTTTGCCTACAAAATGTCACCCTACAACCCACACAGGGGCAGACATCTGCTGCCATATATATTGAATGGATAGGAACACAGCAGCCACTTGTGATATTTAAGACGTTCTTGGACCAAATAGACATTCTCTAATGATTTTTCATCCAGTCATTTGGACCTGCTTTTGCTTTATATGTATAATATATATGCTTAGGATGAACATATTCTCTTTCCTGTCCTCCTACTGAGGACGTAGATATTGCTCTGGAAGTGCTGTACCTATGTACAGCTATTCCCACCCAGGAAAACTTCTGTCCTAGTGTGAAGGCATGCCTAGGGCAGACTGAAAACTGGCAAGAAACAGAAGATTGCATTCTAATGGTCTCACCTTACCAATGCAGCATCTCTGCCAGCTTGCGTGTACTTGCCTGTGAGCACGTATATCTCTAACCATCTTAGCTGGCTCCATTTTCAGCCTTCCTAAACCCGTAAATTCTCTGTTAGCTGCCTTCCCAGCTTACCACACAGGAACACCATTAAGGCTCTCTAGGCAAGGAAATGATCCCCCATGGTTTTTGCATATCTGTTTGATACCAGAGTGCCTAACTCACTTAACCCTTAGTATGAGTGCTCCCAGTGCCAGAAGTAAGCACCTCTGTAGTCTAACATCCCACCAGCACTGCACCAGTTGAGTTGCTCTCCAGAGGAGGGTTAGGCCTGGGGCTGCTCAGCAGTATTGCTCTTGCTGCCCTTAGGAGGGAGTGGATAGGAGCAGGGTAAGAAGTGCACTCTCAGCAGGTGTCTTACTTGAGAACTGTGTAATTGCAGCTTCACAAATCCCTCTGCCCCGTGGGACTTCCTGCGCCTTGCCCAGGACGTGCCCTGGCACAGGGCTCCCTCCAGATGCCAAGTCCTGAGTGCAGATGATTTTCTAGCAGAGCAATGAGTTCTCTGGTCTTAACGTACAGAGGAAGTCTTATCTTTCCACGAGGCTGTTCTGCCCTGGAACAGGACATCCTAATTGTCACTGCTCTTCAGCACATCCTCACAGCTTTGTATTTAGCCCCCAGACCTCAACTGCAACAGCCAAGGATAACACTGGCAAGCAAAGACATCCTTGATGTGTTTGCAGAATGGTTACAGGCAGGCAATATCCAATAAATCTATACAGAAAGATTTTTTTCAGTAAAACTAAGTGAACTCTTGCTGAGAGCTCACAGAGAAGGGTCGTGGTTCTCATTGCCTCTCAGTGCTTAGAGGGGGGAATCTATTTTTCACAATATGCAGGCACCAGAGAGTGTGCCCAGTTCAAAGGCTGTAACGTAAATCTCTTTTTCCTCTGAGGTTGTTAACATAATGAAATATTCATTTATAGCACATATTGGCAAATAAAGGCTTGACATAAAGTAATTCACCCCCAGCGCGTTCCATTTAACATGATTATTCTTCAGAGTAATCAAGACTCCTTTGCCTAAGCTGAACTTTCGATGTGTGCCCATGCACACCTGCAGTGGATATTGATTTACTGGGGAGCTGCATCTCACAAGCGTGCTTGTTTTCAACCCCTTTTCCCTGCTCTGTGTGCTTTCCTCATGGGACAGGATGATGGAGGGATAGCTGCAATGTGTATTCTCTGCACAGCTGTGCCCTTGAGTTCAAGCTGACACGCTCCACAGACTGCCCTCAACAGCTTTTATAGGCAATTTCAGAACAAGCATGTGGACCCTCTCATGTCCTGAAATAAGAGCGATGCTTCCTCCCCCAGCAGCTCCACTCTGAGAGGCTTTATTATTCAGAAATAACGTGGGTTATACAGAAAGTGACTGCCAAGAGCCTGACCTCCCTGTCCTCTGTCCCTGATGGACACCCTTGGCCTTCTCCTGGTCCTGCCCATGCAAAGGGAAGCTCTTTCTTGCAGATGATAATCCATTATGGCCCTGCTCCAATCTGTCTTATCAGCAAGCCTTGCTCAAGGCCCTGATAAGCTGCTGCAGTCAGCAAGACACCAATGGTCCCAGCATGTGGCAGAGCTGTGGGCAGGACTGATCTCCATCTGCATTAAGGACCGCAAGGGCACGGAGGAACACAGCTGATGTTTCAGATGTTCATCTCTTGCCCAATGCTCGCTTTGCCTGCCTGTTGTGCCACGCTGGCCCAGCTTCTCTTCCATTTCCCTGCAGGGAAGGGTCACAGCGGTGACAGCTGCACGAAAGCAAGCTTGTGACTGTGACACATTTTTTGTTAGTCAGCAACAACCGGCTCATGTTTCAAACTGGCCAAAACAATGAGTCTCAGCCTCTAAATATTTACTGGGGAGGCAGGAAATGGGAGCAAAGCCAGCTAAAAGGACAGGCTTAGATAGGACTTCGGGGTGTGCGGGGGTGTTGTAGGGAGATTTTAGGCATGTTCAGGGGATGCTGAGAGCTGGGAGCCAGGTGGGAGGGTGGGAGGGGAGGCCTGGTCCTGTCAGGTGGGAGAAGCCTGGGCTGCCGGCTGCACTGATCAGCCCTGCCAGCATATTTCCCATGCTCTTTTTGCAACAAGCAGTGATCGAGCCACTGTAAAACATGCAAATCATGTGGAGTGATTTAAATGACTTAAAATGTGTAAAATGTGTAAATTACTTTTCCTGTCTCTGTTTGAGAACTCATCTCAATGAATACCCTGACATGCATAAATATGGAGAAATAATGTCTCCAGATCCACCTCTGTTTCTAGTGACTTTCAGTGCAAAACTTTCACCATCCCCCTTTTTGGGCTGCCCAGAGGCAGCCAAATGGCTTGGCAGAAAAGGTGGGAATGTAGCAGGGAGACTCTCAGAAGTGAATTATAGAGAAGTAAACTTGGGCTGATGCACACAAGGGGCTACATGGTGCTTTGGGAGGACCTATCACTCACATCCTGTGTAGGTAAAGGTGGTTATTCCTTTCCCCATAATGATAAAGGATCCACTCTGACCTACAGAGCTGTATATATGGAGAGCTTAGCAGGGGTGAGGGTAAATCACCTGTGCTTTTTTTCTCTTCTTTATGTTACTTCTCTCTTGAGACTTCCAGCACCGACCAATGAACCGAATCTTCGCTCATCACCATTTTCTTTAGCGCTATTGGAAACTGAGTTCACTTCAGACTTAGCTGAAGTTTTGAGAGCAGCTGAGGGTTGGAGGCAGTAGCAGGCTTCAAGTTAACTTGTACTGTCCCCATGTCTTGGGTATGCTCATGGTTCTTATCCAAGAGAGTGCACAGAAAGCTTGTAGGAAATTGAACCTCCCAAAGGAAGTGGGAAGTAGGGCTTGTGTGCAATGGGACTGGACAAAAGTGTGCAACCATTGTAATGACCTGAGGTTGCAATATAATAATGGAGAGCACTCAACTGATCTCTGTGAACGAAGCTGACTCCAAGCTGGACCAACTGCTGAAACCACAACACCTGAGACACCAAAACTTGGCCAGCTTCACTTTTGCACCTTGTCTGTTGCAAGATTTTCATCCTGCAAACCTTGCTGAGATGCAAAGCAGGAAGAGCCTCTGCCAGGCACTTTGGTGCTCTAGCCCTCGGAGTTGCTGTCTCCTGGCTTTTGGCTTCCGGCACAGCTTGAATTTACTCCTGAGCAGACCTCATGTCTCTGCCTTGAGTTTATCCAGCTGTTATCAACAAATGTGCTTCCTTGGTGACTCATGCTCTGTTCCCTAACCACATCCCCTTCCCTCTCATGCCCCCACCCACCACAACTGAGTCACTTGGACTCCTGTCACAAGGCAGGAACCTCTTTCTTCAGTCATGCATGTAGAAACCTCTTGCTAAGTCTAACGTAAGCATCTTCCTTTTTCAGTGCAGGCTACAGAGTGAGAGCTTGCTGGCCTTTTGTGGGCTGATCCTGACCTGCCCGCGTTCATTCTGCTCTTCCTAGTCCAGATATAGCCAAAACCTATTGCTCCCTGTTCATGCAAAGGTTCTTTCAGGATGCTGAGCAGTCTGTCCTGCAAAGGCCTCTTACCCTTTCAGATCCAAAACCTCTCCCACCTTCCAGCTCATCAGTAGCCCTTAGGAAGCGACTTCGTGGCTGTGTTCCAAGACCACAATCCGGTAGCTGAAGAGCAGCTCAGTCTAATTCCCACCAAAACTAATTTTTTACCAGCTTCACTTCCCAAATGCCATGTTTATGCACTGTATGAAATGCAGCCACAGCTAGCTTGCTTTGAAGGTATGCCATGCAGCCAGAAGGGTTTGAGTCTGTGGTTAATAAGGCCAAGTTGCTATTTGAGCTGAGTGTGTATTGGATGCTATTTTCCTTACTGTTTTCTGTTTATGGTCAGTTGTTCCATCTATCATATTAAGCTTCTGCTAGATATTTTTCTTTGTCAACTGACAAATTTACAGGGTTTTAACCACCATCTTCTCTTTATGGCAAAGCTTGTTCATTTCTAACCTGAGGTAACTCACCGGGGGCTGAGATTATTATGAAGTGTAAACTTGTGGCAGAGAACCTGAATTCTTACTTTTTTCCCTGTAGATCATTACCTGGCTTGTTTCTCAGTTCATCATCTTCAATTAAATTCCACTTCGGTCTGCTCATAGAAGACATTTTAGCATGAAGATCATTGAAAACTGTGGTATATGTTTCCTTTTGCCCACTGATGAGGGAACTGCTGTTGGGAACCTTAATTTAGGGCTATCTCTATCTGTCTCTGGTTTAATTACATTGCTATAATGTTTCATCTTAACAGCATCTCTGTGGAGCAACACAGTGTAACTTTCCAGATAGAAACAGTGAAGATAAAAACATAAACTTGTCCCTTTAGGAAAGTTGCAATGGCATAAAATGAGATGAATCCCGGGATGTATATACCTAAGAGACATGTGGACTTGGCGTGGGGGGACATAGTTTAGTGATGCACCTCAGCAGGTCAAGTTAACAGTTGCACTTTGTGACCTTTGAAGGTCTTTTCCAACCTAGATGATTCTATCCTTCTATTTTTACATGGGTATCACTGTGGTAACTCTATTCCTGGGTGACTGATCTTGATTTTGAGTAAGGTGTACTGGCAAAAAACCAACTCTTAGATGGTTTATTTGGAAAAGATACACAGTGTAGAGGCATTCCTGGGTTGATGAAAGCCAGATTAAGTGCTGGACCATTTGATTTAGTCATCCTTGGAGAGCAGACTTGGCTGCTGCCTATCCTGAGGTCAGACATGGTGGAGGAGGAAGATGGCTATCTTGTTGGCCATGATACCGATGACTAAAATGTAATGATACCCCCACACTTCTCTCTCAGACTGGAAGGGCTTACCAGATGTGTGACACGACATGAACACCTCCCCAGTGCTACCAGGAACCTTTATATTGACCTTCATGCAGAAAAGGAAAGAAGAAATGCAGTCTTTCCTGCTGGAGGAAGATAGTGCTGTACCCTTCCCAAAAGCAGTTGTTTAACTCCAGAAACTGCTTAAGATGAAAAAGGAGTGGGATGTTCCAAATTTTTTGGAGACGTGATGGTGATGCGGTTGTAGGAAACTAACCATCGCTCAGAAATGCCTTTTGTTTTACTGGTGATTTTTTTTTCTTTCTCTCTCGACAGCTTCCCTTATCTAATTATAAGGGCAGTGCAGGCTCAAAAGGCATGGCTTGATTGCAGCAATCACTGTGCAGCATTCAGCACAGGTTCTGAATGACTGAATGTGAGCTCAGGCCCATCTCATGCCTGCTGCAGGTGACTGGACTGTTTGCTGGCCTTCAGCAGTGAGCCTCACCTCACACCCAGCACGCAGGGAGGGATGCTTGGTCCCCATCACCAGCGGACGACGATGCTCAGATGCAAACACCAAGTTCCACTAAGTGCCCTCAGACTTCCCTTTCTCCTCAAAAGCAGACACAGGGCAGCCCTTTGCTCTGGGCATGGTGAGCTGTGCCGGGGAGGTCCATGCATGCCTGGAGCACAACTCTTTGCGAAAGCAAGGTGGGGGCAAGGATGAGCAGGAGCCTGCAGGCAGGTCAGCATCCCGTTTGCCTGCCCACCCCTTACTTCCTTAAGGACAGGAAGAAAGCTGTTCAAAGCAAGGAGCAATGAAGTCCATCTGTGCCACATCTGAGCTGGGAGTATTATTGGTCACCTGGACCCAGCGGTGTGGCAACACCTGCAATGTCCAGTAGTGCTGGGAGGATTCACAGATGGGTTTGGGTGGAATGGCTCTGCTAGGAAAGGCAGAAGTGCTGCAACACATGTATGGCTGGAGGAAGCAGAAGCTGTTTTTGGGAACAGAACTTACTTTCAGGGTCAGTCTGGGGATTTTGAAGCTGAGAACTCCCTGCTGATTTTCTGCATCTGCTGGGTGTAACTGCACATGCAATTTCCCTGTAAAAAAAAAGAAAGAAGGAAGAATCTTTCCTGCTGCTTTGCAGACCAAGTCAGTGAGGCCTGGATTACAGGACATCACTAGATTCTTTCTTTACCTAGGATTGCCCACGAGAGAGTAAATATTTTGAGGTGATTTCCCACAGATGCACTGGGCAGGCCAGGCAGCAGCTTGGATTAAAAGGTTTGGGGAGATGCATGTCTGCCCATGTCTGCATCCTCCTGTCTCTGAGTTACCCTCCACTGCCAGGGAGGTCTGCCTTTGCAGTCAGCTCTGCAGTAGTAAAGCAGCTGTGCACCCATGCATTTGGTGTGTTTGCCTATTGGTGTTTGCCCTGGAGAAGCTGTACCTGGGGCTCTTCTCCTGCCCAGGGCTGTGACGATGGGCTGGGGAGATGGGCACCCACAAATGGGATCTCCACGTGGCCAGGATGCTTAGTGGGGTGTCAGGACTTCTCCCTCTGGGCTGTGAGTTCTTGCTGAAGCACTGGGGAGCAGAGCAGGATGCCTCCCAGCCTGCATTTCTCCCTGCATCAGGACTTTGTGCATCCCAGACTCTCTCAGAGCTCCCTTACAAAGCTCCCTTTCACCATGGAGCATCCGGAAAATATAATGGGGCAGCAATTACTGGGGTGGGTGCAGGCTTGGCCCTAGGAGATACATGGCAGAGAGCCAATTATTGTTAATTAGGCATGTTGCTGTTAGCTAGCCCGGGCTCTTGCTGCTTGCTGTGCAGAAATTTGTTTGCACCAGTGGAGCTTTGTGGCTGACTGAGCCCTGAGAGGCTGCTGGGACTGAGTTCAGGTGTGCTTAGGTCGGGGTCAGGCCAGAAAGGCTCCGATCAAAACCTCATGCTGGGCCAATCCCAGACAGATCTCAGAGCATGCTTAGCCTTCATGCTTCCCCCAGGAAGGGGATGAGGCCTCAGCCAGGGCAGCAGCAAGCAAAGCAGCTGGCGGCTGGGAGATCTGAGCACTGCAGTGGATGCGTGCTGAGATCCTCCTGAGCTGAAACTTCTGCACTGTGTGCTGGACCCCAAATAGACTGCTTTGTGGTTTCCATGCCCTGTCGTTTCTGCACAGAGCGAGGGAGCATGCAGGACAATCAGACTGACATGGTAAGATGAGGAGAGCCCTTTTCAACCACCAGAACAACATGTCTTTTGGTTTGGCTCCGGTCTGGAGCAAAGCTGCGTATCAAACCTGTTTTTCACTACAGATGGCTGCTTATCTATGGCAGGGACAGCCATCAGGTCTCTGAAGGCACTGGGATTTCAGTGTGAGGGGAGCTGCCCAAAGAAATAAGATAAATAGGACAAACCAGGGGTGAAAGAACACCAAACTGCCCATCTGTTGCAGATCAGGAGCAGGAGGGCCAGGTTGCCAGCCTGGGAAGCAGCCAGCCAGCCAGCCCTGTGGCCAGCTCGGGAAATGGCCATTACGTTAGGCAGCTCCACGCAGCTCTAATTAAATTATGGGATTAGAGCCATCTCATTCCTCACTCATCTGGTGCCAAGCGCTTGTTCCAAGGGAGTGCTCTCCATTAAAGGGAAAACTGCCCACATAGCACTCTGCACGATCTCATCAAGAGTCTGGGCTGCCACAGAGTCATCCCTCTGTCGCGCCGCATTGCAGACTGGCTGCTTGGAGCACTGTGACCACGTTTCACTGGGTGGCAGGCCAAAGCTCTCTGCTTCCTTGTTGCAGGAACCCCAAGCACTTCTTTGCTGGATTTTCTGAGCAGAGCTCCCCTCAGCACTTGCAGAAAGGAGAGAATGAGACACCTTGTCATTTTCCTAAAGAGAATTCATATGTGGCCTCCATCTCCCTCTCCACACTCTGCTACTTGCCTATGGGTTCTTCAGAAAGCTCAGAGTAGCCAGCGAAAGAGGAACTTCCAGGATGCACAACAGAGTTGCCTTGTATTTGCTTTTGTTGCACTTAATTCTTGGTTATGTACATTTCCTGCCAAAGGACAGACTTCTCGCTACGCTCTGCTTTGTGATTAAAGATTTGGGCAGTTTCTCAACTTACATTTTGGCACTGGTTTTCTTTTGTTGCTTTGCACAGATGTTGCCAGGGAGACCTGGCACTAAAGGAAGGGCTCTTCTCCTTTCTTCTCCTTTCTTCCACCACGCTCCCGTGCAGCATGGCCCCAGTTATCATGATTTATCACCACGCTTTGAGGAGTCAGGCAATCTGCAGCTCAGCGAAGCAAGACCCCTTGGCATGGCCCATGTGCAGGAAAGCAGGGGCTCTCCTACACACTGGTGCCTCTGTGCTTTCCAACTTATTAAGCATAAACACAGCCATAATTAAAGCTTATTCCTTTAACCAGTGTAGGTGATCAGGTCATGAAAACCTTGAGGATAGTGGGATGACGGACAGTAAACATGGCATGGATTGATGGAGTTTGAAGGGAGTAAAAGATTTTCTACAGAATCTGGTTGGTTTTTTTTTGTTTTTGTTTTTGTTTTTCCAGTAATTCCTACAGAATTGGGTGGAAAAATACAGCTTTTATACAGCTATACAGAATATTATAATTTTATTTTGAAGGTGGAGGGGATTCAACACCACTGGCTTGGTTTCTGTCCAGGTTGACTCCAAATGAGCTCTCTTATGGTCTTCTTTCTCAAGTTCCTGTGAATGTGCCGGGTTCACCAGCCAGATAGTGCCTCTCCTGTAGTGTCCTTCAGTCTGCCCCAAGCCCACTCTGGGGCTGCACGCGCAGCCAGAGATGGAGATGGAGTTCTGGATGAGACAAGAAAGGGCACAGGACACTCCAAGAAGAAGTCCCAGAGGAAGCCTGGAGGTGGACACCAAATAGGAGCCACATAAACTGATACACTGGGAAATTCTCTTGTGATTTAGAGACAAGTGAAAACAAGCCAGGGCATCTAACTGGTGTTCTGGGTAAACCCAAGACAGCCCAAACAGCATGAGGGCAGTTATCCCTGCCTGCACCACCAAGGGAAAGCAGGCTGTCTGTGACACAGCACAGAGGGCATCAACATGGTGGTAGGGAACATTAACAGGAGGACTGCATCTCTTTGTAAGATTTCTGCTACATTATTTGCTAACCTTTACTTCCTCAGGGGTTCCAATAGGAAGGCCCTTTGCTGCCACACAGAGCGCACAACCCAGCTGGAGAGAAAGACTTCAGGCTTCTTCCAGCGGTAGGAATTGGCTGTTTGCAAGCCACACACTAAATTTCTTGTGCTCTTTGCAATGTGGCATTTTCTCCTGCTGCTGTCTGCACGTGGCCATTTTGGCTGGGTCATTGGAATACATAAAACTCTAGCTTCTTTTCCTTGTCCAGCACAGAACCCCACAAGAAATCTGTTGCCAGAGGGTCCATAGCATGAATTTAACTTCAGCTGTCTCCTTTATTCAGTCACTAAGCTGCATAATTGCTTTTGGAAAAGTCATTTTTCCTATCTTTTGCCCTTTCTTGGCTGGAGGTGTAGCATGTCTTAATTTTAATACACTAACTTCTCTCCTGGACAAGCTCTCAATCTCTTCCATTTTTGCAGAGTTAGGTAAGGCAGTGAAAATCCTGCCTGAAATGAAGCATCTTCCCACAAATCGAGTTCGTTCTTCAAGGCACTCAAACCTCAGTTGCACACAGCCCTGAGCAAAAGTCCTCGCTGGACCTGCTTTGAGCAGGGGCTTGGACCACTGCCCTCCAGAAGTCCTTTCAAACTAACTTACTCTATTCCTGTGATTCCAGTTTCCTACGGAGCCATTTTCCTCCTTTTTTTCCCCCTTACCCTGCTCAAGAGCGACCCAACTCAGGGGAACCTGTTCGCTGCAGTTGCCCAGTGTGGGTGAGGGCATCCTCCCAGTGCTGCTGAGATCCCAATCGTGGCTGCAGCACTTGTGTCTGAGCACAGTGAGCAGGAGGGGAGCCTTCAAGCTTCGGTGCCAGGACCAAATATTTACCCTCTGCACAGTATGTCACAGGCAATTAAGGTAGCTGAGCTGAAAGCAGAGTGATGAGAGAAGCTGTTTGCTTTTCCAACCGGACCAGCAAGTGCATATTAAATTATCTGTACTCCATATAATATTTAGCTATAAATCTTATTAACAGTAGTCTGCAGTAATGCAGATCTGAAGGAAGGGAAGTAAAAGGAAATGAAATGAGTTTGGAATAGTAAAGAAGGAAGGGGACAAACCCTGGCTGATAGCTCAGGAAACGATTTGCAGCTGACGGTTTTATAGGAAAGGTTTCAGCTCCATGAGGAAATCAACTGGAACAGCTCTGGCAGGATAGCTCTCCGCGTGCGAGCTCTTCTCACAGAATACCAATGACTTGAATCCAAAGCAAAGCTGCTTTGGAATAGAAGAAGCTATTTCAGGAGCTATCCCTGCACTACGACAGGAACACGGAGGGGAGGGAGCAAGGACCAGCCAACACTGGGCTTGCAGAAGAGGATAAATCTGAAGTCAGATATCCATGCCAGCTTGCCTTTGTGTCAGAATAGTTGACATCCGTTTGTTGCTTTGCTTTATTTCCCTTCCTACAATATAGGCACAGACTGCCATGAGTATAAAATACTCTTAGGGTGGAGAGGGGGGTATTTTGCTAACTTGCAAATCTGTGAGAATGAATCCAGATCAGTTCATGACTCATTTGGAAAGTGTCCTGTGGAGGGCACTGGACAGGGCTGGAAGCAAGGAGAAAGTGAAACCACTGTTTGCAGAGAGCTGCCAGTTCCACAAGCTGTCTGTGCCTGTGCAGGGGCTCTCCCAGGTATGACCTTTTGCTGATGCTTTATGATATTACTGCTGGTAGCCAGAAACAATTAACTAGCAAATGGAGTGAGCACAAAGGCTAGTATGAAATACTGCCTCACAGGAGGATGCCCACAGCCCTTCTGTTTCCCAGAGAGGAGCCTGGCTCTGGGTTTCATTCTCATTCCATGCACCAGTCCCTTGCTGCACTGCAGCACTTGTGAGTGCCATCCCTTCCAGTCACACCATTTCCTTCTTCAGGCTCAGATGATGTGAGAAATCACACCTCAGGCATGCTCTTTCCCAAGAAGTGTGGGAAGAAGGTTTTGCAGACAGCAAGGCAGCGCTCTGAGACACGTTTCCAGCTCCACACAATTGCTTCCCAATGATGCAGATTCCCCAGGCACCTTTGGTGCCATTGCCCCAGCAGCCTCAGAACTGCCCTTCCTGCACCTCCATCACCTCTCAGCTTGGCCATGGACTGTCTGTACTTGCTTCAGGGGAAAACATGCAGGCCACAGTTTCATCTCCCCTAAAATAGGGAAAATGGGGATGTACAAACTGCTGCTTCAAGTGATGTTTTCCCTGATGTTTTCCTTTTTGCAACAGAGAGGTCCCATATCATCACCCCCTTTTTCCCCATCACACTTTCCAGCAGCCTGGTTTTGGAACCTGCAACGAGGGCCCTGTGCCGTCAGTGCTCAGCAGGTATTTCCCTCTCCATGGCCACATGGGTCTTCCCCTCCATGCTATGCAAAGAGGATTTCAAAAGCCTGCTTGCAGCTCCAGCCCAGGCTTTGCAAGAGAATTGTCAAGGGCAATCCATTCTTGCCAGGAGAGTACCTGGACAAAGCAACAGCCAGGAGTACTTTAAATGAACTGAGAACATGCCTATATCCAACCCAGCCATCTGTTACATGCAGGACCCAATATCAGCTCAGGGCACTGGAAGACAGTGCCACATCAGTCCCTTTGATTCTGGTTATCAGCTGGTGACAAGGGCTGGTGGCAGGAGGAAAGCCAGGATCTAAAAGCTGTGATCCAAACCCTGCTCTGCTGCTTGTTTCTGGGTCACACACGCGGCCACACAGAGCTTATTTTTAGATTCTGGCTTAAGGATTGATTTATACCTGGGGAAGCTACAGATCACGGCTGTTACGGCTTCAACTCTGGAGGAATTTAGGGATGCAGCAGGGAAGAAAAGAGTCTATTTTGCTCTTGAGTTTTCTTTCCAGATATAGTGAAACATCAGCCTTACTTTATTAGCGACTGCTAGAAAATATTTCAGAAAGCTTTTCTTATCAGCATGCTGTTCCTTCCCGAGCCCTGCCCCTGCATCAGCCAGGTGTGCACATCGCCTGCAATGAAGCAAATCCAACCTGAAGTCTCCAAGATATCCCAGAATAAAGCTGGTGTGACCCTAGCTGGCTTTGTCTGGAAGCACAAAGGCATGAATGACAGCATGCACAGATAAATCTTGGTCATGTCTGTGCTCCTCGGGGATGGCAGCAGCTATGCTATTTCTCTGCCACGCTCTCCATTGCACTCCTGACACAGCAGCCAAGTTCAGTGGGTGCCAGCTGTTTCTTCTTTGGGTTGGATTTTCCAATCTTGAGGGCTTGGGAATTAGTTCCCTGCCCTGAAAGCCACTGGGTCTGGGCAGAGGGCAAGTTAGGAAAACATCTTTCAAAGTGTTTTGTTGACATGTTTACCATGTTGTTGTTAAGCCTCAGGGAGCTGATACACAACTTAGAAACAGTTTCAGCTTTTATGTTCGGCAAGGGCCACTCTAAGCAGGCACCTTCAGTGAGTTGATTTGAATTGACACTGACTTAGAGTGATTAAACCAACTGAAGTCTGGGGGAAGAGTGCCTGGGAGGATGATGGACTCACGCAGGGTAATTGTACCAGGGCAGCTCTCACGCTGTGGTCAGGAGGAGACAATTTGCCATGCTGTGTATGAGGGCAGTCCTCTGGGACCAAGCTTGCTATTGCATGTCTATTTCTCTGTGCTTAGTGAGAATCTGTGGGCTCCTGTTCCCAGGGTCTGGGAAAGACAACAAAGAAATACCAGTGTGTGCAGGTCATACTGCGACTGTATAACCACATCCCTTCAGAAGAAGTCTGTATCTCCTGTGCAAAGCTTCTTGGTGGTCTGAAGACAGAAAGTAAGCAGGCTTGCAGAGAGGATATGTTTAACAAGGCATTTGGAGGGAAGTTTCCCCAACCACTCCAATGCTCATCCCATCCCAAGCTCCAGTGCCTCAAGATCAGAGCTTGCCTGGTGCTCAGAAGATCACTTTTGTGTCATGCTGATTTGAATTGGGATTATATGAGAAGTGGCTGAAATAGAGCCAGACTGGTATCGATGTCAGTCTGCTTTGGCCTGAGTTCTAGATCTGCAGTCTGAATGCATGGAGGCAAGTGTTGCATTGCCATTGTGTGATGTGAAGATGCAGCACTGATCCAGAGGCAGGCAGTACGTGGCTGGGAGCAAAGTGGGATTTGAAGGCCTTCTGATACTGCACATTCCAAGTGTCGACTTTTCCGCTCATCAAAAACAGAAGCCAGCTTTGCAGTCTCAGAGCTTCAGGCAGAACAGATCTGCAAGCTGACCCAGAGCAGAGCAAGGAGAAAAAAGTACTGAACGGGGTGAGAACTGCCGCGTTCAAAATTACTGAGATATTTCAATACTGAATTGAAATATTTCCCAGGGACAGGGAAAAAATCAAAGTGGAGTTGTTCCTCCCAACTTTGACCTGGCATTCAGCCATTGCATCCGTCCTAGGGGATTTTCCTGTTCCTCTGACCAGATCCTCACCTTTCTCAAAGAGGTCTTCTGCCCCAGAAGAGAAAAGTGCTCTTCTACAGATGTGGTGCTCAGGGTCGTGATTCAGTGGAGGGTTTTTAGTAAGGGAGATAGGGTAGTATAGTTAGGTCATGGTTGGACTCGATGATCTTTAAGGTCTTTTCCAACCTGAGTGATTCTGTGATTCTATGGTTCTGTTATTCCTCTTGCCTTTGCCATGGTTGCTTTCCTCTTGGCATCCTCTGAGTGTCCAAGAAGAACAGCTATGAGAGGGGTGGAGGAAAAGGAATATAAAGCCTGGCTGCACATGGCAGCTGTGGACACTTCAGAGCCACCATCACTCACATGGGTCTGAAAGGAAAGCTCTCAACATGCTCTGCTTGCAGGGATGTTCAAAAAGGTGAAAGCAGGTGAAATAGTTTGGCATGTGGTCACATTGGCTTTTGAAGCCTTGGGCTTTGCTGGAGAACTCCCAGTGGACTTCATAGAGTGGGTTTGCAGAATGGACAGTGGGCACAGGCTGGAGGCCAAACATTTTTATCTTTCCTCTATTTTTAACCAGCTCTGAAGCCCCCTCCCGAGTCCTCGCACTGCTGCTTTGCGGGGTTTGTTTTGCCAGACTTTCACTGCTGCTATTTTGGGGTAGAAATGTGATAAAAGGGAAGAGGGAGGAAAGGTTTATTTTCCCTTTTTTTTTTTTTTTTTTTCCTTAAAGCTAGAAAGGAGAAAATGGAAAATAGAAAATATGAAAATGTCCCAATTCTTTCAGAATTACTCCTTGCTGATATCCACTCTCAATTACAGATTTTGTGCATCAGCAAAAAAAAACCAAACAAAAAACTAAACTAAAAGCATGTAGCTCCTGTAGCAATAGAGGGACTTGGTCCACTCTGCCTAGGTTGCTGATTTAGAGGCACAGGAAGAGTGTGGTCTGACTACAGCTGCTTTGAAAGACCCATTGTTCCTTCACGGTGATCATTTATGCTGACATAGACATTTTGTGTGTATCTGTCAACAGGGGAGGGGGAAATATTGAAATGGGTAATAAAGGAGATGAAAACAATCCATGCTGCTCTCTCGGTAATAACCAGTTGACATTAAGCTTAAGCCCAGCCGATTACGGTTAATAATAAATGATCATTAATTAAAGCTAAATTACAGGGGGAGGTGCAGGCTTGGCTCTTGAGCCAATTAGAGCCCTGTAATTCGTAATGGACAGAATCTATCCAGACAGTGAATAAAGGCTAGCAAAGTCAACAGCAAGGCTGTGTAATGGTTAAAATGCTGCACCGATAGGGAAGAGGCCAAAAAAGGTTGAATGGGCCAGACATCTCACTTGGTCTGTATTATGCCTGCAAGATATGCTGCAGCGTGAGTGTGCGTGTGTGTGTGTGTGCACATAAGGGCCCAGTGCTGAGTGTGCCTGGCTCCAGAACACTTTGGGATCAACCCCAAAAGGAGGTACGGACGAGATGGATGGAGGATGGTCTGATTATTAATTGGGTGGTCCCATGTGGGACCAGGAGTTGGACTTGATGATCCTCATGCATCCCTTCCAACTTATAATATTCAATGGTTCTATGATTCTAGGATATTCATTCACTGTGAGCCCTTCACGGTGCCAGCTTGAGGGCAAAGACTCTAGGAAAGTTGGTTGGATCTCCAGAAAGAGGGCAAGAGGCAACAAAGAGCAAGCAAGGTGTTGATAGCTATGTTCCGATGCATCCACTGCATCTCAGAAGGAGTTGTGGCTGAACCTTACTGATTTTTACTTTGGCATTTACACAAAGGGATAAGACAGGTTTACCTTGAGGATGTCTTCCATCCAGACTCGCCATTCAGCTCCCAGTCACAGGCACACCGTCTGGAGTCCAGCACAAAGCCAGGAGATGGAGCCAAGTCAAAATAGTCTTGAGGGCTCAGGAATCATAACTGTGCAAATGTGGTTTTAATCAGAGCTGAAGGCTCACACTTACACTCCTCCACTCTCCCTGGTCCACTTGGGGTCCACTGTGCAGCAATGTCACCTCAGAGAGTTTGCACCACAGTGTTGTGCAGGACTCATATTGTGCCTGAAGCAGAGGGAGATGATGACAGCTGCTTGCTTCACTTTCAGAAGCCAAACTGAAGCTGGCACAAGCTTGGACCTGATTCTGATGTGTCATGTGTGTGAGGATGGAGAGTCAGAGGAGACATTCATGCTCATTGACGTGATTGTTGGCAAGGGAAAGGCTGTTCACTGAGAGATGAGAATGTGATCCAGAAAGGGGCTGCCAGTGGAGCAGAACGTGCCACCACCTCTGGCAGTATCAGTGGTGCTGATAAAGCAGGGAAGACAGGGTACATTCATTGGAAATATTAGGGATAAGCAGGTGAGTTACGGAGGCACCCAGACAGCTGCAGAGTACGTGAAGCTAAATAATTCCCATTGTAATTCAGTCTTCTGCCAAAAGTCTGGGAACCAAATCCACTGCTCAGACTCTGAGAAGGAGGTGGAAGCCCCCTCTGCTTGCATGAGTGGCACTCAGGGAACCTTGCTCACTCTCTGTTTGCTCACAGTGCTGGAATTGCTACCACTTCGTGTAACTCTGATGGATTTGGAGAGCAATAGCAACTCCAAGCAAACCAAGAGCCCCAAGGTGTTTGCACACATCAGCACAGCGACCATCAGGCGTGGATCCTGGGGACAAAATATTCCTTGTTAAACTTCCTGGTGGTACAGAGAAGACTTAGAGTACCCGAAGGCCCCCAAACTGCCAACTGTGAGGAAAAATAAAACATTTTGAAAGCTTGGTGTGTTTAAGGCACACTCAGACCTTCAGATGTGTCTGCCGAATTATCTTCAAATAACGTGTAGCATCGGTGATGCTCTGAAAGCATTGTTCTGGTCCAAAGAAATTCCACCTGCCTGTTTTCTGCCTATTTCTTCTGTGTCTTACCTGCACAGCAACTGATCCAGATATGCTAGACTAAATCAAACTGAATGTTCCCATTTAGGAATAAATACAGGTTCTGTTTCTAGTTTAATGCCATGAAGAAAAAGCCTTCTTGCATTTTGGTTCGACACTGCGAGCATCCACGCAGGTAATTCGGAAAGATGCTCTAGTTCAGACTTGCATGCTGTGTAATTACCACCAGGTGCAGAGCAATCGCTGTGGCACCATGGTGTGAGCTGCAGGATGGCTGACACAGCTGAGGTGTCGGGGCTTGCTGGCCCAGATAAATGCCAGCTCGTGCCAGCACTGAGTATGGGGTGGTAGGAGGCAGGGAAGAGGAGCTGGCAAAGCTTGGTTTCCTTTGCACAGCTTTGTCAGAAGCAGGCAGTTACTGACTTAGGGCAAGATTTCCTAAATTGCACTGCTCGTGTTTTCTGGGCCAGCATGTGCATGTACTTGCATGCAGAACAGCCATGGATGGAGGGTTCCAGGTCTACAACACACAGCGTGCCAGTAGCTGTGGTTGTCTTAAGAAGAAGCAAGAGGGAACCTGATCCTGCAGCCAGCCAAACAGCAGTGCAATCAAAAAGAATGAGCTGAGCCTGGAAATATTTTCATCATCATTTTCCAAACAAATCTTTTTTTGCAGAGACTTGATTTTTCCCATTTTTCTGGGCTCCAGATCCAAGCACACAGACAGCAAGAGCAATTTTTGGGGTATTCACAATGGCCGAACTTACCCCACTGTTCCCACGTTGGATCAGCACCTTTGGCACCACTCCTGATGGGAATGCCTGATGGAGCATTGAAGGCCCTGTTCTGATATGAATTTCCTTCTAACTGTAGCTTCTAAAGACTTCTGTCCAATAATAAGGTATTTCTTTCCCTTCCTCATCTCCACAGGTTATTCTGGAAAATCAATTCTCAAGATGCTGTGGCAGGAAGAATAAAAACAGCCAAACACAATTACTTCCAAGCACCTACAGTGAAGAGACAATGAAGCCCGTAGGAGGAAACAGAGGGAATCCCTACACAAAAGAAGGAAATTTGGGAAGAATGACTAATCTAAGAGAGAAAATTAGATGCTGTGTTGTTAGCAAGGCAAAAGTGTCTCAAAATGTCAAGCTGATGTCTCTGTCCTGTGCAGAGTGCCAGGACGTAACACTGCAGTACTGGAACTTACTGGTGGAGCAGGAGGCTAGGATCTCACAAGGTTTTCAGGGACAGGCTCTGAGAAGCCCACCATCTGAGTACTGAGCAGCGTGGGGTGACATTTGAAAATGCATCTAAAATGCTAGCTTGCAAACTGCTTAAAACTGAATGCTGTCAAGCTGATTTAGAAGGACGACCCAATTTGATCTTCCAGCGCTGGAAGCTGTTGCTTTTGGCAAAAAGTGTGATGACTGAGACAGAGCTGGCTGGCTTAGGCTCCTGAGCTCTGCTGTGGGTGTCTGTTGTGCAACATGTGTGCAAGAAATGCCTCTCAGAGACAACAAAGAGCACACACCAAGAAAATATGTTTCTAATCCATTTCGACCCTTTCCATCCTGTGTTATCAGAGCTGCTCTCCTTTCCCAGGGCTCTGCCCTCAGGAATTCCTGGGGAAGGGAGATGCAGGCATTCTGCTTTGGCTGTAGCCATTAGCTACTAAGATTATGCTGGGGTACATTTTGACCTTTTAGTGAATGTGGGCTCATACTTTAGAGATGCCTTGAATACAGCACTCACAGGGTTTTGGAGAAGTGAGAGAAAAGATAAGAGAATAAGGAGGAGCTGAATACCAGATAAGGCCCAGAAAATCCCTCAATATCAGTTTTACCTAGAATAAAAGACCTGGCACCATTGCTTGAGGTATGGATGAGGAGAGACTAAAAATAAGCCACTGAGGTTTTTGTGACCCGTGTTTTTTTTCTTGTGAAATGTGAATTCCACAAATTCTTAAGAACCCCCCCCCCTCCCCACAGCCTATGTATGACTTCACAGCTTTTAAAAGCAGGGCTTTGGAGGTTCAGTGTGTATCACACTCCTGATCACAGGCTCTGGAGGACTGGTGGAGGTACGGACACCTCCCCATGGCCTTACACAGCACTGGTGACCCACTATGCTGCTACCAGCTTTGTCACTGACAGCTCCTTCCCTTAGCACTTCTCCCATGCACATTGCTGGTCTGAATCCATTTCACCCAAAGCTTGCTGTGATTGCCTCCGGGTTGAACTCAGTCGCTTCAACAGAGCCCTACAGCACAAGTCAACAGTCTCAGACCTGGTCACCCTGCCATACGTTGTCCTGTGACACATTCAAAGACCTCAGCAGCCCTGGGATCCATAAGGCAGGGCTGTTGCACAGTATGTGAAAACTCAAGGCAGGTCCTGACAGGCTCTGTGGCTTCAATTCAGTGATGGATGGATGTGTGCCATACCCCATGGCAGGGGTTATCTAGAGCATTTAGGTTATTCTTGGCATCCGCTTTATCTCAGTATTCAGTGCCCGGCCCCTCTGGGATCCCAGATAGTGGAAAACTGGCAGATAGTTTCACCCCCACAGCTTTGACACTTCAGTTTTTAGCCATCCTTTTCTCTTGACCAAATTGGCATACCTTGGTTAATTTCACCGTATTCACCCTGAAGTGGTATAAAACGTTCACTTCTTTGGTCCCCTGGATTATCACATGCAAAGTGCTCACAGTGCTCAGGATGTTTTGTTTAACCTCTTGCAAAAGCTCAGAGGCGAAGCTCAGCATGTTTGTGATACCCATTCCTCTCTCTTCCATTTCACACATCCTAAAGCCATTTCCCTTGAGGCTGTGGAAGGCTGGTAGGCTTAAGGAGGTGCGACTCTTCATGCTTTTACAAGTAGAAGCCCTTGTGCGTAAGGTCAGCGGCCTCAAAGGGAGATGTTATCTCTTTTCAGACAGAAAGCCTTCTGCCCCCCGGAGATGCTTCCCAAAGGGATGGATGCCCCCTTCCCAACCAAAGGTTCTGCAGATGCACATAGGCTGTCCGGGTCCTCATGGATTTTGCCACCGCGGTTGGAATTTTTGCTATCTGGTAAGAAGTGATTCATGCTTGGGGCCGTCTTTGTGGCAGGGGTTTTTGTAACAGCATTTTCCTAGGTATGGTAAGAACTGAGTGAGTGATGAGTTCTTCCCTCACTCAGGATATTTATAGTGGCTTTCTTTCTTCTCAGGCGAGTCACCTATTTTCGCAAAGCTTGTAGGCGCTTTGTGTCAGCAAGATTTCAACTCTTCTGCCAAAGCTAGGGGAGATCGGCCAAAGGGTTCTAAGGTTTCTTGGAGTGGGGTTGCTGGATTGGCTGTGATACCCCTTAAACCACGCTGCACAAGCCTTGCATCTTAAGAGACAAAGCTAAGAGCCATGAGTCTATATATTTCAGCCTTTATTTTTGGAGGCACCTAGGGTTGCATTTTCCATCTGTTTCTCCACAGCTGAGTTGGCTAACATTTTGTTTCTCAGTTTGCACTGGAGCTGGGTTCTCAGCATTTTTGCTATGGAGATTGGAATCAGTAGCATCTCTTCCTGAGTACATCAGCTCTGACCATACCAGGTGGGATGAGACCCACAGCATCTGCTGTGAGTTTATTATAGCTCTGCTTGTTTACACAGAATGGATGTAGACCGGCATGTATTTAACTTCACCAAGGGCCTATTCTGGATAACCAAGTATAGTTGCCTATTTTTCTGTCACAAAAACATGCATCTGAATTCATGTTTTCACCTGGAGGGCTCAAGAAAGGGGGAGAGCAGGTCGATCTGACCAGATGAGTTGTCAAGATGTCCATCTGTCTCCCCTAAGCCACAGTTTTGTAGGCTTACACACAGAACTGGAGCTGCAGGAATAAATGCTTGCACAATGCAGATTCAAGCCTGGGGGAGGTTTCCTGTCTAAACAGGGGAAAAAAAAAAAAAAAAGTTTAAAAAATATTTTCTATGTATTTGTAACTTTGTTTTTTTTTCTGTGCTCTGCAATATGAAAAAGATGGTAAGGTCTTTGAATGCACTGAGTTTGTCTAGTTGGAAGTAGACAAGGCTGAGAGACAACCCTAGGTTAATGCTCCTGTGCCACCTCCCTCTGGGAAGGCTGTGTTGCACCATCCTCCAGCAGCTCTGCACACTTGTGCCCCCCTCCTTTTCCCACAACCTGATTTATTGACATTTTCTTTCCCTTTTACTTGCTTTGCTGCACCTGATTTCAGTGACCTCCAGTCCCTGCATAGCTTGCATTCCTCTGGGGAGGGGTGCAGGCTGGCAGGAAGGGCTTTCTTCCCTGAGCCAGTCCAGATGAGCTCAGTGATGCTGGAAGCCAGCCCTATGCTTTCTGTGCCCCAAGTACTTGTCGTGGGAGAAGGCCAAGTTGCTGGAGGATGCAGCGGGTCTCCAGGGAGCGTGAGAGCTAATGTTGCACAGGGTAGGGAAAGACACAGTGGTTTACCTCTGCCCAAAGAAGATGCTACTGCTCCTGTCCAGCTGTCTCCTGCACACCTTGAAAACCCATCTCTCTTTGATGCTGTACCCCCTGGGGCTGGACCATGTGCTAGGGATGGGGAGAGGGTATTTCTCTCCAATCAAGGCAGTTATCTTTGTTTTGATGCCTAGCCAGGCCTTCTCTTTCCTCTTCCAGCCCCTGTTTAGGAGTTGAAGAAGCAGAGGGGTTGCTGAATGTGGGGATCACACCGTACAAAGTGTGAGCCAAGGCTATCAGTCAGAGTCCTTTGATTTCCCACCAAAATCAGGATTCCTGAATCTACACAGCCCTCAGGCAGCAGATAACAGGGGGCTGGTGTTTGTCCTGAAGTGCTGACAGGGGTTGTGCTCATTAATGTGTATTGGCACCTATAGCCCGGGCAGAAGCCTTCTTCCACCCTTCCCAATAGGGCAGTGGCTCCTCAGAACAAGCCACACATAGCCACAGCCCTGCACACAGCCCTGCTGTGGCTGTGCCTGAGCCAGAGAGACAGCATGGGCATTCAGTGTGGATGCTCACTCTCCAGCTCACAGGGAATGAGGCCTGCCGGGGATGGTGCCCAAGGCCCTGCCATCAAGGGAAGACCTTAGCAGTGGAATCAGGCTCACGAGCAGGGCTGTGAGAGGAGGCTGGGCTACCCCTCTGCTCCAAGCAGTGAGTTGTACCTGCTCTGGGAGGCCTTTGGCTGCTCGTGGCACTGGAACCGAAGAGCCACGACCATGTGTTAAAGCTCATTGACTGAGGGATCATCCAGGCATTGCTGCTGGCTGGAGTTTGAGCTCACAGTCGTCAGACCTGAACATGTCCATGAATGCTGGGGCACTTCATAGCTCACGTCAAATTACTCCTCTTCTACCAAGCTGATGTCTGATGTCTTTAAAAAAAAAAAAAAAAAAAAAAAAAAAAGCAGTCTGTTACCAGACCCACTTCTAAGATGGATTTCCAACCAGCCTCTTACCCTCTGTTTTAAGGTCATCTGAGGGCTTAGACTCCTTTTTTCCTTGGAAAAGGAGAACAAGTTACCTGCAGCTGTGATGTCTGATTCTCCAGTATTAACTTGGCTTTTCTGGAGTTTCCTGGCTCTCCTTCCCATCCTATGGACAGCCACAGTTACTTATTATAGGCACAATCCTGTGATGCATTTCTGCATTTGGAAGCAAGGTGATTCAGAATAGGGACCAGACTTGAGCTTTGTGAGTGCTGAGATTTTGTTTTGCTGTGGGTGGAAAACCCCAGCCCTCAGGGATCTGGTCACTGCAGCCTTCCTCTATTTTCTCCACGTGACTTCGCTCTCCGTACTCACGTATGACATGAGGAAAGCTTTCACATGCAGCTTCTGCAGAAATGACTGTTAAAAGGGAGAAAACCAATCCCAACAGGCAGAATTAACCTCCCAGAGATTTACAGCCTCCCACATCCTCCAGCCAGACGGCCTAATCCATGCTGACTGCAGGAACGCTTTGTGCCAGGGACCAGAAGCAACTTGCCACATCCAAAGGGATGCAGACGCTTTCAGAATGCTGGGATGCCACATCTCCACGCAACACGTGGGCGCAGATGGACGGCTTGCAGAACAGCTAGGAGGTTCAGTGTTTCTGTAAAGATAACGCTGTGACTGCTCCAAGAGTGTGCAGGCAGAAGGGGCTTCTTTAAATGCTCGTATTTAAAAATAAAAATAGAAGGAAAAAAAAAAAAAAGAAATAAAAACAAATCCAACGAGCCAGGCTGTTTCAAAATCCGGAGACTGGCACGAAACTCACAGGTTGCTTTCATTTAACACTAAGCACCAGCTCCTTTTCATCTGCAATCTCAGCTCCTCTTTCCTTCTGATGTTGCAGAGAGGTGGGGCCTTTTGGGGAAAAGCTCCCCCAGGATGCAGAGCTTTTGCTTAACCACCAAATATCACCAAGTTCCAGGTAGAACAACCTAGAGTGGCAATAATGTGGATGAGCTGGAATCGCTCATAAGGGGAGGGAAGCAGCAGACTGCTATGAAAGCAAGGGATTGCTGCACAGAACTGGGTTGGATTCATGCACAGTCACGTCAGTTCCTCGTGGCCAAGGATATATGAATTCTCTGCACTGCCCAGAAAACAGCACCCTGCGTCAGCACTGCGTTGTACCCGCTGTACTTCTGGGAAGTTTTTGCTCCATGAATCAACCTTCAGGGCTTTACAGGAGAGGATCTTGCTGGAGGTGTTAAAATAGGAACGGAGCATGAAGCGCTTGAAACGCTGGAAATTACATCTGAAGATTTAGATTTTAGCTTACATTTAGATTACCTTAAATATTCGGATTTGAAGTCACTGGCAGCCAGGTTGTGAGATGATCCGGTCTACGTGACTGATACGCAGTGATAATTGATTGCAAACTGCATTGCTAGACCTTTTCAGTACGCGTAATTATATATCAGCACATACCCTCAAGAGATTAATTACTGCCTGATGTGCTTTTGGAGCAGAGGTAAGCTCAGGGAGGCCCACCTCTCCCTCCCCCAACCTTGTATTTTCCTAGGAAGGAGCTTTGTTTGTAATAGGGGGTGTTTGAGTCAATATTAGCAGAATACCATCTTCTGAGCATTGTGTCTGCATACAGCTATGCAACAGGTGTGGCACACACACACACACTCACACACATCCCCTGCTAGATCCTCACCTCCCTCCTGCCCATGTGCAGATACAGAGGTGGTGAGAAAGGAGAGGAGCAGGGGAGAAAGGCTGGGATGGAAACTGTCACCTTTCCCAGATGGTTTCTACCTTTGTTTTCTTTTAATAGAGCAAATTTATTGGGATAGGAGAACCACCAGACTGATTCAGACATGCCTCTATTTTGGATCACAGAATCATAGCATTGTTAGGTTTGGAAAAGACCTGTGAGATCATCTAGTCCAACCATGCTGGCGCAACAACCCTTGTGAATGGAATTAAACACCTCCCAGCTCCTGTTGGCTGTCCTGCTGCCCCAAAGCAAGACCTTGCGCCATCAGGTCAAAAACTGGAAAATGAGAAACCCTGGAGCATTTCAGCAGAAGCTCCACAAGCTTTGGCTAGTCAAGAGGTAGACAACAAGGGAGAGCTTTGAGGTCAGACCTGCAAGGGATGGGATTTAAATGATCTGCTGACTCCATTGCAGTTTACATGTGTCCAGAGCTTGTTCATGAGCAATTAATGTGGTTGTCTTAAGCAGAGCCGTGGAGAGCACAATTAAGTAATTAATAGTAATTAAAGGCACATTATCCATGAGCATGTTGTCCATGTTTATCCTGCAGAGTCCTCCACTAGTGACTGTCCTACACCTAGGGCAGAAGTCAAGGTGACCAGTGTGAGACCCTCCCCACCCTCCTTCAATCAGTTAAGACTTAACACTTAAGAGTCTTAGTCGTTTTTGCCACTCATCTGAGATTGCCTTAAGGGGAAATTTCAAGCAGGAGCAGTACATCAGCCTCACTCCCACCCGACCCAATCTGAGCACACCTCTGCTAAGGACAGATGTTGAGGACTGGGAGGAGAAAAAGCCTTGTGGCCTTGTGTTTTGGTCTTTTTTTGTTTTTCCAAACGATCCAATTGACAGCAAAGTCGGAACAAGGGAATTAAAAACAACATGTGGATGAAGTGAAGAATTCATCTCCTGATATTTCATACATTAAACCTATTGAAATGGCCCTTTTTTTTTCTTCACAAGCTATGTATTTACCCTAGCTAGGACTCCTCAAAAGACATGTCAGGGCTTCTGGCTTATGCCAGCACAGTGAGTTTCTTAGAATGACTCACTGCATTTGCAGTGTTTGGGTTTGGACTGGAAGGTGGATTTCTACACTGGTTCTGGAGACTTGCCTATAGGGAATAGCTACTCCAGGGTATGCAAGGGTGCCAGGGAATACAGATCTATGGTTAACTGCAAGTGAAAAGTATTCCCCTCAGTTAGCAATTGCATCCACAGTGGACTGCATTAAAACAGAAAAGGAGGCTCTGCTTACTACAAGCAGACTAGTCCAAGGAAGGTCCCCACACAAGTCAGACTACCTGGGACAATCAGGAATTGCTATTTGAGTACAGCATCACCTCAGGAACAGCGCTGAGGAGAATGAAAGACAAACTCCTTTCTCCTCATGCGCTCTCTCATTATTATCTACACATAAATTATTCACATTCTTTGCAAGCTGAGTCCTGTCTTGACTGAAGGAGTTCAGATCATTAGAACCCAACAATTTTCTGCATATTTCATGATAAAAGAAGCTCCATCAGGACAGGAGATGGGGAGCAGGGGGGGTAAAGGGATAGGATTTCTTCTGCTGCAGTTTCCATTCCTGAGATTGCCATACCAGAGACTCCTGGATACTCAGCCAGAAAAAGGCAATGGCATGGAAAGGATGGAAGCACGTTTGGTTTTGGACAGAGAGGAAGGAGGAGCACCATGTGGTTTGCAAGGACTTCCATTACCTTGCAAACATTTTGGATGTGGCACTGAGAGCCATGGGTTAGTGGAGGACTGGGTAGTGTCAGGTGATGGTTGGACTCGGTGACCTTGGGGGTCATTTTCAACCTAAATATTTTTGTGATTCTATGACATTTCTCCTAGCCCCCAGGCCTTCTCCCAGGCTATCCTTTAGCCAGGGCTAAGCCAAATTCAGCATAAAATGAGCCAGTAAAGCTCTGTTCTTCCTAGCTAGAGCATCCTCAGAGGTTACAAACCTTCAGACCGCAGTGATAAACCTCCAGCAGAGCCCTCATTCCTCAGAGCAGCCCCTTTGGTGACCTCCCGACAGGTTTATGGCCTCATGCTCCACTGCCCCCTTCAAACACATTGTCACATCACCATCTTCCTGTCTGCAATCAAGCTCCAGTTTTCACCCATTACATCCTAGCAATTACTACAGACACAAAGCAGACAAGCTGAAAAGAAATGCTGATGTTAAGGTTCAGTAAAACAGTTTTTCTCCTCTACCTTCTTTGCTCTAATTGAGTTTTACAGGGAGGGGGAGGGAGGAAGGGGCCCCAGATGAGTTATTTGTCCTGCACGAGGTTTTGTGGCCGTGTGGAGGTGAGTCATCATGGAAATATTTCATCCCTTTCCAGTCTGGACTTACTCTTTCCATCACACCCTTGTGATGAAAAGAAGATGGGCAGCACCTTAAGAGAGGCTGGTCTGAGAAGGAAGACAGATGGGTTCCGTGCCAGAAGCTGCAGCAACAATGGAAAGGGATGGGGTTAACCTACCCTTGCCCCATTCCTAGGCTGAGATGCTCTGTGGCTGCTGTAAATCTCACAACAAATGCAGCAATCCCATGACTGGGCTGAGCCCCAGGAGACAGCCCCTCCTCTCCTCTCCTCTCATCTTCCTTGTGCTGAGGTTTGCAAAGAGAACGTCAGCAAGATCTCCATCTCTCTGAGACCACCAGATGCAACCTCTTGGCCATGTGCTGGAAACAGACCTGTGCAGCTGCACTGTGAAGGTCATTTCTCCTGCAGTCACTAGCTACAGAGGCTGAATGGGGAGCAACCAGTGCACGTGACAAGAATGGTGTGAGGGTGGGTTATCATTTTTCCAGTTTTCCCCACAACCCATTGTCATCTGGGCATCAACTGTGCTCCAACAAAGTCCCCTTTCTAAGTAAGGTGATTTGTAAGGCTGGCTGGGAAATAGCACGGTCCATCCTGGGAGGACGCAGTGGGCAAGCAAACATTTTGAAGTCACAGCACTGCCATTCCTCCTCGTCTTGCCTTTGGAGATTTGAAATGGGCAGCAGAAGCTGGAGGATGGGGAAGTTGCCAAAGAGTTGAAAGGGTCCCCTTGTTAGAAGGGGTAGAGAGGGCAAGCAACAAGGGAGGGGGCTTTCCAAGAGCTGTTTAAACATTAGCCAGCCCAACAATTGCCCTGTGTTTGCATTTCCCTTGCCGCACTTTTTTTCACCTCTGTGCTCTCTCAAACCCACAGCAGAGCTGAACAAGCACAGATCACCCAGCCAAACACAAACTGGGAATGTTGCATTCAGTGTCACGAGCCAGAGACGCGGAATGGGACAGGAGCACTTGCACCAATGGGGCTGGCATAGCAGAAAATGTTGGAGGGGGGGCTGCAGCTGCTGGGAGCAGATTTGAGCTCACAAAGGGGAGTGGGGGAAATCTGGATCCCCCGGCTCCTCCAGCCCTGCAGATGTGTCCAGGGCATAGCTGGTATAGCTATAGCAGCTAGCCAGCGCTATAACCGCTGGCAACGGGAGCCTCTGTGCCATCCTGTCTGACACACAGCACTTGGAGCTGACCCCTGTCCCTGTAGTTGCAGGGCAGCCACGGCTCTAAAATGGGTTATTAACTGTCCTCTTGCAGTCATAACTCGGAGTGTATGGCTGAAGGGTTTCAGAGAGCCTCTGCTCACTAAGTCAGTGTGGCATGGAGATGCTGAGGCTGAATGGAGGCACTGAAGTAGCCCTGCCACGTGCAAGCAGGAATAACTGCAGCAATCTCCCACTGAACCTAGCACCATTCAAATCCTTTTTCTGATGTATCAGAGCTAATCCTGTGAATTCAGCATCTTTAAGATGGAGATCTAAGCATGCCAACACCATTCTCTAGCCTTAGGAATATGAAAAATGCTAGCAACCCTCTTATACGTGTGAAAAAGAGGTCTGGGGCATCTGAAAGAATGTGACCAGGATTAGGAGTCCCAGATCTCATCACAAACTCCTCATCCTGAAGCAGTCTGCAAGCAGGAGGACACTCTTCTGTGAAGAGCTTTGTGTCCTGCAGACCTGACTCACACCAGCAACTTCTGCTGCTCAGAAAAAAAGTGCACGTGATTTGAGGGTAATTCTCATTGAAGATGAATGAGAACAAGCAAACACAACAGTTTGTAGCC
Source organism: Tetrao urogallus (assembly GCF_951394365.1). Classification (NCBI taxonomy): domain Eukaryota; kingdom Metazoa; phylum Chordata; class Aves; order Galliformes; family Phasianidae; genus Tetrao; species Tetrao urogallus. The sequence goes on from NC_136821.1 coordinate 35,256,079, forward strand.
TATTTTAAAGAGATAGTCATCCACATGCTGCCCAAATCTTGAGCAAAAGCACCTGGTGCTGTGCAAAGAAATCTCTCTCTGCATTGCACTGTGCTTCAGGGATTCTGTGTTCTAGGAATTACTTTAACCAAGATGATCCCTTTAAAGATACTTGCTTGGGAGCAAATCCCATTTGAAATAAAGCAGAGGGATTTAGCTTAACAAAGCAAATTGGGGAGAGAGGATCTGTTCAGTCAGAAGGCAGGGCACAAGCAGAACTACAGAAGAGGGGCTGCAGGGCTCTTGGGAGCTTGTGTTTGAGCAAAGCCTCAAAGATGCAATATCCTTTGCAGTTTCTTGCACTTCAAATGGTAAAAGGCTGCAGGTCTCTCTTACCTGCTTAGTGCTGGCAGAGATCTGGCGCAGCTGGTGTTGTACATGGTTTTCTTCATGCAGGGATATCACCCCTTGCACTGCCTGGTGTTCCGGGCTCTACACAACAAGAGAGTCCCAACATGTTGGGCTGGGGATCCCAGCTCAGCACTGCTCAGTTTACCTGAGCTCAGGGAGATGATGTGGCAGCATAAATCACGGCCAGCTCCAGAGCACAGCGAGGTCAGATTGCTCCTTGTGAAACAGTTTCATGACAGCTGGCCCAAACATACCAATACCCTGCTGGTAAAAGCACTCTCCAACCAGAAGTAGCTGTGGCTTGCAGGAGGATGTCTGCCCTTGCAGCTCAAGGCACAAGGAGCTTTGCTGGCAAGAGGACGCAACCCCCTGCTTGCAGCCCTGAGGGCAGGTCTGATGGCACAGTAACATGCAAAGTCACAGCCTCTCCAAACCTCCAGCTTCCTGGCTGTTCCCCAGTCTGTACCACCAGACACCACACACGCTGGAAGCCACGTGGGCAGCAGAGATGAGCCCAGAGCAAACCTCTCCAAGTGCTCCGAGCCCATCAAATCGAACTGCCACCGGTTTGACTCGTTTCCTCACCACATGCAACGTCATCATTAAAAACCGAAAATTTAAAAAATCAGTTACCACCCGCTCTAGCTTTCACCTCTGAAATGTCACCCAAGTTTCCTGTGTCAGCAGCCACCCGGGAGCAGCAGCATCCTGTCCTGCTGCTTTAACCCCTACAGGCCCGGCTCTGCCACTGCATTGCACATCACTTAGAAAAGCTTCGGCCACATCCATCAAACGTCACAGCCAGGGAAGGCAGCAGCCACATGCACAGGGAAGCAACTGTAAAACACAGCACTAGTAAAGAGAAAGAAGCAGAGGAACACGTTTTTTTTTTTTTTTTTTTTTTTTTTTTTTTTATCAGGCCCTTTCACTGTATAAATAATTTATTTCAGTTCACAGCATTATGTCTGCATTTTTTAGAAAAAGAGGAAAGACAGGAAGGACAGAGACTGGTGGTCAGCGGCAGGGCTGAGACGTGGGCAGTGGGATTTCAGACACTGTTGGGAACACGGCAAGGTACCCCCACGAAACCACAGCGGTACCCCCAAAACGTCTGGTAAAAAAAAAAAAAAAAGGGTCATTCCAACGTATTCAGAGAAGACACAACCCGGCAAAAGGCTCAGAGCAACAACACAGGCAATTTCTTTCAACTGTCATTTTGTTGAAGCACCTCTTCCAGCCCACCTTAGGCGACGCTCATTGTCATTCAGGAAAATCAGCACACAGTTGTGAAACGTTAGGGTAATGCCACAGAAGCCATTAGCAACTAATTGGAGAAGTGATGTTAATTATTGCAGAAAGCAGAACTGGTGGGAATGGCACCATGACAGCGTCCCACCTGAGCTTTCAGGTCTTGAGCCTTGAGGCAGGCACTGTAAGGTGAGCACATGCCTAAAGCCCAGCTGGAAGGCAGATGCTTCTCAATGGGGTTGCTCAGCACAGCGCGGTCCCTGGGAAGGACCGAGCTCAGCAGACACACACCTCATAACTTCAATGCTGGTGTCTGCAGAACCAAGACCCACCTCTCGCCAGCGAGGAGGCAAAGCACACAGCTAACACCTGCTCTTGCTCTGTTTCAAACCTGCTCGCTTTTGAGACGGTGGGAAAAATGAGTTCTTCACCAATGAAGGTTAAAGCATTTGGCTTCCGTGGCATCAAAAAATAAATACTGTTTTCTCTCCCAGCACCAAGTACCAAAGTATTCGGGGTGAAGACTGAGCAAAGCAAACCTAAGGAAGCAGGAACAGAGCCTCCTGAAGGGATGGGACCAGCCCACTCGCTCAACGCACAAGTCAGGACTCGTAGGGACTCAAACCCTGCAAAAGAAGGGCCACGCTGCCCGGCTGCAGCGTTTGCTTTTCCAACGAAACGCTGCGAAAGGTACCGTGCTCATCCGCTCGTGGCTGCAAGGGGAGAATCAACTCCCTGAAACCCGAGGGCATTTTTTCTTTGTCTGCTCGGTGGTTTCCTTGGCTGCTTTGGGGAGGGTTTTCTAACAGTAAAACCACTGCAGAATCCTGCCCAACTGCGGCTTGAAATTCAGCACGTTCGGCCCTGAGGGCTGCCTGGGCCTCCCCCATTCTTTCAGTGGGAAGCGCGGGAAGCGGGGCCCCTGCCTTTGTCCTGCAGGGCGACGGTTCCAGGCTGGAGCGCTCCCACCCTGCTGCCAAACCTCCACCTGCAGAAGGAAACCACGGGGCCTGCCCCTGCCCCGAGCACTCAGCCCTCCAGGAAACCAGGAACGAACCTGCTGGCAACTGGGGGCTCTCTGCTTTCAGTGGGTTTAAATCTTGATAAAAAAATAACCTCCCTTCTGCCCCATGCTTCCCACCCCCCTCTCCCAACTCTTTACATTTTCCCGGCGCTGCCGAGTCCCTTTTCCTGCTGGATTTTGCAACCTTCTGGCAGGACTGGGCAAACTCTGCCCATTGCACCGCGCAGTGCTGGCAGCCGCCCGTCCTGCCTTCTGCTGCCACAGACCCCCCGCCCCAACCTTTCCCCCGACTCGCAGAGCAGCACGGTGACCAATCCACGCGGTGGTGTACAAAGCTTTTTGTTTTGTTTTTTTTTTTTTTTCCTTTTTCAAAGTAATCCGTATTTTGGATCACCCCGATCGGAGCAGATTAGCACCTTGGAGCATGCCTTTGCCTGGGCACGATAAAGACCTCCTGTGGCTTTGCTGCAGGAGATGCCACAACCAAGCTTTAGAAAACGGGGGCTCCTGGACCCCGTGCCGCTTCCCCCCTCCCTCCTCCTTTTTCTTTCTTTTTTTTTTTTTTTAAGCAAACAGCTTAAAGCTCAGCACCAGTCACCAGCTGATATGCACCTCCAGCTGCTCCAGCATTGCATGAAAGCTGTCTGTCCTCTTCATCCACTTCCTAAAACACCAGCCTGCAGAGGGGCTGTGTTGTCCTTTTGGAGGGGTTTTTGTCCTCTTGGCCAGGTTCTGTCCCCTTGGCCAGGCTCTGTCCTTCTTTTTGTCCTTTTGGCCACATTCTGCCCCCTTCAGAGGGTTTCGTCCCCTTCGCAGGGTTCTGTCCCCATGCTGGGGTTCCGTCCCGGCGGTCACGTTTCATCCCTCGGTCGTCTCCCCCACACTGTGCTGCTCCAAGCCTCCGCTGGCTGACCTTGCACAGCTGTAGCCTCACCTTTGGCCTCTCTCAAATGCACTTGCACAGGGTCCTGCCCTGTTCACCCCTAGGTTTGCCCCCCAGCAGCAGTCAGACCCCCAGGCACGGAGGAGAGCTGGGGGGCTGCCCCAGCTCCGTGGGCTTTCGGCCGCCCGCGGCGTCTCGCCCCGCTCAGAGCATCGCCAGCCCGGCCATGGGGCTCAGGGGTTTGGGAGCAGTGCCCTACCCCTGCTCCATGCTGCCCTATGGCCGGGGATAGGGCGGCGGGCAAAGGGGAGAGCAGGAGGAGGAGATCCTGCAGTCAGGATCTGGGCTTGGCTTGCAGGAGTGGCATTGTTATCACCGCTATTGTAGTCGTTTCAATCGGAAAGGGACAAAAAAATTAAAAAATAAAAAAAACCACACACTCACACCGGAATAAAAAGGGGAAGAAAAAAAAAAAACAAAAAACAAACAAACAAAAAACCCCATCAACCAACAGAAAAAGGATCGCTTTGGTTCTCTCTCCTCCTCTGTTCCTTTGTTTGCTCTCCCAGCCGTCCGCACATCTGCGGGCTTCTACCGCTTCTTCTTCTGCTTAAGGGACTTCCTCCGCTTGAGGATCATCTCGTAGAGCTTGTCCATGCCCTCGGTCAGCCCCTCGCCGATGATGGCGCAGGCCGGCTGGATGTGGTAGGTGGTGGAAGGGGTCAGCTCGTGCAGCGCCAGCTGCTTCTCGATCTCGGCCACGGGCAGCGACTTGGGCAGGTCCTGCTTGTTGGCGATGACCAGCAGCGGCGTGCCCTGGTTCTCGGCGAACTTGGTCACCTTGTGCAGCTCCGTCTTGGCTTCTTCCAGCCGGTCCACGTCCACCGAGTCCACCACGTAGATGATGCCGTCGGTGCAGCGGCTGTAGGACTTCCAGAGCGGGCGCAGCTTCTCCTGGCCGCCCACGTCCCAGAAGTGGCAGCTGATGCCCTTGGCCGTGCCGTTGCTCAGACGGATCTTCTCCGTGTTGAAGCCGATGGTGGGCACGGTGTTGACGAACTCGTTGAACTTCAGCCGGTAAAGCACCGTGGTCTTCCCGGCCGAATCCAGGCCCAGCATGACGATGTGCAGGGACTGAAAGGCGGAGATGTTGGAGGAGATGTTCCCCATGGCCGCCCCCGGCTCCGCCGCCCTCACAGCCCCGCACCCATCCCCGCGCCGGCCCGGCCCGGTTCGTCCCGGCTCGGCCCCTGACGGAGCGGCGGGCAGCGACGCTCCCACGCCGCGCCGGGGCTCGGGGACTGCCGGCCGCCCCGCCCGGGAGGAGGGACCGCGCCGCCGCCGCCGCCACTTCCCTCCTCCTCCTCCTCCTCCTCCTCCTTCCCGCCTTCCCGCCGCCTCATGGCGGCACGCCCCTCGAGCGCGGTCCCGGGGCAGCCCCCGGGCGTGGGGCCGGGCTGCGGGCGCCGGCTGCGGAAGGGCGGATGCTGAGGGGCTGCCGTCACGGTGACCTCCCGGCGATCCCCACCGCACAGCCGCCCCAGCTCCGAGACCTTTTGTGCTTTATAAACGCCCTCTCTCCGTGTTTTGGCCCCCGAGGGTCCCACACTCTGCCCCGCTCCTCGCTCTGCCAGTTGCTTTTGCTATCGCTCCCAAGAGCAGCGGCAGAGCTGCTCCTGCGCTGTTATCCACCTCCTCCTTCAGAGCGTCGGTAAAATGACAATCCACCACATCTGACAGCTTAACCGGAAAGCCCCGGAGAAAGAAGTATACCGCAGGAGATGGATACTGCTTTTAATATAAGATGCTCTTCCCATGCAGCGTGCAGTGGGGATTGCCGGGATGGAGTGGGATCGTTTCTCATCTTCATATTTCATTCTGTGGATGTGTGTTTGCTGCTTTACGGGGAGATGAGACTACCTGCTAACACATGCAGTCATTAAAAATACAGGCAGCTTGCTGTGACACTGCGGAGGTGACAGCAGGTGCAGTTTTTGTGGAAAACACCACGTGGTGACGATGTGAGAAGCACAGGGAGCTCCGTGAGCACAGTGTGCAGGAGGAACGTGGCTTGGCCCAGCATCACCGCTCACGAGGCAGGGCACAGGCACAGGGCTGGCTGGAAAATCAAACAGCCATAGGATCATAAAGGTTGGAAAAGACCTCTCAGATCATGCAGTCCAACCCCAGCCCACCCAACCATGCCCATTGCCCACGTCCTTCAGTGCCACATCCCCAGTGTTACAGAACCCTCCAGGAATGGTGATTTCACCACCTCCATGGGCAGCTGTGCCACTGCATCACCGCTCTTTCTGAGCACAGAATCACAGAATGGCCAGGATTGGAAGGGATCTCAAGCATCATGGATTGCCAACCCTCCTGCCACATGCAGGGCCACCAACCTCCCCATTAAACACTAGACCAGGCTGCCCAGGGCCCCATCCAACCTGGGCTTGAACACCTCCAGGGACGGGGCACACACAGTCTCTCTGGGCAGCCTGTTCCAGCACCTCACCACTCTCTCTGCAGAGAACTTGGAGCACTTTGGAAGCCCTTTTCTCCTATCACTTCTCATGCAGAAGCCCAAGCTTCCCCTCCCTTCCTCTTCTTTCACCCCTGCTGCTGAAGATGGCTTTGAGCCTCCAGTTGAAAGGCTTCCTTTTTGAAAGAGGCCACCAAAATCTCTTACTGAAGTGGAAGGGAAAGGTGCCCCTCCTATTTTCACCCCAGCATTGATTGCGAGTTATAAATAAAGTCGAGATTAGATAGACAGCCTGATCAAACCTAGGGGATGTTCTAAAAAATGGCCTTATATCGAATGATCCCAAGGGGATAGAGATAAACAGGAGCATTGCAGTGGTAAATTATGCTGCAGCTAATGCCAGCTATCCATAAATAAGCTGTTAAAACCTCTGCTGAATATTAAGTGCAGGAATAACAGCGTTAATCGCGGTGAGGGGAGTATGCCAAGTCAATTCAGTGGCAAATTTAGGGAGAGGAAACCCATCTTTTCCATAAGCTCTCCCCTCCCCTACTTTCCTTCTCCCCCCCCTTCCCCCCCCCCCCGCCCCCCCTCGCCCAAGGTTATGCAGCCAAGGTTAAAGCCAGCATTAGCATCTAAATGTGTGCCTGAGAGCATCTGACAAAGGCAGCACTTGCTGGTCCCCAACATTTCGCTCCAGCAGCAAGAAGGTTGTTGCTGCCATAGTAACTGCTTTCAGACATGGCAATTATTTCTTCCCAGCCCCACCAACCCATCTCCCTTCCCCCAGCTAATCTTGTGCTTCGATGTATTTTTTTTTCCTTTTTCTTTCTTTCTTTCTTTCTTTCTTTCTTTTTTTTTTTTTTTTTAATAAATGGTGGAACACAAAGGGACGGAGATTGCACATGCCCGCATACCCATGGACAACACAGGGATGCTGCCACTGCGCAGGCAAAGAACATCCATGATGGTGACTCCTGATCTGCAACCGGTTAGCCCTTTATCACTCAGGCAAAGCAAAATCTTGCTGCAGCAGTTTTTGCAAGTGGTCGCTGGCAAATCCAGTGACTCTGGGGGCAGATGGGTTTGTAGAGAGTGTTGCAACTCCTAGGCCATGCCGGCTCCTCTCAGGCTCATCTGCCCATTTCTTCGTAGTAGCATCAGTTGTCTTGGTCTGCTCCCTTTTGTTTCTGCTTTAAAAGCAGAGACACCAGCCCAAACAAAGTTAACAGGCAAGGGCTGTAATTACGATTTCCCCTGTTCTTGGGGGTTGCCTCTCCGAAGCTAATTAATAGCATCCCTGTGACTAATGCTTGGGCTGTGGGAACTGCTTGAAGAATGTGCTGAGAGCCAGAACTGCAGCAGCCACCCCTCAAATAGCTCATGGTGTGACAAGGCATCTCCAACCGGCTTAGGGGGACCTCCCACCTCCTTCCAGCGATCCTAGAGTGAGCTCTGCCAGAGCTGTGGCTCTCCCGGATGCAGAATGTGTTGTAGGAAGTCTCATCCCTGTTAGTGAGCACTGACAGCCTTTAGGAGGTTTTCTGGGGATGATGCACCTGCACCTTTCTGTTCAGCAACCTTTTCTTGTGCCTTTCTGTTTATATCCACACTCCCTTCCTTCCTAAGGACCTATCGAGGCTCAGCAGCAGCCCAACCTGGATAATGAGGCCAGGTAACGCAGGATCATTAAGGACTAAATATGAGTTCAACCCTGTGCAAATGTTTGGGGCCAAGGAGGCCTTGTGGCTCAGAAGCACAGTCCTGGGGATGGGTGGAGGGTTGGAGGGAGGCATGGATAAAAGCAGCATGATAATGGAGGAACGTCTGAATCCACAAGTGCTGCTAATACAGGAATGAGAAATAATCCGTTCATCTGCAGCTCAGCAGCTCAGCTCCATGTGATGACCTCAGATGCCTCTCTTGAGGCCAAGCAAAGTCCTCCAAGGACTGGCTTAAAGCCAATATTGAAGCCTAACCTTCAGGAAATATAAAAATGTATCATTTCAAAGGAGTTCATGTGAAAACTGCTTAGCAAGGCAGCACAAAACCCCTCCAGCCATGCCTCATGCCCCTGTAAGCAGTCAGGAGTGGAGCCCTTTGGAGGAATGCAAGAACAGGGCAAGTGTGTGTTACAGTCTTTGCTGTGTTGTTTTTTATTTTATTTTTTTGCCTCAATTCTCGACTACAAAGCTTTGCAAAGAGCCTTCTCAACATCCTGAAGCAGAATGCCACAGCTTACCTGTTTGCTGGATAAAAGGAGTCTCTTCAGTGTGAGCCTGCCCAGAAATTTCCCCTGCAAACTCACTCATTAAGTACAGCCTTGCAGTTGAAGCAAAGGCAGGTGAGCACAAATGCTTTCTGACAAGTTAGGATGGGATTTTCACCAAAGATGACTTTTTTTCTGTGCTGTGCTTGCATCACAGCCTTAACCGTGCCTGTGACTTTTCCTCCAATCCTGAATTTCTGCAGGAGGAGCAAAACATTTGCCTGACTTGAGCAAGCAAAGACAAAAGAAGAGCACTTCGTGCTTTTGTTCCTGCGATTTGCTGAGGTGACAGACGTCAATTTTTGCATGATAAGTACTGCTGCAGCTGAACACACCGGGGGGGAAGCTGGGACCAGGCTCATGCTGCATCAAGCAGAGCAGCGCCTGTGTTTTCTGGATACATCTAAGGTGTGATTTGGCTGTCCTGCCTGCTTGAATGCCTGAGCTGCAGGGAACAACATCTGATGTGTGGAAGGTAAGAAAAGTAGGATGCCCTCCTTTAAACACAGAGGTACTGTGGGGATTGAGGATTCAGCTGTCTCTGGTTTTAGCTGCTGCATCAGGGACTCCACATTAGTTGCCCACTGCCCTCAGCAGGGTGTTAGGGACACTTATAGCAGGGTTAGTTATCTGGGAAGAGTGACAGGGACATTTCTAGCAAGAGTAATTAGCTGGTCCTTCATTTCTGAGCACCTCTCAGCCTCTGGCTTCTGGAGGGCCTGCCAGGTGAAAGCATATCTACCCTGTCTTACAAGAAAGGAGGGAAGCCTGAGCTCAGCAGCAGTTTCTAGAACCACTGTCAGACCTTGGTGAATCCCCAAAGCCATGGGGACCCTTAGGAGGCAGAGCCCCATGATGGGGGCCTGTTCACCCATGCAGCCACCCCTGTAATGGTTGACTAGACCCAAAGGCCTGAACTGGCCCTAGGTTGACCAGATGGCCATAGAAGCCTGAGGTGCTGCTGGCAGCCCATGTCTCAAGAAGAGAGCCAGTGCTGGGGCTGCTGCTCATCTCTCCTGGCCCCAAATGGGAGGCCACCATGGAGGGATCTGCACAACTCCCTGAAAGGAGGTTGTAGCAAGGTGGATCTTGGCCTCTTCTCCCAGGTAGCAGCAATAGCATGATAGGTAATGGCCATAAGTTGTGCCAGGGGAGGTTCAGGTTGAATGTTAGGAAGAATTTCTTCTCAAGAGAGCAGCAATGCAATGGCACAGCTGGTGGGGTCACCAACCCTGGTGTTCCAGAACTGTGGGGAGGTGGCACTGAGGGACGTTGGCAGAGGGCATGGTGCAGACAGTGCTGACAGTTGGACTTGGGGATCTTAGTGGTTTTTCCAAACTTTATGATTCTATGATTCTATGATCTCCTCTTAGAGGGAAGGATATCACATCCTTCCCCTTCTGGGAAGAAAATAATAGTTACTTGGGAGAAGATGCTTCGTTCCCACTTTACCAGGGACACATTTAGAGGAAGGTGAGACATCTCCCTGCCCAAGGGCAAGGGGAAAGCAGTCCTGGGATGATGTGCATCTCTGCCCTGGCTCCAGCCCCCCTGCTTTGCACAAGCAGTGCCTGGAGGGGAATTCCCCTTTGCCCTTCCCTCACTTCCAGCTGGGTAAATAACTTCTTTGACAACTGCTTTTATGCTCACAAACATTCTGTGGACAGAGGTGGAAGACAGACCGAAACCATGCTGGTTTCATTTGCCCCAAGACATTTGGTGCAGCCAGGGGAAAATTAGAGGGAAAAATACCTCTGCTTTCAGCAGCATCCTAATGCCATTAGCAGTGTTCAGAGATCAATGTTGATCACAGGCTCTGGTCTCCCGGGCTTTCCCCCCAGTGAAGCAGGTGGCTGATGCCTGAAGGAGCCTGCAGCACATGGAGCCATCCCAGGAGCAGCACCTGGGCTGGAGCTGCAGCCTGAGAAGAGGCCCATGGTGGCGCAGTTCCTAAAGGATGGGCCCCGTGGGTTGAAGCAGTTCTTGAAGAGCTGAAGCCTGTGGAAAGGGCTCACTTAGGTTCCATGGGCAGGAAAAAATGGTTGTGAAGGGCTCTTTTGGAGCTGTCTGATCAGATATGATGGCAATGATAGGCAGGACAGATAAGATGGTTCATGCTTGTCTGTAGGAACATGATCAACATGGTTGTTTTCCTCTCTCACTCCTGTCCCAATCAACACTGGGTTTCAACCTCCGTCCCTATCCAGTGTTGCATGCAGTTCTGCCTGGTAGAAGAGCCTGAGCTGCATGTTATCCTACAATTTTTCTGCAACTCTCTCTCAGAAAGAAATGTGGATTAGCTTTGCTGACAGCGATAAGCAAGAGGCTTAGAAAAACTATCAATTTTCCAGCACCCATTCCAGGGCAGTAAATCTTGGAGCCTACCTAGCTGTACACATGGCAGAGAGAGCAAAAGCACAGTGCTGGTGGGGATTTAGGGCTCATGAATCACCCTGTGCTCTCCAATGGTGTCCCAGCATCTCACATTGTCTCCTTGTGTGATTTGCAACCACAAATTTCTGCTTAGCCCCCAGAAATATAAAAGTGCTTTATTTGCTCCTGTTTTCCATCCCTTTTCTTTTCTCCCTTAAAGGAGCGGCTTAGTCATTAGAGGGTAAAATCCTGTTCTGAGCTCATTTACCTGCATTTAACTGTTGTACATTTTACCACTACTTCAGCCAGCTGTAGCCTGGTTTAGAGATAAAACGCACCAGGATCATGAAGGAGGTCATGGAATCGTAGAATCACAGAATGCCTCAAGCTGGAAGAGACCTTAAATAAAGTTACAACCCCCATGCCACAGGCAGCATTGCCTCCCACAGATCAGGCTGCCCAGGATCCCATCCAACCTGGCCTTGAACTCCTCCAGAAATGGGGCACCCACAGCCTCTCTGGGCAGCCTATTCCTCACTGCCCTCCGAGTAAAATATTTCTTCCTAACATTAACCTAAATGACATTATTTGCCCTTCCTTTGTCCACCAATGCCATCCATTATAGAAGGTCACCAGACTGGGCAAGCACAACCTGCCTTGATGAAGCCACGCTGGCTGTCTCGGATGACCTCCACATCTCATATGTGCCCTAACATCTCTTCCAGGAGGATCCACTCTGTGATCTTCCCAGGCCCAGAGGTGAGGCTCACAGGCCTGCAGTTCCTTGGGACTTCCTTTCTCCCCTTCTTGAACATGGCGTTTCCATTTTTCCAGTCACTGAGGACTTTGCCTGACAGCCATAATTTTTCAGATGTGATGGAAGGCAGCTTGGCAACCACATCAGCCAGTTCCTTCAGGACTGTGAGATGGATCTCATCTGACCCCGTAGACTTGTACACTTTCAGCCTCATGAGATGCTCTCGGACTTGCTCCACACTTATACTGGTAGGGATTTTGTTCCCCTGACCTCCACTTAGAATTTCAGGGGCACCAGAGGCGTGAGAATCCTACCTGATTGTGAAGACCTAGGAAAAGAACTCGTTAAGCACCTCAGTTTGAGGGGGCAAGGGGAGCAGGAGCCACGTATTCCCTTTTCAAGCCTGGTGATGGGAAGAGAACAGGGCTTGCACTGTGGGCATCCTTGTCCTGAACAGCACATTTCCCCAGCCAGCACATCTGTAAGCTGGGCTGGGGAAAGAATCTGAGCTAAAAGCTGCCCTCTTATGGCCTTTTATAGTCACTAAACTGAGTTCTTCTAGCTGGTTGGAGAAGCGGGCAAAGAGCTGGGTGTATCTTAGAGCAGCCTGGACAACTAGCACATCGTCATTCTGGTGCCATGGCCTTGCAGATGTTTTGGGGTCCCTGCCACAGCTCTCTCGTGCTCGTGTGAATACCCTCCAGTTTTCCTGGCAGAGAGCAAAGCTTATAGCAAGTGTGCTGGCTTTGCAGTACATGCATGACTGGAGCAGCTCCTACACCCATGCAAGTGATGGGGAGGAGACCTGCAGTCAGAGGAGATGTGGTGGCACAAGGAAGCATCTTCCCCAGATGTGATTGCAAACACATCTCCAGAACAGCTGCTGCCAGCTTGTGGCATTTGTTATCTTTTTCTTTCAGAGAGTGTCCTCTAAAATACACGAGCTTTTACCTCTTCTCACACTGGATTACCTACCCCCAGGCAAACTCCTTTGACTGCATCATTTAGGATTTATTTTCCTAAGGAGGATGGCAGCCCCTGGGGCACATGCTTGGGTCAGGCCCCCCTGTGGTTACCAGCAAGGGAAGAACTTTAAAATCATTGCCTTCCCTGCATGAATTCTCCTTTAGGAATGGAATTCTCCTTTGATTGAGTGGGATACCTGCAAATGGCACAAGCTTTTCACAAACCCAAAGCCTTAAACTGCCTGGAAAATAAAAGCAACCTGAATTAACCACCCGCAGAAGGTTCAGCTCTACTCAAGGACTGGGACAAGCTGTTTTCTAGTGCCACCTGGTTATGGCCCAGAGACAAACCTCACATTTGGATTTAGGGGACCCAGCGGGCCTAGGGACCATCACTTGGCAATGTGTGTTTCCTCTGTTTCCATCCTGGTCCCTGTCCTTTACCATCAGACATCAGATTTTGAGTCTAAGCTGAGCACACATTCAGAAATGATGCATTTCCATGCTGCACCTATTTAGCGTGCAAATTGATTCCCAGATGCTTGCACTCAGGCTTTCAATCTGTAAAAACAGAAAGCTGGTACACAGAGTAGAAAAGCCAAGCAACGCGGGCTGACCAGCAGGGTGCTTGATTGCTGCTGGGCAAGTGGCAGCCTTCTGACATGGGGCAGGGTGTAAATCAGCAAGGATGTGAGCAGCGAAGAGCAGAGGACTTGCTATGGAGGGGAAGGGATGTAAGCTAGGAGCAAGCAACTGCAAAAACCATCGTGTTAGGCTTTGTCAGCTCCTCCTTCACCCAGCTGACAGCATTTTCCTGCCAGCAGTGACTTCCATCTCCCACCCAACCCAAGCTGCGATTTGCCTGTGGCATTTGCACATTTGTGCTGGTGCTGTCACATCCCCATCTATTTCCATCTCATCCTGGCTGCCCCCAGGCACGATGAGCGGGCAGGGTGGGCTGCATGAAAAGCAGAGGAATGAGCTTTAATATTCTCCTTTTGTCTTTCCACGGTGCAGTCAGGAGGCTGCTTTTTGAGGCCAACTGCGGAGTTCATCCAGCCCACACTTCTGAGAAGAGGAATAAATGAACCACCCAACCGTATCCCCTACAGATCCTTTCGAGTTTGAAAAGGAGTCTGAGCACAGCATCACGAAATGGGGGGGAGAAGGGATATTTGCATTTCAGTCACCCCTCAGCCTGACTCGTGAAGACTTAGGGCCAGCATTCGTGCAAAGAAACACCACCACAAACAAAAATCCGTTCCCTAAGCTGAGAACTCATCAACCCGTGCTTGCCGCCAGTTCCACCTCGGCTCGGCTCTTGCTCTTGTGCTCTTGCATCGCTAGAGGGAAGCGTTTGCCTGCTGCATGGGCACGCTGCCGGCTCGGGTCGGTCCCTGCTGTCCCCGCACGGTGACAGCTCGCCCCAGCTCGCCGCTGCCTTGCAGGGAGGGAACGGTTGGCCCTACAACTCCCGGTCACTGCTTATTTTTCCGGTGAGGACAGAAAACTGTCGCTAATAACTCCCGGCAACAATAAGCAGAAGTGACTGCTCTTTTCTAATCAAGTTTTACACGGGTGACAAAAGCCATTTTGCACAGCACTGCGCTGCATTGCTTGGCAGTGAGAGAAATCCCTGTCTGTACGGCCACAGCAAATGCACACGGAGGCGCTCACCTGAAGGCTCTGCTATGCCCGTTGCCTGATATACCGCTCCCGAAATTGGTGCCTGGGGCCATCACTCAGTAGAACAATTTGGAAAGGCTTTTACTTGTTTGGTGAATATATTCCAGGCATTGAGACACACCATGGTGGCAGGAACGGGAGATATGGCTCCCAAGCACTCTTGCTCTCCTAGCAGTTTGTTAGCTCCTGGAGTTTTCACTCCTCCCCCTGAGCCCAGCATCTACCACCTCCTTCCTCAAAGAGCTGCATCTTGAGGAGTCACCAGCACTGCTCCTTCTAGCTTCATCTGATTCCTACCTGGAAACATCCAATCTGAGCATAGGAGGCAACATCTTCCCCCTGTTGAAGGACCCAAAAGCTTAATCTTTCAAAAAGACACATCTACATTGCCCATAAGGAGGGAAGATGAGAGCCCAGATTTGCTTCTGTGAGAACAGGAGCTGCTGAGCCACTTCCAGCTGTCCCAAGAACAGGCTGCCCAGGGAGGTGATAGAGTCATTGTCCCTGGAGGTGTTCAAGAGACATGGAGATGTGGCACTGACGGAGGTGGTCAGTGGGCATGGTGGGGATAGATTGCTGCTTGGACTGGGTGATAGTCAAGGTCTTTTCCAACCCTGAATGATTCTGTGATTTTCTCATTCTAGGGTTCTACGATCAGACCTGGCTCATCTGGAAATGGGAGTGTTTCCTACATGGCTCCATGGGATATAAGAGGACTGGAACGTGAGATCAGGGCTCCAGAGGCAACATCACACTGAGTCATTGCATGGGAGCTGTTGAGTCCCAGCCTGAACACCTGGGAAAATGACCAAGCCAGCCCTGGAAGCACAGGTGAAGGCAGTTCAGCTGTGCAATTGGAACTGATGGAGCCTGGCTGCACCTCTCTTAGACCCCATTTAAGGGCTGACTGCGATTGGAGGAGGTTCTTTGCTTGGAGATTCCTCTTCTGTGAGCCTAGATCACTGGCGACCGGTGAGTCCTCTTCTTTCTTTTGTAACATCTTCCCATTGTGCTGGAACCTCTGCTGCTACAGTCATCCTTTCTGATGTGCCTTTTGCACAAAGATCTTGTCAGCATCCCCTCTTTGCCCTGTTGCAGTTTTGAGTTGTACATGTGGGCAAGGACTGGGGCACCTTACCACAAGTGTAGGTGCTTAGCAGCAGCAACTGAGCTCCCAGCACAGTGCTGGGCTGGGAGGTGCCAACTTTTGCAGCTTTATTGTGATTCTTAGAGTGTTACAATCTACAGGCCAGCTTGTACAGTCCTGGGGGTTGGCAGGCTTTTGTCCAGTCTACTTTTATCCTCTGCTCCTTAGCCATAGGAGCCTTTTGCTTTAAGGTGCAGCTTGCAACCTTATGGGGCGTGAGAATATATTGCTGTGCCCACTGCAGCCTGTGGAAGTATTTTCCCCTTCAGAAAGAACGCGGTGTCCATGCAGCTTTAAAAATAAGTCTGCCCTAGGAGTTTGCTTGTCAAAAAAGAGAAATGTCCCAGCTTGTGTCGGAGGGACAAATGGAAGCAGGTTGACCTCCCTTGTTAGCATCACTTAAACTGGAGAAAAGAAGCTCAGAGAAGCAGCCCAGTGATTTGTTCTGCTATGAAAATGACCCTGTCATCACGGACCACTGTTTATACCAGCAGCAGGGCTGGCACTGAGCCTAGTCTGGGAGGAAAAATAATGAGTGCTCCCCTTCTCGTTCTGCTGCTCTGCAGAATCACAGCGTGGCTTGGGTTGGAAAGGACCTTAAAGGTCACTCAGTCCCAGCCTGCAGTGGGGCTTTGGCCATGGGTGTCCACCTCAGAACTGGGGGAGACTGGGATCAGAGGCTGAGCCTGTCTGTGGGCTGTGGTGTGATATCACCTACTTATAAATAAATATCCCCTCTGACAGACCATCACACAGCCCCAGCTCTTCCAGGACCCAGGCTGCTGCTTAGGAAATGATGGTGTTTTGGTGTTACCTTTTGCTTTTCTGAGTTTGCCTTCTCCTTTGTCCTAGGCAAAAGGAAGGAGATGTTTCAAGCTTTTGTGAAAAACACAAAAGCAGTGGGGTTTTTCTGTCACTTCTTAAGCAAGATGGAAACACATTGTCCTTTCTCCAACCCTCTCTCATTACCTTCACTGTTAATTCCCATTACTCTTGGCCCAGCTTTCAGATCTTTGACAAATTCTCTCTGTTAGTTCCCAAGTGCAAAACTTCAGCTGTGATTTTTCAGTAGAGGTCATCAATGACACCAAAACTGGTTAGTAATTTTCTTGTGAACTTTCTCAGAGCCAGCTGTGACTCAGCTGCTACAATCAGGAAATAACAGGGAATGGCATGAATGCCTGTGGGGAAATACCCCCCTAAAATATATTTCTCTTTAAAAATGCTTTTACTGCAACCTGCTTGCTCATGTGAATAACTTTTGGCCGAGGTCTGCCACACAGCCAGGTCTCAAACAGCTCTCTTGTTTTGAAAGCATTAAGAAGCATCACCACGTCATCAGTCATGGATGAGCTCTGTAGAGCCACAAAGATTTCCAAAGGCTCCATTTTCACTTGTCTTCGCAGGAGCTTGGGACCTCTGTGCTTGGGGCCACTCACACTTCTAGCGTGATCCCAAGGGGGATTTTGGAAGAGGCAGGAACTGCATTGCAGGGAGCAGAGAGGGAAGCTGGGGCATAGTGTTCTGTGACGGTGGCAGAAAATGAGGCAAGTTCCATTCCATAGTGGCTTAAAATCATCATCCAGAGAGGCCTAGACCATCTTGAGCAGTGAACCTCATTAGGTTCAACAAATCCAAGTGCAAGGTCTTGCACCTGGGTCATGGCATCAGTGCAAGCTGGGGGGTGTAAGGATGGAGTACAGCCCTGTCAAAATGGACCTGGGGATGTTGGTGGATGGCAGCTGGATGTGAGCCAGTGCTGTGCCCTCACAGCACAAAGCCAGCCGTACCCTGGGCTGCATGAAAAGCAGTGCAGCCAGCAGGGCGAGCCTCTCTGTGCTGTGAGACCTCACCTGGAGCACTGCGTCCAAATGGGGAGTCCTCAGTACAGGAGAGATGTGCATCTGTTAGAGCATGTCTGGGGAAGGGCCACAGAAATGCTCCAAGGGATGGAACACTTTGCCTAAGAGCACAGGCTGAGAGAGCTGGGGCTGTTCAGCATGGAGAAGAGAAGCTGTGAGGAGACCTGAGAGTAGTCTTTGAGTATCTAAAGGGGAGCTACAGGAAAGAAGGAGCAAGATGCTTACCAAAGCATCTGTGCAGAACAGTGAAGTTCTATTTGCCTTGCAAAGACCCTCTGCCCTCCTCGGCCGGTCCCATGCACCCATCCAAAGTGATGCCAGCAGCTGTTTCCCATGGAAATAAAGGTTATGCTTCCATCTGCTAGCTGACTGCTCAAGAACCCTCTGCTTCTTCTGTCCCATGTTGGAGCTGTAGCTAGGCCATCTACCAGCATGATCTCATTGCCACTGGTGAGCATTAGTGACCTGTGAAATATGTGGATACGAGGATGCATTTGCAGGAGGGCACATGCTCAGCCAGCTGCTTTGGAGGCTGCATTCTTGGCTGTGCCCTTGTGTGCTGCCAGCACCAATTCACAGCTCCTTCCATAAGCAGGGAAAGTGAAAAGGCAAATGAATGTACCTGTGGGGAAGAAGAGGTGGTGATTTGAGGATTTGAGGGGGGTAACTGAGAGCATTGAAACAGACCGCATGTAACAAGGGAAAGATAAGGAATTGGTTTGCAATAATTGTTTTGTATGGGTACAGATGTTGAAACTGCAAGGCAGCTTCTAGGGTAGAGAAACTGCAATAGGTTCTTTTGGTTTTTAGACATGTATTAATCTGTGAGGGTAATGGAAGTTGGCCTGGAAGATATATGGCATCTTTCTAGCCTTACTGTCAAAAAGATTATTTAAATTGCAGGTTCCCATTCACTGTTTTCCTTTGCATGTTGACTTAAATCTGTCAATTTTGTTCTCATTTCTCATTTGTTTGCTTTTTAAATTATTTTTCCCCAAATATATCAACGGTTCCCATGCTCCAATTCTGTGACTCTTATTGCTGGTGAGGAGGAAAGGCCTGAGCTATATGAATGCAATTATACCAGTGTGGAGTTGATTGTATATTCATGCTGACTTTAACTTGCTGTGCTCAGCAGCTGGGTGTTGGGATGGAGCCTTTTGTAACTCTAGGTCAGGAGCTCAGGGTCTGTAAGTGCACCGTTCTCATGTGGCATAATAAGATTCAACAGGGCATCAAGGTGTACAAGCCCAGCCCTCGCTGCCAAAATCAGGTCATCTACTGATAGTCTGTATATATTTCTGTGCATATATTTCAAAGACACCTCTGATTTATTTCTTGCTGTACCTGGAAGAAAGCTGAGATCCAGCACTCATTTGTTGTACTGAGCCCTTTGAAGGTGGGTTTCCCAAGTCCTTCTCTTCTCCATCTTTTTCTCCCTGCTCATGACTTCAACCCTTGGGCAGCTTCTGGCTCGTTTGGCTGATGGAGAGCTGGGCTATCTCTGATGCTTTTAATTGATCTGAGCTTTGGGAAAGCTGATGGCTGTGAGGAGGGAGAGTCTCTGGGACAGTCTTCCTGCAGAGCAGATGAGGAGAAGTGCAGTGCAGTTAAATGAGCTATATTCCTCTTGTGTACCACATTTAGAGAGAGTAAGGAGGACTATATGTCTGCATCCAAATGCTTCCCAGACAGGCAAGTGTGGCCTTCTTACAGCCATCACATTTCTCCCATGAGGCTGAGAAGTGAAACCTCCATTTGGTGCTGTCTGTGTTAATTAGGAATCTTCCAAGCCTGAGCCCTCTTCAATAATTAAAGGAGGAAAAAGACAAAAAAAAAAAAAAAAAAAAAAAAAAAAAAGACAAAAGACCTATTTTATTAATGGAGTGAGTTCCATGCCAATATAAATCACATCAGAGATGAAGCTGCACAATTGGATGAGTCTGGATGAAATAAGTTTCCACAGGCTTATTTTTCTGTCACTCTTTCTCTCCCTGATGTGACTTTTGCCACCACATTTCTGCCACTCCTCAGAGCTCCCATGATGTGCTGGGCTCCCAGCACAAGGCAGCTTGAGGCACGCTTTGTCCCAGCACAGTTTAATATCTGAACGCTTGATGGTGCAATCTCATAACATTCTTTATACTGTATTGTTTCTTTTTTTTTCTTCTGTTTTCTAGGAGTGGAATTATATAAGCCTGATGGCAGTTGCAGCTTCTGCTGTAAAATGGGCTGTAAAATGAGTTGTTATGTAAAGAGGGGAAAACAATGATTCGCCTGCCTTTTTTTCTTATTAATAATGAGCATTTTGCACTATGAAGCATTTTGCAGTGATGAGACACACCCATCACAGAACAAGCACATCCCAGTGTATCTTCACGTTTCCTGGAAACACGGGAGATGCATTAAAGCTGAGTGCAGCGTTCAGTGGGAAAGAGATCACCTGTGACCCTCCAGCAGCCTCTCAGGACTGTGTGTCTTCACCGTGCACACCAGCAGAGTGCAGCTCTGTCTCTGGGATGTTGCTCTCCATCACTGCAGGGTCTTGTTGGTGGCAAGTAGCATGGGGAGCACTTGCTGTGTAGGGTCAGGTCAGGCTGGTCTAGGCCAGAATGTCCCACTGCAATGTGACAGACTGTTAAGGATTTGGTGTTGCAGGTAGGGTCTGGAGCCTTGTGCACCATAGCTGCTGTGAGTTTGTTCACCACAAATTTACCTAGCTTGCTACTGAACCCAGGACTTTGTCAACATCTGTACTTTCCTATATTCCAGACTGGAATTGCTCTGCTGGCTGTGCAGTTAGAAGGAGTGACCCATCACTCCTATTCACTGCTCCCTGCCAGCATTAATGCTGGTGCCTTAATGGTGTCTCTCTCTTTGGCCTTTTCATACTTCTTGCAAAACCCATCCCTGTACTGCCTGCCTGCTCAAGCAGAACAAGAGAGCTCCTTTCTGTTGGTCAGCTAAAAATTATGTGCTTTCTTGTTGAAAGAGTTTCCATTTTGCTCTATTTGCAGTACTTTCTTCCACTGTATCAAAGTGTAACTTATCCTTGCATCTGATCCAGCCAGCTTCACACTGCTCTGCCCTGCCCTTTCCTGTTGCTGTTGCAGGGGTTACCCCCATTACAGCAGGACCAAAGCAGCTCACCTCTTTCAGAAGCTTGTAGGACTGTCCATCCACGGTCAGCAACGGGAGGTTGTTGCTGGAGGCCTATGCAAAGACCTGAGCTTGGAGATGGCCTATGGCTAACCCTACCTGCTCAGATGGGTACTGCTGTTGCTTTTCACCTGAAATCAGAGCTGCTTTATTTATGGTGTGATGCCTAGCTCCCAGGCAGACAGGCTTCAATGCGTACTAATGAACAAAACAAATGTTTTCCCCTCAAAGTATCATGTGTTTTCCCAGACTTCCCTGCTTCTCAACCAGCAAGATAACATCAAAGTGGTAAAATTTAATGAACCTGCCGCATTAGAGCACAGCATGATTTATTCGCTGCTACACAGAGGAAACTTTTCAGTATATTCCTCTGAATTTACTAGGTTAGGAATTATTGCAGCCCATTTGACAGGCAGCCATCCTTGGTGCTGCTCTGTAACAGACAGAGACTGAAGGACAACTTGACTGCTGATCAGCAACATGTGAATGCTCCTGTTTGGAGACAGTAGGCAATGAGCAATGCCCTATCTTTTCTGAGATGGGCATGTTGCTGAAACAGCCCGATTTCAAGAGGAAACTGAGGACTTGCTTATTAAGTACGACAACAGAAAAATCCCACATGATGCAGCCCATCTACAGAATGCATGAGAGTGAGGAGGGAGGCTTTAATTATGCAGCCGTTTCCATGACAACCTCTTCTATCAAATGGCCAAGCATAAAGGCTCTCTGCTCCTCTCCTGCTTGGTCTTGTTCACCTCTGGAACAACTACTGCAGGATAAGAGCCCAGCTGTACCTCAGTACATTTTACACAGCTCTGCATTAACAGGAAAAAAAACAAACCCAGACCTAATGACTGTCCTTACACAGACGGGCTGGAGGAGCCTGGTTTTACTTCCATTGCAATTGCTTTCTCCTGCCTCGATGACAAATTCATCCAGGTGTTGCTGGTCAAGCCAAGGAGAGGCACTTTTCTCTGCATGAGTCTGTTGGAGTCTTGGGCAAGGTCAAAGGGATTCTCATTTGCTTCTCATTTTTGCTTTATGGGACAAGCATGACTTTGGGTTATGGGAACACATTATAAATATGCACTCCTTCCCTCTGTTACAGGAAAAACAGGAGCAATGCTCACTGAGTGGCAGGCAGCTTTCAACAACTGTTTGCTTAATCCGAAGAGGTTGTGAGTCCTAAGATGACATTTCATAGCAATAGGGGAGGAGGAGGAGGAAGACATCAAGGTGTTGTCCAAATGGCGGAATTGTTCTGCTTTCTCTGAGGCCACGTGAATGGCAAAACATTAATATTTGCTTTTCCATTTCCCTTTGGGCCCCATTGTTTGAGAGTTCAGCCCAGAGACAACTTTCCAGCTCACCTCTGTTTACACTGAGTGTCGGCGTTGCCAGCCTTGTACAGAGCCTTTCCCTTCCTTATATTGGCCGAGTGGGAAGGAAAGCTGTGCTAATTCTTCCTAACATGAGAAGACTCATTGTCCCTCTTGACTGCTGTTGAACAACAGCTGGTTTTGTTGTATTGTGGAGCTGTGTATTTTCTTTTTAATGGCTCAACACTACTTAAAAGCCAGGTCTGTCTCTAGCATGGCTGCCAAGTCAAATGGTTGGCTTGCTGTGAAACTCAGCCTAAGACTTCAATTGGAAAGTAGTTCAACAATAGAGCAGGTCAAAAATCCCACTTGGCTCAGATTCCTGGTTCTCAGGTCAAGATTTCTGACAGCAAAAACACCACTTTAGTAGTGACAGTGTCAACTGTTGGTGTGTGCGCTCCTCAGAGAGAGCTGTATATTTTGCTTGCATTGAAATGAGCTTATCTCAATTTGAAACAGATATTTTGCTTTTGAAGAAGCCTTGCAAGACCTTTTTGGATGCATTAAGAGTGCCAGCAAGAGGTTTTTATCCATCCTCTGTCCTTTAAACTCCGCCAGCCTTGGTCTTTGTAGGTATTGCTCAAGGAGTTGATGGGAGCTTCTAGAGCAAGGCGTATAGTGCTGTAATTTAACTTGCAAGTGAGATGATTTTTGCCTTCTAAATCATGGCAACCTGGTGGCTTTTACAGGCCTCTTAAGAATGGCTTTAATTCTATCTGAATCCAGTATAACTCCCAGTGTTGCTAATTTGTATGAGCACAGGCATGGCAAGAGATGCCAAAATGCACTGTCTCTCGCTGAGCACCATTATGTGTCACTGCTGCCCCATGCCCCAGAAAGCAAGGATTTCCCCTCCATTGGAGGCACGAGAAGAAGGAGGCAGTGGTGCCGAGTGTCTTGTTTGGATTTGGGGTAGAATCCAAGCTCTACCTGCCTGCTTCCTGGTGGGGCACTGTGATGGCCAGGTAGGCTGCTGCTCACCCAGCACCACAGCTCACAGAAACACAGAATTGCCAGGGTTGGAAGGGACCTCAATTAATTGCTTCTCTTTCTGAAGCAATTAAAAGAGCTGGTGTTACTTGCTTCATTAGTGCTGTGTGCTTGGGCTGGCTCGAGGGCCTAAAAGAGCCCCCATTCCAGCACCAAGTAGCTCAGAGCTTCACATCCTGGGGGAAAACAGCCTTGGAGTTTGGGACAGATGTTTCCTCCCTGCGGAGCTGGCCATGCTGTGTGCTAGAGGAAGGCTGGCAAGACCTGAAGATCTCAGAAGAGTCAGGTGGTGAGTATGTCCTGTGTGTGAGGTGGATACCAAGGGCACATCTTCACCTCTGCTGCCCTCCTGGAGGAGGGGAGGTGAGTGGCAAGTTGGCATGTAAACACTGGGCTGCAGTGAAAGGTTACTGAAGTGAAGGAGAATCAAAAGCAGCAGCTAATTGAGAGGCAAGAAAGTATAGAAACCTAAGGCTTGGAAAAGAAAGCAAATAAAGCTTTAATGCTTTGGCTTTGTAATGAGCATAATTATACTTAAGCTCGTTGCCTAATTCTGAAGCAGTCTGTGAGTGCTGAACGCCCAGAGTTTACACCAGCAAGCAGCACTGACAAGCTGCGTGCAGAAATTGGCCTTCTGACTCCATGAGGATATTGAAGATGTTCTGGTAAATATTTACATTTTTTAATCTCCATTGCTAATCAGAGCTGAGATTATTTAACTTGCAAGCGTTTATTAAAATAAACTTTGCACTGATTGCTTCTTCTGCTATTTTTTCCTCCTTCTGTCCAAATGCTAGCAAAGCAGGGCTTTTGTCAAAGTTACATTTGCTGAAGCACTGCAGTTGCTGCTATATAGCACAGCATCGTTTGAAAGGCCCTTGGGGACATTATTCCAAAGTGAGCTGTCATTCTAATCTTGATGCTGCAATTAGTTAACAACAGGAATCTCTGAATAGAGTGATTCTGTGGGTTTTTTTCCTTCTTTGAATACCACTCTTGGTGGCTATGTTCACTATATTTATGCCAGCCCAGCTGGATCCCAGCTTGCATCTACCGTTCCTTCCATCTTTGGTCCTGGAAAGGACTCAGAGCACACAGTGGTGGCTGGGTGGCTCCTGGGAGGGACGGTGCTTCCCATGGAGACGCTGCACATCCTGGCACTGCTGGCTAACAGGGAAAGCTGCTCGATGTCTGTGGCATTTTCCCCATTAATGCTGAAAGGGTGGGAATGCTGGTGGAAAAGGATCAAGGGGAGAGCATCCGCTGTGTGGATGGGAAAAGAAAAAGCCACCAGAGCTGTGCAAATGCTTTCTGAAAGCTTGGGTTTCTGAGTGGAGCCAAGGGACTTTTGCAGCCGTTGTCTCTGCTGCCACGGCTCGTTTCACCCCTTGGCGCAGACAGATCTGTAAGAAGATAAAGCAAAGGCTGCGTGCCTGAAGCTGGGCAGACCAAGGGCAAATAGTTGCAGAGCCTGGTGGTGAGGAGGGAATAAATCAGCTTTTTGCAAATCAGAGTAGGACTCTACACCAGTGTTGCCTGTGTTCTAGGGTGAGCGAGCTGTGGGCTCTTTGGAGCCTCGAGGTATCTCTGTCTTTACTTTTTAATATCAGTCTTGCAAAGTTTGTAGCTTGTCTGGGTGTATCCTTTCAGCCCTGCTGCATTCAGCCTCTGGAGGTGAGAAACCTTCCATTCATCCTGAAGGAAAGGAGAGCATGGCACTTAGCTGTTTAACATGACGTTTCACAAAGAAGTAAGGGTAACACCACCGAATGAACTGGTCTCTAATTGCTGCCACTGAACCCTCTGAAACTCTGAGCTAATGAGCAGGAGATGGGAAGCATCATCAGCATTACCCTCAAATAGGAATACCTAGGAAAGAAGCTATGTTTTGGTCTCTGATGTGAAAAAATCAAATTGCTGTTGTCATCTGTCCCCACTAGCATCAGGCTGTCTTGCAGCAAATGCCTGCCCATCTTTTCACGTCTGTCAGCTGGTTTTGACCTTGATATGAACCATCCTGGGTGTGGGTTTGTCACCAGGCAGGGTGAGAAATGAGTGTAGCAGAGGAGGTAGGAGATATGAAAAACAGAGGATAACCGTACTGTTGTGGGTGAGTAGATGGAGGGCTGTCTCCAACAGGGAGCAATGTTGTTGCAAGATCCATGGGCTCTGCTGCATTAATGATTCTGATAAGCAGTAAGGAATGTGGAATGAGTTATATCTAACTGATAGGGCAAACTGGGAATACCTGAGAGTCATTCTGCCATCTTCTTCCATGCAATACTTGGGCTGTGAGGTAATAATTTACAGCTCCTTCCAGCAGCAGCTTGCACCAGGACCCAAGTTCCAACCAGTGATTTGGCCCTGTGCAGCTTGAGGGTTAAAGGGCACTGGTGGTTCCAGGAAAAAAAAAAAATAAATCAGGAGAATCAGAAATAAAGCAGATAAATTCTTCCATGATTTTTGGACAGTGCTGTGTGGAGCCAGGAGCTTGATTTGATGATCCTCATGGGTCCCTTCCAACTCGAGATATTCTATGGTTCTGTGATTCTATGGCAATGGAGAGGAACTTCCAGATGTAATTAAAAGCATTGTTACCTTTGTTATTCATAAGAATGTCTGCCATTGATGGGAAGCTGGGGCTGGTATCAGTGAAATGAAATAGAACCATGAAAGTTAAATCAGCATGTCTGGTATCCAGGTGGTTTCTGTTTAGTTGTAAGTTCTTAGCCTCATTTGGCCTTCTGCTGTATTTAGCACATAAGATCCAAACTCTGCCCTGAACATCATCAGGATGCTGTTTCCTGCCAGTTTTTTCTGTCTGGCCATGTTTTACCTCACCATACTTCTGCTGTATCTTGCCATTCTAGGCTGGCCTTTGCCATGCAGCTCTCAGATCAGGCGGGATCATTAATCCTGCTGTCTCAATGACAAACAGAGCTATTGCCAAGATGTGATATGTTTTAGCCTTTTTTCTTTCCTCCAGGTGATGATTTCAAGGTGTGCAAAGTCTGATGCAGCAGGGCAGAGGGTGCTGCAGCATCCCAGTTCAAACCTCAGCAGCACTGTGTGGCTTCCAGCCCCACCTCCCAGTGCTAGTGCTGGTTTGGCCATGGTTCTCCTGACTGATCTCTGCAAGAATTGAGTTTGGAGACTTAGCTAACACAGAGAACATCAGGGCAGCCTGGTCTGTGAGAGGCATCTGTGCCCATAGCAGGTGAGCTTTAGGCCCGTTCCAACTCAAGTCATGCTGTGGTTCTGTGAAGGTCTTGGGGGCACCAAGGTGGTGAGGATCAGAAACACGTTGTTGTGGGAGCTGTATGAACATAGGTGAGAGTTACTGAAAAAGAAGCAGCTGATTTGCACACTATATCTGGTTACACACACCTGCACCAGCACACAGAGGGACAAGGCTGCTTATCCACAAGAATAAAGCAGGCACATTTCAGACTGTGGACAACCAATCACCCCCAACACACTGCCAGCCAAATTATGTCCCTCATCACAGCTGCAAACACAGCATGGCCTGTATCCAGTGTCTTCTCTGCTTCTCCCATCTAACACCTCAATACTCCTGTAGTGTTGCCAACAGTCTGTGGGGTGTGGAGATCTGTTTTAAGGAGATATGAGCAGAACTTCATTGTAGTTGTGGTCAAAGCTGCTGGCTGGAGCGTTGTTCCAATTGCTGTGTTTTTGGCATTCCCATGTGCTTGCCTGAAACCTTCACCCTGTGCCTGGGTGGACTTAAGGTGAACATTGGCTTGGGTCTGATGTGGTCATAGCATGGCTCCTTCCTGCTCTCAGCTCCTTTATTTGGGAGTGCCCCTTTCCCTCATGCTTTCTGGTGGGCTTGTACCTGGACATTGTTGTCTCTGCACAGATCCTAAAGGGCACAGCATGTGGCTACGAGCATGCTTCTTAATTGAGTCACAGAATCCTTTGAGGGTTGGAAGGGACCCTCAAAGGCCATGTGATCCAATGCCCTTGTGATGAATGGGGCACCCACAGCTCCATCGGGTGCTCAGACCCTATCCAGCCTGTCTCCAGGGCGTCCACCACCTCTCTGGGCTATCAGTGCCAGTGCTTCATTACCCTTATCATATAAAACCTTTTTTTTATATCCAGTCTAAATCTCCCCTCTTCTAATTCGAAAACATTTCTCCTTGTCTTCTTGCAACAGACCCTGCTAAGGGGTGTTGTTTGTCAGAGTGCACTTCTGCTCTCCATCTCAGACCAACCTTGAGTAATGTGGGTGGTTGGCAAACCTTGGTGCAATGGGATGAGCATGTGGGAGCTGTTTCTTTTGTCTGGGGCTCGTTTAATCAGGCAGGTCATTCAGTGAAAGTTGTGCCTTTTAATCTTCTGATCTCTGTCCCTGCCTTGAGCAGCTTTGCCATCTGTTCAGATGTCGTGTAAGGTGACCACACGTTTTTCTCCAAAGGCCTATGTTTCTGCAAAGCTCCTGTTCCCTATCCAGACCTACTGAGCAGCTCAGGTATGCCTTCCAGTGGCACTGAATTACTTATCAGTCGCAAAATTATTTGGACTTGACCTTCTGAGATAAGCCTATGTGAAATGTAACTGGTTTTGACCTCAATTTCCTTGAAAAAATTGGTGCTCAGTTGGTTTTATTCTTCATTGTGGGTCACTTGGCATGTAGTTTTGCTCTCTGTTTAAGATGTAACTCCTCAAGCTTTCTTGAGATGCTTTCTGTTTGGTGCTGCTTGTTTGGAACTATTACTGCCTTGAGAGGAAGAAAGCTGAAGGTGCATTTCCACACATAAGCTCAAGCTGCAATGGTCCCAGATACATAAACAGACAAATCCTTATCTACAGGATGTGCTGCTCTGAATAAGGCTAACTGCAGAAGCTCTCTTGGATTTGGGTTGTGACAACAGTGTGTGACTCTGACATTGCTTCTGCCATCAGCAGATCTCAAAGCACATAGCAAGTAAGTGTACTTTCCACTGATTGATGCACGAGAGAGTGCACACTGTAAATCAGTGGAGATGTGGGCCTTGATCCTGTCTCTGCTGTGTCTCCAGGCTTGTGCTCCTTGTAAGACACAGCATGGTGAGGATTTATGCCTTCCAGCTTTGCACCTCCCTTGGGGCCTGTATGTGTGCTCATGTTTGTGCATGCTCAGCTGCCTGCTTGAGCTCCCAGAGGGGAGGACTCTGCTTTTCGTCCCTGGAAACATGTGTGGAAAGATGCCCACAGCAGTGCCAGTGGAGGTGGTAGCTGGTTTTGGCCCAAGGAATTCATCTTTTGGGGTTCAACAGCTCGTTGTTATGCTATTAATTTCAGACTCTCAGAGTGGCAGCGATTGCTCAAGAGCGGATGATGTTTGAAATAGTGGCTATGCTGTCATTGTTACTGAATCTTCATTATTCAGAAAGCTTTGGCTGGCTGCTGGGTCTGTGCCGAACGAATCTTGCAGTACAAATATTTGCCTGTGGAGAGATGCCTTATTATTAATTTAAAGCCTGACATAAATCACGAGCTCAAAAATGCAGACTTAAGCTTCCTGGACAAAAATAGATGTGGCCTCTTGCATGGGGAGCCGTTCCGTTTATGCTTCCATAATTGGATCATGCTGAAATGGATACCTTAAATTTAGTTACAAAAGGCTAACCAGAAAAAAATGCCAACAATTTATCACAGCCACGGTGCTATATTTAAAGCTGTCAGCGTTTCCAGGATATAAAGTGATTATAAATCCAAGCGATTTGTAGCCAGCCGTAGGAATCTGCCTTCGTGCTGACATTTAACACTGAAGTTCTCCACACCAGAACCCCCTGATTCAGGAACGTAATTAAGCCTTCACCTCTTATTAATTTTAGGATAGCTTATAGCCAATACAGGCTTAAATGTAGGCATATACTTGAATGTACTGTTGAATCCATGTCCAAAAGCTTAATTATTTTTCTCAGTAATGAAGACCTTGCTGTGGATTTGAAGTTAGAAGTACCAGAATGCTGCTGGAACCAAGGGCTGATGCCCTCTCCTCATCCCTACTTATTAAATGGAGCATTTGTGTCTCCTAAAAGGTCCTATTATTCGTTATTAAGTAATAGCTTCACTTTTTGCTTGCTGTGACCTCAGGTGAATGAGATCCATTAGCTGCTCAGGAGCTGTGTAATTGAAAGACATTTGCTTGAATTATGTTTTGGATAATCCTGAAGGAGCCTGGCATTTGGAAAACTGGCCAAGAAATGAGGCAGCTAGTAATACTTCTGCCTAGGCTCTGCTTTCCATTGTGTTTTCATTTCCTACCTTCATTCCTTTTCCCTTAAGTGACATCAAGCTTGTGGAATGTACTCACTTATTAGCAGAGTAAAGGATAAGCAAAAAAGAATGCAATAAAAAAGAAATTACTTCTAAACCTCCCCTGCCAAATATGTGAATCTTTCAGGAAACTAACACATGGCCCAGCTCTGCAAATCACTGAAGAATGTGAGTTGTTCCTATTGGAGTAAACAGCACTAAGCAAGTCTGCAGGGGTATTACACGGGGGAAGTGAGGCCTCAAACCCCGCATCAGTACAGAAAATCTTCCTGGGGCTTCTAAGGTGCTCCATGTGACT
Source organism: Tetrao urogallus (assembly GCF_951394365.1). Taxonomy (NCBI): domain Eukaryota; kingdom Metazoa; phylum Chordata; class Aves; order Galliformes; family Phasianidae; genus Tetrao; species Tetrao urogallus. The sequence goes on from NC_136821.1 coordinate 35,285,279, forward strand.
CATGGCTGCTGCTTTTGGGCCCACGCTTCTGTCAGCTCCTACCACATCATTTACACTGCACAGCCCCTGGGCCAGATCAGCATTCATCTTGTGGGTTTGGACTCTGAGCTGGTGGAGATAGGCTTTCATGGCTGAGGGTCAGCTTCTGCCCCCAAGTTTTAGCAGCTTCCAGGTATCCTGTAGCTGTCATGTTTGTGTGTTTCCAGGAGTGCTGCCTGATGGGCAGAGGCAACCTCCTGTGCTCCAGTTTGTGCCCAGTGCCTCTTGGCCTCCACATGAAAATAGCATCTCTGAAAATAGCATCCCAGTGCTATTGCATTGCAGGAGGTCATGCACAAGACTGCCTTATTCCACCAGCTGCATTTTCATACGGAGTTTGAGAGAGGCATGTGAGAAGGGTGGATAACAAAAGAAGCCTGGGTGAGAGGAAAGGTAATCATAAATGACTCCCATCTGTCTTCTCCTGTTACCTACTGCAGATACTAGATTTATGAAGGCTCTGTGTTAGCTCTGGCTTGTTATAAAGCCTGGTACCAGCTCTGCCATCAGCAAGCCACTGGGGGCACCACCAAGTGAATACCATTGTATGACCAATGCTTGCTCCAGGAAGACCCAGATGCTGCCCTTAGTGGGACACAGAGCAGCAGGCAGCCCTTTGGAGAGCTGCAGAAGGCACCACGAGGTCTTCACTTGACTTCCTTGGCAGCCCATCTTTACTACTCGGAGGGAATTCTTTTCCAAGGAATGAATTCAGAGGGAAATGTTCAGCAATCAGTATTTCCAAAGCTGAGCTGGGTAACCAAGAGAAGGGAGATACATCTGAAAATGCCTGGATTTATTGCTTTGCTGGTGAGAACTGTTTCACAGGTAGAAAGAGGCACGTCTGTGTGCAAGGGGTGAAACTGGGGCAGGAGATGTGCAGGATACTGGAGTGGGGGAAGACAACCTATGAGTGATGCTCTGCTCCTTGTGTCATGTATGTGCTGTGTTGCATTTCTCTGCTGCTTGCTTCTGACAGCAGGCAGAAGGGGGGCACCCAAGCAGAGTTTAGTTCTGAAGAAGCTGGTAGGTGAAAGCACAACAAGTAAAGCTCGAGAAGCTTTAATTCAAATGGAAAAATGGGGTCTTAGCTAAACCAAGCTAAAATTGAAAGTGTCTGGGAGGTTTTTGTCTGTCTAGCAACCAGTACAAGTATTAACGTAGTGGAAAGAGAGCCAAACCAGAAAATTGCAAGTGCCCTTAAGTAAAAATGTTCTCATTCTTCAGCCCAAACTTAAAACACAGCAGAAAAATGAATGCTATTATTTAATGGAATCTATAGCCTTCGTTTTCTACTTTCTTAACAGAACCAAAGCCCAAGCAGACCACATCTCCTGTGTCATGTCTAGACTGTGACTTGTGGGCAGTAAGGTTGTCTGCTCCCTTTGTATACTGAACAAGTACTCACAGTACTTTTACTCAAGGAAGATGCTTGGTCTCTGGAGAAATATAAGGTCACAGCGATTTGCAATTGGTAGATACACCACAGGGAAAATTTCTTTGACATCTCTCTTACAAAATAACAAAAGCAACAGATTCTTTTTCCTCTACAATCATGACTTGCTGGCTTCTTTTGATATCTCAGATTGGCAGCATGCTGCATGCAAGATGCCAACAGCAAACGCAGCAAGAGATTGTTTGTGATGCTTCAGTCGCGTTTATGTTCCTAATGATTGTTTCTTGGACAAAGTAAATAATACTTAGTCAAGCTGACATCCTAACTACAGAGTTAATAGTTATAAGGGATGTTCTCTCTGCTAAAACACCAGATGAGATGTATGCCCCAAACCATCTAGACAATGCGTATCAGCTTGGCAGCCAACTAAAGTGAGGAGACCAAATGACTTCCAAGTAACTGATGCACTCCAGAGAGTTCATGAAACCTTCTTCTAGAAAGATCGTTACACCATAAAAACAGATTTCAGGATGCTGTTTAAAGGGAGTTTGCTTGGCTGCTTTGGCTTTGTCAACATGGCTCTGTGGGCTTTGAAGTTGTTCATCCTCCTCCCATGAGCTTGCTCTAGTTTTGACCTTCCTCATACAAAAATAGCTCTTTTTAGTCACAGAAAATATCAAAGGTGTCAGACAATGGCTGGGTTCTTGTTCCCATTGAAATGGGTGGGAACTTTGCCATGATCCTGGAGGGGAACGTGATTAGGGCCCTGTAACAGACCTCAGCCCAAGGAGCAGTAGGATCTGATAAGCTGTGATGGCTCAAGACACTACAAGAGGATGGAGAGGGAGGGGAGCTTTCTTCTTGGGAACACACAGGCCAATTCAGTGTCCATTTGGAGGCCTGTGGGGCAGGGGCTGTAAGCCAGATCTGAGCTCATGGAGGCTGCAGCAGAGGACAGGATCTCCAAAATGAGTGTTGTTGAGCTGGCCAGAGCCAAAGCAACAACGTTGTCCCAACCTGTAGCCCCTATACAACTCAACCTATGGTTCCTACCTCCTCCTAATCCACAGGTTCTACACCCTACCAACCTACATGCCTTTCTTCATCCAGCCCACGTGTCATACACCCACCATGGACTCACGCCAGTGTTGTCATCTTGCCTCCTAATAACGAGGCTGATAATGTGAAGGCCCTACGTGTCTAAAATGTTGACTTTTGGGGTTTGCAGAGGTTTTTGGGAGGGGGCGGTTTTCTGGGTTAAAAGAGATTATCTTACCTCCCAGACCTTTCCTTACCCATGACCTTGGTCACAAAACAGCCACAGAAGTTTTTCCAATAGGAAAAAAAAACCCTCTCTTTAGAGCCAGTGGCTGGAATTACCGCTCCCAACCTAACTGCCAATTTCTCTGCTGGAGTTCAGGCTCCATCAGAAGAAACACGGCCCTCCCTACATGTAGAACAGTTTGACATTAGAGACGATGAGACAAAAATAAGAGGAGGAAGCTAAGCACGGGAACGTAATCAAAGGCATCGAGCCTTTTAAGATAGCGTCTGTCTTAATATTTACAGAATCCCTCCAAAGCCAAGAGACTTCTGCTAGACTTCACAGACTCAATGCTGTTCTGTTCTTGTTTATGGCTCTGGTGCCAAAGTAAATCGAGGGGCTGATAAACACAGCGCACCCTGCCACGTTCTGTCAATGGACATCTTCCTTGGAATGAAGTGCCTAAGCAACATGAAAGTGTTTTAATTCTGTTTTATGTTCTCATCTAAACTGCTATTTTCAGATTTATTCTGGAACACCGACTCAGTGGGACTTGTTTTTTTCCCCTGCCTCTCCATCACAGCTATCATGCCAACCCGTGTGCAAAGTACCTCACCATTCTCATGTGTTTGGCTTGCGAGTGTCCCTCACGTGGAAATTTGCTCATATGAATTCAGAGCAAGCTGCAGGCCTAGGAATGGCTGCACTCAGAAATGTAGAGGTATTTAAAGGGAGCTTTCACTGTAGCCCCTTGTCTTGTTCTGTGTCTGGACCCTAATTGGAGAAAGGAATCGTGGACCAGAAGGAATTTGGCAGGACTCAAAAACACAGGTTCAGCCCCAGGGCTGTAACATTCTGGGTTGCTGCTGCCTAAGCACAGCGATTAGTGGCTCTCATCCCACCAGTTTGCTAGAATACAATAGAAGCCCTCTAATTGTTAATTAGAGCTAATTGCTCACCAGGAAGGAACTCGGGCTTTAGCTAATGATCAGAGATAGCTCAAGGCTCCTGGATGGAGGCTGGAAGCCCCCAGGCAGGGTGCCTGCAAAAAGCTGCCTTGCTCCCTTCCTTCTCCAGCATCTGGGCCGGGGCTAACCTAAGCTGTCCTAGGCCATTACCTCCCCCTGCATCGGACCTGCACCCTACAGGGGCAGCGTTTGATGAGAAAATCCACCAAATCCTTTTTCCTTGCAAGAATGTCATGCTAGAGGGAGCTCGGATATGTGGTGGGAAAAGAGGACAGAGGTGTGTCTAATAGGTGTCTGGTGCTGCGTTTCACAAAGCAACTGCAAGCTGGAGGTGAGTTGGGACGATGGGCTGACTTGCTGGGGAAGAGAATGTGTGCAGCAGAAGCCACAGCATGAAAGGAGGCTGGGGGTAAATGCACGGGGTCAGCCGGGTTGTCTCTTGTGGGTTTGTTGTTGCAGGGTGGAATGCAAGCAATTTCTTGGCACTATTTTTCCACAGGATATTAGCATTTTAAAAGGGAGCTGCCGAGAAGGAATAGTTAAGATAACTGCTGTTGGCTCTGTTCGTCATCTGCATTGAGTCTGCTCCATCCTTATCCAGTTCGTGTAGCCTGAGGAACACTGCATTCAGCGTGGCAAGACCTCTTGTTCCTCATGCCCTCCCTTCCAGCCCCTGCTGTCTCAGGGCATAGGGGGCATCTCCTTCTGTAGCAGTATGCTCCCTGCAGGAGGTGTGCCACCTCAAATCTGAAGGAAAGGGCTTTTTGGCAAGGACGAAACAACAGATAGCTGCCTTCTTGCCTTCCCTGACATGTAGGAAAAGATCCCAAGTGGGTCTTTGTGTTTGTTCTGGCTCTAGTTTGCTTTAGGTATTTAAGGTTTCAGCAGGCTAATGAGCCTGTGGTATCCAGGGAATGCAGGCATGGACCGAAAGTCAATGGAGGGATGCTGAGGGAGGGGAAATAGTGTGAATGTGCCCCTCCTCTCAGTCTCTCCTCAAAGCTATACTGTGGCTCCTCGGGGAGTTTGCTGTTTTGGAGGTTTTTGTCCTTCCTGCAGCAAGAAGAATTTGGCTTCCCTGCCCCACTTCATCCTTCATCCCTCCATTTAGATCACGACAGCTGGGTGGTTTTCTGGGGGTGGGAAAGCACCTCTGTGCCTTCTCTCACAGCAAGGTGAAAATCTTGCTGTTCATCAAGCAAACGTAGAACCTCTCCATTCTGGGGGAAGGAGCTTTCTGTCATTAGAGCAGATTCACCTAAACTTTGAGGCTCAATTTATGTTTGGTACAAATTCATGCAACGCCTTGGAAGAGCCTTCTTGTTCCTCCCCTCAAGGTCATACGCGCAAGACCTGCCCTGAGAAATCAAACCAAAGTCAAAAAATGAAGTTGGAAAAACAGCTCTTTATGATCTTCCCCTCCCACTTTGTCAGTATCAGATCCAAATCAGATTAGATTAAATTGTACCAAAAAGTGTCCAGATTGCATGGTTGTACGGTGGCCAAGAATGAATGAGTTTTCTTGATCCCAGGTCCCCACTGCAATTTCTTCTGCGTTCCTCTGGCCGTCCACTCACATTGAGCAATGAATGCATGCCATTTCCAGGACCACCAGGAGAAAAGTGAATGTTTGCCAACTGAAAATTGCCCTTCAGTCTGTTGGGAAGGCATTTGGTCCTCGTTGGGATAAGCGCTGCCATAACAGAAATGGAAGATGGCAGCTCTCATCACACCGCAAAGACAGCAGGAATGCAACAATTCTATCCTTCCCCAAACCTCAGCCTGTGGGATAATCACCTATAGCTTGTCTCCTCATCATCACTGTGCTCAGGTCACAGACATTTATGTATTTATAAATGTAGATAAGATCCCATTGCAGTCTTTTCTTCTTCAGACTGAACAGCTGCATACAGCAACTGTTGTCCTCCAGGATGGAGTTGACCTCCATATGCCGTGTTGCTCAGAGGTGTTGTGTGAAAGTATTTGGGGTGAAATGACTAAAGGTACCCAATTGCAGCTGAGAATTACAGGCTCCCTGTGATCTCTGGGACCTGACAGTGAGCACAGAAAGTAACATAGCACTTGGTTCAGTTGTAGGAGGATGAGATTCAAGTCTTTGCTCCAGTGCAGACTTCTTGCTCCATGCTACAATTCCCTGTCTGTGAGATGATGTTACACTGTGCTGGAGGAATGAGGCTTATTCTGGAGAAGCAACCACGTGATGAGGTCCAGGTTGGAGTAAATGCATCCTTCCACTGGTAAATACTATGCAAGGGGGTAAACAGGGTGTAAATGAGATTTGCAATTCTAAGAGATTTAAAGCAGCTTTAGGGAAGTCTGTCTGGTGTGGGAGCACTTCATCATAACAGAGCAGGGCAGCTGCCTGGTGATGAGCTCTGCTGGAGGTATGCACCCTGCATGCTGGGCCCTCTTCTTAGCCTGGCTCCTGCACATGGGGTGGTCATCCCATAAGGTTCCTTTTTAATAGAGGGGTGTAAGGTAAATAAATGAATAAGACCTGTGCTCAGTTGTCCTCAGACATTACTTACTTCTACTGACAAATGCCAGCTGTTGAGATTGTTCCAAGTTACAGCTGCCTCATGATGTCTTTCCCCATATGTTGTAAAGTAAGCTGAGTTTTTTGGGTCCAGTGTCTTCTGAAAGACTGGGAGAGCATGGGTGATATGCTGGAGCTTTGCAGTAGCTGCAGAAGCAAGACAAGAAGAGGGAAGTCTCAGTAACAGCATGCAGCTTGATGGAAACAGTGCATGAACACTGCAAGGATAAGGCATTCCTCGCCATGAAAAGGATGACTGCAGATTTGCCAGCAGATCAAATCGCTGCTGAGTATTCAAAGTGGTGGCAAGTGAGGCTCCTCAGGCCACACAACCAATGTGGTGAGTGAAAACACACAGCCCTTACAGAGGAGTGCTTTGGGTAAAAATCTGTGGAGTTTAATGCACTCAGATTGGTAAATGAGATAACAGATTTGATCAACAGCCAGTAGTTTTATGGGTAGTGGATAGTGACGTGAGCACTGATGTCAGATTAGTTCAGAACTCCATGAAGCATGCCACTAATCAGCAGAGGTGATTGAATCTATGCTTTAAAATATGTAATTCCCCCCAGATGACCTTAAGTTGCTGCTCGGCAATGGCTGGTGCAGCAGATGCTATAGCAGGAGGGAGGCTGCTTATTGCTAAGGGGACGTTTTGAGTTTGACAGCTCTGGCAGCTGTCTCTTGAGACCATTCTACAAAACCTTGGGATTAATGAAAATGCTGCTCAAACAGGGGTGTAAAATAGAGAGCTAAATTGTGTTTTTTTGGTGGTTTTTTTTTTTGTTTTTTTTTTTGTTTTTTTTTTTTTTTTTTTTTTTAGAGCTGAGCAAAGGCAAATGGTTTGAAAGCCATCAGTCCATACCTGATAAGGTGACCTGTAGGCACCTCATGACATTTGCCAGGTCTTGAAGGGAACATCCCATTCCTTCCTGTCCATGGAGGGTCATAGCTCCTTTCCGGAGCTGGGCAAGTTCACCAGCAGATCTGGTCTAGATCTGTGGTCCAACCTGTCCCAGAGCTGTTGGACTTGCTGTCTGAGGTCCAATTTATACAAATATATATAACATTTATATAACCAATAACTATTTATATGTGTTTTAATGAGCATATTCAGAAAGCCCACGAGCCTTTACTAATTACAAAATGGTTCAGGTCTAAGCCTCCCCTGACCATTAGCCATTTTCTTGTTCTGGATTTAAAGTAGGTCAGACTTGACTTTTCAAGCAGTCTAAAACAAATAAATAGCATAATAGTGAAACAAATCATGCCACTGATCTGTATGCAAACTGGCGAGCCTCAGGCGTTACAAATGATTTACTAGAAATTTCAATGAAGTCTGCATGGATGAATTATGGATGGCAAAAACTGGGAATGCAATTTAGCCTTGAAAAGGAGAAAAAGAATAGAGTGTAACAGTTTTCCTACCATATTTATTCTTTTCAGAAGTTTGATGACATTGGGACATAACTCCTGATATACTTCTAAAGTGGTGTTTTTCTTCCAAAATAAGATTGCACTGTAGAAACACTTGTGATAACCTATTTTCATCACAGCTGCCACAACAGCCACGTCAGCTTTTTCAACAGCACAGTGCAAAGTTAAGCACCTCAGGTGGGAGATATAGGCACTGTGGACACGGGCTTTTCACATCACTGCTTCAGTCCTACCTAACCTTTTTCACATCCTGCTATGCCCAAAAAGGACCATCTGCCTCTGTTCAGTCAGCAGAGCCATCTGCAGAGAAACCAAATGTTTTAGTGCACATTTTTAATTCCTTTAAGTACCTCCTGCTGAATAATGAATGCATCTTGCAGGCACGGCACCTCTTTTCCTGCTCAGCTGTGGCTTTTGTGAGGCATGAAGACGGGGCCATCAAGCCAAAGCAAGCATTTGGGCATGTAGAATCACAGAATTATAAAATGCTTTGGGTTGGAAGGCACCTTAAAGCCCATCCAAGTCCCAACCTCTGTCATGTATAGGGTTGCCCCCACCAGCTCAGGTTGCAGAGGGCCCCATCCAGCCTTGCTCTGAGCACCTCCAGGGATGGGGCTCTACAGCTCTGGGCAGCAGTGCCAGCTACCACCTGTGCCACACCTGGTTTGCCAGGGATGACAACTGGTGATCGATCTCGCTGTCCTTACCCTCTTTTTACCATGTTTTCTACTCTTGTCCTTCAGAGGAGGGATGATGAGAGTGCAGCATGGCACAGCCAAGATGCCCATGGGTATGAAACCACTGCAGCCAGCATGGTTTTCTGCCCAGACCTCCCATCTCCATTACAGCGATGGGGTACTGTGCTGTGGGGCAGTCGGGCTCTTCCTTACTGCTGCCACTCTGTGCCTCCCCCAACTCCCTTCTCCAACCACTGCAATGCTGCCTTCACTGCCCAAGAGTAAGGCACAGCCCTGTGTGTTAAGAGCTATGATCAAAGCTGTTCAGTGCTCTGTGCTTTCCTGTTTGTCCCAGCAAGAGAGCTGCTCTGACCAGATAGGAATGGGGAACGTGCTCTCGGGGAGGTGAGAGCCCTTTGAACTGAGGACTGCGTGGCATAAAAAGAGCATCGTTGTTTCTGCAGCCCTCCCTCCTCCAAACCCAGGAAGAAATGACTCTGACAAAGTTATTGCTGCTGGTTGCACAGAAGCATTTGGAGCATGGCTGCCTTTTGCTTATGGTTTTTCAGGCTGTGTTTCTGTGCCATTTGAAGCCATGGAGGAGGGACAGTGGCCCCACACAGCCCCATGTGCTTACAGCCAGCCTGTCTGTCCTTCTGTTCCCTGCATTACTCTCTGGGCTCCTGAGGGTGCCGTGGACAAAAGCACCCCTTTCTGCTGAGAACAGTTCTGCATCCAAGTTATTCTGCTTCCAGGCTTTTCATTACTGATTTGTATTTGGCCAGCCAGCACCAAATCCAGCCCCGCAGCGTCTCTGCTGACCCCGGGGGTGAGTTTGTCTCGAGATGTTTCTATCACAAAGCCATCAAAACCAATTTCCTCCGATCTGACTGACTTGAAATCCCAGTGGAGGCAATTCATCTACTGCTGGATGTGTGATATTACAGCAAATAAACATCAGAGACAGGAATGCCTTGCTGGAGATGAGAAATCTGGTCCTGTGATGAGAGGTTATGAACCTTTCTTATCTTATCTGTTGAGTTGTGTAATGAGAAACCTGGCACAGCAGCAGCAGCTCATGCTGAGCAGCCTGTTCCCAAGGCTCTTGGACAGCACGGGGACGTCCAGTGGGCAGCAGCTGGGATGGGGACATTGGCCCCATGCAGGTGAGGCCACTTGGTGCGGCATGATGGGACTCATGTCTTCCAGGATCAAAGCTGTGTCACCAGGGCTGGCTGCTGGTACCACATTGCATGCCCTCTGCCTTGTTCCCTTCATCTCAGAGTCATAGATTCATAAAGGTTGGAAAAAACCTCTCAGATTCCCAAGTCTAACCCCAACCCACCCCACCATGCCCACATCCCTCAGTGCCACATCCCCACAGTTATGGAACACCTCCAGGGATGGTGACCCCAGCACTCCTTGCTAGCTGTGCCACTGCAGCACTGCTCTTCTGGAGAAGAAATTGTTCCTAATATCCAACCTGAAATCTTCTGCTCATACTCTCCTTAACTTGTCAGAGCACCGTGGCCCCTCTGAGGTGCCCACGACCAGCACACAGGGTATGGAGCTCATTTCCACTCCATAAGGGACCCCAGACAACAAGGACATAAGTGGTTCTATGATTGTCTTCTACCTCTTCTTTCTGCCGAGGGTAGCTGCTGCTCTGCTATGTGTCTGCTGAGAAGGCTAACCCATGCAGGCGAACTGATTTGCTAAGAATAAAAAGAAAACTGGTGGCAGAAGCAGGATGGGCCCAGGTCCCCTGGCACTGCACCGCTTTGCTGGCAGCTGTATGTACAGCAGCAAGGAGGAAATGTGGGGGCTTAAGTGATTTAACTTCAGGAGCAGAGCAGCAAAGTGAAATCCACTTATACAGACTAATTGATAGCGAATGATTCCGTAATTAGAAATTAAGACCTGTCCCCTAACTTAAGAGGAGGAACAGGACCAACCAATGAGCTGAGGGCTATATTTGTGACTGTGGGTTTTCCTTCGGAGATGCTCTCGTCCATTAACTTTTCATGACATAAATTTGTTTGCCTTAATATATCCAGTTAGAAGCATTTTCAGATGCATTATTTAAGGCCTGAAAATAAATACTGGATGCTCAGGCTGTGCTTTGTGAAAGCTCAGCGCGCCTTGCCTTCTCACTCAATTATTGATTGTGTTTTCCACTGCATTTGAGACGCTCTGGCGTGCACAGGGGAACATCCTGCCTTGTTTACTTGCTCATTCTATCTCTCAAAGTCTCAAAAAACTCATTCAGCGATGGATTTGGGGCTTTTATCCCCACTCTGTATTTCACTCGTGTCACAGGAGAGAATTTATTTCTGATGCTGCGGCCCCATCGGCGAGCTGCCAGCCTCAGGAATTTCTCACCACAGGTACTGATTGGGCAACAGAATGAGATCCACTTGATATTAGGAAGGGAGATGCCAGGGATGATGCATTTCCACCGCCGGTGGCAAAGGTGAGCATTGCACTCTTGCTGGCTGGATGAGCACGGGAAAAGTGCCTCCAGTCCTGCAGCATCCGAGGTTGACTACAAGGCCAGACAGATGCTTTTCTCACATTAGGGACTTTTGTGTCTCTCTCTGTGTGGGCTTTCTGATGTTTAATAAGGCATGAGCTTCTCTTGCATTTTTTTTTTCCGTACTGAGGCGTTTGTGGGATCTGTCTTCTCAAGACAGATGTCATTTGATATAAATTGTTGCCAGGATAGACTTATCCTTGGAATTGCCACACTTGTGTTGGATTTGATTGGCATTAGCCTGGAGGCTCCTCAGGGAGGACAGCAGCCTGCCAGCCAGCTTGGTCCTCACCTTCTGTAGGAACCAGGCTGTGGGATTATAGGAATATTGAAAGGTTGTGGAGGTTGAATAGAGGCAAGCTGTGAAAGCCAAGTCAGTGAGATTTGTGGAGGGAAATGCATTTGCACAAACATCCCACCTGGAAAGCTGCAAACAGGTTGGCAGGTGTATATGGGGAATGTGGTCCCTGGGCTACCAGGCTCCTGGCTCCTGGGAGATGCCAGTGCCTAAGAAGTGCTCGCCCTCAGCTGCTGTCAGGAGGTCTGCCTCAAATTTGCTGCTTGGCTGTCTTGCTTTGCAGCTGAGGCTCGACACAAATGGCACGGCTATGGGAAAGGGTTCTGCTCTCCATGAAATGCCTCTTCCCATCAAAAGCTGCTTTGAAAGATGCTTTTTGATTAATGGGATGCTGCAGCATCACTTGAGACAGGTCTGAGTAAAGGGATGAGCGTTGTCAGAGGCAAAAATAATGCAGAACCTGTTTCATTTGTGTGGCACCAGGGAATTTCACATCCCAGCTCCTTCCAGCGTGGCAAATTGGTGCCACAGAGCTGGAAAATGCAGTGGGCTTGCAGCCCTAATTAATACTGCAAACAATCTAGGAACAAGACGCCATCAGACAGGCTCCAGATAAGTCCTTAACCTGGCCTCCAGCACATTTGCAAAACCCTGGGCTAAAGCCAGTGGGAAATTCACCGCTGACTTCAAACGGAGCAGCATTGCACCCAAAGGCCTCCTCCTCCAGCCTGCTGCTCCTGTGCCATGCCAGGAGGGCACACAGGGAATGCAGGAAGGGTCCTGCCATAGGGGGAACCACACGCTGTCTTCAGGATACTCTTTGGGATGCAACCTGCACGTCCCATCTGCTTCATAGCTGTCTGCTTTTGTAACCCCCAGGATCAACCCGGGATGCCTGAGACCCTGGCACTGCTTCGCCTTAGGAAAGAAGTGCAAATTGTGGACTCATAAAACAGGGAAGAAAGAAAAATGTAAACCTGAGTGCTTCCTGTTCTCTTTTTCATGCTTACAAGAAAGCAATTCAGGCTTGGCGCTCGCATTTATTAAACAAAAAATTCTTGTGACTTCATTTCTTTCCAGAGCAGTCAACCAAACTGCTTGATATGCCGTGACCTTGAAACATAATGAAGCATTGAAAAGCAAATCCGGTGGTACAGAAAGGAAGTGTGTTTTACCATGCAAGAGGAGGTACTGAGGTCCAAGTGAGAAACAACTGAGCAGTTATCTCTGATGGCTTAAATCTCATCCAGGCAGGGCTTGCACAAGACAAGCTTTGTTAGAAGTGCTGTACGCTGGGCAAAGTGTGGAGAGCTCTGCCGAGGAGCACCTGGCATTTGGTGTGCATCTGACATTTAGCATCGTTTTGCAATGGTCTAATTCATCATGTTACCCTTTGCTCTTGTTAGTGTGTGATAACCCCAAGGACATGGCCCTGCCTGGTGGCAGTGACCAGTGCCAAGCACCATCTGACCTGGCTACCACTGCAGTGTCCTTGGGGTATGGGAACAGAGGATGTCCTGCACAGGCAAGAGAGGTTTGCATGTGTTTGCACCTCCCAGGGGAGGGACCATGCATCCCTGCCTTGGAGATGGTAGGAGAAAACATCTTTTAATGGATTTGCATTAATTGCTAATTAACTGTTAACTACAGCACAGAGTATCTGTGCAGCTCTTACATCCAGGAGATGCTATACAACGCAAAATCAGATCTCCAGCGTCTCCTATTGGGTAAGCAGCCATGTACCCTGAAATACGGTCAAGATGGCAAATTGTGTTGCTGTGCTAGATGTACAAGATGGGGACAGTGCAACACAGCTGTGGTAAAATGATTGTGAAGGTTTTGGCTTGAGACAAAGTGCTAACTGTCGTGGGCTGGATGCTGCCTGATAGAGAGGACCCAGGGCTGCAGGTAGGAACAGGAAGGTGAGAAGCTGGGGGATGCCTCAGGGATGTGCAGCTTTAGCACCCAGCGTTAGCTTTGGGAAGAGAATGCAGCCATAAATCATCCTCACGTGTCCCTGACAGCTGCTGTGACACTGCTAAGTGGGCAGGTGCTTGGACAGGCCTTGCTCTTGTTACCTTGTGATTTATGGGCCTGATCTCTCCTGAATTTCTATGCTAGTTCCTCACTCCTGTTTGCAAGCACATTTGAAGGCCTGGGACTGCCATTTCTCCTGTATCTCTTGACACCTAAGCCCTCTGATAGGCAGATAGCAGGGAGCCAAAGGGGTTCACAGTTTTATCCTCTGCTTTTATCCAGCACAAGGAGACTTGCACCTGGTTTCCCTGGGATGGATTTGCAGAAAATGACGTTTCCTTCAGGTTTGTATCAGGTGCCTTCATTCCTTGAGTTCAAATCTGAATTCTTATAGGAGAGACAGGTGAACACAACAGCCAGCCTTCAGGCCAGAGCTTATCCAGAGGCAGCTGGGGCTCACGGGGCTGGAAAGGATGACATGAGCCGTAGAAGCTAGCTGGCTGTCACACTGCTTGCACTGAGGTGGAAATGACTGTGGGCAGGAGATCTGGCAGATCATCACATTTATTGGTGCTGATGATGGGAAACAGCTGTTCCTAGCACAAGTCGGTGCAATCACCGTTTCAATTAACCATATTGATTAATACAGCAGCTCAGCAAACATCCTAGATGAGGCTGCCTGCCACCGAAGATGTGAAATTACTGTGCACCACTCTGGTTCAATGAGGCTGAAACAGGCACCTGCTTTATCGTGCTATTACGTGAGAGGTGGAAAAGGTGTAGCAGGAATTGCAAACCAGTAGATGACAACGTGTTGCTCCCCAAGTCTCTGACCCAGAGAAGATGCGATGCTCTTTAGATGTACAGGGGGAATTAGGTAGAAAGGAGAAAGGCTGGCTTTGAGCCTCCAAGGGACACAGAAGGGCATCCTGAAGTCCCGCTTAGCTGTAAAGCAGGGATCCCCCATTAGCTGGACACTTCTTCCCTAAAGATGATAAAGCAGACGCACCTCGGTGGTTAGCTGTAGATAGAGCTGTCACTGAACCCTGGCTTTTTTTGCAGCTTCCGTCATTCTGTTGCCAGGAGAATATCCATCACGAACAAAAACTCTTTTGTTTTGTGCAGTTGGACTCAGGGAGGAGGAGAAAGTCTGCATGGGAAACCGCGGCATTAACTTGGGGGTTGCCACCTTGCCATTGGGTTTGGCCTTACCAATGGGTTTGGCCAGTTGGGTCTGGGGCAATGAACAGGAATGACAAGGGATTGCCTGGCTCAGAGTGGAAGGATGAGGAAATCTGACAAGGAAAAGCATGCTGCTTGCTGGAAATGGGTGATTAACACCAAAGGGTTTGCACAGCAGAGGTTGGGGAGCGCCTGCGGCACAAAGCTGGGCCTCCCTTATCTCCCACCTCTTTGCTTTCTGTTGTTCATTCATCCCAGCAGCCAAAGGATTTAAAGGCACACGGGAAGCCCTGTCATTTGCTTTGCATGCTTCCTCACACAGCTTAAAAAAATAAGCTCTGTTGTTTGTAGGAAGCGATCACTACCTGGTTGGGTGTTCACCTTCACTCTACAAACACGAGCCAAGCACTGGGAAGGGGAGCAGGAAGCCAGAAAAATGCATGCCTACGAGCCCCCCATGCTTCCCTCCCAGATTTACTAAGACAGGAGCACACGTTGGTGGGTAATTGTTTTTGAAATGAGATCAAGCCTGCAGGAAAGTCATACATACAAAATAAATCTCATCTGAATCATTCATTGAGTTTGTACCAGGTGTAAATCAGGTGTAAACCCCTGACTGAACAGCATTCGGACCCCTGTAAGCACATGCTGTGTTGGGGATTTCTGAAGCTCACCTCACTCCCTTCACCAAAAGTCAGGAAGCCCTGCTCACCTGGCAGCTAGCAACAGCCTGTCTCCCATGGCCATAGGAGAAGATCCATTTTGCTACAGCACAACCCAAGAAGGACATCTGAATCTGCCAGCTGCCAAGGCTTCCTACTGCTTACCTACGCCATCACTCATCAGTGTGTCTTTAATTTGCAGCAAGGGAGTGATTGGCCTGGAAGAGCCCACCCCAGGGAAGCTGCTGGACTTGCAGCACTAGCAGAGCACTATAAGGCATAGCTTGGAAGCAAAGCACTCCCTTGCACAGCTCCAGAAAGCAATCGATAGCATTGCACAGGCAGTGTGGTTTGCTGGACAACTATCAACATTCACAAATAATGGAAAACACGCTCTCTCCAACACGCTCCAATGAAGAGCAACAGAATGCTGCAGATGGGGTGGTAGCAGGAGCCAGGATTGCATGGTGAGCTTGGAGCTTGAATTGGTGAGTGCTCAGCATGCCCTCCCCTCTGCAAGGTATTGGTGGCACTGGGGCAGCAAGCCACTGCTTCCCTCCAGGAGCTTCCTTCTGCCAGGGATTTCCAGCCCAGCTTCTGCTGGCACTGAGGGGTTCAGCCCCTATCTGCAATTTCAAAGGCAGCAATTGAGCAAAGGTGAGCCCTTCTCTTCCCAAAAGAGGCAGATGTGCTCTCGTATCTGAGTCATGGGGGTGCCATCCTGGATCAGCTCTTCTGTGCACTGCTTAGCCAAAATAAATGAGACAACGTCCCAGTTTGCCAGGTTTTGTGTATGTGCTTGAGGAGGAAAAACGTGGGCAAATGGACAGAGAAAGTCTTATCTGAACTTTAAGCATGGAATTCCTCCTAGATTATCTCCAGCCCAATATAAAAGCCTGAGCTCATTAGGGCATCCTGTTCGGGTCTAATTGCTCATCACTGCCGCTCCCTGATGGAGGAAGTGTGAGTGGCACATTTCTAAAGGTGCTCCACCACCAGGCAGGGAGCTCCAGTGTGCCAAGGCTGGACCCCAGCTGGATGAATGCCCAGGCTGGATGGGGCATTGGGCAATCTGATCTAGTGGATGGCAACCCTGCCCAAGGCAGGGTTTGGAACCGGCAGGGCTTTAAGGTCCCTTCCAACCCAATCCATTCTGTGATTCTGTGATTCTGTGGTTCCACAAGTCCATGGTTCTATGATTCTATGCTTGGGGATACAGTGTTGGTAGATGAGAGAAGAGCAACTGATGGCATCTACCTGGACTCATACAAAGCTTTCCACACTGTTCCACACAACATCCTTGTCTCTAAATTGGAGAGATCTGGATTTGGTGGATGGACCACTTGGTGGATAAAGAATTGGCTGCATGGTTGCACTCAGAGGGTTGCAGTCAACAGCTTGGTGTCCAGGTAGACACCAGTGATAAATGGTGCTTCTCAGGTTTTGGTATTTGGACAGGCTTGAGGAGTGAGCCCATGTGGAGAAAAGCTGGAGGGAACTCTTTGCCAGGGGGTGTAGGAGTAGAACAAGGGGTGATGGTTTTAAACTATAAGAGCGTGGGTTTAGAGCAAACATAAGGCTCAGCTGGACTTTCTCCACCGGCAGTGTGTCCAATGTGCATCCTCAGAGAGGGGATGGGCAGCATCTAATCTGCATGAATCGCCCATTTTCATGTAAGCAGACAGTTCCAAGTGTGTTGAAGACTGACACTTTGCTGCCTGGAGATGTGAGTTTACCACAGAAAGATCACGGGGCTGCTGAATGATGCACGTCCACCTCCCCCATTCCAGAATCCAGCTCTTCTGAATGAGCACTTTTGCTCCCAGAGGCATCTTTTATCTCTGGCCTGAGATGATCCAGAGGTCCTCACAGCCACTTCTCAGGGTTCACAAATAATTCAGCTATTCAGGAAATCACTTAAATGAATGCAAGTGAATGGAGGGCTTGGAAGGGACACAGAATGGGTAAATTCAGGCTTTTGGGGACTGAAGAGGACAGTGTGATCTACCCCTGACACAGACTGACTTGCTTAAGAAGCGGCTGAAAAGCAGGGTGATAAATGGTGTGAAACACAGCAACTGTGAGACCCTGCAGGTGCTCGCTGAAAGGTTCCCACCAGCAAGAGAGATCAAACTGCCCTGCTGCAACCAGAGAACCGGGCTGTCCAGCTCTGGGGAGCTGTGCATTGATAAACCCCAGCCTCTCAAAGCCAGGCAAGAGAAATGAGCTCCTGAGGTCACTTTGAAGTGGTTTTGCAGCTCGCTGGGTTCACTGCCGAAACGCGTCCTGGAAGCGCGAAGTGCAGGAGGAGCCAAGTCCAGGAAGAGGAAATTTACTCATTGCAACAAGCAGGGCCCTGGTCCTGCCCAAGGAATAAAACAAGGGTGAGCAGAAGGAGGGCCTCACACCCTGCTCTGACCTCCTCTGCTCCAAGGCTTTGCTCTCCCTGCTTCTGCAGTGTTTCAACCAAGCTGCCCATGGTGGTTTCAGCAGCCACCACTGCTTTGCTGCAAATTGCATCTGTCCCCACACTGCATCCATCCCACACTGCATCCACCCAACACTGCATCCACCCCAACAGCATGCTGCAACCTTCCCAAACCCATTGCTTTTCCCTCCCAACACCACCGTTCCCCAGCACAGCCCCCTCTGTAGCCAGACAAGGCCCAGTGTTGGCAGTGCTGGCAGTGAGCACTCGGTTAGCCCGCCCTGTTCAGGCTTTGGCTCCCTGCCTCGAGGCTGGAGCCATGTCAGCTCGGAATCCTGAGCTGTACTTAACTCCAGAAAGCCTCAGTGGAAATGCTCCATTAAGGAGAGAAAAAAAGCAGGCGGTGACACAACTTGTTGCTTTATTAAAAATGAAGGTTGGGTTTTCCTCCTATCCTTGGCCTGGTGCAGAAATCCAGACTGCAGCACTGTGACTCCAGGTGCAGTGCCACCCTCCTCCTTTGAATCCTTGTATTCAATCCCCTGGGTCTCACCCCACTGGATGAGGGCTCAGTCAAAAAGTCCTTGCACGCATGCTTGCTTTGCACGAGGACTGCCCCTTGCACAAGAGGTCCCCTCACCTTCTATGCATGCCCACTTTGCATGAGGACTGCATCATGCAGGTGCCCTACCCCTTGCACAAGGAGCTCCCATACCTCCAGTGCACACCAGTTTGCACAAGGTCCTCCCTAGCACAAGGGCTTCCCACAACCCATTTGCACACCTGTTTTGCAAGTGGTGTGGCATTGCACAAGGATGACTCCTTGCACAAAGGATTCTCACAACCCATTTGCACACCCATTTTGCACGAAGAGCACTCCCTGCATGAGGACTTCTTGCACTAGGGGTTCCCACATTGGCACACCCATTTTGCACCACGACCACCCATTGCACGAGAGGTGCCCACAACCCATTTTGTTCAGTGAGCACCCCTTGCACAAGGACTGCCCCTTACATTCGTGGATTCCACAACACATTTGCACACTCATTTCACATGAGGAATGCCCTTTGCATGAGGGGTTCGCACTACCCACTTGCACACTCATTTTGCACCATGAGCACCCTTGCATGAGAGCTGCCCCTTACACGAGGGCTCCCCAGAACCCATTTGCACACCTGTTTTTGCACGATGAGCACCCCTTACACGAGGACTTCCCACAGCCCATTTGCACACTCACTTTGCACCATGAACACCCTTGCACGAGGGCTGCCCCTTGCACGAGGGGTTCCCACAACACACCTGCACACCCGTTTTACACGAGAACTGCCTCTTGCACGAGGGTCTCCAGCACCTCCGCGCCACCATCGCGCACCAAGGATCCCACAGCACACACTCATCGTACAAACCCCCCCAACCCCCCCCTTCTCCGGGCCCCGCTCCTGCAGCCCCTCCCCCTGACGTCAGGGCTGCGCGGGGCGGGCGGTGAGCGCTGTCCGGTGCCGGGCGGGGAAACGCGAACCGAGAGCGGCGGTGGCGACGGTGGAGGTTCGGTTCCTCCGCCCGCAGGTGAGCGCCGTGCGGAGAGAGGCTCCGCGGGTCCGGAGTTTGTGGGTGAGCGGCCCCTCCGTGGGTCCGGTGCGCGGAGTGGCGTGTGAGTGTGCGCGTTGTGTACGCGGGTGTGCTTGTGCTGTGTGTGTGTAAATGCACGTGAGATGCGTCTATCCGGCGTGCACGGGTGCAGGGTGCGGGTGTGCGCAGCTCGGAGTGCGGGTCCCGTGCAGATCTGTGCTGGAGAAAGTTTTGCTCCCGCTCGGTGCCTTGGGCGATGGCCACCTGAGCGCTGCTTCCCCCTCCTGCAATCCCACTGCTTTGCTGCTCTCCGGATTCGTTCCTGCAGCGCTGGGAGCTCTGCGGGTGCCACCTTGAGAGGTGGCTTTGCTGGTGCCGTGTGTGGGATTGTAGTAATAGCCGAGGCCCTGTGCGGGCTGGTGGCTTCATTCAGAGAGCTGTAGAATATCCCGAGTTGGAAAGGACGTCTTGCAGAGATGCAAGGACCGCCCTGCTGCTCACTGCCACGCTGTGAGGTTTCTTCAACTGTGAACTGCAGCTCTGTGGCCATGAGTTGTGCTTGAAGTTTCTGTGGCCACGAGCACGTTCCAGCAGCCCCTTTCCTTCCAGCACACAGATTTGGCCTTCTGACCACGATCCAGCAGTGTGCCCAGGTGCCCAAGAAGGGCAGTGCCATCCCGGCACTAGTGCAGCCAGCGGGAGGTGACCTCCCCTCGTACACAGCTGTGGGGAGTGCTGTGCTCAGTGTTGAGCCCCTCGCTGCAAGAAGGACGCTGAGACCTGGAGTGTGTCCAGAGAAAGGCAACAAAGCTGTGATGGTCTGCAGCACGGGTCTGATGGGGAGCGGCTGAGGGAACTGGGGTTGTTCAGTGTGGAGGAGAGGAGGCTCAGGGGAGACCTCATCGCTCTGCAACTGCCTGCAAAGAGGTTGTGGTGAGGTGGGCTCGGCCTCTTCTGCTGGATAACAGCAATAGGACGAGAAGTAATGGCCTGAAGTTGCACCAGGGGAGGTTCAGGTTGGATGTTAGGAGCAATTCTCAGAAAAAGTGGTCAGGCACTGGCACAGCTCCCAGGGAGGTGGGAGCGTCACCGTCCCTGGAGGTGTTCACGAGATGCGTACGTGTGGCTCTGAGGGATGTGGGCAGTGGGCATGGTGGGGTGGGTTGGGGTTGGGCTGAGTGCCCTTTTCCAACTGGACTGGTTGTGTGATCTGTACCCGCGGTGAAAGGGAAGTGAAGGAGCACTGCTCTCTCCTCTGTCCTCTTCCCCCTGTTTGCGTATGTGCTTCAGGGTTGCCTCTTGGCTCCGTCTGGCACAGGGCTCGCTGGTGTTGGGAGGTTTTTGTTTTGGGTGTGTGGATCGGCAAACTGTTGGTGAGTGCACTGCTGATAGAAGGTGAACTGGGAGCCCCAGGGCTCAGTGTTCCTGTGCTGTGCTGCCAGAACGGTGCAGCAGCTCCACCTGCCCCGTGGGGGTGATGCTTTGCATCCTTCAGCAGAAAGCACCATGCAGGGTGTGCTTGCTGCTGCAGCATCCCATGCTGATGCTCCCTTGCAGTGATGGATGTGGGAGCAACTTTGTAGCCTGGAAGCTGTACACATTATGACAAAGAGTTGGAAAGTGGCTGAGTCATTGTTTTCACCTCCCATGTGTTAACCTCATCGCCCAGACACAACTGGGAACATCAGAGGGATGGTGACACACGGCTGTCAGACAGCAGGGGGAGAGGTCCAGCCCAGCCCTGCACAGCCACAGCGTTCTGCAGGACCTCTGCCCAGAGCCCAGCCAGATGTGTGGTACCTGGGTGGGTGCGTGTGGTCGTTGTGCACGAGTTGTTGAGGGGACACAGCTTGAATGGCACTGCGTGTGTGTGGCCCTATTTGAACGAGGTCGGCTGTTTCCTTAGGAACAGAAAAGCCTTTTTGGAGCCGAACAATGGCACGTCCCATGGTGCGGTCAGCGAGCAAGTAAGGCAGGGGATATTTCACAGACCAGTTCTTGCTGCTGTGAGCTTGCCAGTGGGCTCTGAGCACCGAGCTGCTGGCTGCCAGCATCGCACGGCTCTGTGGTTTGGGTCTCCTGGGCGCGGGGTTACGGGAGCTGAACAAAGAGAAACTTTTTCTTTTCGTAATGGATCCGCCTGCCAGCAAATGGCAGCTAACTTCAGGGAGGAAAAACAAAACAAGGCTCTGCCCGGTCAGAAAAAGCGTCCTCACATCTGTGGCATTTCCTTTCTTTCTTTCCCACTCACCAGCCCCTCGTGTCCTGGCCGCAGCATTGAAAACCTGGGATCAGATTAGCAGTGCTGGGGTGGGGCTGCTTTCAGCCTCAATAAGGAGCATTTCCCAGCTGGGAAACTCAGCCCCAAAGCCCTCTGTGCTGGTTTTTCCCCTTGCAAGAGCTACAGCTGGTACCTTTTGGGGTGTGTGTGGCTGCACCTGTGGTGTAGATGAAGCTCATGAAGTCTACAGTCTTAATGCACCTGGTCAGCAAGCAGCTGGTGCTTACGGTTCCTCAGTTAGGAAAAAGAGGAGACGTTTGGGTGCATCTCCTTACCTATGGAGACTGTAAGGCTCCCTGTCGTGTGAGCTTTGTTTGCTCAGATGGAGAAGTGGCTTTGAGAAAGGGGATGAACTCTCGGTCTCCAAGATGAGTGGGGAGCAGCTTTTTGGCCGCAGAAGCTGGCAGACAGCCTGACCCTGCCCACTGCAGGGTCCTGGCCCCGTGCTTCCTGAAGTCTTACCTTTGATCCCACTGGGCTTAAATACACCTGTGGCCTGGCCACAGTCTTCCCAGTGCTGGCCACAGCTTTGTGGCCATTTTCCTGACGGTCCCCTGCTCAGCAGCCCCCTCGCAACCATCACGTGTGAGTATGCTTTTCTGATGGCTTAGACTAGAACGGATCTCAAAGCTCCCCCAGCCCAACCCCTGCTCTCCAAGGGGCACCTCCCATAGCCCGCGTGCCCAAAGCTGCATGCAGCCTAGCTAGCACTACCTTGGGTAGGATGGATTTTTTCCATCCCAATGTCCCAGGATGCAGCTCCTTCTCGGTGCTTTGCAGAGCTGAGAAAAACACAGCAGCCACAAAGCCTTTCTTTTGGCCATTGTGTGCGTTGCTTGGTTATCTCCAGGCAGGGGCTGCAGACAGACAAAGTATTTACTGTCCTTGGGAGATGATTATTACCTCCGTCAGCAAAGCATCTCTGTGCAGGACAGCATGTTTGTTCGCACCGGCCTTGACCAGCTTATCGCCCTGTGAGTTGCAGGTAGCACTGCTCATTCCTGGAGCTTTTTGCCCTGGAATGAGGGGTGGGTGCCACGAGATCAGACATGGGCGATGGGTCTTTTCCCACATCTGCTGTGTCTTTTACTTTTCCATCCCCCAAACGGCTTGCTGGGCAGACCTCATGTAGCCTATGTATTCCCGTGGCCTCTAGATGCAGTGTTGTTCCTTTTCAACGTCCTGTTCAGCTTGGTGGTGAAAAACAAATGAAGGGTTTGGATTTTTTTTTTTTTTTTTTTGAGTCTGAAAGCACTGGTGAGAAACAGCCCTGTGCAATCAGTATGAGTTTCCAAGTCATTGTTCTCCTGTTTTGTGCTGCTGCTGAGGTGTGGCCCCATGCTCCCTGGAGAGTGACCGAGCTGCTCAGAAGGAGCCTTTCCAAAACATATAACGTCGAGCCCTGTTCCTGAAAGTTAATCATGGCAGAAAACGCTTTAATTAACTCAATTAGCCAGACAGTCCATCTGGACTCTTGCAGTGCTTGGTTAAATCCCATGAAATGAGGTCACAGCTCTGGCTGGAGGACAAGGATGGATGCATGCGAGCCCCTCAGGGATGTGCTGCGGTCTCCAACCCCCAGTGGTGCTGGTGGCATGGGCAGGGGGTTGCTGGCACCAGTGCTTTCCTAATGCTGCCATACCTGCAGGAAGAGGGAAGTTTTTCCAGGGAGCACCTACAGATGTGGGTATGTTGTCATTGCAACCAGCGCAATGCCACAGCCTGGCCGTGGATCTCAGGGCTGGATGAGTGTCATCTCTCCACTGTCCCTAATTACCCAGCTCCTTTTGCAAGCCTGAGACTGAAATCCCTTCAACTTGAGGAGTTTGGAGGTCACTGAGAGCCTCTGCTGCAGCTAGTGGGTGAGCAGCGCTTCTTGTTTCAGCAACTTGCCCACCAAATAGCTGGGGACAGAGGAGTTTGGGGGTGCAAACTCACCGAGCACAGAGGGATGGATGGATGGATGGATGGATGGATGCTGTGTAGCTGCTCGGAAGTGCGACCAGCCAGAGCAGCTGGTGCTTCCCTAGCTCCTGCTTGGGCTATTAATAGGAGCTGTTAAAATGTGCACTGGTGTGGGACATGACCAGGCATGGAAACAGTGAGCAGAAACCTTTCTCCCAGCATGCTGCTGGAGCAGAGGAATGCAGGGATCTGGGGAAGGCGAGCGTTTAACCCCCTCTGTGTGCTTTCCCTGCAGCAGGGGGTGACCTCTCTGTCGCAGCTTTACCCCGTGTGTTGACCTCTGTTTTACATGTAAATGTGCTGGGGAAAGGAGTTAATCTCGTGTTACAAAAGCTGCTTGCCTTGCTGCTGCTGGCTGCCTGACCATGGTGGGAAGCCCAGCGTGGCGAAGCAGTGATGCGTCCTATGGGCAGTGTGGGCTGTGGAGGTGGCGTTTCCCAGCAGAGTTGCATATCCTGAGGGCTTTTGCTACCAGCAGATAGCACTGTGCCCAGGGAGAAACTGAGGCACAGAGCACCAGCATCACCTGAGCTCAGTGTGATCCCAGCGTCAAACCTTGGTCGGTGCATTTGTGGAGTCCATATGTCCAAAAATGGGCTCCAGAATAAAATGAGGAATGTGTTTGGGGGGCGGAGAGGGAAGTTGTGCCCAGTTTGCCCTGCAGTCAGGCAGGAGGAGATAAAAGGAATGAAAATATGTGCCGTTTGGCCTAATTTTTCATGGGTTGTGAATGGGAAGCGGTGATGCCAACGCCGCATCAGATGGTCTGCTCGCTTGTAGGGGGCAGGGAGGTGTTTTGCTTCAGAAAAGGCAGGTGGTTCCTGCTTTAATGCTGCTTCAGGCAATCTAGCTCATGAAAGCAGGGCAGGAGGTAATTCCCTGCATGGAGGCAGAGATGGGCTGCGGCTGCCAGGTGCAAATGCCACACGCTGAGGAGGGGCTGCTGTTCCTTTGTTTTCACGCTGTTGGACCCCACGAGGTTCACGTCAGCCTGACCAGGCCCTTCTCCCCCTCAGTTTTGTCTCATCCATGGGTACACACCGACCCATCGTCCGGCTCGCCAATGAAGGTGCCGAGCTCAGGGTGGTGGGACCTGAGCACAACTGCACAGCCCTGTGTCAGGGCAACCTCCGCTCCATGTCTGCCTTCCTTCAGGCCCAGCAGCAAAGGAAACCCGTGCTCTCTGGCAGAAGCCCAGGCCATTCTCTTCGCAGGGCTCTCGGTGGCTGGAGCTATTCTTAGCAGTGCTGTAGATAAAGCTGGGCCTGGCTCCACCATGGCTGGGGCAGCACACAGGTCTGCTCACCCACCTTGTGTCTGAGGCAGTGTGAGAGGAGCTGCTGGGTCCCAGGCACTATTTGCCTGTTAGCTTCATGAAAAAGAAACCATATTTTTATCCCCTTCCCCTCCCCAGAGTGCAGGTAGTTTTAGAGAGAGCCAGCTGATCTGGCTAAGGAAGTGTTTTCTCCTAAATGAACCACACAGCAAAAGAAATAGCTGATTTCGGAGGGCTGTGTTTGACATTGCAACACCGCACTGGATCTCTTGTTATGTAGCAAAACTGCGGTCTGTAGAACTTGGAAATGGTTCTTTTTTATCACCCCAGTGTATTTGTTTTACACTCCAGTATTAAAACATTGCTAATTGTCCTGCTGAAAAAAAGCTGACAGCAGTAAACACAAAATTAGACGAAAGTCCCCCAAAAGCCGACTTCATTGTGAATGCACGCAGTGTGCTTCGGTCAATATTCATCATACAGGCTCTGTAAATGTTATTTACCAGGATCGTGCATGGGAAGCCCCTCTGAATGCTGTGTAAAAGCAGAACCAGGGAGGTTGTAAATGCTGGGGGAAGTTGCCTTTCTTTTGTTTTTCTTTTTCTGGACAGTGTAAGAAGTTTCCATTTGTTTTCTGCTAATTGAGAACTTGTGTCATCCGTCTAAATATAAAACCATCCCAGTGCATCAGCTGTGCCTCGGCTTCCATTTCTCTTATAAAAAGGAAAAAGGAGAGTCCGTCTGCACTGATGTCTTATGTAGGCTCTGTTCTCCCATCAGAAGCTTATCTGATTCTGCCTGTCCACGCAGAGGCTTGCAGGTTTCTGGGTGCTCTGATATGTGTCTGCACTGCTCGTCCCTGAGGAGCAGGATTTGTGCTTTGAGATCCTCTTCTGGAAGAAGAGAGGACAGGAACCTGGTGTGCTACTGAAGGATGCTGAGGAAAGGAGGGGTTGTGCTGGCAAGGATGACTGTGGGCAGTATGTTGGTCACCTCTAGCCAAGACCTGGTTGCCAGAATCAGGCTGCTTTTAGACCCCAACCCACCTTAGGCCTTAGGCAGAGAGTTACAATTGAAATATAAATATAATGATGGATATTAAAGCAGCTGTGAAGCAGAGAGAACACTGCGCTGCTCGGATGGAAGTTGCTTTCCATAAAAATCAATAAATGAAGTAAGTTCTTTCTTGCCAAAGGCCACTGCTCTGATTGCTGTCCCTAAGTATGGTTGTGGTTTTTTTCACCCTCTTTTTTTTTTTTTAGCTGTCACTTTCTCAAATCAGGCGTTTCTCCAGAGACAATGGACAAGATTTGGGTTTCTCTGTGTCCCACTGGATGGCTGTCATGAACAGCTTTGCCTTTTTTTCCTCTGTCACGGGTGCTTTTGTGTTGGCCTAAGACAACCCTATACCGCGGCTGATGCTGTTAACTCTGCTTCACCCCTAATTCAAGCTGCAGTAATCTGAAATTCAGCAGTGTAGTCTGTTACCATAGAAATCTCAGCGGGGATAAATTTAGCACTCTGCTTTCAGGCTCGAGCAGGGAAAGCTGAGCAGCTTGCCCATGTTGCTCACAGGCTTGAGTTTTGGGCAGCTTTCACTCGAACTGATGGGGAAGCAGCAGATGCGAGGTGAGGTCTGTCTCCTTCAGCCTTGCCTGGAGCTGACTTGATCGAGAAAGCAAAGAGGGAATTACTTCTTCTTGTGCCTTCTGCTCTCCATGGAGATTTGTCTGTTTTTCAAGGGAAGCTCCTGAGAAGACCAGGAGACGACAGGGATCAGTCACTGTGATTTCATCTGCAATGGGAAGGTGTTTGGGTGCTGCCGGATAAGAGTCTGGTCTGAAGTGGCAGAAACTGATTCCACTGAACCAGAGCAGCTCTGCTTTAAGTGAGGGAAAATCTTTTATTACTTTGGGTATCTTTCAGGTGTTCTTTTAATTTTGCCTGTTGACTAACGCTGTAAAAACCGCGCACGGGAGTGAGCCCTGCTTTGTCTGGGAACGGGGCCGATTTTGGGCAGATTTGGCCAAACTTTTGGAGGTGGCTATTTCTGTGCCTCAAATGTCCTGCTAAATAAAGGCTGCTTTGCCTGAAACGAAGGGGCTGGCAGCGTCCCAGCACAGAGAAGCAGCGTGTCTTTGACATTGCGCGCCGGGGAAGTCGCACAGAATCGACTTGCGGTATCATTTCATACCACATTAATTTTGAGTGCTTTGAGAGCAGCCAGGCAAGAGCCTGGTGCCTTTTAACTAAAATAAAATTCAACAGTTCAAAGTGTGTCGCTTTCTTTGCAGATAAACCCTTCCAAAAATGCTCTGGTCTTACAGTAATGAAATTGGTTTCTTATCAGCTATCTGACCCACGATGATGAGATCAAATGGCTTTTACCTGACGGGGCTGAAGGAACGACCTCTGATGCACAGGGTTGGGTTGTATTGTTTTGGGTTCTTTTCCTCCCTCCTGGCACTACTGATGTTATGAAAGCGATTTGAGCTGCTGATTGGATTGTATCTGGGCATCCCTGATCCCCCAGTTGTGTTCCCCATAGTTAATTTGCAGGTTGCCTAAAGCCTGCATGCAGTTTTGCAAGGTTTTAATTTAAGGGATAACTGTAATTAAGTGATTTCAAGAAGGCACGGTATTTGCTCTTATGTTGCATAAACAGTGGGCTGTTTTGGTTTATCTTCCACCACCTCCTGGCTGACAGACATCATGTCTGCACCTGGGAAGCTACTTCTGTTCAAATCCTGTGTGTGGGATGAGCTGTGTTCTAAAAGGTGAGGACTTGGCTGCTGAATACCATCTGAAGTTGGCCACGTGGCACGCTTTGAGTTGAACCAGGAGTGCCTTCCCATACAGGTATGCGACCCGCTGGGTTTGCAGATGAGATCAAACGGGAAGCGCAGAGGGCCAGGAGTGAAAGCAGGACTGGGAGGGGAGTTAGGCAGCTTCTGCTCCTCAGGAGGAAGAAGGGTGAGAAGAGAGCCTTCGTGGTGTGAACTTACTGCACAGTCCCTGAGAGGAGTCTGACCAAGCTGTGAGTTGGAACTGGATGAGGATCCTTCCAACCCAAGCCTATGATTCTAAGTTAGCAGAGGCCTTGATTGCTTATGGCTTTTTGCAGCAAGTCCTAACCCATGCCCAGTGTTGGAGCAGATGTCTGCCCTCACGTCTCCCTCTTTCATCTCAGACTGCACACTTCTGCTGAGGAATGGTGTAATGAGCTGCAGGTTTGCTCTGTAGGCACTGTGCTGCTCTGAGTGAGCCTTTCAGCATGGGTTCACAGACCAGTGTTGAGTCAAGCATGGGGGCATCCCATGTAGGAAGTAACCAGCAGTCTGATTTGAGCAGAGCACGTTTCTTTCTTGCTTCTTAGGGATGTGTTTTAGTGGGCACGGTGGCGGTGGGTTGGCAGTCAGACCAGCTGATCTCGGTGGTCTTTTCCAACCTTAGTGATTCCGTGGCTCTGTGATTTCACATGAGAGACTATCAGCTCCAGCAAGCAGCCAAGCTGCTGAAAGTCAGGCACTGGGGGGGGGAATCTGCCTTGGAAATGTTTATTGGGGCAGAGTGCTTAAAAATGCTGTTTTGAGGAAATTTGTTGCAGCGTGCTGATTGCATTTGTTTCTGCCTAATTCAGGCTCGTGGTAGGTTTTGGTACTTGTCAGCATTTTCAGCATAGCTGAAAGCATCGTGTAATCCACCAACAGATCAGTACCTGGGCTAATCAGCAAGGTGTGTAAGAACATTAAATCAAGGTTAAGCTCTCGCATGAGCTCATCACCTGAATGAGTTCTCCTGTCTGGTAATCCAAAGAGGTTTTATTTGTTAGATAGAGAATCCGGCTGTGAGACTGTGGCTGCAGAGCACACCCAGGCAGTGAGCTGGGAACAAACCCCTCTTTTTTCTTGAAGGAGGCTCCCAGCTGACTCTCCAAAATAGGTCAGCAGTGAGCTCAGCTGACTCGGGCTGCAACAGCATCCTGGCTACCCTCTCACAAAGCCCTTAAAGTGGGTGACCCAAGGGTGGCTGCTATGTCCCATCCTGACTGCAGCACCTGTGGGCTTGAACAAAGCCTTCTCTTTTCCAGTGTTCTTCTATTCAGCAGCTTGGGTGAGTCCAGAGGGCCAAGCAGGGCCTCTGCCATTCTACGCACAAAGAGATGGTCAGTGTCAGGGAATGTGTTCTGGTTGAGTATGTGTTGGCTGGGGGGCAAGATGGAGTGAAAGTGGAGAGCTAGCTCAACTCTGGAGCTTCTTGTTGTCCTCCCTCTGCACCAGGTACACTGCCAGCATCCCCTGCCTGAGTGCCTTTCCTGTGCCTGCCCTTTTGTACTGTGCTAGTGAGACTGGTTTCCCAACATCACAGCAAGGAAAGCAAGCATGTGGTTGCACCAGCAGCTCGTCACAGCTGGGGACAGATACTTCTTTCCATCAAAAACAAGATTAGTGGAGGGTGATGGAAAGAGGACTCTGAAGTGTTGAAGCTGTGCAAGCTCTGTCATCGTTTCCATTTGAGGTTTTCAGGGACTCAAGTCACCTAGCGTTTGATGGCTCTTGAAGACCAAATCTGCATCTAAATCTAAATTATCTGGGTAAGGAAATGCAGCTGGGACTGTGGCCCTGGGCACAGCAGCAGCAGTGAGTTCCTCCTGGTTTCCCATGGAAAGCCTTTCACAGTGCTTTAGATTCAGTTCATAGTATCCAATCTAAACCTCACCTGGTGCAACTTTAGGCCTTTTCCTATAGAATCACTAAGATTGGAAAAGACCCTCAAGGTCACTAACTCCAACCATCCCCTTCTTCCAAGGCAGAGGATAAAGGCTGATCTACAGAAGAGAGAGACGCTCCTAAGGAGGAGATGGAAGTCTGTCCATGGCTGGATTGTGGCACTTGAAGATGCAGTGTTGTGGGTTTTTTTCCTCCCTTGTCACAGATTCCCTGTCTGAACTAGTGCTCTGAACTGGCTCTCATATCAGTTCCCTTTTTTTTACAAGATCAATATATCCATGCTTTTGGCTCTGAGCATACCTTCGGAGGGACTGCAAGGGTTAGGAGGAAGAGCTGATGTTATTACTGACCCCTGCAAAAGTTGCTTCCATCGCCACATTTAAAAGCAAGAAAATACTTTGCCGTGCACCAAACCACTCTGCTTCTGAGCTGATAGCAAGTTAATGAGGCTAATGCAGAGGGCAGGGAAAGTTGCCCGGGTGCTTACGAAGGCAGTGCCCGCTGTGCTCCTGAAGTGCTGGCACCTCGCCCTGCTCTGCCCCAGCAAACATCCTCTGGGCACACACAGGCGTTGGGAGCCTGGGTGGGAAGGTGCTTGTGCTGAAGTTGCTGATGTGTGCCTTGCAGCAGTGATTCCCAGAGCTGCCTCTTCTTTGTTAGCGTGCTGCTCGGCTCATCTCTGTGCATTTACAGGCACCTGGTCTGATCTTTGCCCACAAGAGCTGGCTTGCTGCGCTCCTGTTCCCTTCAGGGGTTTGAAACTTGGGTTTGTGCTTCTCTGCTTCACTCCTGGGAGCCCTGCACTGGGTGTGATTCTGAGATTTCGTGCTTTTGCTGGTCCCAGCCAGAAGAAACTCCCTGCCTGGTGCAGGAGGCACCATCTGCAGCTGTGCAAGAACCTTAGGGCTTTAACACCTGAGTTAGGGAGTGCTTCTCTCTTGGAAGAGAATTGTGTGGACAGCAGGAAGAAAAGGGTTAATGGAAACTGAACTGTCTGCTCTGAAAGCAGGCCTGGTGAACGTCAAACAAAGCTGGTGAGAGCCTATCAGCACCTTCGTACCTTTTCAGGTGTTCTGAACCTTCCTCACCATAGAATCATTTGAGTTGGAGGAGACCTTTATAGATCATCTTGTCCAACTCCACAAACCGTCCCAGAACCTCTTTGTGCGGTGGGTGATCCCATGTTGGGGTGGGCTGCCCAGGGAGGTGGTGGAGTCCTCGTGGCTGGAGGTGTTCAAGAGGTGTGCAGACATGGCAGTGAGGCACGTGGGTTAGTGGTGGGCCTTGATGCTGTTAGATGATGGGTGGTCTTAAGAGTCTTCTCCTGCCTGAAGGACTGTATGATTCGACCTTACTGCTTTACGCATGTTGCATCTCTTCATCCAAGAGTAGAACAAGTCTCTGGCAGAAAAGCAAGCTTTCCAAGGTCTCCCCTTTGTCAGGATTTAGAGCTGCCAATCATTTTGGATCCCGTCCTGTGGGTAACCTGCCCATCTGCTCTCCTCCACCTTTGGCAGCTCTGATATGGGACATTCCCCTCGTGTTGTGTGACCTGGACTCAGTGGCATGCTGTGTTCTTCAGGTGGGTGACAGTTCCCAGGCAGCTTGGCAGCAGCAGCAAGCTCTGCTCTCACCCCAGAGACACCATATCTGTATTTAGTCGCTTGCCTATCCATCTCCAGCATTGACTTTCAATGAGACTCGTGCTCCAAAGTCATTGCTATAAAAGGAAGCTTTCCCATCCTCCCTTCATTGCTCACAAAGGGTAGCTCACCCGGTGGGGAAGCTGTAATGGATACCCTGGCTGGAGGTGCCAGCAGACGCCAGGAACACGTGCTCAGCAATTATTACATTTTTATCCCTGCAGTGCTGCCGGTGCCCCCAAGTGCTGCTAGCTGAGTTGCTCACATGTGCCAAGTTCCCAGCCTTGCATTGCCTAGCAGTCTGGAGTCAGCAAAGAGCACCGTGCTTGTAGAGAGCCCTAAATGGGAGCAGCTTGCAGCTCATTGCATGCCAGGATCCTCAAGGGAGGAGGAAGATGGGAGTGTGGAGCATCCTCCTGACATTTCTCTGGTTCCCCACCGCCCATCCCACCAACAGCAATGCCCCTCAGTCCTGCAGGGACCTAAAATCTGATGAGTTTGCATAAACCTCATGGTCTCCCTGGGGCTTTGCTCACCTCCTGCTTTGTTCTTTCTCCATTTTTCCTCTCTTGGGAATCACCAGCGTGTGTGACCCAAAATGCTTGGTCCAGATTTCTGGAGAAAAAGCAGTAGTGAGCAGCTCTTCCCTGCCTGTCCCTACGCTTGCTGAGAGAGTGGAAAAAGCAGGCACGAATCTGGATGGTCAGAGTGTTTTCTGCTGTGTGTGTGCTGAGCAAATGAAGGACACTGCTAGCTGCCCAAGGCCATGTCATAACGTGTAGTCATAGAATGGCTTGGATTGGAAGGGACCTCAAGGATCATCCAGTTCCAACCTCCTGCTATGGGCAGGGCTGCCAACCACTAGATTAGGCACTAGATCAGGTTGTACAGGGCCCTATCCAACCTGGCCTTGAACGCCTGGAGGTGCTGAGATGAGGCAAGAAAGTCCTGAGGAAGGACTTGAAGGTGAAGAATCTGTAGGGTGAAAACCAAGTTCTTAAATGAGATAGTGAGGTTGCTTAGTCTCTTTGCTAAAATAGCACACTGCAGTAACAGAATCTGGTTGATGTTGTAACTCAAACCACTTCTAATTTTTAAGGAGAGCCAGGAGATCTTGACTTTGGAGAAGTAAAAGGTAGATGAAAAATAATTAGCAACAAGTGACTGGAGTTGCTCTTGGAGTTGCTCTTGGCTTTGGCATGGGAAGTTGAAGGAGTACGATGGCTGATTGATGAGATGGTCTTTCTGCACCTTCCTCCTTACAGTCTGTGGCAAGATGCAGCCCTGATAGCTCGGGCTTGATAAGGAGAGGTGATCCCAGCCTGGAAGCTGCATCTTGTTAAAGGGTACATGCAGCCAGAGCGGGGAGGTTTCCTCTGAACTCATCCTGCGGGCTTAGGGTTTGATGGGCTTTTTATATAGTACCACAAGGAGAAGGTCATGCTGGGAGGTGTGGGACAGGGAGGGAAGGGCTTCCTCCTCTCTACCACCCTTTGCTGACATGAGTACCGCACCTATCGCTCTTCTTTTGGAACCAGAAGGACCTGGCTCCATCTCCACCCCATTACTTGGTTCCAGCTGGCCCAGTGGGCCCTCCCAGGTCTTATCAGCAAAAACTCTTGGCAGCCAGGGGATTTCCATCACCGGCTGTTGTGTGAGCACAGGCTCACTGCTGTCATGCTCTCCTCTTCTACCTTGTTGGAAAACAGCTGATGCTGGTGGGATTTGAAGCCCTGGAGCTTTGGGAAGGATGGGACAGAGCCAGCCAAGGGTGTTTTCATGCAGCTGGTTTGCGAAGTGCAGGAGGGGCCTCTCAGAGCTCTTGTGCCACTCAAGAGAGTTGGCAAAGACAGAGGTGACCTTTTCTTGCAGCATGTGATGGAGGCAAGCACAAAGATGCTCGTGGGTGACATCTAGTCCCAGTCTGTGCGCTGCTCACACTGTTTGGGTTTTCCCCACACACTGCTGTGAGCATTGGCCATGGTCAGCAGTGCTGATGGCTGCTCTGTGGAGTTGTGCCTTTTGCCCCATGCCTGGGGCTGCTCCCAGGAAACCACCCCAGTGCTAGGAGCAAAGTCTTCCCTCTGCCCCCGGGGTTTTTTGATTCTACGTGTTTTCATGCTTCAGTTGTGTTCCTTTGCTCGCAGACATGGAGCTTACACTGCCAGTGGGTATTTCTCCTGAAATTGCTTTTCTCTACTAATCCAGTTTAGTGTGGCTGAGATGCCTGTGCTACATCTTTGATTTGTAATTCAGCGGTGATTAAATTCTCTTGATAAGATATGGGCCTTGTTGTTGATCCAGCATGAGAATTGGGCTCAAATAGAGGTGCCCAGCCAGGGAAGCACAGCTGGTGGTGGTAATGGCCATTGTAAGCAGCCAGGGGTGGGTGCATGCTTTGTCCCATGCTGTGGCAATGGGACTGGCCCTGCCAATAGCTGGGAGCAGTGAGGAGGATGGGGCTTGCTGTTGTCCCCATAGGGCTGGGCTGGGCATGGTGATGGCTCTGCAGGGCTGAGCAGAGAGGAATGGAGTGCTGAGTGGTGGCAGCAGGCCAGGCTGCGTCTTGGTTTCCGGCCTGAGACACCCCAGAGAGTTTGCTGAAGTTCTTTGTAACCCTTTCTGTGCCGTTTCATGTTCTGTGACAGAAGCTTGTTGGTCACAGTGGGACGTGGTGGGTTGCCAACAAGGCTGCTGTCCCTCCACCACGTGACGTAGTGCTGCTGGCCTTATTCCTAACCCCAGCTAACAGAAAGCTGAATCCACTCTACAAGTCCCCGCTGCAGCTGGTGGTGTGATTCCCTTACGGGTGAGTCACAGGATGTGAGTCCCGTGGCTCATGATGTCCCCTGGGGTGCAGAAATCCAGCAGATGGGGCAGGGAGGAGACAGCTCTCACCCTGTACAGTGCCAGCACAGGGAGAAAGTGAGCTCTTTTTGGTGCTGCTGGTTGGAAGTTGGGATGAAACAGCCCCGTGGTGCCTCTGTTCGTACCAATGCAATGCTGGGTGCTTCTGTGCCCTAGAAAGGTGGCGAGAAGGAATACAGTCCAGTCAGCAGCTGTCCTTGTCCATGCTTCCCTAAACCTTTGCTGAGCCTTAACCCTTGTTCAGGACTCCTCTCCTCATCCCCACGTCATCCCCGACAAGGATGTGTGCAAGGGGGAGAGCTGTTTGCCCTCCTTATCCTTTCCTCCATTCAGTAAGGACACTGTTTATCACTGTGGGTAAACAGATGGAGGTAGGGTTTTTCCTATTCTATATTTAAAGTGTTTTCTGATGAATTTACAGACCATTGTCTCAGCAGTTTCCAAACAATTCCTGCTCTTGCAACCCATGTTTCTCCCCACCCAGCACTTGCCCATCCCCTTTTATTCTCCCACAGTCCAGGTTTGAAGCAGCAGGCTTGTTCTTTCTAAGCTTTTTGCTCTGGCTCTGCATTCAGAACCATCTCAGGTTCACCCCTTGGAGCCACCAGCCCCAGAACACCAATTCCTTTGTAGTTCCTCACAGTCCCCCCTGAAAACTGCAGTGGAGTGCATGCACACCCGTCCTCCCACGTGTGTGATAGTGCTGCTACGTCCAGAACAGGCTGAGATAGAAACAACAGAGGAAATAGCTTTCCCTAATCAGTCATTTTTAATGTACATTCTTGCCGTCTTAGGGGAATTTGGGATGTATGTAGGGCTTATTTTTCCAGCTGTTTCTCCACACAGTCACATCTGCCACAGATCTTTAACATAAAGCTTGCAATGCGCTCATGGAAGTACTGGAATGGGGAGCATCTCTGCTTGTGCCAGGCACGGCGAGGCTTGTGGATACGTTGGTGCACAGCTCTAACTACTGATAGCAAAAATATTTGACACTGGACTTCCAGGCAGGTATTTAAAATACATTCATGGCTTGCACTTTGATTCAGAGGAAAGTTATTTGTCTGGTTTCTTTCTTGCTCAGAAAAAAACTTTGTGCAGTGCTCACCAAGCGGGGGTGACCTTTGAGCTGTCAGAGTGTTTGTTTTGTCTGTGTTTTGGTTGTGTGCAATAATTGCTAATATTGGGAAACATTTACCACTTCAGCTGTTGCTGTGACAACAGTGCTGCACGCCCACTTTGTGCCCAATTAGAGCTGCAGAGGGCTTTACTCGAGCAAAACTCCTGCAGGATCTTACTGTGTTTCTGCACAGTTATGTCGTGGCAGGCACGAAACGTGCAATCCCAAGCAGTGGGTGATGGTGTTTAGCATTATTACTTGCTGTGTTGGAGCTGGACTGGCAGCACCTTTTTGAAACGTGCCAGCTGAATGGAGCATCTTTCCTCCCTTCCTTGCTTCCCACTGCATGTCTGCTTAGTGCCCTTTCTTACTGCTGTTCTCCAAGTTCCCTGTCTTACCCAGCTCCTCTGATAAGCCCAGCCGTGGCTATAAGCCCAGTTCTCAGCACTTGCAAAGCCCTCTCCGAGCTGATTTCCAGCAGAACCCAAAACAACACTCTTCTCAAAGGGAAAAGTGTTTGTGCAAAGCTTCTCCCTTTCTTTTCTGTCTGCAGCCTCCTGCATCCTTACGGTGACTGCATTCCTGGCATACCAGACTTCAGATGGCTTGAGAAGCATCTCGAGCAGGCTGGGTATCTCCTGCTTTGACTCCCTCCCCGGATGCAAATTTCCTCTTTCTACATTCCAGAAAAGGGTACTGATTCCTTCAGGGCTTGCTCCTCCTTGCCTCCAGATCTGCAGGTTTAATAACAGCCAGCTGCAGCCCAGGCAGTTGGCGGCCAAACACAGTGCTTGTCTTCACATTCCCATTATCTTTGTGTTCCCAGCAGAGCTCTGCCTTCTAAGGAATTTAGGTTTGGAGTCATTTTCCGCTTGATCTGGTTTTGAAGCAGGGCAGAAGACTGCATGAAGTGAGGAGGGAGGGAGAGCAGCGATAGGAGAGGATTTAAAGTCATTTGGGTTGCTGAATTCAAGCAGGGAATTCGGATTGATATGGCTTTTGATTGCCCAGGGCTTTATTTGTGAACCTCTCTTTGGTGCAAACCTGAAAGAGCAAAGTGGGGCTGAGGGTCTGTGCTGCAGCCTTGCCTTCAGCTAGTAGAGAGGCTGCAGGCTTGCTTGCCTATGTGCTCCTGGGCACCCTCCAAGCTCCAGCACAGCTCAGTGACACCAGAGGAGCTACTACCAGCGCTTGCATCAGCCACTGTGCTGGTGGTGAAAGAGAAAGGGTAAGAGAGCAAGCATGGAAGAGGATGGCAGTGCGAAGCCAGGTAGTGGAGGAGAACATGTTCCAGTGCTATGGCAGAGGAAGAGGTTTGCATCTGCAGGTGATGTCCCACCAGGCTGCATCTCTGGATGGTCCTTTTGGTGAAGTGTGGGAAAAGGGCTGAAAGCGTGCATAGACTGCGTGTTGCCTTCGAGACCAGTTGTGCTGCTGGTGCCTTGGGAGCAGATGCTGAAAGCAGAGAGGGCTGTTTGCATGAGGAGGAGATGTGCAGCAGTGTCATGCAAGGCCAGGCTGCCCTTGCTGACCAGACCTTGATTATTAGGAGTCCAGAGGTAATTATCATGATGCTTTAAGGAGAATATGGCACTGTGACTCCTGCACATGGTCTTGGGCAGCCCGCTCCAGGTGTCCCCCCTTGAGCGGGAGGATTGGACCAAATGTCCTCCACAAGTCCCTTCCAACCGTAATTATTCCGTGGCTCTCTGACAGGAGGAAGTTTTCCTGAATCAGCACTGCAGGGCCAGCACACAGGTGCAGATGGCTTTTTATCTGGAGTGCTTCTTTGATAAGCAAATGGGAAAGGAAGGATGCAGCTGCCCTGAGTCAGCCTGAGGCTGAAGCAGTGGCACGTGCTGAGCTCACATCTTGCACAGTACATCGTGTGGGTGTCGTGCCGGGAGCAGGAGGCATTGCTAACATGCTGGCTTTTGTTTTTACCTGCAGGCGGGCTGCCCAGGGTGCTGTGGTATCTCCGGGCTGTGTGGAGGAGCCATGCCCACCTAGCACTGCCCAGGCTCTCGGCAAGCTGAAGATGGCGGCCCAGAGGATCCGGGCAGCCAACTCCAGCGGCCTGCTGCGCTGCAAGTCGGAGGGGACACTCATCGACCTCAGCGAGGGCTTCTCAGAAAGCAGCCTGTGCGACGTCAAAGGTGGGGGGCCAGTGGGGGCCGTGGCCACCAGGGGACAGGGCAGGTGTTAGCCTGGTGCCACCGTGCCACGTGCAAGAGAAGAGATGGATTTGCCAGGCTGGTGACAAGGCAGGGTTGGTTCTCCATCCCCCCCAGAACAGATTCAAATGGGAGAGAATTCCCATTCCCTCAGTACAAATGGATCCCAAGGCGGAAGGAGAAGCTAGCATGTGCTGATGGTCTTTAAAATAAACAAGCAACAAAGCAATTGTTTTTGCACAAGGAGCAAGGAGAGTCCCGAACATCAAATGCTCTTGCTGTACGTTAGTTTGTTTTTAATGCAAAAATAGAGATTACTCACATCCTTGTGAGTAATTACTCATGCTCACATTCATGCAAGGGAAGGGACTGTCCTGCTCTGCTCACTCTGCACTGGAACAGCATCACCTTGAGCACTGGGTGCAGTTTTGGGGCACCACAGTGTGAAAAGGACACGAAGATATTAGAGAGCATCCGGAGGGCATCAGCTTCTCTCCAACAAATGTCTTGGGCTGCAGAGCTGCATTAGCGAACCTGGCAACAGTGTGAGGGTAGGGGGCAGCAGGGCAGGGCCGATCACTTGCACCCCTTTAGGACTTTCTTGTTGAGTTAGTGAGCCTGCTGGTTGCCATGGGTGCACCCCGGCAGAAGGCTTCAAGCACAAAAACTGTGAAGACCCGTGCAGAGGTCCCGAGCACACGCAGCAGAAAGACAGCAGCCAAGAAGACGGTCCAGAGCCAGACTGAGGTCTGGTGCGTGCATAGAGGGGAGAATAACAGTATGAGGTGTGTGGCGACTCAGACAGAGATACCATCACGAGATGCTAGTGTGCAGGTCACTGGCTGTGAGGAGTGCCACAGCCTGGCATTTGCAATGCCACATGAAGGAGGCAGCACTTGTATAAGGTGTGAGCAATTGAATGACTTGCTCAGCCTTGTGATTAGCTTGAAGGAGGAAGTGGAGAGGCTGAGGACTATAAAAGAGTGTGAGAGGGAGATTGACTGGTGGTGTCAGTCCCTCTCAACCTCAGGTTCTCGGCACACAGACGAGGCTCCTCACGGAGCACGTCAGCCCCTGCCACCTTACAAACACCTGGTAAAGGGGAACCAGCCAGCTGACAGCGTTTCAGCGAGCCCCCTGTCCTCTCTTCCCCCTAACAGCAATTTGAGAAGGGAGGAGGAGTGGAAACGGGTACCTGCTCGGCGGAGGGGGCATCCCCCAACCCGTCCATCCCCGACTCCCCAGGTGCCTCTGCGTAACAGGTTTGAGGCCCTGGAATTTGAGGGGGGGACGAGTGAGAGGGCGGAGACAGGTTCACCCGTGAGGTTGCCTCAGGCGAAGCGGTCGCCCACAAGCCTCAAGACTGCTTCTACCCGTAAGGACAGAAGGGTGATTGTCATAGGTGACTCCCTTCTGCAAGGAACAGAAGGCCCTATATGCCGGCCTGACCCTACCCGCAGAGAGGTGTGCTGCCTTCCTGGGGCTCGGGTCAGAGACATTTCAAAGAAAATTCCCGAGTTGATTCGGCCTTCAGATTATTACCCACTTTTAATAATTCAGGCTGGCGGCGAGGAAGTTGATAAGGAAAGCCTGAGGTCTATCAAGAAAGACTTCAGGGGAATGGGGCGAATGCTTGAAGGTGCTGGGGTGCAGGTGGTCTTTTCTTCTATGCCCGTGGTGTCAGGGAAAGGTACAGGGAGGATCCAAAACACCCAACTCTTAAATAGATGGCTAAAAAGCTGGTGCAGACACAAGAATTTCGGCTTTTTTGACCATGGGGCAATTTACACTGCACCTGGCATGATGGCTGCTGATGCATGCAGCCTGTCCCTGAGGGGTAAGAGGATATTAGCTGAAGAATTAGCGGGACTCATTGACAGGTCTTTAAACTAGGAACGAAGGGGGAAGGGGACAAAATAGGGGCTACTGGGGGTGAACGGGTCATTCGAGGGCTTGTACCAAACTCCATGAGCAATGACGGCAGAGTGCACAGGGAAGGAGTAGGGCAGGGGGATGCTGGGGATGCTGCTGTTCTAGGGGATCCTAGATCCCTTATAAAGGTGGTGAGACGGATAGCCCGGCTGAAGTGCCTTTATACCAATGCACGCAGCCTGAGTAACAAGCAGGAGGAACTGGAAACTGTGATGCACTCGG
Source organism: Tetrao urogallus (assembly GCF_951394365.1). Taxonomy (NCBI): domain Eukaryota; kingdom Metazoa; phylum Chordata; class Aves; order Galliformes; family Phasianidae; genus Tetrao; species Tetrao urogallus. Next base: position 35,324,477 of record NC_136821.1, read on the forward strand.
AAAGTTATGACCTTGTTGCTATCACAGAAACATGGTGGGATGACTCCCACAATTGGGATACTGCGATCGATGGCTATAGACTCTTTAGGAGAGATAGGCGAGGTAGGAGGGGTGGGGGAGTTGCTCTCTATGTCAGAGATTGGATAAACTGTGAGGAGCTCCCTACGAGAAACAGTCAGGAACAGGTTGAGAGCCTGTGGGTTAGGATTAGAGATGGGACTAATACAGGTCAGCTGGTGTTAGGGGTATACTACAGGCCACCTGATCAGGGGGAGGCTGTTGACGAGGCTTTCTTGCTCCAGATGCGTGAGATGTCTGGCTCACGGGCTCTTGTCCTGGTGGGGGACTTCAACCATCCGGACATCTGCTGGGAAAACCACACGGCGAGCTGCAAGAGCTCCAGAAAGCTCTTGGAATCCATTGACGATAGCTTTCTGGTTCAGGTATTGGACAGACCGACCAGAGGTGAAGCGTTGCTGGACCTGCTGCTCACAAACGCTGAGGAGATCATCAAAGGTGTCAAAGTTGGAGGCTGCCTGGGCTCCAGCGACCACGCCTTGGTTGAGTTTGTGATCTCAAGCGATGTGGGCCTGGCAAAGAGCAGGATCAGGACGCTGAACTTTAGAAGAGCAGACTTCAAGCTACTCAATGGATTGCTGGCCAAGATCCCCTGGCGCGCCGCCCTCAAAGACAAAGATGTTGAGGAGAGCTGGCTGCTCTTCAAGGATGCCCTCCTGGAAGCACAAGAGGTCTCCATTCCTCTGAATAAGAAAGTGGGCAGGCGAGGTAGGAAACCGGCATGGCTCAGCAAGGACCTGCTGAGAGAACTGAGGGCGAAGAAAGGGGTGTACAAGCTCTGGAAACAAGGCTGTGTCACCTGGGAAGAGTACAGGGATGCTGTCCGGACTTGCAGACGTGGGATCAGGGAAGCCAAGGCGCAGGCAGAACTGAACTTGGCAAGGGATGTGAAAAACAATAAGAAAACCTTCTACAGGTACATTGGCCAGAAGAGACAGGCCAAAACGGGTGTACCTACTTTGGTAAATTTAAAAGGAGAACTGGCTTCAACAGATGAAGAAAAAGCTGAGGTGCTGAATGAATTCTTCACCTCGGTCTTCACTGGTGGCCAGGATTCTAGTCTTTTTCACGTCCCTGAGCCCTGCATCCCCAAACCTCTATGTGGGGACCAAGGAGGTAAATCCCTCCCCACTGTAAGGGCAGAGCAAGTCCGACAGTGCCTCCTTAGACTGAATGAATATAAGTCTATGGGGCCGGATGGCGTGCATCCCAGGGTCCTGAAGGAGCTGGCTGAGGTGGTTGCCGAGCCGCTCTCCATCATATTTGAGAAGTCGTGGCTGTCAGGTGAGGTCCCGGACGACTGGAGGAAGGGTCACGTCACTGCCATATACAAGAAGGGGAGCAGGGAGGACCCGGGGAACTACAGGCCGGTGAGTCTCACCTCCGTGCCTGGGAAAATCATGGAACAGATCCTCCTGGACAACATGCTCGATCACATAAAGAATGAGCATGTGATCCGAGACAGCCAGCACGGCTTCACCAAAGGAAGGTCATGCCTAACTAATCTTGTGGCCTTCTATGATGGAGTGACGGCATTGGTGGACGAAGGGAAGGCGACCGATGTCATTTTCCTGGACCTGAGCAAGGCCTTTGACATGGTCCCCCACCACATCCTCATCTCCAAATTGGAGGGAAGTGGATTTGATGGGTGGACGACCCGATGGATAAGCAATTGGTTGAAAGGCCGCAGACAGAGGGTGATGGTCAATGGCTCTATGTCCAGGTGGAGGCCGGTAACAAGTGGTGTCCCCCAAGGGTCTGTCTTGGGACCGGTGCTCTTTAACATCTTTATCAATGACATCGATGAGGGAATTGAGTGCACCCTCAGCAAGTTTGCTGACGACACCAAGCTGAGTGGTGTGGTTGATACGGTGGAAGGAAGGGATGCCATTCAGAGGGACCTCGACAGGCTGGAAAGCTGGGCTCGGGTGAACCTAATGAGGTTCAACACGGCAAAGTGCAAGGTTTTGCATTTGGGCCGGAAGAACCCCAGGCACCCGTACAAGCTGGGAGGAGTGGTCCTTGAGAGCAGCTCGGCAGAGAAGGACCTGGGGGTCCTGATGGACGAGAGACTCAACATGAGCCAGCAGTGCGCTCTGGCAGCTCGAAAGGCTGGGGATCCTGGGCTCCATCAGGAGAGGGGTGGTCAGCAGGGACAGGGAAGTGATTGTCCCTCTCTACTCGGCTCTTGTGAGGCCCCATCTGGAGTACTGTGTCCAGGTGTGGAGCCCTCAGTACAAGAAAGACATGGAGATTTTGGAAAGGGTCCAGAGGAGGGCGACTAAGATGATCAGGGGGCTAGAGCACCTCCCCTATGAGGACAGGCTGAGGGAGTTGGGCTTGTTCAGCCTGGAGAAGAGAAGGCTGCGGGGCGACCTCATGGCAGCCTATCAATACCTGAAGGGAACCTACACCCAGGAGGGGAGTAAACTCTTCATAAGGGCTGACAATAGCAGGACTAGGGGAAATGGATCCAAGTTGAAGGAGGGAAGATTTAGGTTGGATGTTAGGGGGAAGTTCTTTACGAGGAGAGTGGTTAGGCCCTGGAACGGGCTGCCCAGGGAGGTTGTGGATGCCCCGTCCTTGGACGTGTTCAAGGCCAGGTTGGACGGGGTCCTGGGCAACCTGATCTAAATGTGTATGTTTGGTGGCCCTGCTAGGCAGGGGGGTTGGAACTACATGATCCTTGAGGTCCCTTCCAACCCGGGTGATTCTGTGATTCTGTGATTCTGTGATTAACAGCCATTTCCTGCCCGGGTGGCAAAATAGGTTCAGTGCAGAGTTTATATATAGTTTTACACTGAATAAATGTGCTCACAACTTTCCCTACCTGCTGGTAGAGGCTGTGCAGGGGAAGTAGGTTAATGATGAATCACTTAATGTGTTCAAGCTCTTATTTTTCCAATACTCGAGCCCTGTGGTCCTTATATCTGAAACTTTTTTTTGCTCTTACTGGCTGTGTTTTTCAGTACTGTTATCACGAGTTGTGCCATGGCTGCACCACATCTTTTTTGTTAGCTTTCCCAGTTTTCTGTACGGCTGACAGGCATCCTGACATCCTGTGTTTTCCTGTGTTTTTGTTCTTTCCTCCCTCCCCCCCTTCTTCCCCCCAAGCAAGCATTGTTTTCTTAGGTCTGTCTCGCAAGAGAACAAGTGTTTGAATGCTGATATAACATTATCTGCAGCTTATTTCTCGTGATCCTTAACAGAAATAGGTCCTAAATGTGAAAGCAAAACAGTGACAGAGTGAACATGTCTAGTCTTAATTGAACTGTTTTGCTTGCAATTGTGATCAGATAGTACTGGCTAAACAACTTGCAGCCAGCCCTGCTGCTCAACGTTGTTGAAGGAGAGACTGGAGATGCTGCTTGGTCCATGGGAGGTCAATATGGTGTTTGTGGTGGTTCAAGTATCCTGACTTTGTAAAAGGAGCTAAGTTTTTCTGAGGAAATGTGGTCGTCCCCTTAGTGGGTTCTCTTAGCTCTCTCTTACTCTGAAACATATGTGGGGAAAAAAGGCAGTGCTGACGAGCTGGTGGCCTAAGATGTTGAGATACCACTGACCAAATTTGTATGATCATGGCCTTGAAAGATCACTTGGGCCATATAACCTCTTCTCATGCAGCACACCCTTAGCTCTCCCAAAATTAACCTCTGTTGTTTTAAATGTGAAAATTTAGGGGATAGCCTGCTATTTACCCTTAAGAACTTAGATCCAGTAATGCCAGCTAAAAGGCAGACCTGATAAGATGGGGCTCTGGCTCCCTTGGAACTCCCTTCAGCGCAGCTTTGTGTGCATCATTCATCAGTGAGTTCAGAGGCTGTCTCTTAGAGAAGCAGCTGAGTGAAGTCCTAAATCAAGGGGAAGGCTTCTTGCTAAGACACTTTGCTGTATTGTTTACCCTCTTTCTCTCCACATGCCTTTCTACCATGGGATGATAACAAATTACTGTCTCTCCTGTCTCAGCTCCTGCTGTTCTTCCTAGTTGTTTTGATGCCCATCTCTTTCAAGAAGGCATTTTCTCTTCAGCATAAATGTATCAGATGTAGCAAAGTGAATAGTTTTGTTTAAAAATGGTAGCAAAAAGAAATTACTTTTGGGTTGGAGATGCTTTGAAACTACTTCAGCTTCGCTGCTTGATGTAGCATGGATCGCTTGCCTCAAATAAATGATTTTAAGTAGCTTGTGACTCTGTGGATTGCTTACAGTGTTTTTCTATTTCATTTCACAGTGCCTTCTCCTAGTGCCTTGCTGGTTGACAATCCCACGTCCTTTGGAAATGCAAAGGAAGTAATAGCAATCAAAGATTACTGTCCAACTAATTTCACCACTTTGAAGTTCTCTAAGGGGGACCATCTTTATGTCTTGGACACATCGGGAGGCGAGTGGTGGTATGCTCACAATACCACAGAAATGGGTTACATCCCTTCCTCCTACGTCCAGCCTGTGAACTACCGCAACTCTTCCTTAACGGACAGCGGGATGATAGACAATCTACTGGAGAGCCCTGATGAGGGGGTCAGGGAGCTAGACCTGCTTGGAGAATGGACTGATGTGAAAAGAAACTCTGTGAAAGCCCACAGTAACAACCCTTTCTTGAACGGTGTCCAGACAAATCCATTTCTCAATGGGAATTTGCAGACGTTGACCAGCTCAGACAGAGAGCCCAACTCCAAAGCATCTGTTGACTTGCTGCTCTTCGACGCGGGGCCTCCTGCTTCAACAGTTCCTAGCTCAGCTGCTAATAGCAGCATGGGTAACATTTTTGATGAATTTCCATCCACAAACAGGCTGGACCTGGAAGAGTCTGTGAAAAGGGACAATCCCTTCTTCAGGAGCAAACGCTCTTACAGCTTGTCTGAGCTGTCTGTTCTGCAAGCCAAGTCAGACACTCCGGCACAGTCGGGTTTTTTCAACGGTTTAAAATCTCCCACTCCTGAGCAATTCCAGAGCAGGGAAGATTTTAGGACCGCATGGTTGAACCATAGGAAGCTGGCCCGGTCTTGCCACGACTTGGATTTGCTTGGTCAAAGTCCTGGCTGGGGTCAGACACAACCGGTGGAGACCAACATTGTGTGCAAACTGGATAGCTCTGGTGGAGCTGTTCAGCTTCCAGACACCAACATCAGCATCCGTGTGCCAGAAGGTCACGTGTGCCCCGGGGAAACGCAGCAGATCTCCATGAAAGCTATGCTAGATCCACCACTGGAGCTCAACAGTGATAAGTGCAGCACCATCAGCCCCGTCCTGCAGATCAAACTCAGCAACATGGAGGTGAAAACATTCATCATTCTGGAGATGAAGGTATCTGCAGAGGTTAAGAATGACATCATGAGCAAGAGTTTGGTAAGACTGCAGTGCCTTCGGAGCGACATGAAGGAGGGGCCATACACACCAATGCAGCTGAGCTATTCGTATGGGGACACGATACAGGTGCATCTGGAGAACCTAGAGCCTTGCATGTACATAGCTGCTGTAGCTCAAGGGCAGAACATCCTCTACCCTTACACTGTTTGGGATTATATCAGCAAGAAGATCACAGTCGGTGTTTATGGCCCGAAACATATTCACCCTTCCTTTAAAACAGTTGTGGCCGTGTTTGGGCACGAATGTGCACCCAAGACTCTGCTAGTGAACGAGGTCACGAGGCAGTCTCACAGCCCAGCTCCAGTTGCCCTTCAGCTCTGGGGTAAGCACCAGTTTACTCTGTCCCGGCCTCAGGACCTCAAGCTCTGCATGTTCTCCAACATGACCAACTATGAGGTGAAAGCTAGTGAGCAAGCCAAAATTGTGCGAGGCTTCCAGATGAAGCTGGGCAAGGTCAGTCGCCTTATCTTCCCCATTGCATCCCACGATCCCAACGAGCTCTCGGATTTCACGCTAAGGATACAGGTCAAGGATGACAAGGATGCCATTTTGACCCAGTTCTGCGTCCAGACGCCACAGCCGCCTCCTAAAAGTGCCATCAAACCGACAGGGCAGAGGCGGTTCCTCAAGAAGAACGAGGTTGGAAAGATCATCCTTTCACCTCTGGCTGCCACTGCCAAGTATCCGGTTTTTCAGGACCGGCCGGTGTTGAGCTTGAAGTATGGCAAACTGCTGAAAACAGTGGTGCGGCAAAGCAAGAATCACTATTTGCTGGAGTACAAGAAAGGAGACGTCATAGCCCTCCTCAGTGAGGAGAAGATCAGGTTGAAGGGACAACTGTGGACGAAGGAGTGGTACATCGGCTACTACCAGGGCAAAATAGGCCTCGTGCACACCAAAAATGTGCTGGTGGTTGGAAAGGTCAAGCCCAGCTACTTCTCTGGGCCTGATCTCACTACCAGCCTGTTGCTCGAGCAAATCCTCAGACCCTGCAAATTCCTAACCTACATCTATGCCTCCGTGAGGACTCTTCTCATGGAGAACCTCAGCAGTTGGAGGTCCTTCGCGGACGCGTTGGGCTATTTGAACTTACCGCTCACGTTTTTCTGCCGATCAGAGTTGGACAGTGAGCCGGAGCGAGTGGCCTCCGTGCTGGAGAAGCTGAAGGAAGACTGCAACAACACAGAGAACAAGGACAGGAAATCTTTTCAGAAGGAGCTGATGATGGTGAGTCCGAGGTCTGATGAGGGCATCTTCCTTGACTGTGGTGCAGAGTGGTGGGGGTGAGTGGGAGCTAAGCTTTCCTAACTCGGTCACTGAAAAATGGACTGAGGTTTGCAGATTGAATGGGAATTCAGGCCTGCGGTGAGGAATGAAATGGGTAAAAAGTTGTACGTGTTGAGTGAGTGAAGCAGGGATGCTTGGAAGATGGCTAAGCTGAAGGCCCTTCAAAGCAAGGTGGTTTCAGTCCAGTGCTTTCCTAGCGCTCAGCTGGACCTTGCTGCTGAAGGCTATTTCAGCCTTCAGTGATAAATAGAAGATGTGCATGCATATCAAGGAGTTACCCAGGAGCTGCTGGTTTCCTCAGTCCAAGATCAAAGTGATGCCAGTGATGGAGATCTTGGTTTTTTGTGGCAGAAAACTGGAAAAAGGGAAGAAACATAAATGCTTTTCCTGTATGGTGTGTGGTAGGCAAGCCACCTCTCAAGTCATAGAATCATGGAGTGGCCTGGGTTGGAAGAGATCTCAAGGATCATCAAGTTCCAACCCCCCAGCTGCAGGCAGGAACATGCGTTTATATTGCCTCAAGTTTGTCAAACGTGCAGGAGAGGGGTTTTATGGCTGCTGTGAAGTGCTACATCTTTACGGTTATGAAACAACCCCAAATTGCTCTATAACAATGTCTGTGTTTACTCCTCCTTTCCTTGAGTGACAGCTAAACCAAGGGAATCTCTGAATTAGGATGCTTTGTGTTCAGCTGTGGGCTGTGTTTGTAAATTGTCTGAAGTGCCTGGCTTGCCTCTGTCCTGAAAGGCTTCTGCAGGCATTTGGGGAAGTGCTGTCTGCAGGTTTTTCTAGGATGCTCTTCAGAAGTCTCTAATGAGAAATTGTCTTCACGATAACAGCTTCTAGCATTTCATAGGAGGTGGGCCAAAGAAAATGCAGGACTTTGTGCTGAGAAGAGATTTGAGTTGCAGCAGTTCATGTGTCTTGAAATGCCGGTTTAATTAAGAATAGCACAAGCTTTGCTTAGCAGTGATGCAGGCAGGCAGTGGGGCAGGAACATGCAGCACACAGAAGGAAATTAGAGGTAGGCACATGGGTAAAGAGGACTGCAGCTAAATTAAACTCTCCATGTCCCAACCTCTCTTAATAAAAATGGGGAAATGTCAGGATTGAGCAGTAGGTGTAAGGCATTATGAAGAGTATGGAGCCTTTCATTACTCATGGAAATTTTTTCAGGGGAGTTCATGGAAGGTGCCTTGTGGATGTACTTCCTCTACCTAAGAGCACAGTACAATTAATAACTCTTTATAACAGGCCCTGTCTGAGTGTTGGTGTTACTGTGGAAAATGGGAAGATAGTTTCCAAAAGTCTGACTCATGCCTGCACTTAGGGTGAGCACCAGAGCTGCTCACGGAGGGCAAGGATGTCCAAATGCCACGCTGCAGTCCCCAGGGGAGCATCCAAGCTGAAGGCCAATGGGCTGCAGTTACTGGAGGATGCTGCTGCTTCCCTCTGCTCTTCCTCCCACCTCAGCCTTGCCTTCTCCAGCTCCAGCTGGGCTGCTGCCTGCTGATCTGAGGGAACACTGTGATGAAGAGGTCTGGTGTGATGGTGGGTTCCAGCAGTGTCTTCCAGCAGTCTCTAGCTTGGTGCAGGTGCTGGTTGGAATGAGCAACTGTTTGGGCAGCCCCAAATCACCTTGACTTTGAACCACGTAGGTTGGCACTGAGGTGAGAGGCCAAGGAGCTGCTGGGCTGCAAAATGTTTAGTTGGGTGGAGATGAGAGGAGAGCAGGGGTAACCTTGCTGCCTGGGTTTGTGATCTGTGGCCAGTGGGACAATGTTTTAGCTTTGGGTTTCGATAGAAGGCAAGCTGTAGGCCGTGTCGTCAACTCAGCTTCTCGTGAGGGAGTCTTCTGGCCATTGTATGGCTTGTTTTTTGAGCTTCTGGGAGGCAGCTGCTGCAGCTGCACCGGGCTCTGGGGTAAGACCTGACTTTCTGGCCCACATCTCCAAGCTAAGCTTGGGGCGTCAGTTTGCTTCTCCAGTCAGTGGGCCACTTGGGCTCATGATGCCTGGGATGCAGCCATGTCTTGTGCCTTGTTTTGCCACAGCTCATCCAGCCTCAGCAATCCCTCCTCTGCTCTGGGGCTGGGTGGAGGTGGTAGCCAGGGCTGTGTCTGACCCTGTGGCTCCTCAGAAGGAGGCTTGGCACCTTTAATCATTCAGTGAGTAATGGAGTAAACTGTGTGCTCCTCTTGCTGAATGCTTCCTAGGGCTTTGTGCTGTTTGTTTTACTGGCTTGCTTTTCTTTTATCTATTCTCTTTGTCTCCAGGGGACAAAGACAGCCTGTAGGTCATGGAGAGGCTGTGCCAACCTAACTGTGGGGATGAAGAAAAGATGAGGCTCTCTGGGGGCTCACAGACCTACTAACTCGAGGGCTATAAGCTGCTGGAAAACATACTGCTCCCAAAGGGATGCATCTCATGCAGAGTCCCAGAGCGGGTTTTATTTTCCGTGCTTGAATGGAGACATAATCCTGAATATTGGCTCTGTTTCCTATTCTGTGTCAGATCTTGCTGCGTCTGAGCCTGTTGGTGAAGGATGAGCCCTTCTCCTGATGGAAAACTGCTTCTAAACCCCTTGCTGCTGTCAAATGGTCCTTAGCTTACAACGAAACAAGAGTGAGATTGATTTTTAAAAAAACCACAACAACTGTGTTTGGGGAATGACAGTTGAAAAGTAACTTATTTTGTTGCGTGTATGGCTAATTTTATTTGCAACAAGTGGTCTTGCTTTCTGCTGGTGAGATCTGTGTATTTCATGTTAAAGTTGACTGTTCCATCCCAGAGGGACTGTGGAGAGGGAAATGGTAAGGCTGCTTATCTCACATCGGTGTTGAGTACACAGGATTGCCATGGCAGAGCTATACACCAGTAGCCAAGCATGGAAAAGCCCTCTCATTGATGACTAGTTAATAAATAATCTGTGATTACTTACTCTTTTCACCTAGCAAAAGCAGCAGTGTGTGAAGGTAACTGAGGGGAGCATTGCTCACGAGTTAGTCATCACATCAGAGAGAGAAACAGCTCTCCCCTCCCTCTCTGCCCATCAACCCAGGCAGCAAGCAGGTTGTCTCCTCGAAGCCTGTAGGCACTGCAGCCTGGATCTGCAATGATACACGAGCAGCCTAACAGACCTCTTGCAGCTGGGCAGACCTCTGTGGCTGCTTCTGAGGGGAAGAAATGCGTTTGCTCACTTCTCCATGGCAGGGCTTCAAGGTGACATGCTTTTCACACACACACAGGCAGCATCGCTGTGGTCGGTGGCTGCAGCCCAGTGTGCAGGTGCTCCATCACATTTCCAAGCCTTTGGAGTCCCAGCAAACGCTGGGTGTTCGGGTGGTTTTGAAAATGTGAAGTCACATACCACAGTATAATCCAATGCACTCGGGTTGCCACTCGAGAGCCGTGCCAGGTTTCATTTGAGAAACTTGACCTAACTTGCCATACAGTGGCTGCACTGCCTGGTCCTCTGGAGCTGGAGTGAAGCCTGCCATGAAAGACATCACTTCTTTCACTCTGCATTTTTTGATACGGTGTTTTGGTAGAGCCTTGCTCTTATCAGCCTTTCCAATAAATGCTACTTCTAGGAAGCAGCACCGGTCTGCTGAGAATATGACTGCACTTGTTAGCAGAGTGCTGCAGATCCTATAAGCTTTTTCTTCTCCGGATAACTGGAGATGTGCTTCTGCTTGCTGTATTTATTGTGACTGCAGGTGTGTGAATGCTGCCTCTTTTCTACCAAGGTGGAGTGAATGCTGTGTCCTCATCTCTGGTGCTGGAGAGCCTGAGCACTGTGTTCCTGCTTGGATCTCGTGCTGCCGTGTGGGCACACAAGCCCAACCTGCTCTTCTTCCCTCCCCTTAGCTCCTGCATCCTGAATTGAGCTGCTGGCAGTCCTGCTCTGAATTTGGGTCCTTGGTGAAAAGCAGGTCCCTCAAACAGAGGGCAGTGCTCCCACCAAGGCTCTGCCAAGCAGGCTGCTCAGAGCTGGGTGGTGGTAGAGCAGTGGCACAGGGCTGGCTGTGAACTTCCCTGCAGACTCCTTGCTCTGCAGACAACATCAGATGACCTGCTTTTATTTGCTGGGACTGAGAGGAAATCGTTGATGCCTTCCTGTTCCTTGGTGCGGATATTTCAGAGTGCTGTACCTGGTGCATTCTCATGCTTGGTTAATGGCACTCTGAACGTTGCTGCTTCTGTAACCACATCTTTGCCTCCCCAGCAGCTACCTTCAGCCCTTTCAGGCAGTGATTAATGCCTGATAACGCTTAGACCCTCCAGGGTGCTTTCTAATTTAAATGCTGTTTAAAAAATCATTAACTAATTTAAAAACTCCATTTCCATCACCGCTTCCTTCTGGGTCTCACGCTTGGCAGGCACGAGTGAACTTGGGGACACTTCCCACCTCTGGGGCAAAGGAGAAAGGCTTCACCCCATGGTTCAAACAGATTTAGGGAGGGGACAACACATCCACAGCTCACATGGCTGCTTATCCCATCTTGGCTTTATGATTATTGAACTGGGGTGGGGAGGCATAAAGGGGTGCACAGGAATCACGGCTTTTCAACCCCATCGTTTGCTCCTTCCCTGTCTGTGTGCTGCGCTCCACCCAGGGCTCCCTGCTGCCTGTTTGCCTCGATGCTGTTTGCTGTGATTAGAGGACTGGAAATGGGCTTCTGCATTTCAGAGCCAGGATGCAAATTCGTCCTCCCCTGGATGCGTTTTAAAGTGGAGGCTCTTCTGCTTTGAACTGGAATTTGAATATCAAACCATCTCCTTTGCTGTGCCGCACTGCTCTGCTGGTGGAGCGGGCTTGGGGCCTCTCTGAGGTTAATAAATGCACCCGAGGAGGATGGAGGGAAGCTGTAGCATAATCCCAAAAGCGCCTGCTGGAGGATTACATCTGCTGAGAGCCCTGCTAATCCCAGCTGGGCAGCATGGGCTTGCAGGGAGCCCAGTGCCTGCTATGCTTTGGCTGCTTATTCCATCACCTCCTCGCTGCCCCATGTTTCCCTCAGCTCACCTGGGGCTCCCTTTGCAGATTGAGCCTTCCCTGGAGGCAAAGCGAAGGCGCCTGCTTATTAGTAGGCTTCAGAGTGAACGTGCTGAGCCGAGGGGAGCAGAATTATCTCTTTCAAAGCTGTGGCTTCAAGTGATTGTACCACTCGTAGCACGGGACTCTGCTAAATAACGCCTCCCTGCTGTTACTCCTTTTTCCTGTGTTCATTGGGAAGCAGGGTGTGTTTCTCCCAAGTGCTCTTATCCCTGGGAAATAGATCATGTGTGACCAGGAAAGGACAGGGTGCCTCTGCACCGTCCGCCTGATTCAGAACAGTTCACGCTTGCTGACTGCTGGTCTCAGGGAGAAGACCGTGGGCCATAATCCTAAATCTGTGCTTCTTAGGACCACCTGAAGCCTTCACTTCCAGAGCAAAGGGCCCTGAGCCTGTTGACTGCGTGGTGAGATAACATTGCTGAGAGCTGGATGTGGAGTGCTCTGCACAGTTATGAATACGGCACAGATGCGAGATCTGAACGCTTCTCAATGCCCAAGAAAAATATAATGCTTTTTTAAAATGTATTTTGCTTGCTTAACGAGAGGGTTTATTATTTCTACTTCTAATGCAGGAAACCAGTGTAAGCACTTTGTAGAAGCAAATGCTGGTCAGAAGCAGTAATTAGATTCAAGCCCAGCTTTGCTTTGTGTAAGCTGGGAACAGATAAGGGAATCAACATATATTTGCTTTGCAAATTGCTGGAGTGGTTTCAGATGTTACTGTCTTCCCCAGCTGTTTGTTACTGTCCCCCTGATAAACAGTCTCTGAGAGGATTTAACCCCTCTTCTTCTTCAGAGCTGCCTGTGTGCAGAGCCCCGGGTCAGGGCAGGACGTGGTGACCCACAGCCCTGCTGCAGGGATGGCAGCAGAGGGACAGGAAGGAACCTGGGGGGCAGTGGTTCCATCCTCTTGCTTGCCAGCTGGGCATCCTTCTGCCTGAAAACCAGTCTTGCTCAAACGTGTGTGCTCTGAATATGTTGGGAATTAGCAGGAGGGAGCAGGTGGTTCTGGCCCTTTTTGGACCACTGAGGGCTTTTCTCCAGGTCCCTGATTGCTGTAATAACCTCCCCACGCTGCTGTGACGTTGGTGTTGTTTCCAATGGGAATGCTGGAGCCAGCACAGCATGCTCCTTGGAAACTCGCAGCAGCATCGATGGGGGTTGTCCTCTTTATCACCAAGCTGTGGTTTGCATTTGCTCAAGTCAGCTCCCCTGCTGAGATGCTGAGCGATGCCCTTGGTGCTCAGCTGTCCTGGAGCTCAGTCCTCATTCTGCTGTCCTTGCAGCTCTGGCAGTAAGGAAACAAGAGGGTGCTCAAGAAAAAAAAGAAAGGCAGCAGCTAGCAAATCTGTCTCCTCGTTGTAGTGCGTGATGAACCTGCTGAGCTGCTGCTGCAGTCCACGCTGGGGCGGGCAGGATGGAGGGAGATGGATGATTAAGTGATGATTAAACCTTTCTGGGTGGTAAACTGCCCCTCAGGGCATCTTGGGATTGTTTGCATTGTTTCAGTGTTGCTTCAAAAAACCCATAAAAATAAAAGGGTTCTCGTTCCATAACACAGAACGTGTTTCCATAAACACTGGAGGTCTGTAGAGGGGTTTGTCCGGGGACAGGGCTTGTTCCTGAGGCTCTCATTATGCTTTCCACTTGGCTGTGGCACACGGTGAGGGTTGCCTCGTCCTTCCTGCTCGGCTGTAGAGGGATGCTGGTTCTGTTGATCCTCTGATAATCACCATTTAAATGGTTCCTTTCCATGGGTTTTCCCTGTTGCAACTTGCTTTGTGTTTTGAACAGAGTTTTACCTGCTCTGTCCTTTATTCCTGGCTGAATTATTGGTAGGTAGAGAACACACTGCTGTCAGTCTCCCTAACAAGCATTTTCTCTTCTCCATCTTGTTCTGAGGCTGCTCTCCAGGCCTTGTCCCCAAATGCCCTCCTGGCCTGTGCCCACCGAGTGCTCGATGCAGGTCGTGGATGCTCATGCTGGTTGTGCCACTGGACAGTGCTCCTCTGGGCTGGGGGTACAAGCAGCGCAGAGTACAGAGGGTTCATTGTCTCGATTAAAGGCTTTAAGATGCTTTAAACTGCTTATGTGGCTCCTGAACATCTTGAGCCTACACCATAAAGCCGTGGTGGGCAACCCCAGCTGCGCGCCTGGTTGAACAGGGGTAGGGCACTCGGTTCAGTTAGTGGCGTGACTCTTCTGTCCTGCCCACTGGCCTGATTTCACCAGTTGTTGCCAGAAAGGAGGCAGGAGGGTTTTGTGGTGGTTTTTCAGGGACATCCCCACCCGATTCGGGCCCACCCTGACTCCATCTTCCTTGTTTTTCCTAATGATCCCGCAGGCCTTGCTGAAGATGGACTGCCAAGGGCTGGTGGTCAGGCTGATCCAGGACTTTGTGCTGCTCACCACGGCCGTGGAGGTGGCCCAGCGCTGGAGGGAGCTCGCTGAGAAGCTCGCCAAGGTCTCCAAGCAGCAGATGGACGCCTACGAGGCCCCGCACCGCGACAAGAGCGGGGTGGTGGACAGCGAGGTGAGGGCAGACCAGCCTTCGTCCTTTGGGATTTTCCCAAGCTTGTTCTCGCTTGTGCAATCTTGTGCTCTTAGGGAATGAGGAGTTGGCTGTGATGGGGGGAAACGCGGGGACTTTTTCACCCACAGCGCATTTGTTCTCGGATCAAAAGGCATTGAGGGTGGTAGCACTCGTTGGATGCTGAATGCTGGGCATGGGCCGAGCTTCACGTTCAGCTCTTCTCTCTCACCCTCTGTCCCACAGGCCATGTGGAAGCCTGCGTATGACTTCCTCCTCACCTGGAGCAGCCAGATGGGCGACAGCTACCGGGATGTGATTCAGGAGCTGCACACAGGGCTGGACAAGATGAAGAACCCCATCACCAAGCGTTGGAAGCATCTCACCGGCACCCTCATCCTCGTCAACTCCTTGGACCTGCTCCGGGCAGCTGCATTCAGCCCACAAGACCACGAGGATTTTGCCATCTAGCGCGGCTCCTTGCAGCCATGTTTTCATCCACGTCTCATTTATTGGTGGTATCCGTATTTTTCTGTGCTTTTTCCCCCTTTTATTTTTTTTTTTTAAACAGTTGATATAAACAGAACAAGCGGGGATTGCTCTCCCCAGGTTTAAAGAGGCCAAAGTTTGCAAGTTCTCAGCAGGACTGGAAATGAGCAGGAGACGACCCTCCTCTTGGTGGGAAGGCATCCAGAAGGGATGGCTTTTCATATGGAATCGATACCACTTCAACTATTCCTTACTCAGACACTTAAAAGGAGTCAGGGGGGCGGGGAGGGATCACAAAAGAGAATCCCTTTTTTTTTTTGTTTTTTTTAGGCATTTACAAATAAAAAGTCTAATTTTTGTAACGAGCAGCAAAGGTTGTAACCACTTTGGGGGGAAGCTGTTGCTGTTTTGTATGTTGTAGAGACTGCTTTTAAATTATCATTTTTGAGATGAACGCGAGTGATGTAAATACGTATTTAAGACGAAGCACAGCAGTGTCCCAGTGGTTTTGGTAAACTCCCACAGTGCAGACTGACTGCAGAGCACCGTGTGAATTTGGGGTGTCTTCAGCCCTGCAGGCAACTTAAATCAGAAAGGAGCTTTTTTTCCTCCCATCTTACAGGACATATCACCTGTTTAGTTGTTTTTGTTTGTTTTCTTTTTAAAATGTATCTGCAAACGTGCATTTTGTCATCTGTGGGTAGGGAGGTGCTCGTGCCATGTTCGCAGATGCACGGGTACCATTTCTAACCATGGGAACGGATGCTGCCCCTGGCTCTTGGACGTGGGTGCTGCCCACCGTGTCTGGAAGAAGCTGGAAGTTGGGGGCTCGGCACAGCCCTGCTCTTTGCTGCCCGTGGTGGTGAGTGGGTCACTCTGCCATTGCAGCGAAGTGCTTGGGCATGATCCTCCTAACTTGAAATCCATTCCAGAGCTCAGCGGAGATGTTTCAGACGTGTCTGGTGTCCTCATACTCATTGCCATTGATTTCTGAGGGCTTTGAATGGGGCTGTTTGAGGCTCCCAAACTCCAGCTGAACTTGTAAATGTCTTTTGCAATGACACTGGTGCCATTGAGCTGAATATTTGTGGTACCAAGTGCCCCGTTCTTTCCCCTCGTGTTTTATAGCTGCCTCTTTTGGATTACCTCCCTTCTTCCTTCTGCTCCTCAGCTTTGAAATATTTTACATGGGAGGGGAATATTTTTGCACAGAAACATTATTTTAGGTGCAAAGTCTCTTTATAGCGAGGAAGACGGATTGTTAAGGTTGATTTTCTTTCAGGTTGAACCAGAAAAACAGAAAGAGTGGGGAAGGCATCTTTGACAAACGCAGTAGAAGCACACAAAAGCGGCTGCTGTGGCCAACAGGCTGGGCTCTCAGCAGCCAGGAGCAGGAGGTGGTGACACTTAGGCTTGATTTCTTCTCTTGGGAGGCTGCAGGTGATACAATCTCCCTGGAAGAGCCAGGTGTGGGGCACTGCCCATGGATTTGCAGGTGCAGGTGGTGAGTGGGCATCTGATGGTGCTGGCAGCCTCGGGAGGGAATGTCTTCCCACAGCTTCACTGCTTTACATCCTCTTTTCAAAGCGACACCCCCAGAAGCAGTCTCCCCTCACAGGACCCCACCAGAAATAATTAGCACCTTAATTTCTCCTCAGGGGGTTTAAGGAGTTTCCTATGCAACGCGGCGTAGCACAGAAATAAATGTGGTCTGCCAGCACCTGAGCCCGTGATGCATTTGCTTTCTCTTTACAAGAGCAGGGCACTGTAAGAGCACATTTTCCTCACACCAAGCAAAACCAAATCTCCAATGCAATAAGGAGCAGCTCCTGCAAGAGAGATCCAGCCTGTGCCAGCACGGCTTTGGGCTGTTCAGAGCAGGCAAGGGCAGCCCCAGCCCTCACAGGCAGTTTTACTCTCTGGTGACTCCAAGATGGGGACGTCCCTGAAGAATTTCAGTTTATTTTTTTTGCCCTCCCCTTGGTTTCTCTAACTACCTCAGGTACTCTATACCCAGCTTAACATTTCAGCGGCGACACGAAGCTTGCTGTGCTCAGCTCCCCGACTGCTGTGAGCCGCGGTGAAACGCTCAGCACGTTTCGGGGTGACCACTGTGTTGCTTTGTCCCTCCTTCAGTCAGAAATCCCAGCTCTGCTCACCTGCTGGGGCTGGGCTACGTCCTTCAGATGCCTTCTGCCCGCTGTCCGGAGAGCCCGTCTGGAACTGCGCCTGGGCTTTGCATCGCGACCGCAGTTGGTGCAGTAACTGGTTATTGTACTTACATTTAATGTTCCTTTTTTTAAAAAAAAAAATAATAATTTTTTTGGAGAAAAATATTCCTATTAAAGCTGTTGCTATTGCAGTGCTACCGAGTGGATTTCGTCTGCTGGTGGGTGGGTTTAAGGCAGTGGGCATCAGGAGGCTTTTGTCAATCCCACAGGCTGATGCCCAGGCCGTGTGGCCTTGGGCTCGCAGCACAGACCGTCAGTTGTGGTGCTCTCAGTAGGAACTGAATTCCAATTTCAGACCATGAAAGTGGGTTATTCAGATATCTGTCTCTGGCTGTGGCTTCGGCTTGCCAAGGGTGAAAAAAAAAGACATTGGTTTGATTTAATCCCTGGCAAAACGCATCCCGTGGTGCAGCACAGGGTGGCACAGCTGGATTGCTGGGCCAGGGCCACTAGGGCTCCTGGTTATGAATGATCATTCTTAAGTAGCCTGGACCTATCTAATAGGAGCAATTCTCCATTAGTTACTTCTCTGATGTCTGACTCCCTCTAATATTTTATCTTCAAGTAAATGATTGGTCTTTTTTTTCCTGTGTCCAACCAAGGGAATGACCTCCTTCAGCACAGCCCCCTTGGCAATGCATTTGCAGCATTTCAAGCCATCGGAATAGGATGATATCTCACATCAGCTCAGCTCGCCATTAAATGGCTGAAAGAGATATGTCAGAATGGGGAGGGAGGGAGGTCACCCCTGGGTTATCAGTGTCTGGACAGAAATCTGCAGTATCAGTGATTCTTGCTTTGTCCTCTGCGGCTCTCAGTGTCTGGACACCCAGTGCAGTCTGCAATGAAAATGAGAAACTGTGATGAAAGAGCCAGGAGGTCTCTGGGCATCTGTTTTTATCCCTGGAAATCCCTGCTGAAAATCAATTGTTCTGCTTCCTTCGTAGCTCTCAGCTGAATGCTGGTGGTGGATTATCGGCTGTCAGGACACCCAAATCTTGCAATATGAGGTCACAAGTGGTTAGAGAAATTGATTAAAGGACGACTCCTAGGTGTTTGCCTTGCTGGCAGGTTTCTTTTGGCACCAGAAAACCATAATTCCCAGTGGGTTTGCCCTCCTCTGATAGGCAGACCCCCCTCACCAAGAGGAGGCTGTGTAGAGCCGTACCTGGCAGGAGAGCCAGCAAAACAACTTCGATGAGGACCTCACTGACCCTGCTGCTCAGCTTTGGGAGAATCCCAGGCACAGCCAGTGTGTGAATCTTCTGCATTTGGGTCTTCTGGTCCTTTGGGTCTTTGGGGACGTGGTTAATGAGCACAGTGGTGGCGAGTTGGTGATTGGACTGCATGACCTCAGAGCTCTTTTCCAACCTCAATGAATGTATGACCCTTATAACCTCTTCACCTTAATAACCCAAGTCAGCTTCATCAGGCCTGAGCCCTCATAGAACATGAGTAAGGTGGCTGCAAGAGGAGGTTGTTGTCCCTGGAGACAGCTCCCAGCACACATCTGTGGCATCACCACTCACATCTTTTGGCCACAAAAGCCCTTTATTTGGTAATGCCCTTTTCACAGCTTCTTCCTTGGGCTGGGATCACAGACTTCCAGCAATAAATGGTACTTTTAGACTCTTGTATTATGTTTTCCCAAAGGCCACGTGCAAGGGAGCCAGGCCCAAAGAGAGCCCATCTCCACGGAGATGGATTGACAGTTCTGCACTGGATGGCAGTTGGCTGATGTAGGGTGGGGATACCCTGCTATCTGGTGGTGAGAAGAAAGGAGCCTCTGGCTGGAGGGATGAACAAGTTATTTTTTCACAATAAGGGCAGTGAGACTCTAGCACAGGCTACCCATAGGTGTGGTGGAAGCCCCATCCGTGGAGACATGCAAGGTCAGGCTGGATGGGGCTCTGAGCACCTGATCCAGATGTAGGTGTCCCTGCATTGTATAGGGACACCTGCAAGGACTGTGCAGTTTACGAGGCCTGCCTTAGGAGCACAGCTGGTTTTGATTTCCCCTTCCTTCTCCCTGCCATGACCAAATGCTTCCCACTCCCAGCATCCCTCCTGATAGGATGAAGTCATCTCAGACCAACCGTTTTCAGCTGAGGCTCACAGGGCAGCCCCATCGTATCGTCAGCAGCCTCCAGGGGGGTAATTAACCTTGGGTTTCTTCCCCGCTTTAACTGCCCCTTGCTGAACGTTAATTAAACCTCACAGCCATCACTTCACGAGGTCTCGCTGGTTGAAGTGAGTTGCTGGGATGTGGTTGGGTCCCTGCTGGGAGGGCTGCTGGGTGACAGACACGGCGTGCTTTGATCTACCCCAAAAAGCAGACTGTGCCCATGACAGCCTAGACTGGAGGTATTTTGGGGAAGGATCTGCCAGTCCTGTTTGTTTGGTCCGGCTTGTGAAGGAGGTTATGCAGGAAGTGAGTCAGCCAATATCTGCTGGGAGATTTGGGATTTGATGATGCCCGTGCTGATGGCTTGCTTTTATCATCCCAAGCAATCAGATCTGGCGTATGAGACCATTCTTCTGTCCTTAATGGAAATGGAATTGATGCTGGGAACACCTCCTGCCGCCTAGCAAAGCCAAATCCCATACCAGCACTCTTCCAACCTGGTGGGTGTGAGCTGTGCGTGGCCTCTGACACCCCCCTGTGCGCAGAGGGAGTGCAATGGTCTGGGAAAAAGGGGCCTCCTTCTGGAAATACTGGTGTCGCGGCTGGCTGTGGCAGCAGGGAAAAGCCTGGGGATGGGATTTCATCTCGTAAAGCTGGGGTGGGACGGCATCCTCCCACCGCAAGCTGCTGTGACCCCTAGAGCCCTGCCATGCGCGAGGCAAAGAGGCTCTCACCCACGTTTTCAGCAGCTCCCTTCCACCTCAAAAGATTCTGTGATCCTATACTGCACTCAGTTAAAGGGCAGCAAGCTCATCCTGGTGCAGCTCTTCTTTTGAGGAGCAACGGGAGAGCCGCAGCATCCCTGCCTCCCCGCCCCGGAGCCGCCCGTACCGCCGCTCGGGTTTTGCCCGGCAGCGATGCGGTGGCGCCCTCTGCTGGACACAGCCGGAACACCACGCGGTGCGGCATCGCCGCTGGGTCCCCGGTAGCGCCGCCTGCTCTCTCCCTCTCTCCCTTCTGCATAGCGGTCTGCCAGGCTGCCAACCGAAAAAAGTCAGCTCCCTAGAGCCGAGTGGGATTTTTAGCTTGGTTTGTTTGTTGTTGTTGTTGTTCTTTGCGTTTGAGGCTTTGGCTCTTTTTCTCTCCTTATTTCTCCATTGGCCAAAGGTGGTGCCCAGCCATTAGGGTGGGTCTGGAGATCTCCAAGGAGGAGACCTCACAGCCTCGCCCAGCCATTTCTTGCTGTTCTAGTTGATATTCAGTGCTGTGATGAGCAGCACAAGGTGTCTCTGGACCTCATGTCACTGAGTAGCACTGCACAGAAGTTCTGCTGTCACCCAGAGCTGCAGGGACAGCCAGAGCTGTCACTTCATGGACATGGGGAGCTGTGGAAGCTGTGAATGGGAAGCAAGCCATCTCTCGTGCCCTGTTGGAACTCCCTTCCCATGTCCCAAGGAAAAGATTCCTTGTATTCACTGAGTGATGAAATGATAATAGTGAGAAGCAGCTTTTGAGCACTCCATCTTTGCTGCCCAGAGGGATAACAGAATTGCAGGGCTTGGAAGGGACCTCTAGAGATGGTTCAGTCCAACCCACATCAAGTTGGCTTGGCTATAGACTATCCATCTTTGCTGCCCAGTTCCAAATACATCAGCCACAGAGCACTTTTATGCTCATGGCACATTTACATAGCGAAGGGTTCATAAAGCACCTGTGCTCCCCCAGTTGATGAGAGAGGGCATCCAACCCCACCATCCTTTGAACCCAAGCTGGCAGGCTGTCCCCAGCATGACTCTGGTGCCTTTCACTGAGTGCACCACACACAGCTGCACTGAATCATTCCTTCCTCCAGCTCTCTCCATGTGTGGTGAGTGCCCCCACCTCCCTCAAGTCAGAAAACACAAGAGCCATTACTGTATTGGGGATTTATTTGAAGGACTGGGGGTTGGGTTTTTCCCTTAACATCATTTACAGAGCATCAATCAGATAGTTTTTAAAAACTGCTTCCAAAGATCACACTGCCCAACTGGCGAGCTCCAGAGACGGATCTCTGCCCGATGGGGAACTTGGTGAAACACCAGTGGCTTTACAACCACTTCCATGCTGAAGTGTGGCTCGAGCCCAGGTATTGTAAACACACACAAAGCCTACATAAGATGTGCATCTAGCTTGGCTTATGTGACATACAATGTCAGATTATAACATTTGCCTCTTCTATAGCAACAGCTGTACAAAGATTTCAAAGTGCTTCCATCTTACACGGTAGAGCAAATGGTGCTCACAGAACCCTCAGAGCAAAGGCATATGAAATCCCATATTTCTCCATTACATAAAGAGGTTAAAAAAAAATGCGACCACGAGGCCTCTGTACATCAAGAAGTGGAAGCCAGGCACCTTGGACTTCGCACTGATATCTTCCCAAGTGACTGAAGCACTACTGTACAAATTATTTTAACAACTAATTCTTAATTAGAGACAAAAAATATCAATGAAACAACACTTGGTGTTAGTCTAAGGGAATTAAATTATTTCTTGATTGAAAGCTAGTAATTATTTTAGTGAAATTTAAGGTGTTTTCTGATCCTTGAGGTCTGGAGCAGAGGTCTCGCCTCCCATAAGTGTTTTCATCTGCTAGTGGGTCTTTGATTTCCCTGACTTGCTTTTTCTCCCCTTCTTAAAGCAGCACCTGCGGCAGCAGAACATGCAGCACTTCACAGAAATGAAGAGGACGAGGAGGACCACAGCCAGGAGGAAGGCAAAGACGTCCAGAGAGTGATACTGGATCCAGTTCAGGTCATGGGCAGCAGGGCGCAGGTGTGGGGCCCCTTTGTGTTTCATGACAAACTCTACCCAGTGCACAGCCAGGTCCAGAGGGTGGATGGGCCTGTCAAGGTGAAGCTCTGAGAGACGCTGGATGTTCTCTTTGTACCTGCCAAGACAAGGCGTTGGCTGTGTTCAGTGACTTGTGCTGCTGGGACTCACTCCCCGGAGAAAAAAGGATCATAGAATCATTAAGGCTGGAGAAGGCCACAGATATCACCACCCCGTGCCCACCATGCCCGCTGACCATTCCCTCAGTGCCACTTTTCCAGTTCTTCAACACCCACAGGACTGCTGACCCCACCACCTTCATGGGCAGCCGTGCTGCTGCATCACCGCTCCTCCTGAGAAGCAACATTTCCTAACACCGTGGAATCATGGAATTGCTCAGGTTGGAAAAGACCTTAAAGATCATCAGGTCCAACCACAACCTAAGCATACTACCCAAAATCTAAGAACTCAAAAACTTCCTTCGGAAGGATGCAGTGTCAGTTGTCTGAGAGCCCGCTAGGGGCTCCTCCACATTTTTCCTGCCACCTCCACCACGAGAGAAGTAAAATAGTAAAGTTATGAGCCTTGAAAAGTGCTGCTTTCAATGCTAAACAAAGGAGAAAAGGTAACAGAAAAAGAAGTAGAAAAGCTTAGTTTCAGCTGTCAGCAAAATCTCCTGTTATCTTTCGTCATCTCAATATCTTTTGTCAGCTTTATTTCTTCCAGTACACTTGCACTCCATCTATTCTGACGCCTGCATCCTCTCAGATCAGGCTGTTCTCATCACCTAAAGACTGCAATCTCAGACTGCAAGAAGGATGGTGCTGGTACAGGGGTGGGACAAGGTTAATCCAGGGCAAACGATGCCTTCTCAGCAACGGAGCTGATGTAAGAAGGGATATAAGAACAGATCAGTATTGTTTTAAACTGGAAGTCAGAGTGCTGGCGTTATACAGCAGTAGAAAGAAAAAGTGCATATGAATTACTAACTTTTTATCATTGATAACTGCTTTCAGGGCATCGGATATGTCTTTCGAAGTCATTTCTAGTATATTCAGTGTCAATCCTGCTCCCCGTGACTCCACTCGTTTCGCATTGTCCATCTGGTCTCCAAATAAAGGCATTAACACCATTGGCACTGCATTGCATATGCCCTCATAAATACCGTGTGAGCCTCCATGGGTAATGAAGGCACGAGTCTTAGGGTGAGCTGTGGAAGAAAGAGAGATCCGTTATGTCATGGTTACACACACCTAGGAAAAATACATTAAAGAAAAATGCCATTCTTAGGTGTACATTAAGAACTTTAGGCTGTCATAAGCGTTGTTACTTATAGGCAAACAATATAGCAGAGAACGGGACGTTATGGATTGTAGAGCTCCATCTTGGTTTGGGTAACCTCTGAAAAGCCCCTTAAGATCCTCCACAGCTTCTCAGGTGTTAGGATAAAATCACAACCAGTGAAACATAAAAAGCAAAGTCATTGCTTTCTCTTTTACCATGTCTTCCATTTGCATGTCTCCCACAGCAGAGCCATATTGTCACGCCAAGTATAGCAGAAGTGCTGCCACAGCTTGAAGCAGTGATTGAGCACCTGGTGGAAGGCAGGGCAACCCAGGGGCGCTCAGGTGCGTGCATTGTATCTGATTGGAAAGGATGGAGCCAGGACCCACCCCTAAGAGACCTCATTTAAGGGCTGGCTGTGGAAAAAAGGGGATCTTGTTGGAGATCCCTGCCTACTGGTCGCCCAAAAGTAAGCACTTCTTCCACTTTCTTCCTTTGTTTCTGCCTCTATGGTTGCTGCGTTTGAGTTTGCTCTAATTTGCTACAGCCTAGTATTGTCCCTCTCTGCTATTATTGCTGTACTTCCCATCACATTACAACATTTCACCAAAAAAATGCACTCCTGGCAATAACACACAATATGACCCCCTTTAAAAGTGTGAGAAGCTGCCTGGAAGTGCTTGCTTGAGAAATTGAAACTCCCCCTTCAGTCCAGGAGACAACAACAGGGCAGGAAAGCATAGCTGAGTGTTGAGACTGGATAATCAGAGACAAAACCTCCCCCCATACTTTACAATACCATAATTGAGAGTTGCAACACCTTTCCAAACAGTAAGGCGATCTTGAAATTGCAGTTAGAGAAGTTTCTAAAAGGTGAATTCTGTTTCAGACAGACCCGCAATGATAGAGTCAGCAGAGATGCTGGTAATGGGGCCTTGAAACTATGTGATGGAATTGAAAGCAATAAGATGGTATAACCCTAGGCATCTCAGACCTACCTAGGAGGTCATTCTGTGGCAGCCACTTGACAAGCTTCACGTTCTTTGGCAGGTTGGGGGGTGCCTCCCCTGTGTATCGCCACAGAACCTTTGGAGGGCAATAAACACAGTGTCAGTTCTCAACAAGCACACTCACACTGCTCCTCTGCTGGTTTGGAAAGCACAGCTAACAGCGTCTCTGCGCAAAACCTCTTTTGCCAACAACAGGGATGATGTTCTCTCTGACACTTGGGGAGCAGGAGAAAGAAGGGAGAGCTGAGCAATCCAGGAGCCAAAGATAACGTACTATATCTGAACACAGCATTGAATGTGCTGGAAGGAGGAAAGGGATACTGTACCGTTTGAGGGACTGATCCCAAGGCATCTGCAATTTCCATGGCTTTCTTCATGGGGATCTCGGAGACCATGGAGCCCAGCGAGAAGACAACAATACCGTGTTCCCCAGAAGCATTTACAATGGCTTCGAATTCCTGCCAACACAAAGCACATCCTCAGTCAAAACCCCTATTATGTCACAGGTGGCAACTTCTGTCACGTTTCCATGGAGGGGAAAAAAAAAAAAAGGATGCAGGTGTTTGAATGAAGGTATGCAGGGATGTGAATGTTTGCAGAAATGGAGCCCGAACCAAGGTTTGGAATGGATATGAGGGGAGGGGGAAAAGATTGTAAAACACTTGTGCAGCTCAAAGACATCAGTTTCTGTGCAATAAGAAAGATAATGTACCCGTTAAGTAGGTCAGTTAATCACCATGATTTTCCAATCCTTAAGTGAATACTCTGTGTTTTGCTTTTACACTTATGGAATTACAGATGAGCTTGATTTAGAGTCGATGTTCTTCTTCTCAGACTGTGCAGCTGCAAGAGAGACTTAAGATTTTGAAGCGCTCTGTAAGAAGATAGCTTTGACTTCTGGTATCTGAAATGTTGTGTCCATTTTGACTAGGGTAATACTCATCAGCTGCCAACTTCATCTGCTTTGTTTCTTTTATTTTTGATAAAAGAACAACTAGAAGATCTGCCATTGGAATGGAAACGCAGATGAATTCTTATGTAAAACAAACAGCCAAAGACTGAAGTGAAAACCCAGTGTCATAGAAAAATACTTGGTAAGCCAAGGGAGGAGAGACAAAGTTGGAGGGAGTTGTTGTGAACATCGGAATGGAATAAAATGAATGAAGTCTAGCACGGAAATGTAATCTTTAGGGCCTGAGTGGATAACGGAGATTGACTCCCTTGGTTTTTGCTCTGTTGTGTATTTCTGTGGCTGACCAGAATGCCGTAACCCACAGCCCTTTACTTGAGACTGAATCCAAATGGAAGGACATTTATGAAGGCTTGCCGATAGGTGGCATCTGAACAGCAGGCCTGAATCTCTCCTGCAGGCAAACAAGGTGAAACGCGGTTCAGATGTGGCTCTGTCACAGAAGATCTCTCTGAAGACAAATTCTTCACTAGGTCACTGCAGATAGCTAACGGAGAACTCAGGGCTCTGTTGTGTATGTACTCATGGGCATCTGGGAACTGCAAAGTCCTCCTCAGGTTTTGGGTGTTTTGGGCATGCATTTCTGTGGCTGCTAGGTTGACTTCCCTTCCTTACTTCCTATTGCAGTAGAACAGATGCTGCTGTTTCAGAGTGTGTTTAGCCCTTTTGTTTTCTGTGGGATCAACCACTTGGTTTTATTATCTTCTTCAAACGTTCTTGTGTGCCAAAATCCAACTTTGTCACAACCTTTACAAATCCTCTGACAATCCTGCTTTGAGAAACGGGCCGTGCAGTGGACATTTGCTCAAAAAATAAGAAAAGCTATGTTAGGTTTCCTTAATGGAACTGGATAACCCATATTTATGAAGTTCAGCATTGTCCAAACAAAATGCACTTCCAGACCAGGTCTGGGACAAAGAATCTTATTTAAAATAAGCAGACCTCTTGCTGCTACACCAGAGAAGTAGAGTTTCAATTCATGTCTGCTACAGTCTCCAAAATTCCTGCTGAACTGCTTATCTGCTCCAGGGAAGGGAATGAGCATTACTTGGTCTGCAGAAGTCTTGTAGACATATTAAAAAATGAAATAACCTGAAAGAGGCATCTGGAAGGTAGTTAGGAATAAAAGGGAAAGCTCAGCTTTTCATGAACACTTGTCTGGTAATCTTGGAGGACTTCCAGAAAGCAATTTCCTCCTCATTGCACAAGGGATGAAGTGCAAAGTGCTTTTCTTAGCCACTTCCCCATTCATCTTGCCTGTTATCCTTTCCTATTGATAGGACCGCCATCTAATGGTATAAGCAAGCAGTGCAGACATATGAAAGTAATGGTGGGGTAGGGAAGGTAACTAACATTTGCCTAGTAAATGATTAAACACTGGTTTAATAAAAGGCTGGATAATCAGCACTAGAGTCCGTGTGTGGATGGTGCTACTGCACCCACCGTCTGTTCCTTTCAGAGAAAGAGTAGCAAAGCATTTTTTCACAAAAAGCTGCCTAGCTCATGCTGAACAGAAATAAAATACCTGATATACAAAACTACATTTTTATGACCACAGAAATCTATCAGAACAAGTACTAAAACCTGAGTACGACCCACCTGAGAGAGCTGCTTGTGGACACAGTTTATTCCTCCAATTACAATCATGTTGGGCATCAATGGTCTTGGATAATCTAACACAAAGTCATATCTCATGAGCCAAATGGAAGCCTTGCCTAAGAGATCTAATACCATCACATCTCGCTGAAGGAACTCAGAAGCCAGTTTTTCATATGGTTGGAAAAAAAAATTGCAGAGGAAAAGATTGGAGATGTCAAAGATGACATTCTTCACACGCTGGAGGAAGTTCATGTGATCTGTATGGTCTGTAAGTGCCCTGGGGATATAAGAAGGGGGATTGGGACACTGGGTGGCATCAAATTCCAATCCACATGGCATTCCCCTCATGAAATACACAGAAGGGATGGAAAGATGCTCAGCCAGTATTGCTCCACAAGGAAACACAGGGTCCGTAAAGAGAGCATCCAAGTTAGTCTCCTCGAGATATCTGATAAGTTCTGCGTTGTGCAGCAACTGTTCACAGGATATGAAACCTAAATCAAAGAGTCTTTTTACTTTTTCTTGCAGTCTATGAAATCTTTCCAGAAATGATCCTTTTTCAAATGTGTCCTTAAAAAATGTGTGGAAATTGTCATCCATCTCTTCCTGTGTGAAAGGGACAGTGTAGGATTTCATAACAAAATTCTCTGACGGTTTTATGTGTAAATTGGCATCAGGTGCAACGACGACTATTTCATGTCCTTTCTGCTTCAGAATTTCTAACATTTCCAGCACGCTGAACCAAGGACTCCCATCCACAAACACCACCAGCAGCTTCCCACCTGCAGCCAAGCTGAGCACGGACAGCAGCAGAAGCAGCGACACTGAGACTTGTGGATGAGAAGGAAGCAGCAGGGCCATTCCTGCACAAATGAGGCAGAGCTGCACTGCAAGAAAATTCTGAGCAGCTCTGAAAGAAAAGCATCAGCTCTGCACTTTTAAGTAACCTGAGCAACTCAATAACCTGTGAACCTTGGATGTACCCAAAGTGTGGTAAATGTATAATCCTGGATTAAGTAAGAGGTCAGATAACAAGCACTAGAAATCAGAAAAGTACATAGGTGGGTGCAAAAGGGGTGGATACAATAGATAAGCTGCAGAATATTCTACAGGATGAACAGTAGAGTGTAACACAGAAGAAGGGAGGGAGCATGTTGTATGGAACTGTGCTCCTGATAGCATGTGCTTCTTTCTAATGCCAGTTGAAGCTTTCAGTGCAGAGTACCACTCCATTGGCTGACACAGAGGGGAAGTCATCTCTTCTCAGCCAAGTGGGAGAATGCCTTCTTGTACAGGAAAAGAAAACATGCCAGAAGCCACTTACTGCCTCTCAATTCACCATACTTTGTAAATGAAAAGGTGAAGCTGTCCATACAGGAAAAAAAAGCGGAAAGTGAGGAAGAAAGAAAGAAGAAGAAAGAAGAAAGGCTTTCCTTCTGAACATTCATCTCTAGAAGACCTGTGGACCAACACTGGATGTGAAAGAGCTGTCCAAGATGCTGTTAAAAATGGCATCAGTTTGACTGCAGGACACATCACCCACACAGTGAGGTACTTCCAGTGCCTCAGAACAGCTGGCCAGCCTCTGAGTAAGGAACTCAGGTAATAGAGCACCTTGTCCTACTTTCCTCAGAACCTGGTAGTCCCTTTCGATAATGGCTACCAAGTCCCACTACAGACCTTCACTAGAAGAGCAAAGAATTTTTCTTCTACTCAGAGCAGCCCGGGAAGAAATTCTAGGTGAAAAACATTGAAAAATGCATTGTCAGCTCTCGTGCAATTCACCGGGATCCACCATGCCACCATACCTCCTTCAGGCTCACAACATCGACGGCATCTCAGATATCACACGGTCATCACCCAGGAATTTTTGACTGCGGTCTCCCTGTTATTTAAACACAGATGCTGCTTCCTAGCTTGAGTCTACTTGACACATAATATTCCTGTAGAATTCTGGCTTTGGAAATACCCCCATGTACAGCAGACAATTTCACGGACAGGGAAAGAAGTGGTAAGGCAGCAATGGTGTCCCAGCGCAGAAGCCTGCTGTGTGTTTCTCTATAAGTTCTTCACCCCAGATTTGCCAAGTTGAATGATTATATCTGACTGTGATGCTTTTGACAGCCTCTCAGATTCTCAACGACCTGTCTATCACTTTCTGTGAGATCCTTATGAGAGTAACGAAGTTACTCCATTCCGTACAATATATGAATAAGACCTAATGAAAAGTAAGTAGTCTATTACAAATCCAGAGTTCACTTCAGAGATAAATTTACCTCAGATACATTCACTTTCTACAGAAGGTTGAAGCTTTCAAGGTGGACTCTTCCCTACTCTTGCCACACTCATTTTCCTGTACTCAGCCAACTGGAGAATGGCGTCTCATAAAGGAAAGGAAAGCCAGTCGGAAACAACTTGCTAACACTCATTTGAGCGTATTTTGCAAGTGAAAGATGGAGCTGCATAAAGAAAAAAACTGAAGCAAGGGAGAATTAAGAGAATGACCCACCTGAGAGAGCTGCTTGTGAGGACAGTTTACTCCTCCAACTGCAATCATGTTGGGCATCAATGGTCTTGGATATTCTAGCACAAAGTCATACCTCAGAAGCCATACAGAAGCCTTACGAAAGAGATCGAGCATGGTCACATCTCGCTGAAGGAACTCAGAAACCAGTTTGTCATATGGTTTATAAAGAAGGTCACAAAGGAATAGATTGGAGGTGTCAAAGATGACATTCTTGACACGCTGGAGGAAGTTCATGTGATCTGCATGTTCTGTAAGTAGCCTGGGAACATAAGAAGGGGGACTGGGGCACTGAGTGGCCTCAAAATCTAATCCACATAGAATTAACCTCATGAAATACACAGAAGGGAGTGAAAGATGCTCGGCCAGTATTGCTCCACAGGGCAGTGCAGGATCCATTAAGAGAGCATCAAAGTTACTCTCCTTGAGATATCTGATAAGTTCTTCATTGTACAGTAACTGTTCACATTCTTTGGCAGTTGACTCAGATAATTTTTTCATATTTTCCTGTTCTCTAAAATATCTTTCCAGAAATGATCCTTCTTCAAATAGACCCTTTAAAAATGACTGCAAACTGCCAAGCAGCCCTTCCTCAGTGAACGGGACTGGGTAGGTTTTCAGAATAAAATTCTCTGATGGCTTTACGTTTAAATTGGCATCAGGTGCAACGACGACAATTTCATGTCCTTTCTGCTTCAGGACTTCAAACATTTTCAGCACGCTGAACCAGGGACTCCCATCCACGGATAGAACGAGCAGCTTCCCACCTGCAGCCAAGCTGAGCACGGACAGCAGCAGAAGCAGCGACACTGAGACTTGTGGATGAGAAGGAAGCAGCAGGGCCATTCCTGCACAAATGTGGCAGAGCTGCACTGGAAGAAAATTCTGAGCGGCTCTGAAGCAACAGCAACAGCCCTGTGCTCTTTGAGCTATCTGCACTATGCCATAGGTTGTAATCCTTCAATAACGTGACTGCTGTGTGGTAAATGTTTAATCACTTGTTTGATAAAAGGCTGGATAACAAGCACTAGAGTTCAACCAAGTCCATGGGTGGGTGGTGCCACTGCTCCCACCAGCTACA
Source organism: Tetrao urogallus (assembly GCF_951394365.1). Classification (NCBI taxonomy): domain Eukaryota; kingdom Metazoa; phylum Chordata; class Aves; order Galliformes; family Phasianidae; genus Tetrao; species Tetrao urogallus. The sequence goes on from NC_136821.1 coordinate 35,354,924, forward strand.
CCCCATCTGTTCCTTTATGAGAAAGGGTGGTGTGTGACCCTGGAAGGAGGCAGGAGTGCCTGTGTGCAGCTCTGTGCTTCTAATAGCCTCCCTCAGGACGAAACTTTTGCATCCACAGCAGATCTGTCATGCCCACATCACCACTGCGCCTAGCAGCAGCTGCTCTCTTCTCTGGGCGTGGCCTCTCCTGCTGAACATTCATCTCTAGCAGACCTATGGACCAACACTGGATATGAAAGAGCTGTCCAAGATGCTGTTAAAAATGGCATCAGTTTGACTGCAGAACACATCACCCACACAGTGAGGTACTTCCAGTGCCTCAGAACAGCTGGCCAGCCTCTGAGTAAGGAACTCAGGTAATAGAGCACCTTGTCCTGCTTTCCTCAGAACCTGGTAGTCCCTTTCGATAATGGCTACCAAGTCCCACTACAGACCTTCACTAGAAGAGCAAAGAATTTTTCTTCTACTCAGAGCAGCCCGGGAAGAAATTCTAGGTGAAAAACATTGAAAAATGCATTGTCAGCTCTCGTGCAATTCACCGGGATCCACCATGCCACCATACCTCCTTCAGGCTCACAACATCGACGGCATCTCAGATATCACACGGTCATCACCCAGGAATTTTTGACTGCGGTCTCCCTGTTATTTAAACACAGATGCTGCTTCCTAGCTTGAGTCTACTTGACACATAATATTCCTGTAGAATTCTGGCTTTGGAAATACCCCCATGTACAGCAGACAATTTCACGGACAGGGAAAGAAGTGGTAAGGCAGCAATGGTGTCCCAGCGCAGAAGCCTGCTGTGTGTTTCTCTATAAGTTCTTCACCCCAGATTTGCCAAGTTGAATGATTATATCTGACTGTGATGCTTTTGACAGCCTCTCAGATTCTCAACGACCTGTCTATCACTTTCTGTGAGATCCTTATGAGAGTAACGAAGTTACTCCATTCCGTACAATATATGAATAAGACCTAATGAAAAGTAGTCTATTACAAATCCAGAGTTCACTTCAGAGATAAATTTACCTCAGATACATTCACTTTCTACAGAAGGTTGAAGCTTTCAAGGTGGACTCTTCCCTACTCTTGCCACACTCATTTTCCTGTACTCAGCCAACTGGAGAATGGCGTCTCATAAAGGAAAGGAAAGCCAGTCAGAAACAACTTGCTAACACTCATTTGAGCGTATTTTGCAAGTGAAAGATGGAGCTGCATAAAGAAAAAAACTGAAGCAAGGGAGAATTAAAAGAAGAGAATGACCCACCTGAGAGAGCTGCCTTTTAGCACAGTTTACCCCTCCAACTGCAATCATGTTGGGCATCAATGGTCTTGGATATTCTAGCACAAAGTCATACCTCAGAAGCCATACAGAAGCCTTACGATAGAGATCTACCATGGTCACATCTCGCTGAAGGAACTCAGAAGCCAATTTTTCATGTGGTTTATAAACAATGTCACATAGAAAGAGATTGGAGGTGTCAAAGATGACATTCTTGACACGCTGGAGGAAGTTCATGTGATCTGTATGGCCTGAAAATGCCCTGGGAACATAAGAAGGGGGACTGGGGCACTGAGAGGCCTCAAAATCTAATCCACATGGGAGAAACATCATGAAATACACAAAAGGGAGTGAAAGATGCTCGGCCAGTATTGTTCCACAGGGCAGTGCAGGTTCCGTAAGGAGAGCATCGAAGTTACTCTCATTGAGAAATCTGATAAGTTCTTCATTGTACAGTAACTGTTCACATTCTTTAGTAGTTGACTCAGATAATTTTTTCATTTTTTCACGTTCTCTAAAAAATCTTTCCAGAAATGATCCTTCTTCAAATAGATCCTTTAAATATGACTGCAAACTGCCAAACAGCCCTTCCACACTGAGCGGGACTGGGTAGGTTTTCAGAATAAAATTCTCCGATGGCTTTACATTTATATTGGCTTCAGGTGCAACGACGACTATTTCATGTCCTTTCTGCTTCAGGACTTCAAACATTTTCAGCACGCTGAACCAGGGACTGCCATCCACAGATACCACCAGCAGCTTCCCACCTGCAGCCAAGCTGAGCACAGACAGCAGCAGAAGCAGCGACACTGAGACTTGTGGATGAGAAGGAAGCAGCAGGGCCATTCCTGCACAAATGTGGCAGAGCTGCACTGGAAGAAAATTCTGAGCGGCTCTGAAGCAACAGCAACAGCCCTGTGCTCTTTAAGGTATCTGCTCTATGCCATAGAGTTTGATCCTTCTATAATATAATTGCTGTGTGGTAAATGTTTAATCACTGTTTTGATAAAAGGCTGGATAGCCAGCACTAGAGTTCAACCAAGTCCATGGGTGGGTGGTGCCACTGCACCCACCAGCTACACCCCATCTGTTTCTTTTAGTGGGGGAGGGGAGTGTGACCCTGGAAGGAAGCAGAATAGGTCCATGTGGCTCTGGGCTTCTAATAGCCTCCCTCAGGGTGAAACTTTTGCATCCACAGGAGATCTGTCATGCCCACATCACCACTGTGCCTAGCAGCAGCTGCTCTCTCTTCTCTGGGCATGGCCTCTCCTGCTGAACATTCATCTCTAGAAGACCTATGGGCCAATACTAGATGTGAAAGAGATGTTCAAGATGCTGTCTGGAATGGGGAGGCTGATGATGACTGAAGCATCATCCCAGGGTCGTTTGCAGGACGCATCATCACCCACACAGTGAGGTGAGGTACTTCCTGTGCCTCAGAACAGTCCCAGAGCACAGAGGGAGGGCTCAGCTTTGCCCTCTTTTACCCACATCTGCTTGCAGGTCCCATCATACACCCACAGAACGGTAGAATCACAGAATGGTTGTGTTGGAAGGGACTGCTAATCTCACCCAGTACTCTGGCATGGTATCCACTCAGTGGATCATGTTGACCAAAGCTCTATTAAAAAATGATCTTCAGCAACTCTGCGGATGAGGCATCCTCAGGTTCTCTGGGCAGCACATTGCAGTGCCTGGCAGCAATCTGACTAGAGAAGTCAGGAAATAGAGTACCTTGTCCTACTTTTCACAGAACTTGGCAATTCCTCCCTATAGTGGGTACAAAGTCCCACACAGACATTCACTATAAAAGCAAAGAATTTCTATTAAATTGGGAGTGGCTCAGCAAGAAATTCAAGGAAGAAAACACTTTGGCAACTGTTGCATAATTCACCAAGATCAACCATGCCACCAAACCTTCTTCAGTCTCACAGCACTGATGGCATTTCACTTATTAACATCACCAAGGACAGCCTGTCTCAGGTCTGCCTGTGAACACAGACGCTGCTTCGTAGCTTGGGTGTTCATCACCTCTGGCACTCCTGTTCATCCTGACTTTGGAAATAGCCTTGTGTATTGCAGACAGTTTCACTGACAAAGAAAGCAGTGGTAAGGCAGGAAATGTGCCCCAGGACAGAAGCCTGGTGGAAATACCTCAGTAAATAACAGACACTGCTCCCAGTGGTGTTAATTTGCCAAGCTGCATGATTGTTTCACAGTCCCTCACATTTTCTACCAACCTTCCTTCACTCACTGCGAGGTACTCATGAGACCACCAAAGGTACTCGACTCAATACAAAAGGAAGTTCAATAACACATAATGGAAAGTAGTCTGTTACAAATCCAGTGCTGATGGATACATTTCCTTCACATAGATTTGCTTCCTGATGAAGGGTGAAGCTCTCAGGGCGGAGCACCACTCCGGTGGCATACATAGAAGGGAAACTTGCCTACACTCACCACACGCACTTGCCTATCCTCAACCAACTGGGAGAATGATGCCTTAAAAGCAAAACAAAAGCAAGTTAGAAACAACTTGCTGACTCTCGTTTGAGCATACTTTGCAAGTGAAAGATGGAGCTGCCTACGCAGCAAAAGCAGAAGCAAAGAATTGTATCAGGCAAGAACTAAAAACAGAGCACAACCCACCTGAGAGAGCTGCTTGTGAGCACAGTTTACTCCTCCAACCGCAATCATGTTGGGCATCAATGGTCTTGGATATTCTAGCACAAAGTCATACCTCAGAAGCCATACGGAAGCCTTACGATAGAGATCTAGCAAGGTCACATCTCGCTGAAGGAACTCAGAAGCCAGTTTTTCATATGGTTTAAAAATAAAGTCACAAAGAAAGAGATTGGAGGTGTCAAAGATGACATTCTTCACACGCTGGAGGAAGTTCATGTGATCTGCATGGTATGAAAATGCCCTGGGAACATATGAAGGGGGATTGGGACACTGCGTGGCTTCAAAATCTAATCCACATGGTATTCCTCTCATGAAATACACAGAAGGGAGTGAAAGATGCTCGGCCAGTATTGCTCCACAAGGGAACCCAGGGTCCGTTAAGAGAGCATCGAAGTTACTCTCCTTGAGATATCTGATAAGTTCTTTGTTGTGCAGTAACTGTTCACAGGATATGACGGTTGACTCAGAGAATTTTTTTATATTTTCACGTACTTTAAAAAATCTTTTCAGAAATGATCCTTCTTCAAATAGATCCTTTAAAAATGACTGCAAACTGCCAAGCAGCCCTTCCTCAGTGAACGGGACTGGGTAGGTTTTCAGGATAAAATTCTCCGATGGCTTTACATTTAAATTGGCTTCAGGTGCAACGACGACTATTTCATGTCCTTTCTGCTTCAGAATTTCTAACATTTCCAGCACGCTGAACCAGGGACTCCCATCCACAAACACCACCAGCAGCTTCCCACCTGCAGCCAAGCTGAGCACGGACAGCAGCAGAAGCAGCGACACTGAGACTTGTGGATGAGAAGGAAGCAGCAGGGCCATTCCTGCAGAAATGAGGGAGAGCTGCACTGGAAGAAAACTCCGGGCAGCTCTGAAGCAACAGCAACAGCCCTGTGCTCTTTGAGCTATCTGCTCTATGCCATAGGTTGTAATCCTTCAATAACGTGACTGCTGTGTGGTAAATGTTTAATCATTGGTTTGATAAAAGGCTGGATAACAAGCACCAGAGTTCAACCAAGTCCATGGGTGGGTGGTGCCACTGCTCCCACCAGCTATACCCTATCTGTTTTTCTTTGGAGGAAGAGAGGCATGTGACTCTAAAGGGAGGCAGGAGTGGCTGTGTGCAGCTCTGTGCTTCTAATCGCCTCCCTCAGGGTGAAACTTTTGCATCCACAGGAGATCTGTCATGCCCACATCACCACTGTGCCTAGCAGCAGCTGCTCTCTTCTCTGGGCATGGCCTCTCCTGCTGAACATTCATCTCTAGAAGACCTATGGGCCAACACTGGATGTGAAAGAGATGTTCAAGATGCTGTCTGGAATGAGGAGGCTGATGATGACTGAGGCACTATCCCAGGTTGGTGTGCAGGATGCATCATCATCCACACAATGAGGTACTTCCAGTGCAGCACAACAGAGAGAGAGAACTTACCTTTCCCTCCTCTCCCCTCATCTGATTGAAGGCCTTACCGTAGTGTTACAGTAATATGAAATTATTGAATGGTTGTGTTGGAAGGGACTTTGAAGCCCACCCTGTTCCAACCCCTTGTCACAGACAGGGTTTCCACTCTCCAGATCAGATTTTCCAGAGCCCTTTGCAAAGTGGCCTTCAAGAACTGCAGGGATTGTGCATCCTCTGTTACGCTGGGCAGCATGTTCTAGAGCATGGCCCCGTTCTGTTATCACATGGTCATTGCCTAGGAAAGTGGTAGAAGCTAACAATGCAGCCATAGGAAAGTACCCTCAGTAAATCAGTAAATTCGCAGATGACACCAAATTGTCTGGAAGCGTGGATCTGCCTGGGGGTAGCGAGGCCCTACAGAGGGATCTGGACAGGCTGGAGAGCTGGGCTGAAGCCAATGGGATAAATTTCAACAGGGCCAAATGCCGGGTCCTGCACTTCGGCTACAACAACCCCAGGCGACGCTACAGGCTTGGGGCGGTGTGGCTGGAGGACTGCGTAGAGGAAACGGACCTGGGGGTATTGATTGATGCTCGGCTGAACATGAGCCGACAGTGTGCCCAGGTGGCCAAGAAGGCCAATGGCATCCTGGCTTGCATCAAAAACAGTGTTGCAAGCAGGAGCAGAGAGGTGATTGTTCCCCTATATTCAGCACTAGTGAGGCCGCACCTCGAGTGCTGTGTCCAGTTTTGGGCCCCTCACTGCAAGAAAGATATTGAGGCCTTGGAACGTGTTCAGAGGAGGGCAACAAAGCTGGTGAGGGGTCTGGAACACAGGCCACATGAGGAGAGGCTGAAGGAGCTGGGAATGTTCAGCCTGGAGAAGAGGAGGCTCAGGGGAGACCTCATTGCTCTCTATAACTTCCTGAAGGGAGGCTGTAGTGAGCTGGGGGTCGGCCTCTTCTCTCGTGTCATTAGTGATAGGACCAGAGGGAATGGCTTCAAGCTACGGCAGGGGAGATTCAGGCTGGACATGAGGAAGTATTACTTTTCAGAAAGGGTGGTCAGGCACTGGAATGGATGCCCAGGGAGGTGGTGGAGTCACCGAGCCTGGGGGTGTTCAAGGAAAGACTGGATGTTGTGTTGAGGGACATGGTTTAGTGGGAGCTGTTGGGAATAGGTGAACGGTTGGACTGGATGATCTCTTAGGTCTTTTCCAACCTTGGTGATTCTATGATTCTATGACTCTAAGGGGGAAAATAGAAAGGTAACTAACCTTTGATAACAGTTTTTCCCGAGTGCAGGTTATGCCTCCGATCAAGACCATGTTCGGCATTACAGGCCTGGGATACTCAAACACAAAGTCATACTTCATAAGCCAGATAGATGCACGGCTTAAAAGTTCAAGCAGTGTTGCCTCCTGCTGCAGGAACTCTTTGATCAAGTGATCGTACGGTGAATAGAGAAATCTACAGGTTAGGGTACTGCTCAGGCTAACTAGGAGATTGCCGAGGCGCTGGAAGAACCCCATGCGATCCGTGTACTGTGTGAAGAACCTGGGAATGTAAGAGGGAGGATTTGGGCAGAGGGTAGCATGGAAGTCCAGGCTGCACGGCAGTCCCCGTACGAGGTACACAGAAGGTATGGAGAGATGCTCAGCCACTATCTGTCCACAGGGAAAAAAAGGATCCATAAAGACACCGTCAAACATGCTTTCTTCAAGGTATTTCATCAGCTCTTTGTTGGAAAGAAGCCTCTTGCAGGAATCATGAAACATTGCTGTAATATTTGCTATTTTTGAGAACTTTTCCAAGAAAGGTTGAGGTAGGAAACTCTTATAGCCAAGCTTTTTAAATTCTGCCTCCACAAACTCCCTGGTGTAAGACACGGGGTAGGTTTTCATGGTATAATGCATCGACGCACCTATTCGCAAACTTATCTCTGGAGCAGTGACCACAATTTCGTGTCCTCTGTGTCTGAGCCGCTCCACAACCTGGCGCATGCTGAGCCAGTGACTGCCATCAATAGGGATAACCAAAAGCTTCCCACCTTCGGAAGAGGTCCTCAGGAGTAGGAAAATCACAGCCCAGGAGGCAAGAAAACGAAATCCTGGATGCAAAGAGGCCATTTCCCTTCGGTAGAATGTCCGCAAGACTTTATGTGGATGCGGAGATCCCGAAAGCAAGAAAGAATGACTTGTACTTTGCTCTTCCATCTTTGCTAAGGTAAATGTTTAATTCCTAATGGTCCGTAAGCAGAAATTAGGGTAATTTTTAACTTTAAGTAAAGGTTGAATTTATGATTTGCACACACAGAGAAGGCTTTGGACAAATGAGATATAGTTGAGCGTTGGCGTCAACATTGAAGCATTCAAGCGCTCGAGGGACAGCAGTGGGCAATGTGCTTACGTGAAACACTGAACAAAGCCATGAATGGGAGGCAGTGCCTGACCCAGCAGCCACTGTCAGGGCCCAGCGATTAACATCATGTGAATGCTGAACTCCCTGCCTTCACGTCTGTTCAGCTTGTTGATACAACACTTGTCACAGAAATCTGAGCTTTGCATAATTCTGTACCACTATAAACAAAAAGTAAAGATTGATAGGCAGCAGGTTGATAAGGCTTATCTTCAGATTTGTTTCTATACGGTAGCAGTTATCAAAGTGAAAGCCTTTGGTCTACAGTAGAAAATGCAATGCAAATATAGCAATAACTTCTGCTGTTGCAACACCACAGTGGTGTGAAACAGTGAATAAATGACCACATCTGCACTTTTTACAAAGTTTACTATCTCAAGGTTCACTAGGGAGATTTGAATAAGTTACGGAGGAAGAGTAGATAGCTAGAAACGTAAAGTCATCTTTTTCAAATCGTCCTCTCATGTGCCATCCTACACTGCTTCTTACAGAAATTCAGAGTCAAAGCAGCTCTCTTTATTGTGTTTGATTGCATACACTACCGAGTGTTGGGGTACTCATCCACAAAATCATTCTCTGTGGCACACCATGCGCGTTGGGCTTTATACACGGAGATAGTTTCTGTCCTTTGCATCCTTTGTCCATCCAGGTCTCCTGCAACTAATCAGTATTCCACAACTGTTGTGGATATTTAATCTTCTGACATACAATTACTCTGTCATTTATCTAAATACAGCATGTGTGCCACGAGTGTGTAATTTTTTGGTGACGTGGTTGGGCAAAGCTAAGCTATCCCGACACAACTGTGCAGTTTAGACATCTTCATTGAAGCTTTTCCTGGCAGAAATCCTTGAGGTGATTCTAGTACAGAAGGCTAAGCACATCTGTAAGTCCTGAGCATGTAAGGACTGGGATGAAGGGTGGCTTTGTAGTCTAAGCTACACTGAAGACCACACATGAAATAAACTGAATGGAGAAATTTAGCAACGACTGGTCCACAGGGAAACATGGGATTCATCATGACGGCATGAAATTTGTAATCCTGGAGATAGTTCATTAACTTTTCATTACGTAAGAGGTACTGACAAGCAAATGAGAACACATTGGTCAGTTCTGATAGATGACCGAGTGAAAACATAACTATTTCTCAAAGGGTAGGGTCAAGAAAACGTATTTCACCAATGAAGTGAACAAGCTCAGCGTATATCTGGTATTTCCACTTAAGTGCATGGGGCTGCTGGCGGGAGAAGAGAACTTCTTATTTCTACCAAACAGTACATGAAAGCAAAAAGCAGTTGTATCTCATTTTGTAACTTGATCTGTAATCTTTAGCTCTATAAAATGTTTCAGCTTTGCCTCCTCCCTCCGCTTTTGCTAGGAAAAGCGTCCAGAGTTCACATACCAAGCTGGCAGCAGTAAACAGGAGCCCGCAAGCCTAGCCGTGGTGTCACCAAAGTTTGAGCAACATATTAACCAAAGCTTTTTTACATCAGCCACGACAAAGCAGAATAAGCTGTCCTTGTTTACGAGGGATCATAGGAGTTCATAAGAGAGCGGCGCAGGACAACCTTCTTTTTGAAAGATATGATGCATCAGAAAAGGCAGTCCTTGATCAAGGGGGCACGTTAGAGTTAGTAAATTTGAGGTTTGGGCCAAAAGCTTTTGAGATTTCTTGAAAATTGCTACTTTCAAACAAAGTTAAGAAGACCTAGCTGTGGTATGAGACAGTGGGAATTTTCCACTTCTGCCCTCTGATTACTAGAAGAAAGGGAGGACAAAGCTTTTGAGCTGCTTCTGCAGGTGCTGTGCTAAGACTTTTGAGGAGAAAAACAAAACAAAACGAAACAACAACATAAAATCAGGATCTTGGAAGTCCTGTTCTCTGTCACACTCTGCAGTAGCCTGCAACTGCTTTAGAAGGATCAACAGTTATGGTGGAGTCAAACTTTTCTTGATAGCACTCATGGTATAAGGTCAAGAATGGCTGCAAATGGCAGTTGGAGAGATTCAGCAGGGGGGTTGGACTAAACGACCTGTAAGGATCCCTTCCAACTCAAGCAATTCTATAATTCTACTGAGATTTGGAAAATGTTTCAGTGCTTTTTACCCCTGAGGTTTAGACAGTCTGCCTGTATAACACCATGGCTGACTTGATCTAATGTTGAGGAGCTCCACCCTGAGGACTTCCTCAGACATCCAGATCAGGTTGAATTTGAGTGGGATTGAAGTGCTTAAACACTCCTGAGAAACTGGGCTGAAGCTGTAGCAACTAACACAGTGGACAGACAGGGAATACTAAGTGGATAAGTGAGTGAATGACTGAGTGTCTATATTTCACAGCAGATAGGAAGAACGTGCAAAAGCACATTAAAACTTTCAAGATAAACCTAGAAGAGTGGCTGTCTGCAGTTTGTGCTTCAAAGAGGGGCCTCACCAACCTGATCTCATCAAGCAGATTTCACAGAAAGGGAAAAGGTGAATGACAAAAGTCTGCAGATTTTCCAAAGCTCTCTAGGTGGAATGGTAAGTGTAAAGTGAATTTTCATACGTCACCCTCTAGACAGCAGGAAGAATTCTGATAGCCAGGGAACTGGCAAATTTGCGGTATGGTCAATTCTATGTGGTCTTTCAGCCCTGCTGACATTTCTGCCAAACATGTATCTATCTGCACAGGAAACACTAATAACCAACAATCTAACACTAATAACATAATGCAGTAAAGCAACATTAAAGAGATTAAGCAAACAAACAAACAAGCAAGCAGAAACAGATAAAACCTGAAGGCTAACAGCACGTGCATAACAGTGTAAAGGTTGTGCCACTGGATTTTAAGCAACACACAAACACCTTGCAACAGATTCAAGCTTACTTGAGTCCAGAGGTTGAAGTCCACTGGCAGAACACTAAGTTCAGCCTCTTCCAAAGGTGAAGGAAAAAAAGAGATATCTCCCTGGAGAAAATAATGCTGAAGTACAGAGTTGAGTGTCAAGCCTGTACACTGGGAAGAGCACAGTAAGTACCCCCATTTGGAGGAATCAGTGAATACCTATTCATAATTCTACCAATTCCAGCAGTCACTATGTCTCTCTCATTAACCATCCTTTTAAAGTTCATTTATAGGTTCTGTGTGCAAAAAAACCCCAGCGTCCTGCTGGTGTTGATACTGGTGAGGTTTTTGGTGTGTGGTACGAAACACTACTCTCCTTTGTTTGTTTAAGCTTGCTGCTTCCTCATTAGGGTGTTTGTTATAGGTCAGGTAGTGGAAGAAACAGCGCATATCAGTTCCCCTTTCACCTTCTCTACTCCTTCCAGGATTTCGAGACCGCTGTCACAGATTCTGTCGTAGCTCTCCGTAAAAGTTCAACCACAGTTTATTCCATCTCTGCTTTTCTAGACTGACTGCCTAGCGTGAGCCCTCTTCAAAATGCTTCATTTTTATGATGTGCATCTTCCTTAAAAAGAAAGAGGCAGGGATGTAGAGAAAATCTGCAATGACAAAACGGATCAGAGGGTGAACAAAGATCTCCTCAAACAAAACTCTCACGCAGAAGATGCTTAGAAACAGCGAACATCGCATCAACAGCCCTGAGTGAAGAAGCCGTGAGAAACCTGCTCTAGTTTCAAAGCTGTCTTTTAGCAGAGAGCACACGACTGATGAAGAGTTACCCAGAGCCAATTGCATCTGAAAGACTTTCTTCAATTCTTACTGAGATATTCAGATGTCTTCATTGAAACAATCCTGGCACCTCTTGGCAAAGAAAAAGCAGCCTGAAATGCTTGGAGGGGGGGGTGGATTTGGGAAGGACTGTGCTTCAGACACACATCAAGCATCAGAAGAACACTAGCAGCCCTTACACACACACAACTGAAGGAGAATTTTGATGACAGTTCCCTGTGAGACATGCGACAGCCTGACGAGTTGGACTTCAGAATACCCAATATCCTTTATGGCCGGTGCACATGGCATGCTTTTTTGTTATACAACAAACTAGACCTGTTGGCATGAGAGGAGGGGAAATAGAGTAAAAAAAAAACCACTACTGGAGAGCATCCAGTGACTGAAAGATGCTCTGACTGGCTCTTTGTTGTACAGTAATTGTTCACAAGCAGACAGGAACATAGAACAACCATTTTTCAACCCATCCACAGAGGGTCCTTCTGCAAATGCATCCTGACCAGTCCTCTGGAACATGTCATCCACCTCTTCCTGTGTGAAAGGGATCAGGTACATTTTCATAATAAAATTGTGTGTTGGATTTATATATAAACTGACTTCAGGTGCTGCAATGATTATTTCAAGTCCTTTCTAACTAAGTCCATGAAACACTTCCCTCACACTGAGCCAATGACTTCAATCTAGTGGGACCACCAGCAGCTTCCCACCTGCAGCCAAGCTGAGCACGGACAGCAGCAGAAGCAGCGACACTGAGACTTGTGAGACTCTACTTTCCTCAGAACCTGGTAGTCCCTTTCGATAATGGCTACCAAGTCCCACTACAGACCTTCACTAGAAGAGCAAAGAATTTTTCTTCTACTCAGAGCAGCCCGGGAAGAAATTCTAGGTGAAAAACATTGAAAAATGCATTGTCAGCTCTCGTGCAATTCACCGGGATCCACCATGCCACCATACCTCCTTCAGGCTCACAACATCGACGGCATCTCAGATATCACACGGTCATCACCCAGGAATTTTTGACTGCGGTCTCCCTGTTATTTAAACACAGATGCTGCTTCCTAGCTTGAGTCTACTTGACACATAATATTCCTGTAGAATTCTGGCTTTGGAAATACCCCCATGTACAGCAGACAATTTCACGGACAAGGAAAGAAGTGGTAAGGCAGCAATGGTGTCCCAGCGCAGAAGCCTGCTGTGTGTTTCTCTATAAGTTCTTCACCCCAGATTTGCCAAGTTGAATGATTATATCTGACTGTGATGCTTTTGACAGCCTCTCAGATTCTCAACGACCTGTCTATCACTTTCTGTGAGATCCTTATGAGAGTAACGAAGTTACTCCATTCCGTACAATATATGAATAAGACCTAATGAAAAGTAGTCTATTACAAATCCAGAGTTCACTTCAGAGATAAATTTACCTCAGATACATTCACTTTCTACAGAAGGTTGAAGCTTTCAAGGTGGACTCTTCCCTACTCTTGCCACACTCATTTTCCTGTACTCAGCCAACTGGAGAATGGCGTCTCATAAAGGAAAAGAAAGCCAGTCGGAAACAACTTGCTAACACTCATTTGAGCGTATTTTGCAAGTGAAAGATGGAGCTGCATAAAGAAAAAAACTGAAGCAAGGGAGAATTAAGAGAATGACCCACCTGAGAGAGCTGCTTGTGAGCACAGTTCACTCCTCCAACCGCAATCATGTTGGGCATCAATGGTCTTGGATATTCTAGCACAAAGTCATACCTCAGAAGCCATACAGAAGCCTTACGATAGAGATCTAGCAAGGTCACATCTCGCTGAAGGAACTCAGAAGCCAGTTTGTCATATGGTTTATAAATAAGGTCACAAAGAAAGAGATTGGAGGTGTCAAAGATGGCATTCTTCACACGCTGGAGAAAGTTCATGTGATCTGTATGGCCTGAAAATGCCCTGGGAACATAAGAAGGGGGACTGGGGCACCGAGTGGCCTCAAAATCTAATCCACATGGGAGAAACATCATGAAATACACAAAAGGGAGTGAAAGATGCTCGGCCAGTATTGTTCCACAGGGCAGTGCAGGTTCCGTAAGGAGAGCATCGAAGTTACTCTGCTCGAGATATCTGATAAGTTCTTCATTGTACAGTAACTGTTCACATTCTTTGGCAGTTGACTCAGATACTTTTTTCATATTTTCCTGCTCTCTAAAAAATCTTTCCAGAAATGATCCTTCTTCAAATAGACCCTTTAAAACTGACTGCAAACTGCCGAACAGCCCTTCCACACTGAGCGGGACTGGGTAGGTTTTCAGGATAAAATTCTCCGATGGCTTTATGTTTAAATTGGCTTCAGGTGCAACGACGACAATTTCATGTCCTTTCTGCTTCAGGACTTCAAACATTTTCAGCACGCTGAACCAGGGACTGCCATCCACAGATACCACCAGCAGCTTCCCACCTGCAGCCAAGCTGAGCACGGACAGCAGCAGAAGCAGCGACACTGAGACTTGTGGATGAGAAGGAAGCAGCAGGGCCATTCCTGCAGAAATGTGGCAGAGCTGCACTGGAAGAAAACTCCGGGCAGCTCTGAAGCAACAGCAACAGCCCTGTGCTCTTTAAGCAATCTGCTCTATGCCATAGGTTGTGATCCTTCTATAATGTGACTGCTGTGTGGTAAATGTTTAATCACTTGTTTGATTAAAGGCTGGATAGCCAGCACTAGAGTTCAACAAAGTCCATGGGTGGGTGGTGCCACTGCTCCCACCAGCTATACCCTATCTGTTTTTCTTTGGAGGAAGAGAGGCATGTGACTCTAAAGGGAGGCAGGAGTGGCTGTGTGCAGCTCTGTGCTTCTAATAGCCTCCCTCAGGGTGAAACTTTTGCATCCACAGGAGATCTGTCATGCCCACATCACCACTGTGCCTAGCAGCAGCTGCTCTCTCTTCTCTGGGCATGGCCCCTCCTGCTGAACATTCATCTCTAGAAGACCTATGGGCCAACACTGGATGTGAAAGAGATGTTCAAGATGCTGTCTGGAATGGGGAGGCTGATGATGACTGAAGCATCATCCCAGGGTCGTTTGCAGGACGCATCATCACCCACACAGTGAGGTGAGGTACTTCCTGTGCCTCAGAACAGTCCCAAAGCACAGAGGGAGGGCTCAGCTTTGCCCTCTTTTACCCACATCTGCTTGCAGGTCCCATCATACACCCACAGAACGGTAGAATCACAGAATGGTTGTGTTGGAAGGGACTGCTAATCTCACCCAGTTCCAACCCCTTGCCACAGGCAGGATATCCACTCAGTGGATCATTTTTCCCAGAGCCCTGTAAAAAACGGCCTTCAACAACTGCAGGGATGGGGCAACCACATGTTCCCTGGGCAGCACGTTGCAGTGCCTGGCAGCAATCTGACTAGAGAACTCAGGTAACAGAGCGCTTTGTCCTGCTTTGCACGGAACTTGGCAGTTCTCCCCTGCAGTGGGTACAAAGTTGAAACTCAGACCTTGACTAGAAGAGCAAAGAATTTCTCTTCCACTGAGAGCAGCCCAGGAAGAAATTCTAGGTGCAAAACTCAGAAAAGCACTTTGGCAGCTCTTAAGCCATTCCCCAGGATCCACCATGCCACGATTCCTTCTTCAGGCTCACAACACTGATGGGATCTCACATATCACATGGGCAGCACCAAGGAAAGATTCTCTGCTGTCTGCCTGTGAACACAGATGCTGCTTCGTAGCTTGTGTGTTCATCACCTCTGGCACTCCTGTTCATCCTGACTTTGGAAATAGCCTTGTGTATTGCAGACAATTTCACTGACAAAGAAAGCAGTGGTAAGGCAGGAAATGTGCCCCAGGACAGAAGCCTGGTGGAAATACCTCAGTAAATAACAGACACTGCTCCCAGTGGTGTTAATTTGCCAAGTCACAGGATTGTATCTGATTGTTTCACAGTCCCTCACATTTTCTACCAACCTTCCTTCACTCACTGCGAGGTACTCATGAGACCACCAAAGGTACTCGACCCAATACAAAAGGAAGTTCAATAACACATAATGGAAAGTAGTCTGTTACAAATCCAGTGCTGATGGATACATTTCCTTCACATAGATTTGCTTCCTAATGAAGGGTGAAGCTCTCAGGGCGGAGCACCACTCCGGTGGCATACATAGAAGGGAAACTTGCTTACACTCACCACACGCACTTGCCTATCCTCAACCAACTGGGAGAATGATGCCTTAAAAGCAAAACAAAAGCAAGTTAGAAACAACTTGCTGACTCTCGTTTGAGCATACTTTGCAAGTGAAAGATGGAGCTGCCTACGCAGCAAAAGCAGAAGCAAAGAATTGTATCAGGCAAGAACTAAAAACAGAGCACAACCCACCTGAGAGAGCTGCTTGTGAGCACAGTTCTCTCCTCCAACCGCAATCATGTTGGGCATCAATGGTCTTGGATATTCTAGCACAAAGTCAAACCTCAGAAGCCATACGGAAGCCTTGCCTAAGAGATCACGTACAGTCACATCTCGCTGAAGGAACTCAGAAGCCAGTTTTTCATATGGTTTAAAAATAAAGTCACAAAGAAAGAGATTGGAGGTGTCAAAGATGACATTCTTCACACGCTGGAGGAAGTTCATGTGATCTGTATGTTCAGAAAATGCCCTGGGAACATATGAAGGAGGATTGGGACACTGCGTGGCCTCAAAATCTAATTCACATGGTATTAACCTCATGAAATACACAGAAGGGAGTGAAAGATGCTCGGCCAGTACTGTTCCACAGGGTAGTGCAGGATCCGTTAAGAGAGCATCAAAGTTACTCTCCTCGAGATATCTGATAAGTTCTTTGCTGTGCAGTAACTGTTCACAGGATATGATGGTTGACTCAGAGAATTTTTTCATATTTTCCTGTTGTCTAGAATATCTTTCCAGAAATGATCCTTCTTCCAATAGATCCTTTAATAATGTGTCAAAACTGCTATTCCTCCCATCTTGTGGGAAGCCAACAGAGTAGGTTTTCAGAATAAAATTCTCCGATGGCTTTATGTTTAAAGTGACGTCAGATGCAAGGACGACAATTTCATGTCCTTTCTGCTTCAGAATTTCTAACATTTCCAGCACGCTGAACCAGGGACTGCCATCCACAAACATCACCAGCAGCTTCCCACCTGCAGCCAAGCTGAGCACGGACAGCAGCAGAAGCAGCGACACTGAGACTTGTGGATGAGAAGGAAGCAGCAGGGCCATTCCTGCAGAAATGAGGGAGAGCTGCACAGGAAGAAAACTCCGGGCAGCTCTGAAGCAACAGCAACAGCCCTGTGCTCTTTGAGCTATCTGCTCAATGCCGTAGATTTTGATATTTGTATAATGCAATTGCTGTGTGGTAAATGTTTAATCATTGGTTTGATAAAAGGCTGGATAACAAGCACCAGAGTTCAACCAAGTCCATGGGTGGGTGGTGCCACTGCTCCCACCAGCTATGCCCCATCTGTTCCTTTTAGAGTAATAGTTGTGTGTGACCCTGGAAGGATGCAGGAATAGGTCCATGTGGCTCTGTGCTTCTAATAGCATCCCTCAGGGTGAAACTTTTGCATCCACAGGAGATCTGTCATGCCCACATCACCACTGTGCCTAGCAGCAGCTGCTCTCTCTTCTCTGGGCATGGCCTCTCCTGCTGAACATTCATCTCTAGAAGACCTATGGGCCAACACTGGATGTGAAAGAGATGTTCAAGATGCTGTCTGGAATGAGGAGGCTGATGATGACTGAAGCACCATCCCAGCTTCATCTTCAGGACACATCATCACCCACACAATGAGGTACTTCCAGTGCAGCACAACAGAGAGAGAGAACTTACCTTTCCCTCCTCTCCCCTCATCTGATTGAAGGCCTTACCGTAGTGTTACAGTAATATGAAATTATTGAATGGTTGTGTTGGAAGGGACTTTGAAGCCCACCCTGTTCTAACCCCTGGTCACAGACAGGGTTTCCACTCTCCAGATCAGATTTTCCAGAGCCCTATTCAGAGTGGCCTTCAAGAACTGCAAGGATTGTGCATCCTCTGTTACGCTGGGCAGCATGTTCTAGAGCATGGCCCCGTTCTGTTATCACATGGTCATTGCCTAGGAAAGTGGTAGAAGCTAACAATGCAGCCATAGGAAAGTAAGGGGGAAAATAGAAAGGTAACTAACCTTTGATAACAGTTTTTCCCGAGTGCAGGTTATGCCTCCGATCAAGACCATGTTCGGCATTACAGGCCTGGGATACTCAAACACAAAGTCATACTTCATAAGCCAGATAGATGCACGGCTTAAAAGTTCAAGCAGTGTTGCCTCCTGCTGCAGGAACTCTTTGATCAAGTGATCGTACGGTGAATAGAGAAATCTACAGGTTAGGGTACTGCTCAGGCTAACTAGGAGATTGCCGAGGCGCTGGAAGAACCCCATGCGATCCGTGTACTGTGTGAAGAACCTGGGAATGTAAGAGGGAGGATTTGGGCAGAGGGTAGCATGGAAGTCCAGGCTGCACGGCAGTCCCCGTACGAGGTACACAGAAGGTATGGAGAGATGCTCAGCCACTATCTGTCCACAGGGAAAAAAAGGATCCATAAAGACACCGTCAAACATGCTTTCTTCAAGGTATTTCATCAGCTCTTTGTTGGAAAGAAGCCTCTTGCAGGAATCATGAAACATTGCTGTAATATTTGCTATTTTTGAGAACTTTTCCAAGAAAGGTTGAGGTAGGAAACTCTTATAGCCAAGCTTTTTAAATTCTGCCTCCACAAACTCCCTGGTGTAAGACACGGGGTAGGTTTTCATGGTATAATGCATCGACGCACCTATTCGCAAACTTATCTCTGGAGCAGTGACCACAATTTCGTGTCCTCTGTGTCTGAGCCGCTCCACAACCTGGCGCATGCTGAGCCAGTGACTGCCATCAATAGGGATAACCAAAAGCTTCCCACCTTCGGAAGAGGTCCTCAGGAGTAGGAAAATCACAGCCCAGGAGGCAAGAAAACGAAATCCTGGATGCAAAGAGGCCATTTCCCTTCGGTAGAATGTCCGCAAGACTTTATGTGGATGCGGAGATCCCGAAAGCAAGAAAGAATGACTTGTACTTTGCTCTTCCATCTTTGCTAAGGTAAATGTTTAATTCCTAATGGTCCGTAAGCAGAAATTAGGGTAATTTTTAACTTTAAGTAAAGGTTGAATTTATGATTTGCACACACAGAGAAGGCTTTGGACAAATGAGATATAGTTGAGCGTTGGCGTCAACATTGAAGCATTCAAGCGCTCGAGGGACAGCAGTGGGCAATGTGCTTACGTGAAACACTGAACAAAGCCATGAATGGGAGGCAGTGCCTGACCCAGCAGCCACTGTCAGGGCCCAGCGATTAACATCATGTGAATGCTGAACTCCCTGCCTTCACGTCTGTTCAGCTTGTTGGTACAACACTTGTCACAGAAATCTGAGCTTTGCATAATTCTGTACCACTATAAACAAAAAGTAAAGATTGATAGGCAGCAGGTTGATAAGGCTTATCTTCAGATTTGTTTCTATACGGTAGCAGTTATCAAAGTGAAAGCCTTTGGTCTACAGTAGAAAATGCAATGCAAATATAGCAATAACTTCTGCTGTTGCAACACCACAGTGGTGTGAAACAGTGAATAAATGACCACATCTGCACTTTTTACAAAGTTTACTATCTCAAGGTTCACTAGGGAGATTTGAATAAGTTACGGAGGAAGAGTAGATAGCTAGAAACGTAAAGTCATCTTTTTCAAATCGTCCTCTCATGTGCCATCCTACACTGCTTCTTACAGAAATTCAGAGTCAAAGCAGCTCTCTTTATTGTGTTTGATTGCATACACTACCGAGTGTTGGGGTACTCATCCACAAAATCATTCTCTGTGGCACACCATGCGCGTTGGGCTTTATACACGGAGATAGTTTCTGTCCTTTGCATCCTTTGTCCATCCAGGTCTCCTGCAACTAATCAGTATTCCACAACTGTTGTGGATATTTAATCTTCTGACATACAATTACTCTGTCATTTATCTAAATACAGCATGTGTGCCACGAGTGTGTAATTTTTTGGTGACGTGGTTGGGCAAAGCTAAGCTATCCCGACACAACTGTGCAGTTTAGACATCTTCATTGAAGCTTTTCCTGGCAGAAATCCTTGAGGTGATTCTAGTACAGAAGGCTAAGCACATCTGTAAGTCCTGAGCATGTAAGGACTGGGATGAAGGGTGGCTTTGTAGTCTAAGCTACACTGAAGACCACACATGAAATAAACTGAATGGAGAAATTTAGCAACGACTGGTCCACAGGGAAACATGGGATTCATCATGACGGCATGAAATTTGTAATCCTGGAGATAGTTCATTAACTTTTCATTACGTAAGAGGTACTGACAAGCAAATGAGAACACATTGGTCAGTTCTGATAGACGACCGAGTGAAAACATAACTATTTCTCAAAGGGTAGGGTCAAGAAAACGTATTTCACCAATGAAGTGAACAAGCTCAGCGTATATCTGGTATTTCCACTTAAGTGCATGGGGCTGCTGGCGGGAGAAGAGAACTTCTTATTTCTACCAAACAGTACATGAAAGCAAAAAGCAGTTGTATCTCATTTTGTAACTTGATCTGTAATCTTTAGCTCTATAAAATGTTTCAGCTTTGCCTCCTCCCTCCGCTTTTGCTAGGAAAAGCGTCCAGAGTTCACATACCAAGCTGGCAGCAGTAAACAGGAGCCCGCAAGCCTAGCCGTGGTGTCACCAAAGTTTGAGCAACATATTAACCAAAGCTTTTTTACATCAGCCACGACAAAGCAGAATAAGCTGTCCTTGTTTACGAGGGATCATAGGAGTTCATAAGGGAGCGGCTCAGGACAACCTTCTTTTTGAAAGATATGATGCATCAGAAAAGGCAGTCCTTGATCAAGGGGGCACGTTAGAGTTAGTAAATTTGAGGTTTGGGCCAAAAGCTTTTGAGATTTCTTGAAAATTGCTACTTTCAAACAAAGTTAAGAAGACCTAGCTGTGGTATGAGACAGTGGGAATTTTCCACTTCTGCCCTCTGATTACTAGAAGAAAGGGAGGACAAAGCTTTTGAGCTGCTTCTGCAGGTGCTGTGCTAAGACTTTTGAGGAGAAAAACAAAACAAAACGAAACAACAACATAAAATCAGGATCTTGGAAGTCCTGTTCTCTGTCACACTCTGCAGTAGCCTGCAACTGCTTTAGAAGGATCAACAGTTATGGTGGAGTCAAACTTTTCTTGATAGCACTCATGGTATAAGGTCAAGAATGGCTGCAAATGGCAGTTGGAGAGATTCAGCAGGGGGGTTGGACTAAACGACCTGTAAGGATCCCTTCCAACTCAAGCAATTCTATAATTCTACTGAGATTTGGAAAATGTTTCAGTGCTTTTTACCCCTGAGGTTTAGACAGTCTGCCTGTATAACACCATGGCTGACTTGATCTAATGTTGAGGAGCTCCACCCTGAGGACTTCCTCAGACATCCAGATCAGGTTGAATTTGAGTGGGATTGAAGTGCTTAAACACTCCTGAGAAACTGGGCTGAAGCTGTAGCAACTAACACAGTGGACAGACAGGGAATACTAAGTGGATAAGTGAGTGAATGACTGAGTGTCTATATTTCACAGCAGATAGGAAGAACGTGCAAAAGCACATTAAAACTTTCAAGATAAACCTAGAAGAGTGGCTGTCTGCAGTTTGTGCTTCAAAGAGGGGCCTCACCAACCTGATCTCATCAAGCAGATTTCACAGAAAGGGAAAAGGTGAATGACAAAAGTCTGCAGATTTTCCAAAGCTCTCTAGGTGGAATGGTAAGTGTAAAGTGAATTTTCATACGTCACCCTCTAGACAGCAGGAAGAATTCTGATAGCCAGGGAACTGGCAAATTTGCGGTATGGTCAATTCTATGTGGTCTTTCAGCCCTGCTGACATTTCTGCCAAACATGTATCTATCTGCACAGGAAACACTAATAACCAACAATCTAACACTAATAACATAATGCAGTAAAGCAACATTAAAGAGATTAAGCAAACAAACAAACAAGCAAGCAGAAACAGATAAAACCTGAAGGCTAACAGCACGTGCATAACAGTGTAAAGGTTGTGCCACTGGATTTTAAGCAACACACAAACACCTTGCAACAGATTCAAGCTTACTTGAGTCCAGAGGTTGAAGTCCACTGGCAGAACACTAAGTTCAGCCTCTTCCAAAGGTGAAGGAAAAAAAGAGATATCTCCCTGGAGAAAATAATGCTGAAGTACAGAGTTGAGTGTCAAGCCTGTACACTGGGAAGAGCACAGTAAGTACCCCCATTTGGAGGAATCAGTGAATACCTATTCATAATTCTACCAATTCCAGCAGTCACTATGTCTCTCTCATTAACCATCCTTTTAAAGTTCATTTATAGGTTCTGTGTGCAAAAAAACCCCAGCGTCCTGCTGGTGTTGATACTGGTGAGGTTTTTGGTGTGTGGTACGAAACACTACTCTCCTTTGTTTGTTTAAGCTTGCTGCTTCCTCATTAGGGTGTTTGTTATAGGTCAGGTAGTGGAAGAAACAGCGCATATCAGTTCCCCTTTCACCTTCTCTACTCCTTCCAGGATTTCGAGACCGCTGTCACAGATTCTGTCGTAGCTCTCCGTAAAAGTTCAACCACAGTTTATTCCATCTCTGCTTTTCTAGACTGACTGCCTAGCGTGAGCCCTCTTCAAAATGCTTCATTTTTATGATGTGCATCTTCCTTAAAAAGAAAGAGGCAGGGATGTAGAGAAAATCTGCAATGACAAAACGGATCAGAGGGTGAACAAAGATCTCCTCAAACAAAACTCTCACGCAGAAGATGCTTAGAAACAGCGAACATCGCATCAACAGCCCTGAGTGAAGAAGCCGTGAGAAACCTGCTCTAGTTTCAAAGCTGTCTTTTAGCAGAGAGCACACGACTGATGAAGAGTTACCCAGAGCCAATTGCATCTGAAAGATTTTCTTCAATTCTTACTGAGATATTCAGATGTCTTCATTGAAACAATCCTGGCACCTCTTGGCAAAGAAAAAGCAGCCTGAAATGCTTGGAGGGGGGGGTGGATTTGGGAAGGACTGTGCTTCAGACACACATCAAGCATCAGAAGAACACTAGCAGCCCTTACACACACACAACTGAAGGAGAATTTTGATGACAGTTCCCTGTGAGACATGCGACAGCCTGACGAGTTGGACTTCAGAATACCCAATATCCTTTATGGCCGGTGCACATGGCATGCTTTTTTGTTATACAACAAACTAGACCTGTTGGCATGAGAGGAGGGGAAATAGAGTAAAAAAAAAAACACTACTGGAGAGCATCCAGTGACTGAAAGATGCTCTGACTGGCTCTTTGTTGTACAGTAATTGTTCACAAGCAGACAGGAACATAGAACAACCATTTTTCAACCCATCCACAGAGGGTCCTTCTGCAAATGCATCCTGACCAGTCCTCTGGAACATGTCATCCACCTCTTCCTGTGTGAAAGGGATCAGGTACATTTTCATAATAAAATTGTGTGTTGGATTTATATATAAACTGACTTCAGGTGCTGCAATGATTATTTCAAGTCCTTTCTAACTAAGTCCATGAAACACTTCCCTCACACTGAGCCAATGACTTCAATCTAGTGGGACCACCAGCAGCTTCCCACCTGCAGCCAAGCTGAGCACGGACAGCAGCAGAAGCAGCGACACTGAGACTTGTGAGACTCTACTTTCCTCAGAACCTGGTAGTCCCTTTCGATAATGGCTACCAAGTCCCACTACAGACCTTCACTAGAAGAGCAAAGAATTTTTCTTCTACTCAGAGCAGCCCGGGAAGAAATTCTAGGTGAAAAACATTGAAAAATGCATTGTCAGCTCTCGTGCAATTCACCGGGATCCACCATGCCACCATACCTCCTTCAGGCTCACAACATCGACGGCATCTCAGATATCACACGGTCATCACCCAGGAATTTTTGACTGCGGTCTCCCTGTTATTTAAACACAGATGCTGCTTCCTAGCTTGAGTCTACTTGACACATAATATTCCTGTAGAATTCTGGCTTTGGAAATACCCTCATGTACAGCAGACAATTTCACGGACAGGGAAAGAAGTGGTAAGGCAGCAATGGTGTCCCAGCGCAGACGCCTGCTGTGTGTTTCTCTATAAGTTCTTCACCCCAGATTTGCCAAGTTGAATGATTATATCTGACTGTGATGCTTTTGACAGCCTCTCAGATTCTCAACGACCTGTCTATCACTTTCTGTGAGATCCTTATGAGAGTAACGAAGTTACTCCATTCCGTACAATATATGAATAAGACCTAATGAAAAGTAGTCTATTACAAATCCAGAGTTCACTTCAGAGATAAATTTACCTCAGATACATTCACTTTCTACAGAAGGTTGAAGCTTTCAAGGTGGACTCTTCCCTACTCTTGCCACACTCATTTTCCTGTACTCAGCCAACTGGAGAATGGCGTCTCATAAAGGAAAAGAAAGCCAGTCGGAAACAACTTGCTAACACTCATTTGAGCGTATTTTGCAAGTGAAAGATGGAGCTGCATAAAGAAAAAAACTGAAGCAAGGGAGAATTAAAAGAAGAGAATGACCCACCTGAGAGAGCTGCTTGTGAGGACAGTTTACTCCTCCAACTGCAATCATGTTGGGCATCAATGGTCTTGGATATTCTAGCACAAAGTCATACCTCAGAAGCCATACGGAAGCCTTACTATAGAGATCGAGCATGGTCACATCTCGCTGAAGGAAATCAGAAGCCAGTTTTTCAAATGGTTTATAAATAAAGTCACAAAGAAAGAGATTGGAGGTGTCAAAGATGACATTCTTGACACGCTGGAGGAAGTTCATGTGATCTGTATGGCCTGAAAATGCCCTGGGAACATAAGAAGGGGGACTGGGGCACCGAGTGGCCTCAAAATCTAATCCACATGGGAGAAACATCATGAAATACACAAAAGGGAGTGAAAGATGCTCGGCCAGTATTGTTCCACAGGGCAGTACAGGTTCCGTAAGGAGAGCATCGAAGTTACTCTGCTCGAGATATCTGATAAGTTCTTCATTGTACAGTAACAGTTCACATTCTTTCGTAGTTGACTCAGATAATTTTTTCATATTTTCACGTTCTCTAAAAAATCTTTTCAGAAATGATCCTTCTTCAAATAGATCCTTTAAAAATGACTGCAAACGGCCAAGCAGCCCTTCCACAGTGAACGGGACTGGGTAGGTTTTCAGGATAAAATTCTCCGATGGCTTTACGTTTAAATTGGCTTCAGGTGCAACGACGACTATTTCATGTCCTTTCTGCTTCAGAATTTCTAGCATTTCCAACACGCTGAACCAGGGACTCCCATCCATGGATAGAACCAGCAGCTTCCCACCTGCAGCCAAGCTGAGCACGGACAGCAGCAGAAGCAGCGACACTGAGACTTGTGGATGAGAAGGAAGCAGCAGGGCCATTCCTGCACAAATGTGGCAGAGCTGCACTGGAAGAAAAATCCAGGCAGCTCTGAAGCAACAGCAACAGCCCTGTGCTCTTTGAGCTATCTGCACTATGCCATAGGTTGTGATCCTTCAATATGTTACTGCTGTGTGGTAAATGTTTAATCACTTGTTTGATTAAAGGCTGAATAGCCAGCACTAGAGTTCAACCAAGTCCATGGGTGGGTGGTGCCACTGCTCCCACCAGCTACATCCCATCTGATCCTTTTAGAGGAGGAGTGGTGTGTGACCCTGGAAGGAAGCAGGAATAGGTCCATGTGGCTCTGCGCTTCTAATAGCCTCCCTCAGGGTGAAACTTTTGCATCCACAGGAGATCTGTCATGCCCACATCACCACTGCGCCTAGCAGCAGCTGCTCTCTCTTCTCTGGGCATGGCCCCTCCTCTGAACATTCATCTCTGGAAGACCTATGGGCCAACACTGGATGTGAAAGAGATGTTCAAAAGTCTGTCTGGAATGAGGAGGCTGATGATGGGTGACGCACCATCCCAGGTTGGTGTGCAGGACGCATCACCCACACAGTGAGGTGAGGTACTTCCTGTGCCTCAGAACAGTCCCAAAGCACAGAGGGAGGGCTCAGCTTTGCCCTCTTTTACCCACATCTGCTTGCAGGTCCCATCATACACCCACAGAACGGTAGAATCACAGAATGGTTGTGTTGGAAGGGACTGCTAATCTCACCCAGTACTCTGGCATGGTATCCACTCAGTGGATCATGTTGACCAAAGCTCTATTAAAAAATGATCTTCAGCAACTCTGCGGATGAGGCATCCTCAGGTTCTCTGGGCAGCACATTGCAGTGCCTGACAGCAATCTGACTAGAGAAGTCAGGAAATAGAGTACCTTGTCCTACTTTTCACAGAACTTGGCAATTCCTCCCTATAGTGGGTACAAAGTCCCACACAGACATTCACTATAAGAGCAAAGAATTTCTATTAAATTGGGAGTGGCTCAGCAAGAAATTCAAGGAAGAAAACACTTTGGCAACTGTTGCATAATTCACCAGGATCAACCATGCCACCAAACCTTCTTCAGTCTCACAGCACTGATGGCATTTCACTTATTAACATCACCAAGGACAGCCTGTCTCAGGTCTGCCTGTGAACACAGACGCTGCTTCGTAGCTTGGGTGTTCATCACCTCTGGCACTCCTGTTCATCCTGACTTTGGAAATAGCCTTGTGTATTGCAGACAGTTTCACTGACAAAGAAAGCAGTGGCAAGGCAGGAAATGTGCCCCAGGACAGAAGCCTGGTGGAAATACCTCAGTAAATAACAGACACTGCTCCCAGTGGTGTTAATTTGCCAAGTCACAGGATTGTATCTGATTGTTTCACGATCCCTCACATTTTCTACCAACCTTCCTTCACTCACTGCGAGGTACTCATGAGACCACCAAAGGTACTCGACCCAATACAAAAGGAAGTTCAATAACACATAATGGAAAGTAGTCTGTTACAAATCCAGTGCTGATGGATACATTTCCTTCACATAGATTTGCTTCCTAATGAAGGGTGAAGCTCTCAGGGCGGAGCACCACTCCGGTGGCATACATAGAAGGGAAACTTGCCTACACTCACCACACGCACTTGCCTATCCTCAACCAACTGGGAGAATGATGCCTTAAAAGCAAAACAAAAGCAAGTTAGAAACAACTTGCTGACTCTCGTTTGAGCATACTTTGCAAGTGAAAGATGGAGCTGCCTACGCAGCAAAAGCAGAAGCAAAGAATTGTATCAGGCAAGAACTAAAAACAGAGCACAACCCACCTGAGAGAGCTGCTTGTGAGCACAGTTCACTCCTCCAACCGCAATCATGTTGGGCATCAATGGTCTTGGATATTCTAGCACAAAGTCAAACCTCAGAAGCCATACGGAAGCCTTGCCTAAGAGATCAAGTACAGTCACATCTCGCTGAAGGAACTCAGAAGCCAGTTTTTCATATGGTTTAAAAATAAAGTCACAAAGAAAGAGATTGGAGGTGTCAAAGATGACATTCTTGACACGCTGGAGGAAGTTCATGTGATCTGCGTGGTATGAAAATGCCCTGGGAACATATGAAGGGGGATTGGGACACTGGGTGGCCTCAAATTCCAATCCACATGGTATTCCTCTCATGAAATACACAGAAGGGATGGAAAGGTGCTCGGCCAGTATTGCTCCACAGGGCAGTACAGGATCCGTTAAGAGAGCATCGAAGTTACTCTGCTCGAGATACCTGATAAGTTCTGCGTTGTGCAGTAACTCTTCACAGGTTAGGAAACCTAAATCAAATCTTTTTTTCAGATTTTCACGTAGTCTAAAAAACCTTTCCAGAAAAGATCCATCTTCCAATAGATCTGCTAAAAATGTGTCGAAACTGCTCTCCATCCCATCTTGTGGGAAGTCAACACGGTAGGTTTTCAGGACAAAATTCTCCGATGGCTTTATGTTTAAAGTGACGTCACATGCAAGGACGACAATTTCATGTCCTTTCTGCTTCAGGACTTCAAACATTTCCAGCGCACTGAACCAGGGACTGCCATCCACAAACACCACCAGCAGCTTCCCACCTGCAGCCAAGCTGAGCACGGACAGCAGCAGAAGCAGCGACACTGAGACTTGTGGATGAGAAGGAAGCAGCAGGGCCATTCCTGCAGAAATGAGGCAGAGCTGCACTGGAAGAAAACTCCGGGCAGCTCTGAAGCAACAGCAACAGCCCTGCGCTCATTAAGCTATCTGCTCAATGCCGTAGAGTTTGATCCTTCTGTAATGTATTTGCTGTGTGGTAAATGTTTAATCACTGGTTTGATAAAAGGCTGGATAGCCAGCAATACAGTTCAGCCAAGTCCATGGGTGGGTGGTGCCACTGCTCCCACCAGCTATGCCCCATCTGTTCCTTTTAGAGGAGGAGTGGTGTGTCACCCTGGAAGGAAGCAGGAATAGGTCCATGTGGCTCTGTGCTTCTAATAGCATCCCTCAGGGTGAAACTTTTGCATCCACAGGAGATCTGTCATGCCCACATCACCACTGCGCCTAGCAGCAGCTGCTCTCTCTTCTCTGGGCATGGCCTCTCCTGCTGAACATTCATCTCTGGAAGACCTATGGGCCAACACTGGATGTGAAAGAGATGTTCAAGAGTCTGTCTGGAATGGGGAGGCTGATGATGACTGAGGCATCATCCCAGGTTTGTTTGCAGGATGCATCATCATCCACGCAATGAGGTACTTCCAGTGCAGCACAACAGAGAGAGAGGACTTAATATTCCTCTTTTCCCCTCATCTGATTGAAGGTGTCTGATTACCGTAGTCTAACAGTAACATGAAATTATTGAATGGTTGTGTTGGAAGGGACTTTAAAGCCCACCCTGTTCCAACTCCTGGTCACAGACAGGGTTTCCACTCTCCAGATCAGATTTTCCAGAGCCCTTTGCAAAGTGGCCTTCAAGAACTGCAGGGATTGTGCGTCCTCTGTTACGCTGGGCAGCATGTTCTAGAGCATGGCCCCGTTCTGTCCTTGCCTAGGAAAGTGGTAGAAGCTAACAATGCAGCCGTAGGAAAGTAAGGGGGAAAATAAAAAGGTAACTAACCTTTGACAACAGTTTTCCCGAGTGCATTTTATGTGTCTGATCCAGACCATGTTAGGCATTACAGGCCTGGGAATACTCAAACATATTTCAAAATTTAAAATACTTCTGAAGATTGGGAAAGGTTTGCAAAGCGAGAAACATGGAGCAGCTGAGGTCCTTTGGTTTGTTCAGCCCAGAAAAGAAGAGGCTGAGGGGAGGTCCCTTGTGGTGGGCCACAGCTTCTCATGGGGAGTGGAAGGGCAGAGCAGAGCTGTGCTCTCTGCTGACAGTGACAGACAGGGGACGGTCAGGTTGTGCGAGGAGAAGGCTGTGCCCCAGAGGGTGGTGGGCACGGAGCATCTCCCAGGTCAATGGGCACGGCCCCGAGCTTCTGGAGCTCAGGGAGCTTTGGTACACAAACCTCAGCCACGGGGATTGGGTTTGGGTGGTGCTGTGTGAGGCTGGGGGTTGGACTCAATGACCGCTGTAGTTCCTGTCTATCTGGGCATATTTCATGATTCTGTGATTCCCTGGCTTTTGGAACAGGTTTTTCCCTTCTGGAGGAATGCTGGGAAAGGAGTACTAGTGCAACTGGGACTCAAGGCTGAGAGAATAATAGCCACCTCATCCACACCTGAAAATAGCTTTCTGTATAAGGGCAATTCACCCAAAGCAGAAACACACTACGAGAAGCAGCACCCATGAAATCAGCGAAAGGAGGAAGAGGTTTGCAAAGCAAGAATTGCCACAAGTTCTTGCTGCTGTAAAAAGCCAAGGGCAGGATCTGGCATAGGACATTGGTTCTTCAACCAACAGACAGTAAGAGAAGGATCATAAGCATAGCTTCAACCTCTAAGTAAAGACAAATCTGAAAGACCAAACTAGGAGTTTCACAAATAACCCTAACTGCTCACATACACACACAAAAGAACCATCTTGTACTATTCTCACCACCTTTTATACTATCTACCTCTATCAGAGAAATGGAATTCTTCAGATGGTAGCAGAAGGTATTTTGGGTGCGCTTCTGAGCAACAAGAATAGATTCAGACCCTCTGCATATTTACATAGATGTCAGCTGAGATATCTCTGTTCTAGACACAATTTTTATATTGTGATATGCAAGTGTCTTCACCAAAACAAGTACTTGCACCCCCTGGTAAGTGAAAAGAAGCTTGAACCTGTTTACACAGTTAGAGAAACCTTTCTAACTAAATGATAAAAAGGTTCTATAGTGAAAACAGTGGTTTAGGAGAAGAAAAAGAAACAACCTAGAGCAGCACCCATGTGAGATAGCTTTTCATGAGCGTAGGTTATTCTTCCAATTATGATCATGTTTGGTATCAGTTGTCTCGGATAATGAAACAGTAAAAGCCAAATAGATTCCTTGTGTAAGAGATCTAATACAGTCACATATTTTAGAAGAGTTACCCAGAGCCATTTAAATTTGAAATACTTTATCTTTTGAATGAGATATTCGGTTATCTTCACTGAGTCGAGTACTGGCAGCTCTTC
This sequence comes from Tetrao urogallus, assembly GCF_951394365.1. Taxonomy (NCBI): domain Eukaryota; kingdom Metazoa; phylum Chordata; class Aves; order Galliformes; family Phasianidae; genus Tetrao; species Tetrao urogallus. The sequence goes on from NC_136821.1 coordinate 35,384,978, forward strand.
ATAAATAAAAAGCAGCCTGAAATCCTTTTGCCATCAACAGCTAAAAGAAACCTTCCAAAAAAAAGTGTGTGTCACAACATCTCAGTGTATGTAAAAGCCCACAAGAATGACAGTAAAAAGAAAACAGATGACCCACCTGAGTTAGCTTCTTCTGGGCACAATTTACTCCGCTAACCATAATCATGTTGGGCATCAGTGGTCTTGCATAGTGTAAAACAAAGTCTAATTTAATGAGCCAAATGGAAGCCTTGCTTAAGAGACCTGGCACAGTCACATCTCGCTGAAGAAACTCAGAAGCCAGCTTTGCATATGGCAGAAACACGACATCACATAGAAAAAAATTTGATATTTCAAAGACGACATTCTCCACACGCTGGAGGAAGTTCATGTGGTCTGTATTTTCTGTAAATATCCTGGGGACATAAGAAGGGGGATTTGGACACTGAGTGGCTTCAAATTCCAAGCCACATGGCATTTGCTGCAAGTAGAGCACAGATGGAACTGAAAGATGCTCAGCCATGCTGCCCACAAGGTAGCAGTGGATCTGTAAAGACAGCATCAAACTTACTCTCCTGAAGATATCTGATAAGTTCTTTGTTGTACAGTAACTGTTCACAAATAGACAGGAACATAGTGGAACTATTTTTCAACCCTTGATACGCTATAATAAATCTTTCCAAGAAGGATCCTTCAGCAAATACATCCTGACCAGTCCTCCGGAACATGTCATCCATCTCTTGCTGCGTGAAAGGGACTGGGTACATTTTCATAATAAAATTATCCGTTGGCTTTATATATAAACTGACTTCAGGTGCAACGACAACTATTTCATGTCCTTTCTGCCTGAGCTCGTCCAATACTTCCCGCATGCTGAGCCAATGACTCCCATCTAGCGGCACCACCAGCAGCTTCCCACCTGCAGCCAAGCTGAGCACGGACAGCAGCAGAAGCAGCGACACTGAGACTTGTGGATGAGAAGGAAGCAGCAGGGCCATTCCTGCACAAATGAGGCAGAGCTGCGCTGGAAGAAAACTCCGGGCAGCTCTGAAGCAACAGCAACAGCCCTGTGCTCTTTGAGCTATCTGTGCTATATCATAACTTTTGATCCTGCAACAAGGTATTTGCTGTGTAGTAAATGTGTAACCTGTGATCTCATGAAAGTCTCGATAACAAGTACTAAGTTCAGGCATTCCACAGGGGACTGCTTAGTCTGATGAACACATCAATGAAACACCATTTGTTTCAGTTCGAGGAACAGTGAAATGTGATCTTGTAACGAGGAAGGGGTGGTTCTGTGTACAACTGTGCTCCACGTTCGTCAAGCATCAGGGGGTACACTCCTTGCACAGACACAACTATTCCCTCTCAGGCCTGTTCAGACTTCCTCTAGAATGATTTTTCATGAGACCTGCTCATCAGGTAACGTCCATCCCTGTCTTCCCTTCAGAACACTACTGCAGCCATCTCCTTCTTTCCTCTCTGACGTTTATTGGGAGATCTGTTCTTGCACCTTCAGGGCCAACTATTTCACATTTCTTCTGACTGCACTCATCTACAAGCACACACAGACACTGACACCTACCTAGCAGAAGCACCAGCTGCTCTCATGAACTGTGCTCTCATACAAACATCTTAAGCTGTTCTCATCACCTTTCACATTTCCTACCTCTAGCAGAGAAGTTGAATTTCTCAGGTGGTAACGGAAGGTATTATGGGCTTGGGTCAGAGCAACAAGGGTAGATTCAGATGTACAGATCTGTATAGATATCAGCTGAGATATATCTGTTCTAAACAATCTGAGCTACTCAGTAACTTGCGAACCTTGGATGTATCCAAAGTGTGGTAAATGTGTATTCCTGGGTTAGGTAAGAGGTCAGATAACAAGCACTAGGAATCAGAAAAGTACATAGGTGGGTGCAAAAGGGGTGGGTACAATAGATAAGCTGCAGAACATTCTACAGGATGAACAGTAGAGTGTAACACAGAAGAAGGGAGGGAGCACGTTGTATGGAACTGTGCTCCTGATAACAGTGATCTTTGAAGCTCTTTGTCCTGGTTTCCACAGTACCTGGCAATGCTTTTGGATAGTGGATACAAGGCCCCGCCTCAGACCTTCACTAGAAGTGCAAAGAATTTCTCTTCAACTGAGAGCAGCCCAGGAAAGAAATTCTAGGTGGAAAACACAGAAAAAGAAAAGCGCTTTCGCAGCTCTCGTGCAATTCACCAGGATCCACCATGCCACCATACCTCCTTCAGGCTCACAACATCGACCGCATCTCAGATATCACGGTCATTACCAAGGATCATTTGCCTGAGGTCTGCCTACTACCATAGATGCTGCTTCTTAGTTTGCACATCCATGACCTGGGATATTCCGGTTCATTCTGGCTTTGGAAATCCCCTGGTGTATGGCAGATAACATCACTGAGAGAGAAAGAATTGGTAAGGGAGCAAAGGTACCCGCGGACAGAAGCCTGATGTGCATTTCTCTATGAACAGCAGACACTACTCCCAACAGTTGCCAAGTTGATGATTATCTCTGACTGTGAGGCTGTGGCAGTCCCTCAGACTTTCCACTACCCTCCCATCACTCTTCATGAGTGATCTAAAGAAAGATCTTCATGAGAGCAAGAAAGGACCAAATTACTCAACGTATTTCAATAGCACATAACAAAAAAGTAATCTGTAACAAATCCAGTGTTCACGACACAGTTAAATTGACCTTAGAGAGCTTTTCTTTCTAATGGCAGTTGAAGCTTCAGTGCACACTACCACTCTACTAGCGGACACACAGGGGAAGTCATCTCTTCTCAGCCAAGTGGGAGAATGCCTTCTTGTACAGGGAGAAGAAACAAGTCAGAAGCCACTTATTGCCTCTCAATTCACCATATTTTGTAAATGAAAAGATGAAGTTGTCTATGCAGAAAGAGCAGAAATTGAGGAAGAAATGACAGAAAGACATTTGTTTTCACTGGGAGTTGCACAGCTCACTTCTATTGAGAACTAAATATTCGATATGCAAAATTACAATTTCAGGAGCACGGAAGTCTATCAGAATAAGAATTAAAACCAGAGCACGACCCACCTGAGAGAGCTGCTTGTGAGCACAGTTCACTCCTCCAACCGCAATCATGTTGGGCATCAATGGTCTTGGATACTCTAGCACATAGTCAAACCTCAGAAGCCATACGGAAGCCTTACGAAAGAGATCTAGCATGGTCACATCTCGCTGAAGGAACTCAGAAGCCAATTTGTCATATGGTTTAAAAAGAAAGTCACAAAGAAAGAGATTGGAGATGTCAAAGATGACATTCTTGACACGCTGGAGGAAGTTCATGTGATCTGTATGTTCAGAAAATAGCCTGGGAACATAAGAAGGGGGACTGGGACACTGGGTGGCCTCAAAGTCTAATCCACATGGTATTCCTATCATGAAATACACAGAAGGGATGGAAAGATGTTCAGCCAGTATCGCTCCGCAAGAAAATATAGGATCCGTAAAGAGAGCATCGAAGTTACTCTCCTCCAGATATCGCATAAGATCTTTGTTGTGCAGTAACTGTTCACAGGATAGGAAACCTAAATCAAAACCTTTTTTCATATTTTCACGTAATCTAAAAAATCTTTCCAGAAATGATCCTTCTTCAAATGAATTTGTTATAAATCTGTGGAAATTGTCATCCATCTCTTCCTGTGGGAAGGTAACTGGGTAGGTTTTCACAGTAACATTCCCTGATGGCTTTACATTTATATTGGCTTCAGGTGCAACGACGACCATTTCATGTCCTTTCTGCTTCAGAATTTCTAACATTTCCAGCACGCTGAACCAGGGACTGCCATCCACAAACACCACCAGCAGCTTCCCACCTGCAGCCAAGCTGAGCACGGACAGCAGCAGAAGCAGCGACACTGAGACTTGTGGATGAGAAGGAAGCAGCAGGGCCATTCCTGCAGAAATGAGGGAGAGCTGCACTGGAAGAAAACTCTGGGCAGCTCTGAAGCAACAGCAACAGCCCTGTGCTCTTTGAGCTATCTGCCCTATGCCATAGGTTGTGATCCTTCCATAATATAATTGCTGTGTGGTAAATGTTTAATCATTGGTTTGATAAAAGGCTGGATAGCCAGCACTAGAGTTCAACCAAGTCCATGGGTGGGTGGTGCCACTGCTCCCACCAGCTATGCCCCATCTGTTCCTTTTAGAGGAGGAGTGGTGTGTGACCCTGGAAGGAAGCAGGAATAGGTCCATGTGGCTCTGTGCTTCTAATAGCATCCCTCAGGGTGAAACTTTTGCATCCACAGGAGATCTGTCATGCCCACATCACCACTGCGCCTAGCAGCAGCTGCTCTCTCTTCTCTGGGCATGGCCCCTCCTCTGAACATTCATCTCTAGAAGGCCTATGGGCCAACACTGGATGTGAAAGAGATGTTCAAGCGTCTGTCTGAAATGAGGAGGCTGATGATGACTGAGGCACTATCCCAGGTTGGTGTGCAGGATGCATCATCACCCACACAATGAGGTACTTCCAGTGCAGCACAACAGAGAGAGAGAACTTACCTTTCCCTCCTCTCCCCTCATCTGATTGAAGGCCTTACCGTAGTGTTACAGTAATATGAAATTATTGAATGGTTGTGTTGGAAGGGACTTTGAAGCCCACCCTGTTCCAACCCCTGGTCACAGACAGGGTTTCCACTCTCCAGATCAGATTTTCCAGAGCCCTTTGCAAAGTGGCCTTCAAGAACTGCAAGGATTGTGCATCCTCTGTTACGCTGGGCAGCATGTTCTAGAGCATGGCCCCGTTCTGTTATCACATGGTCATTGCCTAGGAAAGTGGTAGAAGCTAACAATGCAGCCATAGGAAAGTAAGGGGGAAAATAGAAAGGTAACTAACCTTTGATAACAGTTTTTCCCGAGTGCAGGTTATGCCTCCGATCAAGACCATGTTCGGCATTACAGGCCTGGGATACTCAAACACAAAGTCATACTTCATAAGCCAGATAGATGCACGGCTTAAAAGTTCAAGCAGTGTTGCCTCCTGCTGCAGGAACTCTTTGATCAAGTGATCGTACGGTGAATAGAGAAATCTACAGGTTAGGGTACTGCTCAGGCTAACTAGGAGATTGCCGAGGCGCTGGAAGAACCCCATGCGATCCGTGTACTGTGTGAAGAACCTGGGAATGTAAGAGGGAGGATTTGGGCAGAGGGTAGCATGGAAGTCCAGGCTGCACGGCAGTCCCCGTACGAGGTACACAGAAGGTATGGAGAGATGCTCAGCCACTATCTGTCCACAGGGAAAAAAAGGATCCATAAAGACACCGTCAAACATGCTTTCTTCAAGGTATTTCATCAGCTCTTTGTTGGAAAGAAGCCTCTTGCAGGAATCATGAAACATTGCTGTAATATTTGCTATTTTTGAGAACTTTTCCAAGAAAGGTTGAGGTAGGAAACTCTTATAGCCAAGCTTTTTAAATTCTGCCTCCACAAACTCCCTGGTGTAAGACACGGGGTAGGTTTTCATGGTATAATGCATCGACGCACCTATTCGCAAACTTATCTCTGGAGCAGTGACCACAATTTCGTGTCCTCTGTGTCTGAGCCGCTCCACAACCTGGCGCATGCTGAGCCAGTGACTGCCATCAATAGGGATAACCAAAAGCTTCCCACCTTCGGAAGAGGTCCTCAGGAGTAGGAAAATCACAGCCCAGGAGGCAAGAAAACGAAATCCTGGATGCAAAGAGGCCATTTCCCTTCGGTAGAATGTCCGCAAGACTTTATGTGGATGCGGAGATCCCGAAAGCAAGAAAGAATGACTTGTACTTTGCTCTTCCATCTTTGCTAAGGTAAATGTTTAATTCCTAATGGTCCGTAAGCAGAAATTAGGGTAATTTTTAACTTTAAGTAAAGGTTGAATTTATGATTTGCACACACAGAGAAGGCTTTGGACAAATGAGATATAGTTGAGCGTTGGCGTCAACATTGAAGCATTCAAGCGCTCGAGGGACAGCAGTGGGCAATGTGCTTACGTGAAACACTGAACAAAGCCATGAATGGGAGGCAGTGCCTGACCCAGCAGCCACTGTCAGGGCCCAGCGATTAACATGATGTGAATGCTGAACTCCCTGCCTTCACGTCTGTTCAGCTTGTTGGTACAACACTTGTCACAGAAATCTGAGCTTTGCATAATTTTGTACCACTATAAACAAAAAGTAAAGATTGATAGGCAGCAGGTTGATAAGGCTTATCTTCAGATTTGTTTCTATACGGTAGCAGTTATCAAAGTGAAAGCCTTTGGTCTACAGTAGAAAATGCAATGCAAATATAGCAATAACTTCTGCTGTTGCAACACCACAGTGGTGTGAAACAGTGAATAAATGACCACATCTGCACTTTTTACAAAGTTTACTATCTCAAGGTTCACTAGGGAGATTTGAATAAGTTACGGAGGAAGAGTAGATAGCTAGAAACGTAAAGTCATCTTTTTCAAATCATCCTCTCATGTGCCATCCTACACTGCTTCTTACAGAAATTCAGAGTCAAAGCAGCTCTCTTTATTGTGTTTGATTGCATACACTACCGAGTGTTGGGGTACTCATCCACAGAATCATTCTCTGTGGCACACCATGCGCGTTGGGCTTTATACACGGAGATAGTTTCTGTCCTTTGCATCCTTTGTCCATCCAGGTCTCCTGCAACTAATCAGTATTCCACAACTGTTGTGGATATTTAATCTTCTGACATACAATTACTCTGTCATTTATCTAAATACAGCATGTGTGCCACGAGTGTGTAATTTTTTGGTGACGTGGTTGGGCAAAGCTAAGCTATCCCGACACAACTGTGCAGTTTAGACATCTTCATTGAAGCTTTTCCTGGCAGAAATCCTTGAGGTGATTCTAGTACAGAAGGCTAAGCACATCTGTAAGTCCTGAGCATGTAAGGACTGGGATGAAGGGTGGCTTTGTAGTCTAAGCTACACTGAAGACCACACATGAAATAAACTGAATGGAGAAATTTAGCAACGACTGGTCCACAGGAAAACATGGGATTCATCATGACGGCATGAAATTTGTAATCCTGGAGATAGTTCATTAACTTTTCATTACGTAAGAGGTACTGACAAGCAAATGAGAACACATTGGTCAGTTCTGATAGACGACCGAGTGAAAACATAACTATTTCTCAAAGGGTAGGGTCAAGAAAACGTATTTCACCAATGAAGTGAACAAGCTCAGCGTATATCTGGTATTTCCACTTAAGTGCATGGGGCTGCTGGCGGGAGAAGAGAACTTCTTATTTCTACCAAACAGTACATGAAAGCAAAAAGCAGTTGTATCTCATTTTGTAACTTGATCTGTAATCTTTAGCTCTATAAAATGTTTCAGCTTTGCCTCCTCCCTCCGCTTTTGCTAGGAAAAGCGTCCAGAGTTCACATACCAAGCTGGCAGCAGTAAACAGGAGCCCGCAAGCCTAGCCGTGGTGTCACCAAAGTTTGAGCAACATATTAACCAAAGCTTTTTTACATCAGCCACGACAAAGCAGAATAAGCTGTCCTTGTTTACGAGGGATCATAGGAGTTCATAAGAGAGCGGCGCAGGACAACCTTCTTTTTGAAAGATATGATGCATCAGAAAAGGCAGTCCTTGATCAAGGGGGCACGTTAGAGTTAGTAAATTTGAGGTTTGGGCCAAAAGCTTTTGAGATTTCTTGAAAATTGCTACTTTCAAACAAAGTTAAGAAGACCTAGCTGTGGTATGAGACAGTGGGAATTTTCCACTTCTGCCCTCTGATTACTAGAAGAAAGGGAGGACAAAGCTTTTGAGCTGCTTCTGCAGGTGCTGTGCTAAGACTTTTGAGGAGAAAAACAAAACAAAACGAAACAACAACATAAAATCAGGATCTTGGAAGTCCTGTTCTCTGTCACACTCTGCAGTAGCCTGCAACTGCTTTAGAAGGATCAACAGTTATGGTGGAGTCAAACTTTTCTTGATAGCACTCATGGTATAAGGTCAAGAATGGCTGCAAATGGCAGTTGGAGAGATTCAGCAGGGGGGTTGGACTAAACGACCTGTAAGGATCCCTTCCAACTCAAGCAATTCTATAATTCTACTGAGATTTGGAAAATGTTTCAGTGCTTTTTACCCCTGAGGTTTAGACAGTCTGCCTGTATAACACCATGGCTGACTTGATCTAATGTTGAGGAGCTCCACCCTGAGGACTTCCTCAGACATCCAGATCAGGTTGAATTTGAGTGGGATTGAAGTGCTTAAACACTCCTGAGAAACTGGGCTGAAGCTGTAGCAACTAACACAGTGGACAGACAGGGAATACTAAGTGGATAAGTGAGTGAATGACTGAGTGTCTATATTTCACAGCAGATAGGAAGAACGTGCAAAAGCACATTAAAACTTTCAAGATAAACCTAGAAGAGTGGCTGTCTGCAGTTTGTGCTTCAAAGAGGGGCCTCACCAACCTGATCTCATCAAGCAGATTTCACAGAAAGGGAAAAGGTGAATGACAAAAGTCTGCAGATTTTCCAAAGCTCTCTAGGTGGAATGGTAAGTGTAAAGTGAATTTTCATACGTCACCCTCTAGACAGCAGGAAGAATTCTGATAGCCAGGGAACTGGCAAATTTGCGGTATGGTCAATTCTATGTGGTCTTTCAGCCCTGCTGACATTTCTGCCAAACATGTATCTATCTGCACAGGAAACACTAATAACCAACAATCTAACACTAATAACATAATGCAGTAAAGCAACATTAAAGAGATTAAGCAAACAAACAAACAAGCAAGCAGAAACAGATAAAACCTGAAGGCTAACAGCACGTGCATAACAGTGTAAAGGTTGTGCCACTGGATTTTAAGCAACACACAAACACCTTGCAACAGATTCAAGCTTACTTGAGTCCAGAGGTTGAAGTCCACTGGCAGAACACTAAGTTCAGCCTCTTCCAAAGGTGAAGGAAAAAAAGAGATATCTCCCTGGAGAAAATAATGCTGAAGTACAGAGTTGAGTGTCAAGCCTGTACACTGGGAAGAGCACAGTAAGTACCCCCATTTGGAGGAATCAGTGAATACCTATTCATAATTCTACCAATTCCAGCAGTCACTATGTCTCTCTCATTAACCATCCTTTTAAAGTTCATTTATAGGTTCTGTGTGCAAAAAAACCCCAGCGTCCTGCTGGTGTTGATACTGGTGAGGTTTTTGGTGTGTGGTACGAAACACTACTCTCCTTTGTTTGTTTAAGCTTGCTGCTTCCTCATTAGGGTGTTTGTTATAGGTCAGGTAGTGGAAGAAACAGCGCATATCAGTTCCCCTTTCACCTTCTCTACTCCTTCCAGGATTTCGAGACCGCTGTCACAGATTCTGTCGTAGCTCTCCGTAAAAGTTCAACCACAGTTTATTCCATCTCTGCTTTTCTAGACTGACTGCCTAGCGTGAGCCCTCTTCAAAATGCTTCATTTTTATGATGTGCATCTTCCTTAAAAAGAAAGAGGCAGGGATGTAGAGAAAATCTGCAATGACAAAACGGATCAGAGGGTGAACAAAGATCTCCTCAAACAAAACTCTCACGCAGAAGATGCTTAGAAACAGCGAACATCGCATCAACAGCCCTGAGTGAAGAAGCCGTGAGAAACCTGCTCTAGTTTCAAAGCTGTCTTTTAGCAGAGAGTACACGACTGATGAAGAGTTACCCAGAGCCAATTGCATCTGAAAGACTTTCTTCAATTCTTACTGAGATATTCAGATGTCTTCATTGAAACAATCCTGGCACCTCTTGGCAAAGAAAAAGCAGCCTGAAATGCTTGGAGGGGGGGGTGGATTTGGGAAGGACTGTGCTTCAGACACACATCAAGCATCAGAAGAACACTAGCAGCCCTTACACACACACAACTGAAGGAGAATTTTGATGACAGTTCCCTGTGAGACATGCGACAGCCTGACGAGTTGGACTTCAGAATACCCAATATCCTTTATGGCCGGTGCACATGGCATGCTTTTTTGTTATACAACAAACTAGACCTGTTGGCATGAGAGGAGGGGAAATAGAGTAAAAAAAAAACCACTACTGGAGAGCATCCAGTGACTGAAAGATGCTCTGACTGGCTCTTTGTTGTACAGTAATTGTTCACAAGCAGACAGGAACATAGAACAACCATTTTTCAACCCATCCACAGAGGGTCCTTCTGCAAATGCATCCTGACCAGTCCTCTGGAACATGTCATCCACCTCTTCCTGTGTGAAAGGGATCAGGTACATTTTCATAATAAAATTGTGTGTTGGATTTATATATAAACTGACTTCAGGTGCTGCAATGATTATTTCAAGTCCTTTCTAACTAAGTCCATGAAACACTTCCCTCACACTGAGCCAATGACTTTAATCTAGTGGGACCACCAGCAGCTTCCCACCTGCAGCCAAGCTGAGCACGGACAGCAGCAGAAGCAGCGACACTGAGACTTGTGGATGAGAAGGAAGCAGCAGGGCCATTCCTGCACAAATGTGGCAGAGCTGCACTGGAAGAAAACTCCGGGCAGCTCTGAAGCAACAGCAACAGCCCTGTGCTCTTTGAGCTATCTGCTCTATGCCATAGGTTGTGATCCTTCTATAATGTGACTGCTGTGTGGTAAATGTTTAATCACTGGTTTGATTGAAGGCTGGATAGCCAGCACTGGAGTTCAACAAAGTCCATGGGTGGGTGGTGCCACTGCTCCCACCAGCTATACCCTATCTGTTTTTCTTTGGAGGAAGAGAGGCATGTGACTCTAAAGGGAGGCAGGAGTGCCTGTGTGCGGCTCTGTGCTTCTAATAGCCTCCCTCAGGGTGAAACTTTTGCATCCACAGGAGATCTGTCATGCCCACATCACCACTGCGCCTAGCAGCAGCTGCTCTCTCTTCTCTGGGCATGGCCTCTCCCTCTGGACATTCATCTCTAGACGACCTATGGGCCAACACTGGATGTGAAAGAGATGTTCAAGATGCTGTCTGGAATGGGGAGGCTGATGATGACTGAAGCATCATCCCAGGGTGATTTGCAGGACGCATCATCACCCACACAATGAGGTGAGGTACTTCCTGTGCCTCAGAACAGTCCCAAAGCACAGAGGGAGGGCTCAGCTTTGCCCTCTTTTACACACATCTGCTTGCAGGTCCCATCATACACCCACAGAACGGTAGAATCACAGAATGGTTGTGTTGGAAGGGACTGCTAATCTCACCCAGTACTCTGGCATGGTATCCACTCAGTGGATCATTTTTCCCAGAGCCCTGTAAAAAACGGCCTTCAACAACTGCAGGGATGGGGCAACCACATGTTCCCTGGGCAGCACGTTGCAGTGCCTGGCCGCAATCTGACTAGAGAAGTCAGGAAATAGAGTACCTTGTCCTTCTTTTCATTGAACTTGGCAGTTCCTCCCTATAGTGGGTACAAAGTCCCACACAGACATTCACTATAAGAGCAAAGAATTTCTACTAAATTGGGAGTGGCTCAGCAAGAAATTCAAGGAAGAAAACACTTTGGCAACTGTTGCATAATTCACCAGGATCAACCATGCCACCAAACCTTCTTCAGTCTCACAGCACTGATGGCATTTCACTTATTAACATCACCAAGGACAGCCTGTCTCAGGTCTGCCTGTGAACACAGACGCTGCTTCGTAGCTTGAGTGTTCATCACCTCTGGCACTCCTGTTCATCCTGACTTCGGAAATAGCCTTGTGTATTGCAGACAGTTTCACTGACAAAGAAAGCAGTGGTAAGGCAGGAAATGTGCCCCAGGACAGAAGCCTGGTGGAAATACCTCAGTAAATAACAGACACTGCTCCCTGTGGTGTTAATTTGCCAAGTCACAGGATTGTATCTGATTGTTTCACAGTCCCTCACATTTTCTACCAACCTTCCTTCACTCACTGCGAGGTACTCATGAGACCACCAAAGGTACTCGACCCAATACAAAAGGAAGTTCAATAACACATAATGGAAAGTAGTCTGTTACAAATCCAGTGCTGATGGATACATTTCCTTCACATAGATTTGCTTCCTAATGAAGGGTGAAGCTCTCAGGGCGGAGCACCACTCCGGTGGCATACATAGAAGGGAAACTTGCCTACACTCACCACACGCACTTGCCTATCCTCAACCAACTGGGAGAATGATGCCTTAAAAGCAAAACAAAAGCAAGTTAGAAACAACTTGCTGACTCTCGTTTGAGCATACTTTGCAAGTGAAAGATGGAGCTGCCTACGCAGCAAAAGCAGAAGCAAAGAATTGTATCAGGCAAGAACTAAAAACAGAGCACAACCCACCTGAGAGAGCTGCTTGTGAGCACAGTTCACTCCTCCAACCGCAATCATGTTGGGCATCAATGGTCTTGGATATTCTAGCACAAAGTCATACCTCAGAAGCCATACAGAAGCCTTACGATAGAGATCACGTACAGTCACATCTCGCTGAAGGAACTCAGAAGCCAATTTTTCAAATGGTTTAAAAATAAAGTCACAAAGAAAGAGATTGGAGGTGTCAAAGATGACATTCTTCACACGCTGGAGGAAGTTCATGTGATCTGCATGGTATGAAAATGCCCTGGGAACATATGAAGGGGGACTGGGACACTGCGTGGCCTCAAAATCTAATTCACATGGTATTAACCTCATGAAATACACAGAAGGGATGGAAAGGTGCTCGGCCAGTATTGCTCCACAGGGCAGTGCGGGATCCGTTAAGAGAGCATCGAAGTTACTCTCCTCGAGATACCTGATAAGTTCTTTGTTGTGCAGCAGCTGTTCACAGTCTATGATGGTTGACTCAGAGACTTTTCTAATATTTTCACGTACTTTAAAAAATCTTTTCAGAAATGATCCTTCTTCAAATAGATCTGCTAAAAATGTGTCGAAACTGGTATCCATCCCATCTTGTGGGAAGTCAACACGGTAGGTTTTCAGAATAAAATTCTCCGATGGCTTTATGTTTAAAGTGCTGTCAGATGCAAGGACGACAATTTCATGTCCTTTCTGCTTCAGGACTTCAAACATTTCCAGCGCACTGAACCAGGGACTGCCATCCACAAACACCACCAGCAGCTTCCCACCTGCAGCCAAGCTGAGCACGGACAGCAGCAGAAGCAGCGACACTGAGACTTGTGGATGAGAAGGAAGCAGCAGGGCCATTCCTGCACAAATGTGGCAGAGCTGCACTGGAAGAAAACTCTGGGCAGCTCTGAAGCAACAGCAACAGCCCTGTGCTCTTTGAGCTATCTGCCCTATGCCATAGGTTGTGATCCTTCCATAATATAATTGCTGTGTGGTAAATGTTTAATCATTGGTTTGATAAAAGGCTGGATAGCCAGCACTAGAGTTCAACCAAGTCCATGGGTGGGTGGTGCCACTGCTCCCACCAGCTATGCCCCATCTGTTCCTTTTAGAGGAGGAGTGGTGTGTGACCCTGGAAGGAAGCAGGAATAGGTCCATGTGGCTCTGTGCTTCTAATAGCATCCCTCAGGGTGAAACTTTTGCATCCACAGGAGATCTGTCATGCCCACATCACCACTGCGCCTAGCAGCAGCTGCTCTCTCTTCTCTGGGCATGGCCTCTCCTGCTGAACATTCATCTCTGGAAGACCTATGGGCCAACACTGGATGTGAAAGAGATGTTCAAGAGTCTGTCTGGAATGGGGAGGCTGATGATGACTGAGGCACCATCCCAGGTTTGTTTGCAGGATGCATCATCATCCACGCTATGAGGTACTTCCAGTGCAGCAGACAGAGAGGACTTAATATTCCTCTTTTCCCCTCATCTGATTGAAGTTGTCTGATTACCGTAGTCTAACAGTAACATGAAATTATTGAATGGTTGTGTTGGAAGGGACTTTAAAGCCCACCCTGTTCCAACTCCTGGTCACAGACAGGGTTTCCACTCTCCAGATCAGATTTTCCAGAGCCCTTTGCAAAGTGGCCTTCAAGAACTGCAGGGATTGTGCGTCCTCTGTTACGCTGGGCAGCATGTTCTAGAGCATGGCCCCGTTCTGTCCTTGCCTAGGAAAGTGGTAGAAGCTAACAATGCAGCCGTAGGAAAGTAAGGGGGAAAATAAAAAGGTAACTAACCTTTGACAACAGTTTTCCCGAGTGCATTTTATGTGTCTGATCCAGACCATGTTAGGCATTACAGGCCTGGGAATACTCAAACATATTTCAAAATTTAAAATACTTCTGAAGATTGGGAAGGGTTTGCAAAGCGAGAAACATGGAGCAGCTGAGGTCCTTTGGTTTGTTCAGCCCAGAAAAGAAGAGGCTGAGGGGAGGTCCCTTGTGGTGGGCCACAGCTTCTCATGGGGAGTGGAAGGGCAGAGCAGAGCTGTGCTCTCTGCTGACAGTGACAGACAGGGGACGGTCAGGTTGTGCGAGGAGAAGGCTGTGCCCCAGAGGGTGGTGGGCACGGAGCATCTCCCAGGTCAATGGGCACGGCCCCGAGCTTCTGGAGCTCAGGGAGCTTTGGTACACAAACCTCAGCCACGGGGATTGGGTTTGGGTGGTGCTGCGTGAGGCTGGGGGTTGGACTCAATGACCGCTGTAGTTCCTGTCTATCTGGGCATATTTCATGATTCTGTGATTCCCTGGCTTTTGGAACAGGTTTTTCCCTTCTGGAGGAATGCTGGGAAAGGAGTACTAGTGCAACTGGGACTCAAGGCTGAGAGAATAATAGCCACCTCATCCACACCTGAAAATAGCTTTCTGTATAAGGGCAATTCACCCAAAGCAGAAACACACTACGAGAAGCAGCACCCATGAAATCAGCGAAAGGAGGAAGAGGTTTGCAAAGCAAGAATTGCCACAAGTTCTTGCTGCTGTAAAAAGCCAAGGGCAGGATCTGGCATAGGACATTGGTTCTTCAACCAACAGACAGTAAGAGAAGGATCATAAGCATAGCTTCAACCTCTAAGTAAAGACAAATCTGAAAGACCAAACTAGGAGTTTCACAAATAACCCTAACTGCTCACATACACACACAAAAGAACCATCTTGTACTATTCTCACCACCTTTTATACTATCTACCTCTATCAGAGAAATGGAATTCTTCAGATGGTAGCAGAAGGTATTTTGGGTGCGCTTCTGAGCAACAAGAATAGATTCAGACCCTCTGCATATTTACATAGATGTCAGCTGAGATATCTCTGTTCTAGACACAATTTTTATATTGTGATATGCAAGTGTCTTCACCAAAACAAGTACTTGCACCCCCTGGTAAGTGAAAAGAAGCTTGAACCTGTTTACACAGTTAGAGAAACCTTTCTAACTAAATGATAAAAAGGTTCTATAGTGAAAACAGTGGTTTAGGAGAAGAAAAAGAAACAACCTAGAGCAGCACCCATGTGAGATAGCTTTTCATGAGCGTAGGTTATTCTTCCAATTATGATCATGTTTGGTATCAGTTGTCTCGGATAATGAAACAGTAAAAGCCAAATAGATTCCTTGTGTAAGAGATCTAATACAGTCACATATTTTAGAAGAGTTACCCAGAGCCATTTAAATTTGAAATACTTTATCTTTTGAATGAGATATTCGGTTATCTTCACTGAGTCGAGTACTGGCAGCTCTTCATAAATAAAAAGCAGCCTGAAATCCTTTTGCCATCAACAGCTAAAAGAAACCTTCCAAAAAAAAGTGTGTGTCACAACATCTCAGTGTATGTAAAAGCCCACAAGAATGACAGTAAAAAGAAAACAGATGACCCACCTGAGTTAGCTTCTTCTGGGCACAATTTACTCCGCTAACCATAATCATGTTGGGCATCAGTGGTCTTGCATAGTGTAAAACAAAGTCTAATTTAATGAGCCAAATGGAAGCCTTGCTTAAGAGACCTGGCACAGTCACATCTCGCTGAAGAAACTCAGAAGCCAGCTTTGCATATGGCAGAAACACGACATCACATAGAAAAAAATTTGATATTTCAAAGACGACATTCTCCACACGCTGGAGGAAGTTCATGTGGTCTGTATTTTCTGTAAATATCCTGGGGACATAAGAAGGGGGATTTGGACACTGAGTGGCTTCAAATTCCAAGCCACATGGCATTTGCTGCAAGTAGAGCACAGATGGAACTGAAAGATGCTCAGCCAGTATCTGCCCACAAGGTAGCAGTGGATCTGTAAAGACAGCATCAAACTTACTCTCCTGAAGATATCTGATAAGTTCTTTGTTGTACAGTAACTGTTCACAAATAGACAGGAACATAGTGGAACTATTTTTCAACCCTTGATACGCTATAATAAATCTTTCCAAGAAGGATCCTTCAGCAAATACATCCTGACCAGTCCTCCGGAACATGTCATCCATCTCTTGCTGCGTGAAAGGGACTGGGTACATTTTCATAATAAAATTATCCGTTGGCTTTATATATAAACTGACTTCAGGTGCAACGACAACTATTTCATGTCCTTTCTGCCTGAGCTCGTCCAATACTTCCCGCATGCTGAGCCAATGACTCCCATCTAGCGGCACCACCAGCAGCTTCCCACCTGCAGCCAAGCTGAGCACGGACAGCAGCAGAAGCAGCGACACTGAGACTTGTGGATGAGAAGGAAGCAGCAGGGCCATTCCTGCACAAATGAGGCAGAGCTGCGCTGGAAGAAAACTCCGGGCAGCTCTGAAGCAACAGCAACAGCCCTGTGCTCTTTGAGCTATCTGTGCTATATCATAACTTTTGATCCTGCAACAAGGTATTTGCAGTGTAGTAAATGTGTAACCTGTGATCTCATGAAAGTCTCGATAACAAGTACTAAGTTCAGGCATTCCACAGGGGACTTCTTAGTCTGATGAACACATCAATGAAACACCATTTGTTTCAGTTCGAGGAACAGTGAAATGTGATCTTGTAACGAGGAAGGGGTGGTTCTGTGTACAACTGTGCTCCACGTTCGTCAAGCATCAGGGGGTACACTCCTTGCACAGACACAACTATTCCCTCTCAGGCCTGTTCAGACTTCCTCTAGAATGATTTTTCATGAGACCTGCTCATCAGGTAACGTCCATCCCTGTCTTCCCTTCAGAACACTACTGCAGCCATCTCCTTCTTTCCTCTCTGACGTTTATTGGGAGATCTGTTCTTGCACCTTCAGGGCCAACTATTTCACATTTCTTCTGACTGCACTCATCTACAAGCACACACAGACACTGACACCTACCTAGCAGAAGCACCAGCTGCTCTCATGAACTGTGCTCTCATACAAACATCTTAAGCTGTTCTCATCACCTTTCACATTTCCTACCTCTAGCAGAGAAGTTGAATTTCTCAGGTGGTAACGGAAGGTATTATGGGCTTGGGTCAGAGCAACAAGGGTAGATTCAGATGTACAGATCTGTATAGATATCAGCTGAGATATATCTGTTCTAAACAATCTGAGCTACTCAGTAACTTGCGAACCTTGGATGTATCCAAAGTGTGGTAAATGTGTATTCCTGGGTTAGGTAAGAGGTCAGATAACAAGCACTAGGAATCAGAAAAGTACATAGGTGGGTGCAAAAGGGGTGGGTACAATAGATAAGCTGCAGAACATTCTACAGGATGAACAGTAGAGTGTAACACAGAAGAAGGGAGGGAGCACGTTGTATGGAACTGTGCTCCTGATAACAGTGATCTTTGAAGCTCTTTGTCCTGGTTTCCACAGTACCTGGCAATGCTTTTGGATAGTGGATACAAGGCCCCGCCTCAGACCTTCACTAGAAGTGCAAAGAATTTCTCTTCAACTGAGAGCAGCCCAGGAAAGAAATTCTAGGTGGAAAACACAGAAAAAGAAAAGCGCTTTCGCAGCTCTCGTGCAATTCACCAGGATCCACCATGCCACCATACCTCCTTCAGGCTCACAACATCGACCGCATCTCAGATATCACGGTCATTACCAAGGATCATTTGCCTGAGGTCTGCCTACTACCATAGATGCTGCTTCTTAGTTTGCACATCCATGACCTGGGATATTCCGGTTCATTCTGGCTTTGGAAATCCCCTGGTGTATGGCAGATAACATCACTGAGAGAGAAAGAATTGGTAAGGGAGCAAAGGTACCCGCGGACAGAAGCCTGATGTGCATTTCTCTATGAACAGCAGACACTACTCCCAACAGTTGCCAAGTTGATGATTATCTCTGACTGTGAGGCTGTGGCAGTCCCTCAGACTTTCCACTACCCTCCCATCACTCTTCATGAGTGATCTAAAGAAAGATCTTCATGAGAGCAAGAAAGGACCAAATTACTCAACGTATTTCAATAGCACATAACAAAAAAGTAATCTGTAACAAATCCAGTGTTCACGACACAGTTAAATTGACCTTAGAGAGCTTTTCTTTCTAATGGCAGTTGGAGCTTTCAGTGCACACTACCACTCTACTAGCGGACACACAGGGGAAGTCATCTCTTCTCAGCCAAGTGGGAGAATGCCTTCTTGTACAGGGAGAAGAAACAAGTCAGAAGCCACTTATTGCCTCTCAATTCACCATACTTTGTAAATGAAAAGGTGAAGCTGTCTATGCAGAAAGAGTAGAAATTGAGGAAGAAATGACAGAAATACATTTGTTTTCACTGGGAGTTGCACAGCTCACTTCTATTGAGAACTAAATATTCAATACGCAAAATTACATTTTTAGGAGCACGGAAGTCTATCAGAACCAGAATTAAAACCAGAGCACGACCCACCTGAGAGAGCTGCTTGTGAGCACAGTTCACTCCTCCAACCGCAATCATGTTGGGCATCAATGGTCTTGGATATTCTAGCACATAGTCAAATCTCAGAAGCCATACGGAAGCCTTACGAAAGAGATCTAGCATGGTCACATCTCGCTGAAGGAACTCAGAAGCCAATTTGTCATATGGTTTAAAAAGAAAGTCACAAAGAAAGAGATTGGAGATGTCAAAGATGACATTCTTGACACGCTGGAGGAAGTTCATGTGATCTGTATGTTCAGAAAATAGCCTGGGAACATAAGAAGGGGGACTGGGACACTGGGTGGCCTCAAAGTCTAATCCACATGGTATTCCTATCATGAAATACACAGAAGGGATGGAAAGATGCTCAGCCAGTATCGCTCCGCAAGAAAATATAGGATCCGTAAAGAGAGCATCGAAGTTACTCTCCTCCAGATATCGCATAAGATCTTTGTTGTGCAGTAACTGTTCACAGGATAGGAAACCTAAATCAAAACCTTTTTTCACATTTTCACGTAATCTAAAAAATCTTTCCAGAAATGATCCTTCTTCAAATGAATTTGTTATAAATCTGTGGAAATTGTCATCCATCTCTTCCTGTGGGAAGGTAACTGGGTAGGTTTTCACAGTAACATTCCCTGATGGCTTTACATTTATATTGGCTTCAGGTGCAACGACGACCATTTCATGTCCTTTCTGCTTCAGAATTTCTAACATTTCCAGCACGCTGAACCAGGGACTGCCATCCACAAACACCACCAGCAGCTTCCCACCTGCAGCCAAGCTGAGCACGGACAGCAGCAGAAGCAGCGACACTGAGACTTGTGGATGAGAAGGAAGCAGCAGGGCCATTCCTGCACAAATGAGGCAGAGCTGCGCTGGAAGAAAACTCCGGGCAGCTCTGAAGCAACAGCAACAGCCCTGTGCTCTTTGAGCTATCTGTGCTATATCATAACTTTTGATCCTGCAACAAGGTATTTGCTGTGTAGTAAATGTGTAACCTGTGATCTCATGAAAGTCTCGATAACAAGTACTAAGTTCAGGCATTCCACAGGGGACTGCTTAGTCTGATGAACACATCAATGAAACACCATTTGTTTCAGTTCGAGGAACAGTGAAATGTGATCTTGTAACGAGGAAGGGGTGGTTCTGTGTACAACTGTGCTCCACGTTCGTCAAGCATCAGGGGGTACACTCCTTGCACAGACACAACTATTCCCTCTCAGGCCTGTTCAGACTTCCTCTAGAATGATTTTTCATGAGACCTGCTCATCAGGTAACGTCCATCCCTGTCTTCCCTTCAGAACACTACTGCAGCCATCTCCTTCTTTCCTCTCTGACGTTTATTGGGAGATCTGTTCTTGCACCTTCAGGGCCAACTATTTCACATTTCTTCTGACTGCACTCATCTACAAGCACACACAGACACTGACACCTACCTAGCAGAAGCACCAGCTGCTCTCATGAACTGTGCTCTCATACAAACATCTTAAGCTGTTCTCATCACCTTTCACATTTCCTACCTCTAGCAGAGAAGTTGAATTTCTCAGGTGGTAACGGAAGGTATTATGGGCTTGGGTCAGAGCAACAAGGGTAGATTCAGATGTACAGATCTGTATAGATGTCAGCTGAGATATATCTGTTCTAAACACAATTTCTACACTGTAATATGTTAGTGTCTTCATCTAAACAAATACTGGCATCTCTTGGTATGTGAAAAGCAGTTTGAACCTGTTTATACAGTTAAATCTTTCTAACTAAATGATACAAACTTCTACAGTGAAAATACTAGTGAAGAAAGAAACAAGGGCATCACCTACCTGAGATAACTTCTTATGAGTGCAGGTTATTCCTCCAATTATGATCATGTTTGGCATTAGTGGTTTTGGATAATAGATAGAAAAGTCAGATCGTACAAGCCAAATGGATGCCTTGCGTAAGAGATCTAATACAGTCACATCCCGCTGAAGGAACTCGGAGGCCAGTTTTGTGTACGGTTGAAAGAGAAGATGACAAAGAATAGAATGTGGGATGTCAAAAAGAATATTCTTTACACGCTCGAGAAAGTTCATGTGGTCTGAATTGCCACTGAAAATCCTGGGGACGTAAGAAGGGGGGTTGGGACATTGAGTGGCATCAATATCTAATCCACATGGTATTTGCTGTAAAAGAAACACAGAAGGGATTGAAAGATGTTCAGCCAGTATCTGCCCACAGGGTAAAAATGGATCTGTAAAGAGAGCATCAAACTCAGACTCCTCAAGATATTTGACAAGCTCTTTGTTGTACAGTAAATGCTCACAAGAAGACAGGTATACGGCAGACATTCTTTGAAGACGTTGACGAATTGTAGCAAGCCTTTCCAGAAAGGGTCCTTCTGCAAATGCCTCCTTAGAAAATTCCCGGAAACTGCCATCCATCTCTTCCTGTGTGAAAGGGACTGGGTACATTTTCATAATAAAATTATTCGTTGGCTTTATGTGCACACTGACTTCAGGTGCAACGACAACTATTTCATGTCCTTTCTGCTTGACTCCATCTAACACTTCCCGCATGCTGAGCCAATGACTCCCATCTACAGGCACCACCAGCAGCTTCCCACCTGCAGCCAAGCTGAGCACGGACAGCAGCAGAAGCAGCGACACAGAGACTTGTGGATGAGAAGGAAGCAGCAGGGCCATTCCTGCACAAATGAGGCAGAGCTGCACTGCAAGAAAATTCTGAGCAGCTCTGAAAGAAAAGCATCAGCTCTGCACTTTTAAGTAACCTGAGCAACTCAATAACCTGTGAACCTTGGATGTACCCAAAGTGTGGTAAATGTATAATCCTGGATTAAGTAAGAGGTCAGATAACAAGCACTAGAAATCAGAAAAGTACATAGGTGGGTGCAAAAGGGGTGGATACAATAGATAAGCTGCAGAATATTCTACAGGATGAACAGTAGAGTGTAACACAGAAGAAGGGAGGGAGCATGTTGTATGGAACTGTGCTCCTGACAGCATGTGCTTCTTTCTAATGCCAGTTGAAGCTTTCAGTGCAGAGTACCACTCCATTGGCTGACACAGAGGGGAAGTCATCTCTTCTCAGCCAAGTGGGAGAATGCCTTCTTGTACAGGAAAAGAAAACATGCCAGAAGCCACTTACTGCCTCTCAATTCACCATACTTTGTAAATGAAAAGGTGAAGCTGTCCATACAGGAAAAAAAAGCGGAAAGTGAGGAAGAAATGACAGAAATACATTTGTTTTCACTAATGCTCGCACAGGTCACTTCCATTGGGAACTAAATATCTACGTTATAAAAAATCACAGTTTTAGGAGCACGGAAGTCTATCAGAATAAGAATTAAAACCAGAGCACGACCCACCTGAGAGAGCTGCTTGTGAGCACAGTTCACTCCTCCAACCGCAATCATGTTGGGCATCAATGGTCTTGGATATTCTAGCACAAAGTCAAACCTCAGAAGCCATACAGAAGCCTTACGATAGAGATCTACCATGGTCACATCTCGCTGAAGGAACTCAGAAGCCAGTTTTTCATATGGTTTATAAAGAAAGTCACAAAGAAAGAGATTGGAGGTGTCAAAGATGACATTCTTCACACGCTGGAGGAAGTTCATGTGATCTGTATGGTCTGTAAATAGCCTGGGGACATAAGAAGGGGGATTGGGACACTGAGTGGCCTCAAAATCTAATCCACATGGTATTCCCCTTAGCAAGTACACAGAAGGGAGAGAAAGATGCTCGGCCACTATCACTCCACAGGGCACTACAGGGTCTGTAAACAGAGCATCAAAGTTACTCTCCTCAAGATATCTGATGAGCTCCTTGTTGTTCAGTAACTCTTCACAGGCTATGAAGCTTGAACCAAAGAGTGTTCTCAATCTTTCTCGTACTGCATGAAATCTTTCCAGGAATGATCCTTCTTCAAATGCCTCCTTTAAAAATGCTTGTAAAACTCTGTTTGTCTCTTCCTCTGGTATGGGGACTTGGTACAGCTTCATTGTAAAATTGTCTGATGGCTTTACATGGAGATTGAATTCAGGTGAAACGATGACTATTTCATGTCCTTTCTGCCTGAGTTCAACTAACAGTTCCTTCATGCTGAGCCAATGGCTCCCACCTACAGGAATCACCAGCAGCTTCCCACCTGCAGCCAAGCTGAGCACGGACAGCAGCAGAAGCAGCGACACTGAGACTTGTGGATGAGAAGGAAGCAGCAGGGCCATTCCTGCAGAAATGTGGCAGAGCTGCACTGGAAGAAAACTCTGGGCAGCTCTGAAGCAACAGCAACAGCCCTGTGCTCTTTGAGCTGTCTGCTCAATGCCGTAGATTTTGATCCTTCCATAATATAATTGCTGTGTGGCAAATGTTTAATCACTGGTTTGATAAAAGGCTGGATAACAAGCACTAGAGTTCAACCAAGTCCATGGGTGGGTGGTGCCACTGCTCCCACCAGCTACACCCCATCTGTTCCTTTTAGAGGAATAGTGGTGTGTGACCCTGGAAGGAGGCAGGAATAGGTCCATGTGGCTCTGTGCTTCTAATAGCCTCCCTCACGGTGAGACTTTTGCATCCACAGGAGATCTGTCATGCCCACATCACCACTGCACCTAGCAGCAGCTGCTTTCTTTCCTTTGACCATGGCTCTCCTTCTGAACATTCATTCTAGAAGGCCTATGGGCCAGCACCTGATGTGAAAGAGCTGTTCAAGATGCTGTTTAAAACGGCAGCAGTTTGACTGCAGGACACATCACCCACACAGTGAGGTACTTCCAGTGCCTCCGAACAGCTGGCCAGCCTCTGAGTAAAGAACTCAGGTAATAGAGCACCTTGTCCTACTTTTGTTGGAACCTGGTAGTCCCTTTTGATAATGGGTACAAAGTCCCACTACAGACCTTCACTAGAAGAGCAAAGAATTTTTCCTCTACTGAGAGCAGCCCTGGAAGAAATTCTAGGTGAAAAACACTGTGGCAGCTCTCGTGCAATTCACCGGGATCCACCATGCCACCATTTCTCCTTCAGGCTCACAACATGGATGGCATCTGAGATATCACAAGGTCATCTCCAAGGGAAGATTGTCTGAGGTTGCCTGTAAACACAGACTCTTCTTCATAGCTTGAGTGTCCTTCATCTGTGACATTCCTGTTCACTCTGGCTTTGGAAATACCTTTGTATACAGCAGGCAATTTCACAAACAAAGAAAGAAGTCGTAAGGCAGCAAGGGTGCCTCTGGACAGAAGCCTGATGTGCATTTCTCTATAACTAACAGACACTACTCCCAACAGGTATCAAGTTGAAAGATTTTATCTGACTGTGAGGCAGCAGCAGTCCCTCAGACTTTCCAGTACCCTTCCATAGCTCATTACGAGATCCTTATGAGAGCAAGCAAATCCCGTGTCACTCAGCACCATAGATAATGTATTTCAAGAACACATAGCGAAAAAGTCATGTGTAACAAGTCCAGTGTTCATTTCACAGTTAAACTGAATTTGACAGAAACATCGAATAATATAATCGCCAATGTTGGAAAAGACCTTCAAGATCATCCAGCCAACCGCCCGCCTCTCACCAACAGTTCTCACTAAACTATGCCCCTCTATATACAACATGTCAATGTTTCTGGAACATTTCCAGTGTCAGTGACTCCATTGCCCCACTGAGCAGCCCATTCCAGCACCTGACCACTCTTTCACTGAGGATTAACCTAAGATAGCTTTTTGCTCTAATGCCAGATGAAGCTTTCAATGCAGGGCACAGCTCCATTGGAATACACACAAGGGACACATCCCTATACTTCCCATACACTCTTACCTCTCCTCAGCCAAGTGGGAGAATGCCTTCTTGTACAGGAAAAGAAAACATGCCAGAAGCCACTTACTGCCTCTCAATTCACCATACTTTGTAAATGAAAAGGTGAAGCTGTCCATACAGGAAAAAAAAGCGGAAAGTGAGGAAGAAATGACAGAAATACATTTGTTTTCACTAATGCTCGCACAGGTCACTTCCATTGGGAACTAAATATCTACGTTATAAAAAATCACAGTTTTAGGAGCACGGAAGTCTATCAGAATAAGAATTAAAACCAGAGCACGACCCACCTGAGAGAGCTGCTTGTGAGCACAGTTCACTCCTCCAACCGCAATCATGTTGGGCATCAATGGTCTTGGATATTCTAGCACAAAGTCAAACCTCAGAAGCCATACAGAAGCCTTACGATAGAGATCTACCATGGTCACATCTCGCTGAAGGAACTCAGAAGCCAGTTTTTCATATGGTTTATAAAGAAAGTCACAAAGAAAGAGATTGGAGGTGTCAAAGATGACATTCTTCACACGCTGGAGGAAGTTCATGTGATCTGTATGGTCTGTAAATAGCCTGGGGACATAAGAAGGGGGATTGGGACACTGAGTGGCCTCAAAATCTAATCCACATGGTATTCCCCTTAGCAAGTACACAGAAGGGAGAGAAAGATGCTCGGCCACTATCACTCCACAGGGCACTACAGGGTCTGTAAACAGAGCATCAAAGTTACTCTCCTCAAGATATCTGATGAGCTCCTTGTTGTTCAGTAACTCTTCACAGGCTATGAAGCTTGAACCAAAGAGTGTTCTCAATCTTTCTCGTACTGCATGAAATCTTTCCAGGAATGATCCTTCTTCAAATGCCTCCTTTAAAAATGCTTGTAAAACTCTGTTTGTCTCTTCCTCTGGTATGGGGACTTGGTACAGCTTCATTGTAAAATTGTCTGATGGCTTTACATGGAGATTGAATTCAGGTGAAACGATGACTATTTCATGTCCTTTCTGCCTGAGTTCAACTAACAGTTCCTTCATGCTGAGCCAATGGCTCCCACCTACAGGAATCACCAGCAGCTTCCCACCTGCAGCCAAGCTGAGCACGGACAGCAGCAGAAGCAGCGACACTGAGACTTGTGGATGAGAAGGAAGCAGCAGGGCCATTCCTGCAGAAATGTGGCAGAGCTGCACTGGAAGAAAACTCTGGGCAGCTCTGAAGCAACAGCAACAGCCCTGTGCTCTTTGAGCTGTCTGCTCAATGCCGTAGATTTTGATCCTTCCATAATATAATTGCTGTGTGGCAAATGTTTAATCACTGGTTTGATAAAAGGCTGGATAACAAGCACTAGAGTTCAACCAAGTCCATGGGTGGGTGGTGCCACTGCTCCCACCAGCTACACCCCATCTGTTCCTTTTAGAGGAATAGTGGTGTGTGACCCTGGAAGGAGGCAGGAATAGGTCCATGTGGCTCTGTGCTTCTAATAGCCTCCCTCACGGTGAGACTTTTGCATCCACAGGAGATCTGTCATGCCCACATCACCACTGCACCTAGCAGCAGCTGCTTTCTTTCCTTTGACCATGGCTCTCCTTCTGAACATTCATTCTAGAAGGCCTATGGGCCAGCACCTGATGTGAAAGAGCTGTTCAAGATGCTGTTTAAAACGGCAGCAGTTTGACTGCAGGACACATCACCCACACAGTGAGGTACTTCCAGTGCCTCCGAACAGCTGGCCAGCCTCTGAGTAAAGAACTCAGGTAATAGAGCACCTTGTCCTACTTTTGTTGGAACCTGGTAGTCCCTTTTGATAATGGGTACAAAGTCCCACTACAGACCTTCACTAGAAGAGCAAAGAATTTTTCCTCTACTGAGAGCAGCCCTGGAAGAAATTCTAGGTGAAAAACACTGTGGCAGCTCTCGTGCAATTCACCGGGATCCACCATGCCACCATTTCTCCTTCAGGCTCACAACATGGATGGCATCTGAGATATCACAAGGTCATCTCCAAGGGAAGATTGTCTGAGGTTGCCTGTAAACACAGACTCTTCTTCATAGCTTGAGTGTCCTTCATCTGTGACATTCCTGTTCACTCTGGCTTTGGAAATACCTTTGTATACAGCAGGCAATTTCACAAACAAAGAAAGAAGTCGTAAGGCAGCAAGGGTGCCTCTGGACAGAAGCCTGATGTGCATTTCTCTATAACTAACAGACACTACTCCCAACAGGTATCAAGTTGAAAGATTTTATCTGACTGTGAGGCAGCAGCAGTCCCTCAGACTTTCCAGTACCCTTCCATAGCTCATTACGAGATCCTTATGAGAGCAAGCAAATCCCGTGTCACTCAGCACCATAGATAATGTATTTCAAGAACACATAGCGAAAAAGTCATGTGTAACAAGTCCAGTGTTCATTTCACAGTTAAACTGAATTTGACAGAAACATCGAATAATATAATCGCCAATGTTGGAAAAGACCTTCAAGATCATCCAGCCAACCGCCCGCCTCTCACCAACAGTTCTCACTAAACTATGCCCCTCTATATACAACATGTCAATGTTTCTGGAACATTTCCAGTGTCAGTGACTCCATTGCCCCACTGAGCAGCCCATTCCAGCACCTGACCACTCTTTCACTGAGGATTAACCTAAGATAGCTTTTTGCTCTAATGCCAGATGAAGCTTTCAATGCAGGGCACAGCTCCATTGGAATACACACAAGGGACACATCCCTATACTTCCCATACACTCTTACCTCTCCTCAGCCAAGTGGGAGAATGCCTTCTTGTACAGGAAAAGAAAACATGCCAGAAGCCACTTACTGCCTCTCAATTCACCATACTTTGTAAATGAAAAGGTGAAGCTGTCCATACAGGAAAAAAAAGCGGAAAGTGAGGAAGAAATGACAGAAATACATTTGTTTTCACTAATGCTCGCACAGGTCACTTCCATTGGGAACTAAATATCTACGTTATAAAAAATCACAGTTTTAGGAGCACGGAAGTCTATCAGAATAAGAATTAAAACCAGAGCACGACCCACCTGAGAGAGCTGCTTGTGAGCACAGTTCACTCCTCCAACCGCAATCATGTTGGGCATCAATGGTCTTGGATATTCTAGCACAAAGTCATACCTCAGAAGCCATACAGAAGCCTTACGATAGAGATCTACCATGGTCACATCTCGCTGAAGGAACTCAGAAGCCAGTTTTTCATATGGTTTATAAAGAAAGTCACAAAGAAAGAGATTGGAGGTGTCAAAGATGACATTCTTCACACGCTGGAGGAAGTTCATGTGATCTGTATGGTCTGTAAATAGCCTGGGGACATAAGAAGGGGGATTGGGACACTGAGTGGCCTCAAAATCTAATCCACATGGTATTCCCCTTAGCAAGTACACAGAAGGGAGGGAAAGATGCTCGGCCACTATCACTCCACAGGGCACTACAGGGTCTGTAAACAGAGCATCAAAGTTACTCTCCTCAAGATATCTGATGAGCTCCTTGTTGTTCAGTAACTCTTCACAGGCTATGAAGCCTAAATCAAAGAGTGTTCTCAATCTTTCTCGTACTGCATGAAATCTTTCCAGGAATGATCCTTCTTCAAATGCCTCCTTTAAAAATGCTTGTAAAACTCTGTTTGTCTCTTCCTCTGGTATGGGGACTTGGTACAGCTTCATTGTAAAATTGTCTGATGGCTTTACATGGAGATTGAATTCAGGTGAAACGATGACTATTTCATGTCCTTTCTGCCTGAGTTCAACTAACAGTTCCTTCATGCTGAGCCAATGGCTCCCACCTACAGGAATCACCAGCAGCTTCCCACCTGCAGCCAAGCTGAGCACGGACAGCAGCAGAAGCAGCGACACTGAGACTTGTGGATGAGAAGGAAGCAGCAGGGCCATTCCTGCAGAAATGTGGCAGAGCTGCACTGGAAGAAAACTCTGGGCAGCTCTGAAGCAACAGCAACAGCCCTGTGCTCTTTGAGCTGTCTGCTCAATGCCGTAGATTTTGATCCTTCCATAATATAATTGCTGTGTGGCAAATGTTTAATCACTGGTTTGATAAAAGGCTGGATAACAAGCACTAGAGTTCAACCAAGTCCATGGGTGGGTGGTGCCACTGCTCCCACCAGCTACACCCCATCTGTTCCTTTTAGAGGAATAGTGGTGTGTGACCCTGGAAGGAGGCAGGAATAGGTCCATGTGGCTCTGTGCTTCTAATAGCCTCCCTCACGGTGAGACTTTTGCATCCACAGGAGATCTGTCATGCCCACATCACCACTGCACCTAGCAGCAGCTGCTTTCTTTCCTTTGACCATGGCTCTCCTTCTGAACATTCATTCTAGAAGGCCTATGGGCCAGCACCTGATGTGAAAGAGCTGTTCAAGATGCTGTTTAAAACGGCAGCAGTTTGACTGCAGGACACATCACCCACACAGTGAGGTACTTCCAGTGCCTCCGAACAGCTGGCCAGCCTCTGAGTAAAGAACTCAGGTAATAGAGCACCTTGTCCTACTTTTGTTGGAACCTGGTAGTCCCTTTTGATAATGGGTACAAAGTCCCACTACAGACCTTCACTAGAAGAGCAAAGAATTTTTCCTCTACTGAGAGCAGCCCTGGAAGAAATTCTAGGTGAAAAACACTGTGGCAGCTCTCGTGCAATTCACCGGGATCCACCATGCCACCATTTCTCCTTCAGGCTCACAACATGGATGGCATCTGAGATATCACAAGGTCATCTCCAAGGGAAGATTGTCTGAGGTTGCCTGTAAACACAGACTCTTCTTCATAGCTTGAGTGTCCTTCATCTGTGACATTCCTGTTCACTCTGGCTTTGGAAATACCTTTGTATACAGCAGGCAATTTCACAAACAAAGAAAGAAGTCGTAAGGCAGCAAGGGTGCCTCTGGACAGAAGCCTGATGTGCATTTCTCTATAACTAACAGACACTACTCCCAACAGGTATCAAGTTGAAAGATTTTATCTGACTGTGAGGCAGCAGCAGTCCCTCAGACTTTCCAGTACCCTTCCATAGCTCATTACGAGATCCTTATGAGAGCAAGCAAATCCCGTGTCACTCAGCACCATAGATAATGTATTTCAAGAACACATAGCGAAAAAGTCATGTGTAACAAGTCCAGTGTTCATTTCACAGTTAAACTGAATTTGACAGAAACATCGAATAATATAATCGCCAATGTTGGAAAAGACCTTCAAGATCATCCAGCCAACCGCCCGCCTCTCACCAACAGTTCTCACTAAACTATGCCCCTCTATATACAACATGTCAATGTTTCTGGAACATTTCCAGTGTCAGTGACTCCATTGCCCCACTGAGCAGCCCATTCCAGCACCTGACCACTCTTTCACTGAGGATTAACCTAAGATAGCTTTTTGCTCTAATGCCAGATGAAGCTTTCAATGCAGGGCACAGCTCCATTGGAATACACACAAGGGACACATCCCTATACTTCCCATACACTCTTACCTCTCCTCAGCCAAGTGGGAGAATGCCTTCTTGTACAGGAAAAGAAAACATGCCAGAAGCCACTTACTGCCTCTCAATTCACCATACTTTGTAAATGAAAAGGTGAAGCTGTCCATACAGGAAAAAAAAGCGGAAAGTGAGGAAGAAATGACAGAAATACATTTGTTTTCACTAATGCTCGCACAGGTCACTTCCATTGGGAACTAAATATCTACGTTATAAAAAATCACAGTTTTAGGAGCACGGAAGTCTATCAGAATAAGAATTAAAACCAGAGCACGACCCACCTGAGAGAGCTGCTTGTGAGCACAGTTCACTCCTCCAACCGCAATCATGTTGGGCATCAATGGTCTTGGATATTCTAGCACAAAGTCATACCTCAGAAGCCATACAGAAGCCTTACGATAGAGATCTACCATGGTCACATCTCGCTGAAGGAACTCAGAAGCCAGTTTTTCATATGGTTTATAAAGAAAGTCACAAAGAAAGAGATTGGAGGTGTCAAAGATGACATTCTTCACACGCTGGAGGAAGTTCATGTGATCTGTATGGTCTGTAAATAGCCTGGGGACATAAGAAGGGGGATTGGGACACTGAGTGGCCTCAAAATCTAATCCACATGGTATTCCCCTTAGCAAGTACACAGAAGGGAGAGAAAGATGCTCGGCCACTATCACTCCACAGGGCACTACAGGGTCTGTAAACAGAGCATCAAAGTTACTCTCCTCAAGATATCTGATGAGCTCCTTGTTGTTCAGTAACTCTTCACAGGCTATGAAGCCTAAATCAAAGAGTGTTCTCAATCTTTCTCGTACTGCATGAAATCTTTCCAGGAATGATCCTTCTTCAAATGCCTCCTTTAAAAATGCTTGTAAAACTCTGTTTGTCTCTTCCTCTGGTATGGGGACTTGGTACAGCTTCATTGTAAAATTGTCTGATGGCTTTACATGGAGATTGAATTCAGGTGAAACGATGACTATTTCATGTCCTTTCTGCCTGAGTTCAACTAACAGTTCCTTCATGCTGAGCCAATGGCTCCCACCTACAGGAATCACCAGCAGCTTCCCACCTGCAGCCAAGCTGAGCACGGACAGCAGCAGAAGCAGCGACACTGAGACTTGTGGATGAGAAGGAAGCAGCAGGGCCATTCCTGCAGAAATGTGGCAGAGCTGCACTGGAAGAAAACTCTGGGCAGCTCTGAAGCAACAGCAACAGCCCTGTGCTCTTTGAGCTGTCTGCTCAATGCCGTAGATTTTGATCCTTCCATAATATAATTGCTGTGTGGCAAATGTTTAATCACTGGTTTGATAAAAGGCTGGATAACAAGCACTAGAGTTCAACCAAGTCCATGGGTGGGTGGTGCCACTGCTCCCACCAGCTACACCCCATCTGTTCCTTTTAGAGGAATAGTGGTGTGTGACCCTGGAAGGAGGCAGGAATAGGTCCATGTGGCTCTGTGCTTCTAATAGCCTCCCTCACGGTGAGACTTTTGCATCCACAGGAGATCTGTCATGCCCACATCACCACTGCACCTAGCAGCAGCTGCTTTCTTTCCTTTGACCATGGCTCTCCTTCTGAACATTCATTCTAGAAGGCCTATGGGCCAGCACCTGATGTGAAAGAGCTGTTCAAGATGCTGTTTAAAACGGCAGCAGTTTGACTGCAGGACACATCACCCACACAGTGAGGTACTTCCAGTGCCTCCGAACAGCTGGCCAGCCTCTGAGTAAAGAACTCAGGTAATAGAGCACCTTGTCCTACTTTTGTTGGAACCTGGTAGTCCCTTTTGATAATGGGTACAAAGTCCCACTACAGACCTTCACTAGAAGAGCAAAGAATTTTTCCTCTACTGAGAGCAGCCCTGGAAGAAATTCTAGGTGAAAAACACTGTGGCAGCTCTCGTGCAATTCACCGGGATCCACCATGCCACCATTTCTCCTTCAGGCTCACAACATGGATGGCATCTGAGATATCACAAGGTCATCTCCAAGGGAAGATTGTCTGAGGTTGCCTGTAAACACAGACTCTTCTTCATAGCTTGAGTGTCCTTCATCTGTGACATTCCTGTTCACTCTGGCTTTGGAAATACCTTTGTATACAGCAGGCAATTTCACAAACAAAGAAAGAAGTCGTAAGGCAGCAAGGGTGCCTCTGGACAGAAGCCTGATGTGCATTTCTCTATAACTAACAGACACTACTCCCAACAGGTATCAAGTTGAAAGATTTTATCTGACTGTGAGGCAGCAGCAGTCCCTCAGACTTTCCAGTACCCTTCCATAGCTCATTACGAGATCCTTATGAGAGCAAGCAAATCCCGTGTCACTCAGCACCATAGATAATGTATTTCAAGAACACATAGCGAAAAAGTCATGTGTAACAAGTCCAGTGTTCATTTCACAGTTAAACTGAATTTGACAGAAACATCGAATAATATAATCGCCAATGTTGGAAAAGACCTTCAAGATCATCCAGCCAACCGCCCGCCTCTCACCAACAGTTCTCACTAAACTATGCCCCTCTATATACAACATGTCAATGTTTCTGGAACATTTCCAGTGTCAGTGACTCCATTGCCCCACTGAGCAGCCCATTCCAGCACCTGACCACTCTTTCACTGAGGATTAACCTAAGATAGCTTTTTGCTCTAATGCCAGATGAAGCTTTCAATGCAGGGCACAGCTCCATTGGAATACACACAAGGGACACATCCCTATACTTCCCATACACTCTTACCTCTCCTCAGCCAAGTGGGAGAATGCCTTCTTGTACAGGAAAAGAAAACATGCCAGAAGCCACTTACTGCCTCTCAATTCACCATACTTTGTAAATGAAAAGGTGAAGCTGTCCATACAGGAAAAAAAAGCGGAAAGTGAGGAAGAAATGACAGAAATACATTTGTTTTCACTAATGCTCGCACAGGTCACTTCCATTGGGAACTAAATATCTACGTTATAAAAAATCACAGTTTTAGGAGCACGGAAGTCTATCAGAATAAGAATTAAAACCAGAGCACGACCCACCTGAGAGAGCTGCTTGTGAGCACAGTTCACTCCTCCAACCGCAATCATGTTGGGCATCAATGGTCTTGGATATTCTAGCACAAAGTCATACCTCAGAAGCCATACAGAAGCCTTACGATAGAGATCTACCATGGTCACATCTCGCTGAAGGAACTCAGAAGCCAGTTTTTCATATGGTTTATAAAGAAAGTCACAAAGAAAGAGATTGGAGGTGTCAAAGATGACATTCTTCACACGCTGGAGGAAGTTCATGTGATCTGTATGGTCTGTAAATAGCCTGGGGACATAAGAAGGGGGATTGGGACACTGAGTGGCCTCAAAATCTAATCCACATGGTATTCCCCTTAGCAAGTACACAGAAGGGAGGGAAAGATGCTCGGCCACTATCACTCCACAGGGCACTACAGGGTCTGTAAACAGAGCATCAAAGTTACTCTCCTCAAGATATCTGATGAGCTCCTTGTTGTTCAGTAACTCTTCACAGGCTATGAAGCCTAAATCAAAGAGTGTTCTCAATCTTTCTCGTACTGCATGAAATCTTTCCAGGAATGATCCTTCTTCAAATGCCTCCTTTAAAAATGCTTGTAAAACTCTGTTTGTCTCTTCCTCTGGTATGGGGACTTGGTACAGCTTCATTGTAAAATTGTCTGATGGCTTTACATGGAGATTGAATTCAGGTGAAACGATGACTATTTCATGTCCTTTCTGCCTGAGTTCAACTAACAGTTCCTTCATGCTGAGCCAATGGCTCCCACCTACAGGAATCACCAGCAGCTTCCCACCTGCAGCCAAGCTGAGCACGGACAGCAGCAGAAGCAGCGACACTGAGACTTGTGGATGAGAAGGAAGCAGCAGGGCCATTCCTGCAGAAATGTGGCAGAGCTGCACTGGAAGAAAACTCTGGGCAGCTCTGAAGCAACAGCAACAGCCCTGTGCTCTTTGAGCTGTCTGCTCAATGCCGTAGATTTTGATCCTTCCATAATATAATTGCTGTGTGGCAAATGTTTAATCACTGGTTTGATAAAAGGCTGGATAACAAGCACTAGAGTTCAACCAAGTCCATGGGTGGGTGGTGCCACTGCTCCCACCAGCTACACCCCATCTGTTCCTTTTAGAGGAATAGTGGTGTGTGACCCTGGAAGGAGGCAGGAATAGGTCCATGTGGCTCTGTGCTTCTAATAGCCTCCCTCACGGTGAGACTTTTGCATCCACAGGAGATCTGTCATGCCCACATCACCACTGCACCTAGCAGCAGCTGCTTTCTTTCCTTTGACCATGGCTCTCCTTCTGAACATTCATTCTAGAAGGCCTATGGGCCAGCACCTGATGTGAAAGAGCTGTTCAAGATGCTGTTTAAAACGGCAGCAGTTTGACTGCAGGACACATCACCCACACAGTGAGGTACTTCCAGTGCCTCCGAACAGCTGGCCAGCCTCTGAGTAAAGAACTCAGGTAATAGAGCACCTTGTCCTACTTTTGTTGGAACCTGGTAGTCCCTTTTGATAATGGGTACAAAGTCCCACTACAGACCTTCACTAGAAGAGCAAAGAATTTTTCCTCTACTGAGAGCAGCCCTGGAAGAAATTCTAGGTGAAAAACACTGTGGCAGCTCTCGTGCAATTCACCGGGATCCACCATGCCACCATTTCTCCTTCAGGCTCACAACATGGATGGCATCTGAGATATCACAAGGTCATCTCCAAGGGAAGATTGTCTGAGGTTGCCTGTAAACACAGACTCTTCTTCATAGCTTGAGTGTCCTTCATCTGTGACATTCCTGTTCACTCTGGCTTTGGAAATACCTTTGTATACAGCAGGCAATTTCACAAACAAAGAAAGAAGTCGTAAGGCAGCAAGGGTGCCTCTGGACAGAAGCCTGATGTGCATTTCTCTATAACTAACAGACACTACTCCCAACAGGTATCAAGTTGAAAGATTTTATCTGACTGTGAGGCAGCAGCAGTCCCTCAGACTTTCCAGTACCCTTCCATAGCTCATTACGAGATCCTTATGAGAGCAAGCAAATCCCGTGTCACTCAGCACCATAGATAATGTATTTCAAGAACACATAGCGAAAAAGTCATGTGTAACAAGTCCAGTGTTCATTTCACAGTTAAACTGAATTTGACAGAAACATCGAATAATATAATCGCCAATGTTGGAAAAGACCTTCAAGATCATCCAGCCAACCGCCCGCCTCTCACCAACAGTTCTCACTAAACTATGCCCCTCTATATACAACATGTCAATGTTTCTGGAACATTTCCAGTGTCAGTGACTCCATTGCCCCACTGAGCAGCCCATTCCAGCACCTGACCACTCTTTCACTGAGGATTAACCTAAGATAGCTTTTTGCTCTAATGCCAGATGAAGCTTTCAATGCAGGGCACAGCTCCATTGGAATACACACAAGGGACACATCCCTATACTTCCCATACACTCTTACCTCTCCTCAGCCAAGTGGGAGAATGCCTTCTTGTACAGGAAAAGAAAACATGCCAGAAGCCACTTACTGCCTCTCAATTCACCATACTTTGTAAATGAAAAGGTGAAGCTGTCCATACAGGAAAAAAAAGCGGAAAGTGAGGAAGAAATGACAGAAATACATTTGTTTTCACTAATGCTCGCACAGGTCACTTCCATTGGGAACTAAATATCTACGTTATAAAAAATCACAGTTTTAGGAGCACGGAAGTCTATCAGAATAAGAATTAAAACCAGAGCACGACCCACCTGAGAGAGCTGCTTGTGAGCACAGTTCACTCCTCCAACCGCAATCATGTTGGGCATCAATGGTCTTGGATATTCTAGCACAAAGTCATACCTCAGAAGCCATACAGAAGCCTTACGATAGAGATCTACCATGGTCACATCTCGCTGAAGGAACTCAGAAGCCAGTTTTTCATATGGTTTATAAAGAAAGTCACAAAGAAAGAGATTGGAGGTGTCAAAGATGACATTCTTCACACGCTGGAGGAAGTTCATGTGATCTGTATGGTCTGTAAATAGCCTGGGGACATACGAAGGGGGATTGGGACACTGAGTGGCCTCAAAATCTAATCCACATGGTATTCCCCTTAGCAAGTACACAGAAGGGAGGGAAAGATGCTCGGCCACTATCACTCCACAGGGCACTACAGGATCCGTTAAGAGAGCATCAAAGTTACTCTCCTCAAGATATCTGATGAGCTCCTTGTTGTTCAGTAACTCTTCACAGGCTATGAAGCCTAAATCAAAGAGTGTTCTCAATCTTTCTCGTACTGCATGAAATCTTTCCAGGAATGATCCTCCTTCAAATGCCTCCTTTAAAAATGCTTGGAAAACTCTGTTTATCTCTTCCTCTGATACGGGGACTTGGTACAGCTTCATTGTAAAATTGTCTGATGGCTTTACATGGAGATTGAATTCAGGTGAAACGATGACTATTTCATGTCCTTTCTGCCTGAGTTCAACTAATACTTCCTGCATGCTGAGCCAATGGCTCCCACCTACAGGAATCACCAGCAGCTTCCCACCTGCAGCCAAGCTGAGCACGGACAGCAGCAGAAGCAGTGACACTGAGACTTGTGGATGAGAAGGAAGCAGCAGGGCCATTCCTGCAGAAATCTGGAAGAGGTGTTCTAATGAACACAAGCACCTCTGGGCTTTTAAGCTAACTGAGCTGTGTTTTTTGTGATGACCTTTAGGCTTATTTGCTTTGTGGTGAATGTATAATCACTGATATGGACAAGCTGGAGGTTTTAAAGTTCAGCCAAACTCTCTAGCAGTCATCTGATCCATAGCTAAACTGGATAATGCCCATCCATTTGCACTGAATGAATAGTGGGACTGCAGGGAATAACATTTTTTTCAGCAAGTACTGCACTAATAATGCTGTGTAACAAATCATTCACTGAAAAAAAATCGATGTGCATGTATTAGAAAATAAGGAAACCATGCTGTGGAAGTATAAGACTCTCTCTGCGGAGAGGGACCTGGGTGTCCTGGTGGACGACAGGTTGGCCATGAGCCAGCAGTGTGCCCTTGTGGCCAAGAGGGCCAATGGCATCCTGGGGTGCATTAAAAAGAGCGTGTCCAGCAGGTCGAGGGAGGTGATCCTCCCCCTCTGCTCTGCCCTGGTGAGGCCTCATC
The DNA here is from genome assembly GCF_951394365.1 of Tetrao urogallus. NCBI lineage: Eukaryota > Metazoa > Chordata > Aves > Galliformes > Phasianidae > Tetrao > Tetrao urogallus. The sequence continues at coordinate 35,422,095 of NC_136821.1, forward strand.
TGGAGCACTGCGTCCAGTTCTGGGCTCCCCAGTACAAAACAGACAGGGATCTCTTGGAAAGAGTCCAGCGGAGGGCCACCAAGATGGTGAGGGGCCTGGAGCATCTCTGCTATGAGGAAAGGCTGAGTGAGCTGGGTCTGTTCAGCCTTGAGAAAAGAAGACTGAGAGGGGACCTGATCCAGGTCTATAAATATCTAAGGTGTGGGGGGCAGAATGGCGAGGCCGGACTCTTTTCAGTGGTGAGTGGAGACAGGACAAGGGGAAACAGCCGGAAACTGCAGCATAGGAAGTTCCGCACAAACATGCGCAAGAACTTCTTTACAGTGAGGTGACGGAGCACTGGAACAGGCTGCCCAGGGAGGTGGTGGAGTCTATTTCTCTGGAGATGTTCAAGACCTGCCTGGATGCCGACCTGTGTGACCTGCTGTAGGGAACCTGCTTTGGCAGGGGGGTTGGACTCAATGATCTCTGGAGGTCTCTTCCAACCCCTAAAATTCTGTGATTCTGTAAACTGAAAGAGCAACCAGAATGTTAACTGCCAATTGACAAGAATTGCATGAAAATAAAGCCACTCAGATCCCTTGGTACCCAGTTAGTTAAAGCCCGGGCAGAAGTAATCAATAGCACTTTCAAAACAAGAACTGTTTTTGAATGGCAAGCCATGGTGTTCTTATTTCAGAGGAAAAACTAAAACTAAAATACCATGCCTGAGCAGTTAGCAAGCATTTTTGTTAGACATGTGCTAACCTTCAGTATTACATTTTTCTTTTACATATAACTGTGATGCCTAGCTACATCTAGAAGGTAACAAATAAAGGGCTGGAATGCCATTAAGGAATCAGTAATAAAAATATGCTGGACCCTGAACTTTTTAACCCTTGCAAGATAAGGGTGAAAGTGAGCTCTGGTTTTAGAGGAGAGTCGAAATTTAAAGTGGAGACAAACTGGTCCTGTTGCTTTCCCGGAGGGTCTGTCTGGGCTTGCCCCTGAAGCAGCCTTTAAACAGGTCAGATGAACAGAACAGGGAAAAAAAAGCACTACCCCAATAGAAGTGGCCATGGAGAGGGTTTATTGCAATTTGAAAGACATTTCTGTGAGTAAGCAAGACCTGAGCAATAGCTGCTCAGCTGAAGTAAACAGTACTAACAATGGGCAGCATCAGGTGAAGTAAACGGAGGAATTAAGCACAGCCTGAGGGCAGATAAGGTTGGATCTGGGGAAGGTGTGCAAGCTTGTAAAATGCAAATCTGTTTTACTATAAAGCATCCTTAATTCATAATCACAAAGGCATATGCATTTACAGGAAGAATAGAAGAGCTGACAGGCAGGAGGAATACATACACTATGTATGACACAGAGAAGTGAAAAACGTTCAAGGGAAGAACAGAGAAATGCCTGTTTCTTTGTAAGGGGCATTTGCATAGGACAAAACTTTTATCTCTTTCAAGAAACAACGTGATTTGCTGCTGAAACTGCTGGATGCCACTAATTGGAGATTCACCAGCTGCTGAGGAGTGCTATCTCCTCCCATCTATCCTTTTCTACTTAATGGCTGCCTTCACAGCATGAGACTGTTGTACTTATCACAAGCAAGCAAGAAGCTGAGACACATCACATGTAACTACAAGCTAATGTAGTACATCATGAAGCTAATGTAGTACATCGTGAACACCAGAAAGTCAACATGCATCACACACGTGCAAGAGGTAATCAGCATTAAAGACCCCACAATATTTACAGGAAAACATTTTCTATCTGAACTGGATGTCTTATAAAAGGACAGCTGAGCATGCAGCTGCCTAGTTTTTGTGATGGAAACTGTTGCTAGACTGCAACTTTCCCCATAATAAAGTATTAGCCTTTCAACTCAAACCAAGCACAACACTACTGTTACAGAAAAAAGCAAATAATGCTATTGCACTTAACTCAGTGAGTTACTTTTCTGACTGGATAAACAGCTAGTGCTCTTGAAGAAATACACTATTGTCTCATGGGGCAAAGAATTTTTGGAAGAACTGTTAAATCCACCTGCACTTTTATGCATTAATTCCTGGACCAGGTGAAGTTTGTGTACCTGACCAGCTGGAATTAAATATAGCATAGCATTCCTTAGAGAACAAAATCCCTGTGCTGGGCAGGTCGGAAAGAAGATGGAATCATGCCTTCTGCTGGTCAACGACACCACTGTTACTCACATGCATTGTGATACAGAAACAGTTACTCTAAATAACACCTGTAGGTAAGTAATGTCTATATCAAATACCTTTAGATCTGGCACAGACCATGCAAGCATATGACTGCCAGAACATTTCCCAGTCACTCACTAACCTGAGGTAACAGCTTCTTCCTTCCACAGTTTATGCCTCCAATGAAAACCATACTGGGCATCACAGGCGTGGGATAGTCAAAGGCAAAGTCAGTTCTCTTCAGCCAAATAGATCCGTGACTTAGAAGCTGTGTCATCGTCATAGGCTTTTGGAGAAAGTCTGAGGCCAGTCTTTCAAATGGTGAAAAGATAATGCTGCAGGTAAAATACTCTGAAATGCCTATCAGTAAGTTCTTCACTCTCTGAGGAAATGTCATATGATCTGTACTGAATGAGAACCATCGTGGGACATAGGACAGTGGGCTTGGGCTCTGGGCAGCATAAGTGTCTATAGAACATGGAATACCCCGCAAGAAGAAAACAGTAGGAATAGACAAATGCAGAGCAACTATTTGTCCACAGGGTGTCACAGGATCTGTAAAGACTGCATCAAATTTGCTTTCTTCCAGAAATTTCATCAGCTCTTTTTCGTACAGTAAGGAACTGCAGGAAGCTTGAAATATAGCAGATGACTTTCTAAAATGTTCCCAAGTATCCAAAAATTTGGTAAGAAAAGGCTGTTCACTGAAACTGCTCATGCCAAAAGTACGCAAAAGCTCTTCTATCTCTTCCTGCTTGTATGGTACAGGATACGTCTTCATCGTGAAAGTCCCTGAAGAATCTATGAGGATATTGCTGTCTGGTGCTACAACAACTATTTCGTGCCCTTTCCTGCTCAATTCAGTCAGCACTTGCTTCATACTGAGCCAGTGACTGCCGTCCATCGGGACCACCAGCAACTTCCCAGCAGCAGCAGTACTCAAGCAGCACAAGAAGGGGAGAAGCATTGCCATCAGCATGCTGCAAGGTGGAAAGAAATCCCTGCAAGAGCGAGCTGGGTGGTTTGAAAGCTTTTGAGGCTTCAATCCACCTACTCAAATATAGCACTTGGCAATGATACTTTTGCCCTTTTGATTTACTGTTTCACGTGTTTAGCAGTTTGCACGCAACTGGATTCATGCCAGGAGATTGATGATTATAAAATGTTGAAATGGTTTTGGACTTCAAAAGCAGGTTTGTACAAGCACGAGAAAGGTGTGACTGCTGTCATAAACTTGGCTCTCCCATACTGTGACTACAATTCAGTGCCTCACCCATCTCCTTTCCATACCAGTACCACAGACTGATGACCTTCTTAGCATCAGCAGCCCATCAGTGCAGACCCCCCCTTGTCTTACCCAAACTCTCCAAAACCCCATCTCTCCTATTCACTTTTCTTGCCTCTGGTTACACTGGGAGATAGAGGACTGCTAGCTGCTGAGTGAGTTGGCTATGCTCAGTGTTGGCTGATTGATGTAACTGTGCAAACAACTGCTGTTCTGAGATAAGCTGAGTCATTGGGAAATGTTCATTGTAACACTAAGAGCAGGGATTTATCCTTGGGCTCAGTTACTGTTTCACAGGGGCAGGAGTTAATAACTTTGTGTACATGAACGCAAGTCACCCAAGGAGCTGGGATTAACTCTTGCCTGTCTCTTGCACTTTGCATGGAAAAGTTTGGATTTTAGCTACAACTACACCTCCTAAAGCTGATTATTTTCCTCTAGTATCCATACACTTGAAATAATCACCAGAAAGACAAATCTCTGCAATCTCTTTCTGTTCTCACACAGCAACATCTATTCAATGCAGAATTACTGTAGCTCTGATGTAGGAAGGAGATGGAGACCTATTCCCTGCCTAGTGATCAGATCAGGTGGTGATATCTGGGCACCTACGTAATCTTTTGCTCCTTTCCCAGACATGGTTTAAGGATGAGGTGCTTGTGGGTGGCTGTTAAGTGAGCTAATGAACATGCCATAGCATCTCTCACTCAGAGATGGTGAGTATTTATTGGGGATGCCAAGGTAAATGCAGGTTTCTGACTTCTCTTGTTTGTAAGAGAACATTTCCCAGGTGCTCAGTCGATGCTGGGTCACCTTCAGCTGATCATTTAAATCTGGGTCTGCAAATTGGAACCTTCATATTGGCAAATAAGTTATGAATAACCATGCCTAGGTTTTACTCATTCATGTGATTGAATTGAACTTATATACTACCTAAAATCAGTTCATAGTTTATATCAGCACGACCGAAGGGTGTTGGCTATTTCCAACACATGTATGAAATAGGACGGGACCATCCTAGCCATCTTACAGCAACACCAGTGCAAGGGAAAACAGAAAGCTTGTGCACAGAAAATCTGTCACAGAGTGGAAAATTCTCTCACAAATGTGTGTGATACCTTCTCTTCCATTTAAGGCTCCCTCTCCCATCACACACGAAACATCTGCCTCACATTCATGCACCTTTCACGGGGTTTTCCCATTCTTGCTGTTCATTCAGTAAGTGAAGAGAAGGTGGGCTGTAACACAGCTGGAATCTTGGCACCCAAATGGAGAACTTTGGTAAAACAATGTTGGATGCACATCGCATCACTCCAGACCTTAAACCAGTGTCCCAGAACCCAACACAAACGTCTTTAGACAGCAGGCTGTCTGACATGTTGGCAAGCGGGATGAGCTCCAATGCAGATTGCCGTGTGGTTTGTGCAGCTGCTGGAGTCCTGGGGTTAGAAGAAACTGGACTTGGACATTTACTGACAACTTATTCCAGGGTACCTGGGAACATGTGACAGAAATGCATGCACAGCATGGCTGTCCAGAAACACTGTTTGGATTACATGATATGGTGCTACTCGGTTTGTAAAGAGCACACCAGAATTTCTCTTAGCCATATAGAGTTGGACAGCTTCACCTCACTGAATTATGTCAGAGTTGTTACAGTCCAATAACTTGGTATTTTTTAATAAGTATTTTTTTCCTAATAAAGCATAGGCAAATTGTGCAGTGGGGTATAATAGATAAATATGAAAAATCAGTGTGGAAGTACCTGTGTTTTTTCATTTTTGTTTTTGTTTTTTAAAAAAAGCAAACTAGTTGGTAAAATTGAGAAAAACTATGAAGTTTTTTTTCCATTGAATTGAAATTGCATTTTTGAAGATAGGTACCCATCTGAAAATGTCTCCCCATTAAAACATAAAACTTCCATCTAACCTCTTACCCTATCAACTGCAAAACTATTGCAAAAGAGAACCACCGACCTTCAGATAACATAAGCCAATGTGTCTCTAGCTGATGAACTTGTGAGTCCAAGGTCTGTGTGAGCTCAGTTCAAGGCTGACACAGTCCATGAACTCTGTGGAGTCAGATCCTTCCTGATCTAAACTGCTGAGTCATTACTGGTGTTTACCTGCTGCAGTAAAACTTTATGTATAAGTAGGTGACCAGGAAAGTGTTATCTACAATGAAAAATCCTGCATTCAGCACACAGTTTGTTACTTCAGGCATCCAAGGCTCTACAACACTGGTGGGGCCTTCTTTCCTTTGCATTTTCTGTCTACTTATTTCCAAGCCTTGTGAGAAAGCTTTAACCTCAATGAGAACCCACCTTCAAAAAGAACATCTAGCTCTACCACCTGCACTATCCACATATCCATAGTTTATGACAAAGGTAGTAGATTAATGTGAATTTTCAAACAGCTCAGGAAAAGGTGATACACAGACAGGCCCGTTACTCATAACCATAGCAAAGGCTGATGAACACTAGGCGAAATCAAGCTAGGCTCTGTCATATGAATACAGACAGCCACGTGCTTCCTTCATGGGGCTTTCACAGACATCTGCTTGAGTCTTTAATATCAGATCAGTGATCTTTCCTACTTATAATTTATGTCCTTTTGAAAGACTGTACAAGCAATGGCTATTCTTTTTCCCTTTATTCAGATATATGTAACCAGATAGAGAGAACCAGGTGGTTTGCTTCGTTCTGTGGCCCTAAAGACTCTTGTGGTACAAAGGTTGTCTCAGTCACCTCCAACACAAATACGAAACATACTTATCTAAACAAAAGAGAAGATATTAGGGCTTTGTTCTACACAATTCTGATTCAGGTGCACTTAGAAGATGTAATTCTTGAACACTCTTTTCTTGCTTTTTTTTTTTTTTTCCCCCCCCTAAATTTGATTCAGAGGTCTGGCTCTCACCCAAAAACCTGTATGGGAATTTATAGAAGACATCCATGCCTAGAATCTAATTAAATAACTTAAAAAGAACAAGAAGATGTATTTTTGAAAGGCTTTCTTCTGGGTTTAGATTTGGCTGCAGCTTATATATTTGCTACTTTTTCCAAAATTTAACCCTCATGTGCATTTGATTTCTTTTTCAGTTTATATTAACACCTTGACATAAAGAGAAAGAGGTAATTCAATCTACCTGACTGAATGGACAGAAATACAATTGACAAATGGCAAAAATGTTAGTCCTATAACCTTCAAGAATGAAAAAGGAGAATGGGTATATAGATGTACGTGCACAGAAATGCCCATGCCAATCTTCAACACTGATGCCAAGGCTGCCTCCAACAACAGTAATTGGGTGCCCTTTATCCTGCAAGCTTTTCATGACTGTCAGTACAGTCAGATGGCAACACCTAGAGTCCATAGCTCCCACAGCCACCAAAGCAGGTGGATTGAATGCTCCTGGCATGGCAGCAAGTGCCTGATGTGTCCAGATGGACAGTCCTGAACACCGTAGAGCAGATAAAGACCAGTGTCTATGTGTGTTCCTCAGGCTACTCTTTCAGAGCTATGTAGCAATATGATAGTGGTGCCTGCTCTTCTGGAGGTGGATGTAGCATTAGAAACTTAGATAAAATAAAAGCTACCAAGTTCTTTAGGAGAGAAATGCCTGCCACTTGCCAAAACCCAGATGAGCTTCAATTCAAAAAAACAGTTCATCATTTGCATACTGTTTACATGTAACTTAAGTTTTCTTATGTGATAAGACTTTATGATTGCCAGGATATGATTTAATCAGAATGCTGGGTACTGGCAAATAATATTTATGAATCTTGCAGGATTTTTGATTAGCTTTCTATTTTTAAATAAGAAGGTGTTTTTAGTGAAGCTTCAATGTAAGATACTTACATACTTCTTTTCTTGGTTTTCAATAAAAATAAAATAAAGTTCTATACCTGAGACAGCTTGTTCTTCTGAGCACAGTTTATCCCTCCAATGAAAACCATGTTTGGCATTATTGGTCTTGGAAATTCAAAGGCAAAATCATATCTCATGAGCCAGACAGATCCATGGCTTAGAAGGTCTGTAGCCGTCACTTTCTTTTGCAAAATCTCATATGCAAGTTCTTCAAATACAGTGAATAAAGGCTGACAGTAAACAAGCTCCAGTATATTGACCAGCATGTTTTTCACACGCTGAACAAATGTCATGCTATCGGAATTATTTAGGAAGAGCCTGGGAACATAAGAAGGAGGGCTTGGACACTGGGTAGCTTTTGAATCCATACCGCAAGGAAATCCTCGCAAGAAGTAGACAGAAGGAACTGAAAGATAATCAGCAAGTATTGGTCCACACATCAGAATTGGATCTGTGAAAACAACGTCAAATTTGCTCTTTTTCAAATACTGCATCATTTCTTCGTTGTGCAAGAGGCTCTGACACGTGGTGAAAAAAAACCTGAAAGCTTCTACAATGCTGCGATACATTGTGATGATCATTTTCAATGTAGATTGCTCAGTAAGATGATCATTAACAAATGACTTGAGCACGCCATGTAAATGCTCATCTGTATAAGGTATTGGATATACTTTCACTGTATAATTTTGATGTTCCTTTGTCTTCATAAAAAAACTTGATGACGGTACAACCACAACAACATCATGTCCATTTTGCTGGAGTTTTCCTACTACTGGTTGCATACTGAGCCAATGACTTCCATCCTGAGGTATCACCAGGATCTTCCCACATTCCGCAAAGATTAAAGATGATAGAAGAAAAAATATCCCAGTACGTTGGTAAAAACACAGAAATTGAAGAGCCATTTCACTGAAAGTAAGCTGTAGAGTTCTGTTCTGGAGACACCCACCACAGTCCTTTATATGAAGGTCTGTGTAAGCTTTAACTTACCCACAGGAAAATAATTATTGACTACAGAAAGAAATATTTAACTTACCAAAATTTTGAGGTAATTGTTCAATAATTGATGACAATTGTGTATATAACAGGGAAAGAAGTACAGAGTTCTTGAAAAAAGCTGTCCCCCTTTGTACTTTAAATTTATTTAATCATTAACCTTAGAAGCAGGTCAGCATGCTCTTTCATTGTGTAACTAGCAAGACCTGGGACAGCAGTCTTGCCTATAAAATGAAAAGATGTGGATTTAATGGGTGAACCATTCAACAGATAAGGTACTAGCTGGACAGTTATGTTCAAAGAGTTACATTCAATGGTTTGATGTCCAGGTGGAAACCAGTGACAAGTGCTGCCCTCAGGCGTCTGTATTGGGACTGACATGCTGGAGGGAAGGGCTTGCCATCCAGAGGAACCTGGACAAGCTTGAGAGGGGGGCCCATGATAATGTCATGAAGTTCAACAAGACCAGGTGCAAAGTCCTGCACCTAGCATGGGGCAATCCCAAACATGAGTACAGGCTGGAGAGGGCTGGGCTTGTTCAACCTGGAGAAGAAAGAAATCCAGCAAGACCTCACTGTGGCTTTTTCATGCTTAAAGGGGGCCACAGGAAAGCTGGGGAGGGACTTGTTATCAAAGGGTGTAGGATACGGGATGAGGACAATGGCTTTAAACCGTAAGAAATTTAATTTAGATTAGACACAAGGAACAAACTCTTTACTACGAGAGTGGTGAGGTCCTGGCACAGGCTGTGGATACCCTACCCCTGGCAATGCTCAAGGCCAGGCTGGATAGTGCTTTGGGCAGCCTGGTCTGTGGGAGGTGTCCTTTCCCATAGCAGGGATTCAAAGTGGATGGGCTTTAAGGTCCCTTCCAACTCAAACTATTTTATAATTCTGCATCATCTCTTAATAACACTGGAGGCATCTACCACTATGAAAGTCTTTGTACTTTCTAAAGGAAACCTTTAAAATATGCTCATGAGAGAGAGTGGAAATTCCAATTCCATTTCTTTTATGGGTTGGCATAACTGAAAAGTGCCTAATCAGTATGTAGAAGGCCGACGTTTAATTCACAGCTCCTCCAAGTAGTCAAAACTGTGTGTCCTTTGAATATATCATGAACACCAGAAAGTACCATGCAATTCCAAATCTGAGGAGGGGAAGGAAAGAGAAGAAAAAAGCCATGCTACCAGACAGAAACAAAAAACACAGCAACAACTAAATGATGGGTTCAGGGCAGGTGAATGGAAAGGAAGCTAGCAAATACCTTCATGGACACAACACAGCAGTCTTGGATATCTTTTACTAGTCCCACTGATAACACAGAGAAAACTTCAACGAACAAACTAAGCCTCTAAGCTCCCGGCCACACACAGGCAGTAATGTAAGCAACTACATTATAAATAACCAATACCCAGAGAGCGATGAATATGGGGTGTTGAGAGGTGGGAGTCAGTTTTCTGAAGCGCACACACAGAAAATGTGGGAATTCATAGATTTGCAGGTCCAGGGAGGTGATTCAGTCTCTCCACCCAGCACTGGTGAGGTCTCACCTGGAATACTGCATCCAGATGTGCAGTCCTCAGTTCAGGAGAGACATAGATTTGTTGGAGAGTGTCCAGAGAAGGGCCACAAAAATAATTCAGCGATGGAACATCTCCCAGCAAGGACAGGCTGAGAGAGCTGGAGCTGTTCAGCACAGAGAAGAGAAGGGTCTGGGGAGACCTAAGTGAGGCCATTCAGTATATAAAGGGGGGCTATAAGAAAGAAGGGGACAGACTCTTTTGCAGGGTCAATAGTATTACGAAAAGGAGAAATGGTTTCAAGCAGACAGAGGGAAGATTTAGGTTGGATATTAGGAAATAGTTGCTTACAGTGAAGGGTGGTGAGGCTCTGGAACAGATTGCTAAGAGATTTGGTGTAAGCCCCAACCCTGGAAACTTTCAAGGTCAAGATGGGGCTCCGACCAACCTGGATCTAACTGTGGATATCCCACATGCATCTTAGACCACAGAAAAAAATATGTCAAGAGTCAGTTACAAATTAAATCATTAGGAAAAAAAAGAACCAAATCAAGAGCACTAGATGTCCACTACCCATGAAATTACTTTGCTTTGGGAAATGTGCAATTTGAGAAAATGAACATACCTTAGGCAGTGGTTTCTTCTCAGCACAGTTCATACCTCCAACAAAGACCATATTGGGCATCACTGGTCTGGGATACTCAAACACAAAGTCAAACCTCATTATTGAAACAGAAGCAGAGTTCAGGAGGTCCATCGGAGTTACATCTCTTTGAAGAACTTCAGAGGAAAGCTGTATTGCAGCTCGATAGTAACCATAACAGTAAAAGCACTCCAGGAGAGAAATCAGTGCATTTTCTACTCTCTGGAAAAATGTCATGTGGTCTGAATTGAATGAAAATGTTCTGGGGACATACGACAGAGGGCTTGGGCACTGTTCGGCTTCAAAGTGTAGATTGCAAGGTAATCCTCTCATGAAGAACACAAATGGAAGCGAAAGGTAATTAGCAACTGTTGCTCCACACATAAAAAGAGGGTCTGTGAGGACTGCATCAAAGCCGCTTTGATTCAAGTACTGCAGTGTTTCCGTGCTGTTGAACAGTTCCCTGCACTGAAGATAGAAGGATTCAAAAAGGTATGTTGAAATGTTGTAGGTTGCAAAAGCATACAGTGGGAAAGGCAGACTCTTCAGGTGAGTAGCAAGATACAGCTGAAAGGCATTATCCAGGTCTTCTAACTTGGTGGACACTGGGTAGGTCTTCACAGTGTATGCGTGTTTTTCTCTCTCTCCCGTATGCCAGCTTACTTCTGGTTTAAGCACCACCACTTCATGTCCCCTCTCGGCGAGCTTCTGAACGACTTCCTTCATGCTCAGCCAGTGGCTTCCAACCATGGGCACCACCAGGAGTTTCCCTCCTTCAGAGAGGCCAGGAACGAGGAGGATAAAAATCCCGGCAGCAAGTGGATAGCAAAGCCGCAGCGTCATTGTCCAGTGGACAGAGCACTGACTGCAAAACCGTTGCCTTCTCTTTCTCCTTCTCCTTCTCCTTCTCCTTCTCCTTCTCCTTCTCCTTCTCCTTCTCCTTCTCCTTCTCCTTCTCCTTCTCCTTCTCCTTCTCCTTCTCCTTCTCCTTCTCCTTCTCCTTCTCCTTCTCCTTCTCCTTCTCCTTCTCCTTCTCCTTCTCCTTCTCCTTCTCCTTCTCCTTCTCCTTCTCCTTCGCCTTCGCCTTCGCCTTCGCCTTCTCCTTCTCCTTGTCCTTTTCTTCTCCTTCTCCTCCTTCTCCGCCTTCGCCTTCTCCTTTTCCTTCTTCTTCGCCTTCTCCAACCTGTAGATTGAATTCTAGGAAGGGATGGATTTATCTGCTGATTGTTGAATTGTGATTATCTTCTAGTTAATGATTTACTAACTTAATCACTGCACACCTACCAGGGAATAATGATGCTGTTTTTTTTCCTTACTTGTAAAGGCAAATACAGTGAGCATTACAGTGTCATTGGAATTATTCAGTGCTTAAGTTGAGTTCCTCAACATCCTGATTTCTACAGACTTCTCTCTTGAACACTGATGTGTCTTCACTCTGCTCTTGGTCAGCACAAAGGAAGGCAAGTCTCATGAAAACAACTCCTTGTTATCCTATAAGAATACCAGTACAACGGAATGCAGGAAGTTTGGCCACGGAAAATCTGCTTCCGTAGAAAATTCTCTCACAAATGTGTGTGATACTTTCACTCCCATTTAAGGCTTCCTCTCCCATCACACACAAAACATCTGCCTCACATTCATGCACCTCTCACAGGGCTTTCCTTTTCTTCCTGCACATTCAGTAAGTGAAGAGAAGGTGGGCTGTTACACAACTGGAATCTTGGCATCCAAACGGAGAACTTCGGTAAAACAATGTTGGATGCACATCGCATCACTCCAGACCTTAAACCAGTGTCCCAGAACCCAACACAAACGTCTTTAGACAGCAGGCTGTCTGACATGTTGGCAAGCGGGATGAGCACCCACGTGCAGACTGCCGTGTGGTTTGTGCAGCTGCTGGAGCTCTTTGGGAGGACAGAAGAAACTGGACTTGGACATTTACTGACAACATACTCCAGGGTACTTGGGAACACGTGACAGAAATGCATGCACAGCACGGAGGTCAAGAAACACTGCTAGGATTAATAAGCATTTTCTTTCATAACCACACTATGGCAAATTTGTCAGTGAAGTATATCTTACAGTAAAGATAAATGTGAAAAACTAGTGTTGAACGACCTGTGTTGCTTTTTAAATAACCCAAACCACTACTTGATACAACTGAGATTTATCTCCTTCACTGAAGGATACCTGCATTTTTGAAAGAAGTAGAAAACTGAAAATCTTTTCGCATCTCTACATAAAGCTTTCCTCAAACCTTTCATCCTGTCAGTCATAAAGCTATATTGCAAAAGGGAAGTTCAAAACCGAACCACAGATAACATAACCCTGTTGACAAAAGTTTCTAATTGATAAAGTACTCAGTTCAAAGTCGGATTGAGTACAGTTCAGGACTCACACAGTTTATGAATACTGCTGGCTCATGTCAAGTATCTCCTTCACCTCACCGAGTTCATGTCGAGCCACTGACAAGCAGGTTTAAGCCTGTGACTATCACTTGGACTCTCTCCTGTAAGTACAAAGGCTGCAATTGCTCAAGGTCAAAGTAATGATGCCTAGCCAAGCACCGGCAACCCTCTCTTGTATCCACAGGCCAGCATGTCTATTGATTCTCCTGCCTCCAAGAAGGAGAATGATACTTGTAAATCTATCACTATGACACCACACTGGTGTAAAACACTTAGAGATCATCTCCTAGAGAGCAAGTATGGTAATGGATGGTAACATGTAGCAGAGAACTTCCTTCTAACCTTTCATCCTGTCAGGCATAAGGCTATATTGCGAAACTGAAGTCCACTGCGGAGCCCAAGATAACACAAGACTTCGAAGAACATGATTCTAGCTCATAAAATGGTGAGTTCAAGGTCTGAGTGAGTGCATTTCCGGACTGACATGGTTTTTGAACAGTGTGCCGACAGATATTTTGCAGTTGTAAATTCCTGAGTGATGACTACTAGTCACAATTAAAATTTATACGCATACTCGATAACCACCATGTGCACTAAATGGCACCCACTGACCTTCATCAATAATTGATAAACGTTTACAGAGACCAAACTCTGGAAGTTAGATCAGTCAAGCCGTGGTTGTCGCATTTCTGCAGTGGCAACAGCAATGTGGAAGGCGAGCCAAGCTCTTGATGGCCATGCACAGCTGCCCCACCACAAAATGAGTAGGGCCTCAATCAGTTCATGCATGTGAATCCGCCAGGGGTGGTGACTCTGCTGTAGAACAGTGTTTTGTAGCTGAGAATTTACTCTGACAAATAGTGCTGTTGTGCTCTTTTATCTGTTGTACTTTTCACTGAAAGAAATAGGTGGCATTGCTTCCCAAGAAACCAACGGATACAGGTAAGTGACCAGGCAGATGCTATCTACAAACAAGCATGTTTCTATCCTGCCTTGGGGATTTGTTCCTCCAGCCATTCAAGGCTCTCCATCACCACTGCGGTTTTCCTCCCTCTGCACTTTTAACCGACTTACTTATTTTCAAGGCATGCCAGGGAAATGGGAGATCCATGTCACTATCCAAGTCAACAAGGGGCTGTTTACAAAATCACAGTAGCACTCAGGGCAAAACCTGAGAGGGAGAACAGGGAAGCAAGGAAGCAGTTGGTGGCACTGCCGTCTGGTTGGATTGTTTTACTACCTGCCAAAACACATCTCCAGCCACAAAGAGCCTGACTGCAGGCGCTGTAAATTTATGAGTGTTGGATCCAGAAGAGACCTACTTGCTGACCTTCAGGTTGATTGCAAGATACGCAGCTTCCTAGCTCACCGAGGTTACGTGAGGCCACCTCCAAGCAGGTTTGAGCCTGTGACTATCACTTGGATTCTCTCATGTAAGTACAAAGGCTGCAATCGTTCATGCTCAAAGTGATGATGACTAGCCAAGCAACAACAGCCATCTGTTGTGTCCACAGGCCAGCACAATCTATTGACTTCCCTACACAAAACAACAAGAGGAATAATACTAGCAAAACTGACAGAACAACAACACGCTGGCATAAAACAGTTGGAGATCATCTCCCATAGAGCACAAATGGGACTGTAGCACAGTTAGCAACTGTGGCTCCTCTCAGAAGCATCAAAAGAGACCATCCAGGCCACAGTAAATGACATATTCTGTCATTTCCTTGTCAACAAACAGATTTCTACAGGATGAAAACATCACCATGGCGGTACTGAATGGAGACAGTTGAACATGAAACTGGAAACCCTGTGACCATGGAACATTACAGAAGCCCACCTGTCCTGTGTACAGGACTGGACATGTCTACAGTGTGTCCACTACATACGTGATGCTGGTTTGCAGGTCATCAGCAAGCAGTTTCTACCTGTTCTGACTGAGCTTCTGCAGTACATGACTCATGCAAAACCTGTGGTTTTCACATCGGACAGTGCAAAAAGTTTCCCACCATCCCGGAAGATCATCATTAAAATCACCCATGTAGCAATGAAAGAATAGGTAAGCAACTATCGTGCTCCACGTCTGTAGACCCCAAAGAAAATCCCATTGGAAACTACTGAAGAAGTGAATTTCAAGAGCCTGCTAGAAGTCAATTAATCCCTCACAGGTGGGATTTCATTATCATTGTCATTTATCATCAGAAGTCTGGGCACAGGGCTGAGGTTTCTGATTAATCACGTAAACTATTTCCAAATCTCATATTGGATCTCAAGCTGGAATACAGAATGAATTCTCCAGTTCTCAGTTCAGTTCAGTAAGCAGTAGGTCAGGTCGGTAGCATTCACCATAGCCCTCTCTCTGAGCAAAGCAAGCAGGGAAGGAGGGGTACATTTTAGCATGTTCCTCATGTCTTTGCCTTTGGCTCCCAGTGTCACAGTCTCACACCTTCCACACGATGCAGCCCACAGACAGCTGATGGCTCTTGTCTTCCCCACCTCCACACCGCTTTTGGTAGGTACGACGGCACTGAATTACACCAAATGCTCCTCTTACCCAGCACTGCCACAGGACACTGGGTAATGCCACAAGCAAGCAGTAACAACCCGTATACAGAATAGCCTCTCAGGCTCCTGCAAGGCTGACCCCAAGAACCCCTGAACCTAACTCTGTGTCTTTGTATTACACATCCCTTTAGGAGTTCATTTACACAGTCTCCTCCTGGAATTTATCAGCAGAACTCTATAACTATCATGACAGTCATAAACCTGAGAGAAAAAAAAAATCAGCTTTTTGTAGTTGTTCTTATATCAATAAGCCACTGCTTGATTTTTCCCAGTCTCTCTTCTTCCTTTCCTATTTTGGAAGTAGCACTGAACCGTTATTTCTTAGGAATCTTCCCCATGTCATTAACAGTCTGTTGTTAAGAATGTAGATCCTGATCATGCCTTTTACCACACCTGTCTCCTGATACTATCTGTGTTGCTGTTCTACAATTCCTTTACTTAGATGAAGGATAAGACAATATTCAGAATGACGATATACCAAGAAATTATTTGGCAGCTTTCTTCTCTTTCCCTTTCCTAGTCATCCCAACTTTCTTGTTCTCTTACCTTCTGCACAACAGGATACTGGGTCTCATACAACCATCTATTCTCACGTTATGTAGTTTCTGAACATCAACTCAGATTATCCCAGTGCATATGAACTGATATTTTTCCAGAACACGACTTACTTTGCATGTTTACACACTATTGCATTACAGCCTTGATGCTGGGCATCACTCCAAGCAAAACAGGACAAATTCCACAATTTTCTTTAGATATACTGGAAGAATACACAGGGTTTTTAAACATGCAGAAAGCACCATTTCCACTCAATGACAAACATCGTTATGAATATGGAAGACATTGGGAATAAAATACAGGGGGAATAGTTATAATCCTTTTAAAAGAAGTGAGCTACAAAGTGTCGGCACCCTGAGGCTGTCAGGATAGAAAAGTAAGTAAAAGCACATAAAAAACTTCAGTCATGCAATCAGTGAGAGCGTGTCATGGTGCGTTTTGAATCTAAAGTAATTAATTACCACTCTCTTCAGTCGAACACAGGAAAACGTTTGCAACCAGCTTACTCTGTATTTGCCTCAGTGAATCAGAATAAGATAATCAAAGAATATAAATGAAGAAAGAAAAGAAATTCAACTCATAGAAACTGTGGTGCAATTATGTAGCCATACCGTGTGACCACACTTCAGAAGTGAGGAGGAAATGTCACAGGAAAGAAGTGTGTGTCCTCCTCCATGACTAGTAAGAAACGTCCAAAGCTATAAATTGAATTAACAAGACAGATGTATTTAGAGCTCCTGCAGAACGTTTCTGATAAAAGTAAATGTCGAGAAACACATACGAAAAAATGATCAGCCACGTAGGGAACCTCCCACTATGAAAATAAAGCAACGTAAACAGTTTAAAGACTGATTTCTGAACCAATGAAATGCATTTCATCATTCCGATTAAAGAAATACATGCTACACTCCGTGAACATGAAAACAAAATTGCATCTGACAGAAGAACAACATGAACACATTGAGGGCAGCATGCAGCAGATGCAGACAAACACTGTCGGATTTCTCTGAAAATACTAATTCAAAGAACAGTCACCTGCCACCACTTCAGACCATGGAATAACAATATGCCTAGAATCAGATCTATTAAAATATTTTGGAAAGAAAAATAATATCAAGTACGCTAACCATCCCTAAGCCATGAAATTGCATTGCTTTGGAAAATGTGCAATTTGAGAAAATGAACATACCTTAGGCAGTGGTTTCTTCTCAGCACAGTTTATACCTCCAACAAAGACCATATTGGGCATCACCGGTCTGGGATACTCAAACACAAAGTCAAACCTCATTATTGAAACAGAAGCAGAGTTCAGGAGGTCCAGCAGGGATACATCTCTTTGAAGAACTTCAGAGGAAAGCTGTATTGCAGCTCGATAGTAACCATTACAATAAAAGAGCTCCAGGAGAGAAATCAGTGCATTTTCTACTCTCTGGAAAAATGTCATGTGGTCTGAATTGAATGAAAGTGTTCTGGGGACATACGACAGAGGGCTTGAGCACTGTGCTGCATCGAAGTGTAGATTGCAAGGTAATCCTCTCATGAAGAACACAAATGGAAGCGAAAGGTAATTAGCAAGTGTAGCTCCACACATAAAAATAGGGTCTGTGAGGACTGCATCAAAGCCGCTTTGATTCAAGTACTGCATTGTTTCGCTACTAATGAACAGTTCCCTGCACTGAAGATAGAAGGTCTCAAAAACATGTTTCGCGATGTTGTACAGTGCAATAACATTCTCTGGGAAAGGCAGAGTTTTCAGGTGAGCAGCAAGATACAGCTGAAAGGCATTATCCAGGTCTTCTAACTTGGTGGACACTGGGTAGGTCTTCACAATGTATGCGTGTTTTTGTGTCTCTCCCGTATGCCAGCTTACTTCTGGTTTAAGCACCACCACTTCGTGTCCCCTCTCGGCGAGCTTCTGAACGACTTCCTTCATGCTCAGCCAGTGGCTTCCAACCATGGGCACCACCAGGAGTTTCCCTCCTTCAGAGAGGCCAGGAATGAGGAGGATAAAAATCCCGGCAGCAAGTGGATAGCAAAGCCGCAGCGTCATTGTCCAGTGGACAGAGCACTGACTGCAAAACCGTTGCCTTCTCCTTCTCCTCCTTCTCCTTCTGCTTCCCCTTCTCCAAGCTGTAGCTTGAATATGCTTTTGTAGGAAGTGGATGTATTTATCTGCTGTGTTGTGTTGAATTGTAATTATCTTCTAGTTAATGATTTACTGACTTAATCACTGCACACCTATCAGAGAATAATGCTGGATTT
Organism: Tetrao urogallus; assembly: GCF_951394365.1. Lineage (NCBI taxonomy): Eukaryota > Metazoa > Chordata > Aves > Galliformes > Phasianidae > Tetrao > Tetrao urogallus. Next base: position 35,440,389 of record NC_136821.1, read on the forward strand.
TTTTGCTTGTTTGTTCGTTTTATTTTCTGGTAATGCCAAGTACAACAAGATTTACCTATGCCAAGTCAGTGGAGTTATTAAATACCTAACAGAGAACAAGCTCCTTCACATCCTCGTTAGATTTCTACAGACTTCTCTCTTGAACACTGATGTGTCTTCACTCTGCTCTGGTCAGCACAAAGGAAGGCAAGTCTCGTGAAAACAACTCCTTGTTATCCTATAAGAATACCAGTGCAATGGAATGCAGGATGTTTGGCCACGGAAAATCTGCTTCAGTGGAAAATTCTCTCACAAATGTGTGTGACACTTTCACTCCCATTTAAGGCTTCCTCTCCCATCACACACAAAACATCTGCCTCAAATTCACGCACCTTTCACAGGGTTTTCCCGTTCTTGTAGGGTACTATAACATTCTCTGGGAAAGGCAAACTCTTCAGGAAAGGATCGAGAAAAAGTTTAAAGGCATTATCCAGCTCTTCTAACTTGGTGGACACTGGGTAGGTCTTCACAGTGTATGCGTGTTTTTCTCTCTCTCCCATATGCCAGCTTACTTCTGGTTTAAGCACCACCACTTCATGTCCCCTCTCGGCGAGCTTCTGAACGACTTCCTTCATGCTCAGCCAGTGGCTTCCAACCATGGGCACCACCAGGAGTTTCCCTCCTTCAGAGAGGCCAGGAACGAGGAGGATAAAAATCCCGGCAGCAAGTGGATAGCAAAGCCGCAGCGTCATTGTGCTGAGGACAGAGCACTGACTGCAAAACCGTCGCCTTCTCCTCCTTCTCTTTCTCCAGGCTGTAGCTATAATACACTTCTGTAGGAAGTGGATGTATTTATCTGCTGAGTAGTGTTGAATTGTGATTATCTTCTAGTTAATGATTTACTGACTTAATCACTGCACACCTACCAGGGAATAATGCTGTTGGTTTTTTTAAATTACTTTTAAAGCCAAGTATAGTGACCTTTACCCAAGCAGAGTGAATAGAATTCTTCAATACTTGACAGAGAATGAGCTCCTTGACATCCTCGTTGGATTTCTACAGACTTCTCTCTTGAACACTGATGTGTCTTCACTCTGCTCTGGTCAGCACAAAGGAAGGCAAGTCTCGTGAAAACAACTCCTTGTTATCCTATAAGAATACCAGTACAACGGAATGCAGGAAGTTTGGCCACGGAAAATCTGCTTCCGTAGAAAATTCTCTCACAAATGTGTGTGATACTTTCACTCCCATTTAAGGCTTCCTCTTCCATCACACACAAAATAGCAGACTCAAATTCATGCACCTCTCACAGGGCTTTCCTTTTCTTCCTGCACATTCAGTAAGTGAAGAGAAGGTGGGCTGTTACACAACTGGAATCTTGGCATCCAAACGGAGAACTTCGGTAAAACAATGTTGGATGCACATCGCATCACTCCAGACCTTAAACCAGTGTCCCAGAACCCAACACAAACGTCTTTAGACAGCAGGCTGTCTGACATGTTGGCAAGCGGGATGAGCACCCACGTGCAGACTGCCGTGTGGTTTGTGCAGCTGCTGGAGCTCTTTGGGAGGACAGAAGAAACTGGACTTGGACATTTACTGACAACATACTCCAGGGTACTTGGGAACACGTGACAGAAATGCATGCACAGCACGGAGGTCAAGAAACACTGCTAGGATTAATAAGCATTTTCTTTCATAACCACACTATGGCAAATTTGTCAGTGAAGTATATCTTACAGTAAAGATAAATGTGAAAAACTAGTGTTGAACGACCTGTGTTGCTTTTTAAATAACCCAAACCACTACTTGGTACAACTGAGATTTATCTTCTTCACTGAAGGATACCTGCATTTTTGAAAGAAGTAGACAACTGAAAATCTTCTCCCCTCGTAAAATATACTCCCTTCTAGAAATAGAAAATAGAACTTCCTTCTAACCTTTCATCCTGTCAGGCATAAGGCTATATTGCGAAACTGAAGTCCACTGCGGAGCCCAAGATAACACAAGACTTCGAAGAACATGATTCTAGCTCATAAAATGGTGAGTTCAAGGTCTGAGTGAGTGCATTTCCGGACTGACATGGTTTTTGAACAGTGTGCCGACAGATATTTTGCAGTTGTAAATTCCTGAGTGATGACTACTAGTCACAATTAAAATTTATACGCATACTCGATAACCACCATGTGCACTAAATGGCACCCACTGACCTTCATCAATAATTGATAAACGTTTACAGAGACCAAACTCTGGAAGTTAGATCAGTCAAGCCGTGGTTGTCGCATTTCTGCAGTGGCAACAGCAATGTGGAAGGCGAGCCAAGCTCTTGATGGCCATGCACAGCTGCCCCACCACAAAATGAGTAGGGCCTCAATCAGTTCATGCATGTGAATCCGCCAGGGGTGGTGACTCTGCTGTAGAACAGTGTTTTGTAGCTGAGAATTTACTCTGACAAATAGTGCTGTTGTGCTCTTTTATCTGTTGTACTTTTCACTGAAAGAAATAGGTGGCATTGCTTCCCAAGAAACCAACGGATACAGGTAAGTGACCAGGCAGATGCTATCTACAAACAAGCATGTTTCTATCCTGCCTTGGGGATTTGTTCCTCCAGCCATTCAAGGCTCTCCATCACCACTGCTTTTCCTCCCTCTGCACTTTTAACCGACTTACTTATTTTCAAGGCATGCCAGGGAAATGGGAGATCCATGTCACTATCCAAGTCAACAAGGGGCTGTTTACAAAATCACAGTAGCACTCAGGGCAAAACCTGAGAGGGAGAACAGGGAAGCAAGGAAGCAGTTGGTGGCACTGCCGTCTGGTTGGATTGTTTACTACCTGCCAAAACACACCTCCAGCCACAAAGAGCCTGACTGCAGGCGCTGTAAATTTATGAGTGTTGGATCCAGAAGAGACCTACTTGCTGACCTTCAGGCTGACTGCAGCATATTGTAGTATCAGAGAAACATAGAATGGCCAGGGTTGAAACAGACTACACAATCATCTAGTTTCAAATCCCTGATATGTGTCGGATCACCAACCAGCAGATCAGGCTGCCCAGAGCCACATCCAGCCTGGCCTTGAATGCCTCCAGGATGGGGCATCCACAGCCCCCTTGGGCAACCTGTGCCAGTGCCTCACCACCCTCTGTGTGAAAAGCTTCCTCGTAATATCTAACCTAAAACTCCCCTGTCTCAGTTTAAAACCATTCCCCCTTGTCCTATCACCACCCACCCTCACAAACAGCTATTCCCCCTCCTGTTTTTATGCTCCTTTCAAGTACTGGAAGGCCACAGTGAGGTCTGCCTGCAGCCTTCTCTTCTCCACTCTAAACAAGCCCAGTTCCCTGAACCTTTTTCATAGGAAAGCTGCTCCAGCCCTCTGCTCATCTCAGTGCCCTCCTCCGGACCCACTCCAAGATCTCCACGTCCTCCCTGTGCTGGGGGCCCCAGGCCTGGATGCAGTGCTGCAGATGGGGCATCACAAGAGCCAAGTAGAGGGGGACGATCACCTCCGTCCCCCTGCTGGCCACCCCTTTTGTAATGCAGCCCAGAACACAGTTGGCCTTCTGGGCTGCAGGCGCACACTGCTGCCTCATGGCCAGCTTCTCGTCCACCTCATTGAGTTTACGTTGGGCCACCTACAAGCAGGTTTAAGCCTGTGACTATCACTTGGACTCTCATGTAAGTACAAAAGCTTGCAATTGCTCAAGGTCACAGTGATGATGACTAGCCAAGCACCAACAGCCTTCTCTTGTATCCACAGGCCAGCATGTCTTTTGATTTTCCTGCCTCCAACAAGGAGAATGACACTTGCAAAACTGACAGAACGACACCACACTGGTGTAAAACACTTGGAAATCCTCTCCCAGAGAGGATTGGGATGAATGGGACTGTAGCACAGTTAACAACTGTGGCTCCACTCAGAAGCATCAAAAGAGATCATCAAAGCCACAGTAAATGAGATATTCTGTCATTTCCTTGTTAACAAACATATTTCTACAGGATGAAAACATCACCATGGTAGTACTGAATGGAGCCAGTAGAACATGAAACAGGATGTGTTGTGACTATAGGGCCTTACAGAAGCCCATCTGTACTGCTTTAAAGGCCTGGACCTTCATAGAATGAAAGAATCACCAAGGTTAGAAAAAGCCACCAAGACCATCTTGTCTGACCATCAACTTAAGGATATAAAAGCACATAGAAGGATATAAAAGACTTCTGTCATGCAATCTGAAAGAACATGACATGGTACTTCAAAAAAGTGAAACAATTAAGCACCAGTTTCTTGAGATGAAAACAAGAAAATGTTTGTAATTAATTAGCTTATTTTTTATCTAACTTAGTGAAGTTCAGTAGAAACTGAATAAACCCATTAAAAATATAAATGAAGAAAGACAGGAAATTCAATTCAAAGAAACTGTGGTGCAGTTATGCAGTGATACCATGTGGCCACACTTCAGAAGTGAGGAGTAAATACCATAGGAAAGAAATATGTATCCTCCTCCATGACTAGAAGAAATGTCTGATTCTACTAATTGTTTAACTAGACAGACTGTCTTTAAAACTTGTGCAGAACTATTCTGATAGAAGTCAATGTCAAGAAATACACACAAAAAAATGATTAGGCAGTTACGAAACCTACAGCTAAGAAAACAGAAAATGCAATGTAATTAAAAATTAATTTTTGAATAAAATAAATGCATTTCATATATCTGATTAAAAAAAATAAAATTGTTGCAGTCCATGAAGATGTAACTAATACAGTGACAGAAAAACTATATGTGTTCACTGAGGACAGCATACAGCAGATGAAGACAAACTTTTCTTGGATTTCTCTGAAGATATTAATTCAAATAACAGCTACCTGCCTCCACTTCAGACCATGGAATAACAATATGCCTAGAATCAGATCTATTAAAATATTTTGGAAAGAAAAATAATATCAAATCTGCTAACTGTCCATAAGCCACGAAATTACATTACTTTGGAAAATGTGTAATTGGAAAAAAAGAACATACCTTAGTCAATGGCTTCTTCTGAGCACAGTTCATACCTCCAATGAAGACCATATTGGGCATCACTGGTCTGGGATACTCAAACGCAAAGTCGTATCTTAATAGCCAAATAGAAGCAGAGTTCAGGAGGTCCAGCAGGGTTACGTCTCTTTGAAGAACTTCAGAGGAAAACTTTATTGCATCTTGATACATTGCATTACACTGAAAGCTCTCCAGGAGAGAAATCAGTGTATTTTGCACTCTCTGGAAAAATGTCATGTGGTCTGAGTTCATTGAAGTCGCTCTCGGGACATACGACAGAGGGCTTGGGCACTGTGCAGCTTCGTAATGCAGATTACAAGGAAACCCTCTCATGAAGAAAACAAATGGAAGTGAAAGGTAATTGGCAACTGTTGCTCCACACATAAAAAAGGGATCTGTGAGGACTGCATCAAAACCACTTTGATTCAAGTACTGCAGAGTTTCTGTGCTGCTGAACAGTTCTCTGCACTCAAGATAGAAGGTTTTGAAAAGGTGTATGGTGTTCTTGTAGGGTACTATAACATTCTCTGGGAAAGGCAAACTCTTCAGGAAAGGATCGAGAAAAAGTTTAAAGGCATTATCCAGCTCTTCTAACTTGGTGGACACTGGGTAGGTCTTCACAGTGTATGCGTGTTTTTCTCTCTCTCCCATATGCCAGCTTACTTCTGGTTTAAGCACCACCACTTCATGTCCCCTCTCGGCGAGCTTCTGAACGACTTCCTTCATGCTCAGCCAGTGGCTTCCAACCATGGGCACCACCAGGAGTTTCCCTCCTTCAGAGAGGCCAGGAACGAGGAGGATAAAAATCCCGGCAGCAAGTGGATAGCAAAGCCGCAGCGTCATTGTGCTGAGGACAGAGCACTGACTGCAAAACCGTCGCCTTCTCCTCCTTCTCTTTCTCCAGGCTGTAGCTATAATACACTTCTGTAGGAAGTGGATGTATTTATCTGCTGAGTAGTGTTGAATTGTGATTATCTTCTAGTTAATGATTTACTGACTTAATCACTGCACACCAACCAGTGAATAATGCTGTTGGTTTTTTTAAATTACTTTTAAAGCCAAGTATAGTGACCTTTACCCAAGCAGAGTGAATAGAATTCTTCAATACTTGACAGAGAATGAGCTCCTTGACATCCTCGTTGGATTTCTACAGACTTCTCTCTTGAACACTGATGTGTCTTCACTCTGCTCTGGTCAGCACAAAAGAAGGCAAGTCTCGTGAAAACAACTCCTAGATATTTTATAACAGTACCAATGCAATGGAATGCAGGAAGTTTGGCCACGGAAAATCTGCTTCCGTAGAAAATTCTCTCACAATTGTGTGTGATACTTTCACTCCCATTTAAGGCTTCCTCTCCCATCACACACAAAACATCTGCCTCACATTCATGCACCTCTCACAGGGCTTTCCTTTTCTTCCTGCACATTCAGTAAGTGAAGAGAAGGTGGGCTGTTACACAACTGGAATCTTGGCATCCAAACGGAGAACTTCGGTAAAACAATGTTGGATGCACATCGCATCACTCCAGACCTTAAACCAGTGTCCCAGAACCCAACACAAACGTCTTTAGACAGCAGGCTGTCTGACATGTTGGCAAGCGGGATGAGCACCCACGTGCAAACTGCCGTGTGGTTTGTGCAGCTGCTGGAGCTCTTTGGGAGGACAGAAGAAACTGGACTTGGACATTTACTGACAACATACTCCAGGGTACTTGGGAACACGTGACAGAAATGCATGCACAGCACGGAGGTCAAGAAACACTGCTAGGATTAATAAGCATTTTCTTTCATAACCACACTATGGCAAATTTGTCAGTGAAGTATATCTTACAGTAAAGATAAATGTGAAAAACTAGTGTTGAACGACCTGTGTTGCTTTTTAAATAACCCAAACCACTACTTGGTACAACTGAGATTTATCTTCTTCACTGAAGGATACCTGCATTTTTGAAAGAAGTAGACAACTGAAAATCTTCTCCCCTCGTAAAATATACTCCCTTCTAGAAATAGAAAATAGAACTTCCTTCTAACCTTTCATCCTGTCAGGCATAAGGCTATATTGCGAAACTGAAGTCCACTGCGGAGCCCAAGATAACACAAGACTTCGAAGAACATGATTCTAGCTCATAAAATGGTGAGTTCAAGGTCTGAGTGAGTGCATTTCCGGACTGACATGGTTTTTGAACAGTGTGCCGACAGATATTTTGCAGTTGTAAATTCCTGAGTGATGACTACTAGTCACAATTAAAATTTATACGCATACTCGATAACCACCATGTGCACTAAATGGCACCCACTGACCTTCATCAATAATTGATAAACGTTTACAGAGACCAAACTCTGGAAGTTAGATCAGTCAAGCCGTGGTTGTCGCATTTCTGCAGTGGCAACAGCAATGTGGAAGGCGAGCCAAGCTCTTGATGGCCATGCACAGCTGCCCCACCACAAAATGAGTAGGGCCTCAATCAGTTCATGCATGTGAATCCGCCAGGGGTGGTGACTCTGCTGTAGAACAGTGTTTTGTAGCTGAGAATTTACTCTGACAAATAGTGCTGTTGTGCTCTTTTATCTGTTGTACTTTTCACTGAAAGAAATAGGTGGCATTGCTTCCCAAGAAACCAACGGATACAGGTAAGTGACCAGGCAGATGCTATCTACAAACAAGCATGTTTCTATCCTGCCTTGGGGATTTGTTCCTCCAGCCATTCAAGGCTCTCCATCACCACTGCTTTTCCTCCCTCTGCACTTTTAACCGACTTACTTATTTTCAAGGCATGCCAGGGAAATGGGAGATCCATGTCACTATCCAAGTCAACAAGGGGCTGTTTACAAAATCACAGTAGCACTCAGGGCAAAACCTGAGAGGGAGAACAGGGAAGCAAGGAAGCAGTTGGTGGCACTGCCGTCTGGTTGGATTGTTTTACTACCTGCCAAAACACATCTCCAGCCACAAAGAGCCTGACTGCAGGCGCTGTAAATTTATGAGTGTTGGATCCAGAAGAGACCTACTTGCTGACCTTCAGGTTGATTGCAAGATACGCAGCTTCCTAGCTCACCGAGGTTACGTGAGGCCACCTCCAAGCAGGTTTGAGCCTGTGACTATCACTTGGATTCTCTCATGTAAGTACAAAGGCTGCAATCGTTCATGCTCAAAGTGATGATGACTAGCCAAGCAACAACAGCCATCTGTTGTGTCCACAGGCCAGCACAATCTATTGACTTCCCTACACAAAACAACAAGAGGAATAATACTAGCAAAACTGACAGAACAACAACACGCTGGCATAAAACAGTTGGAGATCATCTCCCATAGAGCACAAATGGGACTGTAGCACAGTTAGCAACTGTGGCTCCTCTCAGAAGCATCAAAAGAGACCATCCAGGCCACAGTAAATGACATATTCTGTCATTTCCTTGTCAACAAACAGATTTCTACAGGATGAAAACATCACCATGGCGGTACTGAATGGAGACAGTTGAACATGAAACTGGAAACCCTGTGACCATGGAACATTACAGAAGCCCACCTGTCCTGTGTACAGGACTGGACATGTCTACAGTGTGTCCACTACATACGTGATGCTGGTTTGCAGGTCATCAGCAAGCAGTTTCTACCTGTTCTGACTGAGCTTCTGCAGTACATGACTCATGCAAAACCTGTGGTTTTCACATCGGACAGTGCAAAAAGTTTCCCACCATCCCGGAAGATCATCATTAAAATCACCCATGTAGCAATGAAAGAATAGGTAAGCAACTATCGTGCTCCACGTCTGTAGACCCCAAAGAAAATCCCATTGGAAACTACTGAAGAAGTGAATTTCAAGAGCCTGCTAGAAGTCAATTAATCCCTCACAGGTGGGATTTCATTATCATTGTCATTTATCATCAGAAGTCTGGGCACAGGGCTGAGGTTTCTGATTAATCACGTAAACTATTTCCAAATCTCATATTGGATCTCAAGCTGGAATACAGAATGAATTCTCCAGTTCTCAGTTCAGTTCAGTAAGCAGTAGGTCAGGTCGGTAGCATTCACCATAGCCCTCTCTCTGAGCAAAGCAAGCAGGGAAGGAGGGGTACATTTTAGCATGTTCCTCATGTCTTTGCCTTTGGCTCCCAGTGTCACAGTCTCACACCTTCCACACGATGCAGCCCACAGACAGCTGATGGCTCTTGTCTTCCCCACCTCCACACCGCTTTTGGTAGGTACGACGGCACTGAATTACACCAAATGCTCCTCTTACCCAGCACTGCCACAGGACACTGGGTAATGCCACAAGCAAGCAGTAACAACCCGTATACAGAATAGCCTCTCAGGCTCCTGCAAGGCTGACCCCAAGAACCCCTGAACCTAACTCTGTGTCTTTGTATTACACATCCCTTTAGGAGTTCATTTACACAGTCTCCTCCTGGAATTTATCAGCAGAACTCTATAACTATCATGACAGTCATAAACCTGAGAGAAAAAAAAAATCAGCTTTTTGTAGTTGTTCTTATATCAATAAGCCACTGCTTGATTTTTCCCAGTCTCTCTTCTTCCTTTCCTATTTTGGAAGTAGCACTGAACCGTTATTTCTTAGGAATCTTCCCCACGTCATTAACAGTCTGTTGTTAAGAATGTAGATCTTGATCATGCCTTTTACCACACCTGTCTCCTGACACGATCATTTTCTTATTGGACCAATTAGATCTTCAGTCCTGCAATCACTGATGACAAGTAATGCTGGCTCTTCAGACTAAAATAGTTATCACACTCTCAAGTCAAAAACAAGAAAATGTTTGCAACCAGCTTATTTTGTATTTGACACTGTGACGTTCAATGCAATGAGCATGCGCCCGTCAAAGAAGAAAAAGGAAGAAAGAGAAAACAATCCATTCTTAGATACAGTAACACAATCGCATTGTGATATCGTGTGTACACACTTCAGAAGTGAGAAGGAAATACCAGAGGAAGGAAATACATAACCTCTTCCATGGCTAGAAGAAATGTCCGATGCTATGAATTCTTTAACAAGACAGACTGTCTTTAACACCGCTGCAGAACAATTCTAATAAAAGTCAGTGTCAAGAAACACATGCAAGAAGCGAGTAGCCAGTTAGGAAACATCACGCTATGAAAACAGAAATAATGCAAATTAATTAAAAATAATGTTTTGAATTAATGAAATGCATTTCAAATTTCTGATGGAATTTCTGATGCTACACTCCATGAAGATGACACTACAGCTTCATCTGACCAAAGAACAGAATGTATTCCCTGATGACAGCATACAGGAGATGAAGTCAAACATCGGATTTCTCTGAAAATATTAATTCAAGTAACAGCCACCTGCCAGCATTCCAGACCATGGGAGAAAAAGCCAAGTCTCAGAAATATTAAAATATTTCGGAAAGAAAAAAATCCACGAACTGTCCCTAAGCCATGAAATTGCACTGCTGTGGCAAATGTGTAATTTGAGAAAATGAACATACCTTAGGCAGTGGTTTCTTCTCAGCACAGTTTATACCTCCAATGAAGACCATGTTGGGCATCGCCGGTCTGGGATACTCAAACACAAAGTCATATCTCATTAACCAAACAGAAGCAGAGTTCAGGAGGTCCAGCAGGGATACATCTCTTTGAAGAACTTCAGAGGAAAGCTGTATTGCAGCTCGATAGTACCCATTACAGTAGAAGAGCTCCAAGAAAGAAATCAGTGTATTTTCCACTCTCTGGAAAAATGTCATGTGGTCTGAGTTGAAGGAAAATAGCCTAGGGACGTACGACACAGGGCTTGGGCACTGTGTAGCTTCGTAGTGTAGGTTACAAGGAAATCCTCTCATGAAGAACACAGATGGAAGTGAAAGGTAATTGGCAAGCGTAGCTCCACACATCAAAACAGGGTCTGTGAGGACTGCATCGAAGCCGCTTTGATTCAAGTACTGCAGAGTTTCTGTGCTGCTGAACAGTTCTCTGCACTGAAGAAACAATTTGCCAGAAACATCTACTGAGATGTTGTACAATGCTAGAACATACAGTGGGAGAGGCAGACGCTTCAGGTGAGTAGCAAGATACAGCTGAAAGGCATTATCCAGGTCTTCTAACGTGGTGGACACTGGGTAGGTCTTCACAGTGTACGCGTGTTTTTCTCTCTCTCCCATCTGCCAGCTTACTTCTGGGTTAAGCACCACCACTTCATGCCCCTTCTCGGTGAGCTTCTGAACGACTTCCTTCATGCTCAGCCAGTGGCTTCCAACCATGGGCACCACCAGGAGTTTCCCTCCTTCAGAGAGGCCAGGAACGAGGAGGATAAAAATCCCGGCAGCAAGTGGATAGCAAAGCCGCAGCGTCATTGTGCTGAGAACAGAGCACTGACTGCAAAACCGTTGCCTTCTCCTTCTCCTTCTCCTTCTCCTTCTCCTTCTCCTTCTCCTTCTCCTTCTCCTTCTCCTTCTCCTTCTCCTTCTCCTTCTCCTTCTCCTTCTCCTTCTCCTTCGCCTTCGCCTTCGCCTTCGCCTTCGCCTTCGCCTTCTCCCTCTCCTTCTCCAGGCTGTAGCTTTAATATGCTTTTGAAGGGAAGGGGATGAATTTATCTGCTGTGTTGTGTTGATCTGTGGTTACCTTCTTGTTAATGATTTACTGCCCTAATCCTTCCTAACCCACGGGTGAATAAAGTTTATGGCTTTTGTTTAAGAACTTGTGAACCCAAATATAGTGATCCATACCTTTGCTGAATCATTAGAATGTTCAATACTTAACAGAGAATGAGCTCCTTGACATCCTCGTTGGATTTCTACAGACTTCTCTCTTGAACACTGATGTGTCTTCACTCTGCTCTGGTCAGCACAAAGGAAGGCAAGTCTCGTGAAAACAACTCCTTGTTATCCTATAAGAATACCAGTACAACGGAATGCAGGATGTTTGGCCACAGAAAATCTGCTACAGACTGGAAAATTCTCTCACAAATGTGTGTGATACTTTCACTTCCATGTAAGGCTTCCTCTCCCATCACACACAAAACATCTGCCTCACATTCATGCACCTCTCACAGGGTTTTCCCGTTCTTGCTGTACATTCAGTAAGTGAAGAGAAGGTGGGCTGTTACACGACTGGAATCTTGGCATCCAAATGGAGAACTTTGATAAAACAATGTTGGATGCACATCGCATCACTCCAGACCTTAAACCAGTGTCCCAGAACCCAACACAAACGTCTTTAGACAGCAGGCTGTCTACCAATGCAGACTGCCGTGTGGTTTGTGCAGCTGCTGGAGCTCTTTGGGAGGACAGAAGAAAACTGGACTTGGACATTTACTAACAACATACTCCAGGGTACTTGGGAACACGTGACAAAATTCATCCACAGCACAGAGGTCCATAAACACTGCTAGGAGTAATAAACATTTCTTTTCTAACCAAACCAAGGCAAATTTGTCAGTGAAGTATATCTTACAATAAAGATAAATGTGAAAAACTAGGCAGATGTTGGTGACAGCACCATCATTTAGATGCTTGCATTACCTGCGAAACACGTCTCCAGCCACAAAGAGCCTGACTGCAGACGCTGTGAATTTATGAGTGTTGGATCCCAAAAAGACCTACTTGCTGACCTTCAGGCTGATTGCAAGATATGCAGCTTCCTAGCTCACTGAGTTTATGTGAGGCCACCTACAAGCAGGTTTAAGCCTGTGACTATCACTTGGACTCTCTTCTGTAAGTACAAAAGCTTGCAATTGCTCAAGGTCAAAGTGATGATGCCGAGCCAAGAACCAACAACCCTCTCTTGTATCCACAGGCCAGCACATCTATTGATTCTCCTGCCTCCTACAAGGAGGTCGGTAGACCCCAAAGAAAATCCCATTCGAAACTACTGAAGATGTCAATTAATCCCTCACAGGTGTGGTTTCATTATCATTGTCATTTATCATCAGAAGTCTGGGCACAGGGCTGAGGTTTCTGATTAATCACGTAAACTATTTCCAAATCTCATATTGGATCTCAAGCTGGAATACAGAATGAATTCTCCAGTTCTCAGTTCAGTTCAGTAAGCAGTAGGTCAGGTCGGTAGCATTCACCATAGCCCTCTCTCTGAGCAAAGCAAGCAGGGAAGGAGGGGTACATTTTAGCATGTTCCTCATGTCTTTGCCTTTGGCTCCCAGTGTCACAGTCTCACACCTTCCACACGATGCAGCCCACAGACAGCTGATGGCTCTTGTCTTCCCCACCTCCACACCGCTTTTGGTAGGTACGACGGCACTGAATTACACCAAATGCTCCTCTTACCCAGCACTGCCACAGGACACTGGGTAATGCCACAAGCAAGCAGTAACAACCCGTATACAGAATAGCCTCTCAGGCTCCTGCAAGGCTGACCCCAAGAACCCCTGAACCTAACTCTGTGTCTTTGTATTACACATCCCTTTAGGAGTTCATTTACACAGTCTCCTCCTGGAATTTATCAGCAGAACTCTATAACTATCATGACAGTCATAAACCTGAGAGAAAAAAAAAATCAGCTTTTTGTAGTTGTTCTTATATCAATAAGCCACTGCTTGATTTTTCCCAGTCTCTCTTCTTCCTTTCCTATTTTGGAAGTAGCACTGAACCGTTATTTCTTAGGAATCTTCCCCACGTCATTAACAGTCTGTTGTTAAGAATGTAGATCTTGATCATGCCTTTTACCACACCTGTCTCCTGACACGATCATTTTCTTATTGGACCAATTAGATCTTCAGTCCTGCAATCACTGATGACAAGTAATGCTGGCTCTTCAGACTAAAATAGTTATCACACTCTCAAGTCAAAAACAAGAAAATGTTTGCAACCAGCTTATTTTGTATTTGACACTGTGACGTTCAATGCAATGAGCATGCGCCCGTCAAAGAAGAAAAAGGAAGAAAGAGAAAACAATCCATTCTTAGATACAGTAACACAATCGCATTGTGATATCGTGTGTACACACTTCAGAAGTGAGAAGGAAATACCAGAGGAAGGAAATACATAACCTCTTCCATGGCTAGAAGAAATGTCCGATGCTATGAATTCTTTAACAAGACAGACTGTCTTTAACACCGCTGCAGAACAATTCTAATAAAAGTCAGTGTCAAGAAACACATGCAAGAAGCGAGTAGCCAGTTAGGAAACATCACGCTATGAAAACAGAAATAATGCAAATTAATTAAAAATGATGTTTTGAATTAATGAAATGCATTTCAAATTTCTGATGGAATTTCTGATGCTACACTCCATGAAGATGACACTACAGCTTCATCTGACCAAAGAACAGAATGTATTCCCTGATGACAGCATACAGGAGATGAAGTCAAACATCGGATTTCTCTGAAAATATTAATTCAAGAAACAGCCACCTGCCAGCATTCCAGACCATGGGAGAAAAAGCCAAGTCTCAGAAATATTAAAATATTTCGGAAAGAAAAAAATCCACGAACTGTCCCTAAGCCATGAAATTGCACTGCTGTGGCAAATGTGTAATTTGAGAAAATGAACATACCTTAGGCAGTGGTTTCTTCTCAGCACAGTTTATACCTCCAATGAAGACCATGTTGGGCATCGCTGGTCTGGGATACTCAAACACAAAGTCATATCTCATTAACCAAACAGAAGCAGAGTTCAGGAGGTCCAGCAGGGATACATCTCTTTGAAGAACTTCAGAGGAAAGCTGTATTGCAGCTCGATAGAACCCATTACAGTAGAAGAGCTCCAAGAAAGAAATCAGTGTATTTTCCACTCTCTGGAAAAATGTCATGTGGTCTGAGTTGAAGGAAAATAGCCTAGGGACGTACGACACAGGGCTTGGGCACTGTGTAGCTTCGTAGTGTAGGTTACAAGGAAATCCTCTCATGAAGAACACAGATGGAAGTGAAAGGTAATTGGCAAGCGTAGCTCCACACATCAAAACAGGGTCTGTGAGGACTGCATCGAAGCCGCTTTGATTCAAGTACTGCAGAGTTTCTGTGCTGCTGAACAGATCTCTGCACTGAATAAAGAATTTGCCACAAAAATCTACTGCGATGTTGTACAGTGCTGGAATATACAGTGGGAGAGGCAGACTCTTCAGGTGAGTAGCAAGATACAGCTGAAAGGCATTATCCACGTCTTCTAACGTGGTGGACACTGGGTAGGTCTTCACAGTGTACGCGTGTTTTTCTCTCTCTCCCATCTGCCAGCTTACTTCTGGTTTAAGCACCACCACTTCATGTCCCCTCTCGGCGAGCTTCTGAACGACTTCCTTCATGCTCAGCCAGTGGCTTCCAATCATGGGCACCACCAGGAGTTTCCCTCCTTCAGAGAGGCCAGGAACGAGGAGGATAAAAATCCCGGCAGCAAGTGGATAGCAAAGCCGCAGCGTCATTGTGCTGAGAACAGAGCACTGACTGCAAAACCGTTGCCTTCTCCTTCTCCTTCTCCTTCTCCTTCTCCTTCTCCTTCTCCTTCTCCTTCTCCTTCGCCTTCGCCTTCGCCTTCTCCTTCGCCTTCGCCTTCGCCTTTGCCTTCTCCCTCTCCTTCTCCAGGCTGTAGCTTTAATATGCTTTTGAAGGGAAGGGGATGAATTTATCTGCTGTGTTGTGTTGATCCGTGATCACCTTCTAGTTAATGATTTACTGCCCTCATCCTTCCTAACCCACGGGTGAATAAAGTTTATGGCTTTTGTTTAAGAACTTGTGAACCCAAATATAGTGATCCATACCTTTGCTGAATCATTAGAATGTTCAATACTTAACAGAGAATGAGCTCCTTGACATCCTCGTTGGATTTCTACAGACTTCTCTCTTGAACACTGATGTGTCTTCACTCTGCTCTGGTCAGCACAAAGGAAGGCAAGTCTCGTGAAAACAACTCCTTGTTATCCTATAAGAATACCAGTGCAATGGAATGCAGGATGTTTGGCCACAGAAAATCTGCTACAGACTGGAAAATTCTCTCACAAATGTGTGTGATACCTTCTCTTCCATTTAAGGCTTCCTCTCCCATCACACACAAAACATCTGCCTCACATTCATGCACCTCTCACAGGGTTTTCCCGTTCTTGCTGTACATTCAGTAAGTGAAGAGAAGGTGGGCTGTTACACGACTGGAATCTTGGCATCCAAATGGAGAACTTTGATAAAACAATGTTGGATGCACATCGCATCACTCCAGACCTTAAACCAGTGTCCCAGAACCCAACACAAACGTCTTTAGACAGCAGGCTGTCTACCAATGCAGACTGCCGTGTGGTTTGTGCAGCTGCTGGAGCTCTTTGGGAGGACAGAAGAAAACTGGACTTGGACATTTACTAACAACATACTCCAGGGTACTTGGGAACACGTGACAAAATTCATCCACAGCACAGAGGTCCATAAACACTGCTAGGAGTAATAAACATTTCTTTTCTAACCAAACCAAGGCAAATTTGTCAGTGAAGTATATCTTACAATAAAGATAAATGTGAAAAACTAGGCAGATGTTGGTGACAGCACCATCATTTAGATGCTTGCATTACCTGCGAAACACGTCTCCAGCCACAAAGAGCCTGACTGCAGACGCTGTGAATTTATGAGTGTTGGATCCCAAAAAGACCTACTTGCTGACCTTCAGGCTGATTGCAAGATATGCAGCTTCCTAGCTCACTGAGTTTATGTGAGGCCACCTACAAGCAGGTTTAAGCCTGTGACTATCACTTGGACTCTCTTCTGTAAGTACAAAAGCTTGCAATTGCTCAAGGTCAAAGTGATGATGCCGAGCCAAGAACCAACAACCCTCTCTTGTATCCACAGGCCAGCACATCTATTGATTCTCCTGCCTCCTACAAGGAGGTCGGTAGACCCCAAAGAAAATCCCATTCGAAACTACTGAAGATGTCAATTAATCCCTCACAGGTGTGGTTTCATTATCATTGTCATTTATCATCAGAAGTCTGGGCACAGGGCTGAGGTTTCTGATTAATCACGTAAACTATTTCCAAATCTCATATTGGATCTCAAGCTGGAATACAGAATGAATTCTCCAGTTCTCAGTTCAGTTCAGTAAGCAGTAGGTCAGGTCGGTAGCATTCACCATAGCCCTCTCTCTGAGCAAAGCAAGCAGGGAAGGAGGGGTACATTTTAGCATGTTCCTCATGTCTTTGCCTTTGGCTCCCAGTGTCACAGTCTCACACCTTCCACACGATGCAGCCCACAGACAGCTGATGGCTCTTGTCTTCCCCACCTCCACACCGCTTTTGGTAGGTACGACGGCACTGAATTACACCAAATGCTCCTCTTACCCAGCACTGCCACAGGACACTGGGTAATGCCACAAGCAAGCAGTAACAACCCGTATACAGAATAGCCTCTCAGGCTCCTGCAAGGCTGACCCCAAGAACCCCTGAACCTAACTCTGTGTCTTTGTATTACACATCCCTTTAGGAGTTCATTTACACAGTCTCCTCCTGGAATTTATCAGCAGAACTCTATAACTATCATGACAGTCATAAACCTGAGAGAAAAAAAAAATCAGCTTTTTGTAGTTGTTCTTATATCAATAAGCCACTGCTTGATTTTTCCCAGTCTCTCTTCTTCCTTTCCTATTTTGGAAGTAGCACTGAACCGTTATTTCTTAGGAATCTTCCCCACGTCATTAACAGTCTGTTGTTAAGAATGTAGATCTTGATCATGCCTTTTACCACACCTGTCTCCTGACACGATCATTTTCTTATTGGACCAATTAGATCTTCAGTCCTGCAATCACTGATGACAAGTAATGCTGGCTCTTCAGACTAAAATAGTTATCACACTCTCAAGTCAAAAACAAGAAAATGTTTGCAACCAGCTTATTTTGTATTTGACACTGTGACGTTCAATGCAATGAGCATGCGCCCGTCAAAGAAGAAAAAGGAAGAAAGAGAAAACAATCCATTCTTAGATACAGTAACACAATCGCATTGTGATATCGTGTGTACACACTTCAGAAGTGAGAAGGAAATACCAGAGGAAGGAAATACATAACCTCTTCCATGGCTAGAAGAAATGTCCGATGCTATGAATTCTTTAACAAGACAGACTGTCTTTAACACCGCTGCAGAACAATTCTAATAAAAGTCAGTGTCAAGAAACACATGCAAGAAGCGAGTAGCCAGTTAGGAAACATCACGCTATGAAAACAGAAATAATGCAAATTAATTAAAAATAATGTTTTGAATTAATGAAATGCATTTCAAATTTCTGATGGAATTTCTGATGCTACACTCCATGAAGATGACACTACAGCTTCATCTGACCAAAGAACAGAATGTATTCCCTGATGACAGCATACAGGAGATGAAGTCAAACATCGGATTTCTCTGAAAATATTAATTCAAGTAACAGCCACCTGCCAGCATTCCAGACCATGGGAGAAAAAGCCAAGTCTCAGAAATATTAAAATATTTCGGAAAGAAAAAAATCCACGAACTGTCCCTAAGCCATGAAATTGCACTGCTGTGGCAAATGTGTAATTTGAGAAAATGAACATACCTTAGGCAGTGGTTTCTTCTCAGCACAGTTTATACCTCCAATGAAGACCATGTTGGGCATCGCCGGTCTGGGATACTCAAACACAAAGTCATATCTCATTAACCAAACAGAAGCAGAGTTCAGGAGGTCCAGCAGGGATACATCTCTTTGAAGAACTTCAGAGGAAAGCTGTATTGCAGCTCGATAGAACCCATTACAGTAGAAGAGCTCCAAGAAAGAAATCAGTGTATTTTCCACTCTCTGGAAAAATGTCATGTGGTCTGAGTTGAAGGAAAATAGCCTAGGGACGTACGACACAGGGCTTGGGCACTGTGTAGCTTCGTAGTGTAGGTTACAAGGAAATCCTCTCATGAAGAACACAGATGGAAGTGAAAGGTAATTGGCAAGCGTAGCTCCACACATCAAAAGAGGGTCTGTGAGGACTGCATCGAAGCCGCTTTGATTCAAGTACTGCAGAGTTTCTGTGCTGCTGAACAGATCTCTGCACTGAATAAAGAATTTGCCACAAAAATCTACTGCGATGTTGTACAGTGCTGGAATATACAGTGGGAGAGGCAGACTCTTCAGGTGAGTAGCAAGATACAGCTGAAAGGCATTATCCACGTCTTCTAACGTGGTGGACACTGGGTAGGTCTTCACAGTGTACGCGTGTTTTTCTCTCTCTCCCATCTGCCAGCTTGCTTCTGGTTTAACCACCACCACTTCGTGTCCCCTCTCGGCGAGCTTCTGAACGACTTCCTTCATGCTCAGCCAGTGGCTTCCAATCATGGGCACCACCAGGAGTTTCCCTCCTTCAGAGAGGCCAGGAACGAGGAGGATAAAAATCCCGGCAGCAAGTGGATAGCAAAGCCGCAGCGTCATTGTGCTGAGAACAGAGCACTGACTGCAAAACCGTCTTCTCCTTCTTCTCCTTCTCCTTCTCCTTCTCCTTCTCCTTCTCCTTCTCCTTCTCCTTCTCCTTCTCCTTCTCCTTCTCCTTCTCCTTCTCCTTCTCCTTCTCCTTCTCCTTCTCCTTCTCCTTCTCCTTCTCCTTCTCCTTCTCCTTCTCCTTCGCCTTCGCCTTCTCCTTCGCCTTCGCCTTCGCCTTCTCCCTCTCCTTCTCCAGGCTGTAGCTTTAATATGCTTTTGAAGGGAAGGGGATGAATTTATCTGCTGTATTGTTTTGATCTATGGTTACCTTCTAGTTAATGATTTGCTGCCCTAATCCTTCATAACCCACGGGTGAATAAAGTTTATGGCTTTTGTTTAAGAACTTGTGAACCCAACTATAGTGATCCATACCTTTGCTGAATCATTAGAATGTTCAATACTTAACAGAGAACGAGCTCCTCAACATCCTCGTTGGATTTCTACAGACTTCTCTCTTGAACACTGATGTGTCTTCACTCTGCTCTGGTCAGCACAAAGGAAGGCAAGTCTCGTGAAAACAACTCCTTGTTATCCTATAAGAATACCAGTACAACGGAATGCAGGATGTTTGGCCACAGAAAATCTGCTACAGACTGGAAAATTCTCTCACAAATGTGTGTGATACTTTCACTTCCATGTAAGGCTTCCTCTCCCATCACACACAAAACATTTGCCTCAAATTCATGCACCTCTCACAGGGTTTTCCCGTTCTTGCTGTACATTCAGTAAGTGAAGAGAAGGTGCGCTGTAACACAACTGGAATCTTGGCATCCAAATGGAGAACTTTGATAAAACAATGTTGGATGCACATCGCATCACTCCAGACCTTAAACCAGTGTCCCAGAACCCAACACAAACGTCTTTAGACAGCAGGCTGTCTGACATGTTGGCAAGTGGGATGAGCACCCACGTGCAGACTGCCGTGTGGTTTGTGCAGCTGCTGGAGCTCTTTGGGTGGACAGAAGAAACTGGACTTGGACATTTACTGACAACATACTCCAGGGTACCTGGGTCCCCATGACAGAAATGCATCCACAGCACAGATGTCCAGAAGCACTGCTAGGATAACATGTCATGATGCCCCTCTGTTTGTATAGTGTGATATATGATTGCTCATAGCCAACTGATAGCACTCTTATTCTTCAAGCTTAACAAGAAGCAAAAAAAGTTGCTCCAAGTCCTGAGTGATAGGACATCAGGGCAAGACTGATAAGGAGAAGCTGAGCCCTCCTTTTAAAGCTCTGAGAAGGGGAAATGAGGGGAAACCTCATGGTAGCCTGAAGCTCCCCATGGTGCTCCATAAGTCTCCAGGGCTGTGGACACAGCCCCGAGCTGCTAGAGCACAGGGAGTGTTGGGACACTGCTCTCAGCCATAAGAGTTGGGTTTTGAAAGGTTTCTGTGGAGCCAGGAGATGGACTCAATGATCCTTAAGGGTTCCTTCCCATTTGGAACATTCTAGGATCCTAATACATTTGATACCATAGGCTTCTACATTAAGTCAGAAGGAATCATTCTGCAATTGAATCTGGTGGTTTTTTTGCTGCTGAAATGTCACGCATAAGGATTGCAGCAGGTTGGTAGACGCCAAAACAAACCTGGTTATCCACTGGACACCAGGTAATGGCTGTAAGAAAGCAACAACAATCCATATACAGAATAGCCTCCCAGACTCCAGTTAGAGTGACTCAGGGAGCTAGACCCAGGGAACTAAACCTTGTGACTTTGTGTTACATATCCTTTTAGGTGTTTTGCTACACAAATTTCTCCTGTAACTGGGTCATCCCAGCCTTCCATTCTCTTATCTATGGGTACTCACAGGGTACTGTGCTTCAGAGAACTATCTGTTCTTATCACAGGATTGTATTTCTGAACAGTAGTGATCGACACAGAGCTTACATCTGTGTATGGATACACACCACTTATTTGTATGTTTACACTCTGATGCATGTTTGCTTTGCTGCAGGGTGCTGTTCCAAGCAAAATAGGAGAAATGCTAACGTTTTCCATACAAAATATAACCAGAGAGAAGGGAGGAGGAATAGAGAAGGTTTTTAAAAGTGCAGAAAACATGATTTCCAGACAGTGATGAAAGTCATTATGATGATAGGAGGCACCGGGTATAAAATACAGGAAGAATAGTTATACACCTTTGGAAAACAGCCATCTACAAACTGTTGGCAGATCTGAGACCTTCATAGTATCACATGGTATACCATTACTGGAAAAGACCTCCAAGATCACCTAATCTGACCATCAGCTTCAGGATATAAAGACAAGTAAAAGAATATAAAACACTTCTGTCATGCAATCTGCAAGAACATCTGCAAGTACATCCAAAATCTAAATCATTAAATTATCACTATCTTCAGCCAAACACAAGGAAATATCTGCATTCAGCTTATTTTGTATTTGCCTTGCTGAAACTCACTGGAAACTGAATAAACCCATGAAAGAGTACAAGTGCAGAAAGAAAAGAAATTTAACTCAAAGAAACTGTGGTACAAATATGTAATAATACCATGTCAGCACATTTCAGAAGTGAGAAGGAAATATCAGAGGAAAGCAATGTGTGTCCTCCTCCATGACTGGTAAGAAATGTCTGATGCTACTAATTGTTTTAACTAGATAGGCTGTCTATAAGACTCCTGCAGAACAATTCTGATAAAAGCCAGTGTCAAAAAACACATACGAAAAATGATTAGCCAGTTAGGAAACATCATGTTATGAAAATAGAAACAATGCAAATTTAATTAAAAAATAATTTTTCAAATTAATGAAATGCATTTTATCATTCAGATGAAAGAAAAACTAGTTACACTGCATGAAGATGAAACTATGCCTGCATCTGACAGAATAATATGTATTCACTGACAACAGCATACAGAAAATGAAGTCAAACATTGGATTTCTCTGAAAATACTAATTCAAAGAACAGTCACCTGCCACCACTTCAGACCATGGAATAACAGTAGGCCAAGAATCAGATCTGTTAAAATATTTTGGAAAGAAAAATAATATCAAGTACACTAACCATCCATAAGCCATGAAATTGCATTGCTTTGGAAAATGTGCAATTTGAGAAAATGAACATACCTTAGGCAGTGGTTTCTTCTCAGCACAGTTCATACCTCCAACAAAGACCATATTGGGCATCACCGGTCTGGGATACTCAAACACAAAGTCAAACCTCATTATTGAAATAGAAGCAGAGTTCAGGAGGTCCAGCAGGGTTACGTCTCTTTGAAGAATTTTAGAGGAAAACTGTATTGCATCTTGATAGAGGACATTACAGTAAAAGCGCTCCAAGAAAGAAATCAGTGTATTCTCTACTCTCTGGAAAAATGTCATGTGGTCTGAGTTGAAGGAAAGTGTTCTGGGGACATACGACAGAGGACTTGAGCACTGTGCTGCATCGAAGTGTAGATTGCAAGGTAATCCTCTCATGAAGAACACAAATGGAAGCGAAAGGTAATTAGCAACTGTTGCTCCACACATAAAAAAGGGATCTGTGATGACTGCGTCGAAGTTGCTTTGATTCAAGTACTGCAGTGTTTCCGTGCTGTTGAACAGTTCCTTGCACTGACCATAAAAGGCTTCAATAAGTCGTTTGAAAAAATTGAAGAGTACTATAGCATATTTTGGGAAAGGCATACTCTTGAGGTGAGCTTCAAGATACACTTTAAAGGTATTATCCAGATCTTCAAACTTGGTGGACACTGGGTATGTTTTCACAGTATATGCGTGTCCCTGTTTGTCATCCGTATTCCAGCTTACTTCTGGTTTAACCACCACCACTTCATGTCCTCTCTTAGCAAGCTCATGAGCTACTTCCCTCAGGCTTAGCCAGTGGCTTCCAATCATGGGCACCACCAGGAGTTTCCCTCCTTCAGAGAGGCCAGGAATGAGGAGGATAAAAATCCCGGCAGCAAGTGGATAGCAAAGCCGCAGCGTCATTGTGCTGTGGACAGAGCACTGACTGCAAAACTGTCTCCTACTGCAGGCTCTAGCTTGAATATGCTTTCACAGGTTGTGATTGGATGTATTTGCTGAGCTGTGCTGTTTTTTGTTTGTATTCCAGTTAATTTTTTACTCCTGAGATCTGTGCTGATTTGTGGGTGAGTGTTGTTGCTTTTTTTTTTTTAGTTACTTGTAATGCCGAATGTATTGACCCTCCACTGTGTTGACTCACTGGAGTTCTGCAGTGCTCAGTGAAGAACTAGCTCCTTTACATCCCAATTAGTTTTCTTAAAACATTTCTCTTGATCACTGTTGTGTCCTGGTCAGGGTAAAGGAAGGCAAGTGTGGTGAAAAGAGTTGACACAGTACAATAACAAATGAAAAGAGCCTCAAGACATTAGATTATGGTTGGATACACAGATGTTCAGAGAATTTCTCTGAAAACAGAACAGGAGGATGTTGTGTTACTGACTAAAGTGAGATTGACAAAGTCTTCTGGGCTACCAGGAAGGGAATATCCCTGCAGCCTACAATGTAGCACTAAGATGGGAGATTTAGAGACTAGTCTGGCATCTGCAGCAGAGATCTGTGTATTTGAAGTCCAGCATCTTACTTCCAAGGAGCGATGCAGTTTTTTTCACAGTCTAGGAAACGGCCATGGAACTTCTGTTATGCAGCTGAAAACTCTTCACCAATATAGATATCAAGTAGAATCAGATATAACATGGTATACCTAATATGTGTAAAGGTCTCACAAAAAAGACTCACATGCGCGCCCAGTTATCAGAGCTGATTTTTAGCTAAATAGCAGAGAGCAGCTTGTGTTCTACCAGGGAAATGCCCTGCCCTCTTTTAGGCTTCCACTATTGACTCTCAGCTTGCAGCATGACGATTGGAAAATCCAAACTTGCAACAGTGCTAATAGGGAAGGTAAAGGGTGCAGAGTCAAACTGAGGATGAGGGAAGTTAATCAGTACTATAGAAGAGCTTGCATATGTCTGCCGGTTTGCCAAGGCCTCACTTATTTTGCTGGATTATCTGGCAAGGGTTTATGTATGAGTTAATCTTTTCTGGGCTCAAGGCAGCGCTGGATAACAGCTGGTTTCTTCTGAAACTGATTTACCCACACAAGGAGACAGTTAGGAACTTCAGGCTTGAGTGGGAAAGGACAAAGTTGGGGCATGATGAAGGAGGAACTGTCTTTCATCTGAAGATGCACCCTTTTGAGTGATAGGACAAGGGGGAATTGCTTTAAATTAAGAGAGGATAAATTTAGGTTAGATGTCAGGCAGGAATTGTTTCTTTGAGGGCAGTAATGCACTGGTACAGGCTGCTGTGGTGCCCCATCCCTGGAGGCATTCAAGGGCAGCCTGAGCAGAGGGGTTGGAACTGGATGGACTTTAAGGTCCCTTCCAACCTCAGCCCTTCTGAGATTCTCTGCGGAGGACCTTGGGGCTGTGCTGGTAAGGCACAGCATGACGTAGGGCCATAGGCACAGAGCTGCCACGGCACGGCGGACTCCATCCCCCAGCAGGCCCGGCAGGCCCGGCCCCTCAGCGCACTTTGCGTCGCGCCAAAACAAAAATGGCGGCAGCGGCGACAGAGAGGCGGCGGCTTTGGGCCGTCTGATTGCTCTGAGCGGTGCGGATCCAGCCTTCTTCCCGGCCGGAACCGAGACAAGGCCGAGCGGAGAGTGGAGCGCTGCCGCAGTTGCCTGGCGGGGTGGAGCCGGGTGTTGGGCGGGGGTGCAGCCCGCGAGGGGAAGAGGCGGCTGAGGAGAGGTGGGAGGCTGGCGGCGGAGGTGAGGTGAGGTGAGTGTTGGGGGGGCGTCTCGTTTCTTCGAAGGGAGCTTACAGGCAGGAGGGAGAGTGGCTTCACGTGGCCCGGTAGGGACAGGACAAGGGGGAGTGGATTTAAACTGAAAGAGTTTAATTAATCTGGATTGCATATTGGGAGGAAATTATTGACTCTTTGAGTGATGAGGCGCTGCCCGGTGAAGTTCTGGGTGCCCTGAGGCGTTGAAGGATGGGGGATGGGCAACCATTTTTGTTGGCAAGCAGCCCCGAGCCCCACCTGGCTGGAACTAGATGGGCCGTAAGGTCCCTTCCAGCCGAAGCCGTGCTGTGATTTTACGTTTCTAATCCGTATTTTATGACTTTTAAGGGAAGGAAAGTGCTGGCAGCATGTTGTGGTTTAAGCCAGCAGGTGGCTCGGCACCGCGCAGCCTTGCTCTCGCTTCCCTCCTTCCCAGTGGGATGGGGGGGGGGAGGGCGACACAACCAAAGTAGAACTCATAGGCTGAGATAATTATTTACCAAGATAGAGAAAAGGAGAAGGATAATAATTACGACTATATATATATATGTATATATATACATATGAATTTAAATTACAAGTAGTGCACAAGCAATTGCTCACCACCCCCTGAGAAATGCCCAGCTAGCCCCTGAGCAGTGGAAGAGAGAGAGATGAGCTCTCTCCTCCTTCAGAACACCTTTTGCTTGATGCCGTGTGATATGGAATATTGCTCTGGTCATTTTAAATCAGCTGTCCTAATTCTGTTCCCTCTCAGCTCCTTGGGCCCTTTGCTGCAGATGGCCTTGGCTCTCTACAGCGTTGCTTAACAGCTGCTATAAACATCAGCGTATTACCAGTATTGTTTATCTCCTAGAAACAAAATAAAGCATAGTGCTAGGCACTTTGAAGAAAACAATTCCTTCCCAGCTGAAGCTAAGACACAGTAATGCTTTGTGGGTCCGGAAGCAAGGAGTGAAGGAAAGTTTGGTATTGTCCCACTTACCTGCTTCTCTGGAGTGGTGAGGGGTGCTCAAGTCAGCAGTGCTTCCCAAGTGTGCGTGCTTTTATGGTGAGCAAGCCTATTAGGATCAAAGTATGTGTTCACATGAGAACAGTATGAATCATAATCTTTGTCTGGTTAAATGGTAAACATTGACACACCCACTGTAAAATAGATGAAGGCTGAGAGCTTTTGAAGGGTGCTCAACTTATCAATCATGTTTGAAGCAGGGGAGGTGAGATAAAGGTTTTAGAGCTGCATTCAGAGTAGAAAAAGGCATTGAAAAAAGATTTATCCCGTGTGTGTGTTCATTATTCCAACTGCATGATTTCATTTTTGAAGGAGTTTTAAGATGCATATGCATTGTATAAAGTGATAAAGAAGTGTCACGAATAAGAGTGAACGTTCCCATGCTGCTTCATAGTCAGCTTCTCAGAGCATAGCCTTTTGCATGAGAAATAGGCAAAAGGACTAAAATTATTTAATGTAATGATGAGGTTGTGGATGCCCCATCCCTGGAGGCATTCAAAGCCAGGCTGGATGTGGCTCTGGGCAGCCTGGTCTGCTGGTTGGCGACCCTGCACATAGCAGGGGGGTTGAAACTAGTTGGTCATTGTGGTCCTTTTCAACACAGACATTCTATGATTCTATGTGATTTTATAAAAAGAGATTTGTCAGATACTTGAAGAACTAGCAGCTAGTTGAGTGGGGAGCTCAGGACTATTGGCATTTAAAAAGATATTCAGTAAGGTTTGCCACTGAAGGCTCTCTAGGAAAGTAAGCTGGCACAGGAGAAGAAAGTTTTTGCTTGATTGAATAGTTGAATAAAAGATAGGAAATTGAAGATGAACCCTCACAGAAGGGAGTAAGATGTAGTTTCTCTTTTTTCTAGGGCTCTTTTGAGGTTCAGCATCGGTAATCAGTTGGCCAAAAAAAAAGAAAGTGAATTTTGAAGTGGGTATTTTTTCTTGTGATATCTGCTGATACATAGCAATAAAAATGAGCACCGTTAGTGAAGTTTGCAAGTCTTCAAGCTACTGAGAAGCAGAAGGATGCAGTAGCTGATAATGCTGATTGTAGGTAAATTCGTGTGTAAACTATGTGCATAGTGTCTGAGTTTGAAGTGAATGTACAGCAGAGTACTGGCATGATTGGCGTGATCTAAAAAAACCACAAGAACAACAAAACTAAGCATTTCTAAGATGAATGCTCAGCGCTTGAACAAGAGCCAAACAATGATTATTTAGCTATAGCAACCTGTGGTTTGCACACCTCTGGAACTTTATAAGGGTAATAGAAGATGGGGGATTCACTCAGTTGTAAGAATGGATCATAGAATCCTAGAATGACCTGTGTTGAAAAGAACCACAGTGCTCATCCAGTTCCAACCCCCTGCTATGTGCAGGGGCACCAACCAGCAGACCAGGCTGCCCAGAGCCACATCCAGCCTAGCCTTGAATGCCTGCAGAGATGGGGCATCCACACTTTTGGGTTAATGTGATAAAGAACCATAAAATTGCAAGTAGGATTAAGGTAGATTGGGAATGATTATTCAGTGCTTCAGTATAATTCGTGGCTCATTCGTTTCTAAAACAAACATTTGCAGCACAGTAAGAGAAACTAGGGAGTGGCAAGTACAAAACAAAAGGGATTGAAGTGAGGGATCTTGTTACGCACGGAAAGGTCATAGAGCTACCAAAAAGACTGAAAAAAAACCCTCAAAAATGTAAGTGTTTTTTTTGACAGAGTTTCTGGGTTGCACAACATCTGGAAGCAAAGAAAATATTTTGCTAAAGCATTGCTGTATTTTTGCCCATGCATTGCGCTGTTTCCATCTGAACTAGCTGGAGACAGATTTTATGTGTATGTGGGTTTATTGAGAAACACAGTGCAGGCATATTCAGTCTAGGTCTATAAATATCTAAGGTGTGGGGGGCAGAATGGCGAGGCCAGACTGTTTTCAGTGGTGAGTGGAGACAGGACAAGGGGAAACGGCTGGAAACTGCAGCATAGGAAGTTCCGTACAAACATGCGCAAGAACTTCTTTACAGTGAGGGTGACGGAGCACTGGAACAGGCTGCCCAGGGAGGTGGTGGAGTCTCCTTCTCTGGAGATGTTCAAGACCTGCCTGGATGCCGACCTGTGTGACCTGCTGTAGGGAACCTGCTTTGGCAGGGGGGTTGGACTCCATGATCTCTGGAGGTCCCTTCCAACCCCTACAATTCTGTGATTCTGTAATTTTGGGGACCTTGCATGCGTTTCCTGCAAGAAGTACCTTAAAAACTAGTAAATAATAGATGTTTAGAATGATCTGTTGATTTTGGCATGCACATTTGTGCTGATGCAAGAGCGAAATCTGACAAAGTTGATTCTAGTTAAAAGCATGCTGAGATGAAAGCTTCTAATTTGCCCTTTTTTGTTACACTAATGTGTGTTTCTGTATGCATCTGATGTTCATTTTTAGAATAACAGAATAAGATTATTATTTTTTTTTTTTAAGGCATAAACAAATTCTACAGTTGAAGAGAAGGCCAGAGGATCTTTGAGGGCTTGAGAAGGGTGGATTCAACTGCATTTTTCATAGTAAACAGGTTATTCTGTGTTTTTAAAGGACTGTTTTGTTTTCACGATGTTTGGGGACTTATTTGAAGAGGATTTTTCCTTTATTTCAAACAATCATTATGGAAAAGGGAAGAAATCAAAGCCCAAAGATTCTGAGCCTCCAGCTCCCAGGGATTTCACCAATCTTAGTGGTATCAAAAACCAAGGTGGGACCTGCTACCTCAATTCCCTTCTGCAGACTCTGCTTTTCACGCCAGAATTCAGAGGTACTGTGTTCAGAACCTTCTTAAAGTAATCTCCATTGATATTTTGTAGCGACTTGCATTTCTGATTGTTTATTAAAGAAAGGCTGCGAGCATAAACAGTTTATTTCAGTCGAATTGAAGTGAGTTATTACAGAATAGCCAGCTTTTGGTCTCTAAAATTAGTATTGTCAGTTCTACACAAAATAGAAATGTTGTACACGTTGTATCTTAAACACCTACTGCTTGTGAAAACAAGTGAGGCTATTGCTCTACATAGCATGCCATTTATTTTGGAGTACAACCATTACAGTTCATGGAAGAAAAAAGTATTTTGCTATCTAAACATCCCATGCTTCCATGTGTTTTTTAGCTTGAACCGTGTCTAATGATGAATGATGTTGAGATGTTGCATGACTTTTTGACAAAATGTGACAATTGTAACAAATCCTCAAAGAAAAAGAATTACCTTTTTTCCTTAATGAGTCATTTTTCTTTACAATTACAGAGGCACTGTTCTCTCTAGGACCTGAAGAGCTTGGGACTCTGGATGATGTCAGCAAACCAGATGCAAAAGTATTTAAAATCTTCTATTTTGTCACTGTTCGGTGTTGTTCTGTATGGTTTGAAACAATATTTTCATGAGGGTGTATGAAAGCTGAGCTTTGATACCAAAAGGCTGGTTGGTTGAAATCCTTTTTGCACACAGATGCAAGTTTTCAGTATCATTGGATCACAGAATGGCCTGGGTTGCACAGGAGCACAGTGCTCATCCAGTTCCAACCCCCTTCTGTGTGCAGGTCGCCAACCAGCAGCCCAGGCTGCCCAGAGCCACATCCAGCCTGGCCTTGAATGCCTGCAGGGATAGGGCATCCACAGCCTCCTTGGGCAACCTGTTCCAGTGCCTCACCACCCTCTGGCTGGAAAACTTCCTCCTCATATCCAACCTAAACCTCCCAGTCTCAGTTTAAAACCATTCCCCCTTGTCCTGTCACTATGTCCATCCTCATAAACAGCCGTTTCCCTTCCTGTTCATACTCTTCCTGAAATACTATAAGCTCTTCCTTCAAGAGTAAGGTGTTGAGCCTGTTTCCACTGGGTTTGGTAGTAAAGGTTCTTCAGTGGAAGCAGAAATGATCCCAAAGTTTGTTCAGAGCCTTTTTGTTTTTCTCTGCTGTAACTAAAACTACAGTGCTCTGACTGATTTGCCACCAGTCAAAAAATAAAAATAAAAACAAAAT
This sequence comes from Tetrao urogallus, assembly GCF_951394365.1. NCBI lineage: Eukaryota > Metazoa > Chordata > Aves > Galliformes > Phasianidae > Tetrao > Tetrao urogallus. The sequence goes on from NC_136821.1 coordinate 35,470,584, forward strand.
GTGTGCAGACCTGGTGACTACATTGAGATTCTGCAGGTTTAACAGCCCACCTATACTAAAAACATTATGGGACTGCGATTTCGTATTTATTTTAGAAGTGCTTACTAAAATTGACTACTTCAGCAGGTCTGCTAAACTGCTTCAGTTTCATTCTTTAGCCTTTGGGTTGACATATCACAGTTAATTGCTTGGAAATATTAATTGCTTTGTAAATCAAAGATAAAAATAGGCAGCTGATAGTGATTATTGACATTGATCCTTCTCCTTTCACCTCATCATCTGTCCTTTTCCTGAACAAGGAGTAGCAGTTGTAACTGTGTTCTTAGATTTCAGGGTTATGAAAAGTAGGAAAGTTGTCCTTTTGTGCTCTGGTGGTGGTTTTATTTAAATCCATACAGTCTTGCTTTCTCACAAAGCTCATGTTCCATGACTGTATTGAATATGGAGGGGGGTTGTGTATGTTTGGGTTCTGATGTTCTGATGAGAGTTGAGTTATGAAAGTGATTGTTAATGGTGGTTTATTAGAGGTTCTGTTTATTTTGACCAAATTCCATAAGTTTATTTCAATTGTTGATTTAAAGATATATTTTGCTTCTTTTATACCCAGGTTCGGATAATTCCATTACAGCTTCAACGGTTATTTGCCCAGCTCCTGCTCTTAGATCAGCAGGCTGCATCTACAACAGACCTTACCGAGAGCTTTGGTTGGAGCAGCAATGAGGTACAAGTCAGCACCTGTGGCACCACTGATACTGAAGTCTGGCATTTAAAAAACTAGCTTAAAATATTTCAAGCTGTGGACATAACGATTAATTGGGCCAGCTTTTCTTCTGTGCTGTTGTATCTTTATCTTCACATGCACCATGTGTTAGTTGTTTCCAGTCAGCAGCAAGAGAAAATTGTTCCTTTAAATACATTTTGAGTAGCTGTACCATTGTTTTTGCAGGAATGCTTTTTCAACAGTAATTTGGCTACTTGTCTGTAGTTACTTAAGTTTCTGTTTTCTGTGTAACGCATCGTAGAGCTTAGTGGAGATCTACACAGGTGAAACTATGTCTCATGTGTTATATTTTATGCACTTTTAACTACTTCAGAAAGCACGACTAAATTAAGAATAACTACTACTACTACTTTTTTCTCAAAGTGGCAAATATGTGGGTAACCATTGAGACAGGTTTCTGGCATGCGTAGTTTAAGTTGTTTTTAAGCAATAGACAAAGCAAATGGCACAAAGTTTATTTCTTTGAGTTTGTTTTTTGTTGTGCAGGAAATGAGGCAGCATGATGTGCAGGAACTGAATCGGATTCTGTTCAGTGCTTTGGAGACTTCCCTTGTGGGAACTTCAGGTCATGACCTTATTAATCGATTGTACCACGGGACTGTTGTCAACCAGATTGTTTGTAAGGAATGCAAGAACATCAGTGAGAGACAGGTAATGCTGGAGGATTTTCCATGTTAGGTTTCTGTTCCCCTTGCTCTGTCCAAAAAAAAAACAGATGACATCTTTCTGCAGCATCACTGGTGGTTATAGTGGATCTAGATATTGGTTAGGGCACTGCAGGTTTGCAGGTGTGTGGAAATTGTGCGTGACTGACAGTTGCTAAATCTTAGCTGGAATTTTCTAAGTCACGTGTATCATGATGTGACTCATGAGCTTAAAAAAAAGAAAAAAAAAAAAAACAAAACACCAATCAGCAAGCATTATTACATCTGAGTTGGTAAGTTCTGCCTGTAGATGTAGTTATCAGACAGCTGAACAGTGGGGTAACAACAGTAAAACATCTTTACGTTGCTTTACTGCTCTTGTAAGCTACTTACTATCTCTTTTTTTGTTGCTCTTGTACTTCTGCATAGGAAGATTTTTTAGACCTAACAGTGGCAGTAAAAGGTGTAGCTGGTTTGGAGGAGGCCCTGTGGAACATGTATGTGGAAGAGGAATACTTTGAAAATGAAAACTTGTATCGATGTGGAGCCTGTGATAAACTGGTTGAGGCATCAAAGGTAATGCATCGAGTCATTGTCAGTGTTTGATTTGCTAATGTTTAGAGACTTCACTTACATTGCTGTGCCTACCCTCTGGCCCCCAAATAAAAAAATGTTACAAGAGCATGCCAAAATTGGACTTGCATTTTAAATCTCAGCAGCTTGTGTGATCCATTTCCTGACTTGAATGTTGTTGCAGTCTTTAATGATGAGTGGGACAGCATGTAGTTATGAGAATACTGCTGCATTCACATGCTTCTACTGCACCTGGCTGTGGGCATTTCAGAGCATAGGCTGAAAGACATGCTAGAGCCCAAAGAAAAGAAGGAGGTAAACTATCTGGAAATTCTTACCTGAAGAGCACCCGTGGCAGAGAAACATAATAAGCAACTCCCTGCTATGGGCAGGGAAATGGGGTCTCTTGATTTAGGTATTGCATTGTTTCTCTGATGTTGAACAGCTTGCAGTGATGTGTTAACAGACTGAAAAAGTCTGCTGCAGTGTGCTAGAGCCTTTAAGTGGGTAACGTGGAAGTCACTATTCAGGTTTTCCAGTGTCTATGGCAATGGCTGTGTATGTTTTCACAGCCTACACCTGTGTCTTTCCCATCTGTCAGCTTACTTCTGGTATAAGCACCACCATGTCATGTCTTCTCTCAGCGACCTAAGCCACATGCTAAGCTGATGGCTTCCAGCTCTTGGCTCCATTGGGGGTCCTGTCTTTCCTCTTACTCTTGCTAAAAGGCTGTAAAGGCAAAGCAGGCATAAACAGCTGATAATGCGCTTTGCCTTTGACTTGTTGTCCCTTCTCCACAACAACGAAGCTCTTCGTCCTGCTCTCGTGACTATCCGGCATCAGGATGAGCAAACCTCGCGTCGTATTTAATGTGGAAAGGAAAAGGTGCAGACGCAAGTTCAGGTCACAGTTAATCAGTACCTTAAAGGACTTCAGGAAGTTTTGTCAGTGCCTCACGTGGCTTGGTTATAAATGTCTGAGTTCAATTTCCCTGAGTTCAAAGGGGAGTGCGAGATAACAGTTGGCTACCTTTGAAATTTGATCGTTCACTCAAGACACGGGGAACTTGGAACGTGAAGTTGCTTAACTATGGATTGGCAGCACGACTGGGGCCACAGTGTAGCACATGCAGTGTGCATGATCGTGGTTGCGTGCGGAGACTGAGGTACCTGCTGAGTCATGCTGACAGAGCCATGCACTGTGACCCATACCTAGCAACACCTCTCCTCCATTTCTTCAGTATTCTCTGGGTCTTTGCATGTTATTTCCTACCCTCTTTTGAAGAACCCTGCTTTTGCACCAGTGTTTCTGCTGTGCTTACACACCTTGTTGTTTGATCTCAGTGAATTAGGTGTTAGGTGAATGGTTGGATTTGATGATCTTAAGGATCCAATCTAAACGATGCTGTGATTCTGCCTTTGTAAAATGGGCTATGTTTGGCTTTCCTGCCTAAAGTTTCCCACCACTGTAAATAAAATAAAGTGAAGAGAGATTTTAACGCTTGCTTGATTGTTCTGTGGGTGCCTGTAGTCTTCCAGGATACATCAGACACAACCTCATCTTGTTTATCACAGGCCATTGATCTTAGTCAAGGCTGTTTTCTTCAATCAATCTGGCAAATGTTAAGCAATGTGCCACTGTGAGATCTTCTGGTGATGTATTTTAGACCATTTCTATTGAATTCAGAAGCAGTCCAGTAGTCACAGCAGATGAAAATTACTGTCTTGATTTTTTCAGCAGTGTGCTCCTTCATTTTCATAGCAGGATTAAGTATGGGACTGGTGATCATTGAGGGTGTGGACTGCAATGTAAGGGAAGGATCTTGATTGCTTTACTTATGTAGTAAAAATACATAAATACCAGTCTTGTCTGCCTCCTTGTGACGAAAATAGAGTCATAGAATTGACCATAGCAAGGTTATTCTGTGTAACAATGTGCTTATAACTTTTTTTTTGTCATGTTACAGTCAGCTAAACTACATAAGTTGCCTCCCTTTCTCACCATCTCTCTCCTGAGATTTAACTTTGACTTTGAGAAGTGTGAACGATACAAGGAAACTAGTTGCTATACCTTCCCTATGCAGATAAATCTGAGGCCTTTTTGTGAGCAGGTTTGTACTGTTATATTTGTTGAAGTTTCTATACGCTCAGCAGAGAACTGATATTTTTAGGTCAAGGTATCTTTAATTCTGCATTTCACAGAATTGTAGGGGACTAATTGTACTAATTTATTCAAAGTCAGATGATAAGGAAACTGTGTGGGCTTCTCCTGTGTCCTTAGTTCAATGCTTTAGCAAAAATGTTTCCAAAAGATCACTTTCTAACAGAGTGAGAGAAATACCTTGTTGCTGTACAAGGTGGGAGAGTTTAATAACGACCTAAAACTTAATCTGACTTTTGCTTGAAAGAAAATTAAATCTACTTTTGTATTAACTTTGTCTGGTAACTTACATACGTGTGTGTGTGTGTGTGTGTGTGTGTGTGTGTGTGTGTGTTGTTATATATAAAACCAGCTACGAATGTGTTTCAGTTATTCCATTTTCCTAATTTCTCTTTGAATTACTGTACATCTATTCTGGTGCATAATTCAGTTTTCCAACCTGATGTTCCATTGCCTGATGCCAGCTTTTGTTCCTTGAAGTATGTGAAGAACATGCTTAAGGGATGCACTCTCCTTGAAGAGGGTTTTGGGTTTGTTTTTTTTTTTTTTCTAGCTGAAATGTTGCTATGCCAGCTCAGGGTTTGTATTTGGGGATGCCTTTTTTCAGTTGGTCTGTTAAGTGTTTGTTTAAAAGGCTAGAGGAAAAACAAAATAAGTTGGTTACAAACATCAGGTTGAGTTCTATTATTTGCATCAAGATTTCATTATTTTAATATTGAAATATTTCACTGTTACTCAGAATCACTTTTGTCCACACTTGTGTTCTGCAACACTGAAAAGCCCCTTCAGTCTTGGCACATGCAAAGGCATACAGAGATATCTGAAGCTATGCTGGTGGTGTAGAAGCATCCTTGTGTGAAAAACTTGCTGATATATATTATTATTGTTATTATTTTTCTTTTTGAAGACTGAAATGGATGATTCAGAGTACATGTATGAGCTCTTCTCTGTTATTATACATAAAGGTGGCTGCTATGGAGGACACTATCATGTTTATATCAGAGATGTGGATGAATTAGGAAACTGGCAATTACAAGTAAGTGCTAAATATTGTGGGGTTTTTTTTTCCTTGCTTGTCTCTTGTATTTCAGAAAAGCGTTAAGAGCTAGAGAACGAAATGGGCATCCAAGCTAATTCATATTTTAGTGAGGCATTTGATTGAGGTTAGTTTTTGCCCTCAAGCTGTCTCTACAGGTTGGAAGCTGTTAGGATTTTGTAGCAAACTGTAGCTTTTTGATCTGCTATCTCTCATAGTATCTGGCTGTTGGACTCTTGCTGCCTGTTGTGAGGCAGGTGGGCAGAATCAGACAGCGGGTGCGAATGCACTGCAGTGAGCTGCCTGCAAGCTGCTTCAGCTGTTGTGAAAGTGTGACTGAATCTTTGCCATGTGTTTGATATGTGAGGAACTGGATATCTTTGTGTGGCATCCAGATATCTGTGTAAAGAGACTGCAGAACAGTCCTTTCTAAAACATTATGCACAGCTTGCTCTGAAATATACATTTGGAGGATTGGTTTACAGTGCTAAACTGCGTATGCAAATCTCAGTACAGGCTGGAAAACTGCCAGCAGTGTTTGAAGTCAGTGCTTGTGAATGTACTATTTTTCTTACACAGGAAGATGAGGATAGGCTGACTGAAGATAAGCCTTCAAGAGAGAATGAAAATGCCAAAGAAACAGAAAATCCATTGGCAGTGTTGAAAGGGATTTTATCAGAGGTATGGTATGTAAAGAGTTCATTGCTTCAATTTTGATGTTAGGGAACCCAGGAGGAGGGGCTGAAATGTGCAAGAGGCAGGCTTAACAGTACAGAACTCTTCCAAGCTTATTGTGAAGCATGTAAAGCTCATAATATAGCCCAATTTTAGGATGAATCGTTGCAACTCATACAAAAAAAGACTTTTTTTTTTTTTTTTAGTATTTTGTAAATTGCTTCTTACCTTGTTGCAGAATGTGATGCTACTCTGACTTGTTAACAAGTATCCATGACTTAATCACTCGAGAATTGCTTTCTTTGTGTTGTTTCCTTGACATCTGTAACCTTCATCATCTTAGTTTTTAATTTCTCTGTAGGAAGAATGTAAACAAATTCCTGTGGATCAATTAGGGCAGAAGTTCTTGGAGAAAATAAAGGTGTCCTGGAACAAGAAATACCGAAAACAGTACGGAGCATTACGAAAGGTAACATGTCTGTCTGTTACTTTCTTTTTTTATTATGAAGGTAACCTTATGTTTCTACTGAAGAATCAGTAGGATGGCAATTGAAAATACTGGCACTTGGACTAGCAAGTGAATGCGTGTGTAAGAGATTTGTTTGTGAGCCAAATTAATGGTCTGGGAAACACAAACAGGATGCTCAACAGCTTATCAGCCTGAAAGCTTTTTTTCATCTATACTGTTTATTTTTGGCCGAAAAAAGAGTCAGCTTTGGGTACTAAATATTGTCTCACTTGTGTCTGTGGGTAAACCTGCAAGAGCAGCACTGCCACTTGGCCATAGAAACAGTGGTGAGAATTAAAGAAGAAATACAGTGCTGCTTTGAAGTCAGACCAGAAATGGCTTTTGGAAAAAGAGGCACTTTTTGGTTGGTTAGGGTACATCCATTAAGTTAAACAAAGACTTCATTTGAAGTGTTAGTCTAATTAGTTACTACTTCATTTTCTTGCACTTTAAGGAAAATGCTTACGCGTTTATGTTACAGATATGTGGAAAAATCATGCTGCTGTTTTTTAAGAAGACTTACAATAGAAATTGCAAGTAAATTTATTTGTGAGATCTAATGTGGATCTTCCACAGAGAGCCCTTTTTCTGACCTCTGTAGGAATGTATAGAAACAAGTTCTGAGCTCCCAGTATTAACAATCTCCAAGTTTGAGTGCTGTTGTGAGCATTACCACAGGTGACCTAGAACTTTTGTCTGGCTGTATTTTTCTCTTTATGTTTCTTCCCTTTTTTTCCTGAGGGAGTTGTGTACGTATGGTTCTCTAATTTTTTTCTTAGTATGGGGTTTTGTTTTTTTTTTTTTTTTTTTTTTTGCCATGTATTTGGAAACAGAAAATACCTATTGAGAAATCAGCTGGAGTGAGTGGGTTGCGTGTATGAATTTGAGGACAAATTGGGTCACTGTGCTGATGCAATCAGCTGATGCAATGTTACATTTAACATCGAGTTACTAAAATGTTGTTTCTGCACCTTGTCCTTGCTTTTATTTTTAGTATTTGCAGAATCATCCCCAGATATTTCAGTTCAGTCCTGATGAAAATAAAGTTGGTTTAAAGGAAAAATACAAGCTCCCATTTAAGTTGGATTTTCAAGGACAAGATTTCCGAAGCCATCCTCAGGAGAATGGTATCCTATGGAACTCAGAAAAAGCACCTCTAAGGCTAGGAGAGAGTTCTGCTGGTTGCCATTGGTTTGATCTGAATGATTCAAAAGTCCAGCCCATCAAAGAGGAGGATATTGAGAAACAATTTCAGGGTAAAGAGAGTGCCTACATGCTGTTCTACCGCAAGTCTCAGTTGAAAAGGCCTCCTGAAGGTACACAGAATTCCTCTTTACGTTCTGAGGGGCTTCCTTCATTGATATTGAGATTTTCAGAAGGGTGAAGGCAGTTGGGCATTTCTGACCTTTGCCTGAGTATCGGGGATGCAGATGTCTTCTAGAGCTAATTGAAGAAAAGAGTTAACTCAAGGTACAAGAAAGTAATCTCCGAGGAGATTGTGAACAGTTAATTGGCTGTAGCTGACACTGAACTTTTTCTAATATGCTTCACAAACAGTAGCAGAGGTGCAAGGTCTTGCACCTGGGTTGTGGCAGCCCCACTCCAGAACAAGCTGGAGGATGTAAAGGTGGAACACAGTCCTGGCAAAAAGGACCTGGGGGTCCTGGTGGATGGCAGCTGGGCGTGAGCCAGCAGTGTGTGCTCTAGATGTTCATTGCAGGGGAGTTGGACTCCGTGACCTTGAAGGATCCTTTCCAACTCAAAGGATTTTGTGATTCTATGATTCCAATTTGTCCTACTGAAAGAAATAAAAATTGTTACTAATTTAATCACTTATCAGTTTCCCTTAGGGAAAGACAGATGTAAGTATAGAAGACGTAAAAGCTCTTGTTCTGATTATTGTAAATTAATTTTGTCTATTATGAAAGGTTCAGTGTTATTGTATCAGGCTTTCAATGATTACTGTTGTAACATCTCATCTCGATCTCATCTCGCTTTCCTTGTTACCAAAACACATTTTCGAGCCGAAGCCAAACTAGATTATATTATTTGTTGCAGCTCGAGGAAATCCAAGGTACCAAATTCCTGAACACCTTCTGAATGAAATGAATGCTGCTAACATGGAGCTGCAAAAAAAGAGGTATATTAATGTAACTGTACAAACCTTTTCAACAGCATTCTTCATCTACATATCTCAGAAGTGATTTAAAATGAAAGGAACTCATAGAACAGATGTAGAGTCAGCCTCTAAAATGATTCAAAATCATAGATGTTAAGGACTACGAACTTTGTCTTTTACTTGTCCCCCTTCTTCTTGCTAATGGAACTGGATGCAGTTACAAAGGAGGAAGGCATAGATGTCTGACAGTTCCCACAAAGTTCCTCTTGTTTTGTGCTTGTGTTTTGAGAATGTTTATCTGTAACAGCTTGGAAAAGGAAAGCTTACCATCTCCACATCCCTAAAGATAAACTTTGTCATCTTGTTCAGGAAGGTCAAAGCAAGGTGTAGGAATGAGCCCTTCAACAATGTGTTCCGTGCAAGTGGAGGATTGTACACAAAATGAATCATCAAAATCTTTGAGCAGCTTTTTGCATATTCCTTGATGATGGGGGGGGGGGGGGAATGTGACGTTGAATTGAGGGTATCAATTGCACGACAGCTGCCCAGAAGCATCTCTGAAATAGTTCAGCCATTTGGCAATGGTCAATTCATCACTTGTTTTTCTGCTGTTATTCTTCCAAGAGCGGAGTATGACTCAGCAAACAATAGCATTGATTTACATCTCCATTTGGGCACATGTTATAAATTTCACAATGGGGCCTTGCATCCTTCACTTAGTTGGAAAGAGAGCGTTCTAGATCTGACCATTGACAGAAGAAAAACTCTAGGAGACCTTCGACAATCAATTTTCCAGGTATTTGCTCTATTAAACAAACATTTATTTTTAGTTGGGCTCCAACAGCATTCGTGTATTTGTGGCACTATTTTTATTTCAATCAGAAATTTTCCTCAGTATGTGTGGTAGGCTGAGAACTATTTGAATTTTCACAAGAGGAAACATTGGTTTGAGGTCAGCCCTTCAAGTATTTTAAAAGTCATTGACTGATTGGTGAAGCTTTAATTAAGTAGACTTCAAATAATTAGCTTATAAGGGTTATAATTGGGCAAGAATGGTTGGACTAGATCTTAGAGGTCCCCTTGTGATTCTTTGGTTCTAAGAATTGTTACTTTGCAGAACTCTGGAATGTGAAGAGTAACTCCAGTTTGTGGGCAGACTGGTACTTGCATTTTCGAGGATTTGTCAGGTCTTCATAGGGAATATTTAGAGTAGTTTAAGAGAAAATAAGAGGAAACAAGGATAAATTTAACTCAGCTATGGATTGTAATATCTGCAGTTGTACTCTACTGTGTTAAAGGAATGTGACGTTTCATGAAATTTTTTCTGTCTACATCTTAAACAAAGCTAACTTGCTCTCTGGAAGCAGTTTGCTTACAGGTTACAGCCTTTGGTTGGTATCCAGTTGAAACCATGTTAGTCTACATGGTGACTAGTCTGAAAGCAGGTCCTAAATAATCTTGTGTGCTTTCTGTGCCACTGGTCTTGTTGAAGGAAATAACAATAAGCTGTTAATTGTGAAAGTGAGCTTGTGAGCTTCTGATAGCTTTTGGCAAAGTTATAATTCTGAGTGGTTTGAGTGGTTGCTTACTCAAATCTTAAAATCTTTTCTTTTCTTACCAATTAGATGATGAAATCTTGGGAAGGAGACATGGTTCTCAGTAGTGCTAAACCTTTACCAGCAGGGCTGCACCTTTATCAGGCACTTGATGGTAAGGTTACCACATACAAGAGCTCAGTGTGATTTGTGTGGACGCTGCAGATTTAAAATGCCAGATGTTTGGGAGGAGCACATTCTGTATTCTGAATTCTGTAAAGGAAAGTACTTGCCTGAAGAATACATTAATTAATAATAATTAATATTTTAAAATAATCTACTCTGTCTCCAGCTTTACGTTGCTATGCAACTTCAGGTGTTAGTCCTCAAAAGTCTATCCAGTCATTGGGTATTTATGGTCTGTTTCAGAAAGCAGGGTGCTACCAGAATGTAACCTAGCTTTGAAAGACACTGACATCAAAATACAGAGCCACCATTGATATTCTTTCAAATCTTAGTACAGTTCTTAAAATAACAGTAAGTTTACAATGTTTTGAGGAGTACACGTGGAATATGTAGTAACTAAGTGTATAGATTGACTGTGAAATTGCACCTAGATAACCCTCACCAAGCAGCTTTGTCAAATGTTAATGTGAGCCTTGGTTTGCAAGGGAAATTGAATTGAAACCCCTGTGCTGTGGCCATCTTCACTAAGAGGATGTGTACGTAATGTTGCTCTTGCTACATGAGTAAACCCTGACTTACCCCCTGTAAATTCTGATCACACAGTAACTTTTATAATTACAGACTTCAGACAGTAAAATATGCAGCATTTATCAGCTTACAGCTGACCCTGCACATCTGTTTTGGGGCTGAATAGCTTGACAATTTCCTCTTTTTAGGAGATGAGCTGACACTGGACTGCTTTGGGCTGGCGGATGGAGCAGACATTTTTGTGTGGAATGGGAAGGAGGTAAAAGAGAACCGCATATCCTTTCCCTTTGTTAGTTCTAAAGAAATAAGCTGCCAATTCCCAGACGTGTTTTTAGAAGCTTTGTTTTTGCAAAACGTCTGTTTTGCAGATGTGCTGCTGATATGCTAACATTTGGGGCCACCACTTAGCCCCATCTAGAAGATGACACCTTCACGGTTTGTCACTGTTCCCTTCTGTGTGATGTTAGAGTTATGCAGTGCGGATGATGGTACGGTCAGGTTCATAGGTGTCTGAATGCACTGCCATTTTATGCTGGAGTATGTTCTGAGAAGACCTGGTGCCTCTTGGAAGAAGATGGGCTGATAGCAATGTGATAACAGAAACTTCTGCCCTATGGTGAATTGTTCACCCATGTTTGTTTGGTCTCCCTGAAGTACTATGCTCATTTTTGATGTTTAATCATCCCTTTAAGTTTTAGACCCTTACTTAAATTTCAAATACTTTCCTAAGTGATTGTGTTGACACAGTACAAGTTTGCCCTCTGTATCTATTGTGGAGAAAACATTGCTTCAAAAAGACTTGTGTTGTGAAAGTATGCATTTATTTACTGACTTATCAAAAAGAAGCAAACAAAGAAAAGCCAACAAACTCCCTCCAGGTGACAGAGTTGTTCTGCTCTTGCCTGATCTTTAGGTAAGGTCTTCAATGCTCCAGCTTCCTACACAGTCAGAGTCTTTATGACAAGGAGTTATAACTTTGACCTGGGTTGAAGATCAGGAAGGCCAGATTTCAAAATGTAACTCTTCTGAACAGCCTCAGTCACATTATTATTCTTCCTTTTAATATCCCACAGGGCTAAATTTCACTGCTCTTAATTTGATGGAGGTTGTGTCGTCTGCTTTCACAGTTAGCTATCAGTGTTTTTACTGCACATACAGACTCGAACACACCTTACATTACACTTTCATTTCCTTGTACCTTTGAGTTACTCTGGTTTTGTTCAGAAGGCGTTAGGTCAAAACTGGTTTATTCCTAATGCTGTGAGAGGATCCACCCTGTTCCAGCAGTTTTACTGTTGTCTCTTATCAGTGTATAATCTTTTCTGTTTTACAATGGAGTGTATTATCGATCACTGTGTAAACATTGCATTCCTTTCTTCAGGTTGGTGGTGTGAAGGTGATGGCAGGCCCTGATCATCAACCTGTTCTCTTAAACGTTCTTCGTTTAGTGGAGCATAATGAAGGAGGGAAGGGTCAGCATTTCACGGAATCGCAGCACGTTTTTCCATGCAGCACAAAACTGGGCGATCTGTGCAGAGCATTAGCACCAGCAGGAGGAATAATCTTAAAGAATGACTCAGGACATAAGGAAGCCAAGAACTGGGAGGTTCTTCTTGAAGAACATATGAAGGAAACAGTCAAAACCGTTGGTCTGACAGATGGATGTTCAGTATTAATCTTAGACAGCCATGACCAAAGGTAACCATTTTGATTGTGGGTATGATTAAACAGAAAGGCAGCTGTGGCAAAATCTGTTCAGTTAAAATACTAGGTGTATGTGTGTGTACATACATGTGTAAATATGTCTGTTTTGTGAATCAAGCAGGCATTTTGAGACATTCTAGATTCAAGTTAATATAATCTTACATTTTTGAATGTAAGACACTTCTCAACCATTAAGTATTTTTTAACATGCAGATGCAGTCGCATCCTTTGATTTACATTTATGAAGGGAAAGGCCTAATGAGAACAAATTGTGCTGACACATGAAACTTGATGGAATGAGAGAACTGAGCTGTATCAGAAGAGTATGCAGCTCTGCTGAACCTCCTCGTTGAATCTCAAGTTGCCAACAGCAATTTCTGCTCTCGTTTCCCTTCCGAGTTTATAGTCCTAAGGCTTCTGTTTTGAGAGATGTGTGTATGTGCTAGTTAGATAAATTCTGACTTTCTACGTGGAACAGTTCTGAAACACTGAACCTAAATCAGTGACAGGAAAAAAACCAAACTGTTTCTGTGTAGTAGCAGATCCACAAAGTCTCAAATTTTAGTTATGACTTAGCCTCCTTTATTAGTATTTTTCCAGAAGGTTTAAATCATCTCACAAAGTGAATTGGATTCTTAATTACCATCAGAAGCTCAGTTTCCATTGAAAGACAGTTACCAAACCAGTTTTTTCAGGTGAATTTAACAGGGAGCCTAATGGTGCCTGGATTGTACCTGAAGCTGCCACTGTTAGTGACCTTGGCATTGTTGATTTAGTTAAGAGCTTTGGTATTCATCAATCTAGCCCAGATAAGATACAGTTTTCCTGTCTTTGACCACCTTTGCACTGCTCACTTTTGCAGCCTGGTGAATATTTCAAGTGGTAACTTGACTGCTTTTACGTATGACATCAGCTGGCTCCAGGTGAAAAACTTCTGTGGAAGGGATGATGAGGAGAAACACGTTAAAATTACTGCCACAATTGAAACAGTAAGAAGTCTGATCGTCCAGGGTGTAACACTGGGTGTTGCCTTGATAAGTTTTTGCCAGAGAAGGTGGGCCAGTTACTAAGGATTGGAGTTAGCATTTGAGCTGATGTTTCTCTGTGAGACAGTAGCCTGAAGCTTGCACCAGCACAGCACTAGTAACTGAAAGCAGCACAGTTGGTGTGTTAGTCTTTTTGGACCATCCTATAAGCGTGAAACCATGCCAGTAAATGAATCCCGAGAGGAGAAAAATATTATTTCCTTTCAATGCAGGATAAGGAGAAAAATTCTGTCTTTCCCAAGGAATAGTTTCCTCGGTACCTTTTCTGCTTTTAGATTATTGCCTGTTACACAATGAAGTCCTGCTTAGTACCAAGTGTAAGCTAAACATTTTCAAAATGTTACTTTGTTTCATAAATAGGAAAATCTAAAGATTGTTTTCTTTTCCTTGGAATTCTGTTTCTAAGATGCTTTTCCTTGAGTATGTTGCATATAATAGATGTACAGGTATCATTTTTATGTATTAATATTAATAAGAAATGTATTTTTAGCTGTGTATAATGTTAGCAGGAGTAAGAATGTAACTCTGAAGTCAGTCAATTTGTGAACTGGCATTTGAATAGCAGATGTGTAACTGGCTTTTTTGTTTGGAAGTGTTAATGTTGCTTTCTTTTAGGTGATGTCAGATATCAAAATGAAAGCAATACAGGAGCTACAGCTACAGGAGGAGCTGGGTAAGTGTTGAACAGGTTTACTTAAAAATCTGGTCATGCTGAAATTTCACAGACTCACAGTATGGCTGGGGTTGGCAGGGGCCCAAGCCCTTCTCCAGCAGGGTGCCCAGCACCGTGTCCAGGTGGCTCTGGAAACCTCCAGGGAGGAGATCCCACGGCCTCTTTGGTCAACCTGTGTCAGTGCTCAGCTTCCTGCACAGCACACAAGTGCTGCCTGATGGGCATAAGGAACCTCCTGTGCTCCAGTCTGTGCCCAGTGCCTCTGGTCCTGGCACTGGGCACCTCTGACAGGAGCCTGGCTCTGTACTTTTTACACTCTTCAGGTATTTATAGACAATGCTAAGATCCCCTCTAAGCCTTATCATTAACTGCATTCTTCCTTTTTCTGTCAGACAGCTTAAAACAGCAAATGCAGTGCTGTGAAGTGATTACTAGACTTTTTGGAAAGATGAGAGGGTGCCAAAGATTTAAAATTCTCATGATTCTATGTAAAATAATTCTTTTCCCAAGCTTTAAAAACAAACAAACAAACAAAAACAGTGCAAGTCTTGACGAAAATAGATTTTAATTTCCCAGAAGCTATTTGATAGGAGTAATCATGTCAAGTCTCTAGAAATCTAACTCCTGCTGATGTAATATCTCCATCCAGAGTCCTCCAAGTTAAACTTGCTGTTATCTTAAATATGTTACCTGTCTGAACCTCTGAGCCAAATTTAAGATGATTTGAATTGCTTAACACTCCTACCTCTCTTCCCCGCCCCTTTCTATTGCAGCAAGTGAAAGCTGCCTTAGACCTGTTGGCAGAAATGGGAAACTTCTCTCTCCAGGTAAATCTGTACACTTATTTTGGTGTAATTCCATAGCTTAAGCTGGGAGACATGAAGTTTCCCTCTATTAATTTCCGAGCTTAACCATAGCCATTGTTTTCTCCAGTTTTACTGTTTACCAGCAGTACCAATAAACAACTTGGAGTTAAATATTCAACTTGCTTTTATTACTTTCACGCACAGTGAGCAGCACCTGTCAGCATACCTGCTGTTGTTTATTGACCACTGGCCTTATTCTTCAAGGCTTTGGGAATTAACAAACTTCTGTTCTCTGTGCTTGTTTTATAAACTGCCAAGTTTATTAATGATCTGGTGTGAGTCATAGCTAACAGATCAGAGAACAGATCCGTTACAGAGCAGCTTTGTGGACGTTCAGGAATCAGAGTCCTTGTTCCATGATTTTCTGTTTCTTGAAACAAAATGGACTACGTGCATTTGTTAGTGATGGTTGAGGTTGGGTTACTGGATTTCAGTGCAGCTGGAGCAGTGGACTTGAGTACTGCAGTGGTGGAGGAAGCATTGTTATGCTCCTGTTCACTGTGAGAAAAACAGCTTGTGTCTGTGGTGTGTCAAACACAGTAATGCTTGGACTTCTGCTTTCGTGAGAGTGGAGGACCATCTTCGTGCTACAATGTAGTCTTTGATTTAGATGAGCACGTAGTATCCTTGTTGCTGTAGAACTGAGTTCCTGAGGGTCTGTGTTCAGCAGAATAGAAGCCCCAGCATTGCTTTTCTCATTGTTGGGGGAGCAGTAAGAAATTGAGTGGATCAGCTTTGTTGGTAAATATTTTCCGTATTTCTATTTTTCTAATACATTTTGTTAGCTAAGTACTACCAGGAGAGCAAGGTTTGGGCATAGGTTTGGGCCAGGTAACTTGCAGATGTCCATTTCAGTCTAAATTCTTCTGTCACTCACTGTACATCAAGAGGTGGTTGGGGAGGAACCTTTATACAGATATACTCTAGTCACAGAAGGCTTATGGATTTAGTGTGAACACAGAAAAATAAGTTGTCTAAATTCACTGAACATTTTTATCTTTGTCTAAAGAGCAGAGTGAATGGATATTCTCACTAAGCAGCACTTTATGATGATTTCCTTATTTTCCTCTTCCTGAAGTGCCTGAAGATTATACTGTCAAGGAGGCAGAACTGAAAACGGGAAGCTTGCTGGGGCTGTGTCATGGAAAAGCTCCAACTTCCACTCAGGTATAACAGAGCAGTGACTGAAAAGAGACTAGAATTTGCTTTTGTGCTTTGTTTACATTTGCCAGTATTTCACGTGGTCCTCTTCTCATCTTTAGAATGGTTGTAGTGGTAATCACTGGGGGGGGGGGGGGAGGAAATGCTTGCTGAATTTATGTACTGGCAAGAAAGTTTGCACCACTTAGCTCAGTTGCATAAGGCCAAGAGCATAAATGTCAACAGTTAATATGGCTCATTTGACTCACAGTAAATCACTTATCATTAGTCTGTTTGCAATGGTCCATCATCTGATGTGTATAAACTTCTCTAAAGAGCATAGAGTAAAAAAAAAAAAAAAAAAAAAAAGGGAGATGCTAAATTTTATATCTGAGTATTTACAATTTGGAGGAGGGAAAAACACCGTGTATATTTCTGAAGGTCTAAAGATCAAAGTGTCAAAAGATAGCCAGCAGGCTACTCTTTCATTTGCAGCGTGCTCAGCGCGTGCATATCTGGTTTATGAGGCTCACCTGATGGCCATAACTCAATTGCATGTGCTCCTCTAGATTGTTTGCTGTAGCCAAAAGTAGCTTCAGTGCTGTTTGACCCATGGCTGGCATGTGATAGCTGATACAGTAACTGCATGCAGTAGGGAGAGCTGTTTCACACTGTTTCTGTACTTCAGTGTGTTCTGAACAGTTCATGCTTGCATTTTTAGCTCTTTTTATATTTTCTTATTGAACGTGAGCACTGTATGAGCCCTGAGATGGAAATCGTTGTGGAAGAGACTGCCTCTGTGAAAGAAGTAAGTCCAGATTCTCTTCAAAGCTTTTTTCATGCTTGTGTCAGGTCTGCTGCTCATAGGGAACTTTGCTTCGTGCCCACGAGTCACTTCATGTAAGGCACAAAGTCAAGGGCAGCGTTTCAGCTCTGAAAGACCAATGGGGAAGATTGCCTTTAACTTTCACCAAGTAATACTTCACAGTTAAAACAGAAAAATCCAAGGAGATGCCAACGAGCAGTAGGACTTTGTATCCTCCATCAGTCAAGGACAGTATTAGCGTGATTTGTAAAGGATGATAGGATGTATGCAGGCTGGAAATTAGATAGTCATCTTAAAAGGTTTAATATGTAGCTCAGCTACTCTGTGCCTATGCAAGTGTAGGAGTTGAACAGGAATTAATCACTTTGGATGTGTTTTATGTTAGAAAATGCTAGTGCTTATTTGCTGAAAACTTTATTTTCTGTGCACTACAAGTCTCAACACTTTTTTTTTTTTTTAGTGTCTAAATTTAATGCTGGAAAAATCTGGATTATCAGGTTAGTTGTACTATATTGGTACCTAATGACCTATTTTAAGGCATTTCCATTACTATAAGATAGCTCTTGCTGTGTTAAAGATAATAAGTTTGCTATGGTCACTTGTGTGTCACTGTAATGTGAGGAGGGGGGATGAAACAATTACAGACTTTCAGGTTTTTCTCTGATGAAAACTTGACAGTGGAGTTTCCAGCTTTATATTTAATTGAAATAAAGCAATGCCCACATTTTCTGGGCTGCTCATTTGGGTGCACATGCAGGTGGAGGTGTTTGGCTGTTTTCTATTGCAGCCATTGTGTGAGATTAACTTCCTCAGGAAAAAGACATCCTTAGGTCACTTGGCAAAAAGAAATTAATAAAATGAGATCATGAGTTAATAAAATGAGAAAAGAAGTTAATAAAATGGACGTTGCTTTGGAATCTGATGGTAGGAATTCTTGTCACTGAACTTTTGCATAAGGTTTAAGGAAGAGAGAGAGACAGCAGCAGCATGACACGTGGATTTGCTGGTTGTACATCCTCCTGTTGATGCTGATGGGGTCTTGGAGTGGCAGTTTCTCCCAGCTTCAGTAGCAAGCACTCACTGAATGCTGAACATCTTATGGTGATGGCTGCAAATTGAACCATACACCATAAACATTAAGTGTACTCCTGAAACATGTTACTGTCAGAATACACGCTGAGCAGTCCAAGAGAAAATGAAGGATTTTGCTCTTGTGCACATGTACATGTGAGTGGAGTAGATAATGATGTCTTGAAAATATAAACTTAACCTTTATTTCCCTGCGGTGTAGTTTTACTGCCAAGAAACAATGGTCCTGTTTTCGTTGCTTTCTTTTCAATGGCCATTTTTGAAAAATTAAATTTGGCTGTGTGTAGAGATTTGCAATCTGGCTGCTCTCAAAGAAATGTCAGACTTCACTTCAATTGATCCCACAGTACTCCTTTTCTCCATAGAAGTGATTGGTGAGCTTTTGTTTAGTTAGGAAAGTCAGAAATGTACCCTGAACAGAATAAGGAGTATTTTCATGAGTTAAAGAAAGGAAATGTGGGTAGGTGAGGAATTACCTTCATATCTTCTAAGCCTGAACAACAAAAGGGTGTTTTTAGGGTGTGGGGAGGGGTGTGAAGGTGGCACTTGATTCGGTTTATCAGAGTGGCGTTTTAAAATGCACAAAGAAGCAAAACAGCCTGAACAATTTCTGCTGTGTGGGTTTCCTGTGCTCTTTTTTTCCTTCTTTTCCCCTGAAATACTGCTATTGACTCATAAGTTTTCCACGGGGTTATTTCTGTTGTTTGTAGGTGACAGCTGGCATTTGAGAAGGATGGACTGGTGCTTTGAAGCAGGAGAAGCTTTAAGTCAGGAAGTAAGAAGATCTTAGTTTTGACTTGACTCGTATAATACCTTATTTATTCCACTTTTCCTGTGGAGATTTTTCCTGAGGGGGAAGTCTGACTGGTGTTTTGGTGTGCTGTGTTACTTCCCGAGACTGTATGAAGCCAGAACCACAGATTGAAATGGGAAACTTATGCACTGCCTCCCGTTTTCAGGGACTGTTAGTAAGCTACATTGACCTAAGGTCTGGGATCTGAGGGTGCTTGTATCTACAAGCAAGAAATGAGGTGTTAATTGCTAAGAGGTGTGAAGGAGCTTAACAGGACAGCAGGCTGCTATAGAAGTAATAATAGCCGGGTCCTGTTGCAAAGTTGGCTCCTTGTAGTGAATGCAGAAAAGTAAAACACCTTGAGCATTTTGCATGCATGGCACCAAAATTAAATGAATCATGCTTTAGGAAGCAAAGCATAAGAGCATACAGGCTCACAAGGACACTGTGCTTTCTCTTCCTGCAGAATGCTACTCTGAAGGAACTTAATGTTTGCAGAGGAGATACTTTGGTTGTAACTGAAGGAAAGCTTCCACCGAAGGTAAAAGTAGGGTGATTGTGTTCTTTAGTCAGCTGACAATCTGGAAACTTGAGCATGGAAGTAATTTCTTCTTCGGATTATTTCAGAATTTTTTAGCTGTGATATTTTTAGTCAAAGATAATGAATAATGGTAAATATATGTAACTGTTTTTTATTTAAATGAACACTTACAATGTTCCTTGTCTGTCTATACTCTCTCAATTCCTGTAGTAAAAGTTTTGCTCGTTTCACCTTCTTTGCTTAGGAGTGTGTCAGTGTTGACAGATCCAGAGGAAATCTGTATTTCTGGCATGCAAGGTTCTTGTGAAGACACAAATCTTACACTACTATTTCCTCACAAAATGTTCTTTTCTTTTTTAAAAAGTAACTTTTTATGTCAGGTTTTGTGCTGAGGGTTGTGTTTGAAATTGGAGGACCCTGCTGGGAAACTCCAGTCAGAAGTGGTCAGGTAAAGTTTCTGTGCTACAGGCTGTTGGCAGGAAGTTGGAACAGAATGCTAAAAGGCTGCAGGGAGCTCTGGGCAGGCAGCAGAGATGCCAGCACTGCTGTTAAATGAATCCAGCTTCCTCTGGCAAGGTTGTATCTATGTCCACATCTCCAGACAAGTGTCACTCACTTGAATCTGTAACAGTAGATGCCAGGATGGCAGAGCAGGGTGGTGATATTATGTGACATGAGGCTAGACTTTATCACCAAGTATTATGTGTATAAAGGATGCCCGTGCCTTTACAAAAGCTCAGAGTTGGGCTCATGGTTGGACTCGGTGATGTGAGTCGTCTTTTCCAACCTTCATGACCCTGTGATTTGAGGTTTTTTTTTTCTTTCTCCCTGTGTAATTTGCATTGGAACACGTAGGCTATCTGGCACTTTGTGTTCATTTCTCAGGGTTTCTTGAAAATTCCTATTTGGTGGTTGAAGTTTTCCAGTCAAACGAAACGTGAAGAGAAGGCACGAGACCAGGTGAATGGGATGACCTGCAAGATGGATGCTTTGCAAGTTTCTCCTGCAGGAGGTGAGCTTGCTTAGTTTTTTAAAAAGGAATTGTATTGCCTGTGATAGCACTGAGGGCTTTCAGTCCAAACCTTACTTTTATTCTAAAGTTTTAAAATGCTCCTGAGGCCTGTGAGCAACTGTCTGAGTTTCAGTAGGTTTGTGGTGAAAGAAACCACTTAGGAGGCAGACATCATTTTTTTTTATTTTATTAGGCTGAGACTGTTCCTGTTTCATGGCTGTATTTGGTCAAGAATAATTTTCTGTTTACCAGTCCAGGCTGTTTACCTGCCAGCAAAACAAATTCCTTCCCCACATTTAAGTCAGTGGCTGTATTACAAGGCACCAACTCAAGGACAGTGCAGGTGACTGGCTTCAAATGTCACACTCTTAATGTCACATCAGGGTATATTGCTTTTGGAGAAGCTGTAGGATGAGTGATAAGTAAATCCTACATTGAATAGCAGACATTATATTCAGAATTCTGTAGGGTTTTTTTTTTCTTCTAAGGATCAAACCAAAAAAAAAAGCCAAACAACAACAAAACCAACTGCTTGAGGAGGAAAATCAAGTAAGGGGTAGAGAAGGAAGACAAAACGCAATTGGGGAAACCTGCAAATTGGAAAAGGAAAAACAAACAATTTTCCATTCTGTAGGAAAAATAAAACTCTTTCTTCACTACTGAGCTGTGCTGCAGAGAAATTTGGTTGTTTTGGTTTGGATTTCCATTTCTCTCCTTTTCTCGTTAATTTTTTTCAGAGTTTGGCTTTTTCCCATGTTTGTTTTGGTAGTGTAGGTAAGAGCAGTTTCCATTTCTACACACTCTGTGTTTCAGAGTCATGGCTGCTAATTAATCATAATTATGAATTTGAGTAACTGGTCTTAATTTTACAGTGTAGAATTCATCTAGAGTTCTTCCTATTTGGCAGCTAGCAGTGTATTTTATCAATTGTACGTTAGGGTTTCTTAAAGTACCTTCAAATATCTAAGTCTCTAAGTGAAATCTCACCTACAGGTGAGTTATCTCTTAGGAAAACGCGTGAAGTCACTCATTTTTCTATTGTCTCTTTCTTTCTCCCTCTTCTCCTCCTGCCCCCATCCGAAGATTCACCAGAACGCATCCAAGCAGACCTGGATCTGTGCTATGCTGGCATTACAGAAATAGCAGGCGAATCTTCCTTGGAAGATCTGAAGATGCAGGTTAGATGTTCTCCTGTGTTGGAAATGCACAGCGACACAGTGATTCATTGAGCTATATTAATACATATTTTTTTATTTCCTTTTCCCTTGTCTCCAGTATGTTCTGATATGGCATTTGCTTATATGCCATGTTCAGTGGTAAGTACCAAGAGGCAGCTTGAGCATGTAGCTCAGATAATTCCTCAGTATGTTCCCTGCAGTTGCCATTCTACCTGTCATGTGTCCTGAGCTGCAAAAGCCTTCTTGCACTTCATCTGGAACTTTGGCTTGCAGCAGTATTTTTATTTCACAATGTAAAAATTATTCATGACAAGCACACACATACAAGCACTTCCTACAAAGCCACTCTCCATTTCCACATTGTTCTCGTATTGGTTCTTTGCGTGTTTTTTTGTATGTTGAACCTAATGAATAAAGAGTTGCTTTTGGTGCACAGAAAGTCACGTTTGTCACTCAGGAAAGTACAGCTTAGTTTCTTCAGCCAGAAACTAAGGTGCCTTTTAGTGCTTTATTATTTTTTTTTTTTTTAACCAGAAAACTATGAATTGAATGCACTTAAAGCAACAATAACAACAAAAACAAACCAGCAAAACCCAGCAAAAGAAAATAAAACAACAGCTTACTAGAGAATAATTAAAAAGAAAACCTATCACAAAGCTCTTCTGTTGGTTAGCTGGTGGGTTGCTCTACTTCACAGCGTGGGAAAGGATTCTTCTGATGCTGATACCAATACTTTCCATATTTGTTGTATCAATATTGGGTACAACTTCATTTTCACGGTCTCATCCAAACTGCTGGATTTGCATCTCATGAACAAGATGTGCCTTAGCTTGGAAACAGTATTGTGTGCTCAGTATGATTTGAAAGGAGCTTTTCCAGCACTTGGCTGGAGGTTGTGCTAGCGATTCTTCCAGCCTCATTTCCTCCCAATGATACAAACTTTGGTTAAAAAAAGAAATTGAATATTTAAGAAACTGATGGTAAATTTAGAAATGTTGGGAGGGAGTGAAGTCCGACTCACTGTGAGGTTGGAAAGCAGATCTGTTGGTCAGACTCACTGTCTGCGAGTCTCTAACTGGAATAAATCTGAATGCCTTGCCCTGTTTCTAATTGCTTCAGACTAGCAATGAGAATCAGTCCTTTTTCTTTCATTGTTTTCCAAGCAGACTGGCCTCTAAAATTATTGAAGAACTGTTTTGGTTTTTCAGGCTCTGACCTTAGCACAGTGCCCAGAGCACGTTATCCCTCTGCCCACGTTCCTCAGAGCCTGGACGGTGGAAAACAGGCGCCCAGGCAGGCTGCTACGACACAACAAGCAGCAACTCAGGTAGGTTTTGTACTGAAACACTCAAGCAGCCTTGCAACAGGCTGATGGTTGGATTATGTGATGGATTGGCGGAGAAATGAATCAGTTCAGTCCAATAAAACCCTTTTCTGATGATTTCAGTTTTTTGACAAGCACTTCTGTCAACTCAAATGCTGTAGAATGGGGAGGCAGGAGCATAAGCAGCTCATAGCGTGTTTATTATGCTAAACCTTCAGTGTTTTTAAATGTAATTTTGGCACTTTTTCAAGCTTTTTGTTGCTATAGTGTCTTGCTTTAGTTTTTCAGTTCAGCACAGGTCTCCTTGACTGGAACTATGATTTTTCTATTTGTGAATTTAGAGTACATGTGTGTTATCCTTTTATTTTCAGTGAATATAAGCTGGGTGCCAGAGTGGAAATTTGCATAGAACCTTTGCAGAAAGAAGAGAACTTGGGGTAAGTGCTTGAAGATACTTGTTACTGCTATACAGTTGAGATGAGACTTTAATCTAGTAGCTGGTTCCTTCAATGCTCTGTCACTATAACAGATGTCTCTATGCAGGAATACTTTGGAGCCTATCTTTATTTTCCTCCCATAGAGCTGTTGTTTAAAAACAAAGGAGGGTGGGTTGGGGTGATAACGAGGAATTCTGGATTCCAAGTGCAAGGTTCACAAGGGTGGTTTATTTTTCTCTTTCTGATGACAGCCCACATGAATTGCTGCTTCGAGTACAGATGGGCATACCAGGGGAAAGGGACTACTATAACTCCGTGGATTTGGTGTGGAACATCTCCAAAGAATGCACTACCTGGGCACTGAGGCAAAGAGTGGCTTCTCACTATTGTCTCCCTGTAGATAAAATTGAAATAGCCAAATACTTCCCTGAAAAATTTGAGTGGCTGCCAATATCTGGCTGGGTAAGATCTGGAGTGACAGAATGCAACAGCTGTGTTGAGAAATGTACACGTTGGTTTGTGCTGCAGTTCTTCAACATGCACGTTTGAATGCACAGCCCCAAATCCCTTCAACATGATCTGTGAGGTAAATCTGGTGGAGGTGGTTTGCTTCTTCAAGAATTAGTTTAGGTCTTCGTGAGATCACAGTGATCTCACAATCATTGTGAGAACATTGCGATTGTTGATTGCCCCGCGAGACAGCAGACTTTCACCTGGCTGGCACAACACAAGCCACTCTTTTCATAGTGGCTTTTCCTGTATTTCCTTGTGTAGGAAGAGAACGTGTCTAATTTGCCCAAATATTTCAGTCTGTTGCAGTTATACAGTGGAAGTGACAGACATCTGCAGAAGTAACACAGTGAGAGCGTTGCTTCTCTTTGCTGTGCAGGAGATCCTGTGGCTGAGGGTCACTGCCGATCAGCGTCATTTACTGAGCTTTATGGAGGTGAACTGCAAGAGGAGGTGTGGGAAAGGAAAGATGAGGATGTTTTTGTTTCTCAGGGGAGCTACAGAAAGCAGAATGGATAATTGATTTGCGTGACTGTAAGGCTTTGAAGAATAGTCAGTGGGGACCCTCCACCCTTAGAAACTGCCCACGAAAATCAGTGTAAGCAGATTTCTGAAATTAGCCATGTGTTCTGCTTTGATTTTATTCAGACCCAGCAAATTTCGAAGAGAAAACGGAAGAAAAAACAGGAGAGTTTACAGTCAGCCCCTTATCACCTGAAAGATGGAGATGTCATCGGGGTGAAGGTAAATTAACTCGGCTTTAATTTTTGTACAAGTGTTGGGCTTGGAAATCTTCGCCTCTGCGGTGAACAAATCTCTTTCTGGTTTTCCTGGATCCTGCTACATCTGCGTGAAAGGGCTGGGGTGTGTATCTGACAGAATGCTCTGTGGAGAGGGAAAATTCGTTGCTACTGATACATTTTGGTTTTTCTTTGTGGGTTTTTTTTTTCTTTTTTCTTTTTCCTTCTGTTCTTATGCAGTCAATTTGGAAGCTTCATGCTTCTCCCCTTATATCCTGCTACTGGCACTAGAGGGCATTGCTTCACAGGTTCTCCTGCAGTGCTCTCTTGAGTGCAAGAATCATAGAATGGCCTGGATTGCAAAGGAGCACAATGCTTATCCAGCTTCAACTCCCTGCTGTGTGCAGGTCACCAACCAGCAGCCCAGGCTGCCCAGAGCCACATCCAGCCTGGCCTTGAATGCCTGCAGGGCTGGGGCATCCACAGCCTCCTTGGGCAACCTGTTCCAGTGCCTCACCACCCTCTGGGTGAAAAACTTCCTCCTCATATCCAACCTAAACCTCCCAGTCTCAGTTTAAAACCATTCCCCTTTGTCCTATCACTATCCACCCTCATAAGCAGCCGTTCCTCCTCCTATTCTGCTTTGTATTTGAGCATTATCCACAAGAAACTGGATTTTTCTTGCCCTTATTTTATCAGTTGGGTTTTTCTTCCAACTCGGAATAAAATTCGAGAGCAGTGGCCGCTGAACAAAATGAATTGTAAATTGAAATCCATTTTCAAAATCAATATTGCCAATCTATGAATAGATTTAAAAAAAGAATAAAGCTGCAGGATATTGAGCTCTGAATTGGCAATAAAACTTATTTAGGAGATATCCAAAAGAAAGTACTTCTGGATTTTAAAGCATTTCACTGGCAGTGTGGTGTTCTATGCTGATGCATTAGGTTACTGAGAAAAATGCAACTCATTAAATACAAAACCAGAGAAGGAGCTGAAAAATTTTGGTTGTCTTGCCTATTTAAGTTGTCTGCATTTAACTATAAGTCATTGTAAAATTAGAAGAAATGGACTGAAAATTAATTTCTCGAACAGAACATCATGTGGGAAGTAGTTTGGGCAGATGGAAATAAGCTAATACTCTGAATCCCTTTTGACAACAGAATCTTCTCCTTGATGACAGTAAGGACTTCAGCACAGTGAGAGATGATGTTGGAAAACAGAAGCAAAGGCAGCTTGCATTAGAGAAAAAGAAAAGGTATTGCCTGTTTACATTTATTCCTCTTTCAAAATCCAAAAACTGGAGAACTTCTGGGGCACTGCTAGCAGACTGCTGCTGTGTGCACAGTTCTGGCAGTGCCAAGAGAAAAGTGCTCATATAACTCAGACTTGTGCCTTTAAGTGCCACATGCCTGCCTTGAGCATTTTTTTTTTGTCTTGCAACACGCTGGGAAGTTTGGCACTGCATCGGGAGATGAAAAACTGCTGCACTGCTGTGGTGTCCCCTTGTAGGCTGTAAGTGGGAGCTCAGTGTTGTTCTTACACTGTAGTAGAAACCAGATTCCAGCCCGGGTGGCTGATGCTCTTGCAGCTAAGGTTCAATACTAGTTTCAGGCATCTTTTTTCTTTTAATAGTCAGCAAGCTGAACGCTCCCAGGCCCATGTTGTATCTGAGGAAAAACTGAATGTTAAGCAACGTAAGCCAGAAGTGGCTCTTTCCATCAACGTGGGAGTTTTCAGATAGCACCTGGAGATGATTTGCTGAGCAGAACATAGCACCAGTGTGCCACATGTGAGTGCCTCAACTGGACCAGCAAGAGGGATGCTTGTGCTCAGAGAGTCATCAGGAATCACCGAGATAAACTGGATATAAGATTTGGGATAACTGTGATCTGCTTCTAATCTCTCTGAGGAAGTGCTTCAGCATCCCTTAATCGACGTGGTACTTATTCTCAGGCTAGGTAAATGCACTTTATCCATGAGAAAACCGACTAATATATTGTAATACCTTTCGATGACTGTTTTGTAACCACCTTAAATGCTTCTTTTGTCAGATGCTGATGCACCATCACCACAAAGTTAGCTGCATTTTTGAGTGCAGTCTTAGATGTCTCTTTCTAGAAGTTTCTTTTTCTTCCCTGATCATTGAGATTACTAACGATACCGGAATTTACTTTTGTCTCTTTATATTGAAACACAAATCTGTGGTAACTTTTCTTGGTGTCACACGGTTGATTTACAGCCTCTGTCACAGAATGGGACGTACGCAGCCAACTGGCAGCTGAACTCCGTGTCAAAGGTTCTTAAATATTGAAGTGAAACATTTACTAAGTGCTCGTAAGAATGGACCTCGTAGCTGATGGGAGACCTGCCTCTCTTACCCCTGGGGCTGGGAATCAGGGTTTGTCAAGAGCAGATGTTTCAGCACCTTGAGATAAACTGTAGTGCTCACAGTACTTAGGCTGTGTTTCCCCACTGCATGTGCGTATTCGTTACCCAATTTCTCATCAGGTTCAGAATGTTTGTTGAGTACAACTAGTGCTGACAAACTCACCAGAATTCTTAATGGAGTTCATTGGTTGTAATCAAATTCTAAGCATATTTTCAATGATGAGGTGAAGGTGGAATAGTGGAAGGTTAACAGAAGCCTTTCCACGCAGTAGTGGAGAGCTCGTGGTGTGCGGTGTGCTTGCCTTGCACTGCTGGAAATCTCTGCAAATTGACTGCTGTATGAATGAAATCTGCCATGAGACTCTATGAAGCCTTGCTGAACTGCACAAATGTCTGGAAAGCTGTTTTGAGATGAGCAAAGCAGTGTTCAAATGTAACTACTGAACACAGCCTGAAGTATCCTTAATTAAAACTGTGATAATGAGGGAACAAATGCAGTTCATCTGGGGGCACTGCTGTGCTTGATCTGTTATCTGTGTGGAGAGGATTTCGAAGAAGTTGCCAAAACAGCAAGCTGCTAAAATTTGGGCTAATGTGAGAAGGTCTTCTGATTTACTTTTTGTAGATTAACAGGATTCTGGTATTGAGGACAATTTAAAGACAAAAACTGATGTTCTTAGTTATGAACAAAAGCAAGCAAAAAAAGTCAAAACCACATGCATTAGTCTTCATTTTTCTTAGGTATCTTTGAAATTCAGCAGATGCTTCTGGGCTTTCTTAGGCTGTTTCCACCCAGGAGCTATTTTAATTTTAACTTTCCCCCTCATTTCTGGTTGTAGGTATGCTGTACTCGAATCTTGAAATCCTTGTTTTGATAGATTTCTTTTTTCTGATTGAGATGAGAGCAGCCATTTTATTTCCTTTCCAGCTCTGCTTGCTTGCCCTAACTTACTTTGCAGAGCCTTCTTCCGTATCAACAAGCATTCTTCTGAGCCAGGTTTACAAGAAATTATGACTATGCTGATTACAAAGGTAAAGGAGAAAGCGTTATGTCTGCAGGCTGTTCCATTGCAATGCACCTACTTTGCTGTCACTTTAACTCCTCCAGTTCCACGCTGGACAGCTGTTTTGAGCTTAACCTGACTGCTTTGTAATAACTCTGATCTGCTCTTGAAGATGTGAGCTTTGGAGAAAGTCAGATAGGGGTTACAAAGTATGGACGTGGGAATCCTAGTATGTGCCTTTGTTGAAGTGTGATGTAGCAGCTCCTGCACTGAACCAATCTTGAGTTATTTCTAACGTTGCCTCAAAATGCACATTTTTTTTCCTTAAAACTGTTGTGGATTGCTCCACAACGGAAGAGTTAATTGAAAAGAGGGTGGGGAAAGGGAACACCTTTTAAAAATGGAGTTTTTGTGATTCCGCGCTTTGTGATGGTTATATTCCAAAGCCTGGAAAAACTTCCGTCTTTATTTTTCAAGTGATCTTTGCAAAATAAAGAGTGACTTACAGATGTCTGTTTGACTTGACTCTTTTTGTTTCACTGATACAAACACCAAGAAGGAAGAAAGGTCACAAAGGCACTTACTTAGAAAGCCAGCAGTTGAACTGTTCTTGTTTTTGCTGACCAAAACGTGGTCAGTAGTGAATGGGCAGAACAGCTCTGCATGCTGGTGAATGCAAAGGATGCAGGCCTTGTCAGGGATCTTTATCATTACTGTATTGCAGCCTTTCGTGAATATTCAACTCTTTTTTTTTTTTCCCAGAAGATGCTTGTCCTGGACTTCTTTGATGTTCATAAAGTGCTGGGAGCAGATTTTACTACAGAAATAGATCCAGTATTTCCCAAAAGTCTCTTAGCAGCTGTCCTTTACCCATGTTTGCTTTATATAAACCTGAGATGGTTTAAAAAAAAAAATCAGTGAAGTGCCTGTTTTACTTACGGATCAAAACATCTTCTGGTTTGTAAGCATGTATCCTGTTCCCATATTTGCTGCTTAGATCAGCTCAAACTGGCATAGAAGGATCTTGAGAGGAAAAAACAGAAGAATTTAGCAGCTCAGCATTTGTGATGTGAGGCAATAGCAAATAATGGCGAACAGTTCTGCAGGGTGGCCTTTTAAAATGGCGTTGATTTGCCTTTCTGTGGGTGGAAAGTTCACCTTGAGGCATCAGACTCTCAGCAGTAACTTTATGAAGAAAATCCACTTCTGAAGCCCCTGTATGGATGAGCCTGGTGTGGTGGCTCAGAAGAATTGTCCCGTTTGTTTGTGGCAGTTTGATGATAAGCTTAACTTTGTACAGTTACAGGTCACAGCTGGTGATGGGCCTTTCCTCTGCCCTTGGGCAGTGTCTGTCATTGAGCTGAGCGCAGGCCATAGCAGTGTATTCAGGTGTGGCTGTTCATTTCCACCACTGGAATGAAGCTGTCCTCCTTTGAAAAGAGATGGAAGTGGTTTTGGATGTCCAACTGCAGTTCTGGTTGCCATACAAGTACTCTGCAATAATAATTGGGGTTTCTCTTCATAAGCTGTTCTTGGAAGTCTGGGTATTAACTGTGGTTACTTTCTGTACCGATAAGTGTGTGTATGGAAGCCTTGCCGACAGTTAAGCCACTGAGTAGCCCCAGGATCATATTTATGTTGCCAGGAGCAATAGCAACCAAGCAGGAAGACGCAAACAGTCACAAACCGAGGAAGCAGATCAGTGAGAAGGTAATGCTGGAGGCACAGGAGCAGTTGAACAGACAACACCCTCAGATCTGACCCACAAAGGGGGGCTGTGCTCTTTGTGCTGCGCTCAGCTGACTGCACTTATGTCCATTGAAGGAGGGAAAAGTGAGGCACTGCACAAGGCCATAGCCCACCCCTCTCTCCCTCTACTTTTGTTATGGATGTTGAAGTCAAGGGAGGAAATGATTTCCTGTAATTTGACCAGGAGTTCTTTGTGGCTTGTAAGCTCTTACCAGTGTGGCTAATAGGGAAGCAAGCTAGAAAAGATTTGGAGAGCAGGGTGAGACTGGATCCTAAAAGATGCTTATCTCTCAGAAGGTGAGCTCCCACCAAAGTCTTGTTCAGCATCTGTACCATACAGGTAAACACTGCTTACAAAGCACAACGTGCAGTCCGAGCATCGTGCTGCAGCACTGCTTTGTTCTGTGCATTCCCAGAATTGAGGATTACCTGTGTTTTGATCATGCTGGACGTTCTTCATATGTCTGCACTCAATGTCATCTGCCCAGCCTGCTGAGAAGGCTTTTAATTTACTGCTCAGTATGGGTTCTGAATGGGCAGCTGGAGCCACGTGTACTCACGTCCCACAAACTGCACACCTGCATAACCCAAAGAAAAACCCAGGAGAAGGAGGATGTTCCCAAGCACGTGGTGTGAGGACTTCTCTCCTTTTGAGCACAATGCTGCTCTTAGCCATGATAGAAATCTTACCTGTGAAAGGCAGCTGTGGGCTCCTGCTTCTGCCTGGTAACACGAAGGCATGCAGCCACTGATCTCAGACTATAAATGGGTACAAATGAGCCAACGAGGAAAATAAGGCCAAGCTCTTGTTTTACCATCCCTCGGTAGAGCTGATCCAGGATCTTCATGGCCTCCTCAGTGCAAAAGGAAGGGCTGTAATCACTACAAGAGATGGAAAAAGAGAGATCCTTTCTTCACTTTGATTTTTCTTCTGTTCTCTCGTTTTCACCGAGCCAGTGAGCCCAGTCCCAGGTGTGGAAGGTTGCACATACACTCACATACATCATCAGTGGTTTTCTGCTCCCTCCAGTTCACTTATCAGACGTGGAACGTCACAAAGCAAGTTCAGGAGCACAGCCTGGACTTCACGCAGTGTTTCCACCACCAGCAGCTTACAGCACAGTGATAGACTGAGGCAGAGGATTACAGGAAATAGGGAGCTGGTGAAAGGTGTAAATATTAGACGTTTTCTTGAACCAGAGGGGTACTGTGTGACATCTGGATATAAGTTACATAGGGAAGTTGAATTGTGCAGAAGAAGGGGTGTGTGTGCATCCAGAGAATGAAGGGACACTGTTGAGAATCAGCTCTCATCAAAGTTACTGCTTTCAATTCTAATTATGGCAGGGCAGCTAGAACAGAACCGCATGATAATTGCAACCATGTGAGGCCACTGCTTCAACAGACTGAGAAGGAACTATTTCAGCTGATAAAACATGCCTGAATGTTTAATATATGGCGATTAATTGCAAAATTCATTTTATTTGATTTAGCAAAGAAAGCAAACAAGCCTTGCCATTAACGCTCAATGGAGCAAACTAGCTGCATCTGGCAGGCTTCCTATTGTGATTCGGGTCTTATTGGGTCTTCTTATTGGGTTTTGGTCAATAGACCAAACTGGACAAACCAAACCTCTGCTAGAGTTCTGAATAGAGCCTCCATTAAATATCCTAGGCAGGTAAAGATAAGAAAAACAAAGTATCTTAAAAAGTTCTGCGCGCACTCTGTACTGAAATGATTGAAAAAGGCAGGAGGGATTTATCTCTATCTAGTTACACAAAAAGTGTTTAAGGCTTGTTGCTTTCATACCTGAAAAAATAACTCCCAAAGGCAATTCGCCTCCTTGCTCTCTACAGCCAGCCCTCCTAAGTCACAGCATTTTTGGGTCACCTCAAGCAGGCAGTGAGGTGGCTGCTGGATGGCAGAGGCAGGGCAGCAGAGCCTCTAGAGATGGAAGCCCTATCCACATGTCCCATGGCAAGTAAAAAGTTGATTCCCTCTTTTTTACAATCTCCTAAATACTGCAAGGCTGTCATTGAAGTCTCCTTGCAGCCTTCTCTTTCAGATCAAGATGTCCACACTGAGGGCCACGACTTGAGAGTGGTTTTGTGTCTCACCATTTCCTGCTGGCATTCAGAAGCAAACTGTCATCACGGTGGTTCGAACTCCACATTTGATCTTTATTTACCTGATAGGCTGGGAGTAATTTCAAGAGTTGACAGGAATCTGAGATGTGTGAGATTACTGGTCCAAATTCTACCCTGAGTAGTAGCTCAAAAGGCAAAACGTGACTTTGAGGGGTGGTAGTAATTTAAAAAGCAAACAAACTCACAGCTGCTTAAAAGAGAAGGAATTAAAGAGTTTGAGAGAATGTTCAGAGGAAGGCTGTTTCCCAAGCAAATGCTCTTGTCTCCACATCTGTTTTTCAGTGGACTTGGTTTGGTTGCTGTTCCCGATGTCAGGGTAAGGGATACTGCGTGCAGGTTTGTTTCTGCTTCAGGGACTGATTTTAGGGTAAACTTCCCAACTCCTTCCCATGGAGAACTCTGGAGAAACCCCCATTTGTTTTAGAATTCTGCACAACTGCAAACTGTTTGATTTCCAGTTGCCTTTTCAAAAAGACTTAAAACTGAGAGACCTGCAAATATATGTCATAGAGTCACCAGCAAAATCTACGAGGATTTCTGATTCCCAAATACCATGTCTGGATCTGTTTAACTTCAGCAATATTTAGTTGTTAGGAAATGGGAACACCAGCTCCCCATACGTTAAGAAGATATTGCAGGCCATCAGTCTGGTGCAGCAAAAACAGTGGGATCTTCTCCACCTCTCTAACAGGCAAAACCGGAACTATGCAGCAAAGACATTTTGAACTCTTATCTTCAAGAGACTGCACAAAGATTTGGACAGGAGAACCCCTGTTCTGCTGTCTGCCCTTACTTAAGGTGCTGCACATGTTAGAGGTCTGTGAATCCTTCCTCAAGCCATTTGACAAGCTGAATTGTCCCTTCTTGATACTATATGGCCAGCTGAATTTCTTACTGACATCTTTGGGAGCACTGAGATTCTGGGAGTCTGAGAGTCAGATTTGGGAGTCTGAGATTCTTAACGCAGCTATTTAAAGATGTGTAAGCAATCCTATGGCTTCCACAGGCCATCGCTGTGTCTGTGCTGGGTTTACTGAGTCTTAAGGTACTCCCTTTTTTGCCATGCGTGACCGGGTCTCAACTTGGTCAGCCTCAAATAATAATTCTAGTGCAAGGTCCTCAAAAGGACTGCATCTCCAGACTAAATTTCAAGCTATCTGTTTTGCAGTGTTAGGATACTTTTTAAAGTACCACAGGGACTCGTGGAGTCTTTGTGAGTTGCCAGCTTTTGATTCCTCAGTTAATTGTGCTGTGCTTCCTTGGGGTACCACCTCTCCAGCAAACCGAGCATGCCGAAGGTCAAGCTGAACAAAACCCTCAAGATTCATTCTCAGGCATTACAGACGCTTCATGCAGCTGGTGGCAGAAGTCCAGATAAACCATACGATTCCAAAATAAACAACCCTCTTCCCTAGAGCAGCTTCTTCCCAGTCTTCTCGTTTCCTGTGAGACTTCTTCTGATGCCCTTGGATGTAGAAGCTGTCAATACCTTTTCTTCTTCCCAGGATTACAAGGTCCTGTAGTCACAGCCTGTCTGGGAACCTCATCAATTTCTGAGTGTGTCAGGCTGGCGGAAGAGACAAATTGCTTCCATGCAACTTCCTCCTCGTGATCTACCTGTTCTCAGGAGCCTGAGTGCAATTAGTCTGTCAGTGTGGAAGCTGTCCACCTGTGTTCCTCTGCAGAACAACCTCTTTCCCCTGCACGAACTAATACCAGATACATCTGTTCTGCAATGTGCCTCTTCTTGTTCCTAAACCCGATTCATCTTTCTTACTCAGCATATACTTTGCTTTATTTGGCATCTGCAGCTGGAATGGGAGATCTTGTAACAATTCCATTTACGACCAAGGTAAGAAGCACAAATGCTGCTTTAGCAGATCAGGTGGGTTGCAGATTTGGGTTAAGAAATGGGTAGGCAATCACAACGCACAGCAACTGTGTGCACTTCTATCAAAGTTTCGATTTCAAACCTTCTTTGTCATGGCTGGCCAAGCAGAAAAGCAGTATTTTCTTTCTTAGGATTCCAAACATTCCAAACAACTGGTATTTGTTTGCACGAACACTGGAGAATAGCCAACTTTTTGCTTTTTGATAAGGACTGTAATGTGTCTAGGACAAAGGGGAGTATGTAGCATGCTACCTGGTGGGCAGACAGCGATGTCTCTCACCTGCAGGTGTGGGAGATGCTGTGTCTTTCCTTTATATCCTTGTACTGGCTTTGATAAGAGCGTGATGTGGGATCAGAGAATTCTGAAGTTGGCTTCTCTCCGATTCATCACTTTTCTGTTCTACTTTATTTAAAGAACAATAAATAAAAAAAAATCACCAAAAGACATTGTTAACTTAGCACTAGTGCTTCGTTGTTTGTTTGATAGTTATTAATATAACTGTGGGGTTTGACAGGTTGTATGGGATGAGATACATCTAGGGCTCATTTCTGAGACTCTTTCCCAGATTGTCCAGCTATTCTGAAACAGCTGGGAGAGAACACACACAGATCTTGGATTTTATCTGCTTAGCAAGCTCCTACACCTTTCCAGTTCCTGCACTATGCTTCTACTTTGTCATAGCACCTGCAGAGAAAGATGAGTTTTCACTGGCGTGTGAAGCAATATATTTTCCTTTTTTCCTTGGGTCACTAATAATTAAAACCATTAGACTGTTCTTGATTAGCTCACTTTCTCCTTGACCCTGCACTTTGTTATTGTTACTGAATAAACATATTCTCCCTTGCTACCTTAACCACCAAACAGCGCACCCTTCAAAACCGTCTCTCTCCAATTCAGAGACAGGGATAACTCTTTCTCTCTGGGGCAGCTTTTCAATGAGCTCCTCTCCCAGTCTGTATATATATCTGCAGTGCCCCAACCCAAGTGCAACACCTTGCACTTGGCCTTGCTGACCCTCATTTCAAGTCTGTCCAGGATGGCATCTCTCCCTTCTGTCAGATCAACTGCACCCCTCAGCTTGGTGTCTTCTGCAAACTTGTTGAGGGTGCACTGAATCCTATCATTTACATCACTGATAAAGATGAAGAGCACTGGTCCCAAGACAGAGCCCTTGGGGACAGCATTTGTCACTAGCCTCCACCTGGACACAGAGCCACTGACCACAATCCTCTGGCTGTGACCTTCCAACCAACTTCTTGTCCCAAAGTGATTAGTCCCAAATTCCTTCAAATCCATATCAAATCCATATTGCTCCAACTTAGAGATAAGGATGTGATACGGGACCATGTCAAAGACCTTGCACAAGTCCAGGTTGTGGACAACCTGACCGGTTGCATCTCCTTGGTTCACTGATGCCTTCACTCCATTTTGGAAGCACACCAGGTCGCTGAGACACAAACTGCTCTTGGTGAGGCTACACTGGATCAACACCTCATCTCTCATGTGCCCTAACACCTCTTGCAAGAGGATCCACTCCATGATCTTCACAGGCACAGAGGGAAGCTGCAGTTCCCCAGGTCTTCCTTTCTTGAAAACGGAAGTGATGTTTCCATTTTTTCCAGTCCCCAGGGACTCACGGCCATGATTTTTCACATATAATATCAGACTAGCAACCACATCTGCCAGTTCCTTCAGGACCCTGGGATGCATGTAGTCCTGCCTCGTGGACTTATACACATTCAGCCTTGTGAGGTGGTCTCTCACTCACTCTGCTCTCACGGTCAGAGGGATTTGCCCCTCGAGGTTCAGCGATGTGAGAGCTGTGGGAGGCAAAGGACTTGTGGAGAACCTCAGCCTTCTCCATGCCAGTTCTCCCTTCTCATTTATCAGTTTAAAATCACGCCGTATCTCCAGAGATCGCTCTGAGATCTAAGCGCCTAAGATGGCGGCGATGCCTGTTGCTAGGGCCTAAGGTTGCCTAGCAACCGCGTGCTGCGGCTCCGAGCATGCGCAGCGAGGCGCGCTGCGCCGCGGGGCAGGCTGGGAATGCTCACAGCCGGCGGCGGCGGCGGCGGCGGCCGCGGCGCCGGCCCCGCCGTCGCTATGAACGAGTCGGTGGTACGACGGACGCAGGAGTGCTTGGGACAAGTGATCCGCAAGCCGCCCTTGACGGATCGGCTGCTGAGTAAGCCGCCCTTCCGCTACCTGCACGACGTGATCACCGAGGTGGGCCGGGGACCGGCCTGCGGGCCCGCTCTGCTGTTGCTAGGCAACAGGGCCTCCTCCCCCCCCCCTCCGACCCCCTCGCCGGCTGGCCCTTGCGTGGCGAGGGCGCCCCATCACTGAGGGCGCCCCCTGGCGGCTGGGGGTGTAACCCCTCGTGGGTGGGGGGGGCTTGGAGTGTCATGGGGTGACAGCGGCGTTCTGCTTTAGTATTGTTATCAGTAATAACGCATGGTCTGTTGCTGCCAAACGCTGTTCTGCAGTAGCCTCCAAGCGCCCTTAACTCGGTCCTTTCCTTCTCTTCTCAAGGTGATCAGAGTGACAGGCTTCATGAAAGGGCTTTACACGGATTTTGAATTGAAATCAGATAATGTCAAGGTGGGTAAGAAGCTTCCTTATTTATTCAGCCTGAATAAAAATGGTCTCTGAAATGTGCTGCAAGGCACTTGTGGTCTTTTCTGCGTTCAGCTTCCATTGCTTCATTTGGGTGTTGTGTAGAAATAGTAGGAGGTTTTGCCTGTTGGTTTTGCAGTGCACAGAATCAGGATTGTTAGATTTGGAAGGAACCCTTAGAAGCTGTGTTGTCCAGCTCCCCTGCAGTGAACAGGGACACCTACAGTTCCATCAGGTGCTCAGAGCCCATCCTGCCTGACCTTGCATGTCTGCGGGGATGGGGCATCCACCCCCTCCCTGGGCAACCTGTGCCAGTGCTTCACTACTCTTACAGTAAAAAACTTTTTTCTTGGGTCCAACTAAATCTCTCCTGTTGTAGTTTGAAACTGTTTCCCCTTGTCCTATCACAACAGATCCTGCTAAAGAGTTTGTACCCTTCTTCCTTATAGCCCCCCCTTTTGATGTTGAAAAGCTGCTAGCAGACCTCCCTGGAACTTTCTCCAGGCTTATCCAATCTATTTGTGGATGCCTATAGATTGCATCTATGTATGTAGCTAAGGCTGTGGACACAAGCTATCGTGATTAAACAACTACTTCTGTACATGTCTCAAAACAATAAGGTCTGATTTACGAGTAGATCTAGATTTTCAAGATGCTGTTGTATTACAGGGTGTGGTGGTTTTTTGGTAGAATGTGTGTTTTTATATTTATTTCTTTGAAAAATTACCACCCAAACATAGGTGTATGTAGAGGTGTATCAGAATGTTTTGGGTTGGACGGGACCCCAAATCCCAACCCTGCTATGGGCAGGGACAGCTCCCACAGACCACGTTGCCCAAAGCCCCATCCAGCCTGGCTTTGAGCACTGATAGGGATAGAGCATCCATAGCTTCCCCAGGCAGCCTCACTGCTTTCTGAGCAAACATTTCCCCTTAACATATAAGCTAGATTTTCCCTCTTTTAGTTTAAAGCCATTCCCCCTCGTCCTGTCATTATCAGACTGTGAGTGAAGTTGGTCTCCCTGCTCCCTTCAAATATCAGAACACTGCTTGAATATCTCCCTGGTGCCTTCTCCAAGCTGAACAAACCCATATATATATATCTGTGTGCTTTATGCACATGTACAGAAAATATTATTGCTTAATAATGCATTCTTCTGTTATGTGTGTTATAGAATAGTCTTATTGCCATTACTACAGCCGTTATGAATGGCTGATTAATGAAAGTTGAGTTCAGTGCTATTGGTGAAAATGGTTTTCTTAAGTGCAAGGGTGACTTTAGGCTGTGTTTGCTTACATTCTAGTGCTGCCTCTTTGCTAAGCAATGCATGCTGCCTTCTCCCAATACCAACAAGGCTTAAAACTTGTCACTTATTCATGCAAATAATGCATGTTGTGTGTTGCTAGTTAAACAGCTACACCCACTGGTGATTGTTTAACATAGCAACTAAAACTATTGGCTTGCCATCTACACAGCTAGTTAAATGGATGGTTTATGCAATTCCCAAGGCTGATTATTGGTCTTGCTCTTATTTCTGTTACTGTTCTAACTGCTGCTGTGAAAACTAAAACCTAAATGAATTCTACAACGGATTGATTGATTTTGTTTATCCTTTCAGTGTTGAGGCATGTGGGTAGGTGCTGTGAAAAGTTGCTTAGCACGTGGTCTCTCTCATTTGGAGAACCCTGTCCATTTTATTTGTGGACCCAAAAAGCAGATTTCCTGGGCTGGAATTAGCCATGAACTGCATCAAACTGGCAGAGCATGCAGCTGCACCTCAGTGAGTTGTGCTGTGTGCATGCAAAGCAATTCATGTCGCAGAGATGGAAAGGGATCTGAGTGCATAAGGGAATGTAAGTAGGAGTTTTCTTGAACTTTGGGACTGTTCTGAAACAAATACACTTCTTGCTGCCAGCTGCACTGGAAGGTGTTGTTATCTTCATGTTTATCAGGAAGGTTTGTCTCCTTGGGGCTAATATAACATTGGTCTCTTAGAAATGGAAAAATGGAATATCGGGCTGTTAGGCTTTCCCATCAGCTTTATATTATGCATACATGAATCAGGTTGGATGGGGCCCTGGGCAGCCTGATGTGGTACCAGATCTGGAGGTTGGTGGCCCTGCCTCTGGCAGGAGGTGGAAGCTTCATGATCCTCGAGGTCCCTTCCAATCCAAGCCATCCTATGATTCTATGAGTCTACGATTATGTGCTCGACAGAATGTAACTTTTGCTGTGTGTTCTGTAAAGCTCTCAGCACTGTTTCAGATGTTTGTTTCTATTCCAATAGAACTTTATTTACTGACTCAAGTAGATAATGAAAATTTCTTGTTTGGACAGAAAACACTGATAACATAACTACTGAAATTGATTCACCTAGGAGGAACTTTTGAATCACTTCTGTTTGAAAACATTTGTGTTAGGACTGTCCTGCTTCCTTCCCTGAGTTAATAGATTGCATGTGTCCTTCAGAGGATGGACAGCTGTTTTAATAGGAGGTTGCAGCATTTCCTTCCTTTTTTTCTTTTTGGTTTGTTTTTAGTTTTTGAATGCAGGGAGCAATGGTGAGGGCGAAGTGGTCGTGATGTAAATGGAGACAATCTGGAAATCCTAGCTGTGTGGCAGTTGTTTGTTTTAATCTGTTTGGAAGAGCTGAAGAAGGGAAGAACCCTGACTCCAGAGCCTGCCTTCCCACGCATTTGTTCTTGTTTACGGAGCAGCTCTGGGACTTGAGACATCACTGCAAAGCTCCATTGCCACAGGAGTAGATAATGCTACAGATGGCCTTTAGAAGGAGTACTGGCCTTGCTCAGCTGAGAAGGCTTCTGTTGCTTTCCTTTCTGTTGGTATGTCTGTCAGATTAGATCCAGGTTCGTACTGGGTCTGTTGCTCCCAAGGCAGCCAGTCAGTCAGTGCCAAATCAGCTGTTTAAATGATTCTGTATAATCACCCAAAGCCATCATCTTTGCTGAAGGATGCTTAGGGAAAGTAGTTTGTAAAGTATAGTTATAAAACCAAATCACCCCTGGTAACCGTGGAGATAACATATGTGCCCGTATCCCTTTCACCACCATCCTTCTTATGTCTCCTTGACTCACTGTTCAGTCTGGTTTCTACAGTATATCAATATGTAAGCCCTTCACATCTGTTCTGGGAGATGTTCAGAGCAGGACAGATCCTGGTGCTTTGTCTCAGCAAGTGCAGCTGGGCCTTTGCTCCTGACAGTCCTGGCAACGCTTGCTTGTGAGCCGTGGTTCAGCTGCTCCAGTTGTGCAGTTGCAGTTATTCCTCCTGTCAGAGGTTTCCTAACCTTGAGTTATTTTAGAATCTCGTGGTTATTTCTGAATTGTTGTTTTTTTTAGGATAAAGATGCCAAAATCAGCTTCCTTCAGAAGGCCATCGATGCTGTTGTAATGGTAACGGGAGAGCCACTGTCAGTAAAACCAGCACGTGTTGTGGCTGGACACGAACCTGAGAAAACAAATGAGTTTCTGCAAGCCATTGGGAAGTGTTGCTTAAATAAGGTATGACATCACCACATTCATTTCATCTACATCGTTACGGAGATATGTACCTGTGTTATATATTATCAGAGCTCATTTGTGACAGAGTTTGACACTCATTAGCTATTTTGAATTACAGAAGATATACTGCCTTGGGATACCACTGTAATAACAGATGTATAGAATGTGGTTCATAGCAGAGTTTGAGCCAGGTCCCCACACAAATGCATTCTAGAAGTCTGTGTAAAAAACCTGTGAAGTGATGGGTGAGAAGAAGCTGTGCCTTTAACAGTGAAATACTACAGTATTCACAAACTGTGTGAAGGTTTTGTCTGGGTAATCTTTGTCCAGTAATCTGATCATTTACACTGCTGTTATTTCCTTTTAGTTAACTGAATGAGACACTCTTCTTCCTTACTAATTGCTTGAGATGGGGAAGGAGGAGCTGAAATGGGCTGAGATTGATGGCACAGCTTTGTAATAACCAAAGGCTGAAGTCTATCCATTCAAGCCAAGGTTATTAGCCCTGTGTCTTTACTGTGAAACATAAGCTGGATGTGCATTGTGGAAAAGGTTTGGGTTCTAACTAGCTTGATACCTAATTTTGCTACAGTAGATAAAAAGCACCATCTGTTTATATAAGCCTAATATGCATAATGAAATTATTGCAAGAGTTACAAAGAGATATTTAATTTAGAAGAGCAGAAATGTAAGCTGTATTTCAGAAGAAAGAAAAGAGTCACATTGACTACAGAGTTTGGAAGAAGGGAGATATTTAATAAAGTTGCTCAGTTCAGGAAATTTTTCTGTTTCTTGCAGCTGTCCAGTGATGTTGCTGTAAAAAAGATCTTAGCTGGGGAAAGAGCTGATGCTAAAGGAAAACCTCCATCCAGTAAACCTCGAGATACAGAAAGCAGGGAGTCCAAAACAGAAGAGCAAAAAAGCCGTAGGGATAAAGAGGTAGGAAACTTTGTTGGGTACAGTGGCTACCAGTGATTATTATGTTTTTAATTTCTCTCAGTGGGCATGTTACATGTAGAGAGTAACTACGTGATAGAGTTGACATGTATTGAAACTGAATATTACTTTTTAATTTCTTTTAGGGAAGAGGAGATACTGACATTAAAGACAGAAGCTCGAGCAGAGACAGAAAACACAAAGGAGATGTCAAAGAGAGCGAAGAAAGAGAAAAGGGAAGTGAAAAACAGAAGGATAATGAGGAGAGGCACAAAGACTCTGAAAGGGACAACTTTAAGGAAGGAGAAAAACAAGAAAGGGAAAGAAACAAAAGCAGAACGACCAAGCAGGGAAGAGAAACAGAAAAAAGCAAGGGAAAAAGAGACGTAGAACGAGAAGATAACATTGAATGGAATAAAGTACAGGAAAGGGAGAAAAAAAATGAAGGAGGAAGAGAAACAGACAGACTGAAAGGAAGAGACAAAGATAGGACCAGGGAGAGAGAACGAGAGAAGGACAGAGAGAAGGGAAAAGACCGTGAAAGGGACAGACAGAGAGACAGAGGGAGAGATGGAGAGCATGTACAAGAGCACGGAAAGGATAAAGCAGAGAAAAAGGTAACTGAAATCTTACTTCAGAGCAGTGCTCTTCTGTTAAGCACTTTGTATAACAGCGCTTGCTTTCCCAAAGTGAAAGTTGTTGGTTTTTTTGTGTATGGATTTAATCTGTTAAGGATGTGGCCGAGGTTGTGCGTGCACCTTCCTGTCTGTGAGCAATCAGACTCATCTGACTGTGCTTCCTGAACGTCTGTTAAGCAGTTTATTTTCTGAACTGTGCTTGTTTGAATTCTCCTCATCGCGTTAGATTCGGTTTGATAGAGTGGAGTGGCAGCAATTGTTGGAATTTATCTCTGTCATGCATCTTGCCAGTAATGCATGCTGTTGCTTCAGCCTTAGCTCTTGGGAAAGGTGGGGGTTAAAGAGAGTTTCTTTCAGCCATTGCTGGTTGCTTGTCTCACTCTTGAGCCTACTTTTTCCATAGAGGGATCAGTTGAGCAGTGATTCTTGCTCTGTTAGGCTTCCAGGAGAGCCAGGCAGGTTGAGGAAAGCAGGTAGGTGGCTAAGAATGCTGTTGTAACGCGCCCAGTTCCACTGTACGCTCATTTCCCACTTCATATATTTCAGGCTGTTACTCAGCACGTAGAATCTAAAACAAATATTTCCTTTTAGTCTTTAGATTCTGAGGAATCCAAACTTGGAAAACTGCAGAGGCCAACTAAAGCCAGCAAGTGCCAGCCAGATGATGAGGTTAATGATATAGAAGATCTGGGAAGGCAGATTTTGAAAAGTGTTCCATTTTAGAATGGTTTGGAAATCTGCATTAAGGAAATTAAGATTGAAAGTTAAGGAGATGCCAAGTTTTAGGGCTCTAAAATAGGTTGTCTGGTTTTTGCTTGTTTTTAAATTTCTTATAGCTTGGACGAAAAAAGCCTACTCAGTTTGTTTCAGTTTCCAGACTTCTAGTTCTATTTCTTGATATGTTGACTACTTCAGAAAAATGTTTATTTGTTCAAAGGTTTCTCCTTTTTTTCCTCTCCAGTCTTTCCTGGAATGCTGCTATTTGTTTGTTTGATCAGGCAGCTCAGCACGATCCAGCTGCTCATTTGCTCCCCCAGCAGTGGGCTGGAGGAGAGAACTGAGAAAGTTAAAAGTGCAAAAACGTGGGGGTTGAGATAAAGAGTGTTTAATTAGACAAAAAAAAAAAAAAGAAAAGGAAAAAAAGAAACACACAAAGAAAAGAAAAACAAACCAACCAACAGCGTAAAACTCATTTGTTCACCACCAGCTGACTGATGCCCAGCAACGGAGTCCTGGCCATCTCACGATGATGCCGTATGTATGGGATATCCTTCTGGCCAGCTTAGGTGAGCTGTCCTGGTTTTGTCCCCTCCCATCTCTTTGTGCACCCCAGTTCCTTGTTGCCAGCCAGCTCAAGAAGCTGAAAAGTTCCTGGCTGAGTGTAAGCACTCGTTAGCAACAATTGGTGTGTTATCAACATTGTTCGTACCCTAAATCCAAGCCACAGCACCATGCCAGCTGCTAGGATTTAGGACAGGTGTTTTAATAGCAGTTGCTGTGTTGAATGGAGAATAAATCCAGTCTTTTGTTGCAGCCTGTGTTTTGCAGCTGGATGATGGTAGGGTGGAATAGGAACTTGCTGACTGCTTCTGAACGGTAGCTGTTGTTTGAGATAGCTTTGTGTCTGCATCTGCTGCTTCTTGATGACCTGAGGCAATTTGGGGAATTAAGGACCCATATGGCTAAATGTTTAAAAGTGAGCCTTCAATAAATTAGCCTGAAGTAGTTCATGCTAGAAAGAAATAGGCAGCATCCCAAGTCCAGCAGGAGTCTCTGTTGGAAGTCTGTGGGCCACTGACATCATCGTGTCTTCTACATGAGATGACAAATTTATAGCTGTTCTTTGACTGAAATCCAACCAAAGTTTTTAAATTATTGGCACTTGGAGGGAGAGCTTATAAAATAGTTTTTAGCCTGAAGCAAACGTTCTTGGCCAAGTTAAACTTCCTGCAAATTGGGTCTCTAATGGAAATTCTGAGCCTCATCCTAAGCTATCGTAGTGCTCTTGGGCACCACTATAATATGCTAGGGCAGTAAAGTTTCATTTCCCGTCTTAAGTGCTTTTGGGAGTGATTCCAAGGCATGTTGGTTTACTACCTTAAATCTAGATAACATGCTTTTCCTTTACTTGCTTGCGTAACAGCAGGCACTGCTTTGCTTTTAGGTGTTGAAAACAGACACTTTAGAGCAGTGCGTGACAAATGGTCGCTTTACTAAGACTGTGGA
Organism: Tetrao urogallus; assembly: GCF_951394365.1. NCBI lineage: Eukaryota > Metazoa > Chordata > Aves > Galliformes > Phasianidae > Tetrao > Tetrao urogallus. The sequence continues at coordinate 35,514,328 of NC_136821.1, forward strand.
AGAGAGGAATGGAATGAAAAGGCTCCCAATGAATCTTTTAAAGCTGGAGAGCTGGGATAGCTGTGTAAAGTGATTTAGAGAAAACTGCATCGTGAGATAGTTGAGAAGTGCACCTTGATGGACTGGGGTTGATCTTACTTTCCTCCCAGTAGTTTCACAGCTGGATAATGCCTTCATATCCAGGGATTTACCCTGACTTAAACTGCTGTGGTACCATTTCAGTCATGTGAAACAAATGTATTAAAAACAGAGGAAACCATTTCTGTATTTATGCCTACAAGGAGTATTTGACTGTATTATTTGGTAGTGCGTGCTGCGTGAGTATATCTTAAGCATCCATTTCTCAGCTTTTTAAAAATACGCAGCAAGTGAAGCAAGTTAAAGCAACCCCCCTTCCAAGCTGTGTCTGATATGCCACTGCCTGATGTGTTGCCTGCTTTCTTCTGCCCCAAGGACTGATCTCGGGTTTGTTCCTGTTGGGTTCAGTTGCACAGCACTGGCTTACTGTAGAGCCATCGAATGACTGAAGTTAGAAGGGACCTTAATGACCATCCAGTTCCAATCCCCTGCCACAGGCAGGGTTGTCAGCCACCAGCTCAGGATGCTCAGAGCTCCATCCAAACTGGTCTCGAATGCCTCCAGAGGTAGGGCACCCACAGCTTTCTGGGCAGCCTGTGCCAGTGCCACACCACCTTCTGAGTAAAGATCTTCTTCCCTACATTTAACCTAAATTTCCTCTCTTTTAGTTTACAACCATCCCCTCTTATCACTATTAGACCATGTAAAAAGTTGGTCCCTCTCCTGCTTATAAGCTCCCTTTAAGTGCTGGAAGGCAGTGAGGTCTCCCCACGGCCTTCTCTTCCCCAGGCTGAACAAGCCCAACTTTCTCAACCTTTCTTCATAGGAGAGATGCTCCAGCTCTCTGATCACCTTCAGTGCCCTGCTCTGGGCCCACTCCAACAGCTCCATGTCTTTCTCATGTTGGGGCCCCCAGGCTTGGATGCAGTACTCCAGCTGGGGCCTCACAAAGGCAGTGCAGATGGGGACAATCTCCTCCCTTCCCTGCTGCCACCCGACTCTTGATGCAGCCCAGCATGCTGTTGGCCTCTAGTCCTTGTCTCTGCCATCACGCTCCTAGTCACAGCTTCTCTTTCTTCCCAAGCATAATCTTCCCTGCCTTTACATTGCAACGTGCTTCTTGTTTTCCACTTGATTTTTGTCTTGTTTCCACCATGTTTCACATAGGTCCTTTCATCAGACATACTGCCTGCTTCGCAGCATAATGGTGTGGGAGAACTGGGAGAAGGGGGGACTTTTATTCAGTTTGAGATGTCCATGGAATTTCAGACTAAGTGGATTCTGTGCTGCATTCAAATTCCTTTGGGTTTTTTAATATTGTCCTCATACAGCAAAGTTACCATGTAAAGTTTAGTCATTGGTATGGCTCCTTTGAGATCAGGAACCTAGATAAGATTCTCTCATTATTCATCAAAATTTTCATTTTCTTGCTGCTAATTTTCTGAGGCCAGCCTTAAAATACTATTTCAATTTTCACAGCTTGATTTTTTTTTTCATGTATTTTTTCTTGAACTGAAGAACCTGGATGTTACCAGGCATGTAATAGCCACCACGTGGGTATCTATAATTTTCTGGAACAAAAAAAAGCAAATATAAGTAAGAATTAAGGAGAAACATTTGGCCAACACGTGGCAATCAGGAGACTCCTTTCTGATTGAAGGCTGTTGCGTACCACGTTGTTTCTGATCAGAGCAAGCCAGGTTGTGTTCTGTTCACTCAGCCCAGCTCAGGTAGAAACTTTGTTTGGAACAGACACTTAGAAGCTCAATCTGTCATGCTACAAAATACTACTACTAATAATAAAACAACTTTGTCTTTTGACAAGAGGTGATTCGAGCTGTAGATCTTCTGAGTGTATGGTGCTGCTCATATGAAAGTGTCTGCAGAGCAGGTATGTCATTTAGCCCTGTGGCAAAACACATTGGAAAAGTCTCTTCCATTTTACAGATGGCTGCTGAAACTTTTGGCTGAAGCTTTTTGTAATATCCTGTAACTTTTGGCCACTTTTGTAACGACCTTTATTTTTGCTGTACAAACCATATTGCTCTGGAATGGGACGTTTGAATCAGCCTCTAAAGTCCTATCTAACGAACTTCTGTTGGAACTCATCTATACTGAATGAAAAATGACATAACTGCCCTTGAAGCAGCAGAAAGAATTGTTCCATGGAAATCTCCTAAACATGGCTTAGATAATTTTGTTCCAGTGCTGTGAGCTGGAATGCTGTTTGCTGTCAGTTATTCATAATTGACTCACGTAATAGAAGTCCAGCGTTCACATTTATGTTGTAAGAAATAGCTATTTTTTTCCTAATAACTCTGTGTTTGAGGGGTTTTAATTAGCAGAAACTGACAGCAATAGACCATCATCTTCTGAGCATCTCTCAAGAAAAGGTAATTGATCAGTATAATCCTAGTGTCATTGCCACACAGTCAAATGGATCTTTCCACGTTGCTGTTACACGCTAATAAATTATGCCTATTAATAACAGTGGCTATTTAGGAATAGATACAAGAAACAGAGGCAGTTTAAGGAAAAGAGCAATGAAAGTCTTCGAGCCTTAGAACTGAGCTGTATTTATGTGACAGTATTCATGGTACACAAAAACAGAAAGTGTGTTTCATAGAATTGCCTGGGTTGCAAAGGAGCACGGTGCTCATCCAGTTCCAACCCCCTGCTGTGTGCAGGTCACCAACCGGCAGCCCAGGCTGCCCAGAGCCACGTCCAGCCTGGCCTTGAATGCCTGCAGGGATGGGGCATCCACAGCCTCCTTGGGTTTACACATGTAATATTGTTTTATTGTTACATCTATGTACGTGTTACTGACAGTACACATGTAAATGTAGCTCCTCCACCATGGATCTAATTAGCAAAGTCATCCACAACAGACAGAGGATTGAGTTAGATTCCTATTCACAGTTGTAATTATTGTTGGTGAACTCTCAGTGGACCTGATGAGTTAGAGGAAGGAATTCACAGTGGTTTATACGGTGAGCTGTTCACCTCCCTTGCTTGGGTAGGAGTGGCTTTTCTCCACGTGACTGCTGATGCATGGAGTGGCCATGGCAGGAGGAGATGTATGGAAGCAAGTGGGCACGGAGATGATGTGTTGGCACTTGGGCTAGATGATCTTAGAGGTCTTTTCCAAGCTCTATGATTCTTTGCCCGGAATTAGTTAGGAGGGAAGAAACTGTCCAACTACTGCTGTGTGCATACAGCCATTACGCAAACAGCATGGCTATAATAGAGGAGAAAAGTCTGACCTCCTGTGTGTGCTGCCTGCTGCTCATATTCAGTACCAGTCATTAGTGGGACTGTCAGTAAGTTCTGCTCACAGAATCAGAGCACATGGAGCTCGAAGGTCCCTGTGTAAAAGTTATTGACAGAATCTGTTTATGAGATCCTTTTGTGAATGTGGAGGTCGATTATTGCATGGAAGGAAAGGGATATTAACAGTTTGGCAGGATTTCCTTTCAGACCATGTTCTTCTTGACCAGCTGAAACATTACAAATCATTACTTTCTGATGTCTCAGGGTGAAAATCAGCCTATTTAAATAGATTAACAATAAAACAGCCAATTGGATGGTTTATAGGAGACTACTGTGTCCTCTCCAAATAGGAACGTAATTACTCAAAACTGGGAAGCGTGTACATCCATCTAGGATCCCACTTAAATAATTTTCTTTCTGTATGGTATGAAATGAAGTGTAAGATTACTTTTTAATGACTTCACTTACTGCTTTTCCAAGTTTTGGAGCTTTGGAATTTGTAAGAAGAAGGAGGACCTATTTTATCTCCCTTTGGAAAGACTCAAGTCATAAATATCGTGGGCTTTATGTATTTGTATGCTACCATAGTGATTAAATGTTAGTGTTTTACTTTGCACCTGTTGCCAGCGTGCACATCTGGCACTACAGAAGTGTTAAGCAGCCTTTGCAGTCACTACCTGACATAAATAAATGACTGAATCTGCTCCTCTAGAAGCCCCAGCACCTACTCTCAGCTCCTTCCCCACCTGTGCTAATAATTACATCACCCAAATTGCAGCTAAATGGTGAGTGTACCAGATGCAGCTTGCAGGTCTGTAGAACCAGACTGTGAGGCTGTGGGGAGCTCAACTTTTGCCCCTTGTCACTGTGAAAAGCAGTAGTAATTGAGATGAACCACCTCAGTATTAACTGTGCAGTTTGACCTTCTGTCTTTGATTTGCTTGAAACGCGTCAGCATCTTGTGGAAGGAGTCTGTGGAATACAGTGTTAACAGAGAAATGGAGGAAGCTGTAATTCTCATTTATGTTGTGGATGTGGGCATTATTTGTGGAGTTAGCAAGTAACTCTCGCTTGCAAACTTTGTGAGTTATTATTTCACACAAATTGCAAAATAAGGAGAAAATCCTGTGAAGTGCTGATGGTCTTCACGGCCCTCCTCCAGACCTGCTCCAACAGCTCCTCATCCTCCTTGTGCTGGGGGCCCAGGTTTGGGTGCAGTCCTTCTGATGGGCCTCACAAGGGCAGCTTGGCTTGTTACTGGGGCAGTAATGTGAGGGGTGAGAAGCTGTGAGCACCTGCTGGGCCAGATTCCCTTGCTGGCTGCATCCTTTAGTCTGTGTGTAACCAGAAGCCTTCTCTGCCAGTGCTGAGGTTGTTCTGCCTGCATGAGTGGCAGTCGTGCCTGCCTTCAGACCTTCTGCTGCCCAAGGCTGGGGCATAAGGGGATGCAGGGCCTCCGTTCTGCCCCCATCTGTACCCACAAGCTGTACAGGGCCAGCAGGAGCTCTCCTTTACATCTTGCCCTTTCCCTGGAGGCATATGGCCACTGGATGCTTAACACAGGGCCTTTGCAGGAAGTATTGCCAGTCAGCTGTTCTTAACTTCAGGCAGTGAAAGCTGTATCCAGAGAAAACAAAATAATCATGCTTTTGTGTGCTTTCCTGCCTTCATTTCCTGGCCTCTTTGAATTGCTTGTGGGCTTAGGACAGAGTCCTCATAAAAAGTCCTGATTTTTCCTTCAGTTTTAACTTTTTCACTTATGGATTGCTATCATCACCCTTTCTGTTCCAGCTGTACCTTCACATCACCCACTGCTTCTTCGATGGCCTTTCTGATAGGACCCATGTCTCAGTTTGTCCATGTTTGACTTAAGGACTATGTGTGCCTAGTGCCAGAATTTTTTAGCGTCTACTTCTGTTTCAGAAGGAAATTCAAAACACTTCCCGGACAATGGAAGAGAAACTGTGTGTGCAGTGTGGCTGAAACATGGAGGGGACTCTGAGATTAATCTTAACCCTTTGGATAGCCCACTAGTAGCAAAGCATTCTATTCCTAGACCAGTTATGGCATCGCACATGCACTGCACGTTTTGCAAGAACTCTGCTTTGGATGTGCTTAGATCACCTTTGGAAGTTGCCTTTACAGTAGTGAAATATGATCATATTTCAAGTTCATTAAAAAAAAAAAAAGATAGCTACCACACATCCAGCAAAACATCTGCAAACTCTGAGGAAAATAGATTCTAGGTATTTTTCCTGTGTGTGCATCAGTTTTGTAAGTATTTTTTAATGTATAATAAATGTAGACCAAAAAAATCAACACATGTAATTCAAATTTAATTTTGAATATATGATTTTTTTTTTATGTGAAGACATATAGATTTGTGCTTTTTTTTTTTTTTTCCTCTTTGTTTTTTTTTTTTTTAAGAGTGAAAGTCCTGCAGGAATATCAAGGCAGCCTTCAACAAAAGGATCAAGGCAACGCGCCAAACCCAGAGGAGAAGGTAACCAGGAGGATGATATTTTTTCTATTAAATATGCTGGAGGGTTGTTATCCTGGAACAGAATAAAATCCTAAACATCCTTGCTTATTATTTTGGGTGCTTGTTTTTTACCCAGTTTGCATTTATGAATCCAGTGGGCTGTTCTGCATAGGTTTGGTACCTGGAGAGTGGTACTTAATTCAGTTTGGTTTCATTCTTCATGCAAAACTGCAGATGTAAATTCAACTTCTCATGATAATTACAGTTTTCTTTCTGAATGGACTTCACGATAGGTCTAAAACTATTTCTTTGTCTATTAGTTTCACAGAAACTGTTTCTTTGCTTCATAATCTGGCAAAATTAGACACAAATGACTTCAAAAACTTTAAGAGACTTAGTTTTTGTCTCATTTCTGTTACTGAGGGTAAGTAGGTAGTGTATCTCAAATGATTAAATGTTGCACATTACTGTACAAAAAGGAACACTGAAGGTTCCTCAAATACTTTGACCAGATCAATATTCAGCACAGTGTTTTAGTTTAAATAAGATTCAAGATGTGGCGTTTTAGTAAGATTAAAGACATTTGTGATGCAAGATATGCTTTCCTGTAGGTATTAATTATACAAATGCTAACCCTGAGATATTTAACTTCATCACTTACTAACATTTGGGAAGTGTGTACTTCCTAGATTTATCTTTTCAATTTTTTTAATCCTTTCTCAAGGATTTGAAGGCCTTGGGTATTGGATTTCTTTAGGAATTATGGGATTGTAAATGAAAAGGTTACATTTGCCATAAAAAAGAAGGGGAAAAAAAGCCATGTTCTGTGAGACTGACTCATTAATGCCCAGTGCAACAAGGAATTTCCCTGGGTATTCGTTTGGTAGGCAATACATTAAACAGTCCACATTTGTGTTCAACTTTCTGGGTTTTTTTAATCAAAAAGATGGTTGGTTGAATTTGAGACTAGCAAAACCTTTTATAATGATTTACATAACTGGAGACACTTGTCGTAGTCCAGGTGTAACCTGGAGAGCAGATGAAAAGGAGTTGTTCACCAAAACTCCTGGCTTGTAGCCCCTTCGATTAGAGGGTTTTGAAGCAACCCTGTGTGTTTGTAGGTCTTTGGCTTCCAACAATGTCATTACAGCTGTGATCAACTGTGCGTGGTCAGCATCAGTCAATGCCTACCTGTGGGACCTGCTGTAGGGAGCCTGCTTTAGCAGAGGGGCTGGACTTGATGGTCCCTTCCAACCCCTACAGTTCTGTGATGCTGCATTGTACCTGCACTTATGTCAGGATAGGACCGTGTGGCTTGAGTCTGAGCAGGGCAGGTTCTCTGGATATCGTCAGCACTGAATCTGTATCCCAGATCATCTTCCTCAGTAGCCTAGCCAGATACCATGAGCCAAACTCTGTGGCATTTCTGCTGGGAGCACTGAGGAAGGAAGGCCAGGTATTTATTTGTTACCCACAGATTATCAGCAGGAAATGAGAAGCTGTTAGAGGCCCATCTTGTGCCCCATAAGAGTTGTCCATGCTGAATTTGTGGCTGAAGCCTCTGTCTGGTGTACAGTGCTGCAGCCTCTGCTCCCAGGTAGCAGTGATAGGACAAGAGGTAATGGCTTTAAGTTGCTCCAGGGGAGGTTCAGGTTGGATATTAAGAAAAAGTGACTCTCAGAAAGAATTATAATGCTTTGGAACAGGCTGCCTGGGGAACTGGAGTCACCATCTCAGGAGGTGTTTCAGAACAGCGCAGATGTGGCACTGAGGGATGTGGGCAGTGGGCATGGCGGGGTGGGTTGGGGTTGGATTTGGGGATCTTAGAGATCTTTTCCAATAGGATTGATTGTATGATTGTATGATATAAACAACCCCTTTATTTTGGAGCTTAAGTCACATTAGCGCTTACTGAAGATTTTACATCACGTCTCATTTACTTACAGGCTGTGAGGTTTTATTAATTTTGTTGCTGAAAAATATAATCTGGATTCCATTAAATGAAGCTTTATTTTATTTCATAGTGATCAACAGCTGGCCCTACCACTTTATTTAGAATTTTTATTTAAAAAAAATAAATTTGAATATTTGCTTTATAGCCTGGACAGGTCCTAAACTACAGTGACCAGACATGGCACGTTTTATAGGATCACCCAATCTTGAAAATCAGCAGCCATTATTCTGATAAATGTGTTTTACCTTTTATCCACTGTTTTGGCTTCAAATTCAGTATTTTAAAATACTCTTTTCAGGATGCAGCAGACCAGTGCACTCAAGGTTACCTATGTTACACCCTTTTTTTCCCTAATGTGAGAGAGTTACAGTAAGTAAACAAGGCTCCTAAATGCCCCAAGATGGAATCCTGAGGGTGGTAAAACCTTCTGTAGGTGTACTGAAGCCTGCAGTGTATCGTTGTCTGCAGCAACTGATGATGATATTCAGACCTTTCTGTATTTTCTAACATTAAATGGAGACAAATAAATGTGCAGCAGTAGAACAGAAAGGAGTTTGTGTCAAGGCTGAACTGGTGAATGCGAATTCAGCTATTATGAAAAACAAAACTAAGTGGTAAATGAAGGAGTAGTTAAGCAATTACAGGTATGTTTTCTCTCCTGGTAATGAAACCAAGTTATAACAGCATTTGCTCACTTCTGTATATTAAAAACAAATTAATAGTGGCATTGAAGCAAAAGGGTTTTATTTTTCTATAGTTACTATTACTCATACCATAATTACTTTCATAGTTCCAACATGCCTTACAGCAAAACCGGTTTCACATGGTATTTTTTCTAATTTAGAAGTTGATCTGTAAATTGAATGTACTTTTTTAAACTTACAGTTGCTTTGAAAATAATTAACCCTTCTTTCGTGGAGGTGATGCACTGTGTGTGCGTGTGTTCACACAAATGTGTGTGTGTTGGAAGAGAACTGCCCACGAACTTGCACCTGAATACTAAAACCTGCTTCTATGATAAGGATTAATGTTGCAGAAGAGAATGAGGTGAAAACCAGCATAATTTACTGCAAACCCATTTTCTGGATGGGGTGGAAGAGCTCTTGGTTTGCAGTCCGTGACACATGTACTGGTTTCTCAGGGGTATGGTGTTGCACATGCAGGAGGGAAGCAATCTGGGACTTCTCGTTGAGACAGTAAAAAGAACTAATTTGGGGAATAACGCTTTGGCAGGCTGTGAAAGGGTTGAGTGCAACTCTTTTTGAGTGCAACCATCCAACCAGTTCCTCACCCACTGACTGCTCCATTCACCAAATCCAGGTCTTGCTGAGTTAAAGGCAAGGATTTTGTGTGGGGTAGCATCAAATGCTTTGCACAAGACCACGTAGAGTTGACCTCTATAGTAAGAGCCAGGAAAGGGAAAGCAATGCTTGCCATGTCAGTCTGATCTAATTGTCTGGATAATTGGAAACTGTCAAAACCTGATGTATGAATTTCCCTGGGAAATGCCGTTAGTCATCTGTCTAGCCCAATCTCTGTCTCTGATAGGCAATTCCCATACTGCTGGTAGCTGTTTTTCTCTGGTGGAGTATCTTTAGCAATGGATGACCTAGTAATCATTTTAGTACATAGGATTATGTCATTACAGGATTATGTCATTAAATTCTATAAATGAAACCTTTCCTTTATGATGGAGTGAAGCACTTTCTGCTCTTGGTATGGTTTTTCAGCAAAGGTTCAGACCTTGTGGGTACCTTGTAGCACAGCTGTATGGATTGGTGATGAGCTTTTTAAATGCCTTTTTCAAAGTTTTGTTAAGTAGCTCTTCATCCTGGCTTTTGTCAGCAATGGTAAATGAAAGGAGAGGGCTACAGTGTCAAAATCCTCAAAGCTAACAGAACTCAACTATAATTCCATGGGTGGGCATGGTGGTGATGGCTTGGTGGTTGGTTTTTATGGTGTTGGAGGTCTTTTCCAACCTTCACAATTCTAAGATTCTAACATTGCTGCTGGAGTGGAGTGTGTAACTTATGGACACACCCGATGGCAAAGGTGGATGGGAGATCCCCTGCTGTTGGTCCTGAAAGCTGCAGCTTTACGCTGCAGGCAGCAATTTCATCTCTTGTTCTGCAAGCGTTGGACACTTCAACCTCTGGTGTTAGTTGGGTTTATATCTGCTAAATCTTTTCCTGAGCATTCCAAACTGCTGATTTGTTGTGGTGGTGGAAATTTGGTCGCCATAGCATAGGAACCCCGTGGATCTGTTCTTTACATTTATATTACAGTCACTCAATTTGCAGAAGCACTCAATTCAGTTCTTGTCTATTATTTTCAGGACTTTTCTTTACCTTTCTTTCTGTGTCTGCAGATCTCTTCCATATCTTTCTGTGTCTTCCTATTTCTGCTCCTGCTGTATTTTGAGGAATGTAAAAACTGAACACATTGCAAGTGAGGTTAAGGCTGTGTGTGTGTGTACTTTTCATATGGCAAAACCAACAGGATGTATAATCTGACAAACTGTAAAAGTAGGATTGTGGGTTTTTTTGTTTGTTGGTTTGTTTTTAATGCTGAGTTTTGTTTTCAGGAATTATATGCAAATGGTGCTGAATTGTTCCTCCTTTGTCTCTCTTTGCCCTCAGTGTCACAGAATTTAAGAATCAGTGTACTTCAAAACCTCAGCTTTCTTCTTTCAGTGTTCAAATTGTGGGGTTCATGTACTGAAAATAAGCTTTTCTTACTTGAAACTTTTTAATGGCTTTAGTATGAAATGCTTTTACAGGAAAACCCTTCCCTTTTGGAACAAACCAAAGTGCATTCCAAGTGGCACACTAACAATATTGTTTATTTTAGTACTTACTTAGGCTTTATTTGTTAAATATTGTCTTGCTAGCTTTGAGGCTTATAAATAATATCTCTAACTCACTTCTGAATTGAAGAAATTGCCTTAGTTTGCAGTAATATAAGGAGTTCAGTCAGTAGATCTTTTAAAAAGTATTTGTGAACTTTAAATGTTATTTATTTGCGCTCAAGATGGCTTGTGAACCTAAGGTAGCTCTTAAAGATATATTAAATGTAACAGGCATTTAGCATGGTGGTTTTTTTTTAATTTAAAATTGTAATTGTATCATTTAATTATCAACTTCTGTTATAGGAACGGTAGAAATGAAGAGTGTGGCAGATGGGATTTCAGAGGACAGTGCTGCTAAATTGCAGGAGAAAGCTGAACCAGGACTTGTAGTAAAACAGAAAGGTAGGTGGAATAAGAGCTTGGCTGCCTTGGAAAAGCTGAGTGCCATGCGGTCAGCCTTGAATCCGTGCAGTTTCTTGAAGGTAAGGAAGGATAAAGGTAAGGAATTCTTGCATAAAGGTAAGGAAGGGGAGAAGAGGACAAGTTTCCATGGCCTGTCCCAGGGAAAATGCTCCTGAATCCCTTGGTGACTTGTTTTGTGTAACTGCATGTTGCCTTTTTGTGCAGGTGTTTGGAAGTGTCACTTGGTGTTTGTGTTTTGGAGGAATTTTGAGGCAAATTCCATCTCTGCCTTCTTATTTCTCCCTTAAAAAAGATAAAAAAGTAAAAAGTTGTATATGGCTCCCTAGACATGCACTGTTAATGAGGTATTTGTATCCAGATACAGCATACATGGCATCAGAGAAACAAAATGTAGGAAGAAGAACTGAGAGTGAAGCAAAAAACCGTGGTTTTATTCTCTCCAGATCCAGACACATGAACAAGTTGGGGGAGTTGATGCCACTGTCTTAGTTTCAGCTGGGACAGTTTCCTTCAAAATTGCCTGCTATGATGCTGTGTTTTGGTTCTAGGAAAAAAACTGTGTTGATAACACACTGATGTTTATAGTTAAGCATGTTGTGCAGAGCCAAGGCCCTTTGCAGCAAAAGGCCCGAGGAGTTGGGAGGGAACAGAGTTAGGACAGCTGACTTAAACTGGCCAAAGGGATATTCCAGGCCACATGACATTGTGCAGAACGAGTTTGAAAGGGATGGGAGTTCATCTGGTTCTCTTCCCCTGCTTGTGGGCTACCTGGGATATCAGTTGAGGGTGGTGAGCAATTGCTTGTGCATCACTGGTGATATACATTCACATATATATGCAATAACTGTTATCCTTTTCCTTTTCTCTGTCTTAATAAATAGTTTTATCTCTACCCATGAATTCTACTTTGGGGGAATGAGACTTTGTGGTGCTGGGCTGCCTGCCAGGTTAAACCGCAACAGTCAAACCAGTGACCAATGTGGGGCTTGAAGGGCTGAGATAACAGCAGATCTGACCAGACCGTGTTAACACAGGGTGTTGGGATAGTTTAGTAATTGCTGCTCATTATGTTGATTTATCCTTATTTATGGAGCCCTTTCGGAGTCTTCCCTATATTCCTTCTTTCCCTAAAGATCAAAAGCTAGTTACAGTAGCTCTTGAGATCTCTGAATATCCCTGGCGTGTTCATAGCTCCTATTGCTGTGTCTTGAATGTATTTCAGGTTATGTTTAAACAATTATTTCAGCATGTCACTCCTCATCTGCCCCAAGGTGGGATAGTTGAGTGGCACCAATGGCTTGTACCAACTGGGACTCCTCATATCATAGAATGGTTACAGTGGTTGCTATGTGTGTGGGATATCAAAGGCTGTTTCCCACTCCACCTGTGGCCTTCAGGGCCTCATAGCTGTGTAGTCCAAGGAAATGTAGAAAGTCAGCCAATATATTTGTGTGACCTTACACAACTGGGAGAAATTCCACCCTGCTGCCTTTAGCACTCAAGTGTGGGTTGCTGGAAACAGTCACTTGTGTTTGTCCCTGCTCTCCTGGCATTGGCAGTAGTTCTCAGCAAGAGAACTTTTGTGACTTTTCTGAAAAACCAATGTGTTTACTATTTCCAGATGAATTTGCCAGTGACTTTGTAGTGACAGAAGACCAGCATTGAATATACCAGGGATAGCTAAAAACTTCTGTTAGAAATAAAACAGTGCTTTTTAATAAATAAAGCACTTCTGCAATTTAGTGAGTTTTTTTTTTTTCTCTTATGCTATATACTAAAGATTAAAAAAAGAAACAAAAAGCCTGTAATTTGGTTGCGTTTGCATGCTTTGAGTAGACTTTATTCAGGTAGTTTGTAGTTGAAAGAATACAAAAAAGCAATCCATGAAAGTGCTTTGTAATTCAGGTTAAGTGCTTTCCAAAGGGGAGAGAAACCCAACAGCATAAAGTGGTCATAAACTGTTACTTTTTTTTTTTAACTTGAAAATAAGCAGATCCTATGGGGAATTTCTTGCAATATGTTACAGGTAGTTACTGCAACAACCACTTCAATAAAACCTGTAGTTTCCATTTTGTTAATGCCTGCACACAATGTTTTTTCCCTCCCATTACTTGTATTTGTGGGTTCTGCTCATAACAAAAGTTAAAGCGATCCACAAAGCCTTCCCTACAGCAGCGGGTAACTGGGGCAGTGATGAATAGGGAGGGTGGAATTCTCCTTTCTATCTTGTAAGCAACGTGTGTGACAGATGTCAAGATGCAGGGAGAGCCGAAATCAGCTGAGACCTTGGATATATAAAGCTTATAGAGTTGTATTTAGTTTGTAATACAATGCATTTCATTAACACATTAAAGTATAGTGCTGATAAGGCTTGAAATACTGTTGTAAAGAATTAGATTTGCATTGCCAACATGACAGGTACGACACTATTACACTTTTTTTTTCATTGAATAGAAGAAGAAGCAGAGAACCTTGATCCTGAAAAGCCTAAAGTATCTGAAAATGGTGAAGTACCCAATGATCTTCCACCTCAGGCTATCCAAAGGTTTGTTCCTGTTCTTTATTCTGACTGACTGAAGCACTGAATGGTGTCTGGAGGTAATACAGTTGCAGTGGAAATGCTGAGTCGTGGCCTGAAGCAGAGATTGAGCACCTGCTGGAAGGCAGGGCCAACCCAGAGGAGCTCAGATGGATGCAGTGTACCTGAGTGACTGCAAGGGGTGAAGCCCGGATCCACCCCTTCCCAGATCTCATTTAAGGGTTAGCAGTGGAGGTGAGGGCATCTCTTGCTGGAGATCCCTGTGTTTTTGAGGCCTTTCAAAGCAGCTCTTTTCCTTCATTTTTGCATGTGGCTGCTGTGTTTGAGCTTGTTCTCATTTGCTGCAGCCAAACACTTTGGCCACCCTGCTATTATCACAGTACTTTCCAGCCCATTATAGCATTACAACTATCAATTGGAAAATAGCAAGGGAACGTTGGGCAGTTTGTGCCTGTGGCACTCAATAATGAATATTATCCCTTGTATGGTTCATTTTAGTTGTTTTCCTTCTATGAAGAAAACTTTGAATCTTGAATGTACGTTCTTAATCCAAAGAGTGCTTTGATGTAATCTTACTAAATTAAAAGTGATCTGTGAGGAGTCTCTTGAGTCTATTGCATCACAAGCACTTCAGAAGTGTGGTGTTATGGGTGAGATGAACTTGCCTTTCAAACCCCAGTTTACTTTTTCTTTGCCCAGAAGAAGGCTACTGTAAATGTATCACTTATGGAAATACATTTATTCCTTTTGCTGTATCCAGATTATTTTTTAGTGAGACAAACTAAGAGTTGGTTTTTCCCCAAAATGATATTATTCTTGTTGAAGGTCACACTTGCTAGGTTTTCCCAGACTCCTCATAGGACAGAAGGCATTGCAATATAGGACTGTACAGTGGGGATGTTACATTGGTTTTATGCATTGGCAAAGTTACTAGATTCATCTGGATATGCACGTCTGCTCCTTTGGGGGACACGTGAGCTTCCTTTTACAATATAGCTGAGAAGTCTTTTTTCTTGCAGACGTATTCCCCGTCCTAGCAGTGCAAGGCCAGCACCACCCCGAGTAGTAAAACGCCAAGAGAGCACAGAGGCCTTGCTTCCAGAAAGGTGAGGAGTGTGGGAGATGCAGAAAAGACGTTGCTAGTTCTTATGCCACACTATTTTAAGATTTTATGTGCACCCTATGCGAGTGAATAGCATCAGGCTAGTTGGTTTGGGCAGGAAAACTTGAGCCTTTCTGCAAATCCAATGTATGACTTAGAAGTTACAGTTGGTGGCCACATCAGGAAGTTCAAAGGTAGATGCAACTTAATTTTTTTTGCCACTTTGAAACAGATAAACCCAGGACCTTTAATCTTAACTACCAGAAGAAGAGATCTGTAAGGCATGCAGTGTATCTCGTGCACAGAAAAGGCTGAAACAGCCCCTTGAATTTATGGCCAAAATGTCTTGCAGGTGATATCAAATGAGTGCCAAGCACTAAAGCAGTGTATCCAGAAGTAATGGCAGTGAAGGAATTTGGTGTGCTGCTTTGTTTTATGGAAGGAGGTGATGGAATGGGACCTAATAGGTTTCCATGTTTGTTTTATCTCTTTCAGGAACGGTAGTAGTAAAGCAGTCTCAAATGTGATCATAGACCAGCAGGCTTCTGATGATGATGACGACCAGTTTGTGGTGGAGGCAGCCTTGCCAGTGCCCGAAATGCCAGAGCTGGAAATGGTCTGTTAATGTTACAAATTATAGAACCTTTCCCACCCTTTGTAACTTGCTTGTTTAAGTAGCTTCTAGCTGGACACGCTGTTGAATAGTTTTGTATCATAGCAATGCCAAATATTTGCAACTAAAGCTCTCTCCCTGCACGTGTAGGAGCCAGAAGTGGATCTGGAGGAGGATGAAAAGCATGGTATGTTTGCTTTTGTATATATTTGTATGCATATACATATAGAATAAAACACCACATTTAAACCTAGAGCTAAGCACTTAAAATGAGGAATACAGCAGCAAAGTATCTCTTGAGGGAGCGGAACCTTCTTGCAACTTTGCAAGAAAAAGGCAAATATTTCTCAAATGAAGTCTTGCACAGTTGAGCATTGGGATTTACAGCTGATGTCAGATACCTACTGTACGTCTCTCTGAGATAGGTGAAGGGGTTGGCAGGTCAAGGCAAGTTATAGGAAGCCTCCTAGGCAAATGGATGGTCTGGTTCTTAACAGTGTTTATGCTTGTGACCTCAGATATCTGATTCAGGGCCTTCCGTCCATTATGGCCACATTGCATATTATTTAGGTGGGCTTAGTTCTCTGTGTCAAAAAATTACTAACAAATTGCTATCTGTGTATAAACATGTGTATGGAGATAAGACACTGGAAAAATAGATTTAAAATATCTTGTATCTCAGTAACTGAAATATAATGGGACACTGTTCATGTTGGTTTTGATGTTACTGTCCGGAATGTTTAGAATAATATTTTTGTAACAACAGTGCTGAGACATATCCTCATTTTATCCAGGTGGACTTGTAAAAAGAATCCTAGAAACAAAAAAGGATTATGAAGCATCACAAAAATCATCAAAGACAACAGAGAAGGTAAGATGGAAATGGCCTGCAAGAAATTATGACTATTAAATATTGTAATCATGACCTTTTCTTCTCCTTTAGGTTTTTTTTTTTTTTCCATTTTTTGATCAAACTCCTCTTTTGTATGTTATACTTACCTGCATTAGTCCTTCAGTCCTCTACATTCTCTGTGTTGTGCTTTCTTTCTTGTGCTTTTAGCTTCATACAGCATTTAGTAGTCTTCCTTAGCCTGTTTGTTTTCCAGAACAGTCCGATTTCAGCCTTGCCATAGATGCAATAGGACACACTCTACATTTATGTGACTGCATAATTGTTGTTTCAATCTTAATTGTCCTCTGGTCCTATCAACCATCAGTCATTACCTGTAAAAAGTAGGGATCTCTGCAGTTAACCATGCACAGTAAGTATTTCCATATCACCAGATGTTATCTTAGTAAAATCCAGCATACTTGAGCTTTCTAGACTGAATTGAGAAAGTGATTTCATTTCATTTCCCCATCCAGAAATTGGGATAGGGAAATGGGAGAGAGGGAGGTCTGGAGAGATTCTAGGAGCAATCACAAACCAGAAGCAAAACGTTGAAGCCCCCTGATATTCATGTATTCCTTCCATCACTGGGCAGCTCTTGCTCTTTTAGCCTTGCACAGCTCGTGTTGCGAGAAGGCACAAAAGGCAGAACGCTTTGGATCATTGGTCCTTTGGGAACATTTTAGGTAAGAAATGCAGTTCAGAGTGCTTTTACAAAAATACAAACAGGTACACAGCATTTTGGAGAGGCAGGTGCTTTTCATGTGCTCTTAAATCTTCAGTTCTACCTGCATCTCTCTTCTTACATTTACTCAGTATTAGGGATAGATGTAGTGTAGCATTCTGCACTTTTAGTAGGTGCTGCAACTCAGATCTTAAGAACTAAGCTTTTAACAAAACTCTTTCAAATACCTTTCTGAAACTGGGGGAAACTTTTGAAACATAGAGCACTTTTTGGCCTCCTGTTACTTTAATGAATGTAGTTCTTGGCAACGAGTTATGACATTGTGATAGGTTATGAGTAAAGTGCACAGCTGGAAAAAACAAGTCCCTGAAGGACTAAAACTCATGATAGACAGTAGACTTTTTTTTTTTTAAAAAAAGGATTTTTATCTAGAACTTGTATGCTTTCATAATCATTTCTGGCAATCTGCAGCAAAAATGACACAACTTGTTAGGATTGTGATTTTTGGGAGGGTGAAATCAACAAATCTCTTAAATAGGGATACTCCCAAATGCTTTAGTGGTAGTGAGTTATACTGTCATGCCAGACCAGCCTTTTTGTTCCTTCCCCAGCACATGGAGGAAATGAGGAAGGTGGATGGGGGAGCACCTTCCTATCTCAGGTTTGGGGTTGCCTGAGATCCAGGCTTGCTTTGCAGACCAAAAATTCCTTTCATGTATTGCATGGGCTGAGATTAAAGAAGAAAAATAATTCTCAAAATGGGAAAGCCTTCATTTTCTGCTCATAACCCATTTTGAGTAAATACAGCTTTTTCCAGCTTGCTGAATTGAATTACAAACTATTTATTATGAAGGCGCACCTTGTATTGCCTACGTAGTGATCATTTAAATGCTCTTGGCTATTTCAAGTTCTGCCTTTATAGAGCTGTTTGGAGAAAGGGAGGAGTTAGAGATAATATTGCTCTGTTTATGCAGTAGCTCTAAAGCTCATTACTGAAGTGTGTGTTGAGCTGGCAGTTGTGAGAACAAGAGATACAGCTGTTCCTGTTCCTAGTTTTATAACTAGGTGGTGCTGTTCAATCATCAATCTCCAGGCTAAGTTTTGGAATGGCAGTAGCAGTCAAATTAGACTTTTTTTTTTCCTGCCAGTACGTAATTGTATTGCAGGCTATATTGTGCTGTATTGTGTCCTGTCAAGTGAACACTTGGCACAGAAAGGAACAATGGGGAGCATTTACAAAACCTCATGGGTTTCATGTTCTGGAAGTTTCCTCTGGGAATTGTACTAAGTTTCCCCTTTTTTTCCTTTTTCTGCCCTGAATACATGTAACTCACTAAATAAAACAATTCCCTTTTAACCCCTTCAATTCTTTTTAAATGCACATCAGGCCTCTGTGTCTTTGTGCAATCATCGTTTAGTCCCACTGCCTATTTTCAGTCTCTAAAAAACTCATTCTGTCCTTGTTTGCCTTTTGTTGCTTCTTTTGAAGCACTGATCTGCGTTAGCAGCACTGATAATGGACAACTAATTCTGGAAAAGCAAACCTGCTGACTTCCATCACGTGAAAATTTGCATGCAGCAGTAAGCTCCTGAATATCATCTGTTCTATATCCAAGCAGCTGGCTGCTGCTGCTACGGCTTTTTAAATTAAATCACAGGATGGCCTGGGTTGAAAAGGAGCACAGTGCTCATCTAGTTTCAAACCCCTGCTGCACCAACCAGCAGCCAGGCTGCCCAGAGCCACATCCAGCCTGGCCTTGAATGCCTGCAGGGCTGGGGCATCCACAGCCTCCTTGGGCAACCTGTTCCAGTGCCTCACCACCCTCTGGGTGAAAAACTTCCTCCTAATATCCAACCTAAACCTCCCTGTCTCAGTTTAAAACCATTCCCCCTTTCCCTATCACTATCCACCATTATAAGCTGAAGCTGTTGTGATACAGAGAGGAGAAGCACAGTTTTCCTGACAGCAAAGCAAAAACTCAATGGAAAAGATGATTAAAAGTGTTCAGAGTTAGTGACTGGGACTTGACAGATGAAGCCCAAAAAACATGAGTTTGAGAGACTGCTGAATTCTTCTGACAGAAGACAGTGATAGGCTGTATAATCAATGATTATTAAGATACTATAAATACAAAATAAACAAGAGAGTTAGGCAAAGCAGATAACGGTAACAAAAAGAGACTAGATAGAAAGCTTACCCCTATCCTGGGCTCACTTACAAAACTCCAGCAGAGCAGATCTCCAGAAGAGATCCTTCCCTACTGGTAGCCAGCTCTTAAGTAGGTCTGGGAGAGATGGAGCCAGGCTCCACAGGTGAATTGCCTTCACCTGTGCTCCTCTGGCTGACTCAAGGCTCACCTCAGGTGATCAATCAGAGGTTCAGGCCGTGACTCAGCAGTTCCCATACAGAGGCATACCTCACATGAGACCCCAGACCAGCAGTTTGGGAAAGAACAGTGACTGGTCCGTGGGATCTCATTGGGAAGATGCAGTAAAAGTAATTAAAAAGAAAGAAGAGTTTCAGGCAGTTTATTCCCGCTGAGTGCTCTCTGCTTGCGAGTGTAACCAAGTCCTGTTCTGTCGATGGGACTGTGAGAATGGCTCTGTGAGTGCTGGCCAACATGTTGTGTTAAATAGCTGTGGGTTTTGTGCCAGGTCTGGCTGTGCAGTCTGCTGGGAGCAGCATCAGTCTGAGACCTGACTGTTTCTCCCCAGCCTCTCAGCTCTTTCATTTAATTGGTTTTCCATCAAACTCTCCAGGAGAAATATCTTCTCCATCAGCATGCAACAGTATTCCAAAATGTGTTTTGCAATGGGGAGTAAAATGTGATTCTTGTATTTCGGAGTAAGATAATCACAAGTCCAGCGAAAATTTGAAAGAATAATTCCTTGGGAAATTATACCTGAGGTTGATCTGTGTGTCTGTCAGTGAGAATGTTTGTCTGCCCTGGTTTTATTAAACCATTCAATGCATGTAAAATAAATGAAATATTCTCTCAGCTATATTCACTACTCCTTAAAGCCGTGTCTTTCTGCCAGAAGATGAAGAGGGAAGTGGAGATAATCTGAGCACTGGATCTTTTGGCTGATGCTTTACAGCATCTAATGCAGCAATTACCTGATCAGTGGCTCTACCTGAATTACTGTGGATTAATCAATTAGAAATTAGCAGAAGCTGATGAAGTAATAATGGAAATGTAGCACTCATGGGCTCTTGGGGATGTTCCATACCTTTACTTGTAACTGCTGATTGCAGAAGAGTATTGCTTGTGTTAAAGGCATTTGCCTGAAACCTTCATTGTGCTTTTTAAGAAGTTTTAATAAAGAAAAAGACAAGAAAATCAAGAAAGACAGGGACTTTCATCATGTAGGTTTTGCATGTGCAGAAACTTAAAATAATATACACAATTTTCAGGTCAAACAAAAAGGTCAGTCTGGAAATACACAAGGTTTCTGCTGCCTTGATTAGCTGTGTTCAGCCTAACAAATTCCTAAAAAGACTTCCTAAATGTATTTGTTTAGAGTCTAATCCTCTTACGTTAAACAGAGAAAGAAACAGATGGTACGTTTTGTATTCCACTTCATTTATTTGATGTGTGGAAAGCGTAGGCAGGTTATTAAATAGTTGAAGCAAGTGGGATCACAGAATTCCCATCTTTCCCAAATATAGGCTTTGGAGAAGAAACAGATTCGAGGTTTGTGCTAGTAACAAGTGATATTAAAATAGCTTAGCACCTGGATAATATTAACTTCAATTACAAGTGCTGTAAATCAAGTAGGTACTTCTAAGCTCAGAGCAAATACAATCAATGCTGATTCTGTTTGTTCAGAGTTCTTCAGGTCATTGATTTTGTGCGTTAACCCACCAGCTGCACAGCACTGTGTCCACATCCAATGAGTACAGGCAGTAATGTGACGTTTAGTTAACCATTTGTATTCACATCTCCCATCATGTCAGTGTTTCAAAGGGGCTCACAGTTTCTCAGCATCCTACCAGGTCACAGAATCACAGAATGGCACAGGTTGGAAGGGACCTCAAGGATCATGAATCTTCAACCCTTCTGTAACATGCAGGACCACCAACCTCCACATTTCGTAGCAGCCCAGGCTGCCCAGGGCCCCATCCAACCTGGCCTTGAACACCTCCAGGGATGGATGGGGCATCACAGCCTCTCTGGGCAGCTGTTCCAGCACCTCACCATTCTCACAGCAAAGAACTTCCCCCTGGCATCCAACCTCAGTCTTCCCTCCCTCAACTTCAAACCATTTCCCTTTGTCCTGCTGTTATCTACCCTTTCGAAGAGTTGATTCCCCTCCTGTTTATAGGCTCCCTTTAGGTACTGAAAGGCTGCAATGAGGTCACATGTTGTAAGAAGTGCTGAGAGTGAGATTTGATAGGAATTACCTGCACAAGGGCTTTTGTCTTTGTCTAACAGCTCTGTCTGTGGTGATGTGATGTTAGCTGAATGGTTATGGAGTAAAGGTGCAGGGAGAAACGTACCAGAACTGTACCATGCAGTTTGCTGGTGGCCAGGTGTTGCTGGAGTTTGAACTGAGTAAATTAATGCTTGAGTTTCCCTGCTTATTACCAGGAGGAAAAAAAAAAAAAAAAAAAAAAAAGTGGTCCTCAATTAATTGTCTTACAAGCAGTGAAGGTAGGAATGGAACTTTTGTCACTCTTGTGATATTCTTGGTGTAATGGCTGCTGTGCTGTGGCCTTTGCATACTACACAAAATGTTCGCTCCTGTGGATATATATATAAATAAAAAAAGAGACAGCAGATGGATGTGTTAAACAGAAAGTATATGTAGAATTGCAGTGAGACAACTGTGCTTTCCATCCCCAGGAAAGGATGCTGTGCTAGCAGCTGTTGTGGGAGAGCTACAGGTGATGTTCATACATTTCAAGAAGGTTATCAGTGGATCTGGCCGAGACATTCTGCTGGGCCATACTCTGGTGTGAAAGCAGTTGGCTAACTCAAGGAACACGTGTTACAATTCATTCTGAATGGAAAAGGGGCTGCTGTTTCAACAGAGAAAACCACGGACCCACAGAGTGAGCAGAGAGAGAAAGCAGGGCAGGACTGGCACCCAGTGTGCCGTTTCAGATGAGCTGATACTGGAGTTGTATCTTGGTGTGTGTGTGGTCAGACACGTAGGATTCTGCTCAGCATGGTGAATAGCAAACTGACTTCTCTGCAGCAAGGCGAGCCAGCTCAAGGAGCTGAGGTGGGACGTTTACATACGTCTGAAAATTCCATCCTATTTTTTGTGTCTTGCAGCTCTGAAACAGGTCAGACTCTGGTAAGTCTAATGGTACAGAACATGGTGTCTCTGCTGCCTTGGCCTGCTGCTGAACTCGATACCTGGCATAAGCAGAAAAAGCATCCTGTTCATTTGAAATGATTTAACATTTACTGTTTTCCCCTCTGTTACTGTGGAGGACTTTCTTACAGTGATCCCTAGTGGATAGTTACCATATACTTAAAATGCAGGCTCTGTAAAAACCAGGAAAAGAAAACACCCTTTATGATCAAAAAATATTTTGTACAGTAAAAAAGCCCACGCTGTTATTTTTGCATTGAATGTATCAAAATTACTTGTCCAAAATGAAGTTTCTGTCCTATCCTAACTGTAGTAAGAGGTGGAAGGGAAATGGTATAGCTCCATAAAACTATGATTACTGGGGTCTGTTTCCATAATGGGACATAATACAATAGTTAAAAGGGGCTGTAGAAACTATTAACTGCTTGATGGATGCATGTTGTAATTTGTTTCATATTTAAAAACTGTTAATTTAAAGAATGGAAACAAAGGAGAAGCTATATAAAAGTAATCAAATGCTGTTCCTGGAAGTGAAGTTTTCAAGCAGGGTGAGTGGGGGGAAGCCATGCCACCTCTTTAACTCCATGGATGCCAGGCATTTCCCATACCCTCAGCAGCACGGATGCTGGAAGTGAATGTCTTGTGAAGGATCCACATTTGTGCTAATTGCTTTAACGAGGCTAAATTCAAGACAGGTAACATTCTGGCTGTTTCTGGCACCCCGTTGATAATTTTCCCTTCATCGTTTAAGGAGAAAATTTCTGCTTTTTAATTTCTTCAGTCCCTGCATTCGAGTCCACGCTGTGTTCCGTTCAGGTTGAGGTAATGGGAAAGGCAGACTGTTTCCCAGGAATCCAAAATAAACATTTATCTTGGTGCCTTACGAAAAACATGAAGGAAAGGAAGCGTGTTGGGCCTACAGAAGTGATACAGTCTTTTTACACGGAGATAATTTATTGATTCTTGGGCTTTTGTGAAAGGAGAGTTCATTGAGGTGTGTGACCTAATTAAATAGGCTGGAACAATTGTGATTCTGGCATTTTTCTTAAAGCTGAATATATCCTGTTACGTGTTTGTGCAGAACGAGCAAAGGTGGCATTCAGGACTCCAACCACCCACGTTGCTTGTTGTAATAAACCATCTGCCATAATTCTTAGTAATTTCAGGGGTGACCTGTGCAGATTTTAACCCATAACTGTAACTATTAAACAGAACAGACAGCACGGAGCTTGATTTTTTTTCCCCCCTAACTGCCTTTAATCAGTGATATCTGGTGAAGCTTGAGTACTTCAGCTGTCTGTAGGCTGCGCCAAGTGTAGTGTGAAAAGAAAGAAAGGATTGATCATCATCTGTCCCTCCTCAAGCTAATGGTGGTGTGCCAGGTGAGTTACTGTGCCCTCAGGTGTTGGGGAGGTTTTTGGGAGCTTGGAGTTTAAGTGCTCTTCCTTGAAAGGAGGACACACCAAAATACTTTTGTGTGTTCCTACATCGCTTGTATCGTGTGGTTTTGTGTCTCAGAGTTGCAGAGTTTTCTAACCACCCTGCTGATGTGCCTTCTAAAGACTGAATAGTATTTAATAGACTTCCAGTGCTTGTGTATTTGGACACTTGAAACTGCTTAGGAATAGGGGAAGGGAAGAGGGAAGTTTTGTTGCACATAGGGTGGAAAACAGGGCAGCAGAACTTCTTCCTGGGAAGCTCTTGAATAACATACAGCCCTGCCATGCTTTTGAACTGAAGGTGGGTTTTTTTTGATGGGCTTGGGTTGTTCCAGCTCCAGTTTTCTTTATAGATAACCTCCCGGTTTGATGTGGAAAATAGGGTCCCATAGCCTAAGCCTTCTCTGTGGCTTTGGGGAAGCACGTGTAGCAAGAACTCGTCTGGAAAAAATGAGCTACAATAGAGAGCGTGCAGTGCGAGAGGGTGCAGAGCCATTCATATACTGTTACAAGGTAAGGAGGAAACAAAATATTTCCAGGAAAGAAAGTCTTACCAGTGTCCAATGTACACCGTGCCCAAGGAAAGGTGCCCTGTGATCTGTGCCTTCAGGGACAAGGCATAAAGGGAAAGGAGTCTGACAGAGCCAACTGGGATGCTGTTGGCATTGTGTTTAGAGGTTTGCTAAGGAAGAGACTGAAAGTATCCCCTCAACCCTGGGTGGCTGTGCTCTGAAGGTGGGTACTCACCAGCTCTCAGCATTAAATGAGTCAAAAACCAGTGCTTTCATCTGCGTGCTGTGAGGGACAGCAAGCACACGGATGGCTGTGGGAAGTGACAGAACAACGAGTTTTATGTAATGCAGCATAATGAAACACCTGCTTCTGTGAGAGAGGCACGGGTCGAGTGAGAAGGAATTAAGATGAGTGTTATTTTTAACAGCTTAGCCAGCACTCACGAATTGACTTAGGAAGCAAAGGCCACGAGTTCACCAGCAGTTGTCACTTCAGGCCAGTTCCTTATTAAACAACTTCAACATTATAAAATCACAGTAAACTCAGAAGCCCTGCAGTTTCCATGTGCTGTGTGTGTGGTAAAACGCAAGCATCAGACGCAAGTAAATCTCAGCCTTCAAATCTTTAGAAGTATTTTTCTAGAATAATATATATCTGAGTTCATCAGTAAGCAGAGGGCTGCTGAAATGTGTTTGGCAGTGGTCCCTGCTGCCTCCAAACACAGCTGAACAAACAGCCTGCAGCTCACACAGGAAGGCAGGCAGTTGGGTAGGAGGGCAGTAAGGGACAGCATGGTAGGCATGGTGTCCTAGCAAGGCACAAGCATACTGTCAGCTCTGTGCTCATAGAGCTGCTAGGAACTGTGCTTAGAAGGTGGTTATCCTATGGTTGGGGTGAAAGAAAGACCCTTCTAGTTTTCTGGCACACGTTAGATGACTGAAATGACTTGAAGTAAACTTAATGCACAGGACCAGATTAGTTTCAATTAGTGCAGTTGACTGAGGGCACACCTGCAGCCTGCGTGGTTTTACAAATACTGTTAACTTCAAGGTATGGAGTAACTGCCATTTATTTTAGCTGTGTGGTGTGAAATGCTGTGACTAGGGCCAGCATTAGGAGCAGAGACTTCAGATACAGCCAGAGGTGAGAGAGAAGTATCTCAAAGGGAGTGATTTGGAGAACTGCACTGGAAAGTGGCTATGGAGCATCCAGTGCAGCTCCCAGGCAGCAGCAAAATCCTGTGTTGAGCAGCTCCGATGGGTGCTTTTGGTGCAGAACATCATGAGAAGGGATGCTTCTGCTTCTCCAGCTTTTCACAGAGACCATAATCTCAGTTCAGAGGCTATAATCATTACCCTCTGGAATTTTACGTGACCTTTTTTCAGTGTGGTGGGTTGGGATTTGCAGCAATATTGAGTTAACACCAATCCACAATGTCCTTGTGCCAGGCACTGGAGTGATGCAGGGGCAGTCCAGCTGTGCCCCGTAGAGTACACAGCTGGAGCATGCAGGGAGAGGATGGGTAGATGGATGTGTGATTTATGGGGTGGACATAGAATCATTGGATGATAGAATCATAGAATGGCCTGGGTTGAAAAGGACCACAATGCTCATCTAGTTTCAAACCCCTGCTATGTGCAGGGTCACCAACCAGCAGCCCAGGCTGCCCAGAGCCACATCCAGCCTGGCCTTGAATGCCTGCAGGGCTGGGGCATCCACAGCCTCCTTGGGCAACCTGTTCCAGTGCCTCACCACCCTCTGGGTGAAAAACTTCCTCCTAATATCCAACCTAAACCTCCCCTGTCTCAGTTGGCAGCCAGTGCCAGCAGCAGGTTGATAACAAAAGTGGTGTCATTATTATGTGAGGTTGTGTTTAATGGTGCCACGTTAAACCACTTACCTTTCAATATATAGAAACACACTGAAGTAAAACATGGCAGAACGAGGAGGAGGTCTCCCTCGAATACTCCCTTTGCACCCACTCTCTGGGAAAGATCTTGATGAGAACATCAGGATGACGAGGTCATTTATGGAATCAAATACTAGGTTTAACTTGGAGAGCTCCTGATCTGAAAAGCAACTGAATATTGCCAACGTTATTGTAGTTTTGTAGCAGTTCTCCTTAGCAGTGGTGGCTTGGATATGATTCTCATTCTGCCCACCTGATTCTAAATAGTTGCTTCATTCTTCTCCCTTTCATTTCAAACTGTGAACACTATGTAAAGATTTCTCCTTGTGGCTAGCAGTGTCTAAAGCATTCTTTGTTTGACACCTTGTGTACAACAAACGTTTTTCCTCTTCTTGATGCTTTTCTCCTTATCCATCCTTTCTGTCAGGAGAAGCCTTTTGTATCAGAAGCAGCGAGGAAGAAAGAGAGAGAGTTGGTAGCCAAAGAAATGGAGAAGTTTCGGGACTCTATTCAGACTCTGTGCCGCAGTGCCTTTACGCTTGGCAGGATCATGGACTACGTTCAAGAAGACATGGATGCCATGAAGAACGAGTTGCAGATGTGGCGGCATGAGAACAGACAGCATGCAGAAGCTCTGCAGAAAGAGCAGAGGTGAGCGTGGTCAGGGAAAGTCTGCTTTATCTCTCGAGACAGATCTGTTCTAGCAGAGGGGAGAGTTTCATTCACTACAAAATGCAAATTTAGCATCAGTCTCTGCTGTGCTTCGGGGAATTTTCTTTGCAGTCAGAATTGTTTTTTGAAGTGTTAAAATCTTTCCAGCTCATGTCATGCGATGTACACGGCAGCAGCTATGCACATGTTGAGATGAGATGGGAAGGTTTAACGTTCTGCTTTATTTTTTCTTATCACGAATACACGTGGAGTAATGGGGAGGAACAGGTTAGTAGGCCTGGTAGGATCTGAGTTCCTAAATCACAAACTGCTTTCTTTGTGCCACTGAAATCTGTGTGTTCTGCAGCAGTGTCAGTAACAGCTGTTGTCTGTGCATGGTTTGAAACTAACATCAGAAAGCCAGGAGAATGAAGGTAATATCCCCAAGGAGGTCAAGCCAAGGAAGGGATGCTTCAGCCTTACTTGCCTCACTAGTATGTCTTTTTATTCTCCTTGCAAACAGAAGTACCATCCCAATTCCATGTAATCTGATCTTAAAAGTGATCTCAGATACTGAAGATTGATTTTTATCTTCATGGATTCCAATGTAGGTAACTTTGCTGCTCCATGAATTTAATTCCTGCAGAAGCAAGTATGCCACTGAGTGGTATTTTTAGCTGAGTTTTATCTGGGTAGGTAGCAGTGTGTTAATTGTTGGAAGTTTTACAGCTGCTGGCTTAGTGGGGCTGGGGTAGGAATTAGGATTTGGGTTCACATATAAAGCTTAATGATGTTAATTCCTTGCACTTACATAGCACCTTCTTAAACTGTAGTTGGGCTTAGAATGCAGTACCTCTGCAAAGAGAAAGGAAATGGCACTGGGCTTTATTTTACAGCTGGAGAAACTGAGGCACTGATCTGCTTGCCTTTCCCCAGGCACAGGGAGCAAACCAGCATCACTCCAGCAGAGCCACTCAGCTCCCTTTCACTGCTGCAACATATTACAGCTCTTAGCAGGGATTGCTGTGAGATCCTCATCAGATCAGTGTAGTGCTACGGCTTGTCAGAGCCTTCAGGGAAGAATTACGCAGTATCTGACATGAAGAAGGGAATGCTTCCCATATGTAGTGGAATTTGGATGCATTTTTGTGTTTTTGTTGTTTGGTTTGTTTGTTTTTTTTTTTTTGCTTCTGTGAAAGACAATTGAAGGATCCCATTAGGGAAATGTTAGAATTTCTAGTGATATTTTTTGTGATTTATGCCAGTGGTGTAGAAAGGAGGAGAAATCTAAATAATTATGAGATGCAGACTGTAGCTGGTGAGTCCTCACAGTGACTGGGTAATTCAGAATGGCAGCAGGCTAGTTCTGTCCATCAGCTCCCTGGCTGCTAAGCATTATGGAAAGGGGCACGCTGGTTTTAGAGCCAAACAGTCCCATTCCCTTCAGATATATCAATGTGCTAGTGGTGTTATTAGCATCTAGTTCCTGTTTATTACATTTCCTGTTCTTGTGGGATTGCCTGCCCTTGCCAGCAGCTATTGAGGGGCCAGTTTTCTTGTACCTTACCTCTTAGATGTCTACTTGCTGCAGCTTGGTGCTGCTGGCAGGCAGTGCTGTGCTGCTGGCTCATTGTAGGAAATAGCTGGTATCAGGCCATCAGCCCCCACAGCAATTGTATTTGTTCCTCTGCAGTGTGCCTCTCTCCCCTTTGAAGCCTGTTGTGAGGCCTGGAGGGATGGCTTTGCCATGTGCATCATGGTAAGATACAGGAGCCCCAGTAAAAAGTGGGTGTTGTTCTTATGCTCTGTCCTACACAACCAAGTCCCACTTTGTCCCTGAGCCAGGCACTTGCAGCTCTTGGCTGGTAAGTAAAAGAAGTGCTTGACACACACTCGTGATGGAGCAGAATAACTGCATAGCACAGAGATTTTAACAGAAAAGCTTGGTTAGACAAGAGATTATTGTTTGCTGTTGAACTGTGGGGTGTTTTTTCCTGAACAGTGTTCTTCTCTGTGGTGTTAGCTTTGTCTTTGTGCTTCTCATCCTAAACATTCTTTCAGGAGGGGCGAGCACAGCTCAAATTCTATGCAAACTTTTAAGTATTGAATGCACGTTCTTGGAGGCTTAAGAAACCTGAAGCAGCATCATGTTTCTGATAACACAACACTTTGTGTCTCTTTCAGCATCACGGACAGTGCTGTAGAACCACTAAAAGCTGAACTGGCTGAGCTGGACCAGCTGATTGAAGATCAGCAAGACAAGATTCGTGCTGTTAAAGCTAATGTTTTAAAGAATGAGGACAAAATCCGGAGGATGGTACTTAGCATAAACCTGTCTTCAAGAAGGTGAAGAAGGGAGGGACAAAAAAAAGCCTTGGGACTGATAGACTGATATTCCTACCAAATAAAAATTCTTACCAAATAGTGGAGAAAAGATATGCCTTGTTGGGATGTAAAGTGGCTAGGGACTGGGAGCCTGAGAGTTATATAAAATACCATTGATCTTTAGGTGTTGATATTACTGTGGATAAAATGATGTCCATTTGAATGCTCAAGGTGCAGAGCTATTAAAATAACTTGTTTGTTTAAATGTGAACTGCTGTTACTCACTTGCCAGGTCTTCACTGCCCCTCTTTCCCTCCGTGGCCTGTTGAGCACTGTTTCTGAGCCAGTTCTCTATGCATCTCCTTCCTCCCTTCGTGTCCACTGAGGTTACTTTTCAACATGCTGTCGTGAGCAGGTCAGGGGATTCCTGAATCTTGCAAAGTAAGCTACAAAAGAATGCCACAAGACCAAGAGATAAAGCCTTGTGTCACTTGCAGTTCCTTGCATCGTTACAGAGATGATGTCATGTTTTCAGAGCTATCAGGAATCTTATTAGGAAGGACTGAAAATGCAATACAAGCATCACCGTGTCAGGGAGCAGAAGTACTTTATCTGCACAGGTGTTAATGCCATTTTTATTGTGTGCGTTCATTTGGAAAGGATTAATTTAAGTACCTGTTTCCTCCCAAATGCATGTTCCTGCAACTTTTTGTATGTGAATAATAATTCCTCTGTTTTTTTTTTTTATTTATTTAACTGCAGGTGTCTGTACTGTTTTCCTAATGACCTCTTGTTTGTAGTTTTTCCTTATTCCTAAATCTGCAAAGTGTGTGTTAGCATAGACACAACTGTATGACACTGCCCTGAGCACAGAATGCTTTGGTCCCCTGCAAGGCTGTTCCCTTAAGATTTTTACAGTGTGTGAGTACATCCACTCCCATGTTGTTTGGATTATGTATGAAGTGGCAGTGTCCTCTTTTTCCTTCTTTTGTTGGCAAAACTAGTTCTGGGTTGTTTTTTTTCCTTTCTTATTGATATCTGGGCCTCAAAAAAATCTACCAAAAGGATAACCACCAAATAATGTATTTAATACTCAAATATGAATGTTTTAAAGGGTTTTACGTGTTTGTTTAAGTAAGTTAGTGGGGAAGATTTTATTTTCCTTCCTGGGTAATCACCTGTGGTTACACCTAGAGGTAGTCTGCCCCAGAACTTGGACTGTGACAGGAATTCAGTGCTTTGTGGATGAAAAGTGACTCATTTTCTAAGCTCAAAGTAATCAACAGCACACTGCACCTAGGAGTTGCATCCTAGCTTTAGTCACTGTAAGGGCAGGATGCTTTGCTGCATGAGGTTTTGGTCAGATTGGAGAGCAAGCAGGGAACTGTGAGAGAGTATGTGAAGTGTCTGTTCCCTTCTGAACAGTACACAGCACTGTGCTCTGTGCTTTTGAATTGTCATCTCAATTTTTAATTTGGTGAAGCAGTATCTCTACAGTAAAAAAGGAGACAGACTCTTTAGCGGGGTCTGTGGTGATAGAACAAGGGGAAATGGTTTGAGAGAGAGGAGATTGAGGTTAGATATAACTGGAACAGATTGCCCAGTGTTGTGGTTGATGCCCTGCCCCTGGAGACTTTCAAAGCGAGGCTGGATCAGGCCCTGGGCACCCTGATCTGGCTGTGGCGTCCCTGTGCACTGCAGGGGAGATGGACTGGATAGTCCTCAAAGGTCCCTTCCAACTCTAAGGATTCTGTGATCCTATTCTATGTAGAGGCCAGAAAAGCAAGACTCCTGCTGGGAGCTTTTTGTTGCCACCTCCAGCAACTGTGCATTGATTATCACCCAAGTTTGGAGCCTGTCCGCTGTCTTTCAGGTCTGATCACAGCCAAAGGTGTTCATGATGCCCACCACAAACCCCAGAGCTCAGGACTGGTGATGCAGTTTCTCCATGCAGGATAAACGTTGCCTCAGCAGTGCTGGGACTGCAGTGGTGTGACCAGGCTGTGTCCAGCCCCGCACAGTCTTGACATGGAGAATTTCTTGACCACTGATGACTTCCAGTTCTGAGGTCTGTGCTTTGGGCTTTGTAGCTCAAATAAACATCTGTGCTTCGTGAAGGGGAAGGGAGACACTGTGAGAATAGATATGGATGAGTGTGTCTGCGCAGCTGCTTGTGACTCTTGCACATGCTATACTGCCTATGCCTTGAGCTTGCCTTTCAGCTGTGGGTGGCTCATTAGCAAGGAGACTTTGCTAGTGCAGTGGTTTGGGATTTAAAAAACCCTTACACTGTTAGGCCCCTTTAGAGCTAATGGAGCCTGACAGGTCTGGGAAGCAGGACTTGTACTTCATGACATGCCTAACATTCCTCTCTCTTGTGTGGGTCAGGAGGTGGCTGCCAACCCTTCTGGTTTAGGATTGGGGAGTGTTTCTCAGCCAGAAAGGTTCAGCTGTTGGCTGGACCCTACTGGAAGGCTGCAGTGAGGTCTTCTCTTGGCTGAACAACAAGCCCAGCTCCCTCAGCCTGTCTCCACAGCAGAGATGCTCTAGCTCTCTCATCATCCTCATGGCCCTCCTCTGGATCCACTCCGTGTTTATAGTGCACTGCAGGTCGGGTTATTGGTGTCAGAACTTATGTGTGATTTGTCTCACTCACTCATGAACTAGGAGTCCTTCAGTCTTAAACTCTGCACTTTAGCTACAGGAACACCTCTTCCATCCACTAAAGGCCCTCTGGTTTCTCACCCAGCATGAAGGTAGATGCTCTGGATAGCAGACTTTACATGCTCCTTTTCCCCCAAAATGTCAGACCTCATTGGCACTTTCCAAGTGCAGTTTCTCTAACTCAACCTGCTTGATCAGTGGCAGAATTTCAGTCTAGTTTTGGCTCTGTTGGCATACTGTCCTGCTTGGAAGTACACAGATGTGTAATTAAGTTTTGCAAATGAATGGCTCTTGCCAGATCTGGCACTCAAATGCTTGTGTTTCAGGCTTTGTGGTAAATGCTCAGTGGTTTGACTGTTTCCAAATGTGAACTTCAGGCTGCCTGCTGATTCAGGAAGACAGTGCTACCATTGCTCATGTCTCATTATCCTCACACCCTGGGAAAAAGGAACACCAGCAGTGTTGTTGTTCAGCTTAGAAGTCTGGAATTTCTACTCACTTGTGTGTAATGTAGAATACCCCATCTCCAATGGAGCTGTGGAGCACACATCCCTGAGTCAGATTTGGTTTTTTCTCCATTGACCTGCTTGCCTGATCTTGCTATAGCTACCTCTGGTTTGGCTCAGCAGTGCTGTGTTGCCATGCTGCAGATCTGAAGACCAGATGGAAACTCCTTTTGGCACAGAGTGCTTGCTAAGCCGGGAGGACTGAGAGAGGGACACGTTGTTGCTTCCTCCATAGCATGCTCTTTCTTTCAGCTGTCTCCTTGCTGCAATTTGCTGTATAGGATTTCTTCCTCCATGAAGTCAGAACAGAACAGAGCAGTGAGGCCTCAAAGATGCTCTCTTGCCTCTCGGCTTACTTCCCTTGAGCACATCTTGAAACATAAGAGGGAAAAATGCCAATTACTTTTAAATGCATTAGAATTGCAAAGCTCTGGTATCCTGTGTCTGTAGAGCAAAGCCTGGCATTTGTGAAACCAGCCAACCTGTACGTGATTGAGGGGATGCAGCCCACTGAAAGCTAATTGAAAATTAGCTCCTAAGCAGCTTCACTGCAAAAATTAGAAAGAATCAGTGCTTTTATTTCTCCTCAGCAAGTGTGAAGGTGAGTGCATCTAGTATTCCTAGTGGATTGGGTTGCTGCTGGACATGGAGCGATCTCCAGCTCTCAGGAAGCCCCCCACGGTGCCCAGAGAGCTGCCCACCTGGCCAAGGCACTCCTCTTCTAACACATTTCCTGCCCTGTTTGGTGAGAAAATACGAAAGAAATAACATATCCGTTTTCCAGCGAGAAATTTAATTAGAAGGAATTAAAAGGTGTAGTTTATAGTTTAATTTAACGCGATGAAAAAAAGGATTGGTTTCCTCCCCCTACTGCCCAAATCCCAAGCTGAGTCGATGGCAGCCAGGCCTCGAATTGCATCCGACGGCCACAGAAGTGAAATGCTTACCGAGAAGAAAAGAGAGAGAGCTTCCACTTCAGATTTATGACTTGTGAAGCAGAGGTTGCACGGGTTAGCGTTAATTTATGTCGCACCGTGTCCCACAGACTTGACTTTGTTGTGTGCCCGGGAATGGGCTGAAAAACTGATTTTGTTGGCTGCTTTTACAGGTCACATGCGTGCTTTAGGTTCTATTTTGGGCCACTGAGGCTCTCGGTTTTGTATACACAGTGAAATGTGTGTTCAGACATGGGGAGTGTGTGCCTGTCCCTGCGAGGCAGGGTTCTCCCGCCCAGGTCGTTTCCCCTTTTTGGTGTTTGTTTGGATTGCGGCAGCAGTCGAGGAGCATCAGGAAGAAAATGAATGCGTGGGGCCTGTTGGTACTGTAGAGTTTTCCCCCTGGTTGAAGTCAGTTCAGCAGCAAATTGTGGTGCTGGGCTCTGTAGGGGAGCCCCTTTGCATGGTGGCCCTCCCTCAAGTGCTTCTGTCATGACTTTTCCAAAGCCACCACTTGCTGTTGAGGTTGAGAACCCAGATGTGGCTTCTTAAGGATCTCTCAGCCTCACGGTAGGCTGATGCAGAGCAGCTTTCCTCACACTCACAGTTCCAGTGTCTTTGTCCAAAAGAAACCTTTGGGGAATCCTTACACATCTCGGGCCTTTAGCAGAGCCATTGAGTAGCAGTAATAGTTGAGCTGGTTATTTCTCTTCGAGGTGAGAAGTGGGGAAGCCAGGGCCAGTGCACTCACCTTCCTGAGCTTCTGCCATCTGACAGAAGAGCCACTTCCAGTCAACCAGATACAAATGGGAAGGACTTTTATGAATTTAATGGAAAAAGGCATATTTTAACAGAGCTCTTTCTGTTTCAGAAGGCTGACTTGGTCTAAAAGGAAATGGATGGGAAATGGTAAAGGCAAGCAGCGTGAAGGAGCTGCACAGTATCTCTCAATTCCTGGGCTGGCAGCCTAGCCACAGGGACGACTTTCTGGCTAGCAGCTTTACGTTGGATTAGAGGTGCTTAATTTCTTCTGTGCTTTCAGGTTTCTCTGTTTTTGGAACAGTGTCTGCTGGTGCTGGAGACCAAGAGTCGGCTGTGCTTGGGAGGAGCTGGGGATACACAGTGCAGAGCAGAGCTGTCTGCGAAGGAGGAGCTGTTTGGATAAGAAACAGTTGCTTTGAGCAGGGGATTCAGAGCGGCTCTGGCTTTATGCTAGAGAGAAAGGAAGTCTACCTGTCCAATTTAAATAATCTCGGTGGTATTTGCAGCGCACGTTACAAAGCCAGAAGCTGGAATCAACCTGAGGTAAGTCCTGAGTCAGCATCAGTGCGTGGAGCACAGGGACAGGTAAGAACCAGAAGCAACTCTGACAGCTTGTGAGTGAGCAGTCATGATGGGAATCCTCCTCACACTCTCCTGTGGGCAGACAAGAACCCTTTTAACTGTTTGCACTGTTCTTTATTTCTTTATTTATTTTTCTGCAGAGACAGTAGTGGCAAGAGAGCCTGAGATGCTTCTCTCTGCAGCAACTCAAGTTGGTCCACTGACCATCACAGTAATGCTTCACTTTAATGTAGCTGCTGTAAGCAGAGATGGGAAAGAAAGGAAAGAGCTGCTCTGATAAGAAATGTCTAAGGATTAAGTGGTTTCACATGTATATTGACCTGAAAATAATTGCTACAATTGAGCATTTTAACTTTATGCCAACATGTCAGAAATAGCTGAAGACCTTGTCACCTCAAGACTTTATCACTCCCAAGACCGTGGGACTTGGGAAAGTCCCAAGACATGCTGATAAATGATGGCTCTGCCTTTAGGAAAACTGTAAAGCTATGGGCAAGGGTGAGGTTGGGAAGCTCTTCACAGGCATATCTAACTCCAGCCTCTGCTGGAGCAAGCTGAGACCTCATTTCTCCTGGCATTGTTTTTATAGCCACTTTGGTTCATGGCCACCCATAACCCTATGCTGACCAGCTTACTGCTTAGCACAACGAGCACATCTACACTACTCAAGTTGTTCAAGGCCAGGTTGGATGGGGCTCTGGGCAGCCTGGTGTAGAATTAGATATGGAGGTTGGTGGCCCTGCATGCGGCAGGGGGGTTGGAGCTTGATGATCGTTGAGGTCCCTTCCAACCCATGCCACTCTGTGATTCTTCAGGTTTCTTATGACTCATGCCTGCCTCTTTGTGCACTGAGGTTTGGGAGAAGGACAGAGAGGGCAGGGAAGAAAAAATGTTGCTCCCTTTTTATATGCTAGTAAAGATCTGGAATTCTTTGGCAGCTGATGCAGAGGTTGTCTTTCTTTCAAGAAGACTTGTGTTATATTTCACTGTACAACCCAGTTGTGTTTGGTCTTTGCTCTGCAATTCTTGCAGGAGGGATTTTCTTCCTGTCGTCTGCAAGTTTTACTCTCCTGTGCTCCCTTCTTGCAGGCCATTCTCTTCCATGAATGTTACTCTCAGAGAAGGGAGGAGAAGAGGGCTGCAAGGAGGGATAGCTATTGTTTAGCTTGGCCAAAGATGCACAGCCCTTTCCAGGGTGTGCAGCTTGATGTAGCAGGAAGGTTTATTTTTTCTGGTCACGCTCAGAGTTTTATTCATGCTTCTTGTTGCTCCTGGCAAGGCAGGAACTGAACAAAAGTACCTCTCTATCTCAGCATGCTGGGCCTTCACTAGTCCAAACAAAAGGATCCTGACAGGCAAAGGGACAGCTGCACCAAGAGACTGACATTTAAAGTGCCTGATCCCGAGCAACCTGGATGCAGTGAAGTGGCTGAGCAGAAAAGAGCCAGGCAGGATTTTTTGACAGCAGCAGGTTTTCAGCATTACGGCTGTGGCCACACTCAAATGGCATGGGAGAAGGCAGAGGAGAGCAGGGATGCCCTCTGGGTGGCCCCAGCATCCTGTGGGGTCCTGGTAGCTGCAGGGGCAGCTCGGCTGAGGAGCGGCTTGTGCCTGAGGCCAGCCTCGCAGCCAGGAGGAATTCACGGCCCCACACAGTGGCTGTGGTTTGCATGTAGGCCTGTGCTGATCAGGGAGGAAGGAGTGGTGTTCTCCTCCAGTTTTAGTGCTCCCTGGGTCTCAGCTTTTCATTCCTGTCCACAGAAGTGTCAAGAAAGGGCTGGTTTTATGTTTAACTCTGTTAGACCGAGGGCTGTAAACTCAAAACCCATGTTAATAGGATACTTGTCTTTAGGAGCCAAGCGGAGGGTGAGAGACCAGGGTCTCTTGCAGCTAAATACTGTTCTATTGTGCTGTGTTTTATATCTGCTGGTAGGAGCGATCAGAAGCTGTGTGGGAACGCGTGTTAAATGTGTTATTACGTTAAAATGTCACTTTCTCAAGTATCATGTGCTGTATTTGCACGGGGCTTGCGGGCTCGCAGTATGCAACTGAGGAGAGCAACTGGAGCGCAACAGGATCACCCGAAGGCATCCAGCTGCCTCCAGTGCGGGGCCACGGTGGGGAGACAGCAGCCCAAAAAGGAAAGGAGCATGAACCTCCTCTGCAGGCCTCGGCCTCCATGTCTGCTGCCATCCAAGCCCTGCCACGGGGTGGCTTTGTGGCCACGCGGAGCCGGGTCCCAGCCACCTGCTGGCACTTGTGCAGAAACAGCCAGGGGGAGTGGGAGGCTTCATCGCACTGTTAAAAGGCCACACTGACTTTGGCAAGCGTTGGGTTATGAAGTGCGGATTTCAGTGTCCCATTAAGGATGAAATTTGCTGAGAGGTGGGTTGTGGGAGGTGTCTGCTGGCTGCTGGCGTTCGCTTCCAGCTCGCTCTCATAGCCTGCTCAGAAAATTGGTCCTTAGGTGTTTTGTGCAAGTGCAAAGCGCCCTTTCTCGTGTCCAATATTTAAGTTGCATTCCTACTGTCTCTGCCTCCCTTACTTTGGACACCCATAACTCTGTATACTTACAGTATTTGCTCTGGCTGTCTCCTGGAGCTTGGCTCTTTTTTTGACACCCTTTCTCATTGTTGAAGCTGCAGACATAACTGGGAAAGCCACAAGGGCAAGCAGGCATTTTTGTTGGACAAGAAGCTCAACTTCTGATTCAACGGCTCAGTGACAGTCCTGTTTCTTGTGCTGAAGTTTCCAGGTGGTAAAGACCACTGTGAGATTGTCATACTGCTGCAGCTCTTTAATAAGTGTCCTCTTCTGAGCTGCCTTCTCCAAAGCTTTGGGAGATGGAAACAGCCACTCCGAGCGTGTTTCCAGGCTCAAAAGCAGGCATTAATCAGCACTGACACATACATTTGTATGTAATTGGCTCTCATTCCTGTGTAGGCCATTGCCTTAGAAGCCTTGAGGCTTTTTTTGCTGTAATAAAGGGGAAAAAAAGAAAGAAGGTGTTGGAAATGACACTGGGTTTTGTCTGGCCGGGCAGATAAACAGTTCTGCTAAAATCCAAAAAAGCAGGCAAGCAAAATCTCAGGATTTGAAAGGGAGTCTTACCACTGGACTCGAAGGAGGAAATCCTGAATTGGCTCTAGGTTGGAGGCTGTTCAATGACCCCAGCCTTGCACAACAGAAAAGGCATCAAAATAGCAAAGCTGCTTGAAAAGGAGATGGTGGAAAACTGCTGTTGAGTCACAGGACTCGAGGCATCATCTAGCAGACTGGCTAAGCTGCTTACTAATTGTTGAGTGCAGCTTTTGCAGTTAGCCAGAAGGCAGAGTGCCCCAGAGAGCCTCGCAGTTGAAGGAGAGGTGGTCAGGCAGGATGGTCAGGAGCCTTACATATAGCCCATCTCTGTGTCCCAGCCTCAGCCTCTCCATTCTTCATATACAATGGTGGTAACAGATCTCCTTTTCTCCCATGCCCCTTTCTCCTATCTTCTTGCAGCTGCAGGCTGGACATCTGGGCTTCCAAGCCAGGGCTCAAAATGAGAAGAGTCTTGTGCCACCAGAAATTCATCTGTGGAGGCGATGAGCGAGACAGCTCTCCTGGAAAGCCTTCACAGGACAGAAGGAGCAATAATTTGGAGGCAGCTTTGGGATTGGGACTGTTCTCTTTGCCATGTCTGAGACCCCAGAGGCAGCTTGGAACCGGAGTGCTCTGGTAATAGAAATGAGGACAGATTCAAATAAGACAAGTGATATGTTACCTTTAACACTGGGGAAAACAGAAATGGCTCAGCAAAGCTGAGACAACATTTCTGGAGCAAAGCAAGGTTTTTTTAAACAATTTCCTGATTACTTTGACTGCTTGATCTTACAGCACGAGTATTGCCCTGATGTTATTTTTTTGCATTTCATTTCCTAAGACGTCCTGAAGAGCAGGGAGTGAAAACTAAAATAAAACTTGGCATGTATTTTACAAGCTGTGCTGGCTTCTCCCAGAGTCCCCATCAACCCTTTGAACCACAGCTGCTCAGATAGCTGAGGTCACTGGAAAGGCTTCTACTGACTTCTTATGGGCTGGATTTGAAACTCCTGCAGTGGTGTAGTTGCAAGCTTGCCCAAAAGACCATTTTGATAGAAAAGCTCCCACAGGCTGCAGTAGATGTCAGGCAAGGCCTGGAAAGGATGGTCAGTTGTCTTCTAAGAGTGCTTGCAGCAGCTCCCAAGCTTTGCTTTCTCCTTCAAGCTCAACAAGAAGAAATGTGGTTAGAATTTTTTATTTTTTTATTTTTTAATGGGGAAAGTTGCTTGCCTCAGGCCAAGCAGAAAAAATGTGGAATGGAATTGGATCAAACTTTTTTTTTTTTTTTTTTTTTTTTTTAACTTTTGGAATTTTATTTAAAGAAATAATAGTGCCTTGGGCAAGAGCTGAAGCATGGAAAAATTTATCCCAAAAGGTGAATGCTTTGTGAAATTATAAGCGTGTGAAAACAGGTGGTTAAACTGAAATGGTTTTACAGATTGAAGTACAGAAGGTGCTACCAAAAACCTGTTATAAATCCTGAATTGAACTCTTCTTGAAAGGCCGAGGTAGAAGAACAGGCCATCAGCAAGTAACCTGAACCACTACCAAACCCACAGGCGACTCAAGAACCAGTAAAGACGCCAAGCAAAATGAGAAGAGGCTTTCTGAAAGGTCAGCAAGGGAGCCAAGTCCAGGCCCAGGCTTCAGTATATAAACTCAGTCTCAAAAACTACACCCTAGTGACCGACGTCTGGCTGGGACAAATTTTACATACAGCACCTGATCCAAAGTCAGTGGCAAGTGCTTTGCGATCTCCTCAGCGTTGGATCAGGGCTTTAAACGTGCAGCCAGGAAGAAAAACATACAAGCACTGTGTTTCAGCACGCTGAAGGGTAGACAAAGAGCAAGAGCCAAAATCACAGTGCCTTTTGCCGTGAGAAGTGGTGGACGTATTGCTGAGGGTGGAAACACTGAGAGGAGCCCTGTCTGTTCTATTCTTGGTCTGCACAGTAGTTGACTGAATGGTTTCCAAGCACAACGTGAGGCTCTCACTGTCCTCTTTACTATGAACCAAGTTCCTACTGAAGCCCAGCACCTCAGGAGCACGTCTTCTGGACAGATTCACCTAAAATAAATAAGAAAATTCAATTAGTGAAATGTTATGTGAGTGAAAGCTCCTTTCTCTTCAGATGAACATGCCTCTGTGTGTGTGTGCGTGTATGTTCCAAAGGATGCTTGACTCCATAGTCTATACTGGGAGACTGTCTATTGCTCTGTCCGTTCTTCACATGTCCTAGCAGAAATGAAGGCCATCCCCATTTATGCCTGACTCCCCTGAGCTCAGCTTTGTCTCAGTGAGGTCCTCCCAGAGGGCACAGCAGCCAGGGGCAGTGGGGCTGCAGCCCCACACTTTGCTCCCAGCTCCGTTATTAATGTGTGTTGGTGCAGTGCTTTCAGGCTCGCCAGGTCGCCAGGAATGAGCTGATTGCTGTCGTGTTACTAAAATGTAAGTGTGATTATGAAGTGTTATGATATATGGTCTGCAGAGTTTTACAGCTGTGTCTTAAAAGGCTCATAACATGAGGGGGAAAAAAAAAAGAGTGGGAAGGGGAGGGCTTAAACTAGAAGACAGAAATACAGTCAAATTAAGGAATACAATGGCATTGCTAATTAAAACCCCTTGGAGAGAAGGGAGGAAGGAAATGACCTAACTCCCAGGGCTGACACAGGGTGGTTATTGCCCAGGGACAAAGTGAAGGAAAGGCAAGCCAGAGGCTGGAGGTGAGACCTGGGTGATAGGAGATAAGGCCTTAAGCTCTTTTTCCACTGCCATAGAGAAAGATGGAACCAACCACGGAGACTTCACCAGTTGTCCAAACCCTTTGGTGAGTGCAAAGCAGTAATGAGGACTTCAACCAAGGCAGAGAGTTGCAACCTCAGTGCCGGCTGTGTGCACCTCACTTTGGTACAGAATAGTGTGCTGGCATCGTCCTGGAATGACAGTGTGCTCCATGAGAGCCTTGCAAGGGCTTCCACCAGACCTTGTGTACAGACAGGGTTACCAAATTACAGATTGTTTTGCTGTGTAGCAGTGGAAAAAGAGTTTGGAAAGACAAATCATGAAAAAATTCATAAATGAACATGATGCTCATCGAAGCCAAACCTGGACAGTTGTTTTCATCAGTACAAAAGAAGTTTAAGTTTGCCTTTTTCCTGAAGTAAGTTGTTTTTCTATGCACTTGTGAGATAAAAATAATCTGAATTTGTCCTGTTGTCTTATCCTTTCTTCAGATATCCACCACAGAAGTGCAGGACCCTATGACTGTGCTTTGAGTCCTACAACTTTGTCTTCTGTCCCTTCAAAGCAGGATGAGTCTTGAGGTCTCCTCACCAGCCTCTCCAAGCAGGACCTTATTCTGCCACCTGGTATCAGAGCAGCACCTCTCATTCCAGGCAACAGTGGCACATCACCTGTTGGGCAAGTAACTGTTCAACCAGTCAGCCTTCCTCTTTGTGTGTCCAAGCCTGGTGAAATGGTGAAGTGAGGATGGTGAGGCCCTGGCACAGCCTTACCTGGAGAAACTGTGTCTGCCCCATCTCTGGCAGTGCTCAAGGCCAGGCTGGATGGGACTTTGGGCAGCCTGGCCTGTAGGAGGTGTCCTTGCCCATCGCAGGGGTTAGGGCTGGGTGGGCTTTAAGGTCCCTTCCAACCCAAACCGAGTCTATGAAGAAAAATAAAAGCTTTCCCAGAAAGCATGAGCATGACATGTCAGTGTGAATCGTGCTGCGAGGGGACAGGATGCACTGTTTCAGCCTTTGGCCTTGCTTCCAGAGAGGGGACTCCAAAGAGCTCCATGCCATTTATTCTTGCCTTGGCTCTGATCTTGGCTTTTTCCTTCAAAGCAATCCAACTGGAAAGTGTGTAGGAACTGCTAGTCTTCCTGTTCTCCATTTTATCCATTCAACAGAGTCTCTTCCACTCTCTTTGGATTTTAGTAGTTAATTAGGTGAGTCAGTACTTCCTGGTCATAGCCATGACTTCAGCACCTGATGTGTAAGGTTCAGAGCCTTCCAAGATGACTT
This sequence comes from Tetrao urogallus, assembly GCF_951394365.1. Lineage (NCBI taxonomy): Eukaryota > Metazoa > Chordata > Aves > Galliformes > Phasianidae > Tetrao > Tetrao urogallus. The sequence goes on from NC_136821.1 coordinate 35,555,929, forward strand.
CAGTCCACCATCCAGATTTTCTTAGAGCTAAGTATGCATAGATGAGCCTTTTTTTTTACATGCAGCCTTAGAGCTGTTGGATTACACAGCTCCATACAGGTTGGTCCAAAATCCAGATAAATTTAGATCAGACATCAAGTCCTGCCAAAGACTTACAGATCAAAGCAAGAAGAGTGCTGGCATGGGAACGCAATAGCATTCACTACATTGGCTTCCTCTCCAGCTCAGCAATGGATCTCTTTCAGTTTGAGGCAGGCCACCTCCTTTCCATTGCTTGGTTTAAATGGCTTTGTACATCATCTTTGTACACTGTTTGCAGCAGTGGAGCAATGATGCAAACAGAGATCAATAATAATAGCAGAGAAGAATTAACAGGGGCTAATAATGACTTTGTCAGTTGGAGATTTGCTTTCTTATGAGACTGTCTTTCCCTCCCTGTGTTACTCACCTACAGCACTTTCTGAATGTTTCTTAAGTGTACTTGGCAGAATGAAATGCCATTTCCACATGTTGTGGCATTGATAGACTCCTTTTACTGAAGTTAAAAAATGGTCCTTACAGACTCATTTGTGGTACTGCTAATGCACTGTCTCAAGTGAGCAGTGAAAATTACGTGTCACCACAAGGCATAAGTAACCAGGACAGGTTTTTAAAGCAGGCAAAGCTGATCTGCCTTACCTGCTCGTGGGAAAGCTAATTTTTCTGTACTTTACTGAATTTTTCCTACATCTAAAATGACACCAACTCTTTCCCCCTGTGTTCTGGAAGGATGTAATTTTTGAGATGGATGAAACCTGACAGCAGTGGGAGCGGAAGTACACAGCACTGATCAAAATCTGCTTTCAGCAATCCACACTGCGTTTACTTCTCTTTGTCTAATGATGGAAAGGAAAAGGAAGAGGACATTTCTGATACAGGATCTGTCAGCACAGCATGTTTGGCCTCAATTGGTGCCAGGGGAGATTCAGGTGGGACATGAGGAAAAATTTAACCTCTGAAAAGAGCGGTCAGGTGCTGGAATGGGCTGCCCAGGGAGGTGGTGGCATCACCATCCCTGTGGGTGCTCAAGAAATGTTTGGATGTTGAACTGAGGGACATGGTTTAGTAGGAAATATTGGTGGTAGGTGGACGGTTGGGCTGGGTGATCTTGGAGGTCTTTTCCAACCTTGGTGATTCTCTGTAAGCTGTGGTCAATTTCAAGCCAGAAGCCAGTCAGCCTAAGATAATTAGGACAAAAGATGTTGTGGAATGTGATGATCTCAAATGATACTGTCTTCCTGTAAGCTGAAAGTCTATCACTTATTAAGGCAACTCTTAACGTCAGAAACTTTCAACCTCATAAACTTTTCTTTGAGGACCACGCACAAACCTGGAACAAGGTTCCAGCCATGTAACTGGTCACTCTTCTGCAGCCCAGAGTCTGGAAAGGACAACTGCCTCTTCTCTCATTTAACTTGAGCCTAATTACGTGTTGCATGTCACTGTCACGACTCCTAGTGCATCCCTTTTGCTGTAGAACTGGCCTCCGGGTCCTCGGGGAAAGAACAGGCTTTCCCTTGGCCAAGGAATGAAACCTTGCTAACTGCTAACTCCTGAAGATCAGGATGAAGTTAGAAAGTGAAACGATACTTCCAAGTCCCAGAAATGAGGAGTTTAAGGGTGAGAAAGGGGCTGTGTGCTGGAGTTTCCAGCTGTCTCTGTCACTTCCGAGGGGAAAGAAAGAAACTCACAAGCCTGACCAAAGCCTTTCCTGGAGGATCTGTTCCCTGGGAATTCTCACTTTGATGGCTGTGAAATCCATAAAGTTTTTCTTCTTGTATGTGGGAAACTGAAGTTAAGATCCAGTGGGGCTGTCCTTGGTTAAAGAAATGATGGTAAATATAACTTGCAAATGCAACACCAAACGTGGGCACATAAATCAACACCTGAAGTGCCCGTTTATATAGGCTGCCTCCTTCCTGGGGGGCTGTGGAGGAGTCATCCTGCAAGCAAAACCCCATCGAGCAGGAGGAGGCAAAGTCCCATCAAGATATGACTTCACAAATCCATCAGCAATTTCATTTCAGAAGAGATACAAGGATTTAATACAGCTGTCAGCAGCATTCTTCAGGTCGCACTGCTGCATGAAAGAGAGTGTTAGAACCTGGGACTTAAACTAAACAGATTTCCTATAGGAAACACACACAAAATTACATTGCTTCTAAAGTTACTTTTATAGACATTTTCCCTGAGAAGTATTTCTCCCTGGAAAAATAAATTCACAGGATGTAATTAAAACAGCTATATGTGTACACTGGAGTGGCCCCCTTTAAGTGCTTCACCAAATGCACCACTAAATAAAGGAATGAAAGCCAGCTTTGTTTAAATCTATTAATAACAATATGTATTAATTATAAAATGAGACATTGTTCTCTTAGTTTATGGTTATGAAAATAGCCTTTAATACGGCTGAGAGTGGAGTACTCAGCTTTGCAGTTGTCTGCACTGTTAGCAAGGCTTTGAAAATCTGCCACAATCTGCTTCTTTTCCTTGTCACACCCTGACCTGATAAAGGCAATAGGTATCAGATTCCATGCCCTTTAGATTCTGGTAGTAACTGGGTGTTGGTGAGTTTGTTTTCATCTGCTTTTCTTGCCCTTTTCTCTGTTTTTAGCTCCTTTTTTTTTTTTCTTTCATTTTCTTGAAAAAGTATTAAACTCTAACACACTGCATTCTGTTACAGTTTGACTTGGAGCTCTGGGGAATGACCGCTGAAGAGGTTTGTAGTGATCCATCTCCACTCTGAGAGGGAGCGTTGCTGCTGCTCAGTGCACCTAGATAATGAAGGATAATAATTAGCTTGCCCCTGTGCCCCAGTCCAGCACAGCTACTCTGCCTCCCTTGCCATTACTCCACCAGCAGGACTGTATAACAGGACGCTGCTGACCTGAGGAAGGGATGCTGATGGTACTCAAATCAGGCGCAAGTAGCTGGATGGCTTAGAGATGCTTTTCATGTTTTGGCATCTTGTGGGGTTACCTGTCATCTCCCATAGCCCTTGCTGATGCAGGATCATTGCTCTGCCATTTTGGGGAGCAATTCAGCTGGCCTCATCTGCTGGAGGGAATTGGTGCAGTGCAAAGGAACATCCCAGCTGCTACTCTGCTCTTCTGTGTAGGTCAACTCTTGCTTTGCTATACCTGGTTGGATACCTTTTATTTTTTCTTATAGTGTCAATTTGAGTTGGAAAGGACCTTTAAAGGCCATCTGGTTCAACTACCATGCAATGAACAGAGACATCTACAGCTGCATCAGGTGCTCAGAGCCCCGTCCAGCCCGGCCTTGAATGTCGCCAGGGATGGGGCAATTCTTCCATTACCTAGTTTCAACCTTCATCCTTTCCTACTAGCAATACAAGCTAGAAGTCAAAGAGTAGAGTGGCACCTGTAAAATGTTTTGTATTTGCTATACTGCTGTCCTGATCCCCTACAAAGCATTTCCATGTCTTTCAGGCAGGAATGGCTGCGTTCTGTGTCTTTCTCAGTCGGAGCAGAGAGATGTTTCTAATGCATCACCAGTGCTGGACCCCTTTGCAAAGGGCCAGGTAAGAACTTGGGGTCATTTGTTAGAAGAAATGTTGCATCACTGTTAAGCCTAGAGAAGGAGACACTGTAAGAAGGATTATCAGAACAGCCAATGTGCTTTCTTTACTGGAAGTTTTGGTAGCTGAGGCATTTTAAATAGCCTCCCCAGAGCTCCTTCCAGTTGGGGAAAAAAACAAAACAACAAAAACCAAAAAGAGACAAAAGGAGCACAGCAAAAATGAACAGAGATTGATCTGAAGTGCCTTGCAATAGAAACCTCTTCCCCGGGAAGGATGGGAGCAGGGAAAGGAGCTGAGAGTTCATTTTCATTTTCTAATTAGCCCTGAGCTGCCTCTCCCTGCCACGACCAGCCAAAGCTGGGCCAGGGAGCCACTTTGGAGCTGTGCAGCATCACTGAATGGGAGTGGGGAAAACAACTGGGGAAATGTTTTATGTTCACGCTGTACCTCGGAGGTGGGCCCGTGTCCAGAGCGTACGGTAAAACACGCAGGAATGCCGCTGGTCAGAAACACGCTCGTAATTCTTATGCCCCTCTTTCCAAAAGACACCTTTCTTCATTTAATTGTTTTAAAACCGCAGCATGTTCGCATTACCCTCTGCGGAAATTACATCTAAGAATGACTTTGTAGTTTCTTTTTTTAGTGTTGCGAGTGGAGCAGGGGGTTGTTCTTGCTTTGTTTAGTTTCCCCAAATCCCTCTCACCGTAACAGCCAGAGGCTTCTTTTTCCCTTTTATTCTCCTAGGACTCAATTCAATAAATATACATCCGGCTCCTTCCCAGGCATCGTCTGGCTTAATGAAATTGTGCTAGGCACTTCCAAGACAAGGATGTTTATTTTTCTCTGCTGATTTGGTTAGGCTGGCCTCGGCCCCGCGTGCCCGCAGAGCTGCTCCATAAAGAGACCCTTGTGATTGCACGGGGATGCTGTGTCAGCCGGTGAGCGCCTGCACTCACTCAACACGGGGATTCTTTTACTTCGGAGCCGGAGTTGGGCGGGCGGCTGTATTTTCTATATACAACACAGAGGGAAAAAAAAGCACGCCGAGAGCACGGTGTTAAGGTGCGAAAGTCAAGCACTCGCAAGGCAGATATGGCTAGAACTGTCTGGAGAGCAGGCTTAATTCATCTGTTTATGTGAGCACATTATGAAACTCTCCTATTTTTTGCCCAGTCCCGCGCTTGTCTTTAAGTTATGGCATTTTCCAGCTTTTGCCAGAACTTTCTACCTTCACAACCCAACACCCTGGCCTGTTCCTGGATGCTGTGGTGAGGTTAGAGGTGTAGACACTGCCACAGTGGACATGGGGAGCCATTTATCACTGACAGAATTATTCAGGTTGCAAAAGAGCCTTAAGATCACCAAGTCCAGCCATCACCGAACACTACCCAGCCCACCAATAAGCCACGCTCCTAAGCATCATGTCCATACATCTCTTAAATGACTCCAGGGATGGGGATGGGGACTCCCTGGGCAGCCTTTTCCAATGCCTGACTACTTTTTCCATGAAGAATTTCTTCCCGATATCCAATCTAAGACCCTCCTTGATGATGTTTCCTCACATCCTACACGTTATCAGTGTCCCACAAGTTTGTTCTCCAGTGCTGGCAGCAAACCTCATTTTAGACAGGGTCTGCATTCTAAGTCACTGGCCGCTGAACCTTCAGCCCTAGGTCATGCCTACTAGTTGGCAGCCCTGCACATAGCAGGGGGCTTGGAACTGGATGATCTTTGAGGTCCTTTTCAACCCACGCTATTCTATGATTCTGTGATTTTGCAACTGCCTGAAATGTCTCAGAGTTCCTTGGCGATGGCATGAGCTGCTCAGAGAAAAGGATGTTTTGCTGTTTTCCTTCTGTGGCTTCTCCTCAGCTCAGCCCAGGCTGTTTTATAGGCTCCATCCCACTGGCACACTTCAGTTCCAGCTGTCAAGACAACCTTATAGAGAAGGTCTATGTCACAAAGCCATCCCTCTTCTTTGGATGTCCATCTCTTGAGCAGAGGTAGGCCTCCCTCCGCAGTAGGCTGGAGAATGTTGGAGGGATAGGCCATAGGAGCCATCACTCATCAATAGGGAAGGCCAGAAAACACCTCCTGCTTATATCCTGCCCACCTCTCCTGAAGCCTCACATTTGGAGGGCTGAGTTTGGCTGTGCTGATGTCACTGAACACCCTGCTGCACCCATAAAATACCCGTGCTTGGACATTTCCTGAGCCACCAACACCAGTGCCATAAGGCTCCTCAGCAAAGCTGTCAGCTGTCTCCAGACAAGTTCAAACACTTCAGGCTGCAAGTCAGAGTTTCAGCCGACAGATATGAAGTACGATCTCTCTTTGTGTCAGGAGACAGTCAGTGCTTTGAGACGTTCTGCATCTTTCCATGCAATAAATAATAAAAGCTTGGCCAATTGCCATTTGGACGAACCGATGCAGAAAAGCCAGGTGCATTCAAATGCCAGTAGTTCAGGGTGATTCCTGTTCTCTTCGGCTCTGCTGGCGGTCACTCACAGAACAAACCATTTTCTTTGCCTGAGAAACCTTCGATCAAAGCCACGAGGGAGTTTGGAAATCTCCATTTTCATATTCAGAGGGAGATGGTTGCTCAGGGAGCATCAGCGACCTGCCTGAGGTCATGTAGTGAGGGGCAGGAGTGGGAAACCTGCATTGTATTAGTGGCGTATCCCGCTTTCCTCCTATTTACACTGTCCTCAACTTGTTCAACTACAGCCTTGCTTTGAAAAGAGCTGGTCTTGCTGCTTTCAGTTAGATTCGCTTCCTAGTTTGCTCATGATGAAATGTTTGATGGCTATCAATAAATGTGATTTCTTTCATGTTAGGCTCTCCTCTTTTTAGTTCTGCGAAACTACCAAATATTTCAATTAGGGCAGTTTCTCTATTCAGCTGAGGATGGAAGCAGCACAGCAAATTCCAGTCTACCAAAAGAGTGGGTGAAACCAATGGACTAACTGTAACTTTGAACAAACTTTTGACATTTTTTGCCTAGGAGCTTACCTACATTTTCAATGCTTTCAGCAAAGTGAAGGACAAATATTCCCATTCCCAGCAAAATTGCATCATGGTCTCTTTTTTCCTCTGTATGGGGATTAAGTCTGGTCACATTTGAGCCAAAGCAAGGGGAAGGTTCAGCTCCCAGTGACGAGGGAAGTGTTTTGCACGTGTGCTGGGCATTAGAAATGAAATTTTCTGTTCCCCCATCTCTTAGAGTGGCTTTCTTCCTGCTCTCGCTTTTCTTTCAGGTACTTCTGCTACACAGTCATGAAAGAAGTTTTCCAAAGGACAAAGAAGAGAAGAAAAAAAAAGAAAAAAGAAGAAAAAAAGATTTCTAGTTTGATTTTCCTATCAAAATCGGAGCACTTTTGTCTTCAAAGTCCCTAGTGAGAGCGTGGGAAGTTTGACTGAGTTGTTCCTGCGTGACTCATTTCTCAGCAGCTCTTTGCTGTCAATGGAAACTTGTCCTCAACAGATTTTATGTTATTTTCTAATCTGCCTGCAAGGAGGTGTTTTGCTTGTTGACTGAGGTGAAGGAGGTGCCTGTTTCTCCTTTGGATATTCCCACATCTACCGTCAGAGGAAGGCTCTAGATGGCAATTTCTCCCAGCAAATCGTGATGTTGGTGTTTCCACCTGCCATCTCCTGCTCAGATGTGGCCTGCAGTTGCTGCTGCTGATGGCCTGATCAGAGTAATGATACCCACCAGCATGCCTGCCCCAAGCACCTGATGGAAGGTCAAAATGCATAAAAATACAGCTGATGCATTGGTCTTCTCCATGAAGACAGTCATATTAATGTATGTTAAGACAGATGCACAGCACTATTAGCTTTCTGCACTTCTATAAATTCATTCCAGGAGCTTAACAGGCACCCAGGTGGGACCTGATGACTTCTTTGTGATTACAGCTCCAATCCAAATGGCAATCCTGGATGCTATAATTAAGATCTCCTCTCATTTCTCATTGCTGGTTTCTGTTGCAGCCACTTATTAATATACACCTTCATGTCCACTACAGAAACTACATAAACACCACAGAAAACTGTTGAGCTCTGCAAAAAGAGGGAAAGAGGGGATTTCCCCCCTCCCTTCCCCACAGATGCATTTATCACCAGGGCAACTTGACTTTAGCATTCACTAAAAATTGAAGTTGTTGGCTTAGATCCAGGAAGAGAGAAGTTTTGTAGACTGAGCTAAGTGTGAATTACAGTAACAGCAATGACTCCTTTCCTTTCCTTCCCTTCCCTTCCCTTCCCTTCCCTTCCCTTCCCTTCCCTTCCCTTCCCTTCCCTTCCCTTCCCTTCCCTTCCCTTCCCTTCCCTTCCCTTCCCTTCCCTTCCCTTCCCTTCCCTTCCCTTCCCTTCCCTTCCCTTCCCTTCCCTTCCCTTCCCTTCCCTTCCCTTCCCTTCCCTTCCCTTCCCTTCCCTTCCCTTCCCTTCCCTCCCCTCCCCTCCCCTCCCCTCCCCTCCCCTCCCCTCCCCTCCCCTCCCCTCCCCTCCCCTCCCCTCCCCTCCCCTCCCCTCCCCTCCCCTCCCCTCCCCTCCCCTCCCCTCCCCTCCCCTCCCCATTAGGGAGACATTTTTTAGTTTCAGTGTCAGGAGCTGGAGAAAAGCCTTGTCTAATGATCCAGGCGTGTGTCTGCTGTGCTGGATTGGTATTTTTAGATCCTGGAAGCTGTCCTTGAGAAAGCAACAGGTCCCAGTTGCTGGGTGGATCTGGTTTCAAATGGCCTGGGATCAGTGCAGTGATGCAAAATGGTGCCCACAGAGAATGAATTGCCAGACTGCCAGCCATGGAGCAAAGGTGGGGGAAGGGAGCTTGTGCCCTGGGTGCCAGTAGGCCTGGCCATGGCAGGTTTCAAGAAGTTACATGCCCCAAGAGAGCGAGCTAGCAAAGCCTGACTCCAAAGGAGCTACTCAGTCCAGTGACTTTTGCAGCCTTGCACCTCAGGAGCACAGCTGGAAAGCAGACACTCTAGCATGCTCTGATGGTGAATGTTGTGATAGGAAGTCCTACACTCTGCTTCTCCACTGGCATCTTCCCTTTCAAGCTGCTGACCATGCTGCAGGCTCCCAGCTATGTACTGGGAATAGAAGATAACTGTGTATATGCTTGAGCTCTGGAGCTGGGCTTATCCAGCCTCCTGGTGCGACAGGCTGGAAGAGCAGCCAGGGTGCCCACTGCTTATCCCTTCAGCTTTTAACAGATACATCTGGTCAGAGTAGTCAGCTATTCTGGATTTAAAATTATTTCTCCAACCTTGGAAAAGGCATTTCTTAGGTCTTGTACCAATGCTAACATATTTGCAGAAGGTACATTTTTCCATTGCACTCATTTAGTGATACAGATTTACATCAGCTTGTATTTCTGCACAGCAGTTTGGCAAGGCACCTACAGGTTCCCTGTACTGGCCATCCCCAAGACTGGGCAGCAATTACAGTGACCCCCTTTCTACTACCTCCCAATGAGAACCAGTTAGGTCTTCTTGGGATGGGTTGGATTTCATGTAAATACATAAAACCATATATAAATATGTGGATATGAGAGAAGTGAATGGTTAAACAGGAAGCATTTTCTGCAAGAACTGAGAGCCCAGAATCATGAGCAGACCAGACACTTCCTTTCCAGCTTTGCCTGTTCTATTTACCAGCCACTCTGTGCTTCTGTGAGGCTCTGCTTTGCCCATGGGGACAACATACTGCAAGTAAACACTGCTGTGCCCTCTGCTTCCTTTTATTTCCTGTCTACACTGTACCCATGACAGAAGAGGAAAAAGCTCCAAATGACACAGCCAAAAAATAAATCTCTAAAGTAAAGTTGTGCTGACAAGGCCTCTCCTTACGTGCCTTGAAAGGTGGCATCATGTTCTTGATAGGAAGACACTGAAGTACCAAGGTTTCTGTCCCTTGCAGTAACTATTCCCTTGTGCACACACTGTTACAGCTTTTGGACTGAGGCCGTGCATATGAAAGCCTACGGACTGATGTGCCTTTTTGCTCTGGATGGGACCCCACCTTGGCCAGCAGTCCAGCACAATGGTCTGTAGCTGGGGAGCTCGTTAAATCTAGCCCCATCAAATCTGTGGTGACAGCAAACATGACAGCTAGCATGCTGCTCTGGTCTGTCTTGTGCTATTATCAGGCATAGCTATAGGGAACTGAGATGTACATCTAAGGTGGATTTTGAGCTCCACCTAGCCCTAGTGTCTGGTTTCCAGATCTCATCCCTTTGACTCAAGGAGATCCCAGCAGGCGTTGAGTCACATTTCCAGACCAGCAGCCAATTAATTCTAGGGATGTTCCTTGGCCTCACATCTGTCTTGTCTAATGGCATAAGGACTGCAGCAGGGGAAGGTGGCAGTACTGGCCAGCATCACTGGCTTCTGAAAATCCCATCCATTCCTTTCCCCTTTGGATCTTTTACTAGGCAAGGCAAACTGGTTTGATTTGCAGATTGCACATCTCTCCCCTACATTATTCCTGCCCATATAGTAACGGTTACAGGAAACCTTATTTGCAGCCAGTCTGGCATTTGTGGACTGATGCCCTGTCACAGAGAAGCAGGAGTGGAACTCGAGGAAAGCCAGAGGGATTACCACCACTCCCTCTAGCACTGGGAATTCAGATGTACAGGCAGATGCGTTTCCAGCACTCAGAGAGTGGCTGCGGTCCACAAGGAGTTGCTCCAACAACTGCCCTCGAAGGAAGCTGGTCTTGATGAGAGCCACATTCCTTGCAAACCTTTTGCACCTCTGCATATCTTGCTATATCAACTGCACTTCCAAAGTGCTGTGCCTGTATGGGCACCCTACAAGCCCTCTGCTCCCTTCTAAGGGTGCACCTTTGAGCTCTGTACTTGCAAATACCTGGAGGGCGGGGGTTACAACAGTAGCAGATTTTTGGTCAGAGCCTGTTCCTGCAGATTTCCTGGTCACGTCTTCATGGCTTGCCTTTTTGCTGACAGCCAGCTCCATCCATCCTCAGCACAGCTCCTCTCTCCCCAACAGCAGGAGACACAGGGAGCCATGCTGCGGGGAAAAACGGGGAAATATGATTGCACAGAACTCTCTCTGCAGTTTGAGTGATGGGTAGACCTTGTTTAACCTAAGAAAGATCCTGCAGCCCACCAGAGCAGCTTCTACCCCCTGAGCTGCGGGTGGTGGCTAAGGGCTGAACAGTGATGGCACTGCCTGTTTCCAGCACATCTCTTCTGGAAGTAGGAGTGCCCAGATCCGTGCACCAACAAATGAGCTCTGTGCTTTTGGAAAGAAACTTGAGAAGCAACCAGGGCTTGGATCCATGGTGCTGTGGGGAATGGACCAAAGTACATTTTGGCTGATGATGATGAGCTGGCAGAAGACAAACCTCACAGACTCCCTCAGCCCAGAGCTTCGTCCTGCTGAGCTCCTCACAGCCAATCACGGAATTGTTTGAATTGGAAGGGACCTTTACATATTATCTGGCTCAAATCCCCTGTGATGAACAGGGACAGCTACAGCACAATCAGGTGCTCAGAGCCCATCCAGTCCGATCTTGGGTGCCTCCAAGAACAGGGCATCCACCAGCTCTCTGGGCAACCTGTGCCAGTGCTTTACTACCCTTACTATAAAAAATTTCTTCCTTATATCCAGTCCATATCTCCCCTCTTTTAGTTTGAAGCCATTTTCCGGTCACAACAGACCCAGCTAAAGAGTCTGTCTCCTTCTTTCCTGTAGCTCCCCTTTAGATACCGAAAGACCTCTCAGGTCTCTTCGCAGCTTCTCTTCTCCATGCTGAACAGCCAACAGCTCTCTCAGCCTGTGCTCGGAGGCAAAGTGGAGCATTTCTGTGGCCCTTCCCCGGACACGCTCTAACAGATGCACATCTCTCCTGTACTCAGGGCTCCCCATCTGGACGCAGTGCTCCAGGTGAGGTCTCACAGCACAGAGGGGCAGATCCCCTCCCTCCACACTGCTTTTGATGCCGCCAGGCATCACGATGCATAGACATGATGCAAACCAGGCTGGCTTTGCGCTGTGAGGGCACAGCGGTGGCTCACGTCCAGCTGCCGTCCACCAGCACCCCCAGGTCCATTTCGGCAGGGCCGCGCTCCATCCTTACACCCCCCAGCTTGCACCGATGCCACGACCCAGGTGCAATACGCGGCGCAGCTCCACCAGGAGCTCCGGATTGCCGGCCGGGCCGAGCCGAGCGCTTCTGAAGGAGGAATCGCTCGCTGAGAGCCGCCTCCTCCGGCCGGGGAAAACCACCTTAACGCTGAGGCAGGAAGCGGCGGCGGGCACCAATCAGGCCGGGCTGGGGAAGGGAGGGCCGCGGCGGCGGCGGAGAGGAGGCCGCGATGTGAGCCGGCTGCCTGCGGGCGGATGGCCGAGGGCAGTCCTGCCGGCGGCGGGGCCGCCCCGGGGGAAGCGGCGGGCGCCCTCCGCGCCCCGGGCGGGCCCGCAGGTAACGTGAGGCGGGGGAGAGCCGCGGGGCGGCCGCGGGGAAGCTCGGAAGCTGCGTGGGTCCGGGATCCGAGCAGCCGCCCGCCGCGGCGCTCAGCCCAACGCCCCTCTCTCCAGCGCAGGTCGGAATCTGAAGGAGTGGCTGCGGGAGCAGTTCTGCGACCACCCCCTGGAGCACTGCGAGGACACCCGGCTCCACGATGCAGCCTACGTGGGGGATCTGCCCACGCTGAAGAGCTTGCTGGAGGAGGAGAGCTTCCAGAGGTGAGGAGGTGCTGAGGGAAAGACGCTGAGACCTGGAGCGTGCACAGAGAAGGGCAACGGAGCTGTGATGGTCTGCAGCACGGGTCTGATGGGGAGCGGCTGAGGGAACTGGGGTTGTTCAGTGTGGAGGAGAGGAGGCTCAGGGGAGACCTCATCGCTCTGCAACTGCCTGCAAAGAGGTTGTGCTGAGCTGGGGTCGGCCTCTTCTCCCAGATAGCAGTGGTAGGAGGAGAGCTGGTGGCCTCAAGTTGCTCCAGAGGAGGTTCAGTTTGGATATTAGGAACAGTTTCTTCACAGCTGCCCACGAAGGCAATGGGGTTGCTGTCCATGGAGGTGTTCCAGACCTGTGGGGGTGTGGCACTGAGACACGTAGTTAGTGGGCATGGTGGGTTGGACTTGGTGATCTTAGAGGTCTTTTCCGACATGAATGATTCTACGATTCTATGACCCTCCTGGTCCTGCACTTTGGCCGCAACAAACCCAGGCAACGCTGCAGGCTTGGAGCAGACTGACTGGAAGACTGTGTAGAGGGAATGGGCCTGGGGGTATTGATTGATGCTCGGCTGAACATGAGCCAGCAGTGTGCCCAGGTGGCCAAGAAGGCCAATGGCATCCTGGCTTGCATCAGGAACGGTGTTGCCAGCAGGAACAGGGCAGTGATTGTACCCCTGTACTCAGCTCTGGTGAGGCTGCACCTCAAGTACTGTGTCCAGTTTTGGGCCTTTCAGTGCAAGAAAGACATTGAGGCCCTGGAGTGGTTCAAAGAAAGGCAACAAAGCTGGTGAGGGGTCTGGAGCACGGGCCTGATGAGGAGAGGCTGAAGGAGCTGGGAATGTTCAGCCTGGAGAAGAGGAGGCTCAGGAGAGACCTTATTGCTCTCTATAACTACCTGAAGAGAGGTTGTAGTGTGCTGGGGGTCGGCCTCTTCTCTTGTATAACTGGTGATAGAACTAGAGGGAATGGTTTCAAGCTGTGCCAGGGGAGATTTAGGCTGGAATTTTTCCTAAAGAGTGGTTAAGCACTGGAATGGGCTGCCCAGGGAGGTGGTAGAGTCTCCAACCCTGAAGGTGTTCAAGGAACGGTTGGATTTTGTGTTGAGGGACGTGGTTTAGTGAATACTATTAGTGATGGGTGGATGATTGGACTGGACCTGCTCTTGCAGGTCTTTTACAACCCTTGTGATTCTGTGATTCTCTCCCTCCTCCCCACAGCCTGCTCCTTTTGAACACCTTTCCCACTGACAGAAGCACTTCTGTGGTGGGAGGCTGCTCTGCTCACACCTGAAATCAACCCTGTGTTAGTCTCACTGGAGGCAAATCTCAGGCCAGTTTGTGAACTTGCGTTGTCCATGCACAAACTCTTTTTGGATCGTGATGGAAATACAATACCATGAAAATAAGAGTCTACATATAATGAGAAAAACATACAAAAGGGGTTATAATCAGTTGTAAACCTGAAACACCCTGTGTTACAAAATCTACCCACTGCTTAGTCTCTGACCATGGGGATAGTTAATTAATTTTCCTGCAATATGGAGAAAAATGCTTAGAGTGCACAATGTTTACTCGCCTTAGAAACTGTCATTTCAGCAAAAATTGAGAATGAGCCAACCCCTTTTTCTGTACCTAGACAGCTCTGCTGGGCCTCTGGTCCCTTGGTCTGAGATTTTGCCTTCTTTTTTTGCCATGCTGCAGGACCAGGCAGCCCTTCAAGACAGTGAGCTGACCCAGGTTTCTGCATGAAACAGCAGAGTTTGGCAGGACCTGCAGCACCATCACACAGGTGGTGAAGTGAACAGAAAAGTGTTGTCTTTGAATGCAGTCACTGAATCATTAAGAGTGGAAAAGACCTCTAGGATGAACAAGTCCATCTGTTGACCCATCACCACCACTAACGTCGTACTGGGTGTAGGGTGGAGATGCCCAAACCTGCTAAAGAGCACTTCTACAGGGTTTCTTTTACTCCTCTTCCGAAAACATGTTTGAAGAAAAAAAAAGGTGGTGGCATTGCTCTCTTAGCAGGTTGCCTTAAGTGCAGTGTGTGAAAAGTGTTTTGTCCTGTTCTTGTTACAGAGGCCAGGACAGAATGAGCTAGAAGAGCAAATCCACCACTGCTCTGGCTAAAGGGCACTTTAGCCAGCATGCACTGGTCTTAAAGAAATCACTTTCTCTTGGCACATTGCTTCTAAAAGAGTACTTGCAGGGATTTACAGGGAGTTGGGGACTGAGGCCTGGATATTTGAGACTTATGGGTCTAACCAGATCTGGATTACTGTACTGAGTGTGACAAGTAGTACAAGTAATTTCAGAGGGGATCCAAGCAGCTTCCTGCCAGACAAGTCTTATACAATTTGAATAAAGCTCTTCTGGACAATAGGCTAACAAGGATGCCAATGATCTACTTCTGCTGTTCTGTTTAACGTGGCATCTCTCTCCAAGCCAGCTCCTTTCTTGCTGCCAGGGCAGTGTTTGCACGGTTTTGAGCTTCCATGGATTTGCATTTATGTCACTGTATGGTGCCAGGCTGAGTGTGTGGACATGCCAGTGATAGAGATGTATACCTGAGTTTCCATGCGTTTCTCCTCCTGTAGTTCTCTTCTGTTTTCCTGCTGCTTTGACAACCTTCTGCCACTTTTGAAGCAGCTTTAATTAAGCAGTTTTGGTCCCTGGCTCGGTCACTTCTAGTGGGGTCATCTCCCCATGGAAAGGGAGTAGAGGGAAGGGTATCTTTGGTCATTTGGCTGAGTTTTGAGGAAGAGTTTGTCCCTCATTGTGCATACGAGCAGTTCCTGATACAGCAGTGCTGCACTAGAGCCCATAGTCCAGGCATGCTGTATCTGCCACAGCCTGCTGCAATGGAGACAGGCTATCGGCAGGAGCTTTTCAGGGCTGCTGTAAAGCCGCCAAAATGCGGAGGGTGCTGTTTGTGCTGTCCTGTGGGGCTGGGGCAGGTGGGGTGGCAGAAGGTGACCGGAGACCTCCTGACCCCATGTTTCTCACTAGCCGGATCAATGAGAAGTCGGTGTGGTGCTGCGGCTGGCTGCCCTGCACTCCTCTGCGCATTGCTGCCACTGCTGGCCATGGCCCCTGTGTCGACTTCCTCCTCCAGAAAGGGGCTGAGATCGACCTGGTGGATGTGAAGGGGCAGACCGCCCTCTACGTGGCTGTGGTCAACGGGCACCTCGAGTGTGCCAAGATCCTGCTGGAAGCTGGAGCCGACCCCAACGGCAGCCGGCACCATCGCAGCACACCTGTCTACCATGCAGCGCGTGTGGGCCGGGCAGACATCCTCCAGGAGCTGATCAGGTGAGAAATATGTCCTGGAGTTGATCCCGATGGGGTGGAGAATGGCTTTGCCTTGCTTTTCTTCTTCCCTTGGATCTTTCCATTATGTGGCTGGGGTATCCGTTCGCTCCTCACCTGCCTGCTTGGCACAGCTGGACAAGAGGAATGCTGTCGGGAGAAGTTCCTAAAAGGGTGTTAGGTGTCTTTCCCTTTGTTTGGGCCTGGTGACAGATCCTGTTTCTGTGTCCACCGTCCACTATTCAGTCTTGCAGGCCATCCTCAGCTTCTGTCTGGACTGCTTGGCTCCTGTTACTACTGCCCAGTGGCCAGCTCCGCACCCCTATTGCTCATGGCATGGATCACCCAGACAACCAGAAAGCATCTTTGCTTAGTTCTGCTGCTCTGAACACATTCTGTCCTTGGGAACAAAGGCAACACAATCTGTTCTTGGCTGCCAGGCACGTGCCCATCAGTAGGACACTCTCCATGCACCACGCCAGCAGGGAGTGGGCTCAGGGTCCAGCAGAAGGCTGTGTAAGCTTGAGTTTCCTTCCTTTGGCATGCCGTGATACTTCCTGTCTTCTAAATTGGAAGCTGTTTGTACAAGGGACCATGCTGAGCAACTATATGAGCCTTTGATGCCAAATAATAGTGGATTATAGGGGGGAAATACAGGTTGTAGAAAGGGGTAGTAAAAGAACAGAAAGTTTATTTGGATTCACAGAGAAGCACTCTCCAAGGAATCCCTTCAATGGCTGTAACTGCTAGCAAATAACAGCAGAAAGGAATTTTGCTTGCGGGCAAATTAATTTTCACACAGTGCAGCTTTAAGGAAGCTGAGAAGTACGAAGAAGGAGGGAAACTGTTCCCACTCTTGCAGACTGAGAGAAAGATGTCGCATTGCCACGCGCTTGCTGGTACGGGGCTCAGCATACGTATTGCATTCCCCAGAGCCTCCGCTGATGTCCACTAAGGCAGGGTGAAATGTAACAAATGGTATTTCAGCACATGGAGAGCTGATGCATTGATTTATACGTCTGCTCCTCGGGATACCTTGCCAGCAATATTAAAAGCAAGATTTTGGAAAACTTTCAGGATTAAAAATTAACTGGAGTTTGTCCAATGCCTTTTTATTAGATGATGTCTCTCCCAGGGCTGCTAAGCTAATACTAAATTGTCAGATTGCCCAAAATTTCAACTATCTCTGAGTATGAATTTCATAGATCTCTTCAGAGTTGCTTGCTTTAAAATGCACTCTTGTGTTACAAAGCTCACTCAGAGATTTTCAGAAATGTTGCTCTAAAGGATTTAGCAGAAGAAATGCAATGAGGAAGACGCTTTTACCGAGATATGAGAAAATATTTCAGAATATTCAGCTTGACAGAGTCTCAGTGTTCTGAAATGAAAGCCCAACCAGTCAAGCTTGCTGCAGATGTCCAAACATCACCTGGTTCAATTTTCGTAATCATAAAGCAGCACAATCAGGATCCCTGAATCCTGCCACAATTGCTGTACCAGCTAAGCAAGCAATAATTGAAATCGTATCCACTCTAATAGTAAATACACACGTAGCTGTGGAATGGAGATCCATTCTGTAAGACAACTGGCAGAAATATTCGCAGTTCTGTTTCCAAGGTATAGATTACTTTCCTAACAGCTTGTTATGGGATCGACCATCATACTGTATTTCCAGCACAACTGAGGGATGACCTCTGGATGAGAAGGTCCTTCTGCTGCACTAAAAGCAGCAAAAAAGCAATCTGGCAAATCCCACCGCTGCCTCAGACAGGTACCTGACTCTGAAACAGCAGAATTCCATGTTTTGGGGACGTGGGGGATTGAGAACGAGAATGTTGACAGCAGTAATGAGAAGGGATTAAGACTGAAATGAGAGTCAGACTGCTGTGTGGTCAGAACCATGGACGCAGAAGGCAGTGGCCCCATAGCCATCCTGTGAATGTCCCATAGTAGCACAAATGATCCCATTCAAATGCTTGCGTAGTCTGATTTTAAGTGATTTCTGTATCTATAGGGTGCGTGTGTGATTGCCTGTGCAAAACAGACACGTTTTCTTATTTTGCTCTCAGTACTTCAGAAGAGCATAAAGTGATGCAAACTCAGCAAAGTGCTGTGGGATTCTCCAGAAGGTGGGAATGTCCCATTAAAGTGCAGTGAACTGGGAAGCAAAGCTTGGTGCTGTGGCTATTATGACACTCTGCAGTATCATTACTGCCTAGCTCCGATTTTTTCTTGCTTTTCTCCACCCTATAGATCTCCTGAGCTCTTAGCCAAGATCCTCATGCTTGGGAGATCTTGTGCATTAGGGTAAAATCACCTTGCATGCCCTTTGCAGGGCAGGCAGGAAACCTCAGGCAGGTTTCCCCGGTCCTTGTTCTCCATGTGCTTAATTTAAGTGAGACGTAGAATCATCCAGCATCCCAAGTTGGAAGGGACCCACAGGGGTCTTCACGTGCAACTTGACTATTCCTATCCTCTGAAGTGCTTGGCTAAGAATTTAACGGGTAGGGACCAGTCTCTACTGGGATCAGCAAGAGACATGCTTGCAGTGAGGAAGAATTTGTCCCCACGTGGTTTCCTTATTTGTTTTTTATTAACTGCAGAAAGGAGTATTGTGTGCTATCTAGGAAGACAGAAAATCTAGTTCTCTGAATGCTTGATTTGCAATTTTGAGAGGGGGTCTGGTGACTGGAGGAATGTCTTATTCCCCTGTGGGAAAGAAACAGGGTTTTGCTTGATCTATAATACTGCAATTAAAACTGGTTACACCTCAGGGGATTGTATTGTCTTCTTTCTTGTTCCAGCCCAAGCTGCACGTGAAGCAGATGGGGAGCTATGGTGTCCCACTCCTTGGGTGTTACCCAGCCTGGGGGAAATCAATGCTTGTTTCTGCAGTCTCTTATTTGTGCTGCATTACCATTTTTTGAATTCCATGTTTTTCTAGAGTGTGACACCTGACCCTTTTGCTCTCATTTTTTTGGCTGTTTCCTTCATTTCCTCCAAAAAAAAACCAAACCCAACATTTATAAAAAAAAAAAAGGAATCAAAGCCAATACGCCCTGTTTTCTGTTCTGTTCTGTTTTCTGTTCAAACTTACAGCCACCTGTACTCCCAGAAAAAAAGTTATTCCACTGATGTTACTTTCTATACCATGATGATGCTGACTTCCTTTGAGCTGGGCTGTAGCCTGCTTGCCCGCCTTTACACCACAGCAAGCTGGCACCTACCTTGCTTTGGCCAAAGGGCTTATGGAGCAGTTGAGAGACGTGAGGCTATGTAGCAAATATGTGAAGTATTGACTTTCCTCTGCGGTAGCGTGAGGCCTGAGCCATTTGCAAAAGACTTGAGAGGTTTTCTGTTGCAGCTTCTGGAGGTCCCTGCTTCAGTACCCAGAGTGCTGGCCAGTGATGTGTAATCTCTTATGCAATGTCTCGCATTATATATAACCTGTAAATTGAGCTATGCAGGATGGATGGGGAGAGCAGAACGTCTGACAACAGTTATTTTATATTGTTCTAGTTTCTGACACGCTTAGAGTTGGCGGGTACACCCTGTCAGCTGAGATAAACACTAGAGAAAAGGTCTTTCTTTGACTCGGATGGGATTTTTGATGGGATTTCAACCATCCAAGAGTCTTTGGGAGCGGGATTTATCATATGTGTTTCACTGCTGAGCACTGATTTCTGTTTCCATTTCCCTGCTGTTTGTGACAGGCAGATCAATTGCTTGTATTGCTTTTTGGCCTGTTTTGTACTGGTGGGGAAGTTACTTCACTGCATCTCTTCAACTGAGTCATTTGGAAACATCCTCTGCTTTCCAGCCAGCCCATTAGCATCCAACATTCCATGCTGCTGGCTCAGGGCTGAGCTGTTCCTTGTGCCAAAGCTGTGCTTGGCATATCCTTCAGGAGGGTGAGGGAAGGTGTCCCTCAACCTCCTCTGTCTCGAGCCTGGGCTATTTCTGGCAGCAGGACAGCTTTGCTTCTCGAAGATCAGACCATGCTGGATATGACATCCTTGCTTCTGTACTAAGCCTGTCCCTGGAAGAGAGGCAATTACAAAAAGGTCCCCTGAATTAACTTTGAAGGTAAATGGGTGAAACTGCATTAAGTCCATTTGCAGACACTTCTTCTTGTGAACCAACGTGGCCTTAATTTGACTTTTTCTTTTTCTGTACTTTGGGGATAAGCATGGGTGGAAGATGGGTGGTGGGCTCAGATGAACCAAAGACGGGCATCCCACATGGTGCTGGTCCTCTGTGTCCTCTGCCTTTATCATTTTGTGCCCCTGGGCTGCTAGTCATGCTGATGTTGCCCTTGTTTCCAAAAGGTTACTACTCTCCCTTCTAGATATGGTGCAGATGTGGATGTGAATCACCACCTCGCTTCTCGGGTCTCCAGCCCCTCCTTGCGACCCCTCACCACACTTGTGGTCTGTCCACTATACATCAGTGCTGCCTACCACAACCTTCATTGCTTCCGGCTGCTGCTCCAGGCTGGAGCCAACCCAGATTTTAATTGCCGTGGGCCGATCAACATCCAAGGCTTCTCTCGGGGCTCACCGGTGTGTGTGATGGATGCTGTCCTGCGGCACGGCTGTGATGCGGCGTTCATCCACCTCTTGATTGACTTTGGAGCCAACCTGAACCTGGTGAAGGTGGAGGCCTTGGAATTTGACTCCACGGGGAGGGTCAAAGTCAACCCTGAGGCTCTGCAAGTCTTCAAAGAAGCACGAGGTAAGTGGCTTTGACTTATTGTGGCGACTGGTTTTATCTAGCTCTGGATTCAGGAGAATTTCTTGGCAGTGGCAGCTCAATGACCCCCTTGTTCCCAGCTAGACTCCCTGTTTTCCTCTTGTTGCATTTTGCACTTTTCACCTTCTGATTTCCCTCTTGTATCCTTGAGCTCCCAGTGATCCCTGTCTCCTCAGCCCAGCCTATGTAATTTTACTTTTTAAAATCTTTCTCCCAGCTCTTTTCCGTTGCCTGGTGTTGTCCTCAGCTGCCTAAAGGAAGGTTAGGATGGTACCATAGCAGGGATTTGGGTCTGCAAACCACAGGCAGGTGTATCCTATTGGACCCAGTTCTCCAGAGCTGTATGGATGTGTCCTCACTATTCTTGAGAGACCCTGTGCTCAAGGGTAGTCGTGTCTGGGCAGGCTTCTTGGGAAATAAAGATGCAGTGGTGGCAGTAAATGCAGAAAAAAGGAACAAAAATGGTGGAGAATGGTGGCCAGGGCTTTGTGCCAGAGTCCAAAGTGGGGTTTCCCTCTTGAACTCCAGACCAGAGAAATTGAAAAGAGTTTCAGGGTATGGGATTCAATTCCCAGGCTCCACCCCAAAGTTATTCAGCTTTGCACATGCCTTTTTCAAACCTGCCTGGACTTTTGCTGAAAGGAGACACAAATGCAGAGCAGGTGGTTTCCATTAAGCCTGTTTTTAGGAGGCACATGGGACTCCTTGGGTAGAACATGCTGGATAATGGAGGGATACCCAGGAGAGCCTGGGTATCCTGAATCAACATGGACGCCACCATCCTCTCGTCCCTGTGGTGGAAGAGGTCACCATGAACTCAATGGAAGCCATCAAAGGAAATCTGTGATAAGACCTGAGCTGAACATCAGTGCTGTTGATTCCCAGGGGATGATTTAGTGCAAAAAGAAAGTCTGCATCTTTTTAAAAATGATTGGATTAGGATAAAGTCTCTCACAGCCTCGCTTGGTGTGGATTGGGCAGTGATCTTTTGAACCCGCTCTGGCAGGAACTCGCTCTGTAGTCACAACCCCTTGCAGTTGCCCTTTTTACCCTTCCAAGCTGCCTGTGTGGCAGCTGTGATCGCTCCAAATCCTTGGCCAAAAGGTTTGGCCTCTTCGTAGGGAGGATTTGTGCATACTCAGCTCTCCTGCACTGCCTTCGTGTTGCTGTGCAGGTCATAGCCTCAGCATTTGGAAGGGGTAAATGGCTCCTCCGCTGCCAACCGTAGCTCTGCACAGTTTGCATGCTGTTATCTTCCTCCATCTGTCCCTCAACAGTTCCTCTCTGCTTTCTTTATTGCAGGCCGCGCCCGGAGCCTGTTGTCTCTCTGCCGCATAGCTGTACGAAGAATACTTGGCAAATCTCGTCTGGATCGGATCCATATCCTTCCAGTCCCAGACCCCATTAAACAATTTTTACTTCATGAGCACAGTTAAAGGGCAACCGGCTGCTTTCTGGGACAGTTTGATTTGCTAAACGAGTGAGTTGACAAAGCCAGGTGCCAGTTCTTTGCCCCCAGAGAAATACTGGTTTGCTCGTGGAATGCACATAATTCCCTGCCCCTGTGGGTTTCCCCTCCAGTTTTAGGGTGCAATGATTTTGTGTGTCTGCACTTAAGCTGCCGGTTATCTCACTGGTGATCTGCTGGCAACAGGTCGGGCAGTGAGGTCACAAGTGTGTGTGGCTGTTACATGAGCAAACACAGTATATCCCATAGCTGTTAGCATATGTCTGTTTGTTACGACTCTACCTCTGTTATTGCTCCGTGTTACACACGCCTTGGGTCTCAGAGGCACTTTTGTGTGGCAAATGTTCCTGTACTGAAGCCTTTCATTTTCCTACAGTGTGCAAGGGAGTCTCTCCTTGCCTTGGTAAGGGGATTACAGCAGCACTGTTCTCTTTCTGCTGTCAGTACCTGGCCTTTCTCTTCCCTGTGGAGTTTGTGGTTGCTGCTGTAAAAGTAGGTATATTTTCTTCTGTCCTCTTCTGGTGTAAAATGCATCAAGTTTCCTGTCCAGTGCTGTGCATTACTTGGAGAATTGTATCCGTGTCTCTACGTGCTGCAAGGTAGCTGCTGACTTGGCTTTCTTCCTCCAGAGGCCCCGTTGCACAGATGGGAGAGTAGCAGAATGTGTAATCCTATCCCATCTGAGTCGTTTCTACAGACCACCAGACCTGCTGTGGCACGTTAGCTCGCCTTCCAGCACTGTGATGGATGAGGCAAGGGTTGGCCAGTCCTCCTGCCAACTGCCCAGGACACTGCTGTAGCACAAATGAGAAGATACAGACAGAAGAGGAAATAGTATTTTCACCTATGGAAACTGAACAGCACGGAGTTCATTGCAGGGATGATGTGATCCCTGTGGTTCAGTCACTGCTGCAGTGGTGGTGGGTCAAGGACTGTGATACTCAGACGAAGCCAGAATGTGAACCTGAAAGATTTCTAGGGTACTTTCTGGAAATGCAATGACCAAACTCATCCGTTCACTGTAAAATTGGTTTGAATGTTTGAGAATGACCAAGAATGACCAGGAGTGGAGGGACTGCTAAATTAAATTGTTGTCTTGCAGTGCTGGATAGTGGTTGATGCAATGGCTGTGAATATATCTGTGTGATTATGAAGAAAAAGATAACAAAAATTATCTGTAGACTGCCTTCTTGCTATATTCCAGTGATTGTGACCTTGCTGAAGGCCCAGTAAAGTAGCTGACAATGCAGAGCACATAGAAATTCCTACCTACCTTTTACTCCTTACCTCACATGACCAGACAGATCCACCTGACAGGCGTTTTAGTTTGATCCTGTTTCTCTCAGCACTGTGGAGAAGGGAGAAGAAAGGATTTTTTATCTTTTATCGAAGAATCAGGAGGTAGCATGATTCTGAATGAAGCAGTCCTTTATAGAGCCTATGCCAGCAGTGTTTTACCCTGAATGAGTGCTCTGCTCTTAGACACTCCTTGAATTGCTGCGCACTTCAGATCAGTTGCTGAAGGAGGGGTAAGTTGCATGTCTTTTAGTTGGAGATACCTGCTTACAAATACCTAAAGAAAGAGCAGAAAGGTGAATAGGGTGTAGCACTAGTTTATGAAATGCTTTTTTCCAGATGCGCCAGTGACTGCAAAGTCACAGCTCAGTTCCTGGTCTTCTCACTGAGATATTTTTTGTGGTGGAGTTTGATAAGCAGCAGTGAATTTCTTTGTATGTTTTTATTATCTGCTGAAGCATCTTTCTGAGATGGTTTTGCAGAAGGAGGAAGGGCAGGAAGAAATGGAGACTCTTGATTGTTTCCTTTTATTTCTGTTCCGTGCCTGGGTCTGGAAGAGCAGTCTTGTACATTGCTCTGCTCACTTATCTTAGGATAAGGAGGCAAGATTTGCATTACTGAGCTAATGCTCAGTTGAGAAAAGGCTGAAATGCGATGGTCACACTCACTCACTGTTCAGACACTTTCAAAAATCCTCATCAGATGAGATATAATGGCAAGGCTGTGTAGCTATGGGCGTGCTTTCAAGGTGAGAAGGCAGCAGTATTGCATTGTTTCCTTTTCAGCCTTGCAGATGGTTTAGGTTTTCACCGTATGGGAGGCTAGGGCAGCCCATGAGCATTTTGCCTGAGAGTTGTGTGCCTGCTTTATGGAAGTGTTAACATGCCTAAAAGATGCAGGCAGGTTGTAAAGCCGCTTGTCACCTTGCTGGTAGAACCATAATGTTTTGCAGGAGCACGGACCAAACATATTCTCTAACCCTAGTGTACAGAGGCAGAAAATGAGGGAGGATGTCTAGAGAAAATGCCATGGCAACAGCTTCTTTGGGTCGACTTTTTCACTCCAGTTTTTACTTCTTCACATAGTTTTGCAAACCACTCACACATTAGTGCCTTTTGGGAGAAAGTAGCTGGGTAGAGGTGGAAGGCACGTGCTCCTCTGGGGAGACATAACAAACAACTCAGTGCACAGTGTAACTAGAGTGCACAGTTAAAGCTAAGCCTCTGCAGATATATCTGTTACAAGTTTCATTATAGCTGCCTTCTGTATTTGATCTGTTGACTGTTGTGCCCTTGATTGACACTGTCCTACATCCTTCCTGTGGATAGTCAGCCAGTGAAGCCTTACCCAGGCCAACAGTTGTAGCCCTCCTTCTGTGCTCCCAGCCATGGGAGTGTGAGTTGGAAAAGCACTCTTTCCATGGGCTGTCAGGTTCTGATAGGATTCCTTTGTAGGTCCTGTTGGTAAGCTCAAGCTATGCTGAGGGTGGGGGCTTCAGCCTTGGTTAGTTCCCATTCTTTATTTATGATTTGAAGTACAGTAATCATGATGCTCTAACAGTGTGCTGAACTTTGTGCATAGGGTGGTCCTTTTGACCTCACATCTAAGGACCGTATGGGTCTTCAAATCCAACCTGTGTGGAGTTCAAAGTATTCCCCTAACAGTGAATACCTCAAGTCCCTGAGCCCTGTGGATCAAAGGATGGTTCCCACACTCTTATAGCAAACAAGCTTAAAGTTCAACAAGCACTTGGGTGTCTGCACAATCAAACCTTGGAAGTGCAGGAGGCATTTTGCTGGACTGCCCACCCATCTGCCACCTTAACTGAGGGACTGTGCCTCCTGCTAAGGTTTCAGCCTTAAACCTGAGTGGACGACCTTTTTGAGGGACTGAAGAGAGTCCAGTGCTTTAGAACAACTCACATAACATTAAGCAGTAAGTGTGAAGGCTGCTGCTGGAGTAGTCCTTGTGGACATTTGTTGCTAGGCAACATAAACCCAGCTTTGCCTAGATGAAATGGTTTGGTACACAGAATATCTGCAATTTTCATTGTAATTATGAATCTCAAATTAGATTTATGATGTCCTGCAGGGCCGCAGCACATATCCTCTGGCTGTCCCTGTCCCTTTAAACCCAGTAAACAATAGTCTTCCAGTATGAAATCTGAGTAATAATACGCATATATTATGTCTTCACACTATGTAAGTGACATTTGTTTTTGCCTTAATTCAGACTTTACCATTTCCTCCTTTGTAGCAATGCATTTTTTGTAAAAGTATTGTTTTCCATGCAGTCTGGGAGGCGTGCTCAGATAACATGAATAACAAGTGAGACATGGGAAACTGAACAGTTCTGCAGTGTGCATCTCCTCCACTGAGGAATGCCTGTTGTATTTGTGCATTATGTATGAAGTGTGCATTGTGTGGCCTTGCTGTAAGTATTGGGTGGGATGAGAATTGGAAAATGGTTAATGAACTGAAGCAGATCTGGAATAAGCAAAGATATGCAAGAAAGTCTTTTTCTTGTGGGTTTTCTTCTTTGTTCTATAGGGACTTTTGAGAGCAGGAGATGCTGGTAGCTGGCGTAATACCCAAATGTAACTTCCTGTCGTTTGGGTGTTGTGCAAATGGCAGAATGAAATCTACCAGGTTGCAGTGTTTGTTGCTTTTTTTTTTTCCCCTTTATTCAAATAAAGCACTTTTTGCACCAAAACTGGCCTTTGAGGCGCAGCACCTCTTTAGCCCATTAAAGAAGGGGATCTAGGAACCTGCCCAGGACAAAGCAGAGGTGACAGCCAAGAGTGTTGCTTCAAGGAACACTATTCAGTGCTCCTTTCTTTTGCCCAGGGTAGAATGATTGTGCACAGCAGTAAGATTTGATCCAAGAGCAGATAGGAGATATCTGTGGTGGGTCTGTGTGTAGCTAAATAAAGATGTTCCAGTGCAAGAGCTTGGCTGTGTGCCTAATCATTTACCTCGCCATGGGAAGAAGAAATGCTCCTACGTATTTCCTAATATTCTTAAACCTGAATTATTTCCTGGTTTTCCTACTCCAGGTCCCCTAGTTGACTCCACAGCCTGTTTTGTAGCCACTGGAGGGGGCTGGAGAACCGTGCTTCCTGCAAGTGGGTTACAGCCAGAGGCTGAGCGGTGGTTTCCTGTACCATTGTCACCCCTGGACAGTTTGCAAGAGGGATGTGGAAACCAAATCAAACCGTAGCCCAACGGGGATATGCAGAGCAAACTGCTCTCAGGTGCATCTTCGCCACCAATCCTCATTTGCAAGCTCACATCAGCATTGCTGACCTGCCCTTTCCTTGGAATGCCATGGCAGCACTGTCAGCCCTGCTGCTTTTAGCAGCCCACAGGTCTTGTCTTTCCACCTAGTCCTTCAAAGTATACTGAAGAAGGCTCTTCAGATCTCTAATTTCTGTTTCTGCTTTATTTGGGTCCCTCTCTGGAAATGTAGCCCCTCAGTTTATCCTGGCATGGAAGTATTCTGAAGGCACTGTAATTCTTCAGAGCGTTTTGGTTCTTATAACTTGGCCTTTTCTGATATTTTCATTGGAAAACTCCCTAGAAGCTTGAGCTGCAAGCACTTCTGGTGGGTGTGGGATTGGCAGATGTAGTGGGGTCCATCTGTCATACCTGGATAGTTTGCATTCTTTAGGTGGTACAAGGAGAGTTTTGGGTACTTTTCAGTACTCCTTGTAGCTGTCTCCAATCAAGGATGCCAGACTTTTCTTTAGGATCCCTGCTCTTTCCACTTGGGAAGCGTTTGTCCTAGCTGATGCCAGAATTTCCTCTAAAAAGAGGAAGAAAATGATGAAATGGTTTGGAATTGTGGTGGTGGTGGATCAAAACAAAGCCAAACGAACCCTGATCTGAAATTCTAGAAATCATATCCAACCTCAATATTGCTGCAGTTCAGAAGTGGCTCCTTCCTGTGCCCCAGCATGAAGCTCATGTTGTGGCTGTCCCAACTGGGTGCCCATAACCCTCCTGGGGAATAGGTCAGCAACTATCTCCGTGCAGCAGCTTGGAAAGAACTGGAGATTTATTGTCACTGGGGAGAGATCTGAGCTGCAGATGCCAGCCTGATAAATATGAATTGTTTAAAGGGCTGCTGGACTCAAGCCCTGAATTTGTGTGCTGTAAACCTGTCCCCTCTTGGTCGTCTCTCTGGAGGAGACAGGATGAGGTTTCTGGTCACCTCTCATTGAATTTCTTGTATTTCTGAGGAGAAGAGCCCATCTGAGAGCCTGCCCTTGTTTTTTATAATGTCAGTCATTGCAGTTTTTTTTAGTGAATCACATTCATCAATCTTATCTCAGGATCTAATGCAGTTACTTTTCCTGCAGCAGTGTGGAAGGGAAGAGGTTTTGCTTTGCACTATGAAATGCTCTAATATTTGCCCTGGGCTATGAAAACCAACCAAGGCTGCAGTAAATCTCACAGTCTCAAAGTATTTCCTCTAGTATGTGTTACTTCCATTCCCCCAGCTCCTGCTGGGGAAGCCCCTGCTTGTTTAACTTGCTTTGTTCCCTATCAGCTCCTTCAGGGTCATTTTCCAGTTTCTCTGCGTGAGCCCTCTGTCCCATGCAAAGTGTAACCTGCAAGAAAAAGAAAACCCACACAGTGTTTGAGCCTTGTGTGGAGGAAAGGAGGCTCCAGCCCTCCGAGACTATCGTTGCACCACAGAGCCCATTAATCCATCTCCAGGTACATGCACTTCTCACTTCTTTCACCACTTTCTCCCCCTGACGCATATGTACAGGCTCTGTTTTGCACTTTTTTCCCTTTTTTTCTTCTTCTTTTTTGTTTATTTTGTTTATGCTTTAGAGACAAATGAAACCTGCTTTTGTTTACTGGAAAGTATGCTTTATTTTCTCTTCACCGAGCATCTGGTGTTTGTAAAAGGCACAACAAATCTTTCCAACAGCAAATCATCCCGTCTGAGAATGCCTGGCCAGGAGCTCCATGTGTGCCGTGATTGTTATCCTAAAAAGGTACTAAAATGCCCAAATACTGAAAGTGCTGGCCAAGCTGGCTGCCCATCAGTGGAAAACCACAGGTAAGATGCTGGACATTCTTGTTACCTATCAAATGTATGCTTATTGAAGGCTGTGAGTTAACGGAGGGCTTGGCTAAGCCTTTGCCTGAAAGCTTTGTGCAAGATGCATTCAGAAAATATCTAGATGCATTTCAGGCAATTTGGTTAAGATGGGCCAGACAGATGGAATCAGCCATTATGTCTCCATACTCAGCCACCTTCTATCACTTTGAAACTGGGAAGAAAATTAAAGCCACAATGGGCAAGGTAGACCAGGACTGCCATTAGCACTGATTAATGGCTTCAAGTGTCCCCTCGGAAAGCAGCAGGATGATGTATGATCTGCACACAGCCCACTCCCTGTGGCACAGGATTTCTATAAGCTTTCCAAACATACCAGGGTGAGGTGATGCTTGCAGACACGACGTTTTCTCCGATGGCATCTTTCCACAACCATCTGAAAGCCACTAGGGGAATGTGGAAGCTGGTTTCCAGCCATAATTTGTTTGGCCAACTCTGCACTTGCCTTTAATTTTAATAATTTGGCGATATCCATTTATTTGACATCTTGCAAAGAGGGATCTGTGTTTGCTCAGAGAAAATGAGAGTTGAAGGATGGTAAAATGCCTTCATAAATTGCAAGTTAAATTAAGAAGTTGCCTTAAAAGCACTGAGCTCTTAGCCCCGTGCAGTGTCATTTATGGCATTGAGAGCTGTGGTCCCGTTTGGAGGCCCAGAATGCTAAGGAGGCACAGGAAGTGGGGTCAACTGTTTTGTGGGTGTTTCTGGCCTTTCTGAGCCCATTTTCATTAGTGGGTGGGATGTAGTAAAGGATTCATCTGTTTCTTTCATTTCTCACAGCACACGGTTTTTACCAACAAGTCTTCATTTTCACAATTTTCAGCATTTGAACATTTCATGTCCATACAAAAGCTGTTCCTGAAAATTTGCTCTTTTATTTGATCGTATCAATATTATTCTGTAACACTGTCTGTAGTGAAAACAAATTGTCATGTGATGCAATAGTGTAAGCACTTATTTTTATTATTTCTAAATTGCTACCAGCATCTGCAGCTGGGCTTTGATTGGGATGTTGTGATTTTTTTTTTTTTTTTTTCAGAGCATCGTTTTCTTACATTTTAGTGAAATTGTGATGATTTGAGATCACAGAATCACAGTTGTTGGAAGGGATCTCATCGAGTCCAATTCCCCTGCTAAAGCAGATACCCTACAGTAGGTCACACAGGTAGGTGTCCAGACAGGTCATGAGCATCTTCATAGAGGGAGACACTCTGGGCAACCTGTTCCAGTGTTCTGTCACTCTTACTGTAAAGAAGTTCTTCCACGTGTTAGTGCAGAACTTCCTGTGCTCAAGTTTTAGGCCATTACTCCTTGTCCTACTGTTGCATACTGTTGAGAAGAGCCTGGCCTCATCCATTTGCCTCCTGCTTTCCTTTAGATATTTATAAACATGGATCAGATCTCCTCTCAGTCTTTTTATGCCCAAAAAAGTGGAGTGTATTGTTCTCACCACGTGATGAAACATGGTAAAAAACAAAAAGGAAGCCAAACATGAAATAAAATCAACCCCAACAATTCTACATGACAGTACAAAGTGCTGTGTTTCACAAAATTTATATTTTTATGAAAAGGCTTTTCTTTCAAATGACTTCCTTCCATACACTTCCACTGAAAGAAATATAACGTGACGTCGCATAATGTTTTTTTTTTTTTAATTTTATTATTATAATGAGAACTGTCTGGAGGGGCTACAGTCTTTGTGACATTGTGTAATGCTTTGTGAAGACTTCCTCACATCTCAGCACCACCCTAGCACTTAGACACTCACCTCCAGATTCTTCTTGTTGAGCTGGAAAGGAATTTTCCTTTAAAGTAAATGTGTTGTAAGACCTTCTGTTGTTTAAGGGCATCTGAGTCCTTACTTCATCAAAGCGAGCATTAAAGCCTCCTATAAATACTACCTTGGAAAGCAGAAGTTTTCAATTACCACAACTCCTCTCCTGATATCAGTTCCTATAACGATCAGCCTCCATTAGTGCAACTTTCTTTAAGCCAGGGCACCAACGCAGATTTCTGCTTCCCCAGAGCTGGTGGCTGCCACCTGTCTGGAGGTGGGTCATCTGCATGTTCTGGCTGCTCTTTCCCTCCCTTCTTCAGCAGTTATATAGATCTCATGGCACAGCACTGTGGCATCCTATCCAAAGTGCCCTCTGCTCAAAGCAGAACTATTTCCTATAGCCTGTCTGAACTTTGTAGGTTGAGAACTTGGCATCCTGAGATGGTCTGGTCCATCTTACCAGGAGCTGTTTTTGCAGGGAGTTCAGTGAACTTTGAGTTTAGTCTGTAAGTCTTTGGTTTAGTGATAATAATAAGTAAGTATTTCATGCACTGTAGACTATGAATGATTCAAGGATGCCAGTGAAGCACATTGTGCCACTGCAAACAAGTCTAGGAAGTTTTACTGTTCCCACTGCTGGTGCATGAACCCTGTTTCTCTTTGCTCTGTACATGTGAAACTGTATGGAGAGGGGCCAAAAGAAAAGAGTGCAAATACAGATGAATCCTATAATGTTATAGCTAAAAGATAAGAAGCAGGACTGTTAAAGGACGTTTGAGCATTGAGATTTCCATAGCACTGAGAGAAGATTCATTGCCATTGTGAAGTGCCGTGGATTTGTGTTTGCTCCCCAGCGTTTAAAATGCTGTGGCTACATACTGAGTATGCACCACTCCTCTTCAAACCAGCACAGATAGCCTTGGCTCAACATGCATTGACGTGGGACCTTCTTCAGGGTCCAGCACGAATATGGACGACACCACCCTGCCATTTGGAAGAAATGATCTAACTGGCGATGCATTCGTTTCCAGCGTCTGTGCAAATGGTAAATAGGCTGGTGAAGGGGATGTCAATGGGTGTCCGCTGTGAATTTGGCTTTCTGTTTTTTCTTTTCTCTTTTATGAAAAATGAGTCACATGGCTTTGAAGTACCCGGTCTTTTTAGCATGGGTCAGATGTTGAAACATAACTAAAGATGTTAAACGGGCTAATTAAATCAGTGCGTCTGGCTTGCATATCTGCAGATAGATTTCCGTGGAAAATAGTTCATATGCCACGAATGTCATTAGTTTAGATTACAAATCAAATGGATCCTCTGTTCTTCCACATACCACCTTGCTTTCAAATTGGGTTTAGGCTACTAAGGGGAGCCTTGTCTGCTTGGGTGCGTGTTTGGCTCTTGAGCAGTTGGCATTTCAAGTCTAGAGCTCTGCTCTGCAGTGCAGCATCTGCTGCTCTCAGCAAGGTAACTTGAAGTTTCTAACCAGGCAACTATCCAGCATTTTGTCTTGAAGATAAAGGCCTAAAACTTCCCATTTGCCTTCTAAGTAGACAGTAACAAGACAAGGGAGAGGGCAACAAGCCTTCTGGTTTGATGTGGCTCAGACGCATGCTGAGCTCAGCAGCACATTGGTTCCATGGGAAGGTGGGAGCCAGGAAGCCACCAGACCTGGGATGGACTCCCCATTTTCTCAGTGACTCAGGTTTTTCCTTCACGTCACCTTTTCTACTCAGATCTCCCCATGTCCCAGCTAGGTCGCTGTGGGCAAGTGCCATGTGTGCTCCTTGTGATTCATCGCTAACAGGAATGTGTGATGTTGGGATCGGAAAGCCCACGGCTGGCGATTCATTTCCATGTAGCTAAGTGCTGACGTTGGTTTATCCCCAGTGGGGTAGGGAGAAAGGATTTTTCATGGAACTACCCCAAATGTTGAAGTCCCCACGTGTTTCAGCTATTACTCACGCTCTCTTAAAAGTAGCCTCTAAAAGAATAGGTCACAGCCTCCCTTTATGGGAGTCAGCATGGTCCATTGGAGGAGAAAAATCAGTTTGTACCAGAAGATTGTAATTAGTTTAGGAATTCAAAAACCCAGTGCAAATCTGGTCTCAAGCAAACACCGTTTTATTGTGAATTCTGAGACAGCGCTGCGCCTCTTGCTCTTGTTTCTGAACTGCCTTCCTACCTTCAAATTCAACAACATTCTGTGAATCGGGGGCCGTACAAGTCCACGGTGGTCTTGGTTCACGCTGGAAATAATCAACATGCTGAAAGTCACCACAGGACACAAATATCCCCAGGCAGCTGTGGCTTGGGCAATGATAAACCAGTTGATAAACCAAGTGCAGAGTAGGCGGGGGATACACCCAACTTATTTGGGCCGCTGGACAGATGGGAGGCATGCAGCATCTGCTTTTTGGGTGTCTTCTGGCTTGTGGTCATTTTGTCAGCCTACATTTGAGCAGGAGCCGATCTCGGTTCTGCCAGGATCCAGGAGTTAATCCTTGTTCCATGAGAGAGCCAGAGCTCGCATCCAGCCAGTTCCCTGGGGTGCAGAGAAAGAAAGTCTCTGAGAAATAAACACAGACACAAACAAACACCAGACTTGGCATGCAGCTTTGCAGGCAATAGGAATATCTTTTAGCTTCCCGCCGAGGTAATTTGCCTGTGAGGAAGCTTTTCCACTCTGCCCCTTGGCTCCTGAGGAGAGCCTGCATGCCAAAACGCTTCGTGGCCCCTCGAGCCGCTCCTAGGCTGGGCCTCGTGCTTCTGTCTGGCCATCCCACCCTGCAGCTGCCTGGGTGCTCACTGCATTCTCACTGGGTGCTGGGGACCTGGGCTTTGCCTTTTCTTCTGCCCTGGTCTCCTGAGCATGGCACAGCCCTGCGCCCACGTGGGCTGCAGTGCTCCTTGTCTTATATGGACACGGCCTGTGTGTCCTCTCATTAGTTGTGCTCCATAGCATTTATTGAAAAGGGAATCATAGAATCATGGAATCACAGAACAACCTGGGCTGAAAAGGCCCACCGATGCTCATGCAGTTTCAACCCCCAGTGCCACGTGCAGGGTCACCAACCACCAGACAAGGCTGCCCAGAGCCACATCCAGCCTGGCCTTGAATGTATCCAGGGAGTCTAAAGGGAATCCCACCACTTTGTTCTGAGAGGGGACAAACCTTGTCTAAACCACTTCTGGAGATGTGCATTGAACCTACTCCTCTGTAAGTCATGGAGTCCATTTTTTTCTAAATGATCACAGAATCATTTAGATTGGAAAAGACCCATGAGATCATCAAGTCCAACCACTAAGCCACATCCTCATGTACCACATCTACACATCTCTTAAACACCTCCAGGGACAGGCACTCCACTGTCTCCCTGAGCAGCCCTTCCATTGCCTGACCACCCTGTGAATAATGAATTCTTTATGATGGTACAATCTGAACCTCCCTTTGTGCATCTTGAGGCTGTATTCCACTTGTCACCTGAGAAGAGACTGCTTTCTTTTCGTGCATTTTATTGCAATTCTTAGTACTCCTCATGCAGAAATTTCCTTAAATCTCCTTGAGATTGTTCCGATTTTCTCCTACATCTCACAGGAAAAGATGCTAAGATTTTCTAGTTTTGTGGTTTCCTTGGTATTGATGAAGCTTGTTTCAAAAAACAATTTCAACTGTAAATGGAAACTGGCTATGCATGGGGCCACTAAGAAAAATGAATGTAAGACAGGGAATAGAAAGTATTTAGCTGTGTAAAGTCTAGTAAATATTCTCTATGGGAAACAAATGGCTGTTTTGAAGCTTAGGCTGGAGGTGCTTTTAAAATATATCATTCACCAAAGTGAAAGACAGCTTATTTCCCATTGATCTCTCTTTAGGCAAAAGCAGTTTTCCTCAGGATTGTCTCTGTGCTTGTATCCTAGAAGCATGACCATGTTTTGTGCCAAGCAAGGAAAGTTACACCCTATGGTTTTTGAATTACAAATGGGAAATCCATACTGTTTTGGAATAAACAGCACTGGCCATTAGGCAGTCTATTTGGTTACTATTTGGTTACAACTGCATGAGGAACAGCTCTAGTGGAAAAAAAGAGAAGCAGCAGTAACAGTCAATCGTCACTTTTTTTTTTTCCTGCCTGGAAAACTTGGAGTTTTATGGCCTACAAACCACAAATTAGAATTGCAGGCAACAGATAAAGCTTCAATATAAATTCAGCTATGTCAGTGCCTGTTGGCAATTGCAACAAGGCACTTGTCAAAATGCCCCTTCAACAGTTATTGCCTGAACAGGGCCTTTCCAAGCAGTGAGTGACACCATATGGATCTGGACCCATTTGCAAAACTGGAGCATCCCTGGGGGACCCTGCTGCAGCCAAGTGCTGCTCCTCTGTCTGCTGGGCCCTTCTGGAGTGATGACCAGTGAGGAGGCTGCTGCTCTTCCTGTAGTTGGCATCGGACCTCTTTGTAAAGTGGCAGCAACCAGTAAGTCTTGAATGGTTTCTCTAGGAATTTCTCCATTTTCTCCAAAGGGTCCCAAAACTGACCTATCTGTTTCTTCCTAGGAAAAGCAGATCATTTGTCCAGGTAGGAGGACTTGAACCAGCTGGTCTCCAGGAAATGAATCCCCGTGCTTGTTTGTCCTTCCTCTTGGAAAGTTTTCTGTAATTTCTGCCCTGTACCTTTCTGGCTGTAGGCCATAAAACTCCAAGTTTTCCAGGCAGGTGCTTTGCCCTTTCACCATGCTGCCATGAAAGGACACAGTCCTCCCCAGGGGTCTTGTTCACACAGGCTACTGGATGAACTGATGTCCTGGAGTGGATTCCATTGCTCAAAGACATTGCCAGTACAGTACTGGCGAGTTATGCTGCCAAGTCTCCCACCTCTGCTCTAGAAGGATACTAGAGATAGAATGGAATCAAAGAATCTTTAAGGTTGGAAAAGACCTCTAAGATCAGCTAGTCCAACCACCAACCCACACCCACCGTGCCCACTGATCGTGTCCCTCAGTACCCCATCTCCATGTTTGTTTAACACCTCTAGTGTGCCTCCACCACTCACCTTGGCAGCCTGTTCCAATATCTTACTAGATTCTGGCTTTCAGGGAGGAAGCAGACCTGCCTTTTGCTCTTAAATCCTCTATGTAGGCCCGTAGATGAGGACTCTACTATCTCTGATTAATTTGTGATCATTGTTCTCTAATAGCTCCTGGGGATTGAGGAAGAAGAGGGATAAATGGAGATCTAATTTAAAGGATCTTCATAGAATGGCCTGGGTTGAAAAGGACCTCAGATGTCATCTAGACCCCTGCTATGTGCAGGGTCACCAACCAGCAGACCAGGCTGCCCAAAGCCACATCCAGCCTGGCCTTGAATGCCTCCAGGAATGGGGCATCTACAGCATCTCTGGGCAACCTGTTCCTACGTGTCATCTTAAAATGTTCTGATACAGTCTTTGCCACTGAACCAGAATTCTCAACTTTTGTGTAGGTGGTCTGATAGGTAATTTTATCAAGGTTCGCCCAGACAAATCAGGAAATGCCTTTTCTGCCAGGAACGGCCCCTGGTGGCAGTTTCCCTTCCAGGCACCAAGAGGGTGGTAGGAACTGTAGTACTGCCATTAGACATGCTGGGACATCACGTTGTGATGCTGTGATCCCTGCCCACGGCCACAATTTGAGGGAAACAGGCCACAGTTTTGACTTTTGAATTCTACATGTTCCTGCTTAGACAAGTGTTTTCAGAAGTACTTCAGTGACTTAGTGTGAATGTTAGGAAAATCTGTCACTTTGTCACTTCCTAAGCCATGAGGACTGTTAGCTGAGCTAATACAGTATGTTGTGGAGGATAATAAATGTTGAGGGTAATAAATAAACTGGCTTTTCTTGGAAGACAGAGCTGAGAACTCAAGGTGTCCCTTAAGGGAAGAAGCAAAGAATTTATCCTTGCTAATAAGAAAGAGCTCATAACCTTTCACAACCTTTGTCTTTCATATCTGCTGTTGTTCTTGATAACCAGAGTAGATGTGTAGGGCAGCATGGCACATTTTTACAGCTGAGGAAGTTTTCCTTGGGTATTCACAGACAGCGGGCAAAAATGCTGGGAGAGCATTAGGAGAAGCTTAGATCCCTGCATTCTGCATTAGGATGGTCAGAGCGTAGGTTTGTTGATCACAAACACGTTTGGACTCCTTTCAGATTGAAGGCAGGACTTCAAGTGGGATCAAAACAATTTCAGAGCATCCCAGGAGCATTCTTAGAACTGCGTAATTAAAAGATGTGAAAGCAGTGTGCCTTTTTTTTTTTGCCTTGTCCTCCATGCCAACAGCAGAGATGCAAAATGGCTCAGCGAGAAATAGATGTAATAACCCTTCAGGGTATCTTTTATTTTGTATTGTATCCATCTATATTTTGCATTGTATTTAACAGAGGTATTCCTGGCAGCTACCCAGGATTTGAAAGATCACTTTCTGGATAAAATTCACACGAGGCCTGTAGCAATAAGGCAGTGGCTTTTGCTGGTTGACGTAGAATCTCGTGCAGAGGAGGTGAGGGCTGTACATCAGTTGTACACATCTCCCTATTTCTTTTTTTTTTTTCCATTAACCATCGCCATTAGCAATTGTACTCAAACAAACAAACAAAAAAGCCCATTTAAATACTAATTTATTTATTTTTTTCTGTCCCCTTAGCCATGAATAATTAGGAAATAATCACCAAAGTCTGGTTTCACTTGGCAAATGTTTCCAGGTTTTGTTTTCTTTTTACATACTTATGGGTTCCAGCAGTCCCCCCACCCCAGCTTATATTTTTTTGGTGGTGATTTCAGCTTGTTGCATTTACTGATGCCTGCTACAGCACGATCAGAAAGCACGTGAGCTTCTTGAATGCATTTCATCTTTACAGTGAACATTTTTCCTGCCTTTATGAATAGCCTGAGCATGCAACTTTGCTGCGCATGTGGCCCCAGACTACACCCTACTGCAAAAGTGGCAACAGCTGCTGGCAGCACGAGTTTTCTCCCAGTTAGACATCAATGTGCAGGCAGGATCCAACCAGGCCCCCGAGTCTTTAATCGAGCTAATTGCATGTGGTTTAAGCCACGTTGAAGCTCAGTTCCAAGTTTGGTGTCAGATTTATGTACTACAAGCGGGTGTAGAGAGAGCCTTGGATGTGTGTGAAGGTCAGTGGTTTGAGTTCACGTGAGTTCAAGAAAACAGTTTTCCACTTTGGCGTACCTGGTTTCACTCCCCACTCTTTCCTCATCCCCCCTTTGTGTTTTGGTTTCACCCAAAGCAAAGCCCAAGCAGAACTCTGCCAAAGTTCACTTAGTTTCAAGCTTGAATGGGAAACAACTGAATTTCATCTGATTTTCACCCAGAGCAATAAATCACTTCAGGCTGGCCTGTTGCACAGCATGGTTTTATGGAGGGCTGGGGAACCTTTTGGTAGGGCAGGCAGGAATATCGAGTTCAAGTTCATATTGCAGCCACAAAAAAAAAAAAAAGATGGATTTTCACCTGATTGCACAGTGCAGCCATTATGTGGAGGCAGGTGCATTTCTTCCACTCACAGTCTAGGTTGTGTTGGAGTCCAGGTGTCCAAAATGAAGTTTTCCCCTGTTTTACTATTGGAAAACTCGCTGGTGCCTTAACATATCATCATACTTCTTCAGTCAGGAAAGGTGGTGGGGAGGTGGGGGTCTGAGGACAAGCTGTGTTATTTCATTGCTGACATTTTTATTACACTGTGCTGTGTAATGCTGTGGGAAAAATCACCAAGGCAGATTCCTTGGGAAGGTTTTATAAGGGCCCCTATCAGCTACCTTCTCTAATGGCATCCTTCATTTCCTCCTGCCCTGAAGATCTCCCCTGACCCCAGGGAAGCCTGCTGGGAATAGCACTTATCACTTTGCTGGTTTCTTACTTTTCCATTTGGCGAGTGTCTTATTTTCCCATTTCTCCTTTTCTTAGATGATATGAGAGTTTTTTCAAAATGTGTTGTTTCCTGATTTTGCATAAGAGCACATATAGGCAGGAGAAAAAAAAAGGATGCATACACATTGCATATATCCTGTCTGCAGTGTTAATATTTGTTGTATCTTCCTTTTTGTTGGTGGAGTTTCTGCAAATCATGGCATACTTGAGGGAGGGAAGGGAAGGAGGGAAAGGAAGGGAAGGGAAGGGAAGGGAAGGGAAGGGAAGGGAAGGGAAGGGAAGGGAAGGGAAGGGAAGGGAAGGGAAGGGAAGGGAAGGGAAGGGAAGGGAAGGGAAGGGAAGGGAAGGGAAGGGAAGGGAAGGGAAGGGAAGGGAAGGGAAGGGAAGGGAAGGGAAGGGAAGGGAAGGGAAGGGAAGGGAAGGGAAGGGAGTCGGTGAGTTCTGCTGGCCAATGTGAGAAAGGTGTGTTGTGAGCATTGCACAGTCTCCATGCACTGTCTCCTCATCTAAACCCTAAATCTACTGTTTTCTGTATGTCTGCCAAGGATTTTAGCTAGGCAACTAGGCAGGGAGAAGGAATGGCTCTGATAACCATGAGTGACCTAACCCACATGGATGGAAATCAGATTCAAGGCAGTTCTCTCCTTTAGCTGCTGCAACATGATATATGCAGCTTGGAGCTAGGTTCCTCCACAGCTCAGCTATTTGTATGCACTCACTTTTTCACATTTTTAGGAATTTTGATAGCATCTGATAGGTTTAGATTCTGAAAGGCATTTCCTGTGAGGCACCAGCATCTTCATGGCAGCTGGAGCACTGGCTATAATGATCTGTCCTAGCCTCCTTATCTTCAGTAGCCTTCCATATCTCCAATCTGCCTGTGTTTCTGCATACTGAGAAATGATTGTGGTTGTCATCATACGTGCCTAACTCTCATCCTCCCCAGCTGTGGATTCCCTTACTGAGATCAGACTTGGTAGACCATATCTGGGGATTTGGTTGTATTGATTTGAAGTGAATATTGCGTTTGTCTTCAGAAATCTCTTTCTTTCCCTCCGTCTTCCTATGTGTAGGTCCTTTCTCTCTCAGAGCCTGTTTTCTGGCCAGCTGCAGCCTGATGTTTACTCAGCTGGGGTGAATAACTTTCCTTTCTGTGTCTCTGCTGTGCTGCGTGTTGTCACTACATGGGCCAATGGAGATGGCCTCCCTGCTCCATCCATGTCAGCTTCTGACCTGAATTATCTGCTGGCAGACCAGCAGCACTGAAGTCAGTGTGAATGCAGGCATCCATAGAAACGTTCTCACACGGCAGAGGGCCTTGAGAACTCCTGGTGAGGTTTGATCAGCTTTCCAAGCTGATAACATGGAGCCTGAAGACCAAGTGCTGAAGACAGGAGAAACTTCATCCTTGCTTTGTGAGGCATAGGGATTCCAAAGGTCATGATTAGATAGTCTTAAGTTGGTCTAAGCTTACTGCTTCTTGTCTTTTTATTTATTTGCCAAGAGTAAAAGATAGTGTGCTTTTCTGGATCATGAAACTGAAGACTGAACACAGTTGAACGCCAAAGGAAGCAATAGGAAATATTTGTCATACTCGGGAAAACCTTTTCTTCTTCCAGTTTTTGCTGCCCTAGTTCTAGTAGACACATCCACTCTTAGTCTTTCTTTGATGAAACCTCAGGATTTCTCTTGATTCTCAGTGCTTAAATTTGGGGGTGATCTGAGAGAGGCTTGTTTAGACAGGGACAGCTCCAAATAGCCCTTCTGCTCTACGATATCCCACTGCATCAATCTCCCAAATGCCAGCATTTCAGGGAAAAAAAAAAAAAAGAAATCTATTGTAGGCTTCCTGAGGTTTGGACCTCTCCCTGTGTCCTGTCAAGCACATGGCATGCGGGCCCTTCTGTTTCATGGAAGAGGGATGGAAAGCATTTATGAAGAAAGAATGCACTGCGATAAATTTAAAGGTGATTTGCAAATCACAAGTCAAAACTCTTGGTTCTCCAAGACTTTATTTTCCATGGACTTGTGGCAGTGTTATGAGAAGGTGCTCCTCAAAGAGAGGAAGGTTGAATTAAACAGTGATTGGTGTTGAAGCCTTGCAGCCAACATGGGAATGAATCCAGTGAGTGGAAGGAAAAATATTATTAGTAATTATAAGAAGAAGATGAAGATGGCCAGAATCAGAAATGTGTTTTGGAATCCTCCAAAAATAGTAGAAAAGAGATGCCAAACCTAACAAGTGAAAGCAAAGCTCTTAGGGCGAGTAATGTGCTAAGGGAAATTAAAATAGGGAGAGGAGTTTCAGAAGGACCTCACTTCGGCTGACGTTGTGGCCTCAGGAGCTCAACTGTTTCTCAAATTCAGGAGTAACAGAGGGCAGCTGTGTCTTCCAAACATTGAAATGATGTTTGGAGTCATCCAGCATGGCATGCTTGCTGTGTCAGTTTCTGCTTACAAAGCAAGCAGTAGTCAGTGAATGCCACTGAGATTTGGACCCGACAGCTCCAAAGTGGAGATTAGGGTGGGGATTTTCACAGTTGCTGGAAAATAGGAGATGCCTGGACTCAACTGATGTTCTGGACAGTGGCTTAAATACTGAATTTCCCTTGGGATTTTCAGAATTAGACCAGAGAAAGCATGAGAGATCTGGTCAAACTTTGAAACTAAAGCTGCTCTGAGCAGGGCTGAGCCAGAGACCACTCACTGATGGTCCCTCTCAGTGTTAAGCTTCCGTGCCAGCTGATGTCTGAACAGGTCTTCCTCAGACATCAGGACCGTTAGACAGCTTTGGAAATCTTAACCAGAGACAGCAAAAACGTTCTTAAACCCCAACAGGAAGAGACTGCAGTCATCTGCAGGAAGAAATGGGTGAATCCAAATGTCTCCAGCACGGGGAAGGAGCAGATAGGTGAGGTTTCCCAAAGGGAGGGGAGGGGTTCATCTACTTTACAAGGAGGGAAGATTTGGAGGGTAAGAACTGATACACATTGTTTTCTGGTTCTGGAACAGATTTCGGGGTAGAATGGACTGGATGGTCTAAATGCAGTTAGGATAAGGAAGAGACTTAAACACAGTGCCCGAGTTCTGGTGTGACTGCCATCTCTGGAAAGGACTCATCTGTGTGTGCTTTTTCAGTTTGTAACCTCACACCTGTGATAAGGAGCCAGACACAAGAGCCAGGTGGATGCAGCAGTCCCCTACAGTAACTCCTATGATGGGAAGCTCAGCATCAGCTGCCTTTGACAGCTTGGTTAAGCAACGTGACATGCCTGTCACTTGCAGTGAACTATCATTCTGCCTTTCCTGCTGTCAGCAGCAGCTCTCACAGCACTTTCATTAGGCAAAGAGCCTCCATGTGGCAGTGGCTGTGAGTTTGTCCTAGAGGGGAAG
The DNA here is from genome assembly GCF_951394365.1 of Tetrao urogallus. Classification (NCBI taxonomy): domain Eukaryota; kingdom Metazoa; phylum Chordata; class Aves; order Galliformes; family Phasianidae; genus Tetrao; species Tetrao urogallus. The sequence goes on from NC_136821.1 coordinate 35,597,276, forward strand.
CTGTGGTGCAGCATTGAGGAGGACTTTCCTTGACAAATCCTCAAAGAGGTCCTCCATCTGCACTTCCTTTGCTTTTTGTCTGCAAAGAGAAGAATTTGCTTCTGCTGAAATTCCTAGCCAATGAATCTTGTACTGCACCATCTCAAGTCTTGCTTTCCTCCTCTCAACTCTAAACCTTTTTTTGACTGACTTTCTAGGAAGAGCGATCCATTTTTGCCATATGAAAGCATACAACAAAAGGTTCTAGGACTTGCTTGCATCCCACTGATGAAGACAAGCACCCAGTCCCCGGGTCCCTGTGCTCCCCAGCCATCACACTCCCTGACAGATGTCCTAGGATGCTGGCTCCCACACTGTACTTCAGAGGTGGCAGATTACTTGCTTCTCCTCCTTTTGCTAGCCTAGGCTGGGCTGATCTGATTGCCCTTTTCAGCTGTAGAAAGATCCATGTGGACAGGAAGACATCAGAGATATCTAAGACTTCTAGGACATGAGACAAATGCAAATGCATCGCTGACAACTGCTTTAAAAGAAGATAAAATAGACCCTACTGATTAACACTAGGTGGTTGCACCGCTGAATTCTCCTGCTCCCTTCTGAAGCATCCTGACTTTCTCAGCTGTGCTGTGTGCAATCCCTTGCTCTGGGAAGGAGCACGGTGCTCTGACCACACACATGCTCTTCAGGCTGCCCCCCATTGAGCTGCCGGCACTGCTGAGCCCACCGAGCACTCTGAGCACCTGGGGTCACTGACAGCCAGCTGTCCAAACAGACCCCACATGCTTGGGGCTTGCGTTGGGACCGGTGGGGGAAACCCCACCAGAACCAGACAGCTCTTTGTCTTCAGAGGCAGCGTGGTGGCTCTGAGGCTGCCCTTCTCCTTTGATCTGAGCCCTGCCTTCCTCTGCTACTCCAGGTCACCCCTGCTTGTTTTCTTCTTTTTGTTTTCCCCTGATCCTTGGTGGTTCTGATCTCTGTTCAAGAGTTGATCTCCACCTTAGAAATGCTGCCTTGGGCTTTGAAAGGAATCTGAGAGCATGTCCTTCCTCTGTAAGTAACTCAGCTTCCATCAAAGTAGTGCCCTGTTCCCCATCCAAATGCTTCACCTCTGTGCTGGGTGACTTCAGCCCATCCCAGAAGACCTAGCTGGGAGGCAAGAGGAAAAAAACACTTCCTTTGCATTTTGCATAATTTTCATCAATATGGTCTCACATTTTACTTTGCCCTATGGAAACATCACAGAAGTCACTCTGAGAATCCCTTTAGTTCACTTGGTACTTGAATGGGTACTTCACTTTCCCATCTCAAAGGTAGCTCCCTCAAAAAATAAAATGGGAGCCAGCCATTCTTTCTTGCATTAGTCAGACGTTCTGGAACAGGAAAAACACACACATTTATTCATCCCATCTAAATACATTTGTTTTTAGTTTAGATGTATTCAAAATGAGACACAGTGTGGACATCTGTCTTATTATCCAACAGTAGGTTAAAAAAAATAAACTCTGCTGGCTCTGTGGGAGGAATGCAGATAAATGACAGATGGAGGCAAGCAGTGGACTTCCAGAAGCTTTCATCCCTGAACCAGCTAATGGAGCTCAGTGAGGAGAACATCCATCCCATGCTTTTGCATCTTCCAGAGCAATGGAGGAGTTGGACAGTGCTGTATCACATGCATGATCACAACTTGCTAACACAAGTCCTACAGCCTTGGTACAGATTTCTCTGTGCTCCTGTAGTGCCACAAACGAGGCTGCAGGAAGGCTGAGGCTCTGTGCATTGGATGGAGTTGGAGGGTGGAGAACACAGCTTTAGGTAGAGATGTTAGCTGGGTGTGGATGTTTCTGTGCAGCTGACTGCTTTCTTATCCTCCTCGACTTTTCTATATTTCTCTCTTCTTTCATCTGGCATTTATGTCTGCTACATATGTTCCCCTTTATACCATGCCAGAGCTATGACACAAGAAAAGGGCAGGGAAGGGGTGGGAGGGAGGGGGGGGGGATCTCAAAATGGGATTTTATCAAAATATTATCGGAGCGCCAGCTGGTGCAGATTATCATAGCTCTCTGAGTGAGAGAGCTATTTTACCTTGTGCTGTCTTTCTTTCTCTGGGCTGCACATGGCCTTTTCCTGAAGTGTGAAGGTTGCAGCCACCAGGATTAATCTGCTCTTCCCATCCCCATTCCAGCACCGTTTCCAAAGCCCTGCAGTATCTCAGCGCATTCAAAAATTTGACTGATCCAGGCTGAGATGGAAGCCAGGTATCAGTAAGTCATCCATCCACAGAGGCTGGTTGAATCTTGCTGGAAAATGAGAGATGAAGGGTCACAAGAACGTGACAAAATGTGTTGAGCAGACGCTCGTTAGTTGGACAGCTTTGCTGGTGTGCCTGTGCCCCAAGGGTTGGCTTGCAAAGGCTGCAGTGCTGGGCTGGGTCTGACACTCAAAGCACTCAAGGGGTCTGGACACAACTGCTCTGCCCCTTTGCAGGAGATGCCTCCGTGTCCTGGCCTCCAGCCCAGTGCCAGGCCCTCGCGGAGTGAGGAAAGTATTGCTCATCCATCACTGTGTGTTTTTAGGGATTTTATTCCTGACTGTAAAGTGGAACCAGCTTTTAGAAGCAGAGGATAAAGATTTGGCTGGGAACATCTGAGCTGAAGGACCAATAACTTGGGAGCTGCTCGGAAGTGTTTGATCTGTCTCAGGCCCGCAAGTGCTGAGCCAGCGCCTGCCTTTAAGTGGAAGTTATTTTATGCATCCACTGGAGTCCTATTAAGCCATTTCCTCTGGGACCTCCAGGGATAGTCTGAGCATCTATTTTCTCAACAACACCAATGTGTGAGTGCAAAGGGAAGGAGGATGTGCTGTGTGACAAATGTTGGGGTGGACGTGGGGCTCTGTCTCCAAGCAGCCTTGTGAGAGTGCTGCAATTGCCTCCTGTCCATCTGAGGATGCCTTGATCTATAGATGCCTCAAATACCCTGTGTATCCCTCCTCCTCATTCCAGTCCCTCTCTGTCCTTGTAGCTGTTTCTAGGAAGCTTTCATCTGTTCTTTGGAGCAGAACTGTATACTTAGCTCCCTTTGGTCATTCTGGGATCCCACCCCTCTATTTAAGCATATAAAATCTTGAAAAGTGAAGGCACAAAGGCTGTTCTCAAAGAGAACAGCCCTGGAAGTCCCTTTGCAAAGGCTGAAGGACAGCAAAACCACCTCTCCCAGCACCAGCTAAGTGCTAAAGCAGAACCTGCAAGGTGCAGTGCTGGGACGTGTAAGTGGGAGAAGGCCTGGCAGGAGGTTTCGTTCTCCAGTTCTGCCCGGAGGCTTTTCCCTTTGGAGCCCACTGAGGGCCAGCAGGGAAATGATTCCAATTCCAGGCTTTCCAGCTTCCACGCTAATTTAACCTGAACCATTTCCTACTCTCTGAGCGGGAAGCAGGGATGAGGTTAGCAGATTCAGATTTGGGGGTGGACTGAAAATGATATCAGCAGTTTTATGGCCATTTCTTTTCTTGGCAGGACATGAGGGAGACCGTCTCACAGCCACTAGGACAGAAGGTGGAAGAATGCAAACGCTCAAACATTTTTCAGTTTTTCCTGATTATCTTTCCTCCCTCAGCAGTTTTATTAGGGTTCATAAATTCTTCCTTGGAGCACTCATTCCCCCATGCATTTTAACCCTCAGCAGCCTTGGAGGTCACTGTAACCCTGTGGGGTTGGTGGATGTCCAGGAGAAGCCACCCTGTCCCATCACAGCTGGCTCTGACCAAACAGAATGGAAATCACTGCACACGAAGGGTTCTGAGGCACATGGAGCCTTTTCACTGGCTCGAGTGTGGTATAAATAACAACCCCAATCATGCAGTGAAATGGATAGGTGAAGATATGACTCAGGAATCTGATATTGCTTTCAGAAGATTTTCAGTGCATCAGTGCTACTCTCCCCAGCGTGGCAGGAGAGGATGGAAAATTCCTCCATCACCACTGCTTGGTGCCCTCCTATAATGAGTAGCTGTTGAGGTAATAGTAACCCTTTTGGCAAAAGCACTTGCTCCATGGAAAGCCAGAATATATCCAATAATGCAGGAGAGTGCCATAAAACACAGCTCAGTAGGAAGCAGTTAAAGCGATAGCCTCTGCTGGATGCTTCACCAGAAGTCCCCAGCTCCTTCTGAGGGCAGTGATGCTTAGTGAAATGCTTGGGGAGGTTCAGTTTGGATATTAGGAACAATTTCTTCTCAGAAAGAGCGGTGCTGCAGTGGCACAGCTGCCCAGGGAGGTGGTGGAATCACCACCCCTGGAGGTGTTCCGTGACTGTGGGGATGTGGCACTGAGGGACGTGGGCAGTGGGCATGGTGGGGTGGGCTGGGGTTGGACTTGGGGATCTTAGTGGTCTTTTCCAACCTGAATGATTGTATGATTATATAGCTGGTGTTTGTTACTATCTTATTCTTGTGTCCCCTTGAGAAGATAGCCCCCAAGGCTGCTGGCCTTGAACTGGCAGCTTCTGCTGTGGACATCATCTCCTCCTTCCCAGTTCGAGCTTCTACCAAGCCCTGAAGCAGGCGAATTTGAGATCAATTCTTGCAACTATAGCCTAGCAATCCATTTGGCTGCGTGGTTTTGTAGCCAGTGCAATGGGATACAATTAGCTTGTCATGCACTTGGTGCATAATTCGCTTGCTGTTTGCTGTAAAGGAGGAGAAAGCCAGAAAAGTACAGTGGTGAGCTATGTTGCTTTGGAACAAAATATTTACATTTTCCACATTTCCCATAAGGCATTAGCACTTTTCCAAATGTGACACAGGAGGAGCAAATGCTTAGTGGTCTGTGGATCTAACGTTTGCTTAAGTACCATGACATATGTGCTTATGTGTATACACACATGAGATATTTTAGTTCTACTATTTAAATTAAGGGTGGGATACCCTTCAGCACTGCATTTCTCAGCATATGTGTTCTTATGTTCACTTATTCTTTGTTTCTGCCAATGCCTAAATAAGGAATACTAAACAGCCACAAATATGCAGCCAGTGGAGACGCAGGAATTCACTGGGAGGGAGCGGACGCTGATCTTGAGCTGATAGGTTTGCAAGGGAGAGAGTCACTGCAGCTGCAGGAGAGATTTCTGTGGTGGTATCTGTCTATAATGCACATCACAGCCCTGCTTCGCCTTCAGGGCAAAACTGAAGCTTTTAGATGGAGAGCAAGTCGTTTCAATGCCACATCAGGGATGTATGTACATCCATATTTTTATATATATGTACACACATATAAGAAACACCTGTTTGCACACTGTTGATGGTATTCTCTGCATCTCTGAGACGGAACATTGGGCTTGCAAGGATGCCCAGATAGGCTGTGTGCACAGACATAGGGGACCACACACACATGCATACATTTATGCCCACTATTCCACTGACTTAGAGCTTGAAAGTCACCTCCTCAGTCTCATGCCATCTAGACAATGTAAGGGTGACACAGTTAGGCCTTACATTTCCTGCCTTTAGGAAAATGCACATGAATTTGACTTTGCATTTGGTTTCCTGGTCAAAAAGTGAAAAGTCTCTAGGAAAGCAGCTTGTCCTGCAGCACGATGTACTGGAGTATTTGCTGTTAAAGTACAGTGATCAGCTTGGAAATTAAAGGGTAGAGATGTCCCAGATTGCTTTTTCATGATGTCTCTATACTCATAGTGATTGAAATTGCTTCTGTGATTCCTGTTTTAATGCTGGAGCAATTTAAGCACCAAATACCTGCTGTAGTGGAAATGCTAAGTCACAGCTCAAAGCAGTGATTGAGCACCTGGTGGGAAGGCAGGGCCAACCCAGGGGAGCTTAGGTATATGCAGTGCATCTGAGTAATTGGAAGAGATGGAGCCAGGAATCCACCCCTTCCCAGACCTCATTTAAGGATTGGCAGTGGAGGTGAGGGCATCTCTTGCCTATGTACCTGAGACCTTCCAGAGGCAAGCAATTTTCTCTCATTTCTGCACCTGTGGCTGCTGCACTTGGGCTTGTTCTCATTTGCTGCAGCTGAAGACTTTGCCACCCTGCTATTATCATCCCATTACAGCATTACAGCTGCTTGCCATTGTTTTGCCCCTTCCTCTGGTTCTGTGAGGGTACAAGGAACAACAGCTTTTCAGAGTGGGTTTCGCTGTCTTTTCCCACCTTTGTCCGTGCAGCTAAATGTTTCCTCACCTCAGTCCTTGCAGGGACCTTGTTGGCCAGAAGAGATCTGTGATGCAGAGGTCGGGCAAATCATAGAGTTGTTATGGTTGGAAAAAGCCATTAAGATCATCAAGCCCAACTGTCAGCCCAGCCCCACCTTGTCCACTGTCCCTCAGTGCCACATCCCCACAGTTCCAGCCTTAAGGATTCCATGATTATATATTATATAACAATTATAGTACAATATAAATTGTATTTGATGGAGATGCTCTGGGTGTGGCTCGGCTGCAAGGGAATCCATCCCATCTCTTGTAGGGTTCGTGGGGTTGGTATGTGATTTCCATGCTGCTGTGTGTACACCGCTATTACAAAGCACTTTGCCCTATCTTCGTTGCTGTGCTGCCCAACTCTAAGCTCAGGGAAAGGAAAGTCCAAGCTGATGAATGAGATAAGTGTACTGAGGAAGGGAGGCAGAGGTTGAGGAGTGCCATCTTTTGTGATCCGTAGTTTGAGGTGGGAGCTTGCAGCCAGGTCCCCTTCATGCCCATTCTTCTGTCCTTTTTGCATCCTCTCTTCCCATTTTCCACCCCACCCTTGGAGAGGGGCATGGCTGCTTCTCTCCCTTTGCAGCAAGGGCAGAGGAAGATGAGGGGCTTGGTTGGGACATAGATGGAGCAGCCCAGGGTGCAGCATTGACCGCCCCAGTCCGTGCTCCCCCCCAGCAGCATTTGCAAAAGATCAAAGCGTGCAGCAAAAATAGCAAAAGGGAAGAGCTTGTGGGTTGGACATCTGGAGGCCAGAAGCAGCTCCTGCTTTTGAGTAGGCAAGAGGTGAAGGAGGAACGGTAAAAATGGGTTTACAGTCTCACTTCTTTTACTGGGATTAAAAACCTCTTATAAAGTTATATGGTTTGCTGTTACTTGAGATAGCAGTGTCCTATGTCTCTGTAAGACCCTAATTTCAGAAGCAAGGATGCTAATGACACCTATAAAAATAGAGAGGTGGGTATTTTCTGGCAGGCACAATGCTGATTTATCTGTGGTGCATCATCTGACAACCTTAGTTTTATTCCAAGGGGCACAAGGAGGCACCTGGGAAATGTCTGTGCTGCTCAGCTGAATAAAACAGGTGCTATTTCCTTTTGCAGCTGGATGTTTTCAACTATAAGAACTCAGAAACAAGCCCAAACCTAAGGGGATGCCTGGGTCACAGCCCAGTTTTTCAAAGCCTTTGCAAAGAAATTGGAGACAGACATCCTAGAACTCAAAGTCCAACCTCTGGACAGTGCTGCCAAGTGTGCGATTAAACATTGTACCCATTTCCTCCAAGTAAATATGCCAGTGTCATTGCAATAAATTAATGTACAAACAGTATATTGCAACATTGGGTTCATTCTGCAAATGGAGCTGAGGGGGCAAACTATTTCACGCCATGATGTGTGTCCAAAATGGGATGAAAACCTCTGGAGGCAGCGTAGCAGGACGTTCTCTGGTGAAAACATTTGCCGTGGAAAAATGCAATTTGCAGGAGATGATTTGCATCCAGCACGATGAACAATTTTGGCCACGGGAAAAATAAGCTGAAGTGGAGGGGGGGGAGGTTGGAATGGAAAAAGACAATTTTGATTGGTTTTCTTTTAACAAAAGAAGCCATAAGTTAAACACTCTGTTTGGGACAAAATGTACTATCTTATCCCAGGCAGGTTGGAATTCTTTTTCTTTCCATCTTTCTCCTTTTTAATTTTTCCCTTAGCTGTTCGTTCTGTTGGGAAATGTTTTGTGGATCATGGCATCTGGGATCCTCTGTGTTCCTTTCTAAGCTTCACCATCGTTATCACTCTGCCCTTGTTTGTTTTGATGTAGGGTTCAGCAACCGTCTCACTTTTTGGTCAAATGGTGTTTTGCCTCCTGGTCATTAAAGCGGGAAATTTCTCTCATTCATTTGCATTGGTTTGACCCGTGCTGCTGGTGTTCTTTCTCAGCTAGGGACATGGTTATTGCTCCCAGTGCCAGGTGTATGGCATGTGATGACACCAAGCCCTGCCAGGTTGCATGTTTCAATGCTTGTGTTGCGCCACTTTCAATAGTGCACTGATTAACCATTTCCCCGTGGCCTAATGAATTCCACTTGCTCATCGCTTACTGAGCATACCCAGAAATCACAGCATTGGGCAATGCTCACTGGGATACTAAAGGAAGAGGAGGGGAAAAAAATGAACGTGCAAGTGCCGGATTGGGCAGGAATGGGAGAATGAAGAAATTCAAACATTTCTTTTTTTCTTCTTTTGGTGGTGAGGGCAGACAGGATGATAGCTGCCTCCGTGTGAAACTGGAACTACATCCAGGAATGGTATTTATATGCACGGATGTAGCTTTCAATCAAGATGATGTAAACACTGCTGCAGGATTTTTTGACCAGGCTGTTTGGGAAACGTGATGGATTAAATATGACAAACAAGGTTCCTGGACGTTTATTTATCCGCCTTTTCATTTGTGCCAGTTTCATGTTAGGCAAGGCTCTGGCTACCAGACCGATACTAAGCCTTGAGGGCAGGCAAGGCTGGGGGAGGGAGCCACAAAGAGAGTGTTTTCCAAGCCTCATCTAATTTAAAGCATCTTTTGCTGAGTGGTGCAGCGAAGAGGATGTGGCTAACACAAATAAAAAAATCATAAAGGGATCAAAGTGTGTGTGCAAATTCATTCCTTGTGGCAGGAGTTCTGCCAGTTTGCTTGCTCGCTTGCTTTCCTAAAAAAAAATTCTCTCCCCACCCCCAAGATGGAGTGAGCGATCGCATGTCAGAATCTCTTCTGGATTTCATAAGGGTTTCAGCATTGATGGATGGGCGGGATGACACCAGAGCCTGTACATTGTGCCTGAGATCTGAGCCACTTCCCCTTGGTCCCATGGTTACACATGGAATAGTTGCATGGGTGCAAGCTATTTATAAGTGGTTCAAAGGCACCACAAAAGCAGGAGGATGCTGGTGTGAAGCACTGGGCCACCAGGAAGCTCTCTAGCACTTGCAGGAACCTGACGTTACCCTGGAGCCTGAACAGGCAGGGTGTAAGATGAGGAAAGTCCTGAAAAAGAAAACAAAAAACGAGCTACAAAAATTAAAAGCTAAAAAACCTATGAAAATAGGACTCCTATTAGATTTTTCTGGAAGAGTCTCAGGAGAGACCTTATCGCTTTCTACAACTCCTGAAGGGAGATTGTATCAAAGTGGGGGTCGGCCTCTTCTCCCAGGTAACACTGGTAGGATGAGAGGCAACGGCTTTACGTTGCAATTCAGGTTGGATATTAGGAACAGTTACTTCTCAGAAAGAGTGGTGCTGCAATGGCACAGCCTCCTAGGAAGGCGGTGGGTCACTGTCCCTGGAGGTGTGTCAGAACCATGGGGATTTGTCACTGAGGGATGTGCGCAGTGGGAAAGGTGAGGATGGGTTGATGGTTGGGCTTGATGATTTTTCTGGTTTTTACAACCTTAATAATTAGGTGTTTCTCTAAAACAGAATTGGCTGAAATGATTTGATTGTTTAGTGATTCTTAAGAAGGCACCAAGGATAAAAGTCGTTAAAATAACAGGGTGCTCAGAACTGCTGATGTATGTTAAATATCATTACAAAGCTATGTCTGGTGATGGAAGAAGTAGGTTAGACAAACTGAGTGTTTTCAGTAAATATGGGGAAGTCTTCTGGGCTCTGGTTAGAAGCATCTACTGCAATGAATACTAGAAATGTTCATTTGCAAACAGTGCTGGTAAATTCCCACTTGTATGTTCTGCTGGTATACACACAACTATGTTTGCATGCTTTAGCACCAGCTTTAGCACCTCTGTGATTCAGTGTTCAGGAACTGGAAGTGGGCTAACCCTGATGATTAGAGGTTGGAACCTTGCAACCCAACCATCCTATGATCCTATGACTGATTTCACAAAGAGGAGCTGCTGGAGCATGTTCGTGGAGGTTTACATCCCATCGTAGGGGGGACCCAAGAACCGCAGCACAGATGTGGTTCCCATCTGTGAGCTTCTTCTGGCTGTCCTGCTGACCCTACAAAGTCGTTACATACGCCGGGACAAGAAGATGCTTGTCTTCTAGGCAGTCTCTGCAATCACTGAATCTGCCTAGTCCCAAGCCAATTCTCCCAGTTCAGACAACACACACTGCTCTGGAAACCACACGGCACAGCAAGGCTGTGTTTCCTACGGGAGCGCCATCCCACTAAAATAACATCCGCAGAGAACAAAGGCTAAAAGCCCAGGCAAACCTAATGCCGGAAAAGAATCATTCTGAAAACCAAAGGGAACATGCCTTAAAAAATCCTGTGGCATTTATAATGAAAAATAAACATCTATTTGCATGTTAGATAGAAAGAAATAGAAAACGAAGTCAAAGAGCAAGGTCTTGTTCTTATATTCTAGGAATTTTCTCCATTGCAGATTGTCAAATACTGCATGCCAACACTTGGGAGTATGACAACAGCATCTTTAAGTGCAATGAATCAAAGCACAAGAGTAAATTTTTATGGAACTCAAACTGCTATTCTTAGAAACCATCCAGAATCGAAAAATAAACAATCCATCAGGAAAAGAAATGTTCAGACTCACGGGGGAGATTAACTCTCATTTAAGTGGAAACAAAACCTCAAATGAGCCACATCGCTATTCCCACACTTAGCTAATTGCAGTATTGTTCAAGGGCAGAGTCAAGTGGTTGGAAGTCTGCACAACTGGATGGGGTAGATGAAGTCTTAAGAAGCAAACAAAAAGACCTCGAGTCATAGCCTTTCCCTGATGGTTAGTTCCAGAGACAGTTCTTTGCCAAGCTGTAGGATGGGAGCGTAACAAACAGAACGGGTGGCTCTGGGAAAGAAGAATTGCAGTAAAAAGATGGATTCAACACGAGATCAAGACTCAACATGTATATTTGGAGATGATTAAGAAAGGCATCTGAGATGTCTGATGGAGCAGGCAGAGGCATAAAGAGACCCTGCTATTGATGCGGAAGAAATAGAAGCTCCAAGTGAGATTCCCAGATGTAGGGCAGTTCACAGCCAACCCAGCTACAGCTTTGGTGGGTTCTTCAACACAGGACATCTGCAAGTGAAGATTTGACATTTTCTCCTTTAAAATTAGTAAATCACAAGATAAGATTTTAATGCCAGAGCTACCAAGTGAAAACATGCTACCTGTATCTGGCCACTACAGTCGCTTTTAACAAAGAGCAGATGCCCATGCACTTCCACTGCATGGGAAAACACAAAGCAGATTGCCCTCAGCCTTGTAGGATTCTGTTTTTTCAATTTCCAGCACAGAAATTCTCTTAGTGTGAGTGCATGTGGGGCTGACATGTCAGAGAGGGGCTTTGGTGGAATTCATATTGCACACAGGGCTTCCTTGGCTTCTCTCCTGTGCAGGAATGAAAGCATCTTGAGACCATACGTGGGACGGTTCCACCTCCAAAGAGTGGCCTAAGGGCCTTGTGTGGATGTCAGTCCTGGTACTGATCTCTGCCATGTACTTTGCAGGGAAGGGAAAACCGTGTTCATAGGTGAAAATGCTCACTGGCAACTCTCCCCACGTGTTTACCTCCCTGGAGCTGCTTCAGCGTGTGAGTGTGCCTGGAACAAAGTTTTCTGCAAACAGACATGCAAAGAAAGACCTTTGTTTCACACAAGATATCCCCTGAGGAAAAACAATATAAAAATTAAGCAAGAGTCAATCGAGCTTTATTTATATACTTATATATTTATTTATCTTAGATAAAACCAAACCAAGTTTCTTGGCACACTGCATAAAAATTCTAAAAATAACAGGGAAAAAAAAAAAAAAAAGAAGCCTGGAAAAACAATTCACACAGACTGAGTACTAAGGGGTCCCTGGTACTTGCAGGTATATTCTCAGTTATTTCTTTTTGGATCACCCAAACACCAACAAAGTCATTAAAGTCAATTCTTTCCTTTTATTAGCAATAGTCATGGCTTGATGATTCAAACCACATTGGGTTTTCAGAAGGGAGATTTTGATCAAAGCGTTTTTAAAATCAGATGAAAGAAGTATTATAAAAAATGTTCGTGCAATATGAGCCAGGAAGGGGAAGTGGCTGTCCAGGAGAAGAGCTGGGAATATGTCAGAATGTGAAAAAATGAAACATGAAAGAATTTGATGGTACAAAATAGCTGTATAAGCAGCGTTACGAGTGAAAAGCAGATTTACAGAGGCTGTGTTTCTTAATTGCGAGATTTAAAAATCCAATTATCACTTTAAAATATGATTTTCAGTCCAACTGTTTGTTCTTCAGTAAGAAGGTGCAATTATTTTAACTTTGAACCTTTTCAGGAAGGCAACAGCATGCCGAGTTTGATGAGAATGGCCAAGTGTGACAGAAATGGATTCTTCAGGATGGGACCTTTCCTTCTCAGACGCCTCTTACTTCTTGCCAGACGTGGGCAATGATTTTTCAGGGAAGGCTTTTTTGGTACCAGGGAGAAGTGGCAGCTAGTAGAGAAGATGTGGTAAGAGAGTGAAAAGGGTGATGGGTGAGGAGAAGGAGAGATGTGGAGAAACAACCCCCAGGTGTGCATGTTTTCCTGTGAGGGACTCTGGAAGAGATTCCAGTAGTCTGAGAGGAGGTTTGGTTTTGCTAGCAGGGTTCTTTTCATCCCTGTTTCAAGGCCGGACGTGGCTTTGGGCAGCCTGGTCTACTGGTTGGCAACCCTGCCCATGGCAGAGGGGTTGAAACTGGATGATCTTTGAGGTCCTTTTCAACCAAGGCCATTCTGTGATTCTGATTCTATCTGACCGTGGCTGTTCTGAAGAACATTTCCTTGCAGCATCCAAGGTATGTGACTAAACACAGAAACCTTCTCCCTCATTTATTTGAAAACATCATACTCTCATTTTCTCAGTGATAAAGGCATTCAGTGCAATGCATGTCCCAGCTCTAAATGGGTAGTGGATTGCTTCTACCAAATGGTGCTGTTATGGACTTTCACTTTGGTATAGACATAGTTGTTCTGGCTTTAAATGCAGCCACTCAGGTCCCGGAAGATGTCTAGCCATAGAGTTCAACAGTGCCTAATTTACTCTGTCAAGAAAACTTCAGAGACTGCCAAGAACTCAGGAAAATTAGCCTGCTCTGAGCTCTGGGCTTTGCCAAAGTCCCTGAGCTGCTTTGTTTTTGGAGAGCTTGGATATCCTGAGCTTGGTTGCTGTGTTATGTTGGAATATTTGGGAGTGATGAAATCAAACTGTGTGGGCAGATGATTCCCACTGAGACACTGGTGTGGCCATCCTCACTACCAACCTCTCCATCTCCTTCCCTTAGGGAGGTCAGAAAGAGCCCCTCTTGATGGAACAGCATTGACCACGAAAATATTGCACAGACATTTCCAAAAACATCTCCTCTCATCCCATTAAGAGTTCCATCTACGGTTTCCTCTGCAAAAACTGGCTGTGTCCAGGCATACAAAAGCATTCACTAAAGTGATGATCTCCAGCTCCACATCCACGCATTGAAGCACACCTGTCAATAAGGAAAGACTCGTAAGAATTATGGTAGCCTATTGCTTGGACAGCAATTTTCCACTTACGGATTTACTCGCCGTAAATGCAGGTAAGTGCTGGTTACAACCACCATGGCTGCATCCGAGGTCAGCTGCTGCACTGATTTCTGGGTATCTGGACAAACGTGGTATCATCCCACAAGTATTGCTGGGCCTTTGTGTTATGGTCACGACTATGAAAAGGTAATTTTGATCTAAACCTCACATGAATCACATTCCATGCGTAACATCTTAAAATGTCAACTTATTGCAGCCTAATTAACATGAAAATACATTCCGGACAACTGAAAGTGTTGTTTGTTTTTTCAGTCAATGATTACTCCTACAAGTCTGTAATTTCCAGCTCTTTCAAAAATAAGAATGATCTGAATAGGTTAGGGTTAGGGTTAGGGTCAGGGTCAGAGTTAGGGTTGGGGTTAGCATTACAGTTAGGTTAGGGTAGGAGCTTTTGACTTGTCCAGAAGAAGTTTGATTTAAAACCATTAATTCTGGAGGGACAAATTTTGGGTAATTTGATGCAGTGATGCGGTGATGAAATGATACTTGAAGGAAACCTACAACCTCAGCATGTATAACCAAGTTTCTAGCTTAAAATGAGTCTGAAATAAATCTTGTTTCCAAAGTGAGCTCATTTGTCAGAGATGCAGGTTTTAGTGGGCTTAAGATAAGCCAGTCCCTCCTCTTCCTTCTCTACCATCCAGGCCAGGTACTTTGCTAGGGAAATTGGTCCATTTCTAAGCAATAACATTGCCTGGCAGATGTTTACTTCTATTCTCCCAAGACTGCCAAGTTTCCTGCATTACAGCCTGCTCGGAGTGGGTTGGCAGAAGCCAGGTATCCAAAAGAATGGTTTCTGATTGTTTAAAAATTTAAATAAAAACAAAACAAAACAACAACAAATTCAATGTGATTCAATATGTTTTTTTTTTTCTATTCATCAAGTTAAAATGACAGCAATTAAAACAGGTGGAGTGAAATATTTTCGATGTACCTGAAAGTGAAGCACTGTCCTGAAGTTCTGAGCAATTGAAAGTTGTATTCAAAAAAACAAAATAAAATAAAATAAGGACATTCAAAAAGCAAAGAGGGGCTCTGAGTGGAAAATTCAAATGCTTTACTTCAAAAAGTATGTCAGAAAAATGCCACGTTCTCAGAATTTTAGGAAGTATTTCTCATCCCAACTACCCTGTAAAACTCCCGTGAGCTTCTGCAAACTGCTCTGAAGTTCTTAGGGCTGGTTATTTTCACTGCAAAACCCCTCCACCCAATGCAAAACGCTTGGCAAAACTTCTGTTGCAATAGATTTAAGGCAGAGGGAGATGGGCCGTGCTGTAGACCCGGCCCAAGTGACATGCTTTCATCGCCGCTCCGGAGAGGCTGACGTAGCTCTAGGACAAAAGCCAACTGCTGTATTTTGTATGACTGAAGTTGGACCATATTGTTCTTGTGTTTGAAATCAACTCACAAATGCACACTACCTCAATGGCAGTGCTCTCGGTTTGCTCTTGGTGTCACGGCTCACCCTTCAGTGCTGACTACCAAACATGTTTCAAGTCTCGTTTCTGTTTAATAGCAGCAGTGGCTGCCATTTATACAGCAACCAACATAACAGTGTGTAAAGAATGATTGCTGTTCAGCTTGTTCTTGGCCGTTTCCATGTGTCCTTTCTGCTCTCTGGACCCATCTTGCAGTGCAAGTGTCGATAGAGTAAGGCCTTCCGATGCACAAGTGGCGGGAAGGGTTGACATGTTCTCTTCCTTACTTGCTTACTTCTGTGTTTCTTTCTTCTCATGATTGCCCTTTTTCTGGCTGTCTGGTTGGTTTTCTTCGGGAAAAAAATCCCCGACATCTCTGTCAGAAGTAAATCTTTTATTCCAAATTTCCCTTTTGTTGGAGAAATAGTTGTCCATTGGACATATGAAGCATGGCTTTCAGTCACCGCAGAGGGCAAATGGGAAGAATGGGCTTCTCCTGAGATTATCAGATCTTCTTGTTGAGGCTGATGGAAAAGAAAGCTAGTATGGAAGTAGGTGTGCATGAAAAAGGGAAGGGAAGCATCGCCGAGATCTGCGGAGGGGGCGGGAAGATTTTTGATCTGGTTGAGACGCAGCAGGAGGATCAGAGCAGTTTCTTATTTTGTTTGAGCTTCTTGCCCAGTCCTGATTTACGTTGCAGACGTAGGGTCTGTTTCCTCTTAGGTACTAGCAGTGCCCCTGCGTTTCTCCATCCATCACAGCCTGGCATGGCACGCACATGGCCGTGTGGCTGGAGGGGGGGAGGAGGAAAATCAGCCAGCACAGAGTCTTTTGTGAATGCATTGCTGCTCTTTTGTGTTTTATTTGAAGAAATGATTAGAGTTTATTTTATTGCCAGGAAAGGCTGCCAGCCTTTATGATGACAAAATTGCTGAGTTTACTGGGAAGTTTATTTATACAGGCTTTGAAAGACAGACTCTGCCATGACAGACACCAGCGAAGACCTGGGCTTGCTGGGTCTCCTATTTCCCCTAACTGTTCTGCTGACATGTTAACCCTTTGCTCTGACAGATTCCTGAGAAATGAGCAAATAAGAGCAAACATCTGCACAAGATACCCCTTCCTCCTGAGAAAATTGGGTATTCAAAGGGCTCTGGGCTGGAAACCTGAAGGAGCAAGTGGGTTGGCAGATGTTTGCTGCTGGTACCATGGGCCACTCCCAGGTATGGCTAACATAACCACAGGGATAACAGACATTTTCCCAGGAGGAGATGCTACTAAGGGTGTCTACCATGTCCTGCCATGCGTGTCAACTCTGGGACAACAGATGCCATTAAAAGTCCTCTCATCTCCCACTATTACCTCTGCTGCAGCAATGGAATCACCAGATCTCCCACCACCAAAAAAAAGCATTTTGGGGAGGACAGAATCATGTGACAAATTTAAGACTCAGCAAGACAATGAGTTTTAGGGTGAGAAATGAATGTTTAAATTTTCCTCGGTGTCAAAATGCTCTGCTTTGACATATTAAAAAAGTAAAGGTTTCATTTGGAAAATTTCCAAGTGTGTCATTTCATCATTAATATTCATTCACTAATATTATTTTCTTTTATAACGTGGACTGACCTTGGGAAGGTATCCAAAACAGACCAGAATGAATTAAATCAGAAGAGCTGTATTTCACCTTCGTTCCTGGTGTTTGTTTTTGTGTTAGAGAAAAAGAAATGCCCCCAGTTCTGCTCCAACTCTGACCTAACTTTCTTCCACGTGTTCCTCAAACAAGATAAATCAACCCTCTTCCCTCATCACAGTCTTCACCAGCACCTCAGGTCTACTGCTTGGCCTGGAAAAGCCTTTTATCAGGCAGTGACGATGGCAGGCAGTTATCCTCTATGGACAAATGACAGAAGAGGATCCTAAACATAATTTACAAGTATGTTACATCTACACCAGAGCGCTTTCTCTAACTTTCCATCAACTCTTGCATCAATATCACATATGTGGTCATGGTATCCATTTCTTCATTTCTGTTTGAGCTCCTAATACCAGCTCCTAACATTTTGAACTTGTTGTAGGCAGCTTTCAAACAGCTGCCATTTCTTAAAGAGAACCAGACTCAAGCCTTCGCTCTTTTCTTTCTTCCTTCAAATGTGGAATTTCCCCCCCATAAAATTTTACTGACCTGTGTGCTCAGATGGGCAGCGTTCAGATCTTAGCCAGAAGCCTGTTTGGTGCTTCACAACCCATCGGAGCTTGATAACCCCCAAGAAGGTGTGCTTTCCTGGCTGGCTCTCACACTGGGATGCTTAGTGCACACCTTTGTGTGGGGATGGTTGTGAAGTGCTAAAAGCATGGGCATTTTGTGAAGTGCTCTCTGCAGCAGGCTTTTTTTCTTCCACACCCCTGCAAATATGCATCTCTTACTAAGCAAGTGTCTGGAATTTCCAGGAAGAGGAATATATGTAAGTATATATAGATAAGTGCATCTATATGCACACAAACATTCCTTCCTTCCTAAAAAAAAATCCTTGAAGCTGATATTCTGCAACACACTTGCATGCTGGTTCCATAATGAAGATGTAAAAGGGCTCACTGCCCTTCAAGCAAGTGGGAAAAACTGGGATTTTTTTTTGAAATCTTGACCAGTTCTGTTTTCAGAATAAAGTGTGGTTGTTTGAAACTCACACAGAGAACCAGCAGTCTTTCAAGAAAGCAAAATATTAGCAAAAGGGAGAAGAAGAAACGCTGGTGAAAAACAATGAGAGAGCTTCTCTTCATTCCTTTACCAGCCTCAGTTGGCATTTATCCATATTACTTATGGCTTCACAGGTTGGGGTTTGGTACCACGTTACACCTGAAACTTAAGCAAGTACTTAAAGTTAACAGCTTTCTCCAACCATGGCATCTTTCTTTGAGGAGCTGAGCCCTCTAAGGTGCTGAGCTCTCTGGCTCCCATCCAGTAGAGCACTCAAACACCAGCTTACATTTCATTGTGCTCAAGAACAAATTTAAAATTAAGCATGTGCTTAAGTGCTTTGCCAAAGAGGGGAGGGATTACTCACATACCAAGAGTTAAGCATGTGCTTAAGGTACTTTCCTGGATTCAAGTTGGAACAATAGGGAAATAATGACACTGTCTTTGGGCAGGTTTTGATAAAATAATAATTGGGAAAAAAGAAAGTCATCTGCCAATTCTGACAGTGGCAGAATTTTCTATCTGCAAGTAGTTTTATCTAACTCTGTCTGGACTGCGAGAAGTAAGCAGAAAGGGAAGCAAAGTCTTTCTTGTACTTCTGTAACTCTGTTATTACAGTGTTTAACTGGCAGCATTGCTGGGCTGTAGGGTAATATTACCATCTCCATCTCATTATGGCAACTGGACACCCCAAAGGGCCGTGAAGGAACCGTGAGTGAAGAGGTAGATGGTGGTACATCCAGAGGGCATCCTCTGTCTGGCACCACCACGCAACAGCATGATCAGGAGGGAGGAATGCTGAGGGAGGAAGGACTCCCCAGATCCTGTCTGAATGTGCAATCTGACCCTCTGGAGACCTGGGTTCAATGTGCCTCCCCGGCTACTACTGGTCATGAAACTGATGAGATCACCTTCCCTTCCCTGGCCCAGGGAGTAAGCAAAGACTCAATCAATTGCACCTCCTCCATGGCAGTAAACCTCTGCTAACCTTCTTTCCATGCTTTCCAGTTGTATCTCAAAGACAGCCGTGCAGACAGGAGTGAGGCAGGGCAGAGAACCCACAGCCAGCTTTGGGATGAGCTGGTGCTGTACCTTGGGACTCAGCAGTATCTGTGGATTCCCCTTGGGGGAGGACCAAGGCAGCATCACCACCTTGCCTCCTGCACACCATTAGACTCCCTGGAGAAATGAAACCGTATGCTTTTGCCTATTAGCACAGAAGTCTGGATTATGTGGTTGTGTAACTGCCTCAGGAAATAAAAGGCTGCTTCTTTGGAGTAAAATTGTCGATCACTGTCAAGTATAGCCCAGGTATCCTGATGGTCAGAGATGGATGGAGGCGAGGCCCAGCTGTAAGAAGTGTAGGCCTGGTAACCCTCCTGATGTTTGGGGATGGCTATGACAAATATCACCCTTCAGCCCTCCCTGCTTTCTACATCCCCAGGCAGGTCCCACGTAGTGGCCACTTGTCCCAGCATGTGTCACTGCCAATAATGCCTTCCTTTTTTAACAATTCCACCCACTGAAAAACCTGGGTGGAAGAAGACGATGATGTTTATTCATTCCTTGGGAAAAACTCTTGGCCCCAAAGGGTTAAAATGTCCAGGGGATGCTTGCAAGCTCATGTTTGCATTGTACCATCTTCAGAGAATCTGGCTCAATATCTGTTCCTCCACTCTAGCACTTATGGAGCTTTGTAGCAGGTAAAACTGAGCCCAATTTCCTCAATCTTCTGTTAGTGTTACTAAAAAAACACCCTTAAATTAGGTCTCAAATTCCTGTGATCCTCATAGTGCTGAGCGTGGATGAATAACTTTTGATAACAGCCCTGGATTTGGTGGTGTGGTGAGATTTATTTCCTGATCTTTTGCCCATCAAATCTTTTTCTGATCTTAATTGTCAATCACATCATATGATTTCTCCAGAGAAATGAAAATAGCAGCTATTTGTCTTGAAAATCCACCCTTTGATGTAAGAATTCCAGGAAATAAAACACCTTTATAGTTATAGGATCCAGACCTGTCTGACTGGGATGCATTTCCATCAAGACTTGTGTGGGTTTGTTGACTGGATTTTTAAGACATTCTGCGTCTTTTATGGGGATTTGCAATGGGGCATTCATGGCACATTCATTTTTGCAAGGAATAAAACAGCCTGGGTCATATGCCTTAGGGATCCCTGGTCCAGTGTGTCAGCCCTCCCGGTCCACTGTGGGCTTCCAAAGCAGTGCTCCCCAGCCTGCACAAGTCCAGCCCTTGCTGTGATGCTGAAATAAGGTCCTGGATGTTCAGACCTGCTTACGTGTTGGCTGTTTTCCTTAGGGACCATTAGGCACATTTTCCAACAAATGACACGCAGCTGCCAAGTGAAGATATTTCAGCCTTCTGCTTCGAAGGTCGAACCTTGCCCAGCCTCTGCTGACAGGTTGGCACAACATGAGGTCACTGCACTGTCCTCCATCCAGATCCAGCATTAGCCAATGCACATCTCTGGTGAAGTTATTTCCAACTTAACTTATCAATTCTGTTGGTAAAGTTAGAGGAAGTGAGGGAATTTATTTAGAAAAATAGTCATACCAACCTTCTTATGTGTCCACCAGCTTTAGGGAGTTCTTTAGCTGTGCACCGTGGGATTAAGATGTGTGTTATGAACCTAGAAGACCAGCAGGTCTTTCTCATGAGAACCTATTCCCAACCTTGTTGGTTGGGTGGGTGGGTCTGGAACAGCACAGCTGTGTGTTGTATCTATGTGTATGGACACTGTGATGCTTCAAACATCCCAGCAAAGACGAATTTCAACACCTAGAGCATGGCTTTAGTGTTCCTGAAACCCCAATGATATTACATTTAACTTCTCCAACTTGTCCAACTCGACTCAATTCTGTGAAAATATTTCACTCCAGTAAATATCTAAACTGCCTTCTACCATGTTTTCTGGAGCATTTTGGCTGTGGGTGATGCCTCCCTGCATTGCCAAGTCCTCCCAGCTGTACCAGCCTGGCCCAGTGTCAGTCCTAAGATAGACCTTTGCACCTGCTGACCTTTACATTTCTAAAGGCAGTAAGATCCTGCAACCCTTTCCAAGATTTCACTTTTTCTTCCTTCACTTTTCCTTCCTTCACTTTTCTTCCTCGGATCCTTATAGTTCCAACATGTACCATCAACAAAACAAAACAAAAAAAGTCACAGGGCCAATTCACTATGCTGGCTTTACAATATGGATCACCTTTCCTCCCTTCCCTCCTTGAATCCTCTGGTGCTTTCTCAAATTTGGAGGCTATTCCTTCTTTTTCTTCTCATTCCACCAACAATTAATCAATCAACCTGGCAACCTGGGAGCAATCTGAATATACATAAAAAAAGAGAAGTAGCTGAAGGAGAAATGTGCAGGTTAGCTCTCTCGTTCCCATTATGTCTCTGCTTGATACTTAGACTCTCTAAAAGCAAAGGACTCTGGGACATACCTTTTTTTTTAGTGCCTTTGCAAAAAGTCCTCCTGTGCTCAGAGCCTGGCAGGTAGCTGGAGGTGACGGCATTATTTTCAAAGTCGGCATTCCCAAGGTGGAGGCTTTAATGAAGAGGAAGTCGATTTACTGCTGAGAAAACATTGTTCCCTCAAGTAAAGCCAACAGGGGTCATTAGCACTTCATATATTTAGGTGAGTGCTGTTTGTTCTGACAGACAACGTTGCAGGTTTCTGGGGGCTGTAGTTGAGCCTCATGCAAAGCTTGCTGTAAGGCGACAGCATGAGAGGTGAGCAGGTGACAGGGGAAGGGGCCTTGGGATTGTCAGCAGTGCATGGAGGATTGTGCCATTTCCCACAGCAGGGACTCATGGCTGGATGAAGGGCCTGGCCCAGGCAAAGTCTGGGGCATGGCTGCTGCATCCACGCAACGAGCCTTGCAGATTGGAGCTGGCCACTGCATGCACTCTGCCTCAGCCAGCTATTAAAACAGCTGATTTGTAAGCCACTGAGGCATGTAATACAATCAGCTCAAACCTGCATAAATTCATCTTTGTGGCCTACCAGTTTGCGCCACTCATTTCGCAGCCCACTTTCTTCTACCTTCTCTGGTCCTTCATCCTTATGGATGGGCAGAATGCTTTGTTGCGATCTGCTCGTATTTATCCTGTCCTGTTTTATTGGAAGGCAGCCAGGAACATGATGGGTAAGCAGATTGCCCTTTCCTTCCTTTCAGAAGGGGTTACTCCTCCACTCTGCTCCCCTCCTGCAAGACAGAGGAAAGGAAAAATCATCGATCCCCTGTCTCTGCATCACCTGGAGCCTGTTGCCCAGGCAGTTGTTTAATGGGGCTGTAAAGGCTCCAGCCATGTGGCACAGCTTCCCCAGGCTCCAGGACCAGGAGCAGCTCTGCCAAAGTCACCTCTACTGAGGTTCCAGTATGGAACTCCCTACTAGGTTTCCAGGATGTGCTTTTTCCCTCCATCAGGCTCTGCAATGACCAGTTGAAGCATCTTGGCTTGCTTGAAACTGGCTGGCAAATCCTATTACATACTGATGAGCGAGTTGGGAAAAACAGTTTTCACCTGTTCCTTTCGTGATTTGTCCACGATGATTAACTGCTTCCCTTTAAAATCAGCACTTTATTTTCAGGTAGCGCCCTGCTACAAGATCTCATTTTGCCTTTGCCAAACTGGAGATCTGAAATCTGGATAAGGAGCTGAAAAGATTTTAGAAAGCAACCAACCTGCAACCAATCTCAGTCTGGGATGCTGTGTTTGTGTGTTCATGTGCCAGTGAGCAAGGAAGGGGCATGTAGGATCTCTCCTCCTGCTTTGATAAGAACCATGCTGCTCGTTATCCTTCTTTGTATTCTTCCAAAAAAAGCATTACCTGAAAAGCCATTTCCTATAACAGATGGAGAAAAAGACATTTAAAAACAAGCAACTCCACTAGTAAAACTGGTCAGGAATATTTCAGTTAGGATGGCTTTCGTGGAAAATGTTTCCTCATCAAAACCAAGAAGCAAGGTCATCTCAGAGGAATATTGGAGGGAGATGAAATGGAATGGAAATTTGAGCCAGCACCAAAGGTACCTTTCCCAAGAGAGCCCTTGGCTGTCTGAGGACATTCCTGTTGCCTGGCTCAGATCCCTGCTTGGGCGGTGGCAGCGGGTCCTGGTTTCTCAGTTTCCCAGTGTGATCTCCTGGTTGCTCAGCTTTTGGGCTGCGTGCTCTTCTTCGAGGCTGTCAGGAAAATGTGACGCTTTGATCCTCACGCGGAGCAACGTTTTTTTCACACTCAGGAAATGTTTTTCACTCTGAGGGGCTACAAAACCGTTTCACACGTAATTCCACCAGCTTGAAAGGAGAGGAGAAAATATACGAAAGCTGAAAAGTTTGGGTACTGTTCCGAAGTTTTCTGAAGTCCTAAGCGTGTTGTGACCTAGAGTTTTGGTTCAGCCCGTTGCAAAGAGATGAGCCAAACACGGACCCGGAGAGGGAAGCTCTCAGAGATGAACACACGGCAGCTCCAGAGCTCAGGGCCTGGCACGCAGTTGAAACTCAAAACACAAAAAACATGCATTCTCTCACTGCAGCCATTTATACCAGAATACCAAAGAGGTTAAAATTCTGCGCTCGCAGCTGCGCAAGGAGTGGTGCCAGCATTTGAAATCTGGGAATAATTGATTTGTGTTTCCAGAATCCTTTTTATTGAAGGGGGGGAGAGACAGAGAGAGAGAGATTGCTATTAAAAGCTTTTAAACCACCATGCTTCGAGCATCTGTCGAGGCTGGCAGCTGCTGTCAGTGCCGTGTGAGCTGCCCAGCTCAGCCATCACTGCCACCAAGCTGAATAAACCACTTGTGGCCAACTGGAGAGATGGCGAAGACCAAAAGGATGCATTTGATAAGGTTTTACAGAGCTAAGCGACAAACAAAGCGACACTAATTGAAATGCTTTTAAACAGCAAACCTGCCAAAAGATCCTCAGACGCTTAGGTGAAAAACTAGGTAAAGTGCAGAAGAGCAAAGATGGGGAACATGGGATCCAGAAGCTGATGGTGTTTTCATATTGGGATTAGGAGGAAAACAGGCTCTGTGTTGTATCATAGCCATTGCTGTGTTGTATATTTTCCCCCAGGAAGTGCTATTTGCTTGTTTGTAGTTGGTTTGTTGAAAATTAAACTTTTATCCATAAAAATTTTTTTAAAATATTTTTTTTTAAATATCCATAAAAATATTTTTAAAAGAAGGTTTTGGATATCTGCAGTTTAATATTTCCAAATTGCTCCGCTGTTCCTTTTTCATCTCAAAATGAATGACTCCAGCTTTCTTTACGATATGAGATAGTGATAGAGATATGGAGAACAAAGTTTATTTAAAAATAATTTTTAAAAAAGGGTATTAATTGAATGAAGCATCAAAATTCATTTGAAATGCATGACTTCTTTTGAGGCATTTCTCACAGAACAGGTAAAAGCCTGGTCTCCTGGTCAGTCTTCTCTGGGTCTCAGTAATCATTTCTATCTCTGCTTGCCATAAATCCACGAACCTGAAGTTAATCTTTCAGCTTTTTCACAGGTTAGCATTTACGAACTCACAGAAACGAGCCACACTGGATGGCCGAGTAAAGCCTGCAGCTGTACAATGTTTGCTTTTATCAGACTGTAAGTTGAACACCCTGTTGAGTTGCATCTTGTGGTACCTTTTCCATCATGGTTGAACTTTCAGAGAACATCTCAATTTAATTTAGCTTGTATACTCTGCACGCGCAGAAGTTCTGCAGGGGACATCTGGTTTACTGCATGTCAAGTTGCTCAGTAGTTCTGCAAGAAATCTATGGCAAATGAATCCCAGAGCTTTCCTCCTCTTGCTCTGGAACTTGTGAGTAGATTTTCAAAATTGAGCATAATCCTGCACAGAGAAATCTGATTCCAACTTGTCCATGGGACTTCAGGTCCAAAGTCTTCACGAACCCATTTTATTTCATCTGGATGTTCTTGAAGTAGCATTTCCCCGCAGAAGTGATCCCCCTCCTACACTGAGTCTAGAAGGAATTTTGATTCAGTACGATCCCGTGTTTTGTCACTATGTCTGGCAAGTAAAACAGAATTTTATAGCCTTCAACTTGGGAGTCCATATTTGGCCACCAGGAGAGCTTCCCAAGCTTTTTATTTGATTCTGATGGTTCCTTGATGAAACTCATGAGCAAGAGAGATAGACTTGGCTTGAAGGCTTGTCAGACCGTGAGAGACACGTCTCCTCTCCGAGGTGGGACAGGAGCTCCCTGGGAAGTGTGAGAGGAGTGTTTCTCCTGCTCATTGCAATATGCATTTCTGGGTAGAAAAGCTGCTGCAGCAGGCTGTGGGAATAGTGCTGTGGGAACAAGGCTACCACCACTACACAGTTGTAGGTTGTAATTGAGATTACGTAGCATGGGATGGACCTTCATTCAATACAAACTTCATTACTCATGTCCCTGAGAAGACCTTATAACCTGGGATAATGCCACAAGCAGTGATTTCTACTCCCAAATTAAGACATTACTCACTAGCCAAGAGCTACCTCCATCCCTCTGCTGCTGGGTGTTGACAATCAGATCTCAGAAACCGATGAGGAGATGCAACTGAAACAACAATCTCCCTCAGCAGGGCCCAGGCAAAATCCCTGTTAACCGGGTCCCAACACGTTTAAAATTTATCGTCGATAATCATTACGGCAAGCAGCAGTTGGAAGTGAGCACGGCCAAGGCACAGCGTGGAGCAGCAGTGCTTTGTGCTCACACAGCGACGCATGCACTGCTGTGATGTGCTCTGAATTCGCAGCCCCTGCATGGCAGGAATACCAGCTTGTGCTGAGAAGTAGCAAAAAATGAAGGAAGGAAAAAGAATTGGTGTGTTTTCTCCTTGCTGTCGTTTCAGCTTTTAGGCTTGAAAATGCAGAACGAAGCTTTAAAACTGCTACACGCAAACCTGCTGCTTGGAAGGAGAAATGTATTCAGCACATGCTGAAACATGTGCTACTAAGGCAAGTGTGTTTGCAAAGCTCACTGCTAACATCCATTAGGTCATCCACCTTCATATTACAGCCCTACTTCAGTACAAACGACACCAGGAGGTACAAGCCAACACAGGCTGAGTAGATATATTGGAAAAGCAGAAGGGGAGAGGCAGGAGGGGGCTATGAGGTCATCTGCACTGACAGCGTGTTAGGTACTCACATTAGAGCAGAGAACAGAGCCATCTACTTTATGGAACAAGCTTCCAACTGGTAACGAGGCTTGTTCTTCCAGTTATTACACTGAAAGAGCAACATCTGGCTAGGATCCTTCCAGGGGCCAAATCCTTCTCTGCTGCAACCTTGCTGCTGTCAGCAGAGTAACACTAGGGATGGATCGCACGCAAGGAGCTAAATGAATGAGAAGGGCAAACCGTTTTCGGTCCTGCTTGAAAAAAGATAAAAAAATATTGTCTGCAGAAATAAGTGAGCAATAAATAATGTCACACCTTTAATTGCTTTCACATACAGCAGCGCTGTGCATGATAAACAAGAGGGATTTTTTGTGTCTGCATAATTATCAGAGGAAAACCCAAGGCTTGTGTTTCTTTTTCCCTTTTCTGATTTGTTAGCAGCTCGGCCACAAGATCAGAGCAGAGACATTCATTAGGAGGGCAAAGCTGGGAGAATTTCTAACTGGTTTTCACCTCCCTTTTAAAGTCCTATAAGAAATAAGGGAAAGGGAAGGGAAAAATACTACATTTTTAAAGGCACTCAGTGAACTTCAGCAGCTGCTGTTTATTGACATTTCTATAGCTTGTTTCCAATTATTATAAGGTGTCCAGAAGCTATGGCAACATGGCCATGATCTCTCAGTGCCTAAGGAAGCTGCCATCCTCTAAGCAGCAGCCCAGCACTGGGTACAAAAATATGACTGTGCATGAGGGAAACTCCGTATCAAACAGCAGGCTGGTGGCTCAGCTGACCTCAGTA
Organism: Tetrao urogallus; assembly: GCF_951394365.1. Taxonomy (NCBI): domain Eukaryota; kingdom Metazoa; phylum Chordata; class Aves; order Galliformes; family Phasianidae; genus Tetrao; species Tetrao urogallus. The sequence continues at coordinate 35,624,133 of NC_136821.1, forward strand.
ACACCCAGCCCTGCTCCTCTATTTTTCTATTCAGTGCAGGTGAATAGTTCAAATTTACAGCAGCCAACAGAGCATCTCACTCATCAGCAGCATGGGACTGACCACTCAGCATCAGCTACTGTCTTTGCTCCCTCCGCACAGAGATGCTGCCTGAATGCTGACATTTTAACAGCACGGTCCCTTCCCTGCACATGATACGGCGCGAGGGAATAACAGGATGTATTAATGTCATTTCAGATAATAATATTCTTCTCAGAGTGGGCTTTCTGGCACCATATGTCCCACTGTGAGAGAACTCTATCCGTATCTCTTCAGTATTAGCTCTAAGCTTGAAAGCAATCCATTTGGGCCATTAAAATGACTTGTGAAATGTGGGATAGTTATCATGTAATTAGGACCACATTTCCTTTCTCTCTCTGTCCCAAGCTCTGCACTGTGATCTCAGTTCACCTTCAGCTTTGCCTCACCTTCGTCTTTCACAGAGCGATGTGAGAGCTTTTTGAAGGGCGGTTGTCCTGTTTCCTTGCCCCCACGCTCTCTCCTTCTCTCCGAGCTGACAATTTTTACCCATGAGATTTATTTAAGAAATTAAAAAAAAAAAAAAAAAAAAGAGAGGATCTGTGTTTAGAGAGGGACCAGGGAAAGTTTATGAATGGTCTATGCCTCAGTTTCCATGTTCTGTACAATGAGAGCGCAGCACTTCTCTGCCCCCGACTGACAGGATGACTGCAGGTCTCCATGGCCAGGAGTGCAGATTTTGGAAAGATATATAGAGCTGGAGGAGGCTGTTAGAGCCATATGGCCCTCCGTGAGGTTCGGGATTACCACAGGGCTTGGAAAGCATGCTGGAGTACCTGGCTTTGCAAGGCTGCTGGAGCCCAGAGTGGGGATGAATTCCCTGCTGGACTGCATTTCAAAGCTCTCTGCTCCTCTGCTGCAGGCTGCGTTGGAAAGCGCTGCTCACTTGGACACCAGAGGGGCTGGGATCCCATCACAGCATGCACAGCACTTGGAAGGGAAGCAGAATACCCCTTCCCACCCCCATGCTTCCCCAGGGCATGCGCTCCTGGGCTAGAGCCATGAACTGAAGCCACTCGCACCCCTCACTCAGGACCATGACCCCTCCCCCAGCATTTTTTCCCCTCTTCATGCTCTCAGATCCTCTCTCCCAAGCCCAGATGACCGCAGCTCTGTGGAAGCCAGCACTAGCAGCATCTCTGTGCTGGAAATGAGCCCGCAAGATGTCAATGCTGGCTCTGGCAGGAGGAACTGGGATGCACAGTGGCCTATGCACATTGGTACGGGGCCTTGCTCCTGGCCATACCTCGTCCTGTAGGGGATCTGCTCTTAGAGAGAGTCTCAACCTCTGCATGCTGCCTCCCCTGCACCACAGAACAGCCATCACTGCTTGTGCCCAAGTGTGCAGTGCTGTGTCGTGATCTCAAGGGGAAAGGAGCAGGCCTGAGACCTGGCCGTGCCATCCCATACTGCAACTAACTCAGCTCCAGCCAAATCCATCATCCAGGTCCTGATGCTATTTCTCCACCTCACCCTTCCTCTGGCTCTTGCAGAGATGGGGCCAAAATCTCCCCAGGATTTCCAGAACTCTGCTTTTCCCTACCAAAACTCCTCTCCTTCAGAGTCCTACAATGGCTTAAGTTGAAAGGGCCTTAAAGTTCACTCAGCTCCAACCCCTGCCATGGGCTGGTTGCTCCTCACCAGCTCAAGCTGCCCAGAGCCCCATCCAGCCTTGCCCTGAGCACCTCCAGGGATGGGGCACCCACAGCTCTGGGCAGCAGTGCCAGCTCTTCATTGCCCTCTGAGTAAAGAATTACTTCCTAACGTCCAACTTAAATCTCCCCTCTTTTAGTTTAAAGCCATTCCCCCTTCACCTATCTTTCCTACTGCCCCTTCCAGAAACCTTTCTCCCACCTTTGGAGGGCATTATTTCTCTACAGAGCAGGGTGTGCTCCTCACCACCCTTTCCTTTCTGCCTCCTGGCCCTGGAGCACCAAGTCATTCTGGAAAGCATCAGTGCTGAGGACACCAAGTCCCAGAAGCACCTGGCTGAAGCCATTTAATGATCAGCTGGGAATGAGTCATGTTAGCAGCCCTGGCCCAAGAAACCCAGCCAGATCCCTCCTCACAGGACTGAAATAGATTATAACTGACTGATTACAGACCCTGGCCAAGTCCTAGTGAATTAGAGTGGCTTGCAGGGGGATGCAAGGATAAGGGCTATTATTAGCATTGCTATTCATTATTTGGGTAGTGCTCCTATTGTCTAACGTGCTTTCTGAATTGTCGGCAAGGCAGTTCCTCCCCCTAGCACATAGAGTTGCTGGGATCCAAGGGTGTGACTGGAGATGAGCTATGAGCATTGAGCTGGTTATACAAACACTTGTTTGGCATGCATGGATGAACTGGACCATTGGTTTGTCCTGAATAAAGACAAGTTGAAGCCACATTGCTTCTCAGCACCAGGCAGCTACCACTAAGTGCTGTGAGGAAGCATCAGGAAGGCGGCAAACTGTCACATCTCTGGGGCAACGTGCCAAAGCAGTGTCACAAAGGCTGGAGACGTAGAGTCTCTCTGCTTGGGCACGTTGTCAGCTCTGAAATTCTGGTGGGAACTAGGGAAGGGAGGCTGATGCTGATAGCTTTTAGCTTCTGGTCTGGAATGGCCCCATGACTCTGGTTTTGCTCAGCAATCTCTTTAAGCTCTCAGGGGGGCTCACACAGAGGGTGGTGGTGATGCACTGGAACAGGTTGCCCAAGGAGGCTGTGGATGCCCCATCCCTGGAGACATTCAAGGCCAGGCTGGATGTGGCTCTGGGCAGCCTGGTCTGCTGGTTGGCGACCCTGCACATAGCAGGGGGTTGGAACTGGATGAGCATTGTTGTTCAAGCCAGGCCATTCTATAATTCTAAGATTCTATGTAGAAACTGGAGTGAAATGTCTCACACAAGGTAAACGCTGACAGTGTTCAGAGCCCTGAACCAGGTGTGTGCACCTAGAGGCTCCCTGGAATGCAGACAAAGCTAACCCAGGGCTGGCTTAGGCTCACAAGCTGAAGGAAAGGGGAGCAGGTTGGGTCTCAGAGAGGCACGAGCTCATTTGCTTTGCAAACTTCTGTGATCACCGAGGTCGGAATATGTGCTGCTGCCATCTAATGCCTGCTCAGAAAGCCCTTTTCTTCTGTGGGAATCGCAGCTTCTCACTGCTGAACAAGAGGTTGGAAAATATGACCGAAGCATAACCTAGAAGTCAGCAGCACAGAAGGCAAATAAATCTTATTTTGCTCACAAGCCTGAATTTCACCCAAGTCCCAGGCTCTTGAAGGGTAGGATGGATAACTGGCCCTTGTAGCTCCTCAGCTGAGCCCTGGTATCTCTCAGCTCCTCAGCAGCAGTGGTGACATGTCTAGACACTCTGGGAAACATTCAATCAGGAGAATGAAGAATGGGTCCTGCTGTTAGGAACAATGCAAGAAGAACAAAATGCCCCAGTTTTATTCTGTGCAGCTGTCTTTTAAAAGGACTATTAGGTCACTGAAAGTTTTAGTAACAGCAAAAAATAACTAAAAAAAAAAAAACCACCAAAAAACAACAACAAAAAAACCAACAACAAAAAATTGGAAATGAAACTGTATATATTTTTGGGAAATTATTTTTTATATATTAATAGTTTTCGCTTACAACTCTTTTCCAGCTGATTTTTTATTCTTTGAATTCTGTGATTATTAATGGCTGTAGCACTAAAGTTCTTGGAAAAAAAAAAAGCTCACTTGAGAACCATGTTTTTTGGATTATAAAATATCTGAAAGATATTTTTCTTTTCTTCAGCCAAAGATTGCCCAGTTTTCCCAAGCAGAATTTATTCCATGCCACCACATTGGATCCTTGGGACCAAAACTCGTCTTTGATGATAAGCAGGCAAAGAAGCCCATTGCAATGTGTTCCTCACTTGTACCACACAACTCTATCCATGTGCGTGTACCAGATTATTTTTGGGGACTACACCGGTCCTGCAGGACTCAGTTCTGCTCCCCAGAACTACTGAGGGTTTTCTGATGTCACTGAAGATTCAAACTGTTCTCTTTTCAAAAGTAGAATCCGAGAGCTGTGGGTAGACACAGACGTGGTGGTTGAGATTTCCATCGACCAACATGCTTTGCAAAAGACTTGTGGTGTTCCCAGCAAGGGGGAAGAGGGATTTGTCCGCCAAGCCATCTTCAAGACATGTCTGCATCACTGCTGGAGGGATGCAGAGGTGGTTCCACACAATATAACTCTTCAACAAGAAAAGCCACAGCTAACCCAGAGACACACCACTGGGGAAATGATGTAGCAGTTTCTGTTTGCCCAGATTCAGCAACCCTCCACTGCCCTGGGTTGCACTCCAGCCCAGCATTGTCTGCTGGATTGCCCAGCTCAGGTGCATGCAAACCATGCTTCATTTCTCAGTTTAGATTTGCCTTGATGTCTCCCAGCTGGGAAATTCAGCCTAACTACGATACAGGTCAACACTACCCAATGGCATTGGCTTCATTGTCAGCAAAGGAAGTTTAGAGCAGCCAAATTCCCAACTATGCTGGGATATGCTCAGTGTAGAAGAAGTGCAATAAGAATGGCCTGAAGGCGGGTTCCCATCATTACAGCTGTCAAGAGGAGATGGCTAGGAAAAGAACACAATAAGCAGAGAAAGGATGAAGGCGGTTACTTCCTGGCAGACCTTGCAGATCTTAGTGAACCCTCACCTCAGAGCCAAAGCCTGGGATGTTGTGGGTGTGCCTCTAAAGTCTGCCAATTGCCTGCAGTCCTACCTGATCTGCTCTTCCTGCTGGAGCAGATGCGAGATGATGGAGCGTAGGCCTGAGCATTTTATGCCAATGGAAGAGAGGAAGTGATCTCTAAATCTCAGCAGTTGTAGCCAGGCTGCATCCTTCTTGCACCTCTCAGGTGACCTGGCTCTCTATGATATAGCAACGATTGCTTGCTCATGCCCAAATATCTATTTTCAGGAGCTAACAGAGCTGCAGTGTTCTCCAGGAACAGCTTTCAAGGTCTTCCTGAAGTGAATGGAATGAGGAGTTTCCCTGTTTGAGCTCCGACTCATACTCTGCTGTTTGAAATTTATCATCTCCCATTACCTCAACAGAGGAAGAAATCAACGTGTAATTTAATGCAAAACAGCAAAACCAGAGCTTTGATTTTAGGAAAAAAAAAACCAAAAACAAAACAAAACAAAACACAACAAAATAAAGCAGAAATTGCAGAAAAAATAGGACTTCTTGTGTTTAAAATGTTATTTGAACCATGACAGATGGGCAGAAGCAGCAATATAATAAAATACTGGACTGCTCCTTTCCTTTGTAAATCGTCTCAGTATCTGTGAACTGAGCAGTGTCTCTTTGTATCAGATTGGAGTGGCCTGGGAGTCCCTCCCAGGCAGAAGTAGGGGACAGAGCAGCATTGGAGGCTGGTGATTCTTTGACATTTTGATGTTTTTTGCTTACAGTAGGAAAATTCGTGGACAAGGTAATCCCCACCAGCTCTGCATGCATGGACACTAGATCCGCTGTGCTCAAAGATAAAGAGAACAGTAGTATGAAGACCTACAAATTAAGATTAGGTAGGTTTCATCTTCAAGTGGATTCCTATATTTAGCATCAGACACATATCCCAAGTGGTATGGTTGTGTTAGAGCAGTGCCATGGAGAAGAGGCTTCTTCCAAAGCAGCTTCTTGGTATCCCTATTGCCTCCAGCCTTTAGAGGACACCATTAGGAGAGATCAGTTCATCTGGGCTGTCCATGTCTTGGCACCCACTTCACAATATTTTTAATGGGGACTCAGGGCCAGAAAACTTGAGTCAGAACATCCCTGGAGAAATCCGAATGCAAGCAGTCCTATTTCAAAATTGAAATTTTAATCTATGTAGCTCAGCCTTTCCTTCCAAAATGTGTGTTTTGTTGGAGAAAAATAAGGAGCCAACCAAATTTCAGCTGCAGGGGAGGAGCACAGCACATCTTTGAGGTTGTCCTCAGTTTTGCTGAAAGTTTTCAGAAATGGAATACAACTCCAGCTGTTTCCCAGATACTAAAAAAGGCTGGTGGGCACAGCAGATAGCATGAGACCAAATGGGCTGTGGGGTCAGAGGTCATGAAAAGCTGTTCTTTGGATTTTTGTTTCTGAGAATATTTTCCTGGATTGAGACTACCTGTGGGAATAGCATTTTGGGAATCACCCTATGTGCAGGGATGCGCTCAGCCTTCTGCTTAACACTGCACCAGAAAATACAGGGGAAAATAGAATCCAGAAGGAATCACAGGATTGCAGAATGGCTGAGGCTGGCAGGAACCTCTGGGTGCTTCTGATCCTGGCACTGGGCAGCACTGACAGGAGCCTGCCTCTGTCCTCTCTGCACCCTCCTTGAGGTATTTAAGGACAGTGATGAGATCCCCCTCAGCCTCCTCTTCTCCAAGCTGAGCAGTCCCAGCTCTCTGCTTCTCCTCCTAGAAGTGCTCCAGTCCCTTCAGCAACGTCGTGGCCCTTTGCTGGACTTTCTCCAATATGTCCAGGTCTCTCTTGTCCTGAGAGGCCAAGAGGTGAACACAGGACTTGAAGTGTGGCCTCACCCCAGAAGCAGAAAGGATCAGCCCAATGCCATATGTGGAGCGTGGGGGAAAGCCAAGGACAGAGCTGATTGCTTCCAAATCTCAGCCCAGACATGTAACTGTAAAACCATCCTTCCACTCCTAACCTCAACTTCTCTCCAGGCCAAAAGTCTGCTCTGTGTAGTATGAATTAGTTCTTCCTTCCTTCCTTTCTCTTGTTGATGTTTAAAAAATAATAGTCCCAATCCTTGAGCAGACACCATCGAGAGGTTAATAAGGATAAACCATTTTTAGATCTCAAGGTATTGGATCATCCTTTGTTATGGCAACAAAGTTTGTTATTCCTTGTTTCCTCTGGTCTTTTATATGCATCATGGTCATCAAGGCTTCAGTCCAGCTCACAGTAAACACTGAAAAACCTCAGGATTTTAGAACTTCTTTGTTGTACAACTGGTAAGAACATTAAAAAAGAGGACAGAAGAAAGTTTGTCACAAACTGGAGCCTCAGATGGAAGGGGGGAAATTCAACATGAGAAGAAATCTTATGCCTAGAGAGAAATAATATGTGAGTCTTAGCACTGGGAGGCTAGGACGGATGACTTCTAGAGGTCCTGTAGAGCCTGCACGACCTTGCAGGTCTACAACACCAAAACCCTCCAGCAATCTGAGCCCAGCGTGCAGGCAGATCAGGGGCTCCAAAGCTATGAAATGCTGCTGAGCTTCGCCTGGTTTCGGTCCAGAGCAATAAATCTCTCCTCACAGAGATTACTCTACACTTGGACCAAGTTTGCAGAAATATTTGCCAAGGTTCAGCAACAATGTTCAGAGCAAATGTTGAAACCAGGTGCACTGTGCCTTTCAGGGAGTGTTCTGGAAAGTCCATGTACACCTACAGGAGATTTCTTACCTGCTGCAGCAGCACTCTGCTTGGTCAGAGATGAGGCAGGAGCAGATCAGGAGCTTGCCTTCTTATTTCTTCTAATGAATTCATCGAGTAAAACATCGAGGAAAGGCCAATGTCTCAAGTTAGCTCTGTGACACCTGTCCTGGCAATACAGAAAATGTGTAACAGAAAGGATGTCGTAAATTCCTGGGTGGAGGAACCATCTTTTCTGTTGTGTTACCAGATTATAGCTCGTACGAATTGCAGAAGTGACCAGATATCCTAAACAAAAAGGACAGTGTTCCCCAATCTGCACCACTCACTGACAGTAAAACTCCATGACTTCCTCCTTTATTATTCCAGTTTGCCATAATGAGCAAAACACGTAATGTGTTTTGCTTTAGCCAGCACCATTTGTATCGTCCTCTCGGCTGTTAGGGCTGTTAAAAAGACAGAAACAACACTGGAGAGCAGTGCTTTTGAAAATTTGGATTTCAGCATTTTCAGGACGAGACATTTCCATTTCAAAATGCACCACTTCTTCAAAAAGGAATGTAAACAGAAGAAAGATGACCTGCTCCATTTTATCTGTGTTTTCAATCTTACCGAAGAAAACAGAAATATTCTGCAGGGGGAAAAACTCCGTGACAACTGAATTTGGAGGGAGCTGGCCAACAAATGGAAAAGGTTTGCTCTTCAAAGGAGTGATCACTGAGCTCTTCGGCACTAGGACATCAGGAAGTATTGGACCCTTTCGGCTTTTCTTTGCCACCCCCCATCTCAACTGCAAAGTATCATGCCCAGACATCAGCTGGGACGGAAGAATATTCTGAACTTTTGTCACAGGGCATTTGCTGATGTTTCAGTGTTTGCTCCACGCTCTGAGAGCACACACACAAAAAAAGTTGAAATTCCAAAAATAGATGCAGGACCATTGTCCAGGAAAGAAAAAAAAAAAAGAAAAAAAAGTATTAAGAAGTCATTTAGAAATGTCAGAAGTGACGTGATATGTAGGTGGACTGAAGTGATGAAGATCAGAACACTGAATGCTTACTTTGGAGTAATTACATTGTTGAACCTAATTTCCCTTTGTGCTTTGTCTTACAGAGACCTGCCCTGCTGACTGCTGATGGATGGAAGAAAAGGGAGACCCAGGAGGAGGCTCTCAATGTAATTGCTTGAGAGGAAATATGGGCTAGCTGGGCCATTTATATGCTATTGCTGTTGGATGCTCTTCTTTGTACTGTGCAAGCATGTCCCTAGATTAACACTGTCCCCATGGAGTCAGCCAGCACACTTTGCCTCGTGGGCACTGAGGTCCTCCTGAGTGCACAACCATAATAAAGAAAATAACCTGGAGCTGCACTATTCATGGGGGACGTTGAAGTGTATTCTGAATTGATTTGAAACCAATCCAATCAAAAGAATGAAATATTCCCCAATCAGGTCAAACTGACCAAAATGAAGTGTTTCATTTCAGGTTCATCTCCCCCCCACTCTTCAAAATAAAGTAGAAAGTAATATAAAAAGAAGAACACAGAAGGTTTTCAGCACAATCACATTTCTTCCCCCTGGAAAGCAGTGAATCTGTGGAAGTGGCAAGTTCCTTTGAGAAATATTTCTCATCAGCACTTCTGCACTCTTTGCAACCTCCACACAGTGCTTCATTCTGATCCTGGGATTTATGGCTCAGATGCCTCCTTTGTCTGTCCCAAAATCAAGCTCCATGCTCAGAGGATACCATCAAAAATCCATCGCAGACAACAAAGCATCCTTGGCCACCAGGAGTCTGAGCTTGCGACATAAAATACGTTCCAATGAATGCTGGCTTCCTTCCTTTTCGTGTATTTCTGCAAAAAATAAAGTATGCACACATGTACGTTACACGTGTGTGTGTGTGCTGCTCCATTTTTATTGGTGGAAAACACCATCATCTTGGGGCAGTATCACTGCCTGGCAAGAGAAGCAGAGGAGTTTGGGACTTGCTCAGCACCGAGCCATTTCCTCAGTTCCGTGCTGACTGCTGAAACAGCTATTAGTGCTGAGCAAGGTGTGACAGCAACACACCAGGCTCCTGAAAAGAGGAGGAAGACCAAAGGCATTTCTCTTTGAAACAAACTGAGAGACGATAAATCATCTTTTCAGAGGGCGTACTGAGAACAGACGACACAAATTCCTGAATGCCTTTCCCAAAGAGTGCTAAGGGAAAAGGCAAACAGAGAGTAGGTGAGAGAGGGCATCCATCAGCACTCAGCCACCAAAGCACCTTTCCTGCTCCAGAATTCTGGCTTTCAGCAAATCCCTTACGACGACATTCTGCATTGTACCAGCCAGCCAAGGAGTTGTGCAATTAGATGTCAAATATGTTTGGAGAACAAAGTGTGTAAACGGGATGTAATGCAATACTACGTGTTTATTTCTGAACATGAATCCAAGTAAATCCATCCATGGCTGCTTTGCAAGACAAATAAAATCTACCAGCTTAAGACTTCTTGCTGTATTTCTTCTCTTTCCTCTTTCACTAAAGAACTCGGATGAAATGTTTTTAATAAAACCCTCTTTTTTATACATATATATATCAAAGTTCAAATAAATCTTTACTATAATCAGAAGAATGCAGAGAACTGTAAAAGTTTAGAAGGGGTCACTTCTGACTGGCCCCTACTCCATAAAGTACAGTTTGATGTCCTGTAGTTTATAGCTGTACAAAGCCCAGCTCTTCTGCATTCAGATTGGCTGTTAATGTTGTAATGATGTTTAACTGCTGACAAATGAATTACAGGTGGGGAGCGCATTGCCCATTTAAGACAAGGACTTTTTAAGTAAAAAAACCTGTCATTTTTATTTGGTTGCATTTTTTATGCTTCTTTTTAATTCCCTCAAGCAAACAGATTAAGGAACATCATAGCTTGTCAAGTAATGTATGTTTGTAAAAACACCACATCTCTTTGATGCGTCTATCATGCGCTGGAGTGGAGAGACTGGGGTTTTCTTTCACTTGCAGTGTAGCTTCTTTTTATTTTTTGCCACTAATTATGGAATTTCTCATTAAAATAACAAGAAGCACATCTGGCTGGGATTCCAGCACGTGTTTTCACTTTTGCAAACCAATGGGAACCATATGCTTTCTTCCTTCCTCCATGTCCCATGCAGCAATGGCAACATGCAGTCCAGCAGCAGCATCCATGCAGGGCTCCAGCAGCCCCACCACCAGGAGAAGATGCTCTTCCAAAGGCAAGACCAGTGGAAAACCAGCTCTCACTGGGCACGGGAGTGAGGTCACGTTCATTGATTGGTTTCAGACCTTTACAAATGACACCATTTTGTGGGTTTTGGACCTGCTTTTTCTTTCTTCTCCCTCTTAGGCCTTTTTCCTCTCTCCTTCCTCTCCCCTCCCTTCACGTCCCATTGCATTGTTCTCATGGCAAAATTAACTCACGCAGACCTGCAGTAGTTATTTATAAACCCTCCTTGAATGCCAAAGCGCCATGAACAATCATTTCCCTCCAGTTTACAGGAACATTCAAAGTACTCCAAAACATATTTTCAACATAACTCATCACTTTGAAGATGAGTCCAAGCTTTTGTTCGTGTTTATTGACAGGAAGTTGTTTTTCATTGCTCAGATCAGGAGGGGGATGATGGGGGGAAAGGAGGAGGAATGGGTTTGCCAAAGCGGTTGGAGCTGTACCCTCCAAAACCCTATTCTGCATTCCTGGCACATGTCTTGGCTTCCCCAACCACCCATCGCCCAGCCTCACTTTCCAGTCCCCTTCTCTCTGTACGAGGATGAACTCACCCCCTTTCCTTTTCAGGAAGGAAAAAACTCATCGGCGCATAAAAGTGGTCAATCAGAGCAAGGACTGATGCAGGCAGGTGAGAAGAGGAGGATAAATTTCTGTTACTCAGCACGGCTACATAGGAAGAGCGCGTTCTGTGGGCACCGCTCCTCTCCTTGGCTCTGGAGAGCAGGGGTGAGGCACAAACCCCCATTTTGTCTCCCGGAGTGAGGCTGTGCTGGGGAGCGGGCCAGCACAGCAGGATCATCCCCTTTCGCAATTTGGAGGCTTAGGGGAAATTGTGACTCATTGCGGGGAGGAGGAGTAGAGGGGGGCCCAGCTGAATCACCATGCTGCTGCAGCACGGGCTCTCCATCCCCAGCTCGGGGCTCGGGGGGCTGACAGTGGGGTTCATCGGGGTACTCCCCGTGGGGACAGGCAGGGTGGCCAACTGAGGATGGGAGTTATTCCTCAGAGCTGAAATTCTGGAGAAGAACCAAAGCAAACACAGGCAACACAAGTGTCCCTGCTGCATGCCATGGGTCAGGTGCCCCTGGTTCCCACCTCAGGTCCCAGGTGAAGTCTTTTCTGCTGGCTTAAACCATCCTGAACTTCAGCAAAGAGCAGCATCCTTTCATGAAAGGCAGGATGATTCTTATCTGCTCCATGACTGGTCGCTGGTGGAGGAAGCCACCGGAGGAGCAGAACAAGTCTCTACTGGGAAGAGGCAGCAGAGCTCAAGATGAGGATCTCAGCCATCAAAAGAGGATTTCCATCACAGGAAAGCACCACGTAAAGCATCACAGGCCAGTTGGCTTTGACCCAGTGTGCAAAAATTGAAACCAATCAGCAGCTCTGGCACAAATCTCTGCTGTGCTCTGTTTAGCAGGGAAAAGAGAGATTTTAAGTCAGGTTGTATCAACCCTTTTTATATTGACAATGGGACTGGTTATTATATACTGTGCGCCTGAGGTTCTTCCACTGAAAGGAGCATAATACAACACTGGGGGCAGTTCTTGATTCCACTTACTCCCAATAATTATTACTTCTTGGCTTGTTCCTACACCATATAGTGTAATGTTATTGCTTGGAATGGTATGTTAACTCAGTTTTTACTGATACCATGTGTTCTCCCTCTTTTATCCCAGTAGTGTGTCAAGAACTGTTTTTCTAAGGATGGTCAAGGGAATATGATTCTAATATTACTGTAGATGATATAAAAAGTTTTATAGACAGTGTTCCACGTTTGAACTGGTATCCCAGCATTCAGACTTGAAGGCCTTAATAAGGCGTTTGAATTGCGAGTTTTGAAGGCTCAGATTGGCCAGTGAGGTAGAAAAGGTACTTCCTTGATCACAGGCAATTGCCAGTTTGAAAGTCTGGGTGCTAGAACTGCGCTTAGAGAAAAAAAAAACAACACAAAGAACAACAGAGCAAAACAGAACTCTCTGAAAACTAGGCTTTCAACATGCAATTTCAGGCACCGTTTGGCTCTAGAACCATGATTTAAGCCTGAAAAATGCACAGGGCCAGGTTTCTTACTGTGTTATTCCCATTAGTGGACCCGTAAAACCTTGCCTGTTAATGCGACAGTTGCTGCTTTTGTCGTCAGAGCTTGAGTAGAACTGAGGTCCTCCATAGCTCAGAGCAGAAGCTGCCAAATTGGCTGCAGAGCAAGACAAAGAGATGCTTATGGAAGAGCCCTGCATGTTGCACCCATGAGAAACTGCTAGAAACTGCAGAAGACTAGTATGTCTCTTTCTGCTGCAATCGAGATGTCTGTTTTCACCAACAACATGCTTTCCTTTTCAGCCATCAAGGTATTTCTTTCCAGCTTTTATAGCAGGACAGGTCCAGCATGCTAAAGGGGGGGGGGGGGGGGGTGGCTTCGAAGGCAGATAGCAACAGCAGGCAGAGTTTTCCAACTCTGTTAAACTTTTACGAGCATAATAGCTCATAGCATAATAGCATTTCCAACACTTGGGCCACAACTGCAGTGACAGTTGACGCCTAATACATCATAATCTGCTTTCTATTTAAAAAAAAAAAACAACGATGCTGTTTTATTTATTGCAGGCGATTACCTTTGCATGGGAATAACACGCCTGGAAATTCCAACACTTTTGTCTGGGCAGCAGGCAGACTTGTCCTGTCTGAAGGAGTGTTCACCGCTGGAGCTGCGCTCTCCTGATTTTGTTGGCCACTTCATAGCATTGCTGCTGTGACACCTGAAGCTTTAGCACCCTCATATTTACGGGCATATTTTTGAGGGCTGAAAAGTGAGCATTTCCTCCTAACCCAGGAGAGCTTCAATTGTGCTGCAAGCTGGCGGTACATTTTCCTGACTTGGTGAGTTCAGGCAGATGTACGTCCATTTTTCTCTCTCTGGACATTCCCTTTATTTCTCTAATGGGTGCTAACATTTGGGACATCCCATCAGAAATTTTCCCACCAATTGCTTGCTGCAGTTTGCATTGAGCATGAAGGAACTACTGCAGTCAGTAGCTTATGCTTACTGGGAGCACCCAGTGTTGAGAGGCAGCTTGCAGTGAAGCTGTGATGCCCCAGAAAGACCTACTGGTGTGGGGCAGAACAGCAAAGCGTAAGCCCATATTTGAAGGTTAGGAAAAGTCCTACACAGCCAGGTAAGAACAGGGTTGTGGGGAATGTGGTGGAATAAGAGATGCACAGCAGTTACTAGGAGGGATGAGGCTCTTGGTTGGATCCTTCCTCAAGCATTATTAGGATGAGAAGTGGTTACATCTAACCTTTCTATGCCCATGTACACAACAGTGAAAATATTCCTACTAACTGGTTTCTCTGGAGTGCCCAACTTTAGAGAATAAAGGCAAGGTTTGTAAGCTGTTCACCTTAGGGTGAACATATCCTCTATGCAATGCTAGGTAAGGTGAAGTCACTGGTTCATAAGCTTCAGCCAAACCACTGACATTATAAAGCACAGCTGGGCTTAAAGCAGGACAAACACCTGTTCTGGATGTGTTCCAAAGCCAGAGCTGTCCAATACCGAGTGCAACTGGCCAAATAACTTTTAAGTATCTGCCATTACTCCTCTCCCTACTTGCAGCTGAAAAACGGTCTCTGCTAAAAACCACATAGAAGTACACATCTGTACTTCCTAATCCAGGTGAGGAGGCTCTTAAACATGTGCATGGCCTTCTGAATGTACTGCACCCCATCTCCTCTGAGGCTTTGACTACCAAACTAAGGAGAGCTGCTGACTCAGATTGCCTTTGAAAAGTCCAACAAAAATTTGTGCCCATGTCACATTACTGGCCAGGTCATTCTATTTCTGCATTGACATAGCCTTTGTGTATTAAAAAAAAAAAAAAAAAGAATGAAATTGCCAGGCAAGATGTTCCCCCCACTTTCTGCAAAAACAAAGCTTTTTGTTTCATCCCAGTTCCATCAGATCCTAATGAATTCACCGGAGATTAAATCCTACTGTCCCTGTCTGGGACATAACTTGTATGATTGCTCAACAGAATGAGCAGAACTGGAGCCACAGAACTGCTGCATCCCTGGCCACCTCAACTCCCTTCCACTACTCTTGTGACTGTTGTAGATCACAATCCTTGATTGGATTTAATGATAAAGGACCCCATCTTAGTCTTCTGGGAGCCCCATTAAAGTCCAAGGGGTGACTTACTTCACAATGCTTCCCAGCATCAGTGCTGGGAAGACCTTGGTTCTGGTTTCAGACTGCTTTTCTTTGCACTCCCCACTCACCATCTCTGTTTACAGAGGGCTGGAGCACCTCTCTTATAAAGAAAGGTTAAGGGAGTTGAGATTGTTTAGCTTGGAGAAGAGAGGGATCCACGCAGATCTCATCGCATTCTTTTAATACTTGAAAGTAGCTTACAAGCAGGAGAGGTACTGACTTTTTATGCAGGTAGCTAGTAATAGGACAAGGGGGAATGGATTTAAACTGGAGGAGATGAGGTTTAGGTTAGATGTTAGAAAGAAATTCTTCATTCAGAGGGTAGTGAGGCACTGGCACTGCTGCCCAGAGAAGCTGTTGGTGCTCCATCCCTGGAGGTGTTCAAGGCCAGGCTGGATGGGCTCCTGTGCAGTTGGATCTAGTGGTTGGAAACCCTGCTCACAGCAGGGAGGTTGGAACTGGATGATCTTTGAGGTCCCTTCCAACCTAAGCCACTCTATGATTCCATGAAGCTGTGATTTTCCAAACCACAAACTCAAGGTAATGCTCCCAGAGTCTCTTGTAGTTTATATTCTTCTATCCTTATGATGTAGAAGACACTGATTGAAAGCTGTTGCCTCACAGCTTTATAAACAACATGAAAGATTTAAAACAGCAAAGGGTGAAGAGTAGTCTATATGCAAGATTAGAGCTACAGTTCCTGATTTCCTCCTGTCGTGTCATATAAAATTAAAAAACAAACAAAAACAAAAACAATTTGAGTAGAAGTGGTGTGCAAATGAATCATGGTGTTTCTTAAAGAGGGGGCATGCGTGCATGTCCACAGCCTTCTTTGCAAGGGAGCACCAAGTTGTGGGATGCGTGCTCCTCTCACACCAGACATGTGAATGTGGTGGCACAGGTAATGCTGGGAAGAATTGTTCTGCTGTGCTTGTTTGCCAAATGAACGTCTGATTTGGAAAACATCAAACATTGTTCCCATATGAGGAGGCAATTTCTTCTTTTGGGGACTCACATGCAATCTTCTGAAGCTAAAACTGAAATTTCATGCTGCTGAGAGCTTGGGATGTCTTTCAGGGATCAGACCAGTGCTCTGCTCCAGTCCATTCCTAAATGGGTAATGAGGCCAAATGCTTTTCTAGAATTAGCACAAGCACAAAATAACTGCACGCAGTGGAGCCTGTATTTAAGAGCAAATCAGATCTTTTTGTTATTGTTGTTAGGTTCAGTTAAAGCATGGAGTAAGGAATCCAACAAGGGGGAGCATCTCCTGGTGATCTGGTAAATGCATCATCTAAATACAACGTGCTCTTGCAAACAGGCAAGCCCAGAGAGATGAAGGAAACCACATTAAAAACATGATGAAAGTTGCCTCTACGCTCTGTATATCACACTTGAGCTTTGGGCAGTTGGGATTTTTATTTCTTCCCTTCTTCTTCCGCTAATAAATCAGAACCTCGCGTTCTTCACTTTGGTGTTATAAGCTGAGACGTCCCTTCAGCTTCTCCCCCAAAAACACACATGTGTGCGTGCATGTGTGAAGGATGCATGTTGCTTCTGCCCAAGCTACAAGGTGCAGTAAGTGCCCATAGGAGAGACGGATTTGGGCTCCTGCTCTCACTGCCTCTGCTGGGCCTTTCAGCAGCTGCCTCCTCAGGTAGAAACAAGGCTGTTTGCATGCGAAGCAGTCAACTGGATGTCAGTTTGGGCCCATGTAGACAAGTTATGTTGACACCAGGATCTCTTGGTAGCTTCCAAGTGATTCTAGGAGAGGGAAAGGGACAGTGGCAGTATGTGCTGTGTGTACATCCCATAGCACACGATGATGGAAAGAGAGAAAAGAGCCAAAACCGAAACTTCCACAACCCTGTTGTGAACTCCCTTCAGCAATGGCAGAGCTAAACAAAACTCTCACATGGTTTATTTTTGAGTTGACCCCCCTGCCCATCCCTGTCCCCATCCCCTGCCCTTTGATTTATGGTGCTATTGTGCTGCACTCTGACCTAACATGCCGAGAGCTTTGAGCTTCGCATCTCCCACCCTGCTTCTTCAATCATGCAGGTGTAACTGATGTAAAAATGAGGGAGAGGAGGGAGAGAGATGAAGAGAACAGGAGGGAAAACAAGGGGAAAAAAGATGAGGTTACAGACGCACACATCTGCTCTCTGACTAAATCAGGGTATGGCATACCCGTATGGGTCCCTTTTTTATTGCAAACATTCCTTCTAAGTTAGCAGCATTTTTAGCTCCCCCTTCCACCTTTCCTCCAAACTTCAGATGTCCCAGAGGAATGTTTAAATTATTATGGAATCCCAGAGGAGTTTGCTGTTTCCCTTTTTAATTTGTTCCATGCTAGTTGCTGTTTTTTAAAGCAGTGCCCAGCTTACTCTTTCCTAAAGGCAAGCTCAGGGCTCCTTGTTCCGTCTCTGGCACTAAATTCATTGTAACTCTGTTCCTAAATCCCTATGGGTTTATAGCATGGCTATAATAATTTACTTGATGCTGAAATTTGCAATTACCTGCTCTGATTTCTGAGCTTTTGTTTAAGTAGAAATGCTAAAAATACCAACAAAAACCCACCAAAAAAGGCATTGTTGGCTATTTTCCCTTGGCCAGCCTTCACAGGCGAGCTGCCATCCTGCAAGGCTAACGAAGGGGTCGTTATACCTGATGTCTTCACAGCCTCCAGAGTCAGACAGAAAACAACGAATACAGAGCAAAAAGAGGGCTGAAAGAAGATTTTAACCTTCACCATTCAGCAACGGCAAACAACTGTGTTTGCTGGAGCAGAGTATGGAACTCTGTTTCTATCTCAACAGCCCAAATTCACAGGATAGCTGGATATAAAACTGAAGCACTAACCCTAACTCTAACCCTAGCCATTTATTTTTCCATTAAAAGCATAGCACAGACCTGTACTCCCTAAGTCTAACCCTAACACGAACCCTAGCCTTAACCCTAAACCTAACCCTAACCATAACCACAGCCATAACCACAACCATAACCATAACCCTTTATTTTTCTTTTGCAAGCATAGCATAGAACTGCTCTCCCTGGCTCTGATTTCCCTGTAATCCCTTTTGTTTGAAGGGAAACCATTCTCACTGGCATTATGAATGTCCCTTAGCAACTGCTGTTTCCAAACTAAAAGCTTAAAAGCCTTGGGTGAAAAACAGCAATGAGATGACTGCAGTAGCAAATGAAATTTATAGAACAAAGTGTTGAAGAAGCCTTCTCTAAATGTAGCACAAAGAAAGAAAAAGATGTCGAACAGTTAGGAAGGTTGATGCTTTTTGAAACATCTCTTATTAATTAGGAGAAGATAAGCAAATAGTGGCCACATATGTCATTAATAGAGCCAGTTAGCACTCCTAAACCCAACATTTTGAAGTATTGCTTCTTCATGTGAGAGATTTGTCATTTCCCTTTCATTAAGAAAACAAATTTCAATGAAAATGCTATGCTACATTTTTGTTGGTGGAAATGGCTTTCCATCCACCTCTGCATCCAAATGATTTTAAATATTAGTGAAGGAATTTTCCACGCCACCAATGAGACATAGCCTTTTTGGAAACCACAGTGGGGAAAATAGGAACATAGTTCTGTTCCTTCAAGAAATGAAAGAGGATTCAGATAGTGCTCTAAGAAGCCTCCTGCTATAGGAAAGTGGAGCAAGACAGAGAGAGAACATGGAAACAAGTAAGAAACCCCAACTGTGTTTTGGAAGGCAGCTGGGTGAGATGAGCTAACAGAACCTTTCTATGCCTGAGCAGTGCTTGAAGGCATAAAGGAATGGCACAGTTGACAAGGCAAGAAGGAGCTGTCTCAAATGCCTTTTACATCACCCAACATATTGCTTAGAGCTTGGCCCACTGAGATGCTCTACTCTGAACTGTCAAAGTCTCAGATGCTGTCCAAAGCCACTGGGTGTCTCATTGCCTGACTCCACCATTTCTTGAAGCAGCTGGTTTGGTTTTTGATGTGCATAGGATCTTCACATATGGGCCAGGTGGGGCTTAAGAGCTCGTCCAATATTCCCTGAAAGGATCCTTCTAACAGACACACTCAGTGTGGCTGCAACATACCACAACCAGGTTCATGATCCCACAGAAGAATGACCTGGTATCCCCACTGCATAAATGACCATGAAGCAATTCGAACCAGAAACCAGTAGGACATGAGAGCTGCAATCAAAGGGGGCATGAGTCAAATGGAATGCAATATTGCCTTCATACGCCCATTGCTACAAGCTGTCCAGTCCTATCTGTGGCCATTTCTGGCCATGGTTCAGACCTCCATTCCTTTCAGTAAGAAGGATGGATATCCTGCCATTGGCATGAGAGTTTCTAGGGAGATCCTGGGAGGACTCAAAGCAGCCTCAGCACAGCTCTGGCTCAAAACACCCCCACAAGGACAGGTCTGTTCTGAAGATCTGCCAGCTTCTTTCAATGAAAGGATTAAAACAGGCGTTTCCCCAGCAAAACATCTCAGCTTGGTTGGATGCTCACTGCAGAGGTTCCAGTTGGCTGGGGCTTCAGATTAGTCCGATAACCCTTTGGTATTTGTGCATAGAGAAGACACTGTGTCCTTCAGATGTATTTATTCAGGGAAACGACTGCTTTGGACAGGTCTTTGTCTGAGAACAGCGTAGTTCAGTGCGGTTCTGCCTAGGTAATTAAAACTGCTCTCACTTTACTAAATCTGAAAAGAGCTGATGAGGGAGCTGAGGCTGATCCTAGAAGCTGATAATCCCTTCTGCAGCCAGGAGACATTACTGCTTCTCCACTGGCCAGAGGACAGCAAGGGGGCCGTTAACACTTGTTAATGTTCTGAAAGCTTGGTGAGGAAGATTTCTATGGTGCTGTGAGCTGGGTGAAACATTTCCCCTGCCACTCACAGGCACATGCCACTTGCTTGCTTTCACATCCCATAACTCAGCTCAATCCCTGGCTATGGTTTAAAGGCACTTCAGTCTAACCAGCTCCATTAATTTGGCCTGTGAGGGGTGGGAGTGGTTTTCTTTGAGTGTTTGTTTGTTTCTAAATTTCCTTTCCATCACATGGCTGCTTTGAGAGCCTGTTCGCTGGTACCCAGAATCAAAGGTAAAACTTAGGGGTGGGCAATCCTCAGGAAATGAACATCCACGAACTCTTCTGTGAAGTGAGACAGCTGAAACTACGTGCCTTTATGGGGTAAATTAATTTTACATATAATTCTCCCTTCCATTTCTATGTGTGGTATCCATGCTGTTTCAATTTCTCTGTGACAAAATGTATTATTGATAGGAACCAGACCTGTGGCTGCTTTAGTACTTAGATATCTAAATACTTGCCTGCAAGTACCATCTATCACTAAAGTGAAAAACCATGTCACTTGCAATGTCCTTTGGGGAGGAGAAAACCACAATTATTTCAAGATTTGCCAGTTACTTTACAAGTTAAGCCTGTCAGTTTAGCACTAAATCTTAGACTTAAAATGGTAAAAGGAAAAAAAGTCCTTGTTTCAAAGCTGGAAAATTGAGCTTGTCTGAGATATTTTATGCCTGTGTTTGGGACTCGCAGTGATTGATTGATTCATGGGTTTGGGAATGGTGTGTGCTGACAGTTCTGAGCAGTCTGCCTTCATTCCTTCAGCATAGATTAGCTCTACTGTAAACAAGCTTAAAGGAAGAGATGGATGAGTAAACATCATTGTTTTGCAGCCTGTCACTACCTCCCACCTGCAGTGCTTTCCAAGCAGCCCGAGTTCAGCTTCATCAGAGAGGTGAAGGTCTCCCTGCCTCACCATCAGGTCTGCAGCCTCCCAGGTCAATGCTGTAATTGAGACCAGAAGCTTGCATCGCTTTGCTGGATGGGGCATGAGAACTTTTTGCTGGAGGAGAGATTCTGGAAAAGAGTTCAAGGTGTAAAAGCTGTTTTTCTCATGGTGAGCTAGCAGTCAGTCTTGTTCCCTCTACTGTAAATCACAGTGTAGCCTCTGTTTGGCTGGGACAGAGCAGCACTGGTGCCACTGGAGCAGTGACCAGCCACTATGTGGAGAGGCATGCTCAAGGAACCTTTGTCCTTTCCCTTTGCAAACACATTAGCAGACATACCTGAAAAGATCATCTGCAGACAGAGACACCATCCAGACACTGCAAATCGAATGGCCGGCTTGAGAACCTGCTCAGATTTCCTGCAAATCCTGCAAATGTGCACAAGATGCATCCTTTGTGGGCAGTGTTCTTAAGGCATTTCACTTTGGTCTAAATGCACTGTCTGCGAGTTAAGCAAACCGTGAATCTCATCTCACAGACTTGCTAGAACAGTCCTGGCATGGTGAAAAGAGCTGGGGAAAGGAAAAGGCTGTATTTGATATCTCAGGGCACTGGCACAGCTTGCCCAGAGATGTGGTGGATGCCTCATCCCTAGAGATACCCAAGGTCAGGCTGGATGGACTCTGAACACCTGATGGAGCTATGGGTGTCCCTGTTCATTGCAAGGGAGCTGGACCAAATGACCTTTAAGGGTCCTTTCCAACTCAAATGATTCTTTGATTCTATGATGTTTGCATTGTTCCCTATCAGGAAAGCGAGAGCGAGACTTATGGTTTGAAAGCAGAGGGTCAAAAATTCTAATCTGCAGCATTTAATCAAAATCGTCTTATTTCTCTCTTCCACTCCCCTGCTGAGACACTTTTCATAGAAATGTCAGTTTTCAACTTACTGTGAGAGCTTTACTGACGAGAAGTCCATCTTTCCATCAGTAAAATAAAAAACCCTTCTAATCTGAGGATACATGGGTGAAAAGAAGCAGAGTGAAAGAAAAGTAAGGTTTTTCTCGTTTCTCCAAGCCTAATACCATTTTAGCTGCAGTTTCCTACTTATTTTATGTCTCCTAGAGGTCTAATTGTCATTAGAGTTTAATTGCATCTTGGCTTGCTTTGCGAAGCAAAGAAAGAAGCAGCCTGTGCTGGCCACTGGAGACAATCATCTGCTCTTTTGAAATGCATGTGTGCGTGTGTCTGTTTTCTCCTTTCATCTTTATATAAATGAGGAAGTAGGAGCCGCTGTGATCCTTCTGCACCTGACAGCTCTCCCTCTCCAGCAGCTTTACAGCCTGTCCAAGAGCTCTGGCTCCTGGGACTGAACCAAGAGCATTGCATGGGGCTGTGGCTTTGGCTGTCAGAACCAGACACAGCCTCGGGAGGGGCTGTTTTTCATTCTGCCACCCCTTTGGTCTCGCTGCCACCCCTGGCTGCAGCGTTCAGCAGGTGTTGCTCTTCCTTTTGTAGCAGACCCTTTGGAAAACACATCAAAAAAACCCTCCATTTGCAAAAGGAGGGGGTATAAAAAGGGATTTTTCTTCAGACACAAATTATCTTCCTCTACTAACAAAGGGAAGTGGCTATAGCTTCGTTGATCTGAACCAGCATTTGGGTTTGTAGCCAGATGATGCTCTTGTTTCTGTGCCTGAGCACAAGTTGGTTTCAAGGGGAACAAAACAAGGGAGCAAATGAGAGCAGCATCCCTTGGTTTGTGTCATTGGTGAGGTGCTGCTCGAGTGAGGCACTGGGAAAGTTTGCTGGGAGGCTGAGAGGGAACCAAACCCCAAAATATGTGCTGCTGGCCCAAGGAGACACTCAACACAGGATTGTCCAGCTTCCCACAGAGGTGCTGGGGGCTCCAAGCAGACCAAATCAGCACTGAAGCTTCCTTTGCAAGTGGCAAAAAAAATCAGCAGATTTTCCCCAAGCTTAATTATCTTTCCTGCTCTCCCTGGGAGCCCAGGGTTCACCTCCTGGGGTTTCTGGCTGCAGGGGGTCAGTGGTGCCTTGGCTTCTCCCTGCACCTCCTTATGGAGTGGCTTTGTGCCGGGCTGTGAGCACATGTTCAGAGGGAAGGGGTTGATTTCTGGGGCTATGGTTCAGCTTTCTAATGATGCGTGAACGCTGGGGGCAATTTGTATTTTTATTTTTATAAATAGATGTTCTGTTTCCTTGGATTTCTGGTGGTGTGAGGTTTAGCACGCTCGTTACTCTCGGCATTTAAGACCAAAAATAAGGAAACATAATAATCAGACAGTTCATGATTTTTCTTAATAGCATCCAGGGGACAGAAAGCAACTTCCTCCCCCCTCACATCCCTTCCTAAGCAGCAGTGATTCAAAACATGAGGGCCGAGTGAGCAAAGCCATACCATTTCAAGAGCAGCACCAGTAGCAAAGCCTACATTTCTTCCCCCGTGGCTAAAAAGGCACTGAACAAAAGTCTGGGCCATCTAAAATGTAGGTGGATTGAGGATGATCATTACCAAAACAATATTATCAGCTTCAGTCTGAGCTGAAATTTGTTCACCATACCAGTGTGTTCATGCTTTAGTCCTCCTCAAAATGGATGCATAGAAACATTGCTCAGAATGACCAGGGATGCAAATGCAAGTGGAAGCAAAGCTGATATCTTGCTGATTTCTTACTCATTTCAATGCAATCAACAACAGAGAACTTGCACTAAGACTATAGTGACAGTTTCATGCATTAATATATACTTAATTAGTGCTTTAGGAGATTGGCTGATGATGTATAGGGGTGTCAGGAGACAGAACTTTCATCATTAGGAGGAGAATTAGTTTTGATCACATCTAACACAAAGTGTTTTATCCGATTCATCTAAGGATTAACATCCACTTGATACCTTTTGGTTGTTTCCATATGTAAAAGAGCAAGGAATGTCCTTGGGCTCCCTCTCTTCCTCTTGTGCTTTGGAGAGGCTCCTTCCAATCTGAGCACTGTCCTGGAATCTGGCTTCCATGGAGCAGATTGCCTCCCCTTGCAGGGCGAGAGGAGGGCACACCGCCTCTGGTATTCTCTGATTGAGGATGGCAGCCTGCAGGCCTGCTATTCTTCAGCCTTGCCTCAGAAATTAACTGCAGTTAAGGTCAAGTGGTTTTGGAAAATATGAAGACTATCAAGCATATGAGAAGGCAATGAGCCTCCATCATAAGGAAACCACACAGGAAATCAAAGCAAACATTCATTGCACAGCCCTCCGACCGGGAGCTGGTAGTAGCTCTGAAGAAATCTGGAGTTACTGAAATGGAGAAACTGGGACAATCATGCTTCATATGACAGTGAGGCAGCTGGATGGTCTCGATACTTGACTCATGGAACTGTACCCCTATCACTTGGCACCATCTCTGCTGGCTCCCTGTGACCATGATGGCACCTCGGAGCTTGGCTTAACGCAGGTAAGCAGACGTATAGCCTTCTCTGAAGCCCTCTGAAGAGCTGCAAGGTTGTAATCAGAACTCTAATCTGCACCAGTGATGCTGCTACAGCGTGTGTCAGTGCAAAAAAAAACTTGAATAACTTTTTCTATTTCTTAGTAAGACAACCAGGACAATGTTGCCTGCTTAACCTTGCATTCCCTCTCCTTCCTTACTATGTACAGCCTTTTCCCCAGACCTGGAAGCTCTGCATGCTGTGGACAGCCAAGCAGTGTGGTGAGGGGCTCAGGCTGGGAGAATCTGATTGCTGCCGGATTCTACCTAGCCTGTTTTGCTGCTGTGACACGCAGCAGGCAAGCTATGTGTGGGCTACAAGTTGCACTGCGTCATTCCTCAAGACACCACAATCTTCCTGATCGCATGACTTCATCACAGTGCTGAAACCTTCACAATTTATGGGGATTTTGATGCTGTTGGCTCTTGTACAAAGTTTCTTTTCCTCTACGTTTATTTCACATTTTACATGACTTTTTGCTTTTTTTTTTTTTTTTTTTTTTTAAATGAGCAGGCTCTCTTTCTCATAATGCAATGCTATTTTTCTTTTTTTTTTGCAATGCACCCAAGTAATCCTACACCACATGCTCCCCTCTGGAACAAAGGGAAAGAAATGCTGTACATATCACAGAGAGTGGGCAAACTCTCTGCAGCATGTCTGGGAATGTGATAGGGTCCTAGCTGGCTCTGCAGATACACTCAGTTGGCCATATACCATAATTGCAACACATACAGATGCAAGAACAGTTGGTCAGTGGGGCTGTGGAATGAGTTGGGTTGCATTTCTTTTGTGTTTTCTCATTCGTAACCCATCTCTGACCTGGAATCTGGCATTTCACCCACCATTGTTACATGTGGGTTCTTCTGGCTGAGCTCCCTGCATGCCGCTGGGTGTGCAGTGCATGGCAGGGGATGTGGCTAGGCTAATCCCACCTGGGTGGAGAGGCTTGGAGAAGCCTGCATCATCATGCATCTAGCAGAACTCTCTGTTTTAACATAAATATCGTGGTTCCAGCTATTTCCAGTAGTTCTTGTTTCCGCAGTGCATGCTCTTGAAACTATTCACTGCCTTAAGGTGCTGCTGAGTGCTGGACGGAGGGGAAAGTATCACATGCACTTCTCTTGAGCTGTAGTCAGATGCAGGAGGAATGTGAAAAGGTACTTCATGCGTTGGCTGTAGTTGTGCTGTAGTTGTCAAGAGAGTGATTTTGGATTCAGAAAGCCTGAATTTCACTCAATTCCAGTCTAAAGCTCCAAGTGTGCATCTCACATCTGTGGAGAAAAAGAGGAAGACACTGGGGGGGTTATAGAAATAAGAGAGGTGAGCACACATATGCCTTGGGACACATCAACTCATTAAACCCAGAACAGGGCCCATCATGGTTTCCGCTTGCGTGCCTACATGACCATCATCAACTTCTATAGCACCACAAAGTCCCAAAGCATTTAAGAACAGAAAACCTACAGAAGATACGTATTCTTGGATTCTGTGCAACATTAAATATCCTTTTTAGCGTTCTGGAGAACATCCTGCCAATGCTTACTTTCAGTGCTTGAGTCCACCGGCTATTCCTGAGTACTGAATGCAGCACCTTTAAGGACTGTAGCAGATCATTCCCCCCACTGTGTATCACAGACAATGTAAGAAGACCGTGCAAACATACCTGGAAATGAAGACATTTGCCACACTTGGGTACCCAGATCTTCTCTACTCCTATAAAGGCCAGCAATAATGCTGTACATTTCTGAATGTCATCTCCAGGATCTTTTGACTGCTCTGCCTTTATCAACAGGTTTCTCCCGGGCATCAAGCACTGTGCAGCAGTCATCATTTGCAAGTACAAGGCCCAAAGTCCACAAATAGGGCATTAAACTCTTCTTCTTTTTCAAAGTTAATGACTTCTAATTTCACTAGCTGTACAGACATTAATTGAAAAACTCCCCACATGGATGATATTAACTTGTCAACCAGGAACCTTCGCTGTTGGCTGAGTGGAGGATTTGCATGGGTAGTTCTCATTAGAGCTAATGCAAATCATATGGAACAAGAATACTCTTCAGAAGAGCTGGGTTAAAGAGCATATGCAAAAGAAATAAGTGAAAAAGACATGGGGCATTGGGTGAAGACAAGGATTGCGTGATCTTTTGGTTAAATAAAGCTCTTCTGACAAATGTCCCACAATTCCTAGGATGTGGACTAGGATCCAGCAGCACTGTAAACATTTATTGTGCTCCTTCCCCCAGGGATTTTAACAGCCATATGACCACTATCTGCCATCTGAAGCTGGTGGTACATGTCACAGTAGCAGAAGGTATACAGATTGGTCCACTTTCTAGGGAGCTCACTTCCAAGACATGTTGGCAGATGAAAAACAAGAAAAATGTAAAAGAAAAAAAGCAAAGGGAAAATGATGACTGTCAAAAGTTCAATAGATGACAACCTCAGGTATCAGTGATCAACAGCAATTGAATTTGTAACATTTCACTATCATCCTACAGACTCTTTAAGGGGAAAATATGTAGAGGGATTGCAAGCTTGATTAATATATAGCTAGTAATTGATTACCATAGGTGAAGAAAACGTGAGGAGAGGTTTGGATGATTAATCTCTGACATGGATGAAGTCATACGAGAGGCAGCAGCAAAGCAGATGTTTGCTTTCCTATCTCCTCAGTCCTGCTTCAGTGCCTTAACAACTAATGTAGATGCTCTTATTTCTAACTCTGCAGTCTGAATGCAAGTGGTCAGACACACTCAGTGCCTTCCTCCAGGACTGCATATTATCAAAAAAAGGTTGGGCTCAGTGTGGTTTCGCTGGTTTATTCACACCAATTTGACTGTGCTGCATCCATTTCATAGAATCATAGAATGTATTGGGTTGGAGGGGACCTCGAGAATCATCGATTTCCAACCACCCTGCCATAGTCAGGGTTGCCAACTGCTAGATCAAGCAGAAGATCAGGCTGTCCAGGGCCTGGCCCTAAATACTTCCAGGATCAGGGCATCTGCAGTCTCTCTAGGCAGCCTGTGCCAACACTGAACACACTATCAGTGGAAAACTTCCCCCTGTAAAAGACACTGCCAGTGTTGGCTTCTCTCATTACTGACAAACTTAATTTAGAGAGGAGATTGAAAAAGAAAGATGTGTAAGCTCCTGTCTTTCTCGTGGCTCCTTGGTAGGTGCTATCCAAGCCTTGATAGCAGACCCAGTGCTCCTCTCTCTCAGAGTCTGACTGTTGCTTTCCAGTGTGTCTTACATTGCTGCCGTCCATCTCACTTGAAAAGATGATCAAAGCTGAAGGACCAACAGTTTCTCGGGTCACCTCCTTGGATCCTCTCTCAAGTATGACCGAAATGTAGCCAAAAAGATATTTGCTGCCAATATACAAAAGTGTCCCAAACTGCAAGCAGTCCCAAAAAGTTCAAGGTTAAAGCCTTTGCAAATGCCTGGAAACATCTTTCCATTCCTAAAATAAATGTAGCTTCTGAGAAAAAAGACTGCAACATGTCCATCACCATAAGCTTTTGCCCCTGAGCTGAGATGTCTCTTTCCCAAGGAAGACCAAGAAACTGAGCAGTGGTGGAAAACTGACACGTTGACAGTCAAATGAATTAATCCTGTCCTAGAACAAATTCTTGGTAAATGCTGTAATGAGCCAGCTAAGCATGTTGTCTACATGGGAAACAGTAAAAAAAAAAAAAAAAAAAAAAGTTACAAAACAGATTCTCTTGCAAAATCCTTGCCCAAGAACTCCAAACTTGCAGTACTCTTTGGCTTACACCACAAGAAAAGGTAACTCTTGCTTTATCTTTCACCCAACACCTCCCTCATTGCCAAGCGCTTAAAAATCTCACAGCAGTGTACTTCGTACCTCTCCCAGACCAACTGCAGGTTCAGGGGACAGGGAGGGGAGGCAGGAAAGTGAAGCCATTAGGCCAGCAGATGTCTAAATGTCATTTGTTTCATGTACCTAAACCATAGTAGAATTTTACCCTGCAGCAAGACTCTCTCTGACAACTTCTCCATCTGTTTGCATCCAGGAGTTCCCCAGCAGAGAAACCAGGTGTCCTATCTGAATGCATGCACGCAGTCAGCCGCCACACTTTTAAATACTAAGCATAAAACACACCAACAGAGCAAGCTGCAGTCCATCAGGTGTTATCTACCTCATTGCCTGTGGAAAATGGCTTCAGTATGTGTGACAGATATGAAGCTGTCTGTTCCCAAGATCTCAGAGCTCAGAGCTTGTAATAAGCGTCTTCCTCCCAAGCTACCCTCCCTCCTTCTCCTTTTAACCACCAGAAAAAGGATGTACCTGTTTTTATTCATTTTAACATGTCTGAGTGTATGCCTACAGTTGGTTCACTTGCTGCTGCCATTGGAAGGGACTGGCAGAGCCGGGGCTGCAATGTGAGAACTGCATCAGAGAGTCAAACTGGAACCATATGGATGACCTCTGATATGAACAGCATGAGAAAGACAGGGGATAAGTTTCACTGTTATGATAGATCCCACTATCATTTTTCATAGTCCTTGGCTCCTAATCATACTCCCATGTTCCTTCTCTACCTTAGACTTCAGCAAAGCCTTATTCTCCTGCAGAAGCTGGCAGCCCATGGCTTGGGCTCGTTCCTGGGTAAAGAACTGGCTGGAGGGCTGGGCCCAGAGAGTGCTGGTGAACAGAATTACATCCAGCTGGTTTCCAGTCATGACTTGTTTTTGCAAGGGTTGATACTGGGGCTGTCCCTGTTTAGTATCTTAATTGATGACCCAGATGAGGGACTTGAGTGTTCCCTCAGTAAGTTTGCAGATGACACCAAGTTGGGAGGAAATGTAGACCTGCCTGGGGATAGGAAGGTCCTACAGAGGGATCTGGGCAGGCTGCATCAAGGGGCTGAGGCCAATGGATGAAGTCCAACAAGATAAGAATCAGGTCCTGCGCTTTGGCCACAACAACCCTAGGCAATGCTACAGGCTTGGGACAGAGTGGCTGCAAAGCTGAATGTAGGAAAATGATCTGAGATGTTGGTTGACTCTTGGTTGAACATGAGCCAGCAGTGTGCCCAGTGGCCAAGAAGGCCAGTGGCATCTTGGTTTGTATCAGAAATAGTGCAGCCAGCAGGAGCAGGGAAGTGATCATCCCTCTGTACTGAGCTCTGGTGAGGCAGCACCTTGAGTGCTGTATTCAGTATTGGGCTCCTCACTGTAAGAAAGACATTGAGGCCCTGGAGTGTGTCCAGAGAAGGGCAATGAAGCTGTGAGGGATCTGGAACACAATTCTTATAGGGAGCGGCTGAGGGAGCTGGGATTGTTCAGTGTGGAGAAGAGGAAGCTCAAGGGGAGGCTTCTCACCTCAAAGACAGCTGTGATGATCCGGATGATCTGACCTTTTCTCACTTCTGTGGCTGAAAGAATGAAGAATTGAAAGAAAACAAGGAAAGCTCCTTCTGACATACTGCAATGTTTTCCATTCCTATTCTGCTTACAAAACCTTGAAAGTATCTAGGAAGCTGGTGGAGAAGACAGATGCTCCCAGACTTCACATTTTGTTCTTGATATAATCTACAATGGAAGTGTCCAAAACATATCTAAGCATCACCCAGTACAAGACAAATACTCCTGCTTTGGAGTTAAGCATTAGCCTGAACTTAAAATCAGTAGAACAACACTGATTTCAGTACAACCCTGGACAGATGAAACTTATGGCAGACAAGGTTAATTGAATCTACATTAGCAATGGCTCAACAACCTGAGGAAAGCTAGCCTGGAGTCCAGGTACAGGCCCCTTTCAATAAGCTGGATATGTAGATGAACTCTCTTAAAAAGTTAAAGATTATTTTGCATCAGATCTGAAAAATGCAACAGTGAATCACTCCCAGTATCTCTTGCTGGATCCTTTCATCCACAACTTCCTAGAGCTCCTTGAAACATATTAAGGGGAGGCAAAGCAATAAGAACCATCTTAAAAGTCACAAGAGACGAGAAGTCTGAACTTTCAGTATCTCTGCTGCATTCCTGTTTTGTTTTTTTTCTTCAAAAGGAATGGAAAGGACCCAATAGAACAAACTCCTTTCATGAGCAGTGGGTGACCTGTGCGGTCACATAAATAATGTGTTTAGCTGAATTGGCACATCATGGATGCTAGGCTAAATTCACAATGGGAGCCTCTGGAAGAAGCACAAAGTGATCAGCTCTTCTCAAATCCCAACCCAGCATCACTGAACCATTCATAATACTTGAAGCTCATGTTCATTTATGGCATGCAAGAAAAACTGTCCAACCTTCCTGCTCCCTCCCCAACCCATCAGGCATCCAGTAGAAGTTTGTAGAGACCTGACCTGGGAGACACTCTCTCCAAATTCAAGTTCTCCTTCACTGTTTATATTAGAGCTCTTTCAAAGCAGAAACTTGATATTTACTACACAATTTCCTTTTCTGTCATGGGCATTCACAGAGACAATAACTTTGGTTACAAATGTGGGATTTATTTTGGTTTAAGAGAACATTTTAGGAACTAGTTGAAGGAGAAATAACTTCAGAATTCCGCAGAACTTCATCTGACCTCCAAATATATATTATTATTCCCCCACTGTCATAAGAGATTTCTCCTTTAAAATTCATTCAGATTTTGAGGCAGCTCCAACCGCAATAATTTTATTATTTAGATATGAGAAAGATATTTCTGGCAGGTAGCCATTGGCTAGGGATAAGCAAGGGAAGATGCGACTGGGAAAATGTTAACAAACAACCCATCAGCCCTGCACATGAGTGAATAGCAAGAAAAGCATCAAACTTGCTGGTATTTGCTTTTTCACGGTCTGTTTGGCAACCTTTCCACTAGAAGTCATGCAGAGGACAAGACGAGTCAGGAACCTGTGCAGAACAAGAGACTAGTTGGAGTGCACTTAGGTGCTGGAGGTGACTAAATGAATTATATGTTTTCATGTTTTTCCATGGGAGCCATCAGTAGCTCTTGCAAAATAGTTTGTGCTCAGTAGTGTTTGTGATTGGAAGAACTTGGCATTACTGGTCTAAGACCAGAGAGAAGTGCTCTGATCTTTCTGGGATGTGCTGTTTCAAAGGTACGACCACCAAATCAGCTATGCAGCGCCATGGTACAGCAGGACGCAGTGTGGGAAGCCCATGCCATCTGAGATCCTGACCCCACAGCCTGGCATATTTTGAATGCCAATTTCCATTAAAATGTGATAAAATCTGGAAACTTCTCTTCAGCCCACCTTTGCTGGCAACAAAGACAAGCAGCTCTACTGTACAAAGCATGCATAAAATCCTCCAAATCTCATCCCCACTTCCCAAATACTTGCTGGTGGAAGACAATCCAGCTTCTGTCTCTAGGGGGAGATGGCTGGTGCATCTAGTGAACAAGTGGTGTAACTCCCTCTACAAACTTGCCCCCTCCTCTTCACCTGACTCCTGATGGGTGTAACAGCATTGAAAACTCCCACACTTGGTTTGGAAGTGCCAAGAGAGATCTTTAACTTCTGTAAGCTTTTCAAACATGAACGTGGTGGTTCTTTCAGGAGGAAGAGAAAAAGAGGAGAGCTACAACAAAGGGATTAGGTTGTGCCCCAGTATGAAGGGTTTGGGATAGATTCTTATTCTGAAATGAAGAACAAAAATGAATTCAAGTTAACTTGGCTTTACTCCTTCCTTTCTGTCATGTGGTGCTGTCTTTAGCTTCAACAGTTTCCTGAGCAGTGAAAAGGAAATATGAAGTTATGAAGAGCAAGAACTGAAAATAATGGAATCTTAGTTTTTCGGTCAAAGATGATTCCAACCTGCATGTAAAAGACATTTGCTTGAACCTTAAGTATAGTCTAGCCACATAAGAAAGTAAAAACTTGCTGAAAAGGCAGAATAGCTCAATTTTCCTCTAAGACTCACCCTTCGCAATTGATCTACAGGCAAGTCAGCCACAGGACATAGACATGGCTCTTGTGGACCCCAAACACATTGAAGAACAACTATGTGCTGTAGCTCAAGCAACCATGGCTCTTAGTATCAGCTGTAAAATACTCTGGTTCAAACCCAGTTACACGCCTATAGTAAAAAAGAAAAACAGCTCCTGGCACAAAATGTTCAGTGCTGCTAACAAAATCTGTGAGGCTTTTTCCCTTCAGCTCAACACAGTCGTGTTCTAATTTCCTGAAGTCCCAGCAGGCCACCCTAAGCCTCCAGCAGCTGTTTGAGAAAGAAGCATCTACTACAAAAGAAATGCTGAAGGCATCTAGAATAGTTGTCTGCTTGACCACAATCCTATCCAACAAGAGTAGCATTTCAGTAACACTTTAAAGACACTTAAGAGGATCCCTCCTTCAGAGGATATGCAGTCTCCTGCCCAAATCAGAACACAGGAAGATGCAGAACTAGCTGGGGTATCAAACAGAGTTAGAGCACCTCTCCGAGTGCCCTATTCCATATTTTCTTTCATGATCATGAGGAGCTACCAAGCATCTTACTTCGTATTTGTTATCCTTAATTGGGGTAAGATTCACATCACGCCTCCCTCATCTGTTCTTTTCTTTTTTCCACCTGCCTTTTATTTTATTTCTGGCTCTTTATGGTCTCCCTTTCCAGCTGCTTACTATTATCACCTACAATTCTAATCCCTCCTTAACTGCTCACATAATCACCCTTTTATTTGGGAACCTGGATTCATACCCTTTGATCCACAGGTTGTCCTTGTATTTCCTGATTCCAATTTGTTCCAGGGTGTCCAACCATTTCCAAAGTCTTGGAGCTCTCATTTGACACAGTTTGTCTTTCCTCACAGCAGAGGAATTAAGTGAATAATTAGCACCAGAGTACATATGATTGGTTTAACCTCTTTGCTCAGATCTGGTCTGTAATTTGCATTAGAATTCGTTGAACGTCTTCTTTCACGTGTTGTAGACAGGCTGTAGAAGCAGTACTGCTCTTTTTGCTATATATCTTAGCACTCCAGTTGTGCACATGAAGCACTCTGAAACTCAATTCCTTGCATTTATTGTGCAGAGTTTAGGACATGTCAAAACAACCATGAACCAAAGTGCAGAATCTGGATTCCCACAAGTGGCTAATACCTGAAGCCTATTTCAGGTTGTATATTAGGAAGAACTTCTCTGCAAGTGCAGTTGGGCTCTGAAAGAGGCTGCCCAGGAAGGTGGTGGAGTCACTGTCCCTGGGGGTGTTCAAGAACTGTGGAGATGTGGTTTTTAGAGACATGGTTTAACAGGCAATATTGGTGGTGGGCAGATGGTTGGACTGAATGATCTTAGTGGGCTTTTCCAACTTTAATTATTCTGTGATGCTAGGATCAAGTGCTCTGGTGCCATGCATCAAGTTTGTCTTTCTCTGCTCATCCTGGCCATATTTACCTGTGGCACCAGTCCTGCCCCTGGCCATTCTGACTTGCATGCTTCAGGTAAACTGCACTTCCTACTACACCAAAATCTCCTTTTTTCCAACTCCAGACAGGTTCAACTTGTACACTTCTCTTCCAGGCTCAAAAAACATTCTGATGGAGTGCTTACTCTTCACTTTCATGCTTTTATACTTTGTCCACCACATCTGCTGTCAATAAGGTCTCAAAAGTGCCAGGGGGTAAGGACTGCTGCCATCTCCCCTTTGGGCCAAAACCTTCCACTTTCAGCCTTTCATTTAGATAATTTCTTTTTTTTCATGGCTCATAGCCAAGCAGACCACTGTGGCAACCTACCTTGGGCTCGTGTGGCACATAAACCAGAGGACTTCAGCCATAACCCTTGGATTAGGCACAATAATTTACATCTGACTACAGCATACAACCTAGGAAGGAGCTGGAGATTTGACAACACCAGTCCAAACAGAGCAAGCTTCATCATATGTGCTCTCTGAATGATGCTAGAAAAGTAAAGGCAAACACAACTGCCACTCAGTGAAAAAATTACGATAAATGATATGAAAATACTGCAGTGGATGTTTCTAACCATGACGTTACAGACTCCTCAAGAGAAAAGACAGATGAGTGAGAGGATCAGCACATAGGGAATCTGATCAAGGCATCAACAGTGTGATCATTCTTAAACTGCATTATGCGTGGGCCAAGAGCTACTGAACAGAGGCCAAGCAGCTCATCCAAAGCTACAGCTCAGCAAAGACCACTGTACTAAGCACAAATGGAAGGGAGAAAGAGACTAATCCCTAAGACACAGCAGAGACTAATCCCTAAAAGACACAGCAGAGCTCCACTGAAGGCTCCTGTGGCTTTAGTCCTTCTGACTGGCAAGGAGCCACATCAGATATATTTTGAAGTTTTTGTTTTCCTGATCCTAGCTTTTCCCTGCAATTGTTTTCAGTTCTGTAGTCAAGAGCTTCCTTTTTCATTTGAGTAGTACTCTCTCTTTTCTCTACCCACTGAAATCTCAACTAGTGCTAAAACTCACTAAGATTAATGTGAAAAGGAATGAGGTAGATTTCATCTCACATTCAAATGAAGCAATTTTATTTTAGTGCATGGGAACTGTAAGAGCCTTTACCTTCCTGGCTGTAAAATCAGTAGACTTCTTTTGACACTCTTTTCCTGAGGTGACACATCCCTGTGTCTTCACCTTCTGGATAAAGTTCTCTCATAGCCAAAATTGTTTCCCCGGTGGGGTATTTATAGACTGAGAGTGAGTCAATTCTTGCTTTTCTTATTTGCGTAACCTCTCCTTTTTATTATATCTCTAGTTAGGGGTGGAATTTTACTGTTAGTATTATATGAAAGAATTAGTAAAGGGAGCCACTTTTAAATGATTGGGATAGACTCCAGTGTAGCTTGACTGGAATCCCATCAGATATCTGAAAAGGAAGTGGAGTTAGCTAAAAAGCAGCTGCAATACAAAGTCCTGTCACATATCAAGAAATTTCTAAATTGAGGGAAATTGTTTTTAAGTGACGGTGTTAACTGGGAATCTCCAAACATTCGGATTTTCTACCATGCAGATGTTTTCTTTAAGTGGGGAATTTCTAGTAATCATTAATGTTAACATATTTTTGTGATTAGGCAAATACATAATTGTTTAGCCTTCAGATCTGAAGCAAGAATAGATTCACATCAGTTTCAGTCGGTCTTCCAGCAACTTGTTCTAAACAGCCAGCTTTTGTACGAAACTGGGATGTATTTTGCCATCTCTGTGGATGATTTATGATTCAGCCCTCTGATTCACTCCCTTGTCCCATTCCTTGTACTGCTGTGATACATTCTACCTCTCTACAAATAAATGTGTCATTCTTCCTTTCAAAGGATACGATTTGGCTCAGCTTATCAAAATTATATCTTCTGTTGCTAATTAATATAATGCATGCACGTAGCTAAAAAGGTAGTTCAGTTCAGATTTGGATTATTGCTCAGCTTGGAGTAGCAGAGACATTGCTGCATAATGAGAAGGCATCAGATCAATCTTCAGTTTACTCCATGAGAGATACTGCTAGTTTGGCACCCAAAGGTATTTAAACTATAGCCTTTATCATTTAAATTATTTTAAGAGGTTCAGAGTTTCCACACCAAGGGATATGTTCCTTTCTAAAGCCTTTTCAGCAAGGCATAGATAGCATGAAGCTGTTTGCAGGGCAGCATGGAGCAGGGCTGAGTATTCACATGAGATAACTCAATTTCCGTGCTTCTAGACATCTTAAAATTTTGTTTTAGGGCTGCAGCTGTAAAAAGATGTTTGTGATCCATGAACAGGAGATACTCACACCATAAACAATGTGGAGAAGTTAAAGCAGAGCCCTCTCCTGCCAGCTTTAATCTTGTAACACAATTTCTTGAATTTTCTAGTCAGAATCTCCTGTGGACATACAGAAGAGGAAATGTTTGTAGTGCTCCTAGATGGCTTTCGCTGTGCTGCATTATCTTTCCAATATATATCAGGGATGCTGAAGTCTCCCATGAGAACAAGGGATGAGAATTGCATGACTTCTGCCAGCTGCTCATTGAATACCTCTTCCATCTCTCCATCTTGGTTTGGTGGTCTATAACAGACCTTCACCAGAATGCCCGCCTTGTTGGCCTTCCCCTTCATCCTTACCAATAGGAATTCTACCTTATCATTGCCATCCCTAAGCTCTACAACATTGAAACACTCCCTAGCATAGAGAGCCATGCCACTGCCTCGCCTTTCATGACTATCTGTCTGAACAGCTTACAGGCATTCACTGCACAGCTCCAGTTATGGCAGTGATCCCACCATGTTTCAGTAATGGCAGCTAATGGTTTGCATGCTGCATTATGGCTTCCAGCTCCTCCTGTTTGTTGCCCTTGCTGCATGCACTGGTGTAGATGCACTTCAGCTGAGCCACTGGCCCAGCTCTGATATTGTTCCCCCAGGCTCATCTCTAGCAAGCCTCACATCAACCCTTTCCCCTTCATACCTGGTTTAAAGCATTCTCAAGGAGCCCTGCCAGCTCCCAGGATGGGATTTGCTTCCCACTTTGAGACCCATCAGCAGCCATCAGCTCAGGTGCTGGGTACACAGCCCCACGGCCAAAGAAAAACACAATTCCAAAAATTAAAATCGAAATTAGCTGAAAAGCCAGCAAGATAAAGCCTGAAGAGACTTAGGCTGGATTCCTGATGCTGGTATGCAAGCCCTCAGGTTGGTGTCTGAGTACACACTCCAAGGCAACCCATCGCCTCAGTACATGTGTGGATGTGGATCTTGCAGCTCTTTTTCCAACCCTAATCCATTCATACTTTCAGCACAAGAATGCAATTTGAGGCTACATAGATGGACACCACTGAACCTCAGCATCCCAGTCTGCAGTAAGACAGAGTTCTAGAATATTACTTTTATAACCACGCTGCTTGCTTGCATCATTTTTTAAAGACACGAAGCCCCACAGTGGCTGCCTTTTCCAGATGACCATTTTTACATGCTTAGCAAGAGTTCCTTCCTCTTCTACCTCCTTTACCAGGGCAGGCTGGATCCATTTGACAGGGGCATGGTTCTCATTTCCTACACAGAGTCGGCAGTAAACTGCTCCTTCATGGTCTGGCTGCTCTGAGGAGTCCCAATTAGATGTCCATGCAGGATGGCAGTTCTGTTTCCTCTTGAGGAAGCCATTGCTAGAGCTGCAGCAGTGGTTAGGATTTGATTATTTAAGTGGCCATGGTTGTTTTCAGACAGTGTCTCTGGGGTTTTCACACCTGCTCTATAAATTGCCTTCTTTTTCTTTTTCTTTTTTTTTTGGCAGAGCCATGAATTAAAGGCACCTTCCTGCTGTAATTACAGGTGACCCTGGCTCAGGCTCCTTGCCATTGGCATCACCAAGGATACAGGTGCTGCTACACACTATTTTAAACAGCCACAAGTGGGCTTTCTTTGCTTGCACCCTCAAAATGCCCTGGTCATAAATCCTTTTAATAAGGACTTGTATTTCCTTGGGATCTTTCCACTGGTATAAAGATTTTGTTTCACCTGGGCTGACAAATGAAGATGTCCTCCCAAGAATTTGAGTTTTCCCAGGACTATTTCTATTAGAAGCACTACAACTAACCTCCCCATGGCTGTTCTGGGAGACATTCAGTAGCATTCAGTGAGAACAAGGGACATTTCAATCGTTGGGTGCACTCTAGTGACACAACATGACAAATCAAGATTAAGGAATGGTTTCTTCCTTGACATTGGTGCATCAAGGCTCACTTCTTCCCAACACATTGGCTTATAAATGGAGAGCTGAGTGGAAAAATATATTGGATCCTTTGGGATTGCTTCTTCCTAAACACTTTGACCTCAAGAAACCCATAGAAAGCTGTTCAGATTGATTCAGGCTCAATGAATTGCTCCCAACTTCCTTGCCTGCTGAACTTCGGACTTAACATGTGGAATAAAAACAGGATTGTAAAGGAAAGAGCTAGGAACACCAAACTGCATGTGAAGGAGAGCGAAAAATTACCAAGATCCCACGTTATGCATTAATGCCTAAGATATATGTGATCCTTTTTTCCACACACAGATACTGCTGCAAAACAGAGAATTTAAGGCAAATAACTGCCCAATTTGCAATGAATCTACTTAAGATTGGGCACATATCTCCTCATTCTCCCTTGGACAGGCATCCTTGCACCTGGCCCCTAGCCTGGGGAGTGCAGGACCAGTTATGTTGCACTGTGAGACTCCCAGCTGCCTCTAGCTCCTTCCTGTTCTTCATCTTCTCTACCCTCTCATTCCTTCACTGCAGCCTGCCACGGCTCTCTATCACAGGTGAGAGACTATGTGAACAACAGGGAGCAAGCTTGGGAGAATTATTTTAAAACCCATTAAGGGAGTCACCTAGAGTTTTATGGTGCTCTGGTTTTAAAGCTCTGGAGAGCCTGTATTTGATGTGTAACATACAGCCTGCAGGCATCATTTCACAAAGTATTCACCTTTTACCCCACGCTGCCATGCCAGTTGCCAGTTACCTAGTTTTACTTTGATGTCTCTCACGCTAACACTGATGACGCTGGTAGAAGAAATCTCAGGAGATGCTTCGTTGTGAAAATGAGACCCAAAGATAAAGCTGATGTCTTAAGATCATAAATATCCTATGGCAAACAGGCAAGTATTCGAACTTCAAGGACTCTTTGGCTTTTTTTTTACTTTTCATCTCACCAATTTCACCCGGGAGCAATTTGCAGCAATGCTAATTGTATGTTTTCCCTGAGCTGTGCAAAGTTATAGGCCAATTATTTCTCTTCCACCCCTGTGATGCATGTGGGTTGCTGAAAAATTCTGAAGGAAGAAGCCAAATTTTTTTGTTCAAGCAACAAATCAACAGCATTTCTTAAAGTCAGTGAAAAAGACGTTATCAAAATACAAGCAAGGAAATGCAAGGTAGAAGCAGATTTATCCTGCCAGTGATTTCAGCAGGAAAACGATAAAGCTGATGCCAAACATTTCTGAATATGAGGACGCATGACGGAACATTGTTGAGAAGCGTGGTATGAATTTTCTGCCTGCTCTAAGAAAAAGTTCAGCATTACATCTGTTTCAGTGACCTGTAATGAATGTTGTGGTCATCTAGTCTTTAATAAAGAAAGGGATGTTTAAACTTGCACCTCAAAGAGCTGAACGTGGAGAACTACTCCATGTGGTGCCCCATGAGCTGCAGGGGACATTGCTCCACCATGGGTCTCTGCATGGGCTACAAAGAATTTCTGCTCTGGTGCAAATGTTCCAAATGTTTTTAAAGTCTGTGCTCCAGTCTTTGGGTATTTTGGGGCTCAAAAGAAGGTCCCATCTTCATAGAGGGTCCAATTTGTAAAACACAGATGTACTTATCGAATTAGCTGGGATACTCACTCTGTTTTGAAGGTTTTAGCTTGAGTAAAAATTCTGGGATTTTGCACAAAATTAGGAGGGCAACTTGTTACTTCAAGGAATTCAGATTTCCTGGAAATATAGAATCAGAATGTTACTCATTAAAGCTAAGCGATGGAGAGAAGACAGAGAAGTGTGGTCAACAGTAGATCTACACCCCTTGTTCTTCCAGCATTTCTTTATCTAAGTGCTGCCAAAACTGGGAGAACATTTGTGAAAGGAAACTTAAATGTAATCGTTAATATATATCATGTACCAATCAAGACAGGGAAGTTTTTGCAGAGTACTGGCACAGTACATCACAACACAGTAGAAGAGATTAAGTGCACCTTCTTGATTGATATGCAAGATGATATACAAAAGATCTAACCAGCTGGGCAAAAATATAATCACACAATTCAGAGTATGCTCTGAAAAGCACAAAGCCAAAATGCTTGCATTGTAAACAAACAGCACTAGGAGAGATAGACAGGCCCAGGCTCAGAAAAACTTCAGCACTTGGCTAATGGCAAAGAATGCAACAGATCTGAATTTTTGTGAGAAAAGCAATCATAATATCTACTTATCAGTCCTGAATAGAAAGCATTTTGCCTTTGGTTCCACATGGACAGTGCAACTGGTCTCATGTGATTCTTTATTAACAGATGAAAATACACAGAGATGGAAAATAACACCATCCTACTATCATGATGACAAAAATGGTGTCACAGCAATAATAAGGCTTTAAACATGTGATAGGGAAAGAGATCTTTGTGTCAAAGCCTTTTCACACTTGTACTACAGCAGTACAGAGAATGAGACACCTGTTGTAGTGGTATACGTGGTGAAAGCAATTCCGGCTGCAGAGGTAAAGAGCATCTTGCATACATTCCTGCATTTGTGGCCACCAACCATAGCTGAAGGACACAACATCCACATGCTATAGAATCATGAAATCATCTAGGCTGGAAAAGATCATCATGGTCCCCAAGTCCAGCCATCAAACTGTCGTTTTGATTCCAATCACTAAACCATGTCCCTAGGCAAAACTAAATGGCCAACTTTGACTAGATGCCCAATTTATATGTGACTAAAACAATGTGATTTCAATTCCAGCCAAACTGAGGTGCCCAAGGTCACAAAGCAGGCTAGCATCACAGGTCTCAATGGAACAGCGGCAACTTTTGATCTAGATCATGACTTCAGTGGGATAAGCAGGTATCTCAAGAGAAAAATGCTGCCAGGTCTGTTGATTAGACCTCCAAGAAGTAATGCCTGAGTTGAAGTAACAAAGAGTGCTACTACAGAATGGATTTTTGTTGTGTTACAGTGCTCTGTGAGCTATTACATGTGCCCCAGCAGAACAGAGACTGAAATAGGCCATCTGTAGTCCAAGGGAAAGGGAACTCAGGCAACACAAACCTCCAACCCCACACACCCTATTTCCACTGGGAGAGCCTCTCCAGGTGAAAGATCAGCTATATGGGTGTGACTGCTGAATCCAGTGCTGATGTGCATTTCAGATTCACCACTGCAAGGCCGTGTTAATTCTCTGGCATGCCCATTAGGACCACAAATTTTGCAGAGGTAACCCACTGCAAAATGAAGCAGACAGTCAGGCTCAGATAAGTGATTTGTAGGTGAAAAGCTCTTTAACCTCTTTTGAAAACTCCACAGTTCTGAACTGTGCCATCTGAGATACAATTTTTATGTGCAGCTTATAGATCACAATAAAAACAATAGGCCAAAGACCTATCAACTCTTTTACATGTCCTTGGCAAGGTTACAAGACAGCAATTCATTTCCCTGGGATCTTTTACTTTCCTATAAATTCCAAGAGCCACATTTAAAAGTGAATTGGCAGATGTGTTTTTTATTGTAAGGAAATTTGTTTTGCTTAAACAATAGACAAACATCTTCAGTCATAAACAATGAAAGGGAAGCTAGTTTTCCACCGAAGCTGGCCACAGTAGATAAGCAGTATCTCCATGCAGAAGGAAAAGTTGGATTATGTGGTAATCGACAAAGAAGGCCTGCAGAAAGCTGAATAACAATTTTTGTCCAGAAATCCAAAAGGGCAGACACTTTTGGAAGGCTATGGAATGTGTTACAAGTTGTAATCCTCCCAGCAGAACCTCAAAACCCTTGGCTTCTTCTTCTCTTTTAAATTCAGAACTTGACAGCTATTTAACCAGAACCACAAGTGTTAGAGGTGGAAAAGGCCTGGGGATTATCTAATCTATTCCATGACTTGAACAGAGAACACTGAGACTGTGCTGCGTAAGTGATGCAAAAATGCCTGCACAAGAAAGAATGAACAGAGCTGATGCTGGAAGTCCAAAGAAGCATATTCTACTTGACTTGAAACTCACTAATTATCTTCTAGCTTGAGTAGGTGCTGTGATGATGCTCTTGATCAGAAGAATGATAGAATTGCAGATGGCACTGATCCAAAGCTACTGATGATGCCCACACATGAAGAATTAGTCTTTCCAAGCAGTGTCACCCACTGAGCAGGTTCCAAGTCAGGGAAAAAGAGGCAATGGCACTCATCCACTATCAAAACATGCATTTTTTTAATGCTTTTGTAGGAATGTTGCTTTGAGTCTTATGAAAAAAACTCTCATAAAAGATGTGATAGCCGGACTGATTGTTTACAAGAAGGTCTACACTGTCCAGGATATTTGTGTGTGTGTTTGTTTGTTGCTTTGTTTTGTGGACAATCCAGATTCAGAAAAGTAGCATTCCTCTGATGATGGAGGTAGAACACTTTATTACATGTGGATTAAAAACTCTGCTCACAGCTTAAATAGTTGAAGTTCCATCAGCACACGAATTTTACCACCACCTCCTCCTTATTTTATTGGTATTAATATTTGTGCTCTGCAGGTCTGCTATAAAACAGTTTGTGACTTGCTGAACTTTTCACCCCACTTCTTCCATGAGGTTGGAAGCACGCAGGAGGACAACACAATTATGTTACTTGTGTACTAGGTAGGAAAAGAAGATCTAGATCTTCACTCATGACTTGATGAGTCTTCTGAAAGATGGCTTGAATCTAACAGTCCCCTCCCCTGGTGGAGCAGGGGAGCATCAGTACTTACTACTAGTAAGTAGTGATGGATAAAGGAGGAAGAAAGTCCAACCCTAACAGAGGTGATTGTAACAGGAAATAGCATGAGAGCCAGTAAAGATTCATACACTGTCAGAAATCTGTTCAGTGCTCATCTGCCCTGAACAATTGCAGCAACCAGTGGACTACAGAAGTCCTTGCTGTCCAGTGGTGCCACCAGCTTGCAGAACCTCACCAGTGTCTTCCTTCTTGAATACAATATGCAAGCAACATACCAACAAAATCTCATCTCTTATTCAATCCTTTTATGTTCTTGGTGGCCCGAGGGAGAATTTTTCCCACACAGGATTTTTTTCTGTACTCACAAATGACCTTGATACTGGAGGAGGAAGCTTCTTTATGTGCACAGCAAGCACTCTTCTCACCCACTGAAGTAATATACCCAACAAAGCAAAAGAAAAAGCCTGCTTTTTGATTTGTTTACTTCAAACTAGTCCTACCTAGCATCCAAGGCCTTTTGTGGACATTTACATTGCACT
Organism: Tetrao urogallus; assembly: GCF_951394365.1. NCBI lineage: Eukaryota > Metazoa > Chordata > Aves > Galliformes > Phasianidae > Tetrao > Tetrao urogallus. The sequence continues at coordinate 35,667,266 of NC_136821.1, forward strand.
GCAAGAAAATTTGACTTGCCTCTGTATTCTGCCACTGCTCTCTCATGTGAGCTTTGTCATCGTACCACAAGATCCACTCAGACACAGCTCTTTCCTTGGATGTCCCACTGATCCCACCAACATCTGAACAGGAAAAAGGAGCCTTAGCTCCTCCATCTTGGAAACTGATGAAGCAGAGTCAGATTTGTTGTCCTGGTCACTCCCATTCCTCAGATGTTCAAAGGAGTAGATAAGCTTTGTTTTCAGAGCAGGTTTTGGATGTGGTGAAACATTAGTCAAGTGACAGAAGAGGTTTGATTCAGACTACATTTGGCAACAAACCGGCAGCTCGTCACCAAAGCTCCCAGTGCCACTGAAACAGCCTGAAATGTGGATCTTCAGGTTTTGACTTTAACATCTGCACTAAATATACAGTAAACCACTTCTTTCACATACAGAAATTCTGCAAGCAGATGGCTACCACTTCTGGAGCATGAAAGTCCTTCCTCTGTCCTTGACTTTGCGTGCCACTGTCCTTATCGAAATGAGTAATGACACATTCCCCAGCTGGAACACAGGCTGTGTGGGTATCCAGCAGCCCAGATGCTCTACTTGAAGTCTCCAAATCCCTCCAATCTGTAAGACTGTGCTGGAAGGATCAGG